>NC_140590.1:988468677-989788995 GCF_964204655.1 Triturus cristatus
TTATAAAAGCTCCTCAATTCTGAACTTTCAAGCAGGAAACGGACTCCAATTATTTTCTGCTATTTCTTATTTAGTGCAAAATGCCGCCATGACGCGTTTCGGGCTCAACAGCCCTTGATCCCATGACCAATACGTATATATATATATATATATATATATATATATATATATATATATATATATATATATATATATATATATTTATATATATATATATATATATATATATATATATATATATACGTATATATATTTATTTTTTAGGCATGCTAAATGCATCAAGCTGTAATATGTTGCATATTGTGATTTATATGTGAATCTTTGAAGTAAGCATAATATATGAATTAGTGTATGTAATAATTACAGTCATGTTCTACAAATAGTTGAGTACAGTGAAAGCCAGCACATTTAGTGAAACTATTTCACTTACATACAAGAAATTTGAAATAACTGGGCGTTTTTAGGAGTGAAATGTGACAATGTGTTTTGCTATGTGCTGAAGTGTATTAGAAATGTTTCAAGTGCTAATCTTTACCTTTGCTGTGGAAGTAATTTGTTAATGCACCCAAATATTGTTATTTGGCTGTCTTCAACATCTTAGGTATCTACATAGTATCTGATACATTGCTGAGCTACTTTAGTGCAGAATTTGTTTGTGATTTTTGACAATAGACATTTACTGTAGTGACTTGAAATAAGTGTTACCATGGTAAAATGTCCAAACAAAGGTAGCCTGCTTTCAGTGTATGCTAATATTGGTAAAACATTGCAGTATTTGTTGACACTCATGTATACATATTTTACTCATTGAGAATGGAAAGTATTCAGATTTGAAGGCCTAGTGATCACACTGTACAAAGGCATTTTTTGTTCATATCCTTTCTGGTGACATCCATTCACTATTCTAAACAACAAAGGCCAACCATTCAGTGGTGTGAAACTGTTGCTGGAGAGACATAATAACAAATAAGAGACAAGATCATACATGATATATGTGTGATAATGGGGAATAACATGTGACCAAATGACTTCTGTAAATTTTGCCTGCATGCATGAGCTTATGCTAATATAGAACCAAAGTTTGAGAGGCTTAAAGCAGATGAAATCTAAATACTTGGTAACTGTTTTATGATCAAAGTTCATGATCAGTTCTGTTTACACAGATCCAGTAGCAATATTGTATATGTCATTTCAGCATCACCCGGGGCAGGTGAAGGAGAATGTAGGGGGGGAAGCAGCTGGCCACTGTGTTTCTGGGGCAGACACCACTGACACCGAAGGAACCAGTGGCATGGAGGGTGAGGGGAGTGCAATGGAGGCCCCCAGTGACTTAACATCTACTTTGGAGGTCTCCTCCAGCGAGCAATCTCTGGTGGTGGTAGACCCTACTACTCCTGTTACCCTTGTATCCTTTCCCACCACCCAGAGTACCATCTCCACCCTTCCTCTTACTCCCCCCAGTTGACCACACCTGCCTTCTAAAAGAGGTGACGTCTCTTTCACTCCAGGCACCTCACCCCCTGCCCTTGTGACCCAGCTGCATTGAGTGAGACGGTTATTGACTTGCACAGGAACATCTCTGTAGGGCAGACTGCACAACTAAATTCCATCCAGGGGCTTGGTAGCCAATTGGAACACATGGTAGCCTACTTAGAAGGCATTCACAGTCCTATATCTGGCCCACAGAGGTATTTTCAAGGTCTAGCCTTCTCAATGACTGCAGCCTCCCAACCATCCCAATCTTGCGCCCTACCTCCTGTCCCGTCCTCATCCAAATTCCCTATTCTCAGACTTATCCCAAGCACACTCACGCCTTTACATGCACCAACTCTCACAGACACAAGCAGCACACTCATACACACAAAAACACAAAAAACGCATGCATGCATCCAAACAGACACCACCCCACCACTAGCACAGCCGAGACACTGCACCCAACTCCAAACACACAGACACCACTCCCACAAACAGCACAGCCACATACACAACACCCAGCACCTCCACAGCACACACACCCATCACCACACACACAGAAACCACAACCATGCCCAGAAACTCCACAGCACACACACCCACACACACAGACACCACACCCAGGACCTCCACAGAACACACGCCCACCACCATACACACAGAAACCAGGACCACAGCCAGCACCTCCACTGCACACCCACCCACCACCACACACACCATGACCACACCCAGCAGACACACCCACAAAACAGAAACGCCCACACTCACCCATACAACACACACCAAACAAAGCAAGACACACCAAAATGTTCACGACATACACCAGACCCGCAGACACCTGCACCCTCAACAGACACATGCACAACAGACACTTCCACTCCCTCTACCTCCCAAGCCCAACTCCCTCCTGACCATCCAACCCATTTTCCCTGTGCGATTCTTATGTTTGCCCTTAGTGGTGCCACACCCAAACACACCCCTATTAAACACTCACCTACCCTTTTCACCTCAAACCATCCTTTCCACATCCCAACCCACTCATCAAAAGACAAGAACCATCCCTACCACACCTGAAGGCACCCCTAAAAAAAAGCAAAGGCCTCTTGTCAAAGCCAAGTCCACCCCTCCCAAGCCCAAGACCACCCCTCCCAAACCCACAACGCCCTCCCAATCCAAAGACCACCCCTCCCCAACCCACAATCCCCTTCCACACTCAGGACCACACCTCCCAAACCCAAGACCACCTCTCCCAAATCAAAGACCACAAACCCCCCAAGTAACATCTTTAAGGTACCTACTCTGATGCCCCTTCCCAGGGAGGTTCCCCTGGCAGTGCAATTGGAGCCGAGCACACACCTGTGCACAGGACTTTGTGGACACCATGTTTTCTGGCATTTGCTTGTTTAAAAAAGCTGAGAGACTTATCTCATTGTGAATAATTCACATTTTTTCTTTTCACCAAGTATGTCCTGGCATCAATTTTACATTGCAATTGTTTGATTCCTAGGAATGTTCCAGTGTAAAATGTGCATTACATATTTTTCTTTAGCATGATGGCAGGAACTACTACATACTTTTTAAATGTCTGCTATGTTAAGTGCATACACTGGTTCACATGGCATTTGATGTCATTTAAATTTATTTCCAGCCATTCAACATAGTAGTGGACACTTGCACCAACAAATAGATGTTGAGACATTTGTGGTAAATTGAAAGTCCATGGAACCAGGTATATAAAATAGGTTGGATTTATTGAAGCTTTGTTACAAGGTAAGTTCAGTGGAAGAAGATAGGTAGATGGAAATGTAGCCCCACCAGGAACAGCCTCCCTGCCGCTCAGCCTGCCTGCCATCAACTGACACTCCACACACAAGCCAGGCACTCAAACATTCCATGAGGTCATCAGGAATTCTAACACTCATACCTCACCGCAAAAGGGCACTCACCGCCCAACAACCTACACATAACAGGGTACTCACCACCCTAGGAACAGAACTGGGGCACTCAGCTCCCACAACCTCCCCACAAAAGGGTACTCACCACACTAGGAACAGAACTGGGGCACTCAGCTCCCACAATCTCACCGCAAAAGGGTACTCACCACCCTAGGAACAGAACTGGGGCACTCAGCTCCCACAACCTGCCTAAAAATAAAACTCAACACTCCAGAAACACCCCAACGCAACCATATTGCAGCAATGATACAAACACATAGAAAGTCTCTTACTCCGGTGAGCGATCTCTCACAAAAAAAACCCTCCGTTGAGCGGTCCTGACAAAAAAAAACTCCATGTATCTGTTCATATCTGATGTGGTGTAGCACAGAAACTTAATCCTGGTTTGAATCCCGCAAGCCCTTCAAAACCTACTGATGTGTTGCATGCAGCTTCTATGGAAAGTTGAACCAATCTTAGCCCCACATAAACTGACTCATTGAAATGCCAAAAAGTCGAACGATGTTTTACAATCGCCACCGTTGCCTTTAACGAAGAAGAAAAGCATCAATAAACGTTATTGTAAAGTCACAGCAACCGTGGTTGGCAGAAAACCCTCGTAAGAGATGAAGGTAACATCATGCAGGGTCCAAATAAAAGATGGCAGCACGTAGTTCACGTCGTACCGGGTGGCTACCGGCAGGTCAAGGCAGCAGAGCGTCCGTAAGCAGCTAAAAGCATTCGGAGACGCCACAACGTCAAAGAAGATGCCACATAAGAGCCCTAGGCATCTATGACGGAGGTAAGAGTGCCTGTGCTGATGCCTACATTGGGCTTGCGGCGCACATTCAAATTTCGCTGAGGGATGCGTGTCCAGTTTGAATTGTTGAATGGCTGCGTGGCAGTTTTCTTTTTGACCACACTGTAGACAAGTGTGAACATAAACTAAAAACAAATCCATCTTTTCCCCTAGACGACAGACTCTTGAGGCAGGCGGTGAGAAAAAGCCACCCCTATGTACAATACTGCCGTCTCTCACCAGAAATGCCACAAATATTCTTACAACAAAAACCACTTCTCTTGGGGTGTAACTTTACGGAGTTACTTACTGCCACCGGTTATCAACACAGGCTCCTCCTAAATGACTCTGTGACCAGCCTCTGTAGATGGAGCGCGGTAATAGACACTTCTGGTTCCTCACAAGTGGGCGCTACATTTTTTTTTTTTAAATCTTTTTATTAAACACACAACAAAAGACAGTGGCTTACAAGCGTACCTTTTCTTCTTGCAAGGTACAGTGTTGGTCACTAGTTATAGCAGTTGTTTAACAGTATACTCACACTATTGTGCTGTCTCGATTCTGGGACTGCAAAGCATTACATTGTTCTTCTAGGGAGGGGGCCAGTGGGGGCTCACATATGTTCCCACGGTATACGTTCCATTTAGTCCATAGCTGTATCCATTTTCGTGGACATCCACGGGCCACATACACCGTTTTTTCCCTTGCCATACACCAGTCCATGTCCTGTTTCCAGGCACTGATCTTTGGTGGCAGTGTCGCTCCCCAATGCCTGGCAATGTTCCTTTTCGCGACCATCTGCCCCAGCGTCACCCAGATCCTACCTTTGGTGTTTAGGTCCGTGGGCTCCCAAATATTTAGAAGATATCTTTTAGCCTCAGGCCGTAGCTGCACCCCCCAGATCCCACTCATGCACTCGTGTACTTTTCCCCAATAATTTTGGATTAGTGGACACTCCCAAATTGTATGCAGAAAAGTCCCCTCTTGGCCACATTTTCTCCTGCACCTACCATCTGCGCTCCTCCCCATGTGTAATAATTGGCGTTCGGAAAAATAAACTCGGTGGAGAATTTTCAATTGCACCAGTCGTAGTCGTGCCGATATGGCCACTTCCTTAGGGGAGGACAAGGCCTCCTGCCATTCCTCGTCATCTATTTCAAGTCCGTCTCTACCCCATTTCTCCCTCAGTGCCAACGGGGGGTCCGGGGTATGGTGTATTAACTTTTTGTATGTGAGGGATACACTCTTTTTGGGTAAGTGTCCGTCTAAGAGTCTGTCCTCAAGTGGGGAGGACTCTGGCAATGTCGATCCCCTCGGAATATTGGCCTGCAGGGAGTGTCTAACTTGTGCATACCGGAAGTGTTCCGAGGCTGCCATGTCATACGTCTGCTGTAGCGACGCAAATGATACCATTCCATTCTTCCCCCAGAGATCCCCTATACATGAGATCCCAATGAGATCCCATTTATCGAACCCTTTTGTCCGTCCCAGCGTACCCAATATCTCTGAGTCCCAGAGTGGTGTTGCCAGTGTAAGCCTATTCGCCCACCCCAGGCTGCGGTTGACCGCGTGCCAGAGATGCACTATGTGCCTCGTTGGCCCTGTAAGGGGGTATCGCTTCTGTTTCGAATATAGTGCCCCGGCAAAATCTCCCCCCAGGAGAAGCCACCTATCCATTCTGTATGCTGGGTCGCCCCCGTCGCTATATCTACAATGGTTAATAGCTGCGAGGTGCGCAGTCCAGTAGTACTTCCTGATGTCCGGGAGGGCAATGCCTCTATCGTACCATCTCAGGGTTAGCTTTCGAAAGGCTATACGTGGTTTCCCATCCCACAGTAAGTCCCGTTGTGTGGTTTCGATGGCCGCAAAGTACGTATCTGGAACTGGGTCAGGATAACTCTGTAGGGCATAGAGGAACCTGGGCAACGCCATCATTTTAAAGAGCGCGGCTCTTCCCAGTAAGGATATAGGAAGTGTCTTCCATGCGTCAGCATCACGCCAGAGTCTCTGCAGGGGAGGAATAAGGTTCCGCTCATAGCGGGTCTTAGTGTCGGTGGTTACAAACACCCTCAAGCACTTGAACCATTCCTTTGCCACCTGGATAGGACAGTCAGCTGGCAGGGCAGGTGGGTCCCCGTGTATGACATAGATCACTGATTTACTCCAGTTGATTTTGTACCCGGAGTTCCTCCCAAAACTAGTGAAGATGTCCAACACCACTCTTAAGGACTTTCGGGGGGAGGCTAGATAAAGGAGGATGTCATCTGCGTAGAGGGAGATCCGGTCCTCCCACCCCTCGGCCCATTTCAGTCCCCTGATCGACGCGTCGCCCCGTATCCAAGCCGCCAGCGGCTCCAGGGAGAGTGCGAAAAGCAACGGCGACAGCGGACACCCCTGCCTTGTTCCCCTCTCAAGTGTGAATGCTTCAGACATCTTGTTATTAACAACCACTTGCGCCAGAGGCTCTGCATAGAGCAGTTGTATCCACCCGACAAAGTTAGGGCCGAAACCCATCGTTGGTGCTACTTTTAACATCCAGTGCGGCGCTAGACTTTGTGACAGGGGTGCCAGTTTTCCCAGCGCACGTTGCAACTGCCAATTCCCAAAAAACTGTTTCTACTGCCAAACCAAATTAGCAGCTTGTCCCTTGACTGTAGAAAGAACAGCTGGGCAAGAGCAACTCCTCCAAGGATTGCAGCAATCACCACAGTGGCTGCATTAAAACAAGCAGTTGAAGCTCAAACGCCCTGGGCTGCAGGCTGTCCAGATGACAAGGGACACTGGTGGGGCTGGCCAAGGCTATCCTTTTCCTTAAGGATTCTGTAGTTTCAATATTTTTAGTAGGTTCCTTAGTTCCAGTAGTTCCTAAGCTCCTTTAAACACAGTCTCTTTCCTCAACGCGAAGGTTCCTCAAGTTCGTCGCCAAATGTGGTAATTTGAGGGTCCATGGAGCCAGGTATATAAAATAGGTTGGATTTATTGAAGCTTAGTTACAAGGTAAGTTCAGTGGAAGAAGATAGGTAGTTGGAAATGTAGCCCCACCAGGAGCAGCTCAGCCTACTTGCCGTCAACTGACACTCCACACACAAGCCAGGCACTCAAACATTCCATGAGGTCATCAGTAATTCTAACACTCATACTAGCTTAGCAGCATGGAAGACACAGCTAAAGAAAGGAAAGACACAAGCCAATTATAACAACATTATTTAAGGATATTTAACTGCAAGTGTTTTTATTTCACCTAGACTACTGATATGTATGTAAGCATGTACATTTCACCTTGTAACATGATGTGCAAATTGATATTGTGTTCAATACAGGGCTTGCATTAGACAAGAGAAATGTTACATAGATGATTATGTAGAGTGCTTCAAATTTGGGAATGCTGTTGATTTACCAGGTAATCTGTGAGGTGAGGGTTACAGCTCGTCTAGTTCTAGTGTTCTAATGCAATTTCTACATGATGTTACATTCGATGCACTTATCCCAATAATGTATGATGCATATGTTTTTTATTGTGACTATTTTCATACTTTAATTTACACACACCTGCATGATGAGTTGTTGATTTTTGAGTTGATATCCTTTTTTGTGCAACTGTCCATTTGTTTGGAAGGCATCTGGCACCACATATATGAATAACATGTAGTTATACAGGTATGTTACTTTACATTTTGTAAACATCAACATTGGAGAAATATGCATTGCACATTGGTATGCTATTGCTTGTCTGTGTAATTTGAAAATACACGAGTCCTGAGCAAATGTGAACAACTAAGAAAAAAGGTAACAGGTAATTGGGGAGGTTACCTTCAGTTCTGGCGACGACTGTACTGATTTTCATCATGATCAGCCAACAGCAGCAGAGGCAGGACGTGTAGGATCGTGGTCCATGGCAGTACAAGAAGCAGGAATTTGAGTAAAGGTAAGTTTCTGCCTTATATGCATTCCTTTCCGCCAACTTAGGTGTGGAGATTTACCCACCACAGTTGCACTGGTGAGCAGGCACATCGTGATTGGCTCAGTAGACAGAGTGGCTGTGGCGCCTCCAACAGCCGCTTTTGCCTATTCCACCTCAATGCAGTTGAGATTTCCTTGCAGTGTCGGCGAGACGGCAGCACTCTTCCTTCTATGCAATAGCCAACATCCAAATAGGGCGGGCGGACCACCAAGCCGAAAAAGTCATATCGGGACCGGATCCGCCAAATTCTAAATAAGACTCTTCGTCTCTGAAATGGAGGTCAGACTCCTCCAGCAGGGCAAGGTTGCTTGTTGTTTGCGCCAAAGTCCTATCAAAGCCGAATGGGTGCTCGACGCAGCCCCCGCAGAAGTTGTTGGTTTTGGCAGGAAAAGTTCAGAATGGGAGAAATTCAAATTGTGTAGCCGATAAAGTCCTTGCGCTGGGTGGATAATTTTCATACCTTCGCCCAGTCAAAACCTCTACCTTCTACCTTTTTTATGGATCTCAAAATCTTCCAGCGGGACAAGCCTGAAGCTGTATCCAATTAAGTCACTTCAATATCAGACACCTTTGCGTCAAGGTCCTGGTGATGATCCAGAGGTCTTGAAAGGCCAAAAAAGTCTAATTCCAACTTTTTAGCATTCCTGGTAGCTTCTCTTGATTAGTTCCAAGGCTCCCAGGATTTCAGAGACAGCACCTAGGGACCAGGACTCACTCCAGAAGAGGCTACCAGCATTGGTCTACTCCAATTCCACTTACTACTGGTAAGCTTGGCACTGAAGGAAAAACAACCTGTGCAGTTTGTTGCATCCCTGTAGCCACACAGGATATCAGCTAACTCTTCCTTAGAGTCCAGTTCTTAGTTCCGAGTACAAGTAGGAGCAGAGTTAACCCTTCAGATTTCCACACAGGTCTCAAAGAGCAGATCCATTCCTCTTCTGTTCTTCTGCAGGTCCAGAGAGTTTTCTGATGGTTGTTGGTGAGGTGACAGCTTTGTAGGTTTCACTCACCAGCTGGTGGGGTTCATTCCTAAACACCCCCTAACCAGTGAGCAAATGTTCCGAAGGAGAATCCCTTCCCATGTTTTTAGCACATCCTGTTTGCCTTACTGGAATCTATCTCACAGTGCACTCCATGCTGGCAAATCTTAATTTTCTGCCTCTGTGATGAGCGTGTGTGCCAGTAGGTGGTAGGTTTAGGAAAAGGGGCAATGCTCTCCTCCTCAGCTACACCAAACTGGTTTAGGGACCAGCTCCCCCTTCCTACTGGTGCCAAACTGGCTAAAGAGAGCCTTAGGAACAATAGGCGTCTCTTTCTCAGGTCTCCCTTTACACTTAACTATGAATGGGCAAGCCTCTCCCTGGTGCCTTTGAAGTTAATGACGTTTCTGAACCTTTTCCGGCTTCATTTAATGAGCTAATATTTGTCCCATACTTAACATCCAAGGTTTACTGCAAAAATGCTTCATCCATTGCTTCTGCTCTGGGAGCAGTTTTCATACCTTATTAAGAAGAAACATAGGCAGGGCAAACTTCCAGCTAGCTAATATTAATGAGCTTACTGGAAGCTCAGGCAGGTAAAGTGTATCTTTTTAAAAGTCACTTTTCCTAATCATGTACAATATGACTTCACCAATTAATTGGATTTGTAATAAATAATAAAAAATAATGGTTTAATATCCCCTATAGATTATCCCAATCCAAAGTCAGCCAAATATAATTTTATTCAGTATCAGCTCCATCCCTTCACAGTAACAGATTTTTGGGGGCTAGTCCATGAAAGTGCATGCCAGCATTAAGTTCTTGCATGTACCTCTTTGAAATACTAACCCTACCTTGAGTGCTACAAGGTCTATTTAGGGGTGACATTTCATATTTTAAAGTAAGGCTCTGTCTTGTGAAAAAGAGTTCTTTTGACAGGTTCTCCTACAGATTGAAGCTGCAGGATTCAGGCTATCAAATGAGGGCTTGAAGCCATATTTCCTTTGTCAGCCTGGTGGTTGGTACAACATGTGCTGCACTTCACAGGTGACATTTAACTTTCCCATGCCATTGAAATATTTCCTGCACCATATGCTATGGCCTTAGAGGGAAGTGAAATATATCAATTGGAAATTAGCCTATGTTTTCATGATTTACAGGTCAGAGTAATTAAATTAGGGCCTGGGCAGCAGTGCCCTAGTGTGGTGAGTTGAAAAACCATCAATACCAGTCAGCAGAAAATGGGCGTGACTGCGCCAAAAGAGGCACTTTCTCTCGTTAACTGAAAGATGAATTGGTGGAAGGATTCTCAATAGGCCTGTGCATAATTTGTAAAATGCTGGTGAAATCTTGTGTAGACTTTGAGTACTGAGCTACCCATAGTTTGCACAATTTCCTGTTTTCATTTCACTTACACTCACTACAGAGCTCTCCCACACAGGAGAGTTGGGTCTAGCAAAAATATCTTAAATATGTGACCTGTGAAACCGGATCTCAGCCGGGTCTCAATTGTACCCTCGAAATCATACTGTTCTATACACACTGCCTTCTGTTTGCGATGCACTGCTATCGTCCGGGGAGCGCTTTGCTACTCCTTGAAACTAGATACAACAAGCATTTACAATACAATGGCCTCGACATTGGTAAAGTTAGAGCTATTGGCATTGCTCATGACATTATTTTTGTTTATGTTTTTGTTTTTAAAACATTTAAAGAAACAACATTGTTATTTACAATGTCAATAGCTTAATCACTCTCAAATGCGAGACCTATTGCATTTGCACCCACACACAGAGCCACTGAGTGCTAACCGGACAGAAGCAGTGAACGGGCAGGAGCAGTGAACGGGCAGGAGCGGTGACGGTGCAGGAGCGGTGCCGGTGCAGGAGAAGTGACGGGACAGGAACAGTGACGGGACAGGAGAAGTGAAGGGACAGGAGAAGTGACGGGACAGGAGAAGTGACGGGACAGGAGAAGTGACAGGGCAGGAGAAGTGACAGGGCAGGAGAAGCGACAGGGCAGGAGAAGCGACGGGACAGGAGAGGTGACGAAGCAGGAGAGGTGACAAGGCAGGAGTGGTGACGGGGCAGGAGAACTGATGGGGCAGGAGCGGTGTTTAGGCATGAGCAGGAGAGGTGACCGGGCAGGAGCGGTATACTTCCAACTCTGCTTTAAAATATTGAGCGAAGCGACTACACTAAAGAGGAAAGCTTGATTCGAACCATGCTGCCTCAACCAATGCTTGATAAACACGGAACCTCTCCTTGTACGTTACGGTCTTTTCCAGTTATTCTGTCCATATTCATTTGTTTTGTTTACATTACTCAAGAATATGCAGCACTGTTGCAATGCGCTGTTACTCTCTGACCGTATACTGTATCAATATTCCGCTCACATATATAAATACAAACTGTGATGATCAATGTAAAGGTAAATCGGGAGCACAACTGTCAATCTAAAATCGCAAATATTATTTCAGTCTCTGTAAAGCGCAGAAACAACACTAGGCATTATGTATGCACTAGATAAAAATTTAAGTAAATTTCACTAATAAAGATTGGAGTGCTTTAACTGGTGTCATAACGCCAATAATAGCAATTACGGAAGTGTCTCTCATACTGTACAATTAGACTGGGGCATCAGTATCCACAGGTACCTGTTCAGTGGATAACGGAACTAGGCTGATTAAAAAAAATGGGCAGAAATATAGACAAAACTACGATTAGAAGCTGTAAAGTAGGCCTGGGCGAAAATTTCGTTCCGTTCGCGGAAATTGCGATAATTTGACATTTTCACGTTCCGCGGAGAGCGCGAAAATGTCAAAAATTCCGGTTTCCGCAGCTTGGCGATAATTTGTTTCTTGCTCGCGCTGTAAAATAATACATTCTAGCGCGCGATCGCCTTACCTGAATCCCTGCGTTCGCCGACATGTTTTCTTGATCCATTCGCGTTCTCCATGAGAATTCGCGCCCGCAGTGACGTCATGCGTTGCGCGATCACGTCTTTCTTCTCGCGATCATGCACCGCGAGACAACTCAAAACAAGATGGCCGCGCCCGCAAGCAACCACATGGGTAAGTTGGCGACCCGCAACCATGCAGAAAATCTCGTGAACATGCCGGAAAAAAACTTCCGCATCTTCGCGATATTTCCGCTTGTTTGCGATAATTTCAAACATTTTCGCGATAATTTGCGAAAGTTAATTTCGCAAATTCCGCCCACCCCTACTGTAAAGGAACGATCATAGCAAGTGATGGAAGCAGCTGTAACACACGTAACTATGAAACTATTTTGGCCGGTGTGACAACCGCTCTGCTAGTTGGCTTGGTGTTTGTTACGCTCTGATAGGCGGCTTGGGGTGATTAGACGTTAGCGAAATACTTGAAAACGCACAATGTAAAAAAGAAGGTTAAAAAGTGCCAACTGCTGGCGAACGGGGAAATACTAAGTGCGCAGAAAAGAAATAAAACACTCCAGCAGGACACTATAGTCCAATTAAAGACGCCAAAGAAACCCCTGTGTGTGAATAGATATCTTATTTTTTAGACGTCACACACAGACTGATTGCCAGTGAGATGCCCGAGAGTTTCCCCGTGGCTGTGATTTAAAATTCCAGTGTAAAGAGACTGTTCTGAGAGAGAACTGAGCTCGAGTCAGCAGCTCCAGTTCACATAACTATGTGCTGCTGCAACACCACGACTACACGTGGGCGTCTTTGGTTATTAAAAGCACCACAGTTTGTAGGAGTTTAAAAAAATCACAAGACGTGTTTACAAAACAAACCACGCGGTGGTCTAAACATAAAAAACACGGGCAGCTCTAGTGATACCTTCAGTGCGCCCGGGGAAGAGACAAGGAAATGGAGAGAAGCCTGTGCTGTGCATTCGGTATCCCATGAAAGGAGGGGATAAACAACTGCATTTGGTGCCAAACGCTACATGCCCAACAACACCGAACAAATGCTTCGCTGGCGCACTTCTGCCACTGTGTAGGATTCCTCGCCCCTGGAGCGCAGGGAGGTGGCTTCACGAAGGGGTCCTCCCTCTCTCCCTCAGACTCGGCCCTCCCACTGACGTCTGTTTTGAAGGGTGGCGATCGCCCGATTAGAAGAGGGCACGGTAGCCGTTAATAGGTAGAGCTGAGCCAGTTCCGACCCGGTATCCATATGGCTGCCTCTTGGCCTTAGAAGCCAAAGCACCAGCCGAGCCATCGAAAGTACTGGCATGCAAATCGCACAACAAAAGTACTTGAAAAATAAGGAAAAGACTAAAAGTCACACAAATGTATTGAACATTTAAAAGTTTCAATGTGTTGCTAGATTATATCACCGCACAGAGTGATAACCTCCCTGTCCTAACAATGATTCTATAAGTAAACCGTCATTCTCCACCTACATGTGGCCAATATTCTAGCATAGATCGAGCAACGTTAGAGGCTATTAAGTCATACCTATGAGTTATTTACATAACACACGCTGAACTGAATTACTTGAAGAATCTCCCACATGCGACGAGCACAGAAAATGAGACGCAATGAAGTAAACTGATTTGACTAAACTCACACAATCTGGTCAACAAGGGAACATGGAATTTGAACCCAAGTAGCAGCTTCCACCCCCCCCCCCCCTGCGCCAGGAGAGAGAAGGTAGAGGAGCAAGCAGCGAGAGAGCTGTTAACACACACATGGAAAGCACTGTTGACTTACCTGGCGAGAGCCATGAACACCGCCGCCTTTCTCCGAGGCGAAGCAGAAATGCCTCGGAGAAAGGCAGCGGCGGTTTCGAATTCGTGGGCGTGTTTTTCTTTACTCTCCTCTTGCCATTGGCTGGAGGAGATAATTAGAAAAGTTGGAAAAAACACGCCCCCGAATCCGAAAAGGACGGGGCCTGTTCGGAGTGACGGACCTCTTCTCCAATGGCTGGCCAGCATTCAAGAGGCCAGCCAATGGAGAACAGGGGCTTGAACCCGCCCCTCTTCTCCAAGTCATTATCTCTCGCAGGCGAGGCTGCGCAAGCGCAGCCTTCGCTAGCCGAGACCTAAAAACGAAATAGGATAGTATAAAATCTACTGATTTTAGTGTTTAATGTTCAGGGAAATATGGAAGCCTTTAACAGTGCTTCATTTATGCAATTTAAAAAATTGGGACTCCTTTATCCCAGGCCGACAGATTCTCCTCCCTACTCAAACACGTATTTGCATTGGGAACAGAATTCTAAGCGATAGGACATTTACGGCACCAAATATCAGGTATAATGTATTTCCTTCCCGCAATTATACCCTGGTCAAATTCAACAGGACATAGCTGAAATGTATTGGTGGGGAAATAGTAATATTGATATTTGTAGAGCGCGAACAGCTACCTCACGAGGAGGTGTCCCAGCGCTATAGACTGCTGGGGAACCCGTCCTGGCTATCCCTGTGAGATGGTCCCTTTCTGGGTATCTCCAAGGTGAAACCAGGCATCCCCAGCATCTGTGGGGGGCCGTTGTAGAGATGAGGCAAGCTTAATGCCCAGAGTTGCCGAGTGTGTTCCTGGTTAGAGTAGGTACCGAGGCGAGAATTATCGAATCCGTTTTGACCCTGGTCCACAACCCTGCCGCGTCGGGAATTGAACCCTGGCCAATTCTCTGCTTACGGGTCTGCCGCCTCTAACCAGTGAGCCACACCTCTCTATAGCTGGTAGTTACCGCTGACAGTTGAATTCGGTGTAGTAGGTACAGAAGTCTGTAAATTATGATCGATTTGTGATTTTTGAACTTTGAATAGGTGGTGTTTACAGGACCTGTAAATATCTCTACACATGGCACTAGTATTTACCTGGTCCAGTAAATATTTCATGCTGCTTCAGCCCACCCGTTATCCGGGTCTTTGCAGTGTGAGAGAGTTGGATTACCAGTTACTGCGGCTCAGGCATGCAGGACCTTTCAGACACGGCGCCTTAAGGGCTTGATGTATGTATTCAGGCAGGTATGAAATATTGGTGCAAATTGTGCACCAACCCGTTATGACCTGAATGAAATTTGGCGATGCTACCTTTATTCTTGAAACAGTTCCACACAATACCCTTTTGAAGAGAGTTATAAAATGACCAGCCTAATGAATATGGATTAGGCAGGGTGCTATTTGTGACCCCTGGCTCTGAACACAGGGATGTAGCCTGAAAGTTATAGCAGACCTCAAATCCTGTTTGCTCGTTTCCAACAGGTCCATTAAAGGGGCAATTTCTGCGTTAAAACGAAATGTTTTTCTCATTTTGACATTCATCTGGGAATGGAGCGTTTCCCTGGACCACTGTCTCTCAGACCCAGGCTGTTCAACACGATTCCCAACATTGAAGCTGTCCCGCCAGCACACTTTCCCCTTTGCAAGTCAAATCAGGTGTCAGTATCCCAGCGCAGTTGCAAACAATTGATACATTTTTTTGCGAATGCAAGTTGGCGAGGACCAGAGGCACAACTAGAGCCAAATTTCGGGGGGGGGGGGGGCTAAGAAAAAATTTCGGGGGGGGGGGTGCTGAATCTTTAAGCAATAGGCAGAGTGGAGCTGCAGGGGCTCTTAGAAGGGGTGAAACAACAGCGAGGCCTCATTTACATGCAAATGGTCTTTTAAAGACCTGTGAAGTGCTCGGGTGCGGCTGTGTGTGTGCCCGGGAAGCTGTCTCATCCCGGGCTGCCACACACGACGGGGGGGGGGGGGGGGGGGGGGCTGAAGCCCTTTGAGTCCAATGGCCTGGCCTGGCGAGGACTTCACTTTCACGCCCCCTCCTACCTCCAGTTCTGCCTAAGTAGCTGGACCATTTTTGAAAGTCAGAAAGGCTTCCCCGACTCATGAAAGGTGTTTTTTTACTTCAAAAATGGTAAAGAGAGGTAAGTAAACCTTGGGATGTTGTAAATCATAGCTTCGTGGCCTCAAAATCCTTGTGCGCCTTAGTTCCCATTAATATACTGCAGCCACACTAATCACAGCCCAGAATTACAAACCTTATTTATAATGAAAAATGGGACCTGCAGCAGCCGGTTTTGCTATTTTTAAAGTATAGCTGAGCATATTCCTTAAAATGTTAAATGAGCCCAAGAAACCTATTACCAATTTTGCATCATGCTACAGTGCGTGCAATCATGGTCTTCTCGAATCATTATCGCCATCCTCGTCATTTTTATTATGTTAGTAAATTCTCTGCTAGTTCAAATAATCAGCATCACTGTATTTGCATAAAGTGTGTATGTGCCTGTGCCGTGCGCGCGCGTTGGAGGATGCCCAGAGGGGATTTTGTATGAGAGGGGATGGTTTAAAACCCGAAGAGAGATTCTCAAGGTGATAAAAACACTACCCTGCTCCGACCCTTCAGCAGACACACTGCGGTTGTAATCATCAGTTTTGAATAATAGAGGCCATTCATTTCGCATTGGACAAAAGGGCAATGCTAAGGTGTTTGGGCATTAAAATAAGATTATAGTGAGAATTAATTATCATCATAATTATTAAGAACCCCCCAAAGTGGCATGATGGAGCGCTGCAGGCACGGCCGCGCGGCTTTGATGGGATTTTAAGGTCACCTGGGATGACAATGATGTACAATTAATACAGCTCCAATGAGAATGTGAGACCTGCGTTAACATAAATGTGTTTGCAGCTGTCTGGAGAAGCTCATTTCTAAAGAAGGGGCGTATTATAAATGAACCGTAGCCAAATTAAATTAAATTAAGTCTGACCCCTAAACATTAACTAGTAAAAAGTGATTGATGAGACAATTGCCTTATAATCTATCTATCTATCTATCTATCTATCTATCTATCTATCTATCTATCTATCTATCTATCTATCTATCTATCTATCTATCTATCTATCTATCTATCTATCTATCTATCTATCTATCTATCTATCTATCTATCTATCTATCTATCTATCTATCTACCTACCTACCTACCTACCTACCTACCTACCTACCTACCTACCTACCTACCTACCTATCTATCTATCTATCTATCTATCTATCTATCTATCTATCTATCTATCTATCTATCTATCTATCTATCTATCTATCTATCTATCTATCTATCTATCTATCTATCTATCTATCTATCTACCCGTCCGTCCGTCTTTCTGTCTAGCTATTTATCTCTGTCAGTCTATTCTGTAAAGATGAATTGAATTGTGTAAGAAAAAAACGGTGCTCGGTTGTTTTGTATGGAACTATGTAAGTCTTTCTTAATAAATGCCATCTAATCTAACATTACTTTCTTTAATTTTGAGCTCAGACAATTGTGTACATAGGCTTTTTTCGTGTTAGGTTTTATTTAGATGTGTTCTTTTGTTTTAGGCCACCATTTAAACTTTAGCAGATGCAGACTGTAGTCTCCCCCTGTTAAGAGATTCGTCAGTAGCTTCCAAAACTCTGACCATTTTGGAATGGGATGACAGAATTCACCATCCAATACTGATACGGACATACGGTGGGACAACATAGTGGAGGAGTGAGGCCTGCAAAATTTGAACTAGTGGTAGCTCCTTCTGTTCCTTTCTTCAGGGAACTTAGAATTCCCATTGCAAGGTCCATGTCTGCAGTTTACTGACACTTCGACTTGACGTTTAATACCACTTGCCGAGCCTTAAACTCCCCTTTTGTTACACATAAGTCACCACTAAGGTAGGCAATAAGTAGCCCTTTGGGCAAGGTTCTGTGCAACTAAAAGGCAGGATGTGTACTTTTAAGTTTAACATTTCCTGATAGTGGCAAATGGCTAAATTCATAGCAAGCGCAAGGTACGTGTTTTTGATAATTTAAGTTTCCATCATCGTCGTCTGTTGACTCACCCCCCATTTCCCCCTGCCCGACTGCTCTTGCCTCCACAGGCAGCGTCTGCAGGGAACTCCTTTGAAGTCACCCCCTACATCAAAAACACTTTTGAGATATAAGTACCAGGGCTCTGATCCTACTTAATCAGTACACTACTGGACTTGGGAAGAATTCTGCTGGAGTAAAGACTGCTGTGCTGTAAGGATCATCACTTTGCTGTGACTGACTGTTCTGAGGAACTGCTCGTTTGCTTTTCTGGGCTGGGCTGTCCTGCCGCGTGCTGAACTCTGCCCTGCTGAGGACAAGGACTGGACCCTACTCACTTAAACACAGAGTAAATCCAAGCTCTTGCTGGCTTGCCTTCTGTTTTCTGAAGTCTCATGGACACACTAGGCTTCCTGTCCCGGTGCCTTATTGAAATTACTCAGTTATTGATAACTGAGCTTCCTATAAATTGTGCCCCCGCCATGCACTACTTATGGCTAATATGTTACATCACTTATGACATATTCAATGACATCATCGATGATATCACTAATGGTATCCCAAATTGCATAATTAATGACATCACTGATAACGTCACTGATGTCATCATCCAATGAATGTGACAGTTTGGTGTATGCTTACCATACTGGAAGGTATACAGCAAGGTTCATCTAGACCTCATTTTCTATAGCCTCTTTGCTCAAAAGTTTGAAACCCAAGTATGTCCAATGATCATGGTTTGTAGATTTTCATCTAGATGGGCCCAATAGAGATTCAGCAATATTATTTTCTGTATGCCTGGTAAAAATGTTTGTTTCTTTTCCATACAACACAGACTTCATCACTGTGTATGAGTCAGAAGTTAAACACAACTGTTTAGATGTCACACTAACAAGAGTAGTTTCACTCCAACTACTAAAGCGGAAAACGTTTGAGCAAGATTATAATTAAATCTAACACAAACTCAGAGCACAATTGTAAACAAGGACCATCTTTTGCATGGTGACACCCATATGTTTGCCCTATCTGTTTTGGCTTGATGTAGAACTGTGTGAATTTTATCCCAGCTAACCAGAAGTGAAGTGCCTATGCTCCTCCTTTCAACATGATGAATTGGTATACTAATTATAGGCATATTTTACTTAGCTATAATTGCCCAGTATACGATACAATGTACACTTAGGGTCTGTAAGTTAAATGTCACTAGTGGACTGTAGTGCACATTGTCCTATCCACTACAGCGACAATGTAAAGCATGGATTCAGGCCTACTACTGTAGTCTGATGATAGCAGTTTAAAAACCTTCATTTGACCTGTCAAACTAAGCCCCTTTGACAGGTCTTAACATTCCTTTTAACTACTATTAGGCCACTGCTAAGTAGGCCTTATAACCCAAACCTGTCTTCAGGCCTAATATTGTAAACTGACTGAAGCATTTTAAAAACCTGAAATGTGGACTGCCAAAAAAAGTCATTTTGACAGGTCTAAACCTTCCTTTAAACAATTAATGAATCAACCCTAAGTAAGTCTTATAGACCTTAATGCAAGTAGCATGATATTTAAAAGTATGCCATGTAGAAATTGATGTTAAACATATCTTTACAGTGAATAGCACCTAAAAGCTATCTTTGCTGTAGCAAGGCTCGCACTTCCATAAAGAAACACTGGTATGCAATTTTAAATTTATTAATAGTACATTTGGCCAGGATACTACTAGAAATGTCATTATTGAACTCTTCATAATAGTTAATAAAAGCCCAATTAACTGGTGAAGTCATTTTTTTAATAAATATTAAGGACAGGGTACTCTTAGAAAGTTATCTTTTCCATGCCTTAAGCCTCTGCAGGCTAATTGCATTAGCCTCCAGCTGCAGCCGTCTCAGTGTTCAACGCTAAATGAGGTGTGAAAACTGCTGCCAAAACTTTGGTGTGGGGAGATGTTTCTCCCTTTTCTGGTTTCATAGTCAGGCAGACTCAAAACCCAATGGAGAGGGAGCTGTTCCAAGAACTGGTTTCATGTGATCAAAAAGGAAGAGGGGCTCATATCCAAGCCAAAACTTTTGGGATGGGCATACAGACTCTGCACTGGGGGAAGGGCTTCACCATCTTCGATGGCAAGCTGCAACCAGGAGCAAATGTGGCATCACCAGTACCCTCCTTAGACCACTACTGGACCTTGGGAAGAACACAAGAAGACTGACCCTCCTGTCTGTGACCTCAGAACAGACCTGAAGGACTTGACCTGTTCTTTTTTGCATCCCGGACAAAGAAGCGGACCTCAAGGGTCATAAGGGGGAACCCCTGTTCAAGCTAAAAGGACAAAAAAGCAACTAGAGGCCTTTCCTGCCAATGTCTTGCCCACCAGTTCAAATTGGATCTGTCCTGGACTCTGCTTAATTGTATCCTTTAGTGAAGCTTAGATTTATGTTATGGAGGAGGTGAATCGGTCAAGGTCTGCACACACTGAAAAAGACAAGAGAGCACTAACTTACCTCCCTAGTGATTAACCAAACGTATTACCAGCTCCAGTTTATTTCCATGCATGCTCGCATCATCCTGAGTAGGAGATTATGAGTACTTTATCATAAGGCACCTCCTTGCATTATTTTATTGCAGTAACATCCCTGGATAACTGGAACAGCTCTCAATTGGATCCTCTCCCACTGCTGAGATTGAAACTGACCAACATGTAATTGGGTCTTCTACATTCTCCATGCAGTCAGTGTCCTATGGAGTATCACAAGGCTTAGCATACTCACTGTTATCGTTCAATTTATATGTGCTCCTGGGACCCTGATCCACACCTAGTTGGGTACACTTTCCAATGTTGCCAAGTCCGCCAATGTGGACCCATGATCAGAGAAGTTGTACAAAATGGTCACAATATCCTTTGTTTCAATTAATCAAAAACTGAGATAATTTATTTGGCAAAATAGACAACAAATCCATCCTTATTTAAGGGCCTCTGAATCTGGGGTATACACCCTTCCATTCATAAGTGTAAATTACAAGTATGCTCTATTTGACGTTGACATAACTTTATCAGACCATATTTTCTTTCAATGTGAAATGATTAAGGGTAGATTCCTCCAGTTACAGTTTTCCAGTGATCTTCAAACATTTTTGGAATTTGCAATTACCAATCGCATTAGGAGCTTCGATTTGATGTTCTTTTAACTGCTTTGTTTTTTTAATTTACTCATTTTTGAACCCTTGCTTAGCACTTCACTTGGAGATTATCCAGAACTTGGTCCACTCTATCAAAACTGAAAGAAAAATACTTTAGGAAGGTCTTTGGATTGCCACTGCAGAACATTCATCCTGGAGTTGAGAAGAACGAGGATAACTAGTTCAACTGTGCACTTTTACCCTACTGAGGAGAGGAGGATTTTTCAACGCATAAGATCAGTGGTAGTTGTGAAAGGTTTGGGCTTTTCAATTAGCCTGAGCATTTTTGGACAACCACATTTCCTTTGGAAAAATGCAGATAAACTGACATTTATGCCTTGAATATAGCTCTCCATTGTCAGGGAACTATTCGAAGAAAGTTGCCTTCCTCATTCCTCCAAGTTCAAAAAGTCAGAGCTCAAGATCACCACAGAATGTGTGAGAAGGTGTAGATCCAAGAGATACCTTACAAATGAGAAACCCAAATATGAGTAAGAGTCAGAGGCTCAATTAAACCATTAGTCTCAGAGATCTGCTTAACCACTAAATCACATTGCAAAGCTATCTCTTTGGTGTATATTTTTATGGTTTACATCTTTTTATTGACATTTCAAAACACACATAGAAACAGTGACAGATGGAATTATCAGCACCCTGTGGACTTAGAATGAGTGACAGGGCCATTTACCATGGAGACATGGGATGAGTACTGGGCCTCTGCCCTAACTGAGAAGACCATACAGAGTCCCAGCGAGGATACCATCAAAAGGAAGACTCAAAAACACCTCCCCTCCTCCCTAGCCCATACCCACCCCCTCCCCTTGTTCCACGTCCATCAACCCAGCCTGCCAACTGTCTCTTCAAGTCTTTATCCCTACTCCTCCCCCTGCTCATCTGATAAGCGCAGCAAGCGCAAATAGCGAGAGCAAGTAACCTCTCGAAATTCGGAGAACAAAAGCGCCAGAAAGGGTTTCCACAACTCCCCATACCTTGTGCCCCCCGCCAATGTTAGCGTAAGTTTCTCCATGCCAAGGACATGCCACAAATGGTATAGTCAGCCCGTGAAGGTCGGAATGGTTGGGGTGCGCCAGTGAATAAGTATGTTCTGTGTCGCTGAGCCCAGTGCAATTGCCATCTGTCGACCCCTGCGCGATTTAAGCGGGTAGGTCAAAGGATTTGGGAGGCCTAACAGTGTGTACGCAGGGAAGCGCGGTATCGCTGTATTAAAATGCTTGTCCACCTCATCTAGCACCTGGGTCCAGTATGACTGGATGTGTTCACATTTCCAGAGTAAATGAATCAGGGTGCCTATCTGATCACAACCCCTCCAGCATTTCGCGTCCCTCATCCGATCCATAGCATGTAGACGTTCCAGGGTGTAGTACCAATATGTCACTACCTTTGTAAGGGTGTCTGTAAGCCCCATGTGGTAAGCTGAATGTCAGGCCCTATAATAAATACCCTCCCACTCCTTGTGAGTCAATGTTCTACCCAACTCCCTCTCCCAACGCGTCCTACCGGAGTTGTAAGCGTGTGTAAATCAAACCTGTAGCATCCTGCATAGATCAAAGATTAGCTGTTTGTCCGATGTGCGCGTAAGAAGCCATCGCTCGTATTGGGAAAGTCGTCCATCTGCAAATGGACGGACCCGCTCGTCAAGCGCTCAATGGCGAACCTGTAGGTACCTGAGCCTCTCCGCCTCAGACAGCCCATATTCCTGCTTGAATTGCTGGAACGGAAGAACTCCGTCTGCAACGTACATATGATATAAAAATTGCCATCTCGCCGGTTTCCACCCGACAAAGGCCGCTGAATCCATCCCCGGTGAGAACTCCAGATTATCGAACAGAGGAGTAAGCGTGGAAGGAAAGGTGGTGAGTTCATGGGAAACATTGGTGCTGTCCCACACTTCCAGAGGGACACGGGTGATATATGAAGCGTACAGATTAGGGGGCCGATGTTGTTTGCGTAGGAAGGGGATTTCCTTCAAAGGCCGGGCTGCTACAGCTTGATCTTGAAACAGCCAATGTTTCTCCGACTCCCAACGGCTCCATTCCACCAAGTGACGTAACTGGGCAGCTCGGAAGTAGAGCTGAAGGTCGGGAATCCCGAGTCCACCGCTTTAGGGTGGGAGAGTGGACAGTGACCGCTTCATGCGCAGCTTCCGACCATTCCAGATAAACTGGGCAAGCTCTGATTGTGTCTGCTGTATCCAGCCGATGGGTGGATGTAGAGGGATAGTGCGAAAGAGGTAGAGGATCTGAGGCAGGATGGTCATCTTGACCGCCGCAATTTTGCCCAACCAAGAGAGGGGATAATGCTTCCACTGACCGAGTTCTCTGCGGATCTTCCGACGCAAGGCTGCGTAATTGAGAGTAACCACCTGTGGAAGTGTGGAGGCCAGCTGAATCCCCAAATATTGAACCGTGGCCCCCGCCCACTGGATGGGGAGTTAGCTCTGCAAGAGCTCCCGGGTGGGCTGAGACAAGGAGAGACTAAGAGCTAACGACTTGTCGGCATTTGCCATAAACCCCCAGGCCTGCGCAAAGGTGTCCAAGTCCGCCAGGCAAGCCGGAAGCACCTCGCACGGTTTGGATAAGGATAGCAGCACATCATCCGCGTAGAGGCTGATGGTATGGACATACCCCCCAAACTTGATCCCAGAAATTGCTGAGTTTTGCCTAATCCTCTGGGCCAGAGGTTCCATATAGGCGGCAAAAAGCAGAGGCAACAACAGACACCCCTGCCTCGTGCCCCACTCTATAGGGAAGCTGGAGGACATGTGGCCCTTCACCCGAACCGAAGTCGACGGGAACTTGTAGCAGTTGAAAATGTGGGTGCGAAATTTCTCTCCCAGTCCCATCCGTATCAACACCTGCTCCAGGTAGGGCCAATGGACGCGATCGAACGCCTTTTCGGCATCGATCGTGAGCAGCATATATTCTCCCGCCGTACGGGAGGCCTTCTCAACAAGATGTAGAACACGCTTCGTGTTGTCAGGTGCTTGACGCTCCAGGATGAACCCCACTTGGTCCGGATCTATAAGACCAGGCATATAAGGTGCAAACCGACTGGCTAATATCCCCGTGTATATCTTAAGATCGACGTTCAACAGTGAAATAGGACGGTATGCCCCACATCGAGTCTTATCTTTCCCTGACTTGGGGACAACTGCTATAAAGGCCCGGGGGAATCGCTCGCGCGGCCGAGAAGGAATTGAATAGTTAGGTGAGGAGAGGCGCTAACAGATTACAAAACTTCTTGTAAAAAATAGCTGAAAAGCCATCCGGCCCTGGGAAATGGCGGCGATTACCTCCTCCGTACGAATGTTTCTGCCTAGCTGGTCTGCTTGAGGTTTAGTCAAAGCTGAGAGTGTGACAGAGTCAAGAAAGGCGGCTCCATTAGCCTCATCCAACTGAGAGCTAGCATAGAGGTTAGCGTAGAAGTCGCAGAACGCTTCGGCTATGTCCCCATCTTCCGAAACTCGCGTGCCATCTTCTTTACAGATCTCGCGTACCCCCTGGCGTTGCCGGACCTCCCAGAGCTTGTGGGCGAGAAGGCGCCTGCACCTGTCCCCCCCCAGTATAATAGGCATGCCGCAATCTAAGGGCAGCAAACACCGCTCTATCTTGATTGAGAGCCGCAAGTTGGTGACGTACTGCTTTAAGCTGGCACCACACTCTGGGGGCTCCCGTCCTCTGGTGTATCTGCTCCAGTTCCCTTGTTTTTTGGGTGAGATCATCCCATTTACGTATGCGTTCTAAATTGTCCGCCGCCGAAATAGCTATAAACTCTCTCCTGAGGACTGCCTTCAGCGCCGCCCACTGTGTCACTAATGTTGTGTCAGTGTTGGCATTATGAGAAAGGAAGTCCGGGATGGATCGTTGGATCTGCGCTACTATGTCTTCACGGTGCAGAAGAGTGTCCCTAAGACGCCACACCCTGTCGGGCCGTGCTACGGGTGGTAGGGTCAGAGTGGTGAGCACCGGAGTGTGGTCGGAAAGGGAAGCCACCCCTATCTCAGCCCCTGATGCCATCGCTCGGACCGATGTAGAGGCCAGGAGGTAATCTAGTCTGGAATATGTCTTGTTGGCATGAGAATAATAAGAGAATTCCCGACTATGTAGATGGAAGCTACGCCATAAGTCACACAACCCCAAGTCGTGTAAACGGTCAAGTCCCGCTGCCGAGAGCGTGCCAGTCTGGTGTGTGCGTTGGCTGGATCTGTCCTGTATGTTGTCAAAAACTAGATTTAAATCCCCACCCAGGATAATATTGCGGTCATTTATGGCCGTGACTTCCGTAATAGCGGAATGCAAGAATTGTTCCTGATCCTCGTTAGGGGTATAAAGAGAGCCAATGGTGAAGGTTGAGGCGCCCAGGGCAAATCTATCAGCTAATAACCAGCCCCTAATTTCCGCCTCTTTCTGCAGGACGTCCCCGCTGGGCCACTAGGATCGCTACCCCAGCGGACTTAGTAGGGCCAGAATAGAAGAGCTGTGTCAGGAATCTCCGGGATTGGAGACGGTGATAGTTTAGAGCCAAGAGGTGGGTTTCTTGGAGGAGACATATGTCAGCTTGTGTGTTTTCTAGGCAAGACAGGATGGCTCTACGCTTTACAGGGTTATTGAGGCCCTGAACATTGAGAGTTAATACTTTAAGCGTGTGGGTGGGCATTCACATTATCCAGAGGACCCAGGAAGCGCAAGGAAGGCATCGCATCGCGTGAAGAAGGGGCGTATAGTGAGCAGTCGGTGTGCGCTCTGAGCGCCATTGGAGCCGCAGTGACCCCCTTAAATGATGGACCTGGAACCCCGGATCCCCCCTAACAAAATCCCCAAAACCATAACCACAAACCTCAACATATGAGCAGTGTGAATAGGAACCAATTGTCCTCCACCTTTCGGTGAACGGTAATTCAGCATCGTGGGGTAGATTGCCTGCAGTAGAAAGGCCGCCCTCCTGCCGACGACCGGCATAGGAAACAAGGAACCGAAGAGTCCATTAACTCTGCCGAAGTCTGCCGTATGGGGATTTGGTCAGTTCCGCGGAGACGGTCTCTAGAGCTGCATGCTGGCCTCTGAGGATCTCTGCCACCGGAGGTTTCCCTGTTGACGCCACCTGGGCCTGGAATCATTTGCCTCTGTCGGGAAGTTATCGTCTCCGCTATCCTCCGCCGGGAGCTCTACCCCTAACAGTTTGGCCACCTCCGACAAAGAGCGCAGTTGGTATAGTGTGTTGTCGATGCGGAACACCAGGAGAAAGGGATCGCCCCAGCTGTGCGGAATGTTACGCTGCTGAAGGTGCGCCGTGATAGGCTTGAAGGTCCTGCGTTTGTGGAGCGTGAGCGCAGATAAGTCCTGATAGAGGACCGGCACGTGGTCACGGAACACCAAGGGATGTTTTTGACGGGCTCTGCAGAGTATGTCCTCCTTGGTGCGGTAGTCTTGTATGCACACTAAAATGTCAGACGGTGAGGCAGATGAGGGCCTCGGGGGTCCCACTCTGTGTGCCCGGTCAATCCGCAAATCCGTCTCGGGTGGTCTGTCTAAGATGTGATAAAAGAGTTCTCTCGTAAAGCGAAAAAGATCTTTCGAATCCTCAGCCATCTTTACCCCGTGAATCCGTATGTTGTGGCGCCGATTTTCCAGGTCCTCGACGTGGGTCTGAAGGTCGACCTGCTGTTCATGAATCCTAATGATCTCCTGTTGCAGCACCGCCAGCTCTGTGTCGCGCCCATCACTTTTGTCCTCTAGCGTGGCAACCCTCTCGCCGATGCCATCCACATCCCTGAGAAACTTCTTTAAGCTCCGCTGTGAGCTCCTTCTGGAGGGTTTGAATGTCTGCTCTCAGGGCTGTAATCATGGATTCCAGAAAGGCTTTGGTGATCAGCTCAGCCCCTTCCTTCTGCTCGGGTGGACGGTGGACCACACTCGCCACCATGTCTTCGGGCGATGAGCTAACCTGTACCTTTGCAAACAGCTCCTTCAGGGTCTTGTTTTGCGCCCTTTGGGGGGGACCATAGCGGGCCGCAGGCCAATCCAGCGGGGACCCCAGTGAGCAGTGCCTTCTTTCTCCCTGATCCCTCCACCGTCGCTAGACCGTCAGAAGTGGAACCCCACCCCACACGGGCAGCAGTCCAACGCAGGTTTCCCACCGGTCCCAGCCAGCAACAGAACCCCTGGCCCCCGGCACTTCGTGATTACCAGCCCCTTTACAGCTCAAGTGTAACCAGAGTCAGGAGCAGGGAAGCCCCCACCCGATCGACAGCACGTCCCCCGTCTCCACTTGGTAGGAGCTTGGTGTTCCCCCTGCAGTTGCTCTGGTGTCTGGCCGCGTGTTAGTCTCCCCGGGCCCACAGCCCTCCGCACTCCTCTTCAATCGTTACCACAGCAGCCCCCAAAGTGCGGCCCTACTCCACCCGTGGGGTTCCCCTCTGGCCCCCGCACTCACTGATGGCGCTCTGTAGCCCCTCTGAGTACAGGACTGCTCATTGCCTCCGCTTCACCCCAGTGTCCAGGCCCCCCAAGGCAATGGTCCCGCAAAGCAGTCCGCATAAGAAACAGTCCAGGCACTGACCAGGTAGGCCGCACGTGAGCGCTGTCCAGACTCACCGCTCACTGACAGTCAGGGGTTATCCATGGAGGCCGCTCCCCGCTTACCAGGGCCCGTTGCACGATGCCGTTGCACAATGACAGTTACAGGGACCCAAGCTCCTCAACCATCCACACCAGGCGCCACCCCACAATAATCCTCCGGCCACCCACGATCCTCCGGTACTCGTCAGGCCCCAGTAAACCAAGGTAGCAAGCAGGCCTCAATCTTCCAGCCAATCACCACTCCGTTGCAAGGTCTCTAAAATTGCATCCGTCCCCTCCTCTGGCGTGGGTATCAGCCACCTCCGCTGTCCCGGCTCACAGCCAGGCCCCAGGTTTCAAGCTGTCTGCCAAACGGACCCCAGGTGGTGCACCCACTGACCTGACTGGCGCCGGACAGGCTCCGCTACTCCAGGGACTCGTCCGCCCCCGTTGTCCTCCGGCTGCGATCTCCTCTGCAAAGATCGGAGCCTGACTGGCCCCAAGACCGACCGGCAGAGCTGCAAGGCCCGCCGCATCCTGGCTCACCCATGCTTCCCAGCACCAGCGGGCGCCACCGGGCCTTCTTTCTCCTCCAGGCGAAAGGCTCAGCCACAGGCCGCTCTACCTTCGGGGCCTCTGATGCGGTCTCACCGCACTCCACGACCCTCCGGTCCTCCGGTCACCGCAGCTGGGTCCCCTCACATGGACCACTGTAGGGCACATCCCAGACAAGGGACACCAACCGCTCTGCTGGCCCCGCCTCAGCGGCCGCAATGACTGTGCAGTGTCAGGCCGCGCCGTGGAGCCCTCGGTCACACCTCGTCGACCACCTTGAGTCTCCATTTAGGGACCTCCGGGACACCGCTGGCCCTCACACACCTCGAGGAGACCGGTCACACAGCCGGTGGTCGCCACGTCTGTTAGGCCGTTCCTGCCGCCACTCCGACTCTAGGGCCCCGCGTACCAGGCCTCGCTGGGCGCCCTCGCAGCGCGCCGGAGCCACTCCTCTGCGCAACTCAGGAGGCGAGCCCCCCCGGTCTCCACCACCACTCTGGCTGGCCGCTTGTCCATTCTGACCCTCAATTGGCTCCTTTGCAGGAGTCGGAAGATGCTGATACGGCCCAGGGGCCGGTGCTACAACAGGCCACCGGCAGGAGCTCCAAGGCAGCACGTCCGCTCACACCACTATCTTGGCCATGCCCCTGGTGTATATTTTTAGGGGTTATGGCATTTTTAACTGCACAACTGAGAAAGGGTTTACTGATTGCCAACCCAAGTTAAATCTGTTGTTTTCCTTAACTAGGTCCTTCACTTCACTTGTTTCTCAGTATTTAAAGAACATTACTCCATAGAAATAGGAAAAAGATGGCAAGTTTGTGGGACCCTGGAAAGCTCAAGGACTGGGGCATAATGCCCCCTCCTCTCTGTGAAGGTCCAGAATGAGGGTTTGCTGTATCAAAGTTAAGGCCAATCTTGACCTTGGAGAAGCCCCTGGGGTTACACATCTGAGGCTCCACAGTAGTTATATTATTTTTTAGCTTCTGGGTAGAAATCCATATTTAACGCAGAGATCAAGGATTATTCTCAGACTTCACCCAAGAGAATGCAGGACCCCAGTCTTGCAATCGCTTCACTCGCTGTAGCTCGAATGACAATGTTCGAGGCACTCCCCATTGTCCAGAGAGCCTCCCAAGGGAAAGGACTGCCATACTTAATAGTTAAATTCAAGCAATACAAACGAAACAGAACACTGTGTTCCAGGCTTGCACCACTTATCCTCGTGCTACCTTACCATAAGAAATCCATAGGAGGCACTGCTTTCTCAGTACAAGCTGCCAAGCTCTGGAACTCACTACCAGCCAGCATTAGAAGCACCCAGGAGCATATACACTTCCTAAGACAGTTGAAAACTTGCTTATTTCCTAGATAAATGCATCACCTGCAGACAGGAAGTACAGCCCAGAAAACACCAACAACCTCAGCTTACCAGCCATGAATTGGAATTGATTCAACATTCAAAATGTATTCATTATGCAGGTAAGTAAAAAAAGGGCTCACCGAAGGCTTACCAATGATTTGCCGTAACATTATATAGTGATATCATTCCTTACATAGCTGTTTCGGCTCACAATAATACTGAAACCAGTACACTGAATGATCAGCAACAAATTGTAATGTATACCTATTAAATTCACATAATACATATCTTCTATGAGAATTTTCCATCACCTACACATTACAGCCAAAATAAACAGCCATCACGCAATGAAGACGCCTGAAATAACTGAAGAGTCTGTAGCACATTGCTGGACAATGTGGAGCACTTTATTCTAGTTCACCACTGCAGGTCCCAAATACCTATAGAATGTGACAGCTTCTTATCCTCTTACAAAGACACTCAAATAAGGGATGATAATTAAAAGGCCCATCCCAACTGATCTCTCCACCTCTCTATCCCTCCAACCATGCCAGCCCAGGGCCACGTCTGTACACAAAACTAAGATTCTTCCTATATATAAGAGAGGCCAAAAAAACGATCCAGAGTACCATAGACCAATAAGTTTGATTGACATTGACTGTAATTTTCTTTCAAATTGGTATTGTTGGCTTTGTATGAGTTGGTCAGTAATGAGAATATCCTTTCACCAATACAAGATGGCTTCAGAGAAGGGCTGTCCACAATTGAACAGATTTTTACTTTCCTAAATTTAATTTATAAGGCCAGCACAGTAACAAAAATGCCACTGTATGTGACATATGTAGCCTTGTAATCTGCATTTAACCTGGTCTCAAGAAATCGCTTGTGGGAAAAACTGCATACGCTGGGCATAAAGCCGGGGCTTTTGTCATTAATTCAATTGTTATACTCTGACACATCCACTCAGGTGAGACTTAGCTAAAAGGGGCACATAAGCAGGAAATTATACACCAATAGGGAAGGGGGGTGTCAAGCAGGGCTGCCATTTGGTACCAATTTTGTTCTCTCTCTACATTAATGATATATACAAAGATGTCGTGATAGTGATGGAGCGGGTAGTGCAAAATTTTGTATACCCCCCATTCTGCATGTTTATATTAATCCAAATAATCAATTAATTGTAATATTATTAATCTGTTTGAAGTGATAACTCACCAACTATATTAACAAGAGAATTACACGTGGGAATTGCACTTTGCATGGCTATATTAATTGTGAATTAACTAGTGTACGCATATTAATAGTAGAAAATTAGAATATTATATGTTATATGTTGCTTTAAGTGATGTATTTGTGATTTGTGCTTTATTCAGTGAGTATAAACCGCTCTGAGTGTTGCTTCTGCTAGATAAATACACACACATATGGGTATTAGCAAGGGGATAACATTTTATAAGCCATTTCTATGTTTTAATTACGTTTTTGTGTTTCTTTTGCTTAAGATGACCATTTCAGCCTAAACAAGATGGCTGAACGGGACGTTAAACGTGACTGCCCTGACAACACGAGGTTCTGGGTGAAGTGCGCATGCGTCCCCGCCAGCAACAGTGGCCTGGACCTGACTCCGGGAGCGTTTGCGAGACGCTTCCGCTCGATGCGATGCTGCAGCGGCGTCACCCCTTTACGCGATGCGACGACAGCAGCTCCGACGGCGGCACGCTTCTCTGTGGATGCGAGGCGCTTTTCTTGATGCGGTGCAATGCGACAACTACGATGGCTGCGATGGCAACACGCTTCTTCCTCGATGCGAGACTCTTCTCTTGATGCGGTGCAATGCGTCAGCTACGATGGCTGCGATGGCGCCATGCTTCTTCGGCGTTGCGAGATACTTCCGGAACGATGCGAGACGCTTCCGCTCGATGCGATGCTGCAGCGGCGACACCCTTTGCGAGATGCGACGACAACAGCTTCGACGGCGGCACGCTTCTCCTTCTCGAGTCGCGCTTCCAGCTCCTTTGGACACGCAGTCCCTCAGAAGGCCCAACAACAACAGCAGGCACTTCCAAAAGACTCTGGGGGGCTGGGGGTGAAGTCCACTGGTCCTGGGACTTCGTTCAGGGGGCAAGCTCAGCACAAGCCCTTGGAGATCTTTTAAGCACAAGTTGAAATAAAGTCTTTGTAGTCTTTCTCTTCTCCTTTCAGCAGCAAGGCAACCACTTACGGCCAATCCCCCAGGTCAGGGACAGTACTACTCCTTACAGCTTTCCCAGTTCCTTCTCCTCAGGCAGAGGTTCTTCTTGTCAAGCAGGATCTAATTTCTTGGGAGCAGGGTCCCAATACTTATACCCCTAATTCCTTTGTTCCTCTGGGGTAGAGGGGCCTTTGCCCAGTCCAAACCAGTTCTTGAGCACTTTGTTGACATGACTCTGCCTTTCTATTCAGGGTGCAGGGCAGAGACATCAGCCACTCCACAGGAGGTGGAGCCAGCATTGTGGTGGCAGAGCACAGCCCTATTCAGAGTCCAGGTGCACTCCTCCCACCCATCTGGATATCAATCTCTCTATTCACCACCAGGCTACCTAGCCCTGCCCCTCTGGGTTTCCCCAGCCCTGTCACTCACACAAACCAGACAGGCAGATAAACATCATAGCAGAGGCGGGCTGAAATGGTTAGGCAAGCAAATACCAACTTTCTAAAAGTGGTATTTGCAAACACAGAATATTAAAATAAACGTTACTAAAAGATGTATTTTATTATTCTGAGTTCAGGCATACTAAACTCGATTTTCTACCATGTTCCCTGGGTCTGTTAGGATCATAGGATGTAACAATTCTAACAGCCCATTCTGGCCTATGGGAGCAGGTAGCCTTACAATAGTGAAAAACGAAAATGGCTGTAGTTCACTATTAGGACATGCCACACACATCAGGGCTTGTCCTACCTTATGCTTACAATGCACCCTGCCCTTGGGCCTACCATAGGGGTGACTAATATGAAGTTAAGGGAAGGTTTAGGGACTGGGAAGTGGGTGCACTTGCCCAGTCAGCATGACAGTACTAGACTGCATGCAGGTTCTGCAATGGCAGACCTTAGACACATTTTACTAGGCCGCTTCTGTGGGTGGCACAACCAGTGCTGCAAGCCCACCAGCAGCATCTGTATCTACAAGCCCTGGGCACTCCTGGTGCACTTTACTGGGGTTTGACAGTAAACCAAATAAGCCAATCATGAAATCCAACCAACATATACATTTTAAATAGGGAGCACTTGCACTGTGGCACTGGTTGGCAGTGGCACAGTGCTCTGAGCAGCTAACATCAGCAAAACACATGAGGCACAGCGACAAAAAGTGGAAGGGAGACTCACGCCAAGGTGCCAGGTCTAACACGTGTCCCCTCCAGCTGAAAAGTGGGGAGAACTACCCTACCCCAGGGAGTTCCTCATCACTAAGGCGGAAAAATCTGGACAGACCGTCAGCATTGGCGTGATCTGTACCAGGGCGATGTTCCACCGTGAAATCCATACCCTATAGGGAAATGGACCACCTCAACAGCTTTGGATTCTCACCCCTCATATGCATCAACCATCTGAGGGGCCTGTGGTCTGTCTGAACCCGTAAGTGAGACCCAAACAGGTAGGGTCTTAGCTTCTTCAGCGCCCAGACCACAGCAAATGCCGCACGCTCAATAGTACTCCATCTCTGTTACCGTGGTAGTAACCTCCTGCTAATAAAGGCTACAGGTTGATCTAGGCCCTCTTCATTAATATGTGAAAGAACAGCCCCCACACCATGCTCTGAAGCGTCTGTCTGAACGATAAACTCTTTGGAGAAGTTGGGAGCCAAAAGCACGGGCGCCGTGCACATAGCAGCTTTCAGGGCCTCAAAAGATTTCTGACAGGTGTCAGTCCAAATCACATTCCTGGGCTGCTTCCTTGAAGTCAGCGCTGTCAAGGGGGCAACAATGTTGCCATACCCCTTGACAAACCTCCTGTAGTACCCGGTGAGACCTAGGAAGGCTCTCACCTCTGTCTGGGTTTTGGGCGACTCCCAATTCAGGATGGTTTCTATCTTGGGTTGAAGGGGTGCCACCTGGCCACTCCCCACTTGGTGCCCCAAGTACACCACCGAACCCTGCCCGATCTGGCACTTACTCGCCTTGATCGTGAGGCCTGCCCTCCGCAGCGCCATCAACACTTCCCAGAGGTGGCACAGGTGTTCCTCCCACGTGGAGCTGAACACTGCGATGTCATCCAGGTAGGCTGCACTGAACGAATCCAGCCCAACCAACACCTGGTTGACCAACCTCTGGAAGGTGGCAGGGGCATTCTTCATCCCAAAGGGCATAACCCGGAACTGGTAGTGCCCATTAGGGGTGGAAAATGCTGACCCAGACTGATCACCTGCGGCCTGGTCTGCAGCCTGCTGCCGCACACCCACGAGAGAAGGGAACTCTTTCTGCTCCCTGCAGAATTCTTCCCTGGAGGGTCCTCCTTCTTGCTGCCAATGGGTCAGCTCAGACTGGTCCCCCAGGTCAGCTATCTGTTCCCCTGTAGGTTCCAGGGCATCCCCCTCAAGGTCTGCTTCCTCCTGGACCGTGGGAACTTCGGGGGCCGGTTTTCCGGGACCCCTGCCTCTTCTCCCTAAGGCCGGTTCCTGGGCCTCCCTCTCAGGCTCCAGGTCCTCTTGAGCACCCCTACTCGCTGTCATGGACCTTGTGGTGACACACGCCCAATCTGGCATACCCAACATCTCCAGGTGAGCACTCCGCTCCACCTGAGCCCACGGTGAGCTCTCCAGATCGTTCCCTAACAGACAATCTACAGGCATGGCGGGCCTCACAGCTACCTGAAGAGTACCAGAGACCCCCCCCCCCCACTCAAAGGGAACCTGAGCCACCGGGCAGTGACTCTCGGTGTTGTCGGTGGCAACAACCGGATAGAATGCTCCTGGGACAACCTGCTCTTGAGACACCAGGTGGCGCTTGACAGCCGTCACACTGGCTCCTGTGTCTCTGAGAGCTTCCACCCTATGGCCATTTATGGTCACCCACTGCCTGTATGTTTTAGTGTTCTCAGGATGCTGTGTTTTGGGGACCACTTCACGGTCTCCTAATGAGACCAAGGTCATTTCTACTGAACCCCACCCACCTTGGACACCCATCTCCCCACCCAGGGCTACACTAGCCGTCTGCCGGGGGGTTGCACCAGGGGGAGCTGGTTTACCAAACTGGCGACACTTGGGATCATTGGCAAAATGACCCAGCTCACCACATCTGTAACAGGTTGGGGGCCCTCTTTGAACAGGGGTACCTGTCGGGGCCCCAGTCGGTTTCTGGGGTGGGGGAGGCTGAGAACCTTTCCCTTGGTTCCCTTGGGGATTACTTTGGGGCCTCCTCTGGAACTCCCTCTGTTTTCCCTTGTCCCCCCGCTCTTCTGCTGGGGACCCTGCCCACCTTTGGCGGAATCTCCCACGGGACCCTTGTGGACCCTGGTACTGACCCAGCGGTCCGCCTCCTCAGCAAGCTTCCTAGGGTTAGTCAGCCTACTATCAATCAGGTGTTGGTGTAGCTCAGGAAAACAATTACTGGACAAGTGCTCCCATGCCATTAAATCAAGAAGCCCTTGAAAATTATCAACCTTTCCAACCGTCACCCAACCATCCAGTGCTCTGCAAAAAAAAGTCACATACTCCACATACGTACTATTGGGAATCTTAGTGCAACCCCTGAACCTCTGTCTATACATTTCAGGGGTTAACCCATACCTAGCCATTAAAGCATCCTTCATATGGGGGTAAGAGTTATACACATCTGAGGGCAAATCTAGCAGTGTGTCCCGCCCTTCACTCAAGAACCGCCCCCACAACCCCGCTCCCAATCCTTCTCAGGGACCCGTGGGAGGACATGGCTACTTCGTAGGCTTTGAACCACTGCCCTAAATCATCATTTAAAAAAAATTCCTTCACTAAATCTTTGGGTATGTACACTCTGGACTCTACCTGCACTGGGGGTGTGCTGCCACCAGAGGGAGTGCTTCCCAAGCCCTGGGCTTTCAACTCCAGCTCCCTCATTTTCATGTCATGCTCCATTTGGATTTTTTTCTCTTCCATTTCCAGCCTTTTTTGTTCCATTGCCAGTTGTCCATTTAGTTTGGCCATCTCTATTTCATGAGCTCTGGTTTCCTTCCTGTCTGCCGACTCCTCTGGAGATAAACTTTTACTAGAAACACTGCTACCTGCAGGGGAAGGGGTTCTCCTTCCTCTTGAGCCCACTGGCCCATCCAGCTGCTCATCTGCATTATCATCATCAGTGGCATTCCTTGCTTCTACCCAGGCCCTCAGCGCCTTGTAGAACTCTGGCTTGTTTTTACATCCAGTTGTGGAAACATTAAATTTCTTGCAAAAGAATTTCAGATGTGATAACTTGTAGCTTTCCAGTTTCTCTTCTTCCCACTCAAATTCAGTATTCACAGAGACTATCGATGCTGCTTTCTCCACCATGGTTAAGCTTGGCAGTGCTCAAAAATAGACAGTCCCAAAAGAAATCTACCAACAAGTATTGGTTGCGTTTAGGGTCTGCACTCACTAAGTAGTGTTCACCAATTACTGTAAATGAGTCACAAATGCAAGTCCAGAATCCTCACCGCTGACCACCAATGTTAGAATCCGGGTTCTCTGGTTGGCACAGGTAGGTACTTGTGACAAACACGGAACCTTTCTTCTAGTCAGGGTAAGGGGTTACACTCCTAAAATAACCCCTGATCACCCTCTAGGTAGCTCGGCGCGAGCAGACAAGGCTTATCTCAGAGCGTTATAGGTTAAGCATTTGTGAACACATACAGCAACCAAGTTACAACACTACAAATGGACACCACACAGGTTTTTCTATTAAAAATAAGGATTCTTTATGTAGAGTTACCACAAGACCATTAAACAACAAAAATACACAATACTGTTACTTTAGATGGTAGAAGTTTGCTTAGTTTTCTTAAGTTCTTAAATGCGACACTTTAAGTCAATGTACCTTAGATGCGACACGCAGGGCAACGAAAGTGTTGCAACGATGCTGATGCGATGAAGTTTTTGGTGCAAAGATATAAAGACGTGAAGATCTTCCAGATGCGTTACGCTTCTCCGGTGTTGCGAGAAGACTCGTCTCGATGGGTCAGCTACAGCGGCGTCACCCCTTTACGCGATGCGACGACAGCAGCCTTGGCAGCGGCACTCTTCTCCAATGTTTGCGAGACGCTTCCGCTCGATGCGATGCTGCAGCGGCGTCACCCCTTTTCTTGATGTGGTGCAATGCGACAACTACGATGGCTGCGATGGCGACACGCTTCTTCCTCAATGCGAGACTCTTCTCTTGATGCGGTGCAATGCGTCAGTTACGATGGCTGCGATGGCGACATGCTTCTTCGGCGTTGCGATATACTTCCGGAACGATGCAAGACGCTTCCGCTCGATGCGATGCTGCAGCGGCGACACCCTTTGCGAGATGTGACGACAACAGCTTCGACGGCGGCACGCTTCTCCTTCTCGAGTCGCGCTTCCAGCTCCTTGTGACACGCAGTCCCTCAGAAGGCCCAACAACAACAGCAGGCACTTCCAAAAGACTCTGGGGAGCTGGGGGTGAAGTCCACTGGTCCTGGGACTTCGTTCAGGGGGCAAACTCAGCACAAGCCCTTGGAGATCTTTTAAGCACAAGTTGAAATAAAGTCTTTGTAGTCTTTCTCCTCTCCTTTCAGCAGCAAGGCAACCACTTACGGCCAATCCCCCAGGTCAGGGACAGTACTCCTCCTTACAGCTTTTCCAGGTCCTTCTCCTCAGGCAGAGGTTCTTCTTGTCAAGCAGGATCTCATTTCTTGGGAGCAGGGTCCCAATACTTATACCCCTAATTCCTTTGTTCCTCTGGGGTAGAGGGGCCTTTGTCCAGTCCAAACCAGTTCTTGAGCACTTTGTTGACATGACTCTGCCTTTCTATTCAGGGTGCAGGGCAGAGACATCAGCCGCTCCACAGGAGGTGGAGCCAACATTGTGGTGGCAGAGCACAGCCCTATTCAGAGTCCAGGTGCACTCCTCCCACCCATCTGGATGTCAATCTCTCTATTCACCACCAGGCTACCTATCCCTGTCCCTCTGGGTTTCCCCAGCCCTGTCACTCACACAAACCAGACAGGCAGATACACATCATAGCAGAGGCGGGCTGAAATGGTTAGGCAAGCAAAAAACAACTTTCTAAAAGTGGTATTTGCAAACACAGAATATTAAAATAAACTTTACTAAAAGATGTAATTTATTATTCTGAGTTCAGGCATACTAAACTCGATTTTCTACCATGTTCCCTGGGTCTGTTAGGATCATAGGATGTAACAATTCTAACAGCCCATTCTGGCCTATGGGAGCAGGTAGCCTTACAATAGTGAAAAACGAAAATGGCTGTAATTCACTATTAGGACATGCCACACACATCAGGTCTTGTCCTACCTTATGCTTACAATGCACCCTGCCCTTGGGCCTACCATAGGGGTGACTAATATGAAGTTAAGGGAAGGTTTAGGGACTGGGAAGTGGGTGCACTTGCCCAGTCAGCATGACAGTACCAGACTGCACGCAGGTTCTGCAATGGGAGACCTTAGACACATTTTACTTGGCCGCTTCTGTGGGTGGCACAACCAGTGCTGCAAGCCCACCAGCAGCATTTGTATTTACAAGCCCTGGGCACTCCTGGTGCACTTTACTGGGGTCTGACAGTAAACCTAATAAGCCAATCATGAAATCCAACCAACATATACATTTTAAATAGGGAGCACTTGCACTGTGGCACTGGTTGGCAGTGGCACAGTGCTCTGAGCAGCTAACACCAGCAAAACACATGAGGCACAGCGACAAAAAGAGGAAGGGAGACTCACGCCAAGGTGCCAGGTCTAACAATCATCAATTACCAATTCAACTAAATGATCTATCTACGTATGGGAGGGATATCTTAGGTTTAATGTCAATGTGTTTAGGCTAAAGTAAAGGTATTCCTCTCATGTCAGCGTTGTGAAACGTATTTTCCCTCAGAAAACAGGTCAACCGAGTGTAAGTATATTGGTGTTATGGGCCCCACCAATGAATGTATGTGAGTGAATTGCATGCCGAAGAAGTTGGTCTGTGCCAAAGGGGGAATTTGACGTTCTGCGCTGGAACAATAGCATCAGCTGATGTTACATCAATCAATGGCTTAAGGATCCTAGCCGTTCTCATAGCAAAAACTCCTAAAGCCCTGCAGGCCCAGCTCATAGTTATGGAAACCTATGGTAAGAGAAAATAACTTGGTACTTAACAGCAGTAAAACCAAGATAATGATCTTTAGGAACAAGCGCAAAAGAAGTCCTCATTCTTTATAAACAATGAGAAATTGAAGGAAGGGTCAGCCTTCCAATATCTAGGTGTTATAATTAGCAATACACTAAAATGGACAACCCATATACAAACCACCATCGGTAACTCAGAAGCTGACAAAAATGCAATTTCGAGGATTGTATCTAAGCACAGTTATAGGTTCTCCAGCTACATCGACAACGTTTTTCAAGAAAAAGTGGGAAGTCAGATTTCCTATGGAGCAGATCTGTGGGGGCTTGGCATTCCAAGAAAATGCATAAGACACTGCGAGAGAAAGGTTTGGAAATCACGACTTAAATAAGAAAGAACCAAGTATCAAATCAAGAGAAGAGCGTCAAAGACAAAAAGAGGGACCCGGCGGGAAGAAAGTCCAAGAATGAGAGAAGGTATGCATACCCGTTCATGGAACAAGAGCAAACAGTAGAATCTATGCCTAATACAGGCATCCTAGTGATTAATTTGTCAAATTTGGTATTGTCTCAGGATATGGTCTCTGTTTTGGGTAAGGGGATGTCTTTCTGCCCGACTCCTAAATGTGATATGGATAATGTGAAAATTGACTTGTACAGATTCATTCGGAACTTAAAATTGAAAAAATTTTTTGCCAACAATCCAGTGAATAAATTGAGAGAGCATAACAAAATGAGTGTGGGTAATCAATAAATTCAAGATATTCGAGATACTGTATTACTCCTCTCAATAATGGAGAGTGAACATGATCCATTCACCTTAGGTCAGGTATTGGAAGAACTGGAATTTTGTACTGACGCTACTGTGAATAGCGGTTTGAAATTGAAATCCAAATGGATACCGCAACACCCTAGCGGGAATAACATTGAGGTTTTTCACAAGATTGTGACTAATGACCTTGACAAGTATGAGGATGTAATGAGAAGTAAAAACAATAGCTCTTTTAATGTACACAATCTTACCAAAGGAGAACAGATTGCTTTTAAAATGCTACGCTCTAATGACAATATTATAGTAAGAGAGGCCGATAAAGGCGGCAATATTGTCGTTATGGAAAGATCTGAGTATGAGGTGGAAATACTAAACCAACTTTCAAATGAGCAATGTTATGTAAGATTGGGTAATAACCCTATATTTGAGATAACGCGCACTGTTAATTCTGAACTCAAAAAGTGGAACATCAGAGGTCTATTAAATGACAATGAGTATGCGTATCTGAAAATTACTAAAACACACTCCCTAAAATTCACAAAGATGCCTCTAGACCACCAGGGAGTCCCATTGTCTCAGGGATGGGAGGACCTATGGAAAAAATATCAGAATTTGCAGATATTTTTTAACAACCATATGTCTTAAATCTGGCCTCTTATATCAGAGACACAAAACATATATTGAATGTTTTAGTGGATTTGACTTGGGACACAACCATGACATTAGTGACACTTGACGTGGTATAATTGTATACCAATATCAGACATGATCAGGGTTTACAGGCTCTTGAATATTTTCTGTACAAAAGACCAGTGGAAATGTTGGAACACTCAGACATGTTGATCTTCATGTCACGTCTGATTTTGGAGCATAATGTTTTTTTGTTCAAGAATGAATGGTACAAACAAAAATGCGGAGCAGCGATGGGCTCAAAATTTGCGCCGTCTCTGGCATGCCTCTTTATGGGGATGTTCGAGATGTCGCACCTTTGGGGCCTTAAAGGTGCAAAATGGCAGGAATATATTGTATATTACGGAAGGTACATAGACGATTGTCTTATCATCTGGACTGGAAGTAATGATGAGTTACAAGGTTGTTTTGATTTTATGAATACCAATATATCACAGTATACTGAGTTGGTTTAAATCTCTCCTACCCCTCTTGCTGTTTATGTTTTGATCTTTTTTTCTCTTCTCTTGACATGTTTCTTTTAATTATCATTTATTTCTTTCATTGATCATTTATTTAAAAACTAACCCGGACATATGAGTTATTAATGTTTGAAAATCTAATGTATAGATCTTACCTATTAACTAATTGGTTTTGGAATGTTTTAATTCGTAATATTTTATGCTTACAATTTCAAAGTATTTGTCTTAAGTTTGAGGCTCTATGAGATAGATTATGGTTTCAGGAATCAGTCGTTGTGAATATTCTTTTTTCATTTTAATATGGCGCTTTTAGCATAACTGGTAGCGATACGGTTAGCGGGCAATCCGTTTGTGCTGTGTACTTGATTATGTAGCAACAACTATGGCCTTGCTCTAAGATGCGGTGTATAAGATAATAGTTATAGAAATAATAGCGAATTACCAAGGTATTTAAATTGGATATATTAGATTGGAGTTTTTTTCTGTTTACGAAATGGAAGTTGGATCTACGTTTGATATATTAAGAACTAAAATACGAATAGTTTATAAGTGTTTGCGAGGCCAAAGGATAACTTTACTTATCATTTACAAACACCAAACCCTTCCAAGATGGCGCCGACTTGTGAAGGTTATAGCGCGTAGACAGCGGATAAGTCCTTTCTTTTTGTTTACGTGTGTCTGCTTAAAACAAATAGAGGTGGAAATATGGTGCTGATGCTACACGCCATACATACCTTCTGGCAACTCACGTTGGATGGCTATGCCTCGAATTTGGAGATAAGGATTTAAAAAATAGTTGTAAGATTTAAGTGTGTTTTTTAGTAGTGTGTTTTAATGAACAAGATATATTTTTTGTATTTGACAGCTGTAATATTGGGTACGGTTTTAGGCGTTAGAGGTTGGAGATCGAAACTAATATTTAGCAATAGAACCATTTCTGTGTTTGGCTATAAACTATGCTCACTACGATCATATATAAATAAGTACTAGAGTGTTCTGACTTTTGGAATTATGAGATAATATCAAATAATTGGAGTAAAAAAAAATTCCTTTTCAGCTTTATACAATATATGTCTATGTTTCTTTATGTTAGGAGTCAGCTAATAAGGAGAAGTATGCTACGTGCTGGTCGTTGAATACATTGCTAAACCGCAATCGTTTTTTTAGGAATAGGAAGCGCCACACTTGGATAATGGTGAGTGGACAGATCGATGTAGACATGTAGGTTTCTTGCTATTATTGATTGTAACTGTTAAGAGGCCTGTTCTCCTACTTCTCATTTTAGATTTTATGGAGATATTAATTACTTAAGGATCATCTTTACTGTATGTTTGCTTGAGGTTAGTGGTTTGGTTTTACTTGGCCCTATAGCATGATATGTTCTTCGGTGCTTGTTAGAATCACGAAAAATTGCAGATTTGCTTCTAAAATAATCAAAAATGTTGGCTAATATTGTCTGATGATAATTTTTGATTGATTGCTGATCTTATTTTCATTTGACTAAATCGCGTCTTTTCTACAATCTTTTTTCTTGGTGATTGGTAGGTTATGTGCACTTTTCGGGTTTCTCCTGATTCTCGGTTTCCGTATTTCGCCTTTTCTCACTTTGGTGGAGGTTTAATTTAACTTAATGAGAGAGTAGAGGCAGTTGGTAATGAAATTGTATATTTGTTTATTACAGCCCTGAGGAAGTCTTTTGGAAGATGTTACCTGAGACGAAACACGTGTTGGCTGTACGATCTGTGAACGGAGTTTGTGTTTAAACAAGTCTTCCAAGAAAAACGACAGAATCTGAAAATAAAGATTGTGGATGAATACCGGACACTATCATTTTTTATGAACTTGTGCTTGAAAACTCTATCATATAATATAGAGATATCTACTTCTGGTCATTGCTCAGGGATTCAATTTTTGTTTGAACATTTAGCAATTGCTTGCAATTTTAAATTAGCAGCGTGGGGTGGTGGCTGCTTGAATTTCCCTTTGATGCACAAAAATTTGGTAATTTGGTTGTGGACATTCGTTACCACCAGACTTTGCGCAGTCTAGACCTCACTACCCGCCAGTAAGAATCACTGCGAGAGAAAGGTTTGGAAATCACAACTTAAATTACCAGCAAGCTTCCCGACAGGTGGTCATCCTGCACGACATGGAAACACTTTCCACATAGGATCAAAACAAAAACAGCATCCTTCTAACCACACACCCTCGATGTTGTAGGGTTTTACCTATGCAGGCATGTGCATCAGTGCCACACATAAGGGTTGTAAGTGCATTATAAATGCTGCATTACAATAAACAATCTGTACTGTAACAACAGCTAGACAAAACCAGTTTAGCTGCCTAGGTATGTCCGTTCCTTAACTTCCACCCCCCATACATTCAACCCTACTTGAGAAATCTGGCTATGAGAAATTAGAAGGCTACAAAATTGGCAGTGGAGGTGTGTGTTCCATTGCCTGACTGGTGATATGAAATGAGAAGACATCATGCCTTCTTATTGTTGCCTGTTTTCTCATCAGTGCCTCTTTATAAAGACAAGTACTGGTCCTCTTTGCTAAATACCTTGTGCAGTATTGCTCCAAAAGGAAGCGCTTCAGCATCAGCTGGAAAGACGAACGATGCCAGAAATGATCTATTCAAACGATACCTTTGAAACCCCTCAAAGAACTGACTGCCAAGCCCCTGGCTTTTTAGCAGATGTCCTTATACAAACGGTGTCAAGAAATGCACCATTTGCACCCATGCTGTCCCATAATCGTCATGCGCAGACCACATGCCCAAACTGTAGTCACGTGCACATCGCTATGTGGACATTTGTGACAAAGGTACCTTCAGTTCCAAGTCTGACGCTTTTAAAATCTTTCCTCAGTTTTATCCCAGTTTTGCACAGTGAAACTTCCATGGGTTCTTTGCAGCAATGTATGCGTTAGTGAAGCTTCCTTCCTGAAACATGCTCTCGCTGCTCTCTTGCCATCAATTCATTTAGGTGGCTAAAGTTGCAGTTAATACCTTAGCGTTTGTGTTCGCCACCCCTCACTATCTCCAGTAATTTCAAGTTCAAATAAGTAACTAAAACAGAATAGGTTAGTTATAACTCAATAAAAGTTTCTTGAGGGCGATACAGAGAATAAGTAACGAAACACCCCTTGGAAACCTTGAGCTCCGTCCATAGCCATCTGTCTTGGAACTTTTCAATGCAAAAATGGCCACATCCTGCCAGGCGTGGAGCTAGAGAAGCTTTCCTCGGTTTCTAAGGCCGGCTGATATCGCATTATTTTAATGTCCTCCATGATGTGATTTCCCGAAGCGCCCCAATCTGAGCCACCGAGTTTCATTTGAATTCCAATAAGTGCAAAAGCCTTCATGCTTCAATAACTGCACCAAGCGGTATTGGGATATAGGAATAAACAAACCCAAAGATAAAAAGTGTCAGAATTTCAGAATAAAACTGTCAGTTGGAGATTTATTATGGCTAGTAAATTATTCTATGCAAGGGGTATACGGTGGCTGTATACTGATGAGCTTGGGCTGAGTTAGAACCTTAATCTGCTTAAGGAGAAACAAAGCGAGCATTAGGAAATCAGTCTTGGAGAGTCATGTATGCATTGGTTGTTGACTGTTTACAAGAGAAAAATTCAGACAAAGCTGTTTTATTTTTCGAACATTTTTATTAGGGAGGACAGGTTAATGAAATAACTTTTTTATTCAATTGTTACCGAGATAACAAACCAATGAAAACATTGTTAAAATTAAATCATTTCAGTTGTAGGATATTGTGCTCATTTTCCCCTTCTTCAGACTGATCATGCAGACAGACTTTGCTCGCTCCCCAGGGAAGTGCTCGCTCAAGAGCTGGCTTATTCTTTGTGCTTCCTAACCAACTTCTGTTTCAGGCCATGCATGCTAGTGCATTTATTCTCAATTTTCGGTTCCAGCTTTGGGTGACAGTGTGGGAAAGTGAAATACCAACTGGGCTAAATGGTTGTCTACCACGAGTAATAAAGTCACTAACTTGTTAGGTGCAGTCAAAGGTTTCAATAATTTGAATTTGAGCTCAAGTAGTTATAGTATAGGGCAGACAGGATTAAGTCAGAGAAAAGGTGTAAAGAATTTATAAGTACCAAAACAGTATTAATACAAATAGAGAAAATATCAATAAGCAAACTGACACCAAAACAACAAAAATCCTATACGAGGAACGAGAGATATGAATTTTTAAAAGATTTAAGTGGAGAAACTGCCAATAATTGGAGAGCACAAAGAATAGAAAATAGATTTTCTAAAATAGCACTTTACTACTACCAAATTGTAACTAGGCCTTACATATAACACTACTAAACAAAACAACACAAACTACAACAAAACAACTTCCAATTATACCTAACACTATAACTACCGTTAACTAGTTCTACCCTCACTCACAACCCCCCCAAACCTTATAGAAACCCTTAAAAGTGATTTTAACTTATCTGACGACCAGCAGCAGGTAATCGTGACTGTATTTTATACAAAGATAATTTAAAAAATTGTATATTTTTTACAAAAGTTTTAAAAACAACACTTAAAGCTATATTCTTACTTTCAACGTTTCTGTCCACAAGGTTTTTGACATCACTACCTTCTTGACATAATCTTTTTGTTTCCTGATATGTTTTATTCGATATTTTGTGCAAACACCAGGGATCAGCCTCATTGGAGAGCTTTCTGTCTTTGGATTTCAAGTGGAATGGGGTGCAACCTCATCAGGGCCTTCTCAGACGTCACAGATGCCAAGTGTGCAGGTTCGGTTGGCCTGATATTCTTTTGCAAGGCCAGCAGTGTTCTGATGAATGCGCCTTAGGGTGTCTCGTTTGTTGCTTGGCAGCGTATAATGGGTAGAGGTGACTGTTTGGAGCTCCATAACAAATGAGGTAAAAATTATCAGCAGAGCCTTTCTCAGCCATAGGCTGCTGCCTTGCCATGCTTACGATTTTTGACCTCCATTCCAGAGACAAAATCAGTAGGTAAAACTTCTGGACAAGATGCTCCTGGTTTCAGTATCTGACCTGTGTTCCATCACAGTCATCCTTACATCTCACCTAGGTCCAGGGCAAGCGCAAACAGACCTGTGTTCCTTTTTTTACTTTTTAACTGTTTTGGAACTTCTAAATGCTTTACATATTTTCTTAAGTGAAGCCTGTGTTCTCTGTGCCATAGCTACCAGGGATTGAGTTCAGGTTTAAATTACTTAAACCTTTACTGGACCTATCAAGAATAGTACAATTATTAATTGTGGTGGACTAGCATCCATCCCAACTAGCAATCAACTTTCTCACAGATAGTACCAACTATTTATAATCTAAAATCTGCCTCAAGTGCATGTAACTCAATGGCCATTGGCATTATGAGCTTTGTGCTTCAATGGCAAAACTTCTTTCTTACTAATGGTACCATGCAGGAATCTCTCTCAATCTTCATGTCGGCATCTTGATGTACTAATTAATTGGGCTGTTCCAAAAGGCATCCATAGTATCACAGATTTTGACCCACATGTACATGCAGTGTCAAATTTTGTATTTGATTAAGTTATTTGGGCTCCATTTCTTTAAATAAGTGGACAACAACCAACTAACAAGTGACTGAATTTTCAAGTTGCAGCATCATTAAGTAATGAGTTATATGAATAAATAAGAGAATCAAGCAGCTTGGAAATTAGTGCACATTTGGAAACTGATGATCAAAATATAGACACTAATCACTGTGCTAGAAAATATAGAATGGTGTTCAAAGTAGACCTATAGATGAATTTTGGCTTCAAAACTCTGAGCCTGGTGTCAAAGGTCTTGGTACATGTAAGTTTAAGTTTTACATGGATCTAGCTTTCTTGATTTTTTGACAAATACAAAAACACCTTGGAATCCACAAATGTTGGTTTTACAACCATAAAAATGAAGATTTTTATGTAGGTAAATCTATTCTAAGGAATGGGTAGTTACTGAGAAATGGGCATTCCAGGGCTTGAATAACCATTGGTACACAATCTCAAATGTTCATTTGCAAGTACTCACAATGTTCCTTTTGAACCGATTCTGCACCTGAAAAGGTTGCAGATTTAGTCTGGCCAAAAGGACTGGGGTAAGTTGTTTTTCAGTGATGGAATGGAAAGGGAATGTGTTAAGAATTCTTTGCCATTATCTTTATCCATATTGTTTGCCATTCAGAAGACAAAATATGAATAAGAGATGCAATGCACCACTTCTATTAAATTTCCAAATTCACAATTGTGCACTCAGGCAAATGTGTTCTGCTTATTCAGTCTGCCAGGGTTTTTTGCCTTTGACTATCAGAGGAAAACAGAGCACTGTATAAGAAGGCATTGTCTAAATACCATCAGAACTTAAAATCAGCCAGACAGCAATACATTATTAGCCAAATTGACAATGCGAGTAACCCCCAGAAAACACTGTTTAGCATTGTCCGGGATTTTGTCTCCCCAAAAGCTTGTAGACAGACGCCCCAGGAATCCCAGGAGCTATGTGACTCCCTGGCTTCCCATTTTCGGGAAAAAATATTAAATATCTATGCCAACTTTCCCTCCCCCACCAATTCCCCTGTGGTCTTTCCTCAATCACTTCAGCATCAAAATAACATGGCAGCCTGTTCCCTAAACTGTTTTAAATTAGTTACAGTTGAGAAGGTTGTTAAAGCCTTTCAGGGGCCAAATCTGGATCGCCATGGGATGTTTGTCCACCCAAAGCCATGGCAGCACTGGCCCCGAGTTGTGCCCCCGTAATCCGAGACATATTCAATAACTCCATCATATCGGGCACCATTCCGACCGCCTGGAAAGAGGCGGTTGTGCGTCCCATATTGAAAAAAGTATCGGCAGACCCTCTGGTTTTGGGTAACTATCGTCCCATCTCCCTGCTACCACTGCTAGGAAAAATCCTGGAAAGTTTCATCAACCGACAGCTAAGTCTATATCTAGAAGAAAACCACCTTTTAGATCCTTCTCAGTCTGGTTTCCGTCCCGGCTTCAGCACAGAAACGGCTGTGTTGGCCGTAACAGACTCGCTCAGACTAACTGTCGATAGTGGAGGCTCAGCCATTCTGATCCTCCTGGATCTCTCCGTAGCTTTCGATACTATTTCACACTCGAAGCTGTTGGAGAGACTCCAGGAATGTGGCATAAAAGGGGTAGCCTTGAAATGGCTACAACAGTACCTATTGGGAAGAACCCAATCGGTTATGTTGGGACCGTATGTCTCATGTAAAATGCCTTTGGAAAAGGGAGTTCCACAAGGCTCTTGCCTGAGCCCCACACTCTTCAATCTATATATGGCTCCTTTGGCTCAAATAGTCGAGCATCTGGGTTTTGAAATCATATCATATGCGGATGACACCCAGCTTATGTTTACCATCGGACCCAACCCAGATATCGACAAACTCCGTTTTGCCTCTGGAATGCTTGCCATCTTTGACTGGATGTCAAGCAATTGCCTCCAGCTCAATCCAGGAAAAACGGAGGTTATGCTTTTAGGCAAAGCCAAAAACAGCTGGTCGAACGATTGGTGGCCTAGTCAACTTGGTCACCCCCTATTCCCAAACAGTCTGTAAAGAATCTCGGGGTCCAATTAGATCAGGCTCTATCCATGAAAGATCAGGTAGCAGCAACAACCAGCTCCTGCTACTATGGACTAAAGTTGCTTAGGAAAATTTTTCCCTACCTGCCCATGTCTCATCGCAGAACCCTGGTCCAGGCGATGGTTGTTAGCCGCTTAGACCATGGGAATGCCTTGCTAGCTGAAGTGAGTCAAAGCCATCTGGCGAAACTTCAAGTTATTCAGAATACGGCAGCTCGGCTTGTTTTGAACCATCCGCCAGGCTCAGCTTCAACACCCCTGTTGAGGGAGCTACAATGGCTAAATATCAGAAACAGATCTGTTTTTAAGATCTGCTGCTTGACCTATAATGCCTTGAGGGGAAAAGGCCCTCTCTACCTTCAAAAAAAATTAGTCAAATATTCTCCAAACAGGAAACTCAGGTCTAGCTCTTTAGACCTCCTTCAAGTTCCCAGAATTCGTCTCATGTGCACGGGAGGCAGAGCTTTCTCATATCTAGCCCCGAGCTATTGGATCAAGCTTCCCATAGCGCTCCGTAATACACCGTCACTGACTTCCTTTAGGAAACAACTAAAAACATTCCTGTTCTATTTTTTTCATGCGGAGCTATATTTTTCCTTCCCCTCAGACTTGCTTCTCCCAGTTAGCGCCTAGATCCCCCAGGGTGAGTTGTGCACTTTATAAGAAATCTATAACATAACATAACATAACTATGCAGCATTTGGAATTTTACTGCGAGTCTCACCACCTGAGTTTCACTCATGGTTAATTCTATGGAAATAAACTTAGAGTACAAGCAACCAGTGTCCACCTTTTAGATAGGACCACTACTGCACAGCTAGGGTAAGAGCTCTGGGCTAGATACACACACACACACACACGAGCCACACGTCTGCACACTTGTTTAGGCTGCCCATATGAGTCTACCTTCTTACGCAACCGGTATTTGTGCACAGGTAGCCTGGTACAGAAGAGGCCCCTCAAGGATGGGTTCTGAAATGGAGTAAGCCTTATGATGTAAGTGGGAATTCATAGTGTAAGTCTGTAGTGCTTACTGAAAGTCTGTGGTACTTAATGGAGTTACCCATTTTAGGCAAAGTCTCAGGGTATACATACCTCTCCAAGTGTAATCCACAGTCCCTTCCATTATATCTATATTCCTTGTGGAACTTTCTGAATTGTCATATTTCCTTGGAGCAGCCATATTCCAGGTCTTTGTCCTCTCTACCGAACTAAGTTTATTGCTCTGCTGTCTAGCAGGAAGATCAAAGGCACCCCCACACAAAAGAGCCATTAAAAGCGAATGACCCAGTACTTGGGAAACAAAGGTGTGAGTGATAATCTGCATCTGCTAATTACCGCCTCACATTCCACCTAGACTGGGAAAGGCAAGTCCATAGAAACAATGGAGAATGACCAGACCTCTAGAGCCAAACAGAGGAGGAGCTTCCCTTTGAATTATTGGTGGGAAGGGATCAGGCAGCTGGGTGAGGTGGAGGCAGAGCTGAGCCTCCCAGGGAAGAGCTTTCCAATGATCACTTGAATTTGCCAAGTTGGAAGTTGGAAGGCTGGACAGAAGGGTTCTGACAAGGGTGGATTACTGACAACCACACATTGGCCAGGGGTGCCTGGATTCTGAAACTTTCCATCACCAAAAGAAAAAGCCCTGCGAAATGGAAGCACTTAAAAAAAACATCTTTATTAGTTTTCAACAATACAACAGCATGATAGCACAGCATTGTATACTGGCCTCAAGATATATGTCCCACAAAGACCCCTCCTCCGATTTGTATATCATAAAAGTTTGACCATGAAACATTACCCATTACAGCATTATCCCACAATATACTCCCTCCCCCGCAATATTAATGTTGTTAAGTCACCAATACACCACTCATCCCCCTTCAGAACACTCTACCCCCTGCAGATTATTTGTTTATAAAAGTGCCCCAAATCTCTTTAAATGCTTGCATATAATCAATGAGTCTATATATTATCTTTCCAAATGGCACTGCTTTTTACATATCTTCCAACCTTTGTCTGTGGGATGGAATGGTTATGGTCTTCCACAGTCTCAGTAACCCCACCTTCGCTGTTACTAATGTTGCAGATAGGCAGCGCATTTTGTGAAACTTAAAAATTGGGTAATGCTGAGAAATCATGCAAAAGAACTGTTTCAGCCTAAAACTTCAGGAGCTCCCCCAGGTCTGTGTTGAGAGTGGTTTATATTTGCCACAGTTAATTAGCCCCCTTTCAATTTTAACTTTTTCAGTCACATTTTCTTCCCATTCCTCCTCCTCAAACTTGATGGCAGGTCAATGTTCCCACCACCATCATAAACCCTTAGCAAAGGCTGAGGACTACACACTGTCAGTGAAGAGAAGGAACAGCTCCGAAATGGTGCCTCCAAAGTTCTTCCATGTATGCATGTATTTATGTATCGGGGATATTATAGTTGGCTCCCAGGGTTGTGCGCAGGGCATTTTTCAATTGTATGTATCGCTAAAAATGTGTCTTCGGAAAACTAAATGAACTCTGCAGGTTCTAAAAAAGATTTTATCCCTTTCTCCATAATCACAAATACCAGGCACCTGATGTTACATTTTTGCCATGCTGACCAGCTAGTCTCTGCTTGCCATACTTGTTGGCCGCATTATACCACAGGGGGATCTCTAAATGCAATAATGCCGGGCACCCCACCAACACATGAGCCCATTTCCATGACACCTTAGAAGAGCGTATGATCAGATTTCCTATCATTGGCCATTTCAGTGACCCAGAAAAGAATGTTATGAAGTCTCCTTTTGCCCCGAGCTATTGGATCAAGCTTCCCATAGCGCTCCGTAATACACCGTCACTGACTTCCTTTAGGAAACAACTAAAAACATTCCTGTTCTAATTTTTTCATGCGGAGCTATATTTTTCCTTCCCCTCAGACTTGCTTCTCCCAGTTAGCGCCTAGATCCCCCAGGGTGAGTTGTGCACTTTATAAGAAATCTATAACATAACATAACATAACTATGCAGCATTTGGAATTTTACTGCGAGTCTCACCACCTGAGTTTCACTCATGGTTAATTCTATGGAAATAAACTTAGAGTACAAGCAACCAGTGTCCACCTTTTAGATAGGACCACTACTGCACAGCTAGGGTAAGAGCTCTGGGCTAGATACACACACACACACACACGAGCCACACGTCTGCACACTTGTTTAGGCTGCCCATATGAGTCTACCTTCTTACGCAACCGGTATTTGTGCACAGGTAGCCTGGTACAGAAGAGGCCCCTCAAGGATGGGTTCTGAAATGGAGTAAGCCTTATGATGTAAGTGGGAATTCATAGTGTAAGTCTGTAGTGCTTACTGAAAGTCTGTGGTACTTAATGGAGTTACCCATTTTAGGCAAAGTCTCAGGGTATACATACCTCTCCAAGTGTAATCCACAGTCCCTTCCATTATATCTATATTCCTTGTGGAACTTTCTGAATTGTCATATTTCCTTGGAGCAGCCATATTCCAGGTCTTTGTCCTCTCTACCGAACTAAGTTTATTGCTCTGCTGTCTAGCAGGAAGATCAAAGGCACCCCCACACAAAAGAGCCATTAAAAGCGAATGACCCAGTACTTGGGAAACAAAGGTGTGAGTGATAATCTGCATCTGCTAATTACCGCCTCACATTCCACCTAGACTGGGAAAGGCAAGTCCATAGAAACAATGGAGAATGACCAGACCTCTAGAGCCAAACAGAGGAGGAGCTTCCCTTTGAATTATTGGTGGGAAGGGATCAGGCAGCTGGGTGAGGTGGAGGCAGAGCTGAGCCTCCCAGGGAAGAGCTTTCCAATGATCACTTGAATTTGCCAAGTTGGAAGTTGGAAGGCTGGACAGAAGGGTTCTGACAAGGGTGGATTACTGACAACCACACATTGGCCAGGGGTGCCTGGATTCTGAAACTTTCCATCACCAAAAGAAAAAGCCCTGCGAAATGGAAGCACTTAAAAAAAACATCTTTATTAGTTTTCAACAATACAACAGCATGATAGCACAGCATTGTATACTGGCCTCAAGATATATGTCCCACAAAGACCCCTCCTCCGATTTGTATATCATAAAAGTTTGACCATGAAACATTACCCATTACAGCATTATCCCACAATATACTCCCTCCCCCGCAATATTAATGTTGTTAAGTCACCAATACACCACTCATCCCCCTTCAGAACACTCTACCCCCTGCAGATTATTTGTTTATAAAAGTGCCCCAAATCTCTTTAAATGCTTGCATATAATCAATGAGTCTATATATTATCTTTCCAAATGGCACTGCTTTTTACATATCTTCCAACCTTTGTCTGTGGGATGGAATGGTTATGGTCTTCCACAGTCTCAGTAACCCCACCTTCGCTGTTACTAATGTTGCAGATAGGCAGCGCATTTTGTGAAACTTAAAAATTGGGTAATGCTGAGAAATCATGCAAAAGAACTGTTTCAGCCTAAAACTTCAGGAGCTCCCCCAGGTCTGTGTTGAGAGTGGTTTATATTTGCCACAGTTAATTAGCCCCCTTTCAATTTTAACTTTTTCAGTCACATTTTCTTCCCATTCCTCCTCCTCAAACTTGATGGCAGGTCAATGTTCCCACCACCATCATAAACCCTTAGCAAAGGCTGAGGACTACACACTGTCAGTGAAGAGAAGGAACAGCTCCGAAATGGTGCCTCCAAAGTTCTTCCATGTATGCATGTATTTATGTATCGGGGATATTATAGTTGGCTCCCAGGGTTGTGCGCAGGGCATTTTTCAATTGTATGTATCGCTAAAAATGTGTCTTCGGAAAACTAAATGAACTCTGCAGGTTCTAAAAAAGATTTTATCCCTTTCTCCATAATCACAAATACCAGGCACCTGATGTTACATTTTTGCCATGCTGACCAGCTAGTCTCTGCTTGCCATACTTGTTGGCCGCATTATACCACAGGGGGATCTCTAAATGCAATAATGCCGGGCACCCCACCAACACATGAGCCCATTTCCATGACACCTTAGAAGAGCGTATGATCAGATTTCCTATCATTGGCCATTTCAGTGACCCAGAAAAGAATGTTATGAAGTCTCCTTTTGCCCCGAGCTATTGGATCAAGATTCCCATAGCGCTCCGTAATACACCGTCACTGACTTCCTTTAGGAAACAACTAAAAACATTCCTGTTCTAATTTTTTCATGCGGAGCTATATTTTTCCTTCCCCTCAGACTTGCTTCTCCCAGTTAGCGCCTAGATCCCCCAGGGTGAGTTGTGCACTTTATAAGAAATCTATAACATAACATAACATAACTATGCAGCATTTGGAATTTTACTGCGAGTCTCACCACCTGAGTTTCACTCATGGTTAATTCTATGGAAATAAACTTAGAGTACAAGCAACCAGTGTCCACCTTTTAGATAGGACCACTACTGCACAGCTAGGGTAAGAGCTCTGGGCTAGATACACACACACACACACACGAGCCACACGTCTGCACACTTGTTTAGGCTGCCCATATGAGTCTACCTTCTTACGCAACCGGTATTTGTGCACAGGTAGCCTGGTACAGAAGAGGCCCCTCAAGGATGGGTTCTGAAATGGAGTAAGCCTTATGATGTAAGTGGGAATTCATAGTGTAAGTCTGTAGTGCTTACTGAAAGTCTGTGGTACTTAATGGAGTTACCCATTTTAGGCAAAGTCTCAGGGTATACATACCTCTCCAAGTGTAATCCACAGTCCCTTCCATTATATCTATATTCCTTGTGGAACTTTCTGAATTGTCATATTTCCTTGGAGCAGCCATATTCCAGGTCTTTGTCCTCTCTACCGAACTAAGTTTATTGCTCTGCTGTCTAGCAGGAAGATCAAAGGCACCCCCACACAAAAGAGCCATTAAAAGCGAATGACCCAGTACTTGGGAAACAAAGGTGTGAGTGATAATCTGCATCTGCTAATTACCGCCTCACATTCCACCTAGACTGGGAAAGGCAAGTCCATAGAAACAATGGAGAATGACCAGACCTCTAGAGCCAAACAGAGGAGGAGCTTCCCTTTGAATTATTGGTGGGAAGGGATCAGGCAGCTGGGTGAGGTCGAGGCAGAGCTGAGCCTCCCAGGGAAGAGCTTTCCAATGATCACTTGAATTTGCCAAGTTGGAAGTTGGAAGGCTGGACAGAAGGGTTCTGACAAGGGTGGATTACTGACAACCACACATTGGCCAGGGGTGCCTGGATTCTGAAACTTTCCATCACCAAAAGAAAAAGCCCTGCGAAATGGAAGCACTTAAAAAAAACATCTTTATTAGTTTTCAACAATACAACAGCATGATAGCACAGCATTGTATACTGGCCTCAAGATATATGTCCCACAAAGACCCCTCCTCCGATTTGTATATCATAAAAGTTTGACCATGAAACATTACCCATTACAGCATTATCCCACAATATACTCCCTCCCCCGCAATAATAATGTTGTTAAGTCACCAATACACCACTCATCCCCCTTCAGAACACTCTACCCCCTGCAGATTATTTGTTTATAAAAGTGCCCCAAATCTCTTTAAATGCTTGCATATAATCAATGAGTCTATATATTATCTTTCCAAATGGCACTGCTTTTTACATATCTTCCAACCTTTGTCTGTGGGATGGAATGGTTATGGTCTTCCACAGTCTCAGTAACCCCACCTTCACTGTTACTAATGTTGCAGATAGGCAGCGCATTTTGTGAAACTTAAAAATTGGGTAATGCTGAGAAATCATGCAAAAGAACTGTTTCAGCTTAAAACTTCAGGAGCTCCCCCAGGTCTGTGTTGAGAGTGGTTTATATTTGCCACAGTTAATTAGCCCCCTTTCAATTTTAACTTTTTCAGTCACATTTTCTTCCCATTCCTCCTCCTCAAACTTGATGGCAGGTCAATGTTCCCACCACCATCATAAACCCCTAGCAAAGGCTGAGGACTACACACTGTCAGTGAAGAGAAGGAACAGCTCTGAAATGGGGCCTCCAAAGTTCTTCCATGTATGCATGTATTTATGTATCGGGGATATTTTAGTTGGCTCCCAGGGTTGTGCGCAGGGCATTTTTCAATTGTATGTATCGCTAAAAATGTGTCTTCGGAAAACTAAATGAACTCTGCAGGTTCTAAAAAAGATTTTATCCCTTTCTCCATAATCACAAATACCAGGCACCTGATGTTACATTTTTGCCATACTGACCAGCTAGTCTCTGCTTGCCATCCTTGTTGGCCGCATTATACCACAGGGGGATCTCTAAATGCAATAATGCCGGGCACCCCACCAACACATGAGCCCATTTCCATGACACCTTAGAAGAGCGTATGATCAGATTTCCTATCATTGGCCATTTCAGTGACCCAGAAAAGAATATTATGAAGTCTCCTTTTGCCCCGAGCTATTGGATCAAGCTTCCCATAGCGCTCCGTAATACACCGTCACTGACTTCCTTTAGGAAACAACTAAAAACATTCCTGTTCTAATTTTTTCATGCGAAGCTATATTTTTCCTTCCCCTCAGACTTGCTTCTCCCAGTTAGCGCCTAGATCCCCCAGGGTGAGTTGTGCACTTTATAAGAAATCTATAACATAACATAACATAACTATGCAGCATTTGGAATTTTACTGCGAGTCTCACCACCTGAGTTTCACTCATGGTTAATTCTATGGAAATAAACTTAGAGTACAAGTAACCAGTGTCCACCTTTTAGATAGGACCACTACTGCACAGCTAGGGTAAGAGCTCTGGGCTAGATACACACACACACGAGCCACACGTCTGCACACTTGTTTAGGCTGCCCATATGAGTCTACCTTCTTACGCAACCGGTATTTGTGCACAGGTAGCCTGGTACAGAAGAGGCCCCTCAAGGATTGGTTCTGAAGTGGAGTAAGCCATATGATGTAAGTGGGAATTCATAGTGTAAGTCTGTAGTGCTTACTGAAAGTCTGTGGTACTTAATGGAGTTACCCATTTTAGGCAAAGTCTCAGGGTATACATACCTCTCCAAGTGTAATCCACAGTCCCTTCCATTATATCTATATTCCTTGTGGAACTTTCTGAATTGTCATATTTCCTTGGAGCAGCCATATTCCAGGCCTTTGCCCTCTCTACCGAACTAAGTTTATTGCTCTGCTGTCTAGCAGGAAGATCAAAGGCACCCCCACACAAAAGAGCCATTAAAAGCGAATGACCCAGTACTTGGGAAACAAAGGTGTGAGTGATAATCTGCATCTGCTAATTACCGCCTCACATTCCACCTAGACTGGGAAAGGCAAGTCCATAGAAACAATGGAGAATGACCAGACCTCTAGAGCCAAACAGAGGAGGAGCTTCCCTTTGAATTATTGGTGGGAAGGGATCAGGCAGCTGGGTGAGGTGGAGGCAGAGCTGAGCCTCCCAGGGAAGAGCTTTCCAATGATCACTTGAATTTGCCAAGTTGGAAGTTGGAAGGCTGGACAGAAGGGTTCTGACAAGGGTGGATTACTGACAACCACACATTGGCCAGGGGTGCCTGGATTCTGAAACTTTCCATCACCAAAAGAAAAAGCCCTGCGAAATGGAAGCACTTAAAAAAAACATCTTTATTAGTTTTCAACAATACAACAGCATGATAGCACAGCATTGTATACTGGCCTCAAGATATATGTCCCACAAAGACCCCTCCTCCGATTTGTATATCATAAAAGTTTGACCATGAAACATTACCCATTACAGCATTATCCCACAATATACTCCCTCCCCCGCAATAATAATGTTGTTAAGTCACCAATACACCACTCATCCCCCTTCAGAACACTCTACCCCCTGCAGATTATTTGTTTATAAAAGTGCCCCAAATCTCTTTAAATGCTTGCATATAATCAATGAGTCTATATATTATCTTTCCAAATGGCACTGCTTTTTACATATCTTCCAACCTTTGTCTGTGGGATGGAATGGTTATGGTCTTCCACAGTCTCAGTAACCCCACCTTCGCTGTTACTAATGTTGCAGATAGGCAGCGCATTTTGTGAAACTTAAAAATGTGGTAATGCTGAGAAATCATGCAAAAGAACTGTTTCAGCTTAAAACTTCAGGAGCTCCCCCAGGTCTGTGTTGAGAGTGGTTTATATTTGCCACAGTTAATTAGCCCCCTTTCAATTTTAACTTTTTCAGTCACATTTTCTTCCCATTCCTCCTCCTCAAACTTGATGGCAGGTCAATGTTCCCACCACCATCATAAACCCTTAGCAAAGGCTGAGGACTACACACTGTCAGTGAAGAGAAGGAACAGCTCTGAAATGGGGCCTCCAAAGTTCTTCCATGTATGCATGTATTTATGTATCGGGGATATTTTAGTTGGCTCCCAGGGTTGTGCGCAGGGCATTTTTCAATTGTATGTATCGCTAAAAATGTGTCTTCGGAATACTAAATGAACTCTGCAGGTTCTAAAAAAGATTTTATCCCTTTCTCCATAATCACAAATACCAGGCACCTGATGTTACATTTTTGCCATGCTGACCAGCTAGTCTCTGCTTGCCATCCTTGTTGGCCGCATTATACCACAGGGGGATCTCTAAATGCAATAATGCCGGGCACCCCACCAACACATGAGCCCATTTCCATGACACCTTAGAAGAGCGTATGATCAGATTTCCTATCATTGGCCATTTCAGTGTCCCAGAAAAGAATGTTATGAAGTCTCCTTTTGCCCACGGCCAGTGTTGTTCCAAGGGGATCCCAGAGGGGTTTCCCTAAACGATTTACACCTATAGTCTGAGTGGGCTAATTGATCAGCAAGCCAGTAGCATTCCACATTGGGCAGTCTCAGCCCTCTCGCTTGAGGAGTGGTGTAGACATTCGAACTATGGATTCACAGTTTCTTCCAGCCCCCAAACAAAGGAGTGTATACATTTATCTATTTGACTTAAAAGGATCCCGGGGACCAGTAAAGGTAATATACCAAAGGTGTAGTTAAATATGGTTGCTACCATCATTTTTACTGCCTGCACCCTAAACCACATGGACATGTTCAAATGTTTCCATTTTTTAAAGTCAGACTTTGTCTTGTCCAGTAGTGGACTGAGATTATCCTGGACCATGTCCACTGGACATCTATTGACCAATACTCCCTGTTATTTAAGGCTATGCTGCTTCCACTTAAAGAGCTGGTCTTCCAGGGATGTAGGCATTGTAGTTTACGTGAGGGGGAGGGCTTCACATGTGGTCCAATTAATGTGATACCCTGAAAATGTAAAAACTATTTTCTAAGCACTATTAACCTTTCGGTGGATTGCTGGTGTTGGTACATTGTCAGAAGAACATCATCAGCGTAGAGGAACACCTTAAGTTCCCCCTATGCTGTCAGAATACCCTAAATGCCTTTGTCATAGAGTATGGCAACTGGCAGCAGTTCCAGGGCCAATAGAAACAGCAGTGGGGACAACGGCTATCCCTGTTGGGTCCCACTTTCCCCCAAGAGTCTCTGTGATATAAAGCCCCCTGAGGTCACTACTGCATCCGGCGTCCTATACATACTCCTGCCCAAATCCCATCTGTTTCATTATACTGAGAAGGTAACCCCACTCAATTCTATCAAATGCTTTCTTTGCGTTTGAGGAGAGGAGCATATGAGATGGTTGGAAAAAGCTTGTCCAAGGATAAATCCCACTTGGTTAGGGTGTACTAAGGTGGTGATAATTTTTTTTAAGCATCCTTCCAAGATCTTTGCTAAAAGTTTAACAACCACATTAATCAGGAATATAGGCATATAGTTGGTGCACTCCAATTGGCCCCTTTCCGGTTTGGGAATGAGATTGACCCTGTCCAGTTTGGGAATGAGAACGACCCATGCCCTGGTAAAGTGGTCAGGAAGTCTACTGGATCCCAGCACTTCTTTGAAAACCACTTGCACAATGGGAGCAAACAGGGGTTTGGCCATCTTGCAGTATTCAGCTGGGTACTTGTCTTCTCGGGACACTTTCTTTGCTTTTAAATCATCTGTGACCTGTGACACTTCGTCCTCCTTAATATCAGCATTTAATTGGGAAGATTTTTCAGTCAAGAGTCTGAGAAGGGCAGAGTGACGAAAGATCAATCCTCCAACTTCTGCTCCATGTGGGGGTTCTGACCAGTACAGCCGGGAATAAAAGTTGTGAAATTCTTGTAGAATCTTAAAGGGGTGTGTAAGGAGGTCTGTGAGTCAATTGTGGATTACAGGGATTGCATGATTAGCTTCCATTCTCTTCAGCTGCAGGGCCAGAAGATTTTCTGCTTTCTCCCTCCGTTCATAGTTGGGGTTGGATAGAAGAGCCTTTTCAGCTTGGGCAATATGCACCCCATTTTGATCATATTTACCTGTTGTGCGTGCTCTAAGATTATCTAGAGTGGAGTGTCATGCGCAGTTAGCATTCACCACCCGATCCAGATGTTGTTTAACCTGATCTGCTTGCTTCTTGGCTATCACTGAGTCTCTCATCAGCTCCTTCCTGATAATCACTTTCCCTGCCCCCCATAAAGTCTACAGTGATGCCACCGACCCTTAATTTTCATCTGAGAAGCACTGAACCGGCGATACCAGTTGCTGTTTGTCCATCCACTCCGTGTACCTGCCAGTGGTCAGACGCCACATCACCCAGTTCCGAGATTCAGCCTAAGTGCTACAATTTAATGGTCATGTCATGGTCGGAGACAGATCCGGGAATGATCCACGTCTTTTCCACATGGCGTAGAGTAGGCGTTGAGGCAAAAAAGTAGTCTAGATGGAAGAGTGTCCTCTTGACATGAGGTGTAGGTGTAATCTCAGTCTCTGGGATTCAACAGTTGCCAGGAGTCAACCAGGGAAAAATCTGAGATCAAATTTTGTACTCCTTCCCTAACTCTATGGTGTTTGGTATCTGAGTGCCCCAGCCTATACAGGACTGGATACAGCACTACATTCCAGTCCCATGCAATCAACTTTCATCCTGTCAAAAGATAGCAACATTCTAGTTAACCTGGAAAAGAAGGTGGACTTGTCACCCACTGGAGTGTACACCAAGCTCACAATCAAGTAATCATCCTGTATCAGAAGCTTTAAAAAACATATTTCCCCTCTTTATCTATCCATTTGTAGAGCAATCCATACGGGAGGCTTTTGTGAAGGAGTATTGCCACTTCTTTGGTTCTACGACCTAGTGATGTGAGCTGTGATGATAGGATGCCAGGACATCAATAAAATACCTGTGCCACCCAATCCCTCCTTAATTTGTCACATTCTTGTGGCATCAAATGTGTTTCCTGGATTAGTGCGATGTCTGGCTTACCATGTCCCAGGAAGGTAAGTATCTTTTTCCATTTTATGAAGCGTGTGAGACTGTTTACATTAAGGGATAATGATGTGAGTTGTTTTGTGAGCCCAGACATTCCTTTAGTGCACCTGTTATGGCAAGTAGGCCCCTGAGATCATGTTCACGGGAAAGAGCAGTGAGTGCAAGTGAGAGTGACACCTCAGGGCAAAAGGAAGTATCTATAAAAGGATCTGAGGGGGTGATGCCCCTTCTCTCAAAATGTCAATTTGGGGTCAATCTTGGGTTGAGTGCTGACTTTCCCATCTGAGGGTGCTAACCCTTCAACAGAAAATGGGCAAGCAGGGCAGGACCCCTCCTTTAGCCTCTAGAGACTAAGGCCAAATGTAGAAATCTTCACCGCATCTTTGACCCGAGGTGATCTGGTGACAATGCTCCCTCTTTGGCTACCTCATAGCCCCTGAACTTTACCTTCTCAAAACATTTGTTTTCAAGAATTTTTCTAAGTCGGAAGGTAAGAGTTGACCAAGCCCAATCCACTTCTTGTATCCAAAGTATGCTCAATTGTATTCAGCCATATTTGTTGACTTTGAACCTTTCTAGAGCAACCAGATGTCTGTTATTGGCGCTTTTATCTTTTAGGTGCTAGTTTTCACAACAAATTTTACAAATTCATAACTCCAATTCTACTTGGAGATGTGTGGTGCAGCGGCCAGTGCAGCTGATTATGGAGCACAGGGCTCACGGTTCGCTCACGGTTCGATCCCTGGCTCCGGCAGCAGCTCAGCTCAGCACCATGTGACTCTGGGCAATAGCTCACATAATTTCCACAACAGCCCGAGCGCCTTGAGACCCGTAAGGGTGAGTAGTTTGCGCTTTACAAATACGGATTTACATTTTACTTAGTGGATTTTTGTGATTTTGGTGTCAAAATATTTATTAGAATTTACTCATTCTTTACTTTACTTTACACATTGCCTCTAAGTTAAGCCTGACTGCTTTTTGTGCTAGGCTACCCAGGGTCAAGCATAGGTTAATTTAGTGCTATTTTTGTGGTTAACCCTGCAAGAGATTGTGGCTGTAACTTGACCAGGGTTCACACCCCAGTCAATAACCAACCTAATTTCTAAAAGTCACCATGAGCAAGAGACTGCCTCATCTCCCCAGGGGGGAGCGATATTCCCACCCATGTACCTTTGCTGCCAAGAATAGTCACTGATTGAGAAGGCAATGGATCAAAAGTAGGGCAAGCATGTACAACATGCAAAAGGTCTCCTCCGAGCCCAATGGAGAGATCCACATCAGGGCTTGAGAAGAGAACAAGATTTTATCTCTGCCATTCTGGGAATCTCATTGTGTGATGCTTGTTTCCTCTAAAGCATCACTATTCTCATCTTCCCCTTCCCCTCTGGGGCCAGGCTGGGATGGTTTCAAAGTAAATGTGTCCATCCAGGCTTTTTGCATTCCAAAGTATCCAGTAGCCTCTTTAACCCCTCGCAAGGCCTATCCCTCCCATAGGATAACAGTGGAGTTGCCTTATTATATTTTATAAGTGTAATTTCCAATTGGGAAGAAATAACTGGTTCATGTTTGGTGTTTTTGGAATCCGAATTTAAACTCCTAAATTATGGTGAAGTCGGATTTTAAATTACTATTCTGAAAATGACACTTCAAAAAAGTTTGGAATTTCCTGCCAGGGCCATCTGATGCCTGCAGCCTGTGTCTGGTCAAATGACTAGGTGTAGTTGGCAGTCCACACACAATGGGAGCTTAGTGGGGCTGGATGGGCCATCACCGGCAGGATGGAAGGTAGGAGATAGGCCCAGACTCACTAACAATTAAATAGGCTGTATCCTGTCTCCACACAAAGGGCTGCATACCCCCTGTATTAGTCAGAAGCCAGCGACAGGAAGGCAGGGCATCTGTGCACTTCAAAGGCATGCCTTTAGAGGTCTCTCCCCAATTCAAAAGCAAAACTGTGTAAAAAAGAAGAACATCAGATACCACCACTTCAGTATATTTCTGGACATGTGGATACTCAGCCAGGAAGGAGGACTGCTCTGCTGCTACAAGAACTGCTGCTCTGCTGGACTGCTGCTCTAAAGGAACTGCTGCCCTGCTGTACTAACCTTCTGCCCACTTGCCTGAAGAAGAAGAACTGGACCTGCAGCTCCATCTTGGTCCCACATCCCCAGAGTGATTCAAAGGGCTTGCCCGCTGGCCTTCTGATCTTAGCCTCAGTGACACAAAAGCTCCCCAAAGCTCCTGGACCTGACTTCAGCGAGTTCCTGACCCCTAAATGGTGCCACTCAGGTCCTGCACCATTGATGTGAATCTCTATGTCTTGGAATCAAGCTTTTGGGCTGTTTGCGGCTACAAATGGGCCCATTCACACTGGAACTGCACCTCTCACTCCAAAAATCAGCATGAGCCGCTGCAGCCCATCTCTTCGCACAGAAGCATCAACAACCTGCGGGAGACCGATGATGTGAAGCTCTGTCTATGATGCCTTGCCTGATTTTCACACAACCCCGAGCCCCACCCGCAACGCTCTCCTTGCTCCTGGAGACCCTCTCCAAGCGAATGGGACTCTTTGCACAAAACTTGACAAGGTAAAACTTCAGCAGGACTAATCTGGGACTTTATCTGGCCCACACTCCAGAGCGGTTAGCCTGAAATTTTGACTTTGAGCCAGTCCAAATAGTCCCGGTTAGCACTATTAGGGCCCGATTCACAGAACTAACTTAAGACAAAATCCTAAACTTACTACCATTTTGGTATTCACAGAAGGCACTTACTCATTTTGGTATTCACAGAAGGCACTTACTCATTTCGGTATTCACAGAAGTTAGGAGTCCTAACTTTAGGACTCCTAAATGCCTTCTGTGAATACCAAAAGTCTTAAAATTAGGATTTTTCTCAGTTTAGTAGTAGTATAGTTAGGACTCCTAACTTTAGGACTCCTAAATGTCTTCTATGAATACCGAAAGTCTTAAAATTAGGATTTGTCTCAATTTAGTAGTAGTAAAGTTAGGACTCCTAACTTTAGGACTCCTAAATGCCTTCTGTGAATACCGAAAGCCTTAAAATTAGGATTTTTCTCAGTTTAGTAGTAGTATAGTTAGGACTACTAACTTTAGGACTCCTAAATGCCTTCTGAGAATACCGAAAGTCTTAAAATTAGGATTTTTCTCAATTTAGTAGTAGTAAAGTTAGGAGTCCTAACTTTAGGACTCCTAAATGCCTTCTGTGAATACCAAAAGCCTTAAAATTAGGATGTTTCTCAGTTTAGTAGTAGTAAAGTTAGGAGTGCTAACTTTCGGACTCCTAAACTGAGAACAATCCTAATTTTAAGACTTTCGGTATACACAGAAGGCATTTAGGAGTCCTAAAGTTAGGACTCCTAACTTCTGTGAATACCAAAATGAGTAAGTGCCTTCTGTGAATACGAAAATGGTAGTAAGTTTAGGATTTTGTCTTAAGTTAGTTCTGTGAATCGGGCCCTTCGATTTTAAGCACTTTGTTTCAGTTTATTCTTTAAAAATTCAGAACTCCGTCTCCACTGATTGGATTTTGTCATTTTGGTCTTGGTTTATTCATAAAATTAAGCTCTATTTTTCTAACCTGGGGTGGGATCTTTTGTGTAGTGTTTTCACTGTTTTACTGTTTGAAGTGTTGCTCAATTACTTTACATATTGCCTCTAAGTTAAGCCTGACTGCTTTGTACCAAGCTACCAGAGTGTTGTTAAGCACAGGGTTTGCTTGTCTTTCACCCTGAAAGAGATTCTGGTTGCTATTGAGTAGGGTTTTACCCCCCCCCCAACCAGAAAACCAATTTCCAACAGCTGAGAATTGATTCCAAGAATGCCTCGCACCAGCAGTCATGCAGTCAAAAACTGTGTTTATTTAGACCTTAGTGGGTACCAATCAGCCCCCTTGGTATTGGGTCTGTCACTTCAAGAAACCATCCTCTCTCACTACTTTTTTCTGAGATTTTGGTATTGTTAAAAGTCTCAGTCTTCAGGTAGCCAGAAAGCAAAGCTTGGCATGTATTCCCAGGACAGGTATTGAACTGTTAAAGGTTAGTCAAGCTTCTCTCTCTTTGATAAGAACCAATGAGATCGCCTTTCACCTCTAGCATTTTCAGGTCTGTTACAATCTATCATTTTGCGGACAAGGCCCAAACTTATAGAGATGCATGTGGTTACGTGAGGCAATATCTTACATTCTTATGTGTGTGTGTTTGTGCATGTGTGTGTGTGTTTGAGTGTGTGTGTTCGAGATTCAGAGTGAAGCAGAGCGAGTGAGAAAAAATGACAGTGAGTGGAACTGCAAGTGAGTAAGAGTGGGCAACAATAAGTGAGACTGAGTGAGAATAAGTGAATGCAAGTGAGTGTGAGAGAAGGCAAATCAGCATGAGTGAATGAGAGTGTTTTTGAGTGTCGATCTTATGAGTCTCTTAGTGCCTCTGGCATACTTAAGGTAATTCTTGTCATATAGTAAAAATGCCAGCAGTATTACATTGGAGGTAATTCATAACATAAGGGGGACTCTTGGCAGAATGCTGACGCTGGCAAACTGAAGGTAATTCTAGTCCTATGGGACATCTCCTGCAAAATATTGCCGCTGGCATAGTGGACATAATTCTTGGCATAAGAGGCCCTGATGGGAATTATGTGTTTTATGATTATTGGAGGTAATTTTTTTTTTTTTAAGTATTTCTTTTTATTAAACGTTTCAATGACACATCCATCCAATACAGGTGAGCGACCATATCATTACACATTAAAAAACAGTGACTTTCAATAGACCGCATGATTATTAAACAGATTAGGTTAAGGGATGCCAAAAGTTCCAGTTTCGCTCGGGTGACCTGACGGGGTACAGATGTCTCCTCTATAGTGATTCCAGGCGCCCCATATCCTCCCCCATTTCCCGGGACACCCTCTGGCCACATAAACTGATTTTTCTCTAAACATGCACCAGTCTAGGTCCTCTTCCCATCTCCTCAGACGGGGCGGTTGGACTGCACCCCACAGCTGCGCTATGTTCCGCTTAGCAATCATATAAGCCAAAGTTACCCACTGTGTTCTATAGGAGTTAAGGTCTGTGGGCTCCCAGACATTCTGGAGACATCGACGGGCCTCCGGCTGGAAGGTTACCCCTAATACCTCCCGCAGCGTCTAGTGTATATCCTTCCAGTACGATTCAAAATGGTGACATTCCAACAGGATATGGAAAAAGGTTCCTACCTCCCCGCACCACCATCTACACTCGTCGCTCTCCACCTTTCCCATCCGGACCAGGCAGAGCCCCGTTATGTATGTATTGGAGGTAATTTAAGGTAAAATCTTGGCATAGGTGGCAACCGTGACATGGTGGGGTACCAATGAGAAAATGCTGGCCCTGGCACAAAGGAGTTACTGCTTGACATAGAGGTGGCACCCACTGCACTTTTTGAAAAAAGTGATGTTCCTACCTGGCTTAATTGGCTTCGCACACCCAAGGCTTTCGAGCAAATTTGTGTAAAAATTGTGATTTAAGATTAACTATTTGACCCCATTTTTTCAAAATGTTCTCTGGGGTGAAGCCCTCTAAACCCTAATTTATTTATTTATTTAGAACGTTTTATATAGCACGAACATGACCACCAAGGGTATCAGATCACTTTACAGTTAATGAATCAAGAAGGGTACAAGCAAACAAACAGAATCAACATAGCGAAAAATGTAGTCTCGTAATGTGATACATTCTCATGAGCCAGGCAGCAGGGCCACAAATCGACGCCTATGGCCTCAGAGTCCAATGGAGAAGCCTGACTGAGGCAGAAATGTCTTCATCAAGAGCCTTTTGACTTCTTTTTTGAAGAGGGCAGTGGAAGGGTTCACCCTGACTTTTGGGGGGAGGGAGTTCCAGATCCTTGGAGCCATGCGATTGTAGGTCTTTTTTTCATGAATTTTTGTGGTTTGAGCAAAAGGGTGCTGGCGTTTCTGGAGGCTCTCGAACCACATGAAAGTTCAAGCTTCTGAGTGAGGTAAAGCGGGGTCTTGAAGTGGATGGCTTTGTGTGCCATGTATGCAATTTTTAACTGTATCCAAACTTCATAAGGAAGCCAATTCAGGGCCAGCAAGTCCAGAGAAATATGGTTGTATTTTTTAATGCCAGTTATGAGCCTAGCAGCCGAATTGAGGGCAACCCTAAGAGAGGGCCGTCTTCACTTTGGGCAAGCCACACAGCATTACACTACCATAATCCAGCTTTGAGGGAGATACGGTTTTAGTCTTCTTAGGATGCTGAGTTGGAAGTTCGCTCTATTGGTGAGGGAACTAATGTACTTCTGCATGTTCAGACTATTGTCTAATATAATACCCAGAGAGGATGCCGAATCAATGAGGTGAGGTCTACAATTAAGAGCAGCAAGCTGATTCAACCATTGTTTCATGACCTGAGATTGTTTGAGGGGTGAGATTAGGAGGAATTCTGTTTTTAGAGCATTAATCTTCCGGTGGTTACATGTCAGCCAGCTTTGTGTTTCCAGCAGGACTGAGTTGAGGGACTGAATGTCCTCAGGGGAGGAGATCTTCAGGTATAGTTGAGTATCATCTCATACATGTGATAGTGAATGCTGGATGATTTCAGAATTTTTGTCAGAGGCTCCATGAACAGGTGGGGGAAAGCGCAGAACCCTGGAGAACCCCCAGAGTGACGGTGCAGGATGGGACACAGTTTGGTTCACCTTGAAGCTTTGGGATCTATTCTGAAGGAACAAAGAGAACCAGTTTAGAATAGGTGCAGACAGCCCCATCCTGTGTTCCAGGAGGTCAATTAGGTTATCGTGTTTGACAGTGTCGAATGCTGACTAAAGTTCAAGAAGGATCGATAGGCATGACTCATTATGGACCAACATTCTTAGCGCATCATCGACAATGTGCCTTACCGCAGACTCTGTACTATGGCCCGGGCGAAATCCAGATTGGCATTGGTCCAGGTGTTGAAAATGGTCGATGTGGTTACAGAGTTGTGCGAGCACACATTTTTCCAGGAGCTTTGCCAAGGTAGGGATGTTAGAGATTGGGCGAAAGTTATGAATAATACATGCCTTCAGGCTCGGTTGCTGGAATTCAGAGTAAGTATTACACCCCACCTCTCTTTTAAATGTCACAAGTCATCACTAGCAGCAATGGCTCCTCTGCTGAGGTGGAGAAGCGTCACCCCACTGCTCTTTGAGCAGTGCAAAAAATGAAATAAATAATGATAACGCAATGTTATTATCATTTTATTTTTCAGTGCAGACTCGGAGCCAGATTAGGACGAGGTGAGGCTGGGTTGTCAGAGCAGGGAGAAGAGAAAATATGTGCACCATAAGTACATATGTCAGTTTGGCCGGCTGTCTTGGGCCGGCCAAACAGACATGCACACTTAGCATTTCTCTACCCGGCTGTGTTGCACAGCTGGGAAGAGAACAGTCCCCGGCACTGACTGAGCTACCAAACAGGCCACTCAGACCAATCTCTATGCTGCTGTCCTGCTGGCGACTCACTGGTTTGTTTTTTCAGTATCTACAGGAGATTTCCTATGTGAAACGCTGAGTCCTGAGGATGGTCTTGCGGACCTATGTGGCCATGAAAGACCGAAACTTCGACAACACATCTTTATTGCCTATGAATATCTTGATTTAAATTTTGTGTCAATGTGGTTTGAATACTGAGAATTGAAAAGATATGGGCTGTTACTTGTACTGACCATATTACTTGATGGTAAAAGGGTAATTATACTACCTCCAATTGCCTAACAAACTGATGCATCATATGGGATTGTTTTGGTAGTTACAGTGTTGCTGTTTGCTTTCTGTATATTGCATACAACATGTATATACTTTTCATGAAATGTGGATGTGATACTCAATGAATTACTTCAAGTAAAAAATACATGGAAATTTGAATACGTACTTGAATACAGTTGTTATTGTTTCATTGCCTGGATTGCATCTGTGACCGATATAATTGTGAGAATTTAGTGTGAAGAGTTCCTTCAAGGAAATCTTTGTATATGTACTCGTCCTGCTGGTGACAGCAGCGTTGTGATTGACTTACAGGAGTCTGGGAGCCTGTGTGCTTTTGTTCCGTGCTGCCGGGAAGAGAAGAGGACAGAGGAAAAATGGCGGTCGTTCACAGGTAAGTATTCATTTTATATTCATCACTCCATCCCACCCCACTACCCCGTTCCTCACTGAAACAAAGGGCTGGGGTTTGCAAGAGGTTGCTTAGGGGTCACACTTAGCATCCCCAGCTGACTTCCATGGCAACTGCTGTCATTTTTGCCAGATCCTACATTACCCCCCACCTTTAAACCATGGCTTATTTAGAGAATTATAGGTTGAGTGTTAAAGGGCTCAGGCATCAGGCATCGGACAGCAATGCACAACATTCATCAGGGCAGCGCAGCCAGCCCAGTGTGCTCTATGTTCACTCCCTGCCAGTTTGACTGTTTTTTAGCACAAAAACAGCTCTGGTCTCCTTGGCTACAAAACATTAGGACTGGGCATAATTTTAACTATGCCGGCGTACCTGGAGTAATTTTGGTAATTCTGTGTTACACTGTGATGCGGAGTTACTGATAATAACTCATGTATGCCTGCTTGTGCAATGAAGAGTAATTTAGAGGAAAACAATCCCTCCGCGAAAGCACATTTAGTGACCACGAGCAAGCACTGGTGTGAAAGTATGCCTCTCCAAGAAAGACAGTAGTTCTTCATGGAGAGGGTCAACAAGGTTTATTTAAGTGTTGCAGCTTTAGAACCCCATCCATCTTCAAGCTCAGACCAACTGCCAATGTACAATCTATGCTCCCGCCTAGTAGCCATCCCCACATTTCAGAATGCCCAAGTACAGGACATCAAATCTTCTCCCCTTTACACATTTATGACCCAAGAAGAGATAAAGTAAGCTTAACTATAAATACATTAGACACAAATACAGAAAAGATAAAATGCATGTATTAACAAATGTGATCTCGGAGAATAACACACTTCTTCTTGTAGCAAAAGAAGAAGCATCAGGAAACCTATCAGGGGTACATTGGGAATAAGACAATATGCTAGAATTAACAAATACAATCTTGCAAACGACGGGGTATATTCCTTAAACAAAGTGGTCTGGTGACCCTTTTGGTGCAGCAGGTTCCTCCAATTTAAAGTCAGCATTAAAATATTTTGTAGCTTGACTCCTTGCCACCCTATTAAATTTCAAATCCTATGGTCACCGGTCTTCACCGCATTTTTAAAAACCTTAATAACTTGAAAGGGATGACTAAATTTGGACTTGCCTCAATCTCTCCTTGGCGACTTAATCTTAACCCAGTCCCCCACATTAACCACTGTAATCTTCACAGCCTTCCACTTCTCATACCAGATTTTCCTTCTTTTCATTATTTCCTTCTCTCTCTCTCTCCAGCCTTCTGTACTGCTCACCATATCATCCACTAAACTCTAGGGTGTCACTTCCATGTTAGCGACCATCCCTTTAAATAAACAAAAAGGGGTTTCACCAGTGGATGAATGCGATGTGAACCTATACTCACAAACCTTCTTTCTCATGGCTAACTCCCTATTCTCATTAGCAACCACAGCTTGTTGCAGTGTTTCTTTAAGGACCCTCACAAATCTTTCTACCACACCATTGCTTAGTGGATGTGATAGGGCTGCGTTTTAATGCTTGACCCCTCTGGCACTCCAAAATTCTTCAACCACTCTAAACATAAACTGACATTATCCGACAAGAGCGATAAAGGAAAACCCTCATGTTCAAAAAGCTCTTCCAAAAATTCAATCACCACTCCAGATTTAACAGAGTTAACCACCTTGATATCAGGCCAACGGGAAAACATGTCAATGCACACAATCACATAACGATCCTGAGACTTCAACTTCACAGGGCCCAAGATATCAACCGCAATGTCAGACCACGGACCAGTGGCCTGTTCCCTCACGACCATGAGCTGTGTTCTGCATTTAAATATTCTATCCCAACACACACACTCGGCACACTCACACACCACTCTTTCTGCATGCATGTCCATAGCAGGCCACCAAAATATTTACATACATGTCTGATGATAGCACATAGCTTGCGGAACACTGGAATCAGCTGTGCACATCAGCGGGATGATAAGGAGCAACAGGTATTTTGTGCACCAGAAATATGTTAAATGTGCATCAGCGGGATGAAAATAAGCAATTATGCACAGCCGAATTATGCTGTATCAGCTGTGTGCATCAGCAAAAAGAATATAAACAGCTCTGCACCCCAACAAATGCTGACTGGTTTCAACTGAGCACAATAGGATTATACCAAATCAGCTGTACGCATCAGCGGGATGAAGATAAACAACTGTGTGCAATTGGAATATACTAAATGAGCTGTGAGCATCAGCGGGATTAAGATAAACAACTGTGCGCAACTGGAATATACTGTATCAGACGCTCGGGCATGCGCAGTCTAATTTTCACCCAAGATGGCTACTGTGGAAATTACTGTGCTCTTGACGCTTGTGGGTGACGTAATGATGCTACGTGCTTGAGCGAGACCAAAGACGTGCTCGCGAGGTCTCGAGCCTACCCGTCGTCCTTGGGTAAACTGTATCCACGGACCCCAATTAGAGCAGATATTCTATGGGGCCACAGCATACTCCCCCAAACTGGAAGATGCCCACCTTACTTGATAAATCAAGCCTTCTCCGTTGTTCCTGATCCCATCAACAGAGTTGGCTCACGGAGCGGGTGCCGTCTACCGTGTTTCAGTTTCACAGTAGAATCGCATTGATTCCTCCACTTCTACAGGCACATCTATGAGTCTTGGACTCTTACAAGGTAGGACTCCTCCTCTTAATGTTGATCTTGACGCACTGTTGTGGTCTATTCTAGATTGCTGCGTGCATAGGTAAATCGTTGCCAAAAAAACAGAAAGACAGTAGTTTGTCATGGAGAGGGTCATGGAGAGGGTCAACAAGGTTTATTTAAGTGTTGCAGCTTTAGAGACCCCATCCATCTTCAAGCTCAGACCAACTGTCAATGTACAATCTACGCTCCCGCCTAGCAACCATCCCCACATTCTAGAATGCCCAACCATTTTGTATAGGCAAAATATTGCCCTACTGACTTCTGGAAATGAGAAGCAGCACAAATCATCATCTTACCATTCATGAAATCCACCACAAGCATAACTCTCTGCCTCACCAATAGATCCATGAAATCACTACAGGATGACACAGATGTCTGTGTTAATTTTGTTTGCTGCATGTATCCTATAGGGAGACTGCAGATCACTGAGCTCTCTGCTTCCACTAAGGTTGTTCCGTGTTCTGACTCTGACTCTAATTCTAACTTTAACAACACGGATGACTCACTGCCTTACAAACCTGATCAGTCCTCAGGCACCATTCCTAAAACACAACCTACTAGTAAATTACCTGCAATATCTACTAAGTGCCCTAAGAAGGACCCCCCTTCTTCTGCCTCCATGGATTTAATCCTTGTGGAAGTTAGAGCACTGAAGCCATAGAAGACACTAATAAAACTCTACAGTTTCTTCATGACAAGTGGTCTTCTCTGGACTCATGAGTGCTTATTGTGGAGCAAACAACAGAATCCCTCCAAGCTTCTTGCTCCCGCATTTCCTCTTTAGAATCTGAAGAATCTCTACTCAAAAAACAAGCAGAGGATTTGGAAAATCGAAATTGTAGGAACAACCTCAGGCTTTATGGTCTCCCTAAAAATGTTGAGGGCTCCAAACCAACTGTCTTTTTTCAGATATTTTTGCCTATACGTTTGGACTTACCAGCTACTCTTTCTCTTAATATCCAGAGGGCTCACAGACTGGGTCCTAAAACATCTGTGAAACCACGTTGTGTTATTATGCTTTTTCTGCAATACACAGATCTTCTTCAAGTCCTGTCAGCCGTCAAATCCCAAAAACAAATTTGTGGGGAAGATCACCGTATTTTTCTTTCTCAAGATGTTGCTAAAATCATGGCAGATCATCAGAAGAAGTTTCTTGATCTTTGCCCTCAACTACGTGCTATTAACGCCACATTTGGTCTTCTACATCCCTGCTTCTTCAAGGTTACGTATAAAGACAAGACCACGACATTTGAGGACCCCACTGCATTGCAAGAATGTCTTCGTCTTCATTGAGCTGATGTCATGGACACTTCAAAACCTACATGATTATTATTCTTGCCTCCTGTCATGTGTTTGTTCCCTTGTTATGGTTACATATTGAGCGTTATCTAGTTTATTTTCTTGTAATGTTTTAACCTCTTCAATGCCCGTGACGAGCTGGTCTCGTCATGGGCCGCGGTTGCGCTGTGCCCATGACGAGACCAGCTCGTCACAAACCCCGCCCGCTAATGAAACGGCCGGCACAGGGCGGGGAAAGGGGCGGGCACTGAAGGGGTTAATATGTTTTGTTTTGCTTGTACACTCTTCTCACTTTCCTCTGCTCAATATTATTGCTTCTTCTTTTATTAACTTTTCTTCTTTTATATACAGGTGCATTTCTTCTTTCGATTGTGTTCCTTATTTGCTCTCCCTGTCACGCTGAATTCTTTGATGTAGTCTGTCGGGATGTCGATGGAGTTTCGTGGCTGACGTCGTCATCTTTGGTATGGTCATCCCCCACTTCGTTTGTATCTGTAGATATGTTTTTCAGTTGTCTGATGTCTGACTTGTACTTTCCATTTGTTTTCTATTTTCCCTTTTTCTTTTTTGGTTTTTCTATGGGTTCTTTATCATCTTCTTCTTTGCTCTTTTACCTTTACTCATCCTTCTCTTTTCTTTTGTTCTCCTTTCTAAAACAATAGGTTCTTTCCATTTCCTGTTCTTTTCTTTTCTTTCCCTTCTTAAAACATTTGCTCACTCTCTTTTGTCTTTTCTCTCAATTTTTTTCCACCTATTCTTATTTCCTGTTCTTGTAAGCATGAAATGTGTTCAAACTTTTCTCACTGAGTTACATTTCGGGTTACAACTTGGAATATTAAAGGACTAAGTAACCCTATCAAAAGGCAATGGGCGTTATCTCACCTAGCTAAGTTAAAAACTGACCTTGCTTTACTTCAAGAGTCTCATATTTCTGAAGACGAAGCTTCTAAATTGAAAATATGCTGGGTGGGACATGTGTTTAATTCTCCAGCTTTGGGTAAAAAGAATGGGGTTCTGATTTTATGTCACAAAAAGTTGGATGTTTCAATTGTTCATCAAGAAATTGATGCTGAAACGTTGTTTTATTGTTAAACTCCTTATAGATAGGATACTTTAACCATTTTTAATCTATATGCCCCTACTATGATTGATAAGGTTTTTTGGACTAATGTATCGGACAAACTACTTACCTATAATGATGATTGCATCATATTTGGAGGGGATTGTAACCAAGTCCTCGATTTCATACTAGATAGACATTCTAGAATTAAGTTTTGCCCATCTAAAATGCATTCACAGTTTACTTCAGCTATTCGTCATAACGCTTTTGTGGACATTTGGAAACTTTGCAATCCTGATCTCAAAGAATACAGCTTTTATTCAGCCCCACACCATTCCCAATCCTGTATTGATCATCTTTTTCTGAGTAAATCCCTAGCCCAACTTGCCACTCACTCTGAAATTGGTTCTATTTTAATCTCAGACCATGCCCCTGTCCATGTAGACATTGACCTTATCCCCTTTTCCCCTCACCCTGGCCATTGGCGCTTTAACAACTCCCTTCTCCTTGACCCTAATTTTTGTCAGAAGTTTAATTCCTTTGCCTCAGAGCTTTTTGCTACTAACAACACTCCTGACACCCCTTTTGTTATGGTTTGGGACTCTTTTAAGGCTGCTGCAATAGGTTTTATTATTAATTTGTTTCTCAGAAGAAGAAATCCATAGAAGCCCAATCCTTTCAATTACTCAATAAACTCAAACAATTAGAATATGTATATTATCACTCAAATGATAAATCCTCCCTGAAGAATCTTATTGATGCTAAACTTACCTTTAACAGAATCTCTACTGATGCTGCTTCTAATATTCTTTTAAAAAGTAGTTCCCATTATTATGAGGGTCAGAACAAAATGGGGAACCAATTAGCAACTTATTTAAAAATCAGAAAAGAAAGAATAAAAATGAAATCCTTACAAGGTCCTGCCGGTATTCCCATCTTCAAAGATAAGGATATTATGAATGAATTTGTCTCTTTTTATAAAAATGTATACACTCCTGAAAACCTGCAAGACCAATCTGACCTCCTTTCTTACTTCCAACCCATTCCTCCTCCTCCAGCCAACCATACTGATTTTGAGTCATTGGGTGCTGATATTTCTCTAGCAGATATTTTCCATGCTGTATCGGTATTACAACGGGGGAAAGCTCCAGGTCCTGATGGTTTTACCATTGAATTTTATAATTATTTTACAAACATTCTTTTACCAAATCTTTTACTTTTATTTCAGTCTTTTCTTGATAATGGTTCTTCCCGAGGCTCTTTTCAAGAAGCGCTGATTTTCTTGATTCCTAAAGAGGACAAAGATAATTCCCATTGTAAGAACTACCGCCCGATTTCTCTGGTAAACACACATTATAAAATCTTTGCAAAGATTTTGGCCCTCCGAATGGATCCTATTCTTCCGGATCCTATTGGCCCGGAACAATTAGGTTTTGTGAAAGGACGACTTGCCTCGGATAACTCACAAGTTCTCTTCAATGTTTTAAGTAAAGCCTCTTCTTTGGATCACCCTTTTGCTGAGATCTCGTTAGACGCTGAGAAGTCATTTGATAGAATTGGTTGGGATTTTATGTTTCACGCCTTAAAATGGGCTGGTTTCTCTTCCAAACTGATTTCTTTCATTTCTATATTGTACTCGGACCCTCGAGCCTCAATTTTTGTCAACGGTATGACCTCTGATTACTTTTCTCTGCACAGAGGAGTACGACAAGGATGTCCCTTATCCCCCCTACTTTTTGTTATTGCTTTGGAACCCTTTTTAATTAAAATTAGCAAGATGAATATATTACTGGTTTTCATTTTGGTCTCCATCTAGTTAAAATGTCAGTTCATGCAGATAACATTCTTTTATATTGTTCCAATCCTGAATCTTCTTTTCCTCCCTTTCTTCAACAAGTGTCATCCTTCTCTAATGTTTCGGGTTACCGTCTTAATGTAGACAAATGTGAAGTTTTACCATTAAATGCTCTGTGTCAAAAACATCTTTTTGATCATTCCGGGTTTTCCTGGAAGCCTCTAAAAATCAAATACCTTGGTTTATGGTATGCTCCTTTATTATCTGAGACGTTGAAATTACATTTTGATTATATTACTAAAACATTCAATGATTCCATCATGTGTTGGCATCCCCCTCTTTCTGTCCTGATGGGGTCGTTTAGACTCAATTAAAATGATGCTATCTCCTCTTATTTTATATACCCTCTCCATGATCCCTATTCACATCCCTGAATATTATTGATTCAATATTAGTAAAATTATTGTGGAAAGGTAAATGCTCTCGAATAGCTTTGTCCTCTTTGAAAAAGGACAGACCCATCGGGGGTCTGAGGTTTCCTGACTTTCAAACTTATCACTCTGCCTTTTCATTAAAAGAGACGGCTTGATGGTTATCTACAGATCTTACTTTATATCCTCCCATTTGGTTAAAAGTAGAGAGCGTTTCTATGGCTCCTTTCGATTTTCAAGAAATTTTAACTTTCACTTCCAATACTGCTTCTCTGCATTCCTGTATCATTTCCCATTCCCACAAACTCTTGATCCCTACACTCTCCTCGTCTTATCCCTCTTATTACTCCCTACATCAGCAATCTGTTTGGCACAATAAATTATTACGAATTCGTAATCGATCTATATACTGGAAATCTTGGCACTCTAAAGGTTTAAGCTGGATATCCCAGCTATTATCTGATACTCAACCCCTTACTTTCTCTGAGCTCCAAACCCAATTTTCTCTACCTTCCTCCTCTAGATCACACTATAACCTTCTTCATTATTCAATCATCTAATATCTTAAAAATCTTCCCCAATCTCAAGATGTTCCTAGTTTGCACAAACACATTTCAAGTTTTAGATAATTCTCCCTCAGCGTCCAATGTATATAAATCATTACAATCTCATTTAGACAGACACAAAACAAAGGTTGAGTTAGCCTGGGAAAAGGATTTCTCAAAGACTGGTCAACTCTTACTTGGGATAAACTAGGGTCTCAAATTCATAAAACCTCCAGAGCCGCTAACACTACATAAACCCTTTTTTACATTTATCATCAAGCGTTATTTTCCCCATTGCTTTTGGCCTCTTTGTCATCAATCACGCCCTTCACCTGTTGGTCCTGTCCTTGTCCTGCTGCTGATCTAAAACACATGTTGTTCGAATGTCCTCCAATTCATCAATTTTGGGAACTTATTTGGTCCCAAATCAATAAAATATTTAAAGTTTCCTATACACACATCTTTTTAGGCACTCTATCCCCCCAATTGCCTCAGTTTTCTCTGAGTTTTAAGCTTTTAGACTTATTATTAGCTATTGCTTTTCAGTTAATAACCTCTAATTGGAAACAAGCTGATAAAGTTAATTTCAAATCCTGATGGAATGCAGTCTATTTTCATCACCGTCTGGATATTAACTATGTCTCCCCCATATCTCTTGCAATTAAAAGAGATCTTTTATGCCTCCCTTTAACAAATTATTTATCCCTATCTGCCTCTCTCCACGCTGCTTCTACGAATAGTTCAGACGAAATGCGAAAACCACCTTAACTTCCCCCTTGCCTTGTAATCTAGATGATTAGTTAGTCTTTCATTATTGACTGTTTCCTTAATATGCTTGTTTATAATCACATTCCTTGTTATGCTTACTTGGTTAAATACTTTTTGTCTAATGTATTTCTGACTTTCAATTGTTGCCTATTTAATTGCATTCCGTTTTTGCTGAATTTCCCCCTCTCTTTATTTATTTATTCTTTTATCTGATGCATTTTTATCTCGATGTATCATGTGATACCAATTTCAGCATGTATCCTCATTTTTATCTTTTTCTTTTCTCTATGTTCAATAGCGTTTCATTCATCCTATGGTAACATTGTTATACTTCTTCTTTTCATTATTTCTTTAATAAACTCAAACTTGAAAAAAAAACAGCATCAAAGGGCACACATGATTGCATATGGGAAATAAGCACCACCCATGCTCTACCTCTGCTGTATGCATTTATGCAAGTATGTAAGCAACGGTATTTGTACAGCATAAACCTAACTGGGTATCAGCAGAGCACCGTCTATAAATTAAGCTTGCGAATTGTACCAATAAATAAAAGCCAAAATGGTTGGCATTGCTAAGGGCCTGTTTACTTATCTTTTCTTTTTGCCCTCTATCCCTCTATTTTTCCTCTTCACATTGACACGCTTGAATTCCTCCTCTACGCTAATGTTTTGCAATTAGCTACAAAAATCAGCAACAAAAAAAAACGAAATGCAGCAAAATGACTGCTGTGGTTTAACAACGTCAACACATTCAGTGACAATACAATGATTTCCTTCTGAATGCAGAAGAACATTTAGTGCTTATTTACCTCAATCTGTTCCCTAGTTTCGAAGTTTAAAAACTCCAGTGCCATTGTTCGGCAAAATAAACAGTTGTTGAATATCAATAAGAACTGTTTGCTCCTTGAGTGGTTTGATGGAAGAGAAAATTAAGCATTTCCCTTCTACATTTCACTGAGGGGCATAATTAATTTGACTCCCAAATGGGCCATATGTCATGATAATTATTTTAAGGGGATGGGAGAATTGTAAGGAATAACACGGAGTAAATTTATCATGGATTATATAACTACAACTACAACTCTCGCTAATAAAATACACCCAGGAAGACGCAGATTTCATCAAAAGCAGACCATCTATGACACTGGAAACAGGCTGAATGCCAGGCCCGCTTTTCCATTCTGTTGCTTCCCTCAGCCAGATAATTTATGTCTCTTCGCTTTCCCTTATCTTTCTCTTTCTGAGGATTTTGTCTGATTTGCTCATCTATTCTTCCCTTTTCCTTTCCATTAATGTTCCGGAGGTTGCTTCATATTTTAATCCTTTTTCTCTGTTTTGAGTCATTTATCATCGGGATCTCATTTGTAGAGGTGTGAGTAGAACTGACAACAGTGGTGTGGTTACTTGGCGATGCCGCAGCACCCTTCTCTTCTCCCACAGATGCCTCTCTCTTTGTAAGTGCTTTTTGTACCTAAACCCATTATCACCAGAAAAATCAAATTGCAGAGTAAAGTACACGAGGTACCCCTTTGTTAGTCCTCGGTCTCTCAGTATTCCAGTTTTACCTTTTCCCCTCAGTATTCCAGTTTTCAATTTACAATTTAAACCTAATGACTTCTAGAGCTGTATCCTTCCGGTTGAGTGGGGACTGATGAAACACAATCAGGATTGGCAAGGTCACACACCCTGCACTCTGATATTTTGGGCATTAGCTCCTCGATTTGTAGTTAAATGGCCCTGCCCTGTCAGTCCTTTATGTGAAATTTGAGAAGGCTCTTGAGTCTTGGCCTTCTCCTGGTTCCAGTTTGTAGGGACAAGCAGGCACCTCTCATTCTTCCAGTTGGGGTTTGGATGTGCTGTATTTAGAGCAGCTTGTCACTGCAGGTGAGAAACTTCACCAAGGAGCAAATCAGATGCCCCCAAAACACCTGCTAATTCACCAACATGGTTTTAGGGGTTAAAATCCCAAAGCTATGACTTTAGGCTTGAGAGACTAGCGTAGTACGGACCTGAAAAGGATGGCAACCAATTCAGCAGGTAGGTTTACTCTCTTCTCCCTGTCTGAGGATAGGCTGGCGATGAGCCATCAGGGAGTGGAATCAAAGAAGATGCTGAATGCCCTGAAGGCACATACTGGGGCAGAGAAGGACAGTCAGTAGATTCTGAAGTGCAGAGCTTGGGGCCCTAAATTAAGATTAATAATATGGGAAATGACCTTTATAACGCGGGCTGAGCCATGTGGGCATTTCCCCACAAGCGTAACCATGCTTGCCGGAACCACCCATCTGCCTTAACCATGCATATGTGTGGTTAAGGCATATAGCGCTCTAGTGTCCAGATGGGCGGGAAGAGGAAGAGGAAGCGTCTGAACTGAAAGCACTGGACACGGACAGGTAAGTGGAGTTGGTGGCAGGCTTCAGGAGGGGGTAGTTTTTAGGTGTAGAGGTCAGTTTTCGGGGTCAGAGTGGGAGGGTTGTGGTACTTTTAAGGGCTGGGGCAGGGTTTTAGGGCTGAGGGTGGAGGGGGTCTGCGTAGTTTTAGGGCTTGGGCCATGTATGGGGGAAATAGTTTTAGGGGGTGGGGGTCGGTTTTAGGGTTCAGGGCAGGGGAATGGGGTTGGGGTAGTTTTAACGGATGTATGACGTTACAACGCATACTATTACAACGCATACCTTTACAACGCATTTTTTACAACGCAAAATCCATTACAACGCGTTCCATTACATCGCAGGACACTACAACGCATTTTTAGAAACTACCTTTACAACGCATTCCATTACAACGCATACTACCTTTACAACGCATACCATTACAACGCATTATATTAAATTGCATTTAAGGTAAGTATTAGATAGTATAGGGGTAAAAATTACTTTTCTAACTCCAGGGGGTGCAACAGTAGGGTAAGTGTTGGATAGTATAGGGGTAAAAATTACTATTCTAACTCCAGGGGGTGCAACAGTAGGGAAAGTGTTGGATAGTATAGGGGTAAAAATTACTATTCTAACTCCAGGGGGTGCAACAGTAGGGTAAGTGTTGGATAGTATAGGGGTAAAAATTACTATTCTAACTCCAGGGGGTGCAACAGTAGGGTAAGTGTTGGATAGTATAGGGGTAAAAATTACTATTCTAACTCCAGGGGGTGCAACAGTAGGGTAAGTGTTGGATAGTATAGGGGTAAAAATTACTATTCTAACTCCAGGGGGTGCAACAGTAGGGTAAGTGTTGGATAGTATAGGGGTAAAAATTACTATTCTAACTCCAGGGGGTGCAACAGTAGGGTAAGTGTTGGATAGTATAGGGGTAAAAATTACTATTCTAACTCCAGGGGGTGCAACAGTAGGGTAAGTGTTGGATAGTATAGGGGTAAAAATTACTATTCTAACTCCAGGGGGTGCAACAGTAGGGTAAGTGTTGGATAGTATAGGGGTAAAAATTACTATTCTAACTCCAGGGGGTGCAACAGTAGGGTAAGTGTTGGATAGTATAGGGGTAAAAATTACTATTCTAACTCCAGGGGGTGCAACAGTAGGGTAAGTGTTGGATAGGATAGGGGTAAAAATTACTATTCTAACTCCAGGGGGTGCAACGGTAGGGAAAGTGTTGGATAGTATAGGGGTAAAAATTACTATTCTAACTCCAGGGGGTGCAACAGTAGGGTAAGTGTTGGATAGTATAGGGGTAAAAATTACTATTCTAACTCCAGGGGGTGCAACAGTAGGGTAAGTGTTGGATAGTGTAGTGTAATATTATGCGTTGTAATGGTATGCGTTGTAAAGGTAGTATGCGTTGTAATGGAATGCGTTGTAAAGGTAGTTTTTAAAAATGCGTTGTAGTGTCCTGCGATGTAATGGAATGCGTTGTAATGGATTTTGCGTTGTAAAAAATGCGTTGTAAGTGTAGTGCGTTGTAAAAGTTGCGTTGTAAAGGTTGTTCCCCAGTTTTAACATGCATTCAGTCACTTAGAAGATTTGACTGCATGGCGACATATTATTATTCATTAATCCACACCGTATGTTCACATTTGACCTTCACTTACTAATCTAGTGAATTTTCATGTTTGTCCTAACATTGACCAATCAATTGCTCATATTTTGAATTGCATTATCACTCACTCATGACAATCAAATATACAAATGTGTACCATTACTCATTAAAAATGTGGAACCGTTGTCCAGATATTCACCACTGCTCATTATTCCATACTACATGTTCAGATGTTCCCCTCGCCCAGTAAGACTTTGGGCATGTTATCATTCGCCCCATCCCTAAGCACTCCTCAGTACATTTTGCAATTGTTTTCAATCACAGTGTAATCCTTACAATATGTACAATCCTCAATTCCTAAGAACTTCTGCACCATCACTTATTAATACCATATCTATGCTGATTTTTGCACCATCCCTCTGAAATATTTAGGGGCCTATTTATGAAGACGTTTGCATCGCGTTTGCTCTATGCAACGTGGCATGCATGACTCAAAGCCAAAATGTGATTTATTAAGCCATGCAAGGCCACTTTGCATGGCCCTGAATAGATTGATAAATCAGGAGAAACGCAATGCAGTGCAAATCGCTGCTTTGTGTTACTCTGCCCTGGAAAGGCGTTCCATGAGCATTGCGTCAGTGTTCCCACACAACACCTATGGATTTTGATGCATTTCCAGCTTTACCATTGCCTGTAGAGCTGGGAATGTGCCAAAAATATAAGTAAGAAGTAAGACATAAGAAGGAGAAGTATCTTTATTTCTCCTTGTTACTTCCTCGTGAAGGAAGGTGCCCCTTCCTGCACAAAAACTATCTTGCATGCAACAGAGGCACCTTTTCACCATGGTGCATGGGTGCCTGCATTAGTGCTAGGCAGCCCATTGTGTGCCAGTGCTGGGGAAAGGACAGGCATGCACCGTATTGGGATAAATAAAGTACCTTCCTGCCTTTTCCCTGTAACACAGCGCAGCAAGGTGACTTGCTGCACTGTGTTACTTTCTATAAATAGGCCCCTTAGTGCGAACAGCCCATCACTCCTTTGGACTATTTTTGCTATCTTCACAAGTTTTATCTTAATGCAAAGATGGCCATTCATGTTGTCGCTTGGCTGGTTTAGGCCCAGGGAGAAACGCTGCCATTTTACACACACATATTTCTGAAGTTGCCTTCTTTTCTGCATGCTGACTTTTGACACACATTTGCTTGCATGACTGTGCAGGGTATGGTTCGTTCAAACCACATTTGCTAACATTTCCACTTCATCGAAACATTATCACAACACCTTGAACATTCAGTACAAGGGATAAAGTTCACAGTGCAAATGTTGTTTGTTTATCGTCCTTTAGGTGACATAGCTATTATAAGAGGATAAACAATGGCAGCTTGGCTGAGATCTCCGCACTGTAGAATGGATCTTTTTTATTATATAAACAAGAACACTTCCGTATTCAGATCAGAGGAGCCTTCTGCTCTCACTGAGAGGTTGTTTTTGTCGGAGTCTCAGCCCAGCTGATTCCTGTTTTCCCTCTGCGAGGAGAGATGCCCGACACATGACCAAGACGAGGCCCTCAACACATTCACCCTCAGGTAATGGGGAGTTAGATCATCCAGTAGGGGATTTTGGCAGATCACCCATGCTAGGCAGCTAGGTTAGGGAGCGCATAGTAGGAGTACACTATGCACTATACCTATATGTCAGCATATATACGCTGTTTTAGCACAAGGGTGGAACTGTTTATCCTTTTCACTGTTCTCATATTGCTAATCACTTTCATCTGCTTCGATCTATTAACCCCTTCAGTGTGGCGCAGATTACCGTGCTGTGCTGAAGGGTTCGTGCGTGGGCGGGGCCATGACGGAGCGGTTCCGTCATCCGCACAGCGCAACCGATGCGCATGACGGAACCGCTCCGTCATGCGCATCGAAGGGGTTAATCATTGCAGCGCATATATTTTATACAAGAATCACAATGGTTCAATAAATATTGAAACACCCCTTGGGTTGTCATGTTCTTAGGTTGCCAGATCCCGTTGTTACCCTCTTAGGTTGAGGGGTACTTATGGAGGCACTGTGAGCTAGCAGGACTACAGGCCAACACATCCTGAGGGGATGCATAGAATAAGTCTGGCACCATCCCAGTGTTTATGTTGTCCCTCAAATCCACAGTTACCACTGAGGAAGTGGAAGCCGTAAGACAATGTGTTCCCCACTAGAGAGTGGGTCGTTAGTACATTGCCAAATGTTAAGGAGCAATGGTATGAAGCTTTTTGGACAACACATTGTCAATGTACTATATGTTATCATTATCTTTGAACTCCATTATTTATTTTCTGTTTGAATCTAACATATTTGTTACATTTAAAAAACATATACACCTGTCTTTGTGTGATTCATTTCACACATTAGTGTTTTAAATTTATAACATATTTATATACCATGTCACCCAAGGACATCCACAACTAACTTAAATATTATAATTTCTTTTTTTGAATGATTCCCTTATTGGCAGCTTACCTTACTTAATAGTTGATGCCCAAGCCTAAAAGGGAATATTGGATTGCCCTTTTGCACACTACAGGTGGCACAGAGGGACAGTGCGCCCTGCAGAGGAGACCCCTACCCTAATGCCTTTTCTGTGCCCAGCCCCTGCCTGGTCCCTCAGAAACTTTCCTGGTGAGTGACATGCATGAGAGAGGTCGGACATTTTGCCTTCTGTGTGGAGGACTGTTAGAATTGGAATACTGCAGTTCCCACTGGTATTTCTGTGATCCCTGGCATGAACATGTCTTTCCCTTGAAGCAGCAAGGATCAGACTGCGGGTCGGAGACAAGAATCAGGGAGGGGCTTTGTTGCCCAGCTGGAGATTCTGCTGGGTGTCTGGGACCTACTGACAGCATCCTATCCTAAACCCGACCTGTGCAGCATTGGGGCATGGGGAGTCACCCTCTACTTCGCCTACTGTCCTCTGTAATTTCTTTGTGCATACCTGTGTCATGGGTAGGACGCTCAGCCTGTCCCAGTCCTTTGTTCTTGAAATCTCCTCTTATGTCCAAAGACAAGCACTTCTCTTCGTGGACTTGGTGGCTGGCAAACCGAAGTCCATGAAGCCCACATGGCAGGAATAACATTGGATACTATATTGTGAGAACTTACAAACATTAAGTCCACAATTGATATGATGTACTCAGTCACTGAATCTACAGCAGCTAATCTTAAACCCCTTAGGACAGACTTTGGTGCTCTCCATACATGCCTTAATGACAAGGATCATAGGATGGAGGATATAGACGATTGCCTTATGGTCCTAGAATCTAACCCTGATATCGGAAGTGAAGTATGCCATTTTCGAAGGAGTCTGAAAGAAGTAGAGGACTGCAGCGGCAGATATTACGTCCACTTTCTTGGTGTTTCAGAAGAGCTGGAGGCGAAGGATGTGAATGGTTTCCTGTCTGCATATAACAAAGACCTCACCAGGCTCATTGGAATTCCAAATAGCACACAGGGCCAGGTTCAGGGGAGATGCATGGCGGAATACCCCGTGGACGGTTATCACATGTTTTCTTCAGCATCAACAAGCTCAGCAGGTTATTTTGGTGGCCAAGTGGCACAATACTCCCTTCCTCTACATGTGTGCTCCCATATATTTGGTGGCTGATTTCTCTCAGGACACTTTAATAAGGTGGAGGAAGCTTCTGGTGCTCAGGCCAACTCTCCGAATGCTTGGTATTTGCTTTGGCCTCCTGGAGCCGGCCATCATGCTTCTCACGATTGATGGGACACAGAGGGAGTTTGAGCATCTTGATGACTTAGAACAGCTTTTATCCTTATTGCCCTGAGTGGACATGGATGTCCCATGACCGGACTCTGCGAGTCCACTTGCAGCAAAGCTGACAGCATCATCCTTGCAACTCAAAGACTCCAAGGGCGTTTCTCTGGAATGACAGAGATTGGACACTATGCATTAAGCAATGAGAGGGCAAAGCTCCACTTGATTCGCTTCAAACCTTTGCTGAGAACTCTGACCTCTACTAGGGACTCTTGTTGGTAAGACCCGCCTGATATCACAATTGATGACTGTTGAAGGAGAAGACTCTCAGGATGTTGCATCCGGGGGGTGACATATACTTATGCCTATGCTTGTTGCATACTTGGGCTGATGTTTCCTACCAAACCCTGTTACTCGGATCACTTTGTGGCTTAAAGGGTCTCATACTGCATGGAAGGAACTCATCTCTTCAAGACCATTAGTTATGGAGGGGCCTGGTTGGGATTCCTTTTTGATGTTCTTGTGGGGGGTGCCAGGGAGGTGATGCTCTGAGGTACACCCTTGCCTGTTTAAAGTAGTTTAAAGTAGTAGATATTTCCTTTTCTCTTGTAGTACCTGTTGCTAGGAGCCACCAATACTCTACATTTGTTACATTGCATTATGGTCCCAGAGATAGCCGACACTCAGCTGGGGTTGCTATTGCTCTCCCTCAAAACTTCTCTGCATATAGCACATCACCGCTGTTATACCCACACATTCTGTTCTGTTCTTCCTATCGGAGGCCAGCCGCTAGTCTAAGTTTCTTACTTCGGCCACTCTCATCCCCATCTTCCTCAGCTCGATCTAAATGCCTTCGCATTGTGCGCCTGAACGTCAGCTGCCTCACCCACTATATCAAGAGGTAGAAGGTCCTGACATTTTTGCCTTGAAATTCCTGACATTGTTCTGCTGCAAGGAACACACCTCTCTACTCTTGAATCTGGCAAATTAAAAAGAAACTGGGTGTCTGAGGTGTCAGTAGTAGCTACTGCTACAGCCACTACTGATTCCTTTAGGGTCCTGCTTTCTCAGAAGAGATGCAGAATTGCTATCCTGTTCCACAAATCTGTTTACGTTGCTGTTTTAAGGACATGGACTGACTCTCTTGGTCGCTAGGTCTTTATAAAGTTTAAGACGCTAAACGAGACCTTGAAATCAAAAGACGATAACTGGGAGAGACTGGAATATTGCACAGGACCCACACCTGGATCGCTTTGGGCTGGTGGACAGGACTAACGCCAAAGATAGTGTGGTCCTTTATGATGTCATGCAGGATCATGGCTTACGGGATTCAAAGTGCCTGATGCATCCCCAAATCAGGATTTTACCTTCATTTCCTGTGTACGTGGCACGGCTCCAGGATTTACTTCTTTCTTATGTCTCCCTCTTTGCTTGGCTTCCTACAGGACTGTAACATAAGCACTAGGGGAATTTCTGATCATGCCCCAAAAAAGAGCTTTAAAGAACTTGAGGATACGAACATGCTATGGCGGAGTTCACTGAAGCCTTCATATGTCTTATGCCAAAGCCAGACAAGGACCCCACTAGTTGTGCGAGTTATTGCCCGATATCGCTCCTTAATGCCGTTATGAAAATACTTGCAAGAGTCCTGGTGACTCGCCTCAGGAGGTTAATCCCCAGCTTGATTCATGACTCCCAAGTGGGTTTCGTGCCAGGCCAATCCTCGCATAACCACATGAACCTACTGTTGAATATTATTTGGCATGTGAAGGACTGGGTTATTCTAAGACCCAGCTGTGCCAGGGGACAACACCTGAAACCTTCGTGGGTTACCTGTTCTGGCGTACAAAACACAGAGACACGGGACACTTCCAGCGACGTCAGAGATCAGCGTTTATTTACTGCAGGGATACAGAGATCACAAGAAGTACACAACGTGTAGGTTCTCGGAGACTGCTTCAAATTGCAAAAGTGGATCGCTCCTTTTATACACGTTTTTGCCATTGCACAGTATGGCGAACAAAAGGTTACAACTCAGTTCCCACAATAAACTTCAAAAGAGTCGTGTTCATGTTTCAGGAGGCCGGAACATAATTACAGCAGCATTGCCGGTTCCCAACTGTAAAAACATATCTACCCCGTAATAAAACACATTCCATTCTGACCGTAAACACATTAGGAGAGAGGACAAGAACAGATGCAGAGAAAGGACAAGGATGCACAACAGGTTAAAGAAGAGTGTCGGGAGTAATAAAGGAAACTTGATGACAGGATCAAAGACCTCGTGTCCAATGCATGCATGACTGAAACAATAGGCTAGCACGGCAAGATGAGTCCCGAGAGGGGCCATCTGCCTTCGCCGTGTCATCTCCCTTATCGTAAAAGTCACCCTCAAAGAAACACGTGTCCCTCATGTAAGCTTGGGAGTCCCAGGGTCACGAAGCGGGCAACGTCCGTTCGCTGGCTACTTGAGGGCAAGAAACAAAATGGATGTCGTATCTAAAATGGAACCCGAGGGTTCGGATGAACAAATCCAAAAATGAGACGAACCATACGTGGTTGCGTAGCGAAACTGCGTACACCCACTATACTCGTCATTTGCAGTTCGTAGACACCAAACTCATCCATATTCGTCACCACTCAAAAAGTGTCGTTCCGTCTCACACGGAACCTCAGACGCTCCTTTTGCCCTCAGGTAGGCAAGCACTAGTCAAGATCGGAGTCGATTTCAATATTCATCAGATCGTTCACCTGCTGCTGAAACATCATTCTACTCATCAATGTCTCCTTGGTAACAGATGGCCGTCTTATACACGTTGTAGCACAAAAGCCACATAAGACAGGACCACACTGTACACAAAGACAACACGTGAATAGAAACATTACAACAACCCCTACGATCATCAGAATTTTCCAACCCCAAGTGGATATCAAGCCCCAAAACCATCCTAGAAGTGTCCAATTACCTTCGTCCACATGTATGGACTCGGAAATCTTGTGCAACTTTGAGATGGCTTGGTAGACAGTTGGAGCATTGTCAGGAATAAAAATGCAACAGCTCGAATGGATAACTTTACACACACCACCTCTATCTGCGAGAACGACGTCTAGAACCATCCGGTTCTGCAACGTCATGAGTCTATCCGCCTGAAGTTCAGCTGTTAAATTACCAAGGGCACTCGCGGTAATATTAGCAGTCGATTCGACTACACGGGTGAACTGTCTTAGGTTCCTACTATTAACTATAGGTCCCCAAAACGGCAGGAAACCCTTAAAGAAATCTCCTGCTTCTTGACCGGCAGTATCCTCTTTGCTAATAACGCCTCTCACAACTCTAGTCTTGTGATAGTCTGAGGCAACTGTAAAAGTTGGTGGTAAAAGATTCGCAATATAACAGGTACCCGAAAAATCACGGGGTAGCCATGTATATGCGCGTTCATAACATATGAAATAAGTGCCCTTAGCAGTCAGGAAAACAGGGGAAGAGAGCATCGGTAGGACATACGTGTCAGTACAAGCACTGTTCCCAAGTTGTGCTCTCGGATTTCGACCCAAACCTTTCAAGCAGAAATTACCGAGGTGTGGTACAATCCATATTGGGGACGAGCTCTTAAGCTGTCTATCACCCACTGAAACACTATACTCAGCCTCACTCAGATCCTTATAGGCTTGCACCTCTTCATCTGGGATAAGCGATGCATCAAAAACATCTCTATCTAAATCCGCTATCGCTATCGCCAAAGGCTTGTGGTACGGACCAGGACCAAAATTAACAGAGCGTGGCTCTCGACTGGGGTAGGAATCTAGTGCACTACGAAACATAGTTTGGAATGCTCGAGCGGAACCCTGGGAGCTGTAAGGAAGGACCAAATACGGAATACCCCTATCCATGGTATGTGGCATTAACCCACACACCCAACAGTTGGTAGTATTCATCACCAACTGATGCTGATGTAGGAGTTGAACGAAGGAGTTATTCATAAATTCCACACGTCTAACCTGTTCGTGTTGAGGCAAAGGATGAAAAGAATGTGGGGAAACAGTGGTGATGGAGCTTAGGTTAGGAGAAAAGGTAGGTGAAACAGAAGGCAATAACAACTGTGTTCCAAAATACACTCCGCCCACCAATAGCATAGATACAGTCAGAAACAGTAGGAATACCTGAAACCGAAAACATTTTGTTCGTACAACCCTATATAACTCTGATCTCTGCGCCGACATCCTTTCTACTTCCAACAGCTTAGAGAATGCCATCCTCTACAAACCGTCCGTGACGTACTTGACGCACTTCGTTCTGAGTAGCGATTATCAATCCCCAGGAGTTCCCAGGAATCGACAAAAGTAACCGACCTAGCGTCAGAAACCTGCTAAACAGAAAGGAGTACCCGCACGGCCCTACGGTAACCCGGATGGTAGGGTTTCCTCAAAACGTTCAGTTTTAATACAAATCTCTTTAGCAGTGAAAAACACATAAAAACTTAAAAAGAAAGGATGTAATTGTCCATAATGCTCATAGCACCGAAAAAGGAGGAAAAAAACAAATATACAACTTAATTTTTATTAGTCCTTGAACGAAGAAAGTATCGACTTCTTCCAGGTCGAGTTTGCTCTGTAAACAATTGTTCAGCTGGCGCAACAGTGTTCGATAAAGTGGACAACGAGTCGGACCTTGGGTTCTCTGCTACTGATGACTCCACAAGTGGGTTTGGCAGCGACAAATCATCTCCTACAGGTTGAGCGTCACTAAACGGCACAAAGTTTAAAGGAGTCTCAGTTTCCGTTGCCGCAATCCCAGTTCTCACCCAACCGTCTGTTGGTGAGGGGATCGGTACCTTTTTCGTGTGGCCGGCGTGGACCCAGTTCTTCCGGCCCTCCAATCGAACCGCAGTCCTCGTTGTCAACAAAACTTGAAAAGGTCCTACGAATCTTGGCTCCAAGTTACGTTTCCGACAAAAATTTCGGGTAACGACCCAATCGCCTGGCCGGAGCTGATGTCCAGGACCCTCTGTCTGCGCCGGTAGAGCTTCAAAGACCTGTTGATGGATCAACCGTAGTTTAGTGGTCAAATCATGAAGGTAATCAATTAGCATTGGATACTCAAGACTATCAAAGGCCTTAGGTCTCGGGACTCCCCAAATGTTCGCAGGGCGGCCGAACACAATCTCATATGGGCTAAGCCCTACTCGAGAGTGTACAGTCGCCCTGGTTGATAGGAGAGCCAGAGGCAAGGCATCAGGCCATGATAGACCAGTGGAAGCTTGTATTTTTGCAAGTTTCAGCTTCAGGGTACCATTGTACCCTTCAACCAAACCCGCTGCCTGAGGATGATTAGCGCTATGGAATTTTTGACGGATTCCAAGGCCCTTACACACACTCTGCATCACACTTCCTACAAACTCACTTCCATTATCCGACCACACGATCCGTGGCATTCCATACCTAGGAAAGTATTCCTTCAGCAGGATTTTCGCTGTGGACAGGGCAGTATTATCCTTAAAAGGATAGGCCTCAATCCATCTAGAGAACGCGCAAACCACAACCAAAACATACTTCAGGTTATTGCATCTCTCCATATGGATAAAGTCCAGTTGGATCACCTCAAAGGGACAAACAGGGGGAGCAAAATGACCAGGTGGAGTGGGGGTGCCCTTTCCAGGATTATACATCAAACACACCATGCAATTCTTAACCACTCTCTCAGCACACTTAGTAATACCCTCATTCTTCCATACAGGGGACAAGAACTTACATATCACTTTTGCATTAATATGTGACAACCCATGAGCCATCGTCACGACAGCTAATACGTACGCATCTGGTAACATCCACCTCTGACATTCCGTCAAGTCAACCCAACATCCATGCATATCCAACCTTCCCGTACTTTCTTTCCACTTGATCTTTTCAGCTTCAGTTGCCTCGTTCTGAATTGCTTTCACACTCTCAACAGTGTTTTCACACATACCAGTTTCCGTCGGCCATCTCACTGAACTTGTCACGTACATTCGAGTTGTAAGATTCTTAGCCGTTTCCTTAGCAATCTCATCCGCAAATGCATTACCACGACCAACATCATCCGTCACTTTCCGGTGTGCACTACATTTAACAATCGCCACTTGTTTAGGCAAGGTAAGTGCATCCAAAAGATCATTCACTAGCTGCCCGTGTTGGATCTTCGTCCCATGCGATGTCATAAATCCTCTTTCTCTCCAAAGTCTTCCAAAACTGTGCGCAATGCCGAATGCGTACTGGCTGTCGGTAAACACATTCACTTGCTTTCCTTTAGACAAGACACATGCCCTTGTCAATGCAATCAACTCTGCCGCTTGTGCTGAATTCTGATTCAATCTCGCAGTTTCCACAACCGTGCTCAACGTCACTACAGCATACGCAGTCGTCACATCGCCATTCGGCAATTTAAAGCAAGAACCATCAACATACAAAGTACCATCAGGATCTGCCAAAGGAGTGTTTTTCAGGTCCACACGACCCTTTGTTTCTTCCTCAGTTCGTAAATAACAATCATGTGGTGGTACATCATCTGATTCCGTATTACTCGGCAATAATGTCGCCGGATTCAGTACATTACAACGCTTGATCTGTATATGACTTGCCAAAAGGGTCAGCTCGTACCCAGACAACCTTGCACTCGTCAGATGTTGAGTTTTTGTACGATTCAGAAGAGTATCAACTGCATGCGGAACCATCACTATGAGCATATTATCCATGACAAGGCCTGCGGATTGTCGAATAGACGCCGCAGCTGCCGCCGTCGCCCTCAAGCAACTCGGCAACGCTCTAGCTACCGGGTCTAAAGTCGAGGAAAAATATGCACATGGACGCTGCTTGTCACCAAATTGTTGCGTTAAAACACTCAACGCACAACCTTCCCTCTCGTGGACGTATAGTGTAAATGGCTTGCTGTAATCAGGAGTACCTAACACAGGAGCCGAACACAACGCCTCACGAAGTTCAGAAAAACTTTTCTGACATTCCTCCGTCCATGGCAAAGGAGTCGAAACATCCTTGCACGTAAGAGCTATCAATGGCTTCGCTAACAGTGAAAAATTTGGGATCCACTGTCTACAGTATGACGTGATACCTAAAAAGGCACGCACGTCTCTCTGAGTCGTCGGCACAGTCATTCGGGCAATTGCTGCGATTCTTTCAGGGGTCAACTTCCTTCCCGCCTTTGACAATAAGTGACCTAGATAGGTAACTTCTTGACAACAATATTGCAATTTAGAAGGTGACACCTTGTGGTGTAAGTCACATAGATGCTGCAACAGTGCTACAGTAGCAGTCTTGCAAATTTGTTCAGTGTCAGCAGCTACCAACAGATCGTCAACGTACTGAATCAAGGCCGCACCAGCTGGCAGCACGAATGCATCAAGTTGGCTCTTGAGAGCTTGGCTGTAGATCGATGGGCTCTCACAGTAGCCTTGAGGTGCGCGTTTGAACCGGAAGCTACGACCACCTAATGAAAAACCAAACAAATCTCGACTTTCCTCAGCAATTGGAATGCTAAAGAACGCATTCAGTAAAGCTGTAATGTCGGGCACCACAGGAAACTGCGGGACAACAATTTTATTTACCTCCCGTAAGTCAATAACTAGACGGTACACAGGGGGCTTGGAGGGATCAGTTCGCTTCAGAATAGGCAACACAGGACTATTACACACGTTACCTCGTGTCTCCTCAATAACATCTTTATCGATCAAATCACAGATGATCAGTAATAGTGCCCGTTCACCATCAAGGGAGATACGATACTGGGGTATGCGCGGTAATCGCGCATCAACTTTCAATTGAACAACATAAGGTGGTATTTCCAGCAGGCCCACATCATTGGGACCTGTCGCCCACAAAGAAGCCGGAAGAGAACTCAATTCCGGTGGGAGCTTGTCGATCGATAAATACATAGGGGAAATCACTCTCTGACCCAATGTAAGCTCTACTCCCGTAGGAGAGCAGTACAAAGTCGCATGTAATCTTTTCAACAAATCCAAGCCCAAAAGATTTTCACCACAACCAGTAGTCAAAATCAAAGGAGCTTCTAACTCATGAGACCCAATCGCAAGGGGCAAGGGTCTAGAAACCGGATTGCTAACGGGGGCGCCAGAGAATCCAACGGAAACATTCGTTAAGCCAGACAAAGGCGCGCCAGGGAGTTTCGAATGCATGATGGAACTTTTTGCTGCACCAGTGTCCAACAGAAAAGGCTCAACGACGCCCAATGTGGCAACTGCGACATAAGGCCCTCTCTGATCCACCGGAACTGACACTTCTCCCTTCCTTTGTCTATGGCCGTCCTAGTAGATACCGTCCGTATCAACATCACGCTCGACATAATAGTCGTCCACATGATACTGTGCAGATCTACCAGACGAGAGATCGCGTCGATCGAAACAATTCTGCGAGTCTGACGAAGTCGCAAGACGCTCAGCCTGAGTCTGAGTAACACCGCGACCTCTACCACGTGAAGCTTGTTGAGGACCACTACGACCTCCTCGAGCCGACACACCATTATTCCTATCACGTAGAACTGGGCAATTAAACTTCAAATGGCCCTCCCCTCGACAATATGCACATTGATTATACCCCAACACAAAGCGAGGTGCGGGAGAGTCATTGCGCACCTGTGATCTGGGAAACTGCGATTGTGAGCGATTTGGCTGTTGCGAGTCATTGAAATTTGAGCGCGGAGGATACGCTTGCTGCAATAAGACCTTGGTTTTAAGATCCTTCGTTTTCTTATCTGCACGTTCACTTTCTTCCTTTTCTCTGTTTTCATAATATTGGGCCGTAGCCAATATTTGAGCAGTGGTAGAAACAGCCCACGAACTCTCAGAATTCTTCAGCTTGTTGCTGAGTTTGGGCAACAAGTTCGATACAAATTTATCAACAAACAACCGCTGACCACCCTCCGAACTCATGTCCTGACCACTATGATCAACAAATGCTTCCTCAAATCTCGTAAAGAAATCGGAGACACTCTCATCCCTCTTTTGCTTACACGCGGACAATTTGTCCCAATTTACGCGCATTGCTGGCATAAGCGTTTTCATAAGAGTAATTATCCTCTGGGGCAAATCCACAATAAGCTGTTCAGGTTTAGCCCCACCAACTTGCTGGGCGTCTGCTGCCGTAAGCGCAGCCCAGTCACCGCCTAACTCAGCCGCGTGATTCTCGTGACGAATTTTCGCCCAAATCGGCTGAGGTACTACATTGCCAAACAACCTGTCGATATCAGCAAGATTCATAACAGTAGCATCCACTAGTTGGGACAGCTCCTTATAATAACCTGCAGGATTTTTACGAGGATCGGGCAAAGTTTGCTTCACCTGCAAAACTTCCGATCGCTTCCAAGGGAGGTGTATCCACACTCTCTGAAACCGTCCTGGGACAGCAGGATTAGCATTAGGATCACCTGGCATCCACACTGGGGGAACTTCTCGCATAGGATATTGACCAGGTTTTGCCATCCACTCTTCGGTCTCGTCTTTGAACAACGCTCTAGGTTGCACTGTACATCGAAAGGATAACAGACGTTCTAGAGCAGCTCGAACCTTATCACCTACAATCACACCAGTTGTAAACTGATGCTGAAGCTCAGAAACCTCAGACGGTACATTGTCGACCACATTGTCGACCACATCATGATCCCATTCTTCCCTCAACGATTTACACATTTCCTCAAACACGAATCATTGCGTGGGCGCATTAAACTGGGAAAATGTTTCAAACACTATACGCGAAGTGTACTTAACAGGATTACGAATCCATTTACGTGCCATTTTTACCAAGGATTCACGTTCCCTACCATCAGGAAGCTGGCTGCGCCTCTGAGCAACATCAGAAAGAGTCGATCCAAGTATTGGCCCAAAAAGCGGAGAATAAAGAGTAGCAACAGCATTCAGGAGACGGCTACGAACAGAAGGAGAAGAAGAAGAAGGCACAGGAGCAACAACAGTAGGAGTGGAAACAGTAGAGGTGGACGCGGCACCAGGAGTAGCGGGAACGACAGGCTGAGGAGGGGCTGGGAAAAGCGCCGTAGGAAGAGAAGCCGGTAAAGGAGGATGGACAATTTGCGGCACAAGAGGATTCGGGAGAGCGGGAGGAACGACGGGCTGACCAGCAGCCGCCAAAACAGCAGGTTGAGGAATAGGAAGAATCATAGGACCCACAGTATCTGGAGCATAGGGGGGTGGTGATTTCAACAAATAAGATAGGAGCGAATCTTCTATCACTTCTTCTCCCGTCTTATCGGCAGTAGACGGTAACACCGGGTAACACTTATCCACCGCCATATGATGAAGTCGAGCACTAACTTCCTGCTCTTTCTCATCTTTGTCTCGCTGATACTGTTCAGCATTTCGCATCACCGTAATGACACCTTCTCTCTTATTTTTCTTACTCTGCTTGATTTCTTTCTGCTTGGCCTCTTTACGCCATAACCGGAAGGAATCAAACATGGCTGGCCTAGCCTTCTTTTTAAACAGTTTAGCTTCCAAATTATCTAAAACGGCAGTTTCGAAACTACCATGTGATGGCCAACTAAGAACACCATCATTTTTAGTATAACGGACCCAATATTCGTTATATACGATAGGACCCACGCCATGGCGACTATAGAGCTCATAAATTGGAGTTCCAACCGGAGGTATCGGACATGAATCCTCCAGCCGGGAATCCATTCTGCAACATTTAAGAAACCCAAACAAAGTACTACGGCCAGGCATCGTGCACACTAACCGAGTTTACAAACTTCAAGGGCTATCGAATTATGATGTCCTCGCACAAAAATGCGAGACCCTCGGTTTTGGCAATTGCAATCGTCAAATAAAACCCGACAACTAAGAACCACAAATGCTATGGAACCATGCAAACAACAAAGGAACACTGGGAGCGACCCACAAATACTTAACTGAAAGAGCAATGGCGTCACCAGGAAGGCCCGTCTATCGTCTCGCCGTACAAAGGACTACGCCAGGCGCCAAAACAGGTAGACAGGCAGGGCATCAGTCCGTCGCAGCCGTCAGGAGGCGGGGATCTTCGCGGGAAAAGACGTCGGGCCACTTATTTCGACAACTGGATCGATGAAGCGGGGTGCACCTTCCCTCGGAGATTTCACACGAAGTTCCTCACGATCGTCGGGCTTTGGACCGGTACCGCTGATGTCGCCCCACATTGGGCGCCAACTGAAGGACTGGGTTATTCTAAGACCCAGCGGTGCCAGGGGACAACACCTGAAACCTTCGTGGGTTACCTGTTCTGGCGTACAAAACACAGAGACACGGGACACTTCCAGCGACGTCAGAGATCAGCGTTTATTTACTGCAGGGATACAGAGATCACAAGAAGTACACAACGTGTAGGTTCTCGGAGACTGCTTCAAATTGCAAAAGTGGATCGCTCCTTTTATACACGTTTTTGCCATTGCACAGTATGGCGAACAAAAGGTTACAACTCAGTTCCCACAATAAACTTCAAAAGAGTCGTGTTCATGTTTCAGGAGGCCGGAGCATAATTACAGCAGCATTGCCGGTTCCCAACTGTAAAAACATATCTACCCCGTAATAAAACACATTCCATTCTGACCGTAAACACATTAGGAGAGAGGACAAGAACAGATGCAAAGAAAGGACAAGGATGCACAACAGGTTAAAGAAGAGTGTCGGGAGTAATAAAGGAAACTTGATGACAGGATCAAAGACCTCGTGTCCAATGCATGCATGACTGAAACAATAGGCTAGCACGGCAAGATGAGTCCCGAGCGGGGCCATCTGCCTTCGCCGTGTCATCTCCCTTATCGTAAAAGTCACCCTCAAAGAAACACGTGTCCCTCATGTAAGCTTGGGAGTCCCAGGGTCACGAAGCGGGCAACGTCCGTTCGCTGGCTACTTGAGGGCAAGAAACAAAATGGATGTCGTATCTAAAATGGAACCCGAGGGTTCGGATGAACAAACCCAAAAATGAGACGAACCATACGTGGTTGCGTAGCGAAACTGCGTACACCCACTATACTCGTCATTTGCGGTTCGTAGACACCAAACTCATCCATATTCGTCACCACTCAAAAAGTGTCGTTCCGTCTCACACGGAACCTCACATGTGCGTAGTGACCCGGATGAAAAACGTTTGCTCTCATTGGTTGCTGCAAAAGCATTTGATCAGGTAGAGTGGGGGTACCTGTTTTGACCCTGCCCAGGACAGGGATCAGTCCGAACACTTGTCAAAGATTAGGTGGCTACATACTGCCCCACTGCACAGATAGACTGCAGAGGGCATATCTCAAGATCCCTCCCTGTTCTGCGAGGGACGAGACAGGGATGTCCACTCTCACCCCCGCTGTTCCTTTTGGCCCTGGAGCCAATGGCGGTTGCCATTTGTCAGTTTATTCTGGTAAGGGGCATTGCCATGCTCGCAGGCACCTGCAAACTCTTGCTGTATTCAGACGATATACTGCTGACACTGACCCCGGACTCTTTTATCCCACATTTCATATCACTGATTGATTCCTTCTGGGATTTCTCTGGGTACAAAATAAATTGGACTAAAAGCGAAGCGCTACTGCTGACAACTCTAGGCCGGGAATGCAATCTGAATAGCTTTGGCTTTATGTGGAGGAACAGTGGCTTACAATACCTGGGTATATTGGTCAATAGGGGTGTGTGTAATATGGTTGATGATAATATGCATCCTCTACTGCATATAATGGACCTGAACTTTGTGAGATGGTCCACTCTGCAGGTCTCTTTCTGGGGTAGAATCCAGATGATAAAAATGGTAACAGTCCCACACTAGACTATGTCTTATGATCTCCACACATACACTCAGTGCTTTCAATAAGCACATCAGGATGTTTGTCTAGGCAGGGAGGAAACCTCATTTAAAACCCTCTTGGCTAGAGGGGATACTAAAGTTGGTGGGCTACAACTGCCTTATATGTTCTTATATTACCTTGCGCACCATCTTTCGCAGTTGGCTTGCATGCTGGTGTTTGCTAATGAATAGCCACTCTGGGTACACTGTGAGCATGCAGCAGTGCAGGCCCACAGGCTTGGGGCCCTTATATGAGACACATGCCTCGAAATCTGTGGCCTACTTAATGACTCTTAGGGTCCTTTGGGCAAACTGAAAAGATGCTTACTGTCGTCTGGGCATAGATAAGGCCACCACGAGGAGGCCTCTCTGGTCCAATGATGGTAACAACATCTGATGGAAACTGGTTAGTTGGTCGATATGGGAGTCCAGAGGGATCAAGACAGCTGGGGATCTCCTTACTGGAGATTCCTTTCATTCCTTCGAGATGATAAGAGTAGGCTCTTCCCTAGTCTCAGTTATGGAGGTAATAGCAATTACAACACTGCCTTTGGGGTGTATTGGGATGTGACCTAATCCGACTTGCAATGTCGCCCATTTTGACATATCTTACAACAAGGGGGCATTCCTGGTGCGTGGTTTCAAACTTTTACCAAATACTCATTGATAACGTCTACTCTCATAACACATTAACAGCAGCCAGGACTTAGTGGCAGGACAGCTGGGTAATAGGTACTCAGAGTTTGATTGTAAAGAGGTCCTGGAATATCATGACACATCCTCTGAGAGGCTCGCCTGAAATACACCTACTGCAAGATCTTGCCTAGCTGGTATTGGTCCCTGTATATGTTGTGCAGGGCATGTCTCATCCCGACTGACATCTGCTGGCATTGCTCGGCAGTTTGGTGTGACTTATATCATATGCTGTGCTCATGTACAATTCTGAGCTTCTATTGGCACTCGATATGGGAGACACCTCATTCAACTGGCTGCATACCCTTTCGAGAATCCTTCAAGTTGGTGTTCCTTCATGACTTCACTGACATTGAGGACACAGTCTCCCATTGGAGGAGATGGATGTTGACAGCCCTCATGATGGTCAAAATATGTATTTTATGACATTGGTGCACTCCACAGGTACTCATGCACTGGGAATGGTTAGCAGGGCTCTACTGTCTGACCACATACAAGCGAAACGTTTATGAGGTCCAGGATCAAATGCATGTGTTAGATAATATTTGGGGTCCCTTTCTAAGTCTCCAAGAGTCTTAACTTCCCGGCCTCCATGCGGTACAACCTTCCCGTCTCAGTGGGCTTAAGGGATGCGTAATTGTGCGCTAGGCATGGATGCATATTGAGGTGCTGGTGGCAGGACAGTTCATGAGTGGGGTGTGGGATGTACTTACTCCACTCACAGTCTAGGTAGTTACTATCTGTTTTCATTTTCGAAGGAGGAGGATTGTGGTGGGCAATGGGTTGAGGTGTAAATATACAGACTAATATTGTGGGTGGGTCACCAGTAAGGGTTATTGTGATTGTCATTCCAATACTACTATAGGCCTCTGCTGTTAGGATGTGGGAGCCGGCACGTAGATTTAATTTGTCCTTTCTGTAAATGTTGGCTCCTTTTATCCCTTTGGTTTAGTGAATTCTTGTTTATTGTGTTTCTATTTTATCTCTTCGGTATTCGCACTGTACGTGATACTGCCATGTGATTGTTATGAAGCGTTCAATAAAGAAACGATCCTAAAAAATAACATAGTAAGAGTGGCCCCAAGTGAGCATGGATCTGACATGCAGGAGATGAGTTGAGGACTAGAGTTCATAGAGAGGCATACCTTCTACCACCGTGCCCATTTCTCTAATAGTTTTTCAGGGGAATTTTATATTCAGATTGGGGAAGCGCCCCACAGATCTGCCCTACCAGGGGCATTGAAGGCTGTTAGAAGCTGCAGGGTTAGAAGAATTCAATCCTGTGTTGGGAGCTCCAGGTAAAGGTCCCATTATAAAAAATCCCTGGAAAAATTATCTGGAGCATCATGGGCTTTTCCATGGCAGACTGGGAGAGGAAGCTCACTGATTTATGACACCTCAGGAGGAGCTAGGCAGTTGCACCTGTTGGGAACTGGGATTAATGCTGGATCACAGTCTGCTTCCCCATTTAATGGCCTTAATGTCTATTGGGCTTTACTTTCCTCCATGTGGCAGATGATACACAGAAGACTGGAGTTTACCACGCTGATGAGTTCTATTTGTAGCAGTGTCAAGACTGTTTTGCATATGGCTGGGTGCAAACTGAGGTGGCATGGTGAGCAAATAACAATGGACAAGGATAAGCCCCAGACTGATTACCAGTGCCTGAGATTAATTCAAGCATTCCATCCATCACTTTTTGTATGCTTTAGGGGTGCAACTTATTAACTCATACTGGCCCGTACGGCATCGGGTGTTTCACGGGAGGCTGGAAGGGTGGGGGCCGGTTTTGGATGTTGCATTATCGCTCCCCAGTAACAAAAGGAGCAAGCAAGCGTTTCCAGCCTCCTGGGCCAGGCCGTGATTGCCAATGGCTGGTCCAAGAAAATTGCCAGGGCTGCTTTGGGTTCCCAGTCAGGCCCTGAACTCAGTTCTGATGGGGTCAGTAATCACAGTTTCTCATTCTACTGGAATGAATGGGCCTCTCCTAATGCCGTCTTTAATAACTGATTCCATTGCCAGGATCACCATGTGTAATACAAACAAGAGTAACCAACAGCTCAACAAACAAATATCCTGCAAAAATACCTATGTCTTCTTTCTGTTTAACAAATGCTTCACACCTTACTTGTGCCCGTAGTTTACCCTACTGCTGCAGTGAAGGGAGGACATCCTGCGCAGTTGGCATGGGGATTTTGTTTCACATCTTGTCTCAGCCAGAAGAATTATTGACACAATTACTTTCAAGTGGCACTTCTTGTTTGCCAGCGGCGAGTTTGTATCCATCGTAGCCTTCTTGTTAAATGCTTGTTGATGATTGTGTTTGTAAACTACATAAGCCTGTTGAATGGAACCCTTAAAAAGTGAAAAACTCACTTCGCCGATAGAATTCAGACACCCCGAAGCAGTTGAGAGTTCAAAGTACCTATAGCAATAACCCGTTTTATTCTTGATTTGATTACAGCACAAACATACAGGAGGCAGGCTCACTAACTGCGTTTCTTCACTCCATCTTAAAGCCCTGAGAGTTTCTTTTAAGATTGAGTTTAAGGGAAACAAAGGAAAAACACGCTAACTATAAAAAGCCTATCAGTCAATCTCATTTAATAAGTTCAGCACCTCTGAGGGTTCAGCTGATATACTGCGCCTTCAAACACCCCTGCGGGGAATTGAAATGAATAGAGGCTGCAGCAAGATTCTGAGACGAGCAGGAAAGGGGTTCTAACAGCCAAACAGAGAACAAAAAACAACAATTCACCATTAAAAATATATATTTGAGTGCTCATACTGCCACGTCCGAAAACTGTTATTTATTCACAACCTAAGCAATAGAACGTACTGGCAGCAAATGCATGGTTTTGCATCTATTGACATGGGCAAAGCACTAAGCAACTTTCTTTGAAACAAATATAGGGCCTGATTTAAAGGTTGGCGGAAAGGGTACTCCATCACAATGGCAGGAAGAGGGTTAGTCATTTGACCATATTCCCGATTTAGAGTGGGAGCTCAAACGGCCAGTTTTTACCTTCATATATTGCCATAAACACCATGGCAGTAAGTGAAAGTAAAAACTTTTAAATGACCCCTACACCATAGGAAACTACCTCAATGGTAAAGAGATCCTTTTTTTCTCAATTCTTACAAATATGGGCATAATGTAATTGCCTAACCACAATTACAAAAATGTTTTTGTTAAGAAATTAGGGAGAGAGCGACAGGTGCGTAGAATAGTGGGAACCCTGTCCTGATCAAGGCCGACGACCCCAGAGGGTGACTTAGGGGCCGAAACTTGTTGATAATGAACACAACTGATTGGGCGGGGGATGCGTACTAAAAATCCAAGTGCACCCCTAATTATTACGACTTTTAATTCTGCAAGGAGAGGTCTGGAATAAAAATTGAATGGGCACTCTCTGAGGTAGTTTTAGATTTGTTGCTTGTGTTTGAAGGATCCTAGGTTTGCTTGGACATATTTTTTTCTCCACCCTGAACTTTGCTTAGTGTCAGAGTGTTGAAGTGCACCCTATGATGAAGCATGACATGCATGAGTGTATGAGGGCTGTATTAATACCATGAAGGGCTTCCCATATGGAAACTAGGTGGCTCCTAGAAACAGATGTGTATTGTTTTCGCCTTCCTTTCTTTTGTGTGTTACCTGTAATGTGAGTAAGGAGGAAGGAAAATACCTCTCTCCCCCTTGTTCTCTTTGCGTGTGCAGTGAAATTCATACTCTGAAATCTAAATCAGCTCCACAGTTCTTTTCAGGCCCAAGCTAATATAATTCTTTAAAAAAAAACAAAGTCCAATGACAAATAAAAAAAAGAAAAAAGAAAATGATCTACAAGACGAAGGCCTTTCTTAAAACTGCGGGTTTAATTCAGTTTCGGATGTAACCTCCAGAACTGTCAAACTATTTATCAACATGTACAGTTAGCACATAGGTGAATGCCTTCTGATCTGGGACCGAATTATACATAGTGCTTCAAGGGCGTAATGGGTGTAAGTGCCCACTCTATTCACCCTCGGGACACTATTGTATTACAGAAGGGGTTGCAGATGCTTGTGCTGCCCCTTCTGTAATACTGATAATACTGGCATTCATGTAGCACCAGCGCTACCTTCAGAGGGCGTTCCCTCACTTTGCCTCTGCACCTGCATGATAATATGGAGCAGAGGCCAACATACCCTTAGTAGGCACACTGATAGTGCGCCACAAAGAGGTGGTGCACTGTCATTGCACCTCCTTAAAGAATGACCTGGAGATCTAAAAGCAGACCCATGGGAGCAGTCACTCATTGCACCTGCCTGCAGGTGCATCTCTGTCACCTCTTTTAAAGTGCAGGTGGGTTGTCACCAGCACTGCTAAATATGGAGCACACAGGGTTGGACTGACGTATAGGGCAAACAGGCTGTGCCTGATGGGCTGGTCTGACAGGTCAGTGTGTGGGCCATTTATTTGGCTGATTCTGGGACTGGTATATTGTCTGTTAGGCAAGTTTTTACTGTTGATTTCCCTGATATTAAAACAAACATTGCCTTCAGTAAACTCAAATTCATGCAGTCTTCAATGCCTTGCAAAATAATTATACAGCATTTCGTTACAGATTTAGAACTGTCACAATTTGCAAATATGGTCCTTATTTTCAGCATTCTAATTTCTAATAGAATCCAGTTTTATTTCGGTGTCCAGGACTGTTTTCTGCCCCTATCTGACCCTGGGAGCAGCTTATAAGCAGCTCCATATTGCCACCAGGCTAGGTGTGGGTTTGCTACTGCCCAGGGGAAACACATTAAGTGAACTAGGATGCAGTGTCCTTGTTGTCTGCACCTCAACTAGAATAAAACCTGTAGTGGTAATCAGAGGTCACGCAACAGTACTAACATACATGGATGTGAGATCACTAAAATGCCAGGAGTAGGCCATTGTTGTATTACAGATCTCACAAGCCTATAATTGAGCTATAGTGGCGAAGGACAGGGCCTTTAACAGCCATTATTGATAGAGGCATAAGAGCTAAAACACTATTACAACATTCACCCACAATGTACAATGTTCTAAATTAAACCATGAGAAAAATAAAGACAAACATTGAAAAATATGAGCAGAATGCTACACCAGTGGCACTCCACTGACTTCAGTAGAGCACCCAATATTCTGACGTTTTAATTGACATAACACACCCTATGACCTTGGGTTTCGGTGGGTTTCATGGGTTTCAGTTTTATAAGGGTAACATTTGGGGGGTAAATTAATTTGTATCTGTTTTAATTAGTTTTTTAATTAATTATTTTTCTTTAATTGATAATTCATTATGTTAATTATGGAGGCATATTTTTTTTAATTTAGATGTGTGTTGTGAATTGTGTGGTGTTATAGGGTAGGAAATAATAAAGATTACATTTATGTAATAATTCATGTTTTTGATTATAAATAATTACTATTTAAAATAGTTCTTTGTTAATTTTAAAAAAAACATCTTTCTAGGTATTTGTTAGATCTTTTGAACATTATAATATGCTTTTTTTGTTGTAAATTTTTAATATTTTTAGATACGTTTTCTTTTTTTTCTTTTTTAAAATCTTTTGTGTTGTAGTTGATATTTTGTTTGTTTCTAATTTTGAGCTGACTCCAATGGGAATATTATTTTTTACCCCTCTGCTATCCAACCCTTTCCTTACTGTTGAATTCACTAGAGTGAGAATAGTAATTTTCACCCCTCCTCTATCCAAAACTTTCCCTACTGTTTCACTCACTGGAGTGGGAATCGTAATTTTTACCCCTCCGCTATCCAACACTTTCCCTACTGTTGCACTCACTGGATTGAGAATAGTAATGTTTATCCTTCCGCTATACAACACTTTCCCTACTGTTGCACTCACTGGAGTGGGAATAGTAAGTTTTGCTTCTCTGCTATCCAACACTTTCCCTACTGTTGCACTCACTGGAGTAGTAATAGTAATTTTTACTCCTCCGCTAACCAACACTTTCCCCACTGTTGCACTCACTGGAGTGGGAATAGTAAGTTTTGCTTCTCTGCTATCCAACACTTTCCCTACTGTTGCACTCACTGGAGTGGGAATATTACGTTTTACCCCTCCGCTAACCAACACTTTCCCCAGTGTTGCACTCACTGGATTGGGAACAGTAATTTTTACTCCATCGCTATACATCATTTTCCCTACTGTTGCACTCACTAGAGTGGGACTAGTAATTTTTACCCCTCCGCTATCCAACACTTCTCCTATTGTTGCACTCACTGGAGTGGGAATAGTAATTTTTACCCCTCTGCTATCCAACACTTTCTCTACTGTTGCACTCAGTGGAGTGGAAATATAACATTTTACCCCTTCGCTATCCAACATTTTCCCTACTGTTGCACTCACTGGAGTGGGAATAGTAATTTTTACCTCTCCACTATTCAACACTTTCTGTACTGTTGCACTCAATGGAGTGGGAATAATAAATTTTACCCCGCCGCTATCCAACACTTTCCCTACTGTTGCACTCACTGGAGTGGGAATAGTTTTTTTTACCCCCCACTATCCAACACTTTCCATACTGTTGCACTCAATGGAGTGCAACATTTAGAGACTATTAAATATAATGTTTTTATTAGATTTTATGTTATAGGTGTATGTATATATATATATATATATATATTTATTTGTATTTTTTTTATTTATTTATAAAATTTAAAAATAAATTATAATTCATAGTTTATTATTTTGTTCTAAAGTAAATGTATATATTGCATTTTATATATGTATGTTTCAATTTTTTTAAATGACATTTATTTCATATATTTGTTAAAATGTACATTAAATTCAAATATTTTTTTAAGTTAATTTTCTCATTTAGCCCCTTTGCCACAATCGTAAATGTGTCTCTTCATGTAAGGTTTAAAATTCCCTTTCCCCTCAAGTAAGGGTATGCCAAGTGCGGGCATGTACATCAATATTTTTTACATCAATATTTTTTTCCGGATATTTCGATACTTACATATATATGATGTTGATATTTTTTACATCGATATTTATGACTCGATATTTGTATATGGGTACATTTTGGGCGTTGATATTCTATCAGTGATCCGTTTGGCACTGTGGCATCTGGGCAATATTCATCCGCATAAAGCAGTAGCATCTGTTCCTCTGCTGCAGAGTCAATTCTCTTGAAGTTCTCAGATTGTTGTATGTGGACAGGCGTTCTAAGGTTAATAGGCAGAAGTGTATACAATGGACAATCATGATGCCTGCACTTTCATAGGAAAACTCCATTGTCCACAAGAACGGTGGTTTTGTGTAAATATTTTACCTTTGCAAGAAAGTCCTGAACAATGCATGCCACTTCCAAAGTTCTGAACAAGTAATCCTACCCTTACCAAACATCTTATCAACATCCAATAATAGAACAAGTTTGTTGCCATGATACTTCCTATCTTGCCAGAGAAGATGAGCAGAGTGTGCATGTTGATCATGGAGTAATGCCTAGAACGATTTTATCATGGGACGGATGTATGAAACAAAGCATGACTTACGTAGTTTATCAGCCAGAACTGTGCTAGATCTTTAACATCTTTAAGAGATGGGTTGTTAATGGAAAAAGTATGTGGTGTCTTCTACAAGTTTACAGATAGTCACCCTAATAAAGTTAGGATGAAAAAAATCCCCTATATCTATGGACTTCATAAAAGCCTTGCACAAGAGAGGGACAAGTTTGGATATGATAATGAAATAAACTTCTGCCAATAATCCGTCCTCCTCTGGAACTTTCCTAGTATTTGAATCAGCTATCACTATTGTTTTTTCTACTGAAATAAAACTTTATTCTGAAGAATGTATTCTCTCATCCAGATGTATCTGCATAATCAGAGCTGCATAGTTGACTAAAGAAGGAGATACATAGTTCTGTGATGTGTGAGTAGTTGTCCAGCCGCATTACTTAGATGACTAACTGTGATTTTAGTTAGTGTTAATGGACACCCAATAGTTTATCCTCCTTTTTCCATAATGCCTCAACTTGAGGTGGGACCGAGTATCGTGAAATTGAGTAGTAAAAAGTGTGTTATAAACAATTTTAGCTTTTTCAAATATACTGAGCATGGGTGAGAAGTGCATCCCAATATATTTCTCAGTAATCATCTTAAGGGTCAACTCAAGAGAGAGACTCCTTAAAGCCCTTTGCAGAAATGACTTGCCAACAACCTGCAGTGTTTGATATCAGGCCACTAAACCCTTGAATTCTCTCAAATATGCGAAGAGATTCAATTGCAGTTTTTTCTTCTAAGCAGGGGACCTATATTGAGATATTTTGTAGTTTTCATGTGCTATCCCTCTGGAAATGTGTAATGTATGCTTTGTGTTCAGATCTAATAGTGATTTGATTGAAAAAATGAAACTATCTAAGATAGCGATAGGATCAGAGAAAAGAAAATTAATGTACAGGGTCATGGACACATGGGGAAAATGCATATTTGCAATCCCTGGCGTGTGCTAGAGTTTGAACGGTGAGTGGGCAGGTATGTAATCCTAAAGGAGGTCCTACTCTTGCTCCCACTCCGATCAGATTTCAACAATATGTAGATGATCAAGTTGATTGTCATGTCCAAACACCACCTGTTATTGTTCTAGTCCTAAAGTTGGTGTTTACTATTGCAAGGACCACAATAAAGTCAGATTTAGGGTTACTCAGGGGCTACATTGCGATTACTATTAAATATTATTCTTAGGATAAAATGTTTGTGAAGGTATTGACCCCTAAGAATAGTCTAGGATAGTAATATGTGGAGAGGTAAGTATTCGGGGAAATCTATGGCAACACAGCCCTTCCTGTAATCCAAAGCACACTATGATGTATATTGGAAGAGGAAGTGTTTCAGGCACTTATAAATTTCCTTGTCCATTTGGCCCTAAGCTTTTCTGACTCACGTGGTGCAAGATGGGTTTCCTGTAACAGGACAATATTAGAGGGTTTGGTGACTTCATAGGGGAGAGTCCTTCTCTGTCAATAAAGTGACAGAGGCCCTTAACATTCAGCAAGACAATGAAAAGCATTTTAGATTTGGGCAGTTGGGTAGACATAATGGAACCAGGAGGATACAGTCAGAGATGAGGAGATTCACCTGAGAGGAGGAGGTTTTGGGGAAGTGATGGTGTGGCGGGATTGTGTAAAGTTTAGTATGATGTAATCGCTGGATAAAAAGTACTCCTTCATGGGGCAGAAGAAAGATGCCTGGAGAACATTAGTGCAGGTAGGATCAGACTCCTACCAAGTGGAAACACAACAAGGAGATTCACTGCAGAAGGAAAGAAGAGAGAGCTTGAGGGTAGATATTAACTCCAGGCAAGCTGTTGTATATGTCCACAGTACTAACTGATTGTTGGAAATGCTCCCTTCTAGCAGGGTGACCCAGGATTTCTTAACTTTGTATTGAACGCAATTTTTGTTGTCTGTAGAACTTGGTGCCCTTTACCCCTGATGTAGAGGTAAAGTGCTTGTGCTCTCCTTTTTAAACATGTTAAAATTGGTGTATACCTGATTGGCAAATTTAATTTACTTATTAGTCCCCAGTACATGGTACCATAGGTACCCAGGGACTGTAAATTAAATGCTACCTGTGGGATGTAGCACTCATTGTGCCACCAACTACAGTAGCACTGTACAACATGTCTCCAGGACTCCCACTGCATCCTGTGTGTACAGTTTTAAACTGCCATTTTGACCTGGCAACATTTTGCAAGGCCTATTCCTTCCTTTTAACATGTATAAGTCATCCCTAAGGTAGGCCTTAAATGCTCAAAAAGTAGGTCATGTATTTGTAATGTTTTACATATCCTGGTAGTGAAAAACCTCCAAAGTCATATTTCACTGTGACAAGGATGGTTCTCCAATTGGAAAACACTGGGTACACTATTAGAATTTATAGTACCTAATTTCAGTTTGGGGGCAGCTGAAAAATGACTCAAGGAATCATTTATTGCGAATTTAAAATCTAACTTGATGGTTAAGTCATGTAAGACATTATAGTAACATTTTTGAAATTACACTTTTAGAAACATGTCATTTTCCTGCCTAAAGCCAAAAGGGCCTTTCTGCCAGTGTCCAGTGCCACATGGCTGCTGATGTTCCCCTGTGGTGAGATGTGGCTAACTCCAAGAAATTGGATGAAGGGCCTGTGGGTGGGGATGTATTTCTCTTCCTTGAGCAGGATGGCCTGGGGGCTGTGCCTAGCCCCTTCCTAGGCTTCAAAGGATACATACTCGACCATGGGCATTTGTTGCGCACCACTAGGGCTGCCTCTCTTTTGTCTTCCTATACAACTTTGGTCCAACCCTAATGGAAGGGGGATCTATCCCACAACTGGTATGGACTGACCACAAGGGAGGGTTTGCACATTATCATACCTACACATTTGGGTGGGCACAGGGAGCTCTGAACAGGGGAAAAGGGCTCTGACATGCTGGATTTAGAGAAAGAAGGGTACTGTGAGATAGTTTACAGTAACACACAGAGGAAATGCTGCAAAAGTGGGTAGTGGAACTTTTGCCCTATCGGTTAAGGAGTTTCCCCTAACCACAGGCTGGCACCGGGCATAAATGTGGCATCCCTGTACCCATTTCAAACCTCTGGACCTGTAAAGATCAGAAAAAGGATTGCCCTGGTTCTGAAAGCTGAAGGAAGACTGGACCTGCATTTCTGAAACCCAGGACCCCAGAAGTGACTCAAAGAGTCAGTTTGCTGGCCTTCTCTTTGAGCTACAGAGGCACACAAAGATTTCAGAAGCCCCTCTCCCTTCAATTGCCCAACTGACCAGTTCCACCTGGACCTGCCCTGGACTCTGTTCCTGACCACTGTTGGAGTGAGTTCTAGCGCCCACGTGATGCCCCCAGGTCCTGGAACCTTGTCTGGTGTTAGAGTTTACTCCTCCTGTCCTGTTTTGTTGACCACATTGTGCTTTTTTGGAATCCCTGTCAAAGAGCACTTCATGCAAACTCCTCATTGCACTGAGCTGGTCCATTTCACTACAATCGTTCATGTGTCTCTTCATGTAAGGTTTAAAATTCCCTTTCCCCTCAAGTAAGAGTATGCCAAGTGCGGGCACTTGTGGGAAGATTCATGGAGCGTATGCTTGTCCCCTTTTGCGCTTTCCTCTCGCTCTCTCTCTCTCTCTCTCTCTATTTATTTATATATATATATATATTTATACACATATATATATATATGTAGATATTATCTACTGGCGGTCGCCAGTAGATAGTTATAGTTAGGACCGAGTTCCCATAGGAAATCTGAAAATTCTATTTTGAATAACTTTGGCGCCGGTTGACTTATCTTCGTGAAATTTTCAAAACTAATGGGGCGCTCCGCTCAGCTCCTACCCTAAAAGTCTCGGGGTGATTCGTCAAGCGGGGGCTGAGAAAAAAGGGGGTCCCAAAACGCGTTTTCCCCATGCATTTTCCCATGGGACCTTTAGTCGAAGGTACAGCCCAAACGGCTGAACAGAATTACTTGAAATTTGGCAAAGAGGTAGCCCTCAGGTCAGGCATGTGCCTTTTGCTTAAATTGTGTAAATCCGTTCAGTAGTTCCTGAGAAAATCAAAAGTAAAATCACATATATATCTGGGCAGAGCCTAACCACACATCTCATCGTGAGATCTGATTGGCTGTCAGCACTTCATCCAAGAAGTGTTGGCAGCCATCTTGGGACCAATATACATGATAGCACCTCATTAAAAAGCATTGCAGTTAATAGAAGGTTTTAAGACTTTAGTTACATTATAAATCATTTGTTGATGGTACCATACTCATTTTAGGAATTGTGGTGTGTTCTACGGTGATTTTACCATGTGAAAAAGCCTTCTGCTGTGATATCATGAATCATGTTTGAGAGAAAACTATTTTCTCATGCTTTTCCCACAGAGGTTTGGAAGGTGATCTATAAGCTAACTGAGAGCATATGTTCTGTAAATTCACATTGTCTTTCTCAGTCATGTGAGAATGAAGTCTGACATTCTCAGTAAAACATGTACATCCAACAAGGGCAGAGACTGTCAGTTGATTCCTTTGTGTTCTACTGCAGCTTCCCAGAGTGTTCTAAAGCACAACTAGAGCACTAACAGTCCTACTTATGACAAATGTATGGCACACCTGAAGCCATCTTGGTTGGAATAAAGTGGTAATTCTTAAAACATTTAATTTAAAAAGGAACAAAATAAGGGGGTTCATTTTGCCATAGAAAGTACGATTAGTGCTGCAGAAAGAAAAATTAGGGCACATTTTGAGTGACTTCTCAAATCCTTTTCTATTTCATTAAAAAATTCTGACATGCAGACTGAAACATGCACTTTCAATACCAGCAGCAGACTTCCCTGGTGAGCAGTAGCTTTACTACAGTGATCTAATAAGCAACTAGAGTGCTAACATTCTGAATTTATGGCAAATTTGTGACACATCTGAATGCCTTCTTGATGGAATCAAAGTAAAAAACTGAAAGTATTCCCTACTGAGGAGACTGTAGTAAATGAGGAAATTAGGAAACATCATAACAAATAAGTCTCCCAAAATGGCCACCAGAGACAAAAGAGCCCAAATGTAGCCCAAATATCACCCAGATGTAGCCCAAGTATAGCCCAATGACAGACTGTCCCAGAGTGTTCTAACGAACAACTAGAGCGCTAACAGTCTTACTTATGACAAAAGTATGGCACACCTGAAGCCATCTTGAATGGAATAAAGTGGTAACACTTAAAACATTTAATTTACAAAGGAACACAATGAGGGGATTCATTTTGCCATAGAAATTATGATTAGTGCTGCAGAAAGAAAAATTAGGGCACATTTTGACTTCTCAAATCCTCTTCTATGTCATAAAAAAATTCTGACATGCAGACTGAAACATGCACTTTGAATACCAGCAGCAGACTTCCCTGGTGAGCAGTAGCTTTACTACAGTGACCTAATGAGCAACTAGAGTGCTAACATTCAGAATTTATGGCAAATGTGTGACACATCTGAATGCCTTCTTGATGGAACCAAGTAAAAAACTGAAAGTATTTCCTACTGAGGAGACTGCAGTAAATGAGGAAATTAGGAAACTTCATAACAAAAAAATCTCCCAAGATGGCCACCAGAGACAAAAGAGCCCAAATGTAGCCCAAATATCACCCAGATGTAGCCCAAGTATAGCCCAATGACAGAATGTCCCAGAGTGTTCTAACGAACAACTAGAGCGCTAACAGTCTTACTTATGACAAAAGTATGGCACACCTGAAGCCATCTTGATTGGAATAAACTGTTAACACTTAAAACATTTAATTTAAAAAGGAACACAATGAGGGGGTTCATTTTGCCATAGGAATTATGATTAGTGCTGAAGAAAGAAACATTAGGGCACATTTTGAGTGACTTCTCAAATGCTCTTCTATTTCATTACAAAATTCTGATATGCAGACTGAAACATGCACTTTTAATACTAGCAGCAGACTTCCGCGGTGAGCAGTAGCTTTACTACAGTGATCTAATGAGAAACTAGAGTGCTAACATTCAGAATTTATGGCAAATGTGTGACATATCTGAATACCTTCTTGATGGAATCAAAGTAAAAAACTGAAAGCATTTCCTACTGAGGAGACCGCAGTAAATGAGGAAATTAGGAAACTTCATAACAAATAAATCTCCCAAGATGGCCACCAGACACAAAAGAGCCTAAATGCAGCACAAATATCACCCAGATGTAGCCCACATGTAGCCCAATGACAGAAGTGTGCAAAACACTTATTTTTTGTGTATTTACAGTTTTATATAGTGCAGACTTGTCAGGTATTGGAATGCTTTACATGAGCATTGGTTACATCACACAAGATCAAATTCATTTTGGTTGTAGACATGGGGAGATTAAGTGATTTGACCACAATCACAGAATGTTGTGCTGAAGCAGAAACTCCAACCTGGTTCCCCAGTTGCAAAGTCTGCAGCTCTGGAAGTAACACCACATCCTCTCGCCAAGGTGCAACATTTAATCAAGTGGTCAACTGGATAAAAAAACATAAAGATTACAAATAATTTAAAAGTTCTTTGTCGCTATTTGAAAACTCGGAAAATATGTCCTCATTTTAGTTTTTTAGAGCACTAACCATAATTTTGATGCAAATAAGACCCTCTCATATATGTAATTTCTAAAGGAAATACTCTAGGTATTTCAGTTTTGATTACATCAAGATGACGTCAGGCGTTCCACACTTTTGAAATAAATATAGAATGTTAGCAATCTAGTTGTTTATTGGGATACTGTTGAGAGGCAGAGGCCAGGGGCACGGACTCTGAAAATTGAAGGCAGGTAGGAGAGTGCAGAGGCAACAATTTGACCACACTGGGCAGGCAGGAAGGGCAGTGGCAGCACAACAGACTATGGAGGGCAGTGGAAAGGGGGGCAGGGGCAAGAAACCAACAATACAGGACTGGCAAGAGAGGCAGTGGTAGTACAACCATACATGCCAACAGACCTGTTTCAGCCAGGAAACGTCCAATGTTTTTAAGCTCAAATGGGCTTTATTTGATCTGTCTCCTGTCTACAATCTCCTCTTTTTCAATGTAACTCAAAGGGGAAAATCAATACCCCAGTTTTTATTCAAAATCTCCCTCTTACCAAGTTCGAAATGTTCGCAAGTATGGTACATTGAATCATGGTAGGCAGGAGGAATTGGGGTAGGGACATGGACTCGGATAACAGAGGACAGGAGGGACATGGAGAGGTGCACCAAACTGACCCTACAGGGCAGACATCAGGGTTTGCAGCAGCACAATACACCACACAGCGCATGTGGGACGGGAGTGCAGCACAACAATCCATAGAAAGCAATAGGGAGGGGACAGGACCATGCACATGGACAACAGAGAACAGATGGGAAAGAGGCAATGGTAGCTAGCTGACCATAATGGACAGACAGGAGAGAAAGCTGTAGTATAATAGACCATAAAGGGCAGGAGGGACGGATCAGGGGCATTACAATGGAACAGACAAGCCAGGAGGGAGGGAATAGGGGGTCTGCACATGGAAACAGAGGACTGGGGGCAAGGTGGCAGGGCAGGAGCAGCAAGATGACCATGGAGGTCAGGCAGGATGGGCACTAGAAACAAGACACACCATGGAGAGCAACAATAAGACTATGGTGGCATACACACAGACCATGGAGGGAAGGTGGGAGGGGGTCAGGGGCAGCTATCTGACCACACAGGGAAGGTGGAAGGGGGCATCGCAGCACAGAAGACCATGCATGGCAAGCGGGAGGGTTAGTGGCAGCACAATGGCTATGATGGGCAAGAAGGAGGATGCAGGGGCATGCACAAAGGACCATGGAGGATAAAAGGAAGGGTCAGACCTGGGCACAGACAAGAGAGTTCAGGGGAAGGGGCCTCACAACAGACCACGCGGGGCAGGCAGGAGGAGCAGTTGCAGCACAACAGATCAGGGAGGGCAGAAGGGTGTGGCAGTAAAATGGACCATGGAGGACAGGAGGAAGGGGATAGGGGCATGGCATGTGGACAGGCAGGGTGGAGGTGGCAGGGACAGGTTACAGTCATCTGACAATGCTAGGCAGGTGGGAGGGGAGTGGCAGCTCAACAGAACACTCAGAGTAGATAGGAGTGGCAGGTCCATGGAACATGGTGGGCAAAAAAGGATGGAGCAGGGGCATGCACAAAGACATCGGAGGGCAGGGGGAAGGAGAATAGGGGCAGCAAGCTAAGCACAGAGGCTAAGTAGGAGATCAACGATGGGCCATAGAATTGGGCAATGGAGGGCTGGAGGAGTGGACTGGTACATCATGCTAAATGGAGGGCAGTGGCAGCACATCAGACCATGCATGGCAGGAGGGAGGAGGCTAGTCCATGGATTCAGACAACAAAGGATAGGGAGGAGGTGGATGGGGCAGCAAGCTAACTGTTCAGAGAAGGTGGGTATTAGACACTTTATTGTTTTTAAAATATGTGTCTGTGCGAACTACTTAAAATATGAACAAGTATGCAGCATAATCTCACTTTTATTCAGGAAGAAGAGGACGTTTGTGACTGTGACTCCGGGCTCACTTGGCAGAAACACCCCCTGACCCTCCACCCCCATCGCAAAATGTAATGCCCGTGAAAAGGGTAGGTGGACGCAGTGTTATATAGAACATAGTCCTGAGAGCACGATTGAAAATGAAAACTAGATGTAGTATATAGTATAAACTATGCACCAAAAAGTGTGATATAAGATGAACTGGGGCCTGAAATATAATATGCAATACATTGTGCGCAGTGACAGATTCATTGGAGAGCGCGAGACAGCACAGGCACTAGCGCGTGCTATGCGATATGCGCCTTGGAGCGTAATATGCACAGGGCAGTGTTGTGTAACATAACTAGTCTCTAAAGTTGTAATATAAAATATGTGCTGGGGAGTGTAACGTTGCATATGCACTGTGACAAAGAGAGGGATCCCAGATTGTAATATGTATGGCATGGCGCTGTGCGTTATAACATACACATCGAGGAAGGCACGTGAGATGGGGCAATATAACCCGTGCGAAGGCAAGTGTGGCATGACATATTCACGGGGTGGTGTTACAGTGCACATGGGCTAGAGAGTGTCATAGCATACGCACTAGCTGGTGGAATACAACACAGAGGTGTGAGGCAATCGGCGGGCACTGGTGGGTGTAACACAGCATTGGGCTCAGCCAGGAGCACGCTGTGACTCTCAAGTGAGGTTCGTCTCCTTTCCAGAGAGTAAAATAAAAAGTATTACACATCCGGCGGTGGATGTGTTTTTTATTAACCGTGAGGGGGGTTTCTTGCATAGTTTGGTCGAATTTTTGTCGAATACCCTTTGAATGGCTTGGTGTGCGTGTATATTAAATGTGCCCGTCAATAGCTACCCATGTTTGTATAAATAAACAACAAGGGTGTCTACTTGGAGAGTACCCACCGGCGGGGGCGCCGGGATTAGGCACGGTAGGGCGTCAGACACGTCAGAGCTTCACTAGCGGTGTAAATACATTCCATGTGGATTCATTCTATGCACAGTCGCCTTTTAATGAATATCATGCAAATCGTCATGGTGATAGGTACATACGGTTTGTCCAGCATGTCCTAGGTGTTTCTATAAATATATATATTTTTAAAATATTAAAAAACAAAGGCCGGCCCCGGGGTATGGGGTCCCCGGAGCCATAAGTGGCCTGAGGAGGGGGGCAATGCAGCCCCCTCCTAAAGAATTTAAATTAAAAAAAGGCGATGACCCGGGGGTTGGGGTCCCCGGGGCCGATTAAGGCCTTGGGAGGGCCAAATTTATTTTTTTCAATAAAAAAAATTAGGGTGCAGGCCCTGGGGGATGGGGTCCCCAGGGCCAGTAAATTAGAAAAAGAAGGGGGGCCACACAGCCCTCCTTCTTAAAAAAATAAAATAAATAAAAGACCGGCATCGCGCTGGAGGCCACGCCCCCTCCTTGCAGCACTCTGCAAACGCGCCCCCTGGCCAGTTGTAAGTTGGGGAATTAATTCCCCTTCAATACTGAGGGTCCCTGAGGGCCAACTAGCCCAACAGGTATCTCCAGTGTGTGCCAGGGAGCTGCGGTGCAGACAGGTGTTCTGAGGCCACGCCCCTTTTTACACCTCTATGCAACGCAGCTCTGTGTCGCTTACTGGAGGTACCTAGTGGGCTAGTTTGACCCTAGGGACCCTTAGGATTCAAGGGGACTTAATCTCTCAACTTAGAATGGCCACAGGGCGCGTTTACACAGTGGTGAAGGGAGGGGACGGGGCCTGAGGTGACATGTGCAAACACGCCCTTTGGCGCGTTTTAAGTTGGGAAAATAATTCCCTTTCAATCCTGAGGGACCCTGGGGGGCAACTAGCTCACCAGGTGCTTCCAGTAAGTGCCACTGCTCTGCGTTGCAGAGAGGTGGTGCAGGCCGTGCCCCTTTTTACACCTCTCTGCAATGGCACTTACTGGACGTACCTAGTGGGCTATGTTGCCCCTAGGGATCCTCAGGATTCAAGGGGACTTAATCTCCCAACTTAAAAAACGGCCACAGGGCATGTTTACACAGTGGGGAAGGAAGGGGACGGGGCCTGAGGTGACGTGTGCAAACACGCCCTATGGCGCGTTTTAAGTTGGGGAAATAATTCCCCTTCAATCCTGAGGGCCCCTGGGAGCTAACTAGCCCACCAGGTGCTTCCAGTAAGCGCCACTGAGCTGCGTTGCAGAGAGGTGGTCCAGGCCGTGCCACTTTTTACACCTCTCTGCAACGCAGCTCTGTGGCCCATACTGGAGGTACCTAGTGGGCTAGTTGGACCCTAGGGACCCTCAGGATTCAATTCAACTTAATCTCCCAACTAAAAACGGACACAGGGCGTGTTTACACAGTGGTGAAGGGAGGGGACGGGGCCTGAGTTAACGTGTGCACACAAGCCCTGTGGCACGTTTTAAGTTGGGGAAATAATTCCCCTTCAATCCTGAGGGACCCTGGGGGCCAACTAGCCCACCAGGTGCTTCCAGTAAGCACCACTCCGCTGCGTTGCAGAGAGGTGGTCTAGGCCGTGCCCCTTTTTACATCTCTCTGCAACGCAGCTCTGTGGCGCTTACTGGAGGTACCTAGTGGTCTAGTTGGACCCTAGGGACCCTCAGGATTCAAGGGGACTTAATCTCCCAACTTAAAACGGCCACAGGGCATATTTACACAGTGGGGAAGTGAGGGGACGGGGCCTGAGGTGACGTGTGCAAACACGCCCTGTGGCGTGTTTTAAGAGGTAGTTTTAATCCCCTGCCCTATTATATACTAGGGGCTTACAGAGGAGGTCATGCTGATCACAGGGGGACCCCAACGCACAGTGTTCCCTTGTGTATGTAGGTGTTTTCACTGTATCCTGAGTGTCTTTTAACATAGCACTGGCTCTAAGACTGGTTAGTCAGACTCAGTTACCACCAGTATCTGTCTGAAAAAGTTGAGGGTACAGGATGATTTTGCAACAAGGCTTCTTTCTGCTCTTCCGTTTGTTCTTTCTGCACGTTATCCTTCTTCCTGCACTTTTCTTCGTCTTTGAGGACTTCTGTTGCTTCTTTCTGCATTTCTTTTTTTACTTTCTGTGCGTTTTTTCTTCTTTCTTCACATGTCCTATCTCTGTAGGCATAGTTAGAAATTAGCATTTAAAAAACCTTTGAAATTCACTGAAAAAACCATAGGTTTCAGGCACGTTATAGTTAGGAATTAGCATTTAAAAAACCCTAGAAATTCACTGAAAAAACCATAGGTTTCAGGGGCGTTATAGTTAGCTGGACTTTTCACTCGTACAAAACCATTGAAATTCCCCCGTTATAGTTAGTTCAGCTAACTATAACTCGCGCGCCCGCAATGCACTGCTGATGACGTCACATATTACATCACTCATGACATGGTCAGTGACATCACTCATGACATCACTGATGACATCTCAAATGACATCACTAATGACATCACTGATGACATCATCCTTGTGATAGAGTGGCAGACCTCCTCTTCCCCTAATATAACCTTTGATACACACATTCAAAAATAGAAACTACAATGTTCAAAACAATGGACATACCTATACCAGTTACAACAACCTATTCAGTAATTCTAAGATCCACCTACACATCCACTCATTCACCAACAGTCCTATACAGTCACTCATACATGTACTCACTCATCATATGTACTCACACACCTATACATCCTGTTACACAACACCACTCATCCATAGAGTTACTCACACATATAGTCACTCATGCTAATAAAGAATCAAACATCCATTTACTTGCATATACAGTTATACACACACCACCACACTTACTTCTACAGAAACTTACACATACTTAGTCTTTTAAACAATCACTTATAGAAACACATACTTATTCATACAGTAACTCTTTCAATCTCTCACTCTCACATATACTCACTTATATACACCAATAGTCACATATACTAGTTTAAAACATATGTAGTTACTCATAAAGACACTATTGAGACAGCCTATCACTCACAAACACACCCATGCACACACTCATCCACCCATACAGTCCTGCACACATGCTGTCTTCAACACATACAAACAGTGAGTCACTCATTCATGCACTACGTAATACCCGCCACCGAACCATACAGACACTCAGACACTCATACTGATACTCAAAAAACCAACTAATAACCTATATAGACACTCATGTAGCTACTCACCAACCCATGCAGCCACTTATACACAAAGTGAGAGACTGATACAGATATTTACACATTTAAACATTACTCACTAAGCCATGTATTCACTAAGATACACTTAATCAGTCAGTTATACAATCAATTTTTCAAAAACAAATCATCCATTTAGACACTTATATACCCATTTATTCTTCCATCGACCTTGAGATATACATATATAAAACATATGTAATTTTCAGAAAAACACACATTTACTGGATGATGTCATCAGTGATGTCATTTGAGATGTCATCAGTGATGTCATGAGTGATGTCACTGACCATGTCATGAGTGATGTAATATGTGACGTCATCAGCAGTGCATTGCGGGCGCGCGAGTTATAGTTAGCTGAACTAACTATAACGGGCGAATTTCAATGGTTTTGTACGAGTGAAAAGTCCAGCTAACTATAACGCCCCTGAAACCTATGGTTTTTTCAGTGAATTTCTAAGGTTTTTTAAATGCTAATTCCTAACTATAACGTGCCTGAAACCTATGTTTTTTTCAGTGAATATATATATATATATATATATATATATATATATATATATATATATATATATATTCACTGAAAAAACCATAGGTTTCAGGGGTGTTATAGTTAGCTGGACTTTTCACTTGTACAAAATCATTGAAATTCCCCCGTTATAGTTAGTTCAGCTAACTATAACTCGCACGCCCGCAATGCACTGCTGATGACGTCACATATTACATCACTCATGACATGGTCAGTGACATCACTCATGACATCACTGATGACATCTCAAATGACATCACTGATGACATCACTGATGACATCATCCAGTGAATGTGTGTGTTTCTGAAAATGAAATATGTTTTATATATGTATATCTCAAGGTCGATGGAAGAATAAATGGGTATAAAAGTGTCTAAATGGATGATTTGTTTTTGAAAAATTGATTGTGTAACTGACTGATTAAGTGTTTTATAGTGAATACATGGCTTAGTGAGTAATGTTTAAATATGTAAATATCTGTATCAGTCTCTCACTTTGTGTATAAGTGGCTGCATGGGTTGGTGAGTAGCTACATGGGTGTTTATATAGGTTATTAGTTGGTTTTATGAGTATCAGTCTGAGTGTCTGCATGGTTCGGTGGGGGTATTACGTAGTGCATAGGTGCATGAATGAATGACTCACTCTTTGTATGTGTTGAAGACAGCATGTGTGCAGGACTCTATGGGTGGATGAGTGAGTGTATGGGTGTGTTAGTGAGTGAATGACTGTCTCAATAGTGTCTTTATGAGTAACTACATATGTTTTAAACTAGTATATGTGACTATTGGTGTATATAAGCGAGTATATGTGACAGTGAGAGATTGAAAGAGTTCCTATATGAATAAGTATGTGTTTCTATAAGTGATTGTTTAAAAGACTAAGTATGTGTAAGTTTCCGTAGAAGTAAGTGTGGTGGTGTGTGTATAACTGTATATGCAAGTAAATGTATGTTTGATTCTTTATTAGCATGAGTGACTATGTGTGTGAGTACCTCTATGGATGAGTGGCATTGTGTAACAGGATGTATAGGTGTATGAGTACATATGATGAGTGAGTACATGTATGAGTGACTGTATAGGACTCTTGGTGAATGAGTGGATGTGTATGTGGATCTTAGAATTACTGTATAGGTTGTTGTAACTGGTATTGGTATGTCCATTGTTTTTAAAATTTTAATTTCTATTTTTGAATGTGTGTATCAAAGGTTATATTAGGGGAAGAGGAGGTCTGCCACTCTATCACAAGGATGATGTCATCAGTGATGTCATCAGTGATGTCATTTGAGATGTCATCAGTGATGTCATGAGTGATGTCACTGACCATGTCATGAGTGATGTAATATGTGACGTCATCAGCAGTGCATTGCGGGCGCGCGAGTTATAGTTAGCTGAACTAACTATAACGGGGGAATTTCAATGGTTTTGTACAAGTGAAAAGTCCAGCTAACTATAACACCCCTGAAACCTATGGTTTTTTCAGTGAATTTCTGAGGTTTTTTACATGCTAATTTCTAACTATGCCTACAGAGATAGGACATGTGAAGAAAGAAGAAAAAATGCACAGAAAGAAACAAAAGAAGTGCAGAAAGAAGCAACAGAAGTCCTCAAATACGAAGATAAGTGCAGGAAGAAGGATAACGTGCAGAAAGAACAAAAAGAAGAGCAGAAAGAAGCCTTGTTGCAAAATCATCCTGTACCCTCAACTTTTTCAGACGGATACTGGTGGTAACTGAGTCTGACTAACCAGTCCTAGAGCCAGTGCTATGTTAAAAGACACTTAGAATACAGTGAAAACACCTACATACACTAGGGAACATTATGCGTTGGGGTCCCCCTGTGATTAGCATGACCTCCTCTGTAAGCCCCTAGTGTATAATAGGGCATGGGGATTAAAACTACCTCTTAAAACAGGTCACAGGGCGTTTTTGCACACGTTAACTCAGGCCTCGTCCCCTCCCTTCACCACTGTGTAAACACGCCCTGTGTCCATTTTTAGTTGGGAGATTAAGTTCATTTGAATCCTGAGGGTCCCTAGGGTCCAACTAGCCCACTAGGTACCTCCAGTAAGTGCCACAGAGCTGCGTTGCAGAGAGGTGTAAAAAGTGGCACGGCCTGGACCACCTCTCTGCAATGCAGCTCAGTGGCGCTTACTGGAAGCACTTGGTGGGCTAGTTAGCCCCCAGGGGCCCTCAGTATTGAAGGGAAATTATATCCCCAATTTAAAACGTGCCATAGTGCGTGTTTGCACACGTCACCTCAGGCCCCGTCCCCTCCCTTCACCACTGTGTAAACGCGCCCTGTGGCTGTTCTAAGTTGAGAGATTAAGTCCCCCTGAATCCTAAGGGTCCCTAGGGTCAAACTAGACCACTAGGTACCTCCAGTAAGCGCCACAGAGCTGCGTTGCAGAGAGGTGTAAAAAGGGGCTTGGCCTCAGAACACCTGGCTGCAGCGCAGCTCCCTGGCGCATACTGGAGATGCCTGTTGGGGGCGCGTTTGCAGAGTGCTGCACGGAGGGGGCATGGCCTCCGGCACGATGCCAGTCTTTTATTTATTTTAGTTTTTTAAGAAGGGGGGCTGTTTGGTTCCCCTTCTTATTCTAATTTATTGGCCCTGATGACCCCATCCCCCAGGGCCAGTCTCCTAATTACATTTTTTTGACCCCAATCCCCAGGGCCGGCCACTGTTTTTTATTATTTAAAAAAAATATATATTTATAGACACACCTAGGACATGCTGGACAAACCGTACGTACCTATCACCATGACGATTTGCGTGATATTCATTAAAAGGCGACTATGCATGCAATGAATCCACGTGGAATGTATTTACACCACTAGTGAAGCTCTGACATGTCTGATGCCCTACCGTGCCTAATCCTGGTAGACACCCTTGTCGTTTATTTATACAAACATGGGTAGCTATTGACGGGCACATTTAATACACATGCACACCAAGCCATTCAAAGGGGATTCGACAAAAATTCGACCAAAACTATGCAAGAAACCCCCCTCACGGTTAATAAAACACACATCCACTGCCGGATGTGTAATACTTTTTATTTTACTCTCTGGAAAGGGAACGAACATCACTTGAGAGTCACAGCGTGCTCCTGACAGAGCCCAATGCTGTGTTACACCCACCATTGCCTGCCGAGTGCCACACACCTCTGTGTTGTATTCCACTAGCTAGTGCATATGCTATGACACTCTCTAGGCCATGTGCGCTGTAACACCACCCCGTGAATATGTCATGCCACACTTGTCTTCGCACGGGTTATATTGCCCCATCTAACGTGCCTTTCTCGATGCCTATGTTATAACGCACAGTGCTATGCCATACATATTACAATCTGGGATCCATATCTTTGTCACAGTGCATATGCAACGTTACACTCCCCAGCACATATTTTATATTACAACTTTAGAGACTAGTTAGGTTACACAACACTGCCCTGTGCATATTACACTCCAAGGCGCATATCGCATAGCACGCGCTAGTGCCTGTGCTATCTCGCGCTCTCCCATGAATCTGTCATTGCGCACAATGTATTGCATATTATATTTCACGCCCGGTTCATCTTATATCACACTTTTTGGTGCATAGTTTATACCATACACTATATCTAGTTTTCATTTTCAATCGTGCTCTCAGGACTATGTTCTATATAACACTGTGTTCACCTACCCTTTTCACGGGCATTACATTTTGCAATAGGGGGTGGAGGGTCAGGGGGTGTTTCTGCCAAGTGAGCCCGGAGTCACAGTCACAAACGTCCTCTTCTTCCTGAATAAAAGTGAGATTATGCTGCATACTTGTTCATATTTTAAGTAGTTCGCACAGACACAATGTTTTAAAAACAATAAAGTTCCTAATACCCGCCTTCTCTGAACAGTTAGCTTGCTGCCCCATCCCCTTCCTCCCTATCCTCTGTTGTGTGAATCCATGGACTAGCCTCCTCCCTCCTGCCATGCATGGTCTGATGTGCTGCCACTGCCCTCAATTTAGTATGATGTACCAGTCCACTCCTCCTGCCCTCCATTGCCCAATTCTATGCCCCATCATTGACCTCCTGCTTAAACTCTGTGCTTAGCTTGCTGCCCCTATTCTCCTTCCCCCTGCCCTCCGATGTCTTTGTGCATGCCCCTGCTCCATCCTTTTTGCCCACCATGTCCCATGGACCTGCCACTCCTATCTACTCTGAGTGTTCTTTTGAGCTGCCACTCCCCTCCCACCTGCCTAGCATTGTCAGATGACTGTAACCTGTCCCTGCCACCTCCACCCTGCCTGTCCACATGCCATGCCCCTATCCTCTTCCTCCTGTCCTACATGGTCCATTGTACTGCCACACCCTTCTGCCCTCCCTGGTCTGTTGTGCTGCAACTGCTCCTCCTGCCTGCCCCGTGTGGTCTGTTGTGAGGTCCCTTCCCCTGAACTTTCTTGTCTGTGCACAGGTCCTGACCCTTCCTTCTATCCTCCATCGTCCTTTGTGCATGCCCCTCCACCCTCCTTCTTGCCCATCATAGCCATTGTGCTGCCTCTAACCCTCCCACTTGCCATGCATGGTCTTCTGTGCTGCCATGGCCCCTCCCACCTTCCCTGTGTGGTCAGTTAGCTGCCCCTGACCCCCTCCCACCTTCCCTCCATGGTCTGTGTGTATGCCATCACAGTCTCACTGTTGCTCTTCATGGTGTGTCTTGCTTCTAGTGCCCATCCTGCCTGACCTCCATGGCTATCTTGCTGCTCCTGCCCTGCCCCCTTGCCCCCAGCCCTACTCCCTCCCTCCTGGCTTGTCTGTTCCATTGTAATGCCCCTGATCCGTCCCTCCTGCCCTTTATGGTCTGTTATACTGCAGCTTTCTCTCCTGTCTGTCCATTATGGTCAGCTAGCTACCATTGCCTCTTGCCCCTCTGTTCTCTGTTGTCCATGTGCATGGTCCTTTCCCCTCCCTCTTGCTTTCTATGGATTGTTGTGCTGCACTCCCGTCCTGCATGCCCTGTGTGGTGTATTGTGCTGCTGCAAACCCTGATGCCTGCCCTGCAGGGTCAGTTTGGTGCACCTCTCCATGTCCCTCCTGTCCTCTGTTATCCAAGTCCATGTCCCTATCCCATTTACTTCCATGATCCAATGTACCATACTTGCGAACATTTTGAACTTGGTAAGAGGGAGATTTTGAAAAAAAACTGGGATATTGATTTTCCCCTTTGAGTTACATTGAAAAAGAGGATATTGTAGACAGGAGACAGATCAAATAAAGCCCATTTGAGCTTAAAAACATTGGACGTTTCCTGGCTGAATCGGGTCTGTTGGCATGTATGGTTGTACTACCATTGCCTCTTCCTTCTGCCCACAATGGTCTATTACATTGCCACAGCCTTGAAGGAGGGTAGATTTTGTATCACAGGGGGCCCCTGGCCCGTTCTGTCCACACCTGAAGTATGAGACCCTTGTCCTTGCCCTGCCAGCTGCATTTGTAGGCCGTATTAAATTGACCAGCGGGTCCTGTGTTGCTATATAATTATCCTGAGACATCCTTACCACTCAGCCAGCATAAAACCCCTGTGTAGGCCCTTCTGTTCAATATGTAGGCCTCTTTGTTAAATTGACCATAGGTCTGCAATTTTAGTGTATAGCAGTCTGAAGGCAGGTCTGCGAGGCCTTCTGATCCAAACTAGTAGCCCCCACCCTACCCGAGTGCTCCGTGCTCGGTATCAAAGTTCAACATCCCCCTGAAGCTGTCGACATACAGTAGGCTGCATCCTGGACTGGTACTTGCTTCCTGGGCAGGTTTCCCGCTTTTAAGGAAGTGGCAACCGCAGAGCGTCAAGTTAGGAGAACTGAGGAGATTTTATACATGAATATATTGAATTCCCGTACAATACCCATTATTTTCTGCTTGCTCTATGGAACTTACGATAAGCGATTGGCCTGAGAGACTGACCTTTTCACCCAGTCCATTGTCAGCATTAAGTGGGTAAATGACGAAATGTCTGGTAAAATCTGCAGACGAAGCTTTTGGGTAGCATACGTAGGTAGATGTAGCGTGCAAAGGAGCCCACAAAATGATATAAAAAGGGAGCACCCACAGATATCGACGGACTACCTCGCCGTCTGTATGTAGGTTAACAGGCAGTGCAGGTTTTCCCCAAGAGCTGGGAGCTCTTGTCTTCCTTTGCTTAAAATGTCTTGCTCTGCTTTGCTTGAAGTATCTTATTCTATTTTACCTATATGAAATGTCATGTTATGTTTAACCATTGTTCTCTTTACTTTTGCATTTAAAAGATTTTGTATTGTAATTGCAGGAATGCTTGCTCTAAGAGTAAACGTGAGTGTTCCTAGGTAACATTTTCCTTGGTGTAACTTGTTTCTCATGATGCATTTATAGATGTGTTTTCTCTCTCTCTCTGTCAGTACATTAATTGAGATACAGAGAATATTATGACAGCTGTATGATTATCTGGATTCTGTATTTTGTACTTTATGTCTCTATTCTGCGGTTTCTTTGAAGTTGCATCTTCTCATTAAACTGCCATTGTATTCTGCCTCCAATTCCATGTCTCATATGTCTGTTTTCTTCATTTTTGGAGCAAGCGTTCCTAGGCACCCCGGCTCAAATTAAGGTGCCCCTTTTGTCCCTGACTCACTCTCCTGCTCAGTTCTGTGGTGGCTCCCGGGGATCTGGGGACCGCCCCTAGCTTCCTTGACCCGTAATAGATCTTCCCTCCAACAGCCTCTCTTGCAAGTCCTGTATTGTTGGTTTGTTGCCCCTGCCCCCCTTTCCACTGCCCTCCATAGTCTGTTGTGCTTCCACGGCCCTTCCTGCCTGCTCAGTGTGGTTAAACTGTTGCCTTTGCACCCTCCTACCTGCCTTCAATTTTCAGAGTCCGTGCCCCTGGCCTCTGCCTCTCAACAGTATCCTAATGAACAACTAGATTGCTAACATTCTATATTTATTACAAAAGTGTGGAACGCCTGACATCATCTTGATGTAATCAAAACTGTAATACCTAGAGCATTTCCTTTAGAAATTACATATATGAGAGGGTCTTATTGGCATCAAAATTATGGTTAGTGCTCTAAAAGACTAAAATAAGGACATATTTTCTGAGTTTTCAAATAGCGACAAAGCACTTTTAAATTATTTGTTATCTTTATGTTTTTTTATCCAGTTGACCACTTGATTAAATGTTGCACTTAGGGGAGAGGATGTGGTGTTACTTCCAGAACTGCAGACTTTGCAACTGGGGAACCAGGTTGAAGTTTCTGCTTCAGCTCGACATTCTGTGATTCTGGTCAAATCACTTAGTCTCCCCATGTCTACAACCAAAATGAATTTGTTCTTGTGTGATGTAACCAATGCTCATGTAAAGCACTCCAATACCTGACAAGTCTGCACTATATAACACTGCAAAAACACAAAATAATAAGTGTTTTGCACACTTCTGTCATTGGGCTATATTTGGGCTACATCTGGGTGATTTTGGGCTACATTTGGGCTCTTTTGTCTCCGGTGGCCATCTTGGGAGATTTATTTGTTATGAAGTTTCCTAATTTCCTCATGTACTGCAGTCTCCTCAGTAGGAAATGCTTTCAGTTTTTTACTTTGATTCCATCATGAAGGTATTCAGATATGTCACACATTTGCCATAAATTCTGAATGTTAGCACTCTAGTTGCTCATTAGATCACTGTAGTAAAACTACTGCACCATGGAAGTCTGCTCCTGGTATTAAAAGTGCATGTTTCAGTCTGCATGTCAGAATTTTTTAATGAAATAGAAGAGGATTTGAGAAGTCACTCAAAATGTGCCCTCATTTTCTTTCTTCAGCATTAATCATAATTTCTATGGCAAAATGAACCTCCTCATTGTGTTCCTTTTTAAATTAAATGTTTTAAGTGTTACCAGTTTATTCCAATCAAGATGGCTTCAGGTGTGCCTTACTTTTGTCATAATGAAGATAGTAAGCGCTCTAGTTGTTTTTAAGAACATTCTGGGACATTCTGTCATTGGGCTATACTTGGGCTACATCTGGGTGATATTTGGGCTACATTTGGGCTCTTTTGTCTCTGGTGGCCATCTTGGGAGATTTATTTGTTATGAAGTTTCCTAATTTCCTCATTTACTGCAGTCTCCTCAGTAGGAAATACTTTCAGTTTTTTACTTTGATTCCATCAAGAAGGCATTCAGATGTGTCACACATTTGCCATAAATTCAGAATGTTAGCACTCTTTTTGCTCATTAGATCACTGTAGTAAAGCTACTGCTCACCAGGGAAAACTGCTGCTGGTATTGAAAGTGCATGTTTCAGTCTGCATGTCAGAATTTTTTAATGAAATAGAAGAGGATTTGAGAAGTCACTCAAAATGTGCCCTAATTTTTCTTTCTGCAGCACTAATCATACTTTTTATGGAAAAATGAACCCCCTCATTTTGTTCCTTTTTAAATTAAATGTTTTAAGAGTTACCACTTTAATCCAAGCAAGATGGCTTAAGGTGTGCCATACGTTTATCATAAGTAGGACTGTTAGCGCTCTAGTAGTTCTTTGGAACACTCTGGGAAGCTGCAGTAGAACACAAAGGAATCAACTGACAGTCTCTGCCCTTGTTGGATGTACATGTTTTACTGAGAATGTCAGACTTCATTCTCACATGACTGAGAAAGATAATGTGAATTTACAGAAAATAAGCTCTCAGTTTAGCCTATAGATCACCTTCCAAACCTCTGTGGTAAAAGCATGAGAAAATATTTTTCTCTCAATCATGATATCCCAGCAGAAGGCTTTTTCACATGGTGAAATCACCTTAGAACATACCACAATTCCTAAAATGAGTATGGTACCATCAACAAATGATTTATAATGTAACTAAAGTCTTAAAACCTTCTATTAACTGCAATGCTTTTTAATGAGGTGCTATCATGTATATTGGTCCCAAGATGGCTGCCAACACTTCTTGGATGAAGTGCTGACAGCCAATCAGATCTCAGGATGAGATGTGTGGTTAGGCTCCGCCCACATATATATATGCTTTTAAATGCTATTTTCTCAGGAAATACTGAACAGATTTACACCAGACCTGCAAAAGGCACTTCCGTGACCTTATGGCTACCTCTCTGCCAAATTTCAAGTAATTCTGTTCAGCCGTTCGGGCTGTAGCTGTGTCTAAAGGTCCTATGGAAAAATGCATGGGGAAAACGCGTTTTGGGACCCCCCTTTTTTCTCGGCCCCTGCTTGACGAATCCCCCCGAGACTTTCAGGGTAGGAGCGGAGCGGAGTGCCCCACCTATTTTGAAAATTTCGCGAGGATTCGTCGACCGGCGCCAAAGTTATTCCAAATAGAATGATGCGGATTTCCTATGGAAACAGGGTCCTAACTATATCTACCTACTGGCAACCGCCAGTAGGTAATATATATATATATATATATATATATATATATATATATATATATATATATATTTATATATTCAGTGAAAAAACCATAGGTTTCACACATGTTATAGTTAGCGGACATTTTACTCATAAAAAACCATTGAAATTCCCCCGTTATAGTTAGTTAAGCTAATTATAACTCGCGCACCCGCAATCCACTGCTGATGATGTAACATATTACATCACTCATGACATGGTCAGTGACATCACTCATGACATCACTGATGACATCTCAAATGACATCACTGATGACATCATCCAGTGAATGTGTGTTTTTCTGAAAATTAAATATGTTTTATATATGTATATCTCAAGGTCGATGGAAGAATAAATGGGTATATAAGTGTCTAAAAGGATGATTTGTTTTTGAAAAATTGATTGTGTAACTGACTGATTAAGTGTATCTTAGTGACTACATGGCTTACTGAGTAATGTTTAAATATGTAATTATCTGTATCAGTCTCTCACTTTGTGTATAAGTGTCTGCATGGGTTGGTGAGTAGCTACATGGGTGTTTATATAGGATATTAGGTTGTTTTTTGAGTATCAGTGTGAGTGTCTGCATGGTTTGGTGGGGGGTATTATGTAGTGCATAGGTGCATGAATGATTGACTCTCTGGTTGTATGTTTTGAAGACAGCATGTGTGCATGTCTGTATGGGTGGATGAGTGTGTGTATGGGTGTGTTAGTGAGTGAATGACTGTCTCAATTGTGTCTTTATGAGTTTCTAAATATGTTTTAAAGAAGTATATTTGACTATTGGTGTATATAAGTGTGTATATGTGTGAGAGTGAGAGATTGAAATAGTTCCTGTATGAATAAGTATGTGTTTTTATAAGTGATTTTTTAAAAGAGTAAGTATGTGTAAGTTTCCGTAGAAGTAAGTGTGGTGGTGTGTGTATAACTGTATATGCAAGTTAATGTATGTTTGATTCTTTATTAGCATGAGTGACTATGTGTGTGAGTAACTCTATAGATGAGAGGCATTGTGTAACAGGATGTATAGGTGTATGAGTACATATGATGAGTGAGTACACGTATGAGTGACTGTACAGGACTGTTGGTGAATGAGTGGATGTGTATGTGGATCTTAGAATTATTGAAGAGGTTGTTGTAATTTGTATTGGTATGTCCATTTTTTTGAAAATTTCAGTCTCTATTTTTGAATGTTTGTATCAAAGGTTATATTAGGGTGAGAGGAGGTCTACCACTCTGTCACAAGGATGATGTCATCAGTGATGTCATTTGAGATGTCATCAGTGATGTCATGAGTGATGTCACTGACCATGTCATGAGTGATGTAATATGTTACGTCATCAGCAGTGGATTGCGGGTGCGCGAGTTATAGTTAGCTTAACTAACTATAACGGGGGAATTTCAATGGTTTTTTATGAGTAAAATGTCCGCTAACTATAACATGTGTGAAACCTATGGTTTTTTCACTGAATTTGCAAGGTTTTTTAAATGCTAAATCCTAACTATAACGTGTGTGAAACCTATGGTTTTTTCACTGAATTTGCAAGGTTTTTTAAATGCTAATTCCTAACTATAACGTGTGTGAAACCTATGGTTTTTTCAGTGAATTTGCAAGGTTTTTTAAATTCTAATTCCTAACTATAACGTGTGTGAAACCCATGGTTTTTTCAGTGAATTTGCAAGGTTTTTTAAATGCTAATTTCTATCTATAACGTGTGTGAAACCCATGGTTTTTTCAGTGAATTTGTATGGTTTTTTAAATGCTAATTCTTACCTATAACATATGTGATTCCCATGGTTTTTTTTTTGATTTTGTATGATTTTTTATATTATAAATTCTTATATTAAATGTGTTTTTTTTTAAAAAAACAAGTTTTTTTTTTTGTAAAACTTTTTTTTCTCTTAAAACACTATGGTGCCAATTCCGATCCGGTAAAAAAATTCCCCGTCCGACTCGTATCCGGATTTTTTTCCGTCCGAATCGTCAAAGTAGCGTACAAACTGCCAAGTACGATTCGAACGCAAAAAAGTCCATACGAATCGCATTGGGAAGATTTGCCCACACGTCCTCGGGTCGGGAAAAGTCACCGACACGTCCCCGGTCGAAAAACCCACCGTGCGGAAAAATAAAGTCCGACAGCGCAAGTACGATCCCTCCCGTCCTCCCCATTTCACAACCGTACGCAAAAAACACCGTCCGAACCGAACTCCCATAGCAACCATGGAGACATGTGCCCGCATACGTGCCGAACACCCCACCACCCCCCCGCCCGCGTATGTAGGCACCGAACCCCCACCCCAGCAGTGCATGTACGCCCCGAACCCCCACCCGTGTATGTATGCCCCGAACCCCCACCCGTGTATGTACGCCCCGAACCCCCACCCGTGTATGTACGGACCGTACCCACACCCGTGGAAGTACGGCCCGTACCCCCACCCCAGCAGTGTATGTACGCCCCGAACCCCCACCCCAGCAGTGTATGTACGCCCCGAACCCCCACCCGTGTATGTACGCACCGAACCCCCCCAGCCGTGTATGTACGCACCGAACCCCCACCTCAGCAGTGTATGTATGCACCGAACCACCACCCGTGTATGTACGCACCGAACCCCCACCCGTGTATGTACAGACCGTACCCACACCCGTGGAAGTACGGCCCGTACCCCCACCCCAGCAGTGTATGTACGCCCCAAACCCCCACCCCAGCAGTGTATGTACGCCCCGAACCCCCACCCGTGTATGTACGCACCGAACCCCCACCCGTGTATGTACGCACCGAACCCCCACCCCAGCAGTGTATGTACGCACCGAACCACCACCCGTGTATGTACGGACCGTACCCACACCCGTGGAAGTACGGCCCATACCCCCACCCCAGCAGTGTATGTACGCCCCGAACCCCCACCCCAGCAGTGTATGTACGCCCGAACCCCCACCCGTGTATGTACGCACCGAACCCCCACCCGTGTATGTACGGACCGTACCCACACCCGTGGAAGTACGGCCCGTACCCCCACCCCAGCAGTGTATGTACGCCCCGAACCCCCACCCCAGCAGTGTATGTACGCCCCGAACCCCCACCCGTGTATGTACGCACCGAACCCCCACCCGTGTATGTACGCACCGAACCCCCACCCCAGCAGTGTATGTACGCACCGAACCACCACCCGTGTATGTACGGACCGTACCCACACCCGTGGAAGTACGGCCCATACCCCCACCCCAGCAGTGTATGTACGCACCTAACCCCCAGCCGTGTATGTACACACCTAACCCCCAGCCGTGTATGTACGCAACGAACCACCACCCGTGGAAGTACGGCCGTACCCACACCCCACCAGGGAATGTACGGACCGTACCCCCACCAGTGCATGTATGGACCGTACTGACGCCAAAAACACACGTACTGAACCAGGACAAACCATATTTACACAAGGAGAGTCAATTAGAGTTTCCCCACACCACCAAACATGCCCAACAACCCCACAAACATCACATACACTGACCTGCAACTGCCAAACTGCCAAACAGAGGCCCAAAACTCAATCACTCCTCATAACACACCCACACAAATTTCAAACACAGTCACACCCACAAATGGACCAATAAAAATGGACCACACACACAAACCATGAGCCTTTGCAACAGACCCACTGCTGCCAGAGCCCACAGACGACCCACACCACCATACTTGAACCTCACACTTGCATACCTTCACACAACCACCTACACAAACACCCCCTCATCACATTCACACACACACCTCCACTACCACACCCACACACCCACAACCATCCACCCCCACACCCCCACAACCATCCACACCCACACCCCACGCCATGTCCACCACCAAGAATCCAAAGTTCACAAAGGAGGAGCTGGAGATCCTTGTCGACGAAATCCTCAGAGTCGAGCCACAGCTCTTTGGGACATTGGTCAGACAGACCAGCATATCCGAAAAAACGGCCATGTGGCAGAGGATTGTCGATTCTGTGAATGCTGTTGGGACCACCAGAAGGACCAGGCACGAGTGCCAATCCAGGTGGTACGATCTGCGGAGGACGGTCAAGAGGAAGATGACTGACAATCACAACCAGGGGAACATCACTGGAGGAGGGCCGCCCCCCAGACCGGTACAATACCATCCCTGGGAGGAGAAGGTGATGTCCACGCTGGCGGTGGAGGGACTACACGGACTACCAGGACTCCCAGACCCTGGTGAGTACACAAACAACTCACCTCACATGGGGGGATGCCATACACAATCAATCATGCATGCCACCCCCCCAAGCCACCACCGGACACAACAACACTCCACAAACACACACATGCCACTAGCGCCTCCATGCCCCATTCATCAATCAGGGCCATGCCAAGTCACAGGCCACACAAAACACCAACACAACACAGGATGTGGCCGATGCTGGGAGTGGGGGCATCAAAACTAACATTGAGCAACTCACAAGCACACAACAATGCCCTCAGCCCATATGGCCCAGGGCACAGCCATACAAACTGTGTGTACCCACACAGTACTGTCTTGCCTGCAAATGGTGGCTGCCATGCAGGATGACATGGGTCTGAAGGCACAATTTGCACATAACAGCAGACAATGAAGATGCATCGCTCTGATAGAGTCTCAGCACACACCGCCACAGCAGCAGCCTACACTCAGACACACTGCCCAATGGGTGCCCGGAGAACAGGAACTAACTCACATGAACAAGCCAATGGCCATTCAAAGACCGGCTAACTGTGTGTGCCCAGGAAGCTGGCCTGAGGTGACAGAGGGTGACAAATAGAGGGAGGGAGAGGGGGAATGAGAGGGAAGGAGACAGAGGGGGACACAGGGAGACAGACAGAGGGAGGGAGTAGGGTGACAGAGGGAGACCGACAGAGGGAGGAGGGTGACAGAGGGAGGGAGGAAGGGAGACACAGGGAGACCAAATCACCCTTGGGTGGTGTGGCCATGTCCACTCGTCAGCCGGTGGACTGTGTGCATGCAGACAAGGTCTGGCAGTGCCTCAACCCCCCCCTACCGTAGATGAAGACCGGTCCATGTGTCAATCTGTGCACGAGTCCATCCGTGCTGCAGGCACAGACCTAACCACACACCCAGTATACCCACCCACTGTGTCGGTAATAACCCTGTCACAAATGCTTCAGTCACCTACCTGCAACATCAAATTGCCTTGGCAAAACACCATTTGGCCACGTACAGTGCAACACGTAAGGCGCCTCTGCATGGCTCGCTACGCCCGCACACCACACTGCTGACTGTGTACCCAAATAGATGCATCAACTAAGATTGTGTCACACATGCGTAAAGCCCTGACAGCTGTGGCCAAGGGACATACCCATGCACAAGTGCACTGTGAGAGGAATGCAAGACAGATCCAACTACCCAGAGGAAGAGTGCCAAATCAGAAATGCATGAAACATGGATGCCACATGTAACACTGTTAACATTGTCTCTCTCACACACAGGTCAACGTCGACGATCACCCCCCAACACTGGGGGGGAAGTCTCACAGGACCAGGCTCTGCGGGATGAGGACCCCACCGCCAGCAACGACTTTCACCACTCCGTGGATGACCCAGACCAACCTGGCCCCTCTGGTGTCCAACCACCTGCAGCACCTGCGTCAGGTACAACTGTGCCAACCACCACCCCCATTCCTGCCACATCCCAGGAGACGTCCAGGAGCCCTGCCCGCACACGACCACCCAGCCAGTCTGCCCAGGAGGGACACGGTCCTCCGGGCACCCAGGAGGAGGCAGGCGGCAACGCGGATGCCATCCCTCAGGGGTCCCGGAGACCCGATGCGCCCACAACGGCAGGCCAGGTGCACGTGGGCAGGGGTGGCGGGAGTGGAGGACAGCGGAGGCGTGAACCTGACCAGGGAGCTCAGGACCCGGTAGTGTCCCAGGTCAGCAACATCCTGGATACATACCGGCGTGACACCAGGGGCATGGACCAGATTGCGTCCACCCTCAATGACATCAAGGGGACCCTCCAGGAGATGAAGACCCTGCAGGCCCAGCAACATGCCTGTCAACTGCAACACCAAGGAAGGATGGAGGATAGACAGGCTGAGCTCGTGGCGGTGCAAACCCAAATGACCGGTGTACTCCGTCGGATTGCCGACAACATGGGCAACCCTCCCTGTGGCACCAGGCGAAGGCCATTACCAGACACAGGGAGGGATCAGGAGGAGGAGGATTCATCCGACGGAGCGTCACAGACATCGTCACGGCCTGCTTCCGAGGGTCCCCGCAGGAAGGTGGGTCGTCCACGAAAAAGACTGTGAGAGTCAGCAGAACATCACCATCTCCCAGGTCACCTGTCCTGGCACCTGGCCCTCTGGCCCAATAGCAGCACATGACATCCTCTGCCACATGGACTTGCTGGTCACTGTCTGACCTATGTTGACGAAGACTGTGGCATGGACTCTGAAATTTTGCTACGGCAAGGATACCAACTCCCCCAGTGAACTTTGGATTCTACACTCCCGCTGTGCACCTCTTGTCATCCCCACAAACCCGTACCCCACCACAAATAAATTAATCACACTTACAAGATGATGCCGTGATTCTGCATTATTACAATTCATGTGTGTGTCGTAAAGTCAAAGCATGCCTGATCTCAGAATTAACTCCAACCATCCAAACCGTGGGGTCTCAGTCTTGCCCAGGACACACATGGGTCCCAATGTATCATCTGATACAGACATGGAGTACCATACTCACCTGTGCTGGGCCCAACCAGCTGAGTGGTTCCCGCACAACTGTGGCTACAGACACATTCAGGGGAGCAACAGTCATGCGCAGAGGTCAGGGATCATGTGGAGTGACCTGGCTTGCCGCTCCCAGGTATGTCTAGACATGTGTCCCTACCATGTCCTGCATGCTTGCGTCAGGCGGATGTTGAGAATGGTGGCTAGGCCAAGGTTGGATGCATGGAGATGCCAGAATGCAGTTTTGGATCACAGTGCCACATGGTTGTGTTGGGGTTGTGTGCTGCATCATGAGTGTGGGCGTGGATCGAGAAGGTCATCCTGCAGCTGGCTGTGAATCATTCCCCCCATCCCGTTTGGACGTTGATGTGGCCTGGTTGCCCGATGCAGTAGCAGAGCTGTGCAGATGCACTCCGGATATGGACAAGTATCATGGGAGTCGTAAGGCACATGTCCGTAGACTGCAGGGTAGGATTCGACACGGATGTTGTAGTTGCCCTGGGGGATGGTCTCTCTTGCCTTGAGGTGGATGGAACTGTGCATCTTGTGCATAAGACAGTTTCCACTCCCTGACAAACCGCTAGCATCTTGTCACTCTACACATAGACACATATGCACCACCTCTGAAAACTATGCCAGACATGCCGCACGCACAGTGGCAACAGGCCACCATTGACAGGGAAGAGGCACCTTGGAGACAGAGGGACAAATTTATTAGTCATGTGTGTTGGAATGACAATGATACTCTGTCAACACATACACAGGTCATGTGGATGAACATGTGGGAGCAACACTGGAACCCCCCATTGCAACACAGATGCTGGTATTCCATTGAACTGGCACACAAGTGACGGATAACAGCTAAACACCCCCTGCTGCCACGGAGAGGCTGCTATACACCATTGAGGCCCTGATGGGGCAATCACACACCATGTCAACCCGGTGCAACCTGTATGTTTCCGAGGCCAGTGTTACACACATTGATGGCCTCATCACAATCCCCAATCCCCTGACACATGACAGTCACCAAGTCTGACCATGGCTCCAGGTGAAGCCTGCCCCATGTCATGTTCCCCATGTAGGATCCACATGTATGCAAATTGACCACACATGAACCGGAGAAGTGCACACAGACTACAAACAATTTACACACCCAAAACGCCGTGAGGCATCCCTTACCCTAAGGAGATTTCCAAACTTGCCCGTGCATGTGACGCAGAATCAGCACATGTTGCTGTGTTCATGAGGAGTAGCAGGAGCACAACAATGCCACCAGCAGACAGCATGCCCATGGACCTGTGGAAGAGAGACACACAAGGAGTCAGCCCAAAGGAGCACATCCGCAAGCATGTACTCAACACGTATCATGTTGTCAACATGACAGGTGACAATGATGACTCTCTGACAACATCCTTCCATTGCGCCATCACTTGAGTGACACTTCAATACACACCACTGACTCACTTGGCAGACATGCAGATGGACACACACAATGCAACACATGCCACACACGGCCCAATGCGTGCACACTCAGACACTGGAACTCACCACTAAGCAAAGAAGTTGCGTATGAGCCGACTCCGCATGTCCTCCACAGCCTCCTCCTCCTCCACATCACTTGCCCCGTCACCAAGGCCTTCATCCTCCACGGGTGGATGGTCCTGGTCATCTTGATCCAGTATGAGTGGAACAGCTTCCTCCACTGCCATGTTGTGCAGCATGCAGCAGACGATGATGATCTTGCACACCTTCACGGGGGCATATGGGAGTGCTCCGCCGGTCTTGTGGAGGCACCGGAATCAGCTCTTCAGAAGTCCAAACGTCCTCTCAATGACTCTCCTGGTCCGCCCATGGGCGTTGTTGTAGCGGTGCTCGGCAGCCGTGCTGGGGTTGCGGACAGGCGTCATCAGCCATGGCATGTTGGGATAGCCAGCGTCCCCTACAAGGAAACATCATGGACAGAAGTGTGTCAGCACAGGCAGTGAGATTGGAAGATGACGCCAAACACTGAACTGCCAGAGTCTACCCACCAACAATACATGCTCGCTCGTTCCGCAGCTGCTGCATCATTTCAGGCAGCCTGCTACGCCTCATGATGAAGGCATCGTGTGCTGATCCTGGAAAGCGAACACAGACATGTGAAATCACCATGTTGGACAGACACACCACAAGGGCATTAATGGAGTGATAATGTTTGCGATTCCTATACACCACCTCCTGTGCCTGTGGTGGTACCAACGCAACATGTGTCCCATCTATGGACCCAATGACATGGGGCATCCCTCCCAGGGCATAGAGCTCACGCTTGACATCTGTCAACTGCTCACGAATTGGGAATTTAATGTACTCATCCAGGTGAACCAACATGGCCTCTAAGAAATCATGCAGAACACGGCTGAACATCGTCTGGGACATGCCCCCGACGTCAGCAATGGTATGTTGGAACGTACCCGTGGCAAGGAAATGTAGGGCTGCCATCACCTTCAACTTGGGTGTCAGTGCACTGGGATACCTGTGGCGCGGGAGGAGTTGTGCTTCCAGCCGGCCAGTCAACTCATCAATCAACCGTTGGCTGAATCTGTAGCGGCGTATACAGTCCCGTTCATGCAGGGCAGCCATGTCTGGCATACGTTGAGGGAGAGGCGGAGCCCTGCAGTGAAATGGAAGGAACACCGAAGAATGAGCACTGTACAACGACATTGTCAATGCACTGAGCACATGTTACACAGCCAATACACAAATGCCACATTCTGAGTCAGGTCTGTGCCACATTTCCAGGACACGTACGCCAGTCAGGTGACACTCCTACCAAGGGACAGCCACTAACGGAGTGGGGCAAGCTCACGATGACATGGCATGAGACTAGCTGTGGGCCAGTGTAAGTGAACATGCACACGCATCACAGGATTCACAGACATCCACACATGTGCAGAAGTAGTATGCGTATGGTACAGACAGGTTGGTGGATGCGATATGCACTGGTCACATGTCATAGGAAAAGGACAGGCCACACACATTGCCTTGGAGGAGTACATGTCGAGACAGAACATACATAGAGAGCATGTGGATATGTACTTGTTTTGATACTCCGTGTAGTTGCATACATACACACCTCATGGCAGATCACATATGTGGGCTGGTGTGCGGAACAGTGTGCCATGGCCATCTACACACAGACACATGTTGGCAGCAGCAACATTGGACCACACACCTACAGCAAAATCATGGAAACACATGCCACACACATGACATGGTTGCAGCGTGCAACGCAGCCATACACATGTCATGTGTAATATTCCGTGTACCTGGCATCAGGGGACAGGTGCGGGTGTCCGTGACTGGGACATGCAAGTGACTCATGGCTCCACTAGTGTGTACGACATGCACACATGTCAAAGGAGTGCAGGGGATGTGTGGTACAATGCGCACCATCACACATGACATGTGTACACAGCTCATCGTACATATGCTTTGCCCACACCTCAGGGGTAAAGTGCCACATCACATCCTGACACACCTGTGTCACACACATGTGGTATTGCACAGACAATGCATTGGTGTCCACCCTTGGCAAAATCTGACCGCTCCATTCCTGTCTGTGTGCCGCCTGTCACCACTGACAGGTGTGAAACGCACCGTACATACGCTCTGAGTGCGTGTATAGGGTCCCTGGGCCAATATGGGCGCTGGCGTATGCGTACGCCACAGTAGTACGGACTGTACACGCGCTTGTACGGTCCGGATCACAATATGGGCGCTGGCGTATGCGTACGCCACAGTAGTACGGACTGTACACGCGCTTGTACGGTCCGGATCACAATATGGGCGCTGGCGTATGCGTACGCCACAGTAGTACGGACTGTACACGCGCTTGTACGGTCCGGATCACAATAGGGGCGCTGGCGTATGCGTACGCCACAGTAGTACGGACTGTACACGCGCATACGCCAGTGCCCATATTGTGATCCGGACCGTACAAGCGTGTGTACGGTCCGTATCACTGCTTGTGGGGTGCCCTAGGGCGTGGAACGCACCGTACCTGTGTGTAAATGTATGAAAACACATTGGGGACACATGAGGGACAAGTATAAGGGCCTAAATGCATGATGGTTGCCATGGAGACTGAGTTAGATTTTTGAATTTGAGCACCAGGTGCCCAGCAGAAGTCAGTTTGAAATAATCTACATTGTTGCAAAGTGGATGTTGACTTGACATCATCATCAAAACTGAAACCATGCTAAGCCACACACTGGGGTAGGTTTGAAGGGATTGGATGAAACGTAGGATGCAAATGTGACTGACCAATCAATCTGTACTCCTGTACATGAACAGGCCAGCCAGGCATATATAAGGCAGCCAGGTCCCATGAGAGAGCACTTGCCTGCACATCCATTCATCCATGACCACTGCTGCTGATTCCTCTGGCACCATGTCCAGGACTGTGGAGAGGTCACAGCCATTCACCCAGGAGGAGAACCTTGCCCTGATAGATGTGATCCTCCCACAGTTCCAGAGCCTGTATGGTCGACCAGGGGTTCAGGTGAGTGCAGACTCCACTAGCTTAGACTGTGCCCCTTTTGTGTGACAGTGACTTCTGGCATTGTGTCCATGTGTGACAGACATGCACTGTTGTTTAGAGTGGGTCCCAGGGTGTAGAAGGCCTCATGTCACCCATGCAGAGCATGCTGTGTTTCCTGTGTGCACTCCTCACTTGCATAGTGCCTACTGTGACAATGAATGCATGGTGCATGCCACATTCTGCCTGCATACTCCTCCTGGGGATGTTGTTTCCACAGTCCTGATGTGATCCTGTGTTCCCCCCAGTGTGACAGGTGTCAGTACCCATGGATGTGTGTTTGTTCAGTGTACCTGTGCTGTGAGTGTCCAAAGGCCGTGTTCGTCCCCTGCACATTGGTGTGTGTGTAAGTCCCCTGTCATGTGGGTGAGTGCATATGGGGAGTGTTGCACACAAGCAGCATGAGGGATGGATATAGCCTGGCCATCCGATGTGAGCAGGGAGCAGTGCTGTGTGCATGCCGTGCTGAGCCAGCCCCACACCTGTGACACCCCCCGTCTACTGGCACATGGGCAGAGTGAGGTGTGTACCCGCAGTTGGCAATGCCATGTGATTGTCCTGTACCTGTGTGTGTCTGTGTACTCTGCTGAGGTAGCATCAGTGTGCTGGGGCAGGTGACTGCTGTGAGGTGCTGTACATAATCCTGGTGTAGTCTGTGAGGCACAGTGTGATCCCTGGTCAGTGAGTGTGTGGTACCCCTCATGCCACCCGTGTACTTTCAATGGCACGTAGTGCATTTGGCCTTCCACAGTGGATTATGTCCCTATGACAAAGGTGCAATTTGTTGCATGCATACCATGGCCTATTCATAAAGAGGATTGTTCTATATGTGTGTCTCTGTGTCTTTGCTCATGTGGATTAATGTATTCTCACTTTTGCATCCTCACAGGTAGGCGCCATTGCCAAGGGGGAGATCTGGAGGGAAGCCGTCACTGCCGTGAGGGGTACAGAGGGTCGGAGGCGGAGCCTGTCTCAGGTGAGGAAACGCTGGCAGGACATCCAGTGCTGGACGAGGAGGATTGCACGGCTCCTGCTGGGGGACTCACCTGAGAGCCGTAAGAACCGTGGGCGCCGTCGTCTGACCCACATCCAGAAGCGTGTGCTGGCGGTGGTCTTCCCCGATATGGACAGGTGCCTACAGGAGAAGCAGCAGCAGGAAGGGGGTAGGTACATGTGTGTCAGTTGTGTGTCCCCAGCCAATGTAAGTGCGCAGTTGCATGGATACACTGCCAGGGTTTGATTGTGCAGTGCGTCAACTTGTCCCCAAAGTAGCCCGGTGCTGTTCTCACTCCCTCCCTTCCCCTCCTTGCCATGTGTTCCCTGGTCTGTGTGTAGCCACTCTTGCACAAGGTTATTTAGGCAGGCAGTTAATGCTGGTGCCCAATGCTAGCAGCATCATGTGTGGGGGTGATGTGTCACAGGTCTGGGGACCTTGCGTGTGCCATGGCCAATTTCAGTCATTGTGGGGTCCATGTCACTTGGCAATGTTTGTGAATCACGACATAGGGGTGTGTCTCCAAAGTGTACAGCCTTCCAGCATGCATGTCCAATTGTGTGCCCTCTGACATGATGTGCCTGAGTGGGAGGCCTGCTAAGTGCAGGGACGGTTGCTTAATTTGCAGTCATGTCCATCCTGGACCATGGAGGAGTGTGGGCACTACTGTGCCCTGGGGCACCTCTTCCTAGGTATCATGTGCGTCATCCAACAATATGGACATTCACTGTGTCTTCGCCAGGGGTTGGGTAGGGTGGCATTGTACCCTGGGCTCAACTGTTATGACCTACAGGTTGCTACATGTGTCCACTGTACAGGGGGACCCATTTTGCTTGTGCATACTCACAGTGGGCATTACCTGTGTGTGTTGTTAAGACAATCTGATGATGTTTGCTTGTCAATGATGTGTGGACAGGCGCACCAGGGGCAGTGTGTGTACAGTCATGAATTAGTGGAGGCCATGTGTTTTCATCCCAGAGTAAGAGGTGTACATACTTTCTCCGTCTCAATGAGATTGTCTCAGGTGTGGGTGGTTTGTGCGTACAAGGCCTACATGTCAAAAGCTCCATCCTCCTTGCTGGGTTTGGCCTGTGTGTGATGTTTGACTGGACATACGCTCAAGGTGCAGTGACCCAGTCATGTTTGGCATGGTTTCATGTATTGCCTTTGCAGCATGTGCCAAGAGTAAATGGATATGATTCCTGCTCATCCCTTTTTGACGACGCAGTGTGGTGCAGATGCTGTGCACATTTGTCCCCAGAGGCTGGCTCCTCTGTAAAATTTGAAGTGAAGTGATTTGCTGTTGTGTCATGCTCTCCATTGTTTCTCAGTGGCATGGTGGGTCGACAAACTGTATGTTCCATGGCCTACATGTGTACATAGTTTTGTAGGTGTAACTCCTGTTGCTTTTCAGGCTATGCAATGTGACCTATGTATATTTGACTCATGTGACATATGTGTACAGGTGTCTGATTATCTCCTGTCTCTTCACCTTGCCCACAGCATCGCCGGGGGACACGGAAGGAGACACTAGCACGGACCGGGAGGAGGGATTGAGCACCAGTGCCAGCAGTGCTGTCCTGTCTGGCACATGGAGTGGCACGGAGGCCGAGGGGAGTGAGGCAGAGGACCTGTTGACTGCCAACACAGACTATGACGCAGACGGGTCCGAGGCTGAGCTCCCAGAGGTGGCGGAGTCAGCCCTCCACATCCCCCCGCCACCTCAGTTTCCATCACCGGCCTCCCACGTGCTCGTGGCCCTTCCCTCCGTGCTCGGTCCCCACATGTCTCCTTCCTGCCAGGCACCGCACCCCCTGCCCCTGTCACCACTGCTGCGGTGAGTGCGGAGTCTGTGGACATCCTGAGGCAGTTGCAGGTTGGTCAGACTGCGATGCTAAATGTCCTCCATGCCCACACCCAGGTGCTGACCCAGATGGAGGCATACATGGAGGGCATGTCGGCTGCGCAGTCTGACCAACGGCAGTTGCTGAGGTCCATAGACTCCACACTGACTGCAGCACTGGATCTCCTGCAGCGCTGCCTACCCCCCCATACCCCTGCACCATCCACAATTCCCACTCCCGTGCCTGTCCCACGCACATCCAGATGTCAGCGTGCACGCACCCCAACAGACACAGGCATCACACCACCAGGGAAGTCGAAGCGCACACCTCCTGTCACGCACACACAGGGTGAGGAAGGCACACCCACTGGGTCGGGGGGGAAACGTACAACACGCAGCCACAGTGGGAGTCCGCAGTCCACACAACCCACTCCCTCCAAATCCACTCCCCTTAGCTCTCCTGGCCAACAGTCGGTGACAGCATCATCCACTGCAAGTGTGCCCCCCAGCCCCAGGATGACACCACCCCGCAAACGGTGGAGGCGGGACCCGGCCAGGGGAGTTGAGTCCCCCACCCTGTCCACACCCTCCCCCAGTGGCGCTGCGACCCATCCCTCTGCCCCCCCCCTCCTTGGGGCCTGTGGTTCGATTGGGTGCGGGGGAGTCGCTGGGGGAACTTGCCGACGTGTGCAGCGCCATTCTGTCCTCCACCTTTGGCGCTGGCACCCCCCCTGTGGCAGAATCATCCCTCCCTGCACCCACAACACCTACCCTTGCCCCTCCTGTCCCTGCGGTTCCTGTTTCCACCCTCCCCCCTGATGCCCCCTCTTCTGTGGATGAAATGGACATGTGAACTGTGCAGGCAAGCTAGGGGACACACGTCCCGATGTGTACCCCCCCCCCGGACTTTGCTGCTGGCCTGGCCCATGGCCCTTGTACATAGTGGACATTTTCTCAGAGATATTTTCCTGCTGAATAAAGCATTTTCTTTTGGTTTTGCACACTGATGCTTTCCTGGACTTGCTGTTGGTGCTGGTGCTCCCTGAGTTGGGGTGGTGATAATGTGTTAGGGGTCTGTGAAATGTTGGAGTGTGCTGCTCATGGGGTGTACCCTGCCATCTGCGTGCCATCACAAAGGTCTCTGCCAATGGTATTTGGTCATGTTTGCTCTCACTGTATGGTGACATTGTCCCAAGGTGTGTTCCATCCTCCGTGGAGCAGGCCATTTTTCCTGCAGGGTGTCTTCCAAATGCTGTGCTGTGCTGTGTCTACATTTCCTGGATGTGTGAGGGTTGCCTTTCAATATAGCCATGCTGGCTCAGCGATGGCGCCACCTGCATCTGGGGTATCACCCTTGTTGGTCACTGAACTTGTTGATGGGGTATATTGTCCTATGTCTGGGCACTGCTGGGAGGACTCTGCACCCACCCCTCCTGTCTCAGGGCACTGCTGGGAGTGTTAGGCACCCACCCCTCCTGTCTCTGGGCACTGCTGGGAGTGTTAGGCACCCACCCCTCCTGTCTCTGGGCACTGCTGGGAGGACTCTGCACCCACCCCTCCTGTCTCTGGGCACTGCTGGGAGGACTCTGCACCCACCCCTCCTGCGTCTGGCCACTGCTGGGAGGACTCTACACACACCCCTCCTGTCTCTGGGCACTGCTGGGAGGACTCTGCACCCACCCCTCCTGCATCTGGCCACTGCTGGGAGGACTCTACACACACCCCTCCTGTGTCTGGCCACTGCTGGGAGGACTCTGCACCCACCCCTCCTGTCTCTGGCCACTGCTGGGAGGACTCTGCACCCACCCCTCCTGTCTCAGGGCACTGCTGGGAGTGTTAGGCACCCACCCCTCCTGTCTCAGGGCACTGCTGGGAGTGTTAGGCACCCACCCCTCCTGTCTCTGGGCACTGCTGGGAGTGTTAGGCACCCACCCCTCCTGTCTCTGGGCACTGCTGGGAGGACTCTGCACCCACCCCTCCTGTCTCTGGGCACTGCTGGGAGGACTCTGCACCCACCCCTCCTGCGTCTGGCCACTGCTGGGAGGACTCTACACACACCCCTCCTGTCTCTGGGCACTGCTGGGAGGACTCTGCACCCACCCCTCCTGCATCTGGCCACTGCTGGGAGGACTCTACACACACCCCTCCTGTGTCTGGCCACTGCTGGGAGGACTCTGCACCCACCCCTCCTGTCTCTGGCCACTGCTGGGAGGACTCTGCACCCACCCCTCCTGTCTCAGGGCACTGCTGGGAGTGTTAGGCACCCACCCCTCCTGTCTCAGGGCACTGCTGGGAGTGTTAGGCACCCACCCCTCCTGTCTCTGGGCACTGCTGGGAGTGTTAGGCACCCACCCCTCCTGTCTCTGGGCACTGCTGGGAGGACTCTGCACCCACCCCTCCTGCGTCTGGCCACTGCTGGGAGGACTCTACACACACCCCTCCTGTCTCTGGGCACTGCTAGGAGGACTCTGCACCCACCCCTCCTGTGTCTGGGCACTGCTGGGAGGGCTCTGCACCCACCCCTCCTGCGTCTGGCCACTGCTGGGAGGACTCTACACACACCCCTCCTGTGTCTGGCCACTGCTGGGAGGACTCTGCACACACCCCTCCTGTGTCTGGGCACTGCTGGGAGGACTCTGCACCCACCCCTCCTGCGTCTGGCCACTGCTGGGAGGACTCTGCACCCACCCCTCCTGCGTCTGGCCACTGCTGGGAGGACTCTACACACACCCCTCCTGTGTCTGGGCACTGCTGGGAGGACTCTGCACCCACCCCTCCTGTGTCTGGGCACTGCTGGGAGGACTCTGCACCCACCCCTCCTATGTCTGGGCACTGCTGGGGGTGTTAGGCACACACCATTCTTATTGCAGGTTAGGTGCGTACATACACGGGTGGGGGTTCGGGGCGTACATACACTGCTGGGGTGGGGGTTCGGGGCGTACATACACGGGTGGTGGTTCGGTGCGTACATACACGGGTGGGGGTTCGGGGTGTACATACACTGCTGGGGTGGGGGTTCGGTGCGTACATACACGGGTGGGGGTTCGGGGCGTACATACACTGCTGGGGTGGGGGTTCGGGGCGTACATACACGGGTGGTGGTTCGGTGCGTACATAAACGGGTGGGGGTTTGGGGTGTACATACACTGCTGGGGTGGGGGTTCGGTGCGTACATACACGGGTGGGGGTTCGGGGCGTACATACACTGCTGGGGTGGGGGTTCGGGGCGTACATACACGGGTGGGGGTTCGGGGCATACATACACTGCTGGGGTGGGGGTTCGGGGCGTACATACACGGGTGGTGGTTCGGTGCGTACATACACGGGTGGGGGTTCGGGGCGTACATACACTGCTGGGGTGGGGGTTCGGTGCGTACATACATGGGTGGGGGTTCGGGGCGTACATACACTGCTGGGGTGGGGGTTCGGGCCGTACATACACGGGTGGTGGTTCGGTGCATACATACACGGGTGGGGGTTCGGGGCGTACATACACTGCTGGGGTGGGGGTTCGGTGCGTACATACACGGGTGGTGGTTCGGTGCGTACATACACGGGTGGGGGTTCGGGGCGTACATACACTGCTGGGGTGGGGGTTCGGTGCGTACATACACGGGTGGGGGTTTGGGGCGTACATACACTGCTGGGGTGGGGGTTCGGGGCATACATACACGGGTGGTGGTTCGGTGCGTACATACACGGGTGGGGGTTCGGGGCATACATACACTGCTGGGGTGGTGGTTCGGTGCGTACATACACGGGTGGGGGTTCGGGGCGTACATACACTGCTGGGGTGGGGGTTCGGTGCGTACATACACGGGTGGGGGTTCGGGGCGTACATACACTGCTGGGGTGGGGGTTCGGTGCGTACATACACGGGTGGGGGTTCGGGGCGTACATACACTGCTGGGGTGGGGGTTCGGTGCGTACATACACGGGTGGGGGGTCGGGCGTACATACACTGCTGGGGTGGGGGTTCGGGGCGTACATACACGGGTGGTGGTTCGGTGCGTACATACACGGGTGGGGGTTCGGGGCGTACATACACTGCTGGGGTGGGGGTTCGGTGCGTACATACACGGGTGGGGGGTCAGGGCGTACATACACTGCTGGGGTGGGGGATCGGGGCGTACATACACGGGTGGGGGTACGGGCCGTACTTCCACGGGTGGGGGTACGGTCCGTACATACCCCTACCCACGCTCTGCGTGCCTGGGTACGGCCTGTACCCATGCCTTTGGTGGGTGGGTACGGTGCGTCCCCCCATTGTTGCGGTGCCGTGGGGTCCGCACCGTACACAGGCCTTGGGGGCGTGGCTACGGGTCGTACCACGCGTACCCCTACATGACCCCAGCAATGCTGGTACGAGCCGTACCAAGGCCTTTCTGACGTGGGTACGGGCCGTACCGCCATTGATGGAGTGACGTAGGGGGACGCGTGGTACGTTCCGTACCCACGCTCTTGCGGCCTGGGTATGGTACGTTCCGGTTCGCGTGACCATCCACTTCCGTTGTGGCGGACACTTGCGTTGCTGGCCTCGCCCCCACCCCCTGGAAGTGACCAGGCCCTGATGGTCAGGTATGTCCAGGCCATGTGTGATTTGGTACCATGTGTTGGTGTTGTGTGTCCTGCCCCTGCCCCCCCCTTTGCCCCTGGTTGTTGTGCAGACCTTCTGCGGCGTCTGCGTCGGTTCCTGTACGCCAGGTGGACTGCTAGGAGGGCAGGGATGGCACGTAGGTTCGGGTCCATGTCTGTTCGTCGCGTCCAGCTGCTCCTTGCGTGTGTCGTCCTGATTTCCCGGCAGTTTTTGGCAGCCGGTAAATATTTTCCGTGCGGGATGACGTCGGTTCGAATCGTACTTCCTGGTTCGTGAAACGTAGGCTGGATGCGTACCGACGTCAGGTCGGCGCTTTTCAGGATCGGAATTGTGTTTCGTTTCTGTTCGGTCGGTGTTTTGTTCGATTCGTACGGAAATGGTGTTTCCGTAGGAATCGTACTTGCATTTTCGGATGGATTTCGCACCGGGTACGAGTCGGACGGAGAAAAGGCTCCGTCCGACGGTTCGTACCAGGTTTTTACCGGATCGGAATTGGCACCTAAGTTTTTTTATAATAAAAATCTGCAATATATCAATTTTTCTCTTTTTTTTTTTACCAAACAGGTAAGATATATTAGTATAGCATAGATTTTATTTTTTTTTTTAATGCGCGTACGGTAAGCGTACGGTAAGCGTACGGTTTTCGTAATGTTCGTAATTTATCTACTCTTTTTGCGTATAGTTACGCAACTTGCGTAGCGGTGCGTACTGCGTATGGGGCGCGTAAGCGTGTACGCTACACGCGCACGTTACGCGGAAGTGTTGGGGAGTGACTGTTATGCGCATGCGCGCGAGCGCGTGTCTTTTTTACGCGCACGCGCACTTTTACCGTAAGTGCTTCGTAAGCGCACCGTAAGCGTAACGTAAGCGTAACGTACGCGCGCGGTGGGTCATGTGATCATGAAACAAAACTTTTGATTGGTTCAAAGTAGTTTCAGTTCTAGAACTCTCCTACACCACACCCATTCCCCTCATTTCTGCTTGTGATCCCTTAGGTGAAGGAGCTGACTTGTCTTTGTGATACGATGGCAGACCAGCACTCTTCTGCTGAGAGTGAGGCTAGCAGCACCACCATCAGGCAGAGAAAGAGGAAACAGAAGAGCTCTTTTATATGGGAGTATTTTACTTTTCCTGAGGGTGAGAAAAAAGTCAATGCTGCCTTGGTGACTTGCAAGCTGTGCAAGCGTGTACTTTCACGAGGTAATCCCAACAAGAAGTATTCCTTCGGGAATCACACTATGTTGAGACACCTTGAGGATGTACATCCTAGGACAAATGCTCGACATACTGGAGGAAACCCTTCAGTAAGTCAACCAAGCACATCCACAGCAGCTCAGCCGAGTCCTTCTTCGGAAGCTCAGCAGAGCCCTTCATCTGTGGGGGCAGATTCACCTTTTTCTGATCCTGTGGAAACGAACCATCGGTTTGCGAGGGTTACTATGCGGTGTTCATTTTGCCATGGTCTAATTGTTCATAGGGAGACCAGTCTTCCCCTCATTAACAACAAAATAGACCAGCACATTTGTCCTACCAGCTAATGTTCCCATTCTTCCTTTCCTCTGTCCCTGCATGAACACAACGGCTCTTTTAAGAGCCAACCTTACCTCTCAACTTTTTTTTATTTTTTCTTGAAAACTTTTTTTTTTTTTTTTTACCGTACGCGTACGGTAAGCGTATTTAAAAAAAAAAAAAATCAATTACCACATCTCAAGATCCTTGAGGAATTAATAACTAAATACTAAAATTCTGTTTGAGATAAAGTTGAAGAAAGGGACCATCTAATTTCTGACTTACCTGACCCACCCAACAATTTAATTTTTAATTAAAATGTAATTGAAATTACTTGAAAAAATGGTTGGTTTTTTTCGAAAATTTTCTTTCACAATCTGAAAAAAAAGAAAAAAGTATTAATATTTAATAAATCATTATATAACACAGTACACGTATTTACATATTTTCCCCCAACAAATTTTTGCCTTTTTTTTGCTGTTTTCAGAATATATTGCATTTCACTATAAATTGTGAAAGCAATTGCATTCATCACTTAACAGCGGGCAAAAAATAACAATCTCAAAGATTGTTTTAAAAAAGCCCACAATCTCTTTTTACTTAAACATAACATTATAGAAATGCATAATATTCTAATAAAATATCATCTAATAACAATAATTATTTCTATAAAATACCGTCTGACAATTTTGTTTCAGAAGCATAATCACAAAAATATTATATCTCAAATAACACCACAATACATCTGGTTCCATTTCCTTTAGGCCAAATAGTAATTTTAAAATTCTTTTTTGATTAAATTTCCAATGGTAATCTAATAAAATTCCAAAATTTAAATTGTACAGATCTTACCGATTCTCTCTAACATTTTGGTTTCCGAAAGATTAATTAATAATTAAATAAGTCCACAATACAATTGTTTACCTTTCCTTATGGCCAAATAGTAATATTAACAATCTTTTTTGAATACATTTCCAATGGTAATCCAATAACATTCCAAAATTTAAATTATGCAGATGTTACCGATTTTCTCTAAATTTTAGGTTTTCGAAAGTTTCATTAAAAATTAAAAAAGTCCACATTACAATTGGTTACCTTTCCAATAGGCCAAATGATAATTTGAAAAATCTTTTTTTTTGAAAATTCCAATGGTAATCCAATAAAATTGTAAAATTGTTTTGTACAGATCTTGCCAAGTTTCTCTAAAATTTTGGTTTCAGGAAGATTAGATAGGAATTTGCTAAATCAAAAGGCAAACGTTGCTTGAAAATCAATTGGGAATCATTACATAGTGTCCAGCCTTTTTCACATTTAAGATAAACTGTGTAATGTCCAGAAGTTCCAGTAGGTCCTTCATGGAAAATTATTGCAACTGTTACAAAAGTTTTTCTGAAATTGATAATTGCTGTCCTATAAACTTCTTTATTAAAGTATCCAATTTTGAACCATCAGCTCTACATCGTTGCATCATTAAAATTACATACTGTCCGTATTCCTTTAAAAGTAAGGTTGAAAACATGTCAGATTTACACTCACCGCATTCCATGCTATGATTAGCATCTTTAACTAATTTAGCAAAAGTGACTGTTTTACTGTCTGGCAATGTTAAATAAATAAACCTTTCAGAATCAACATTAGAGCCACATGTATTGAAACAGTTTTCACAACTATGTTCCCATTTATAAGAGACACCAAACATATTTTCAATGTGTACCCCTTCTTCTTCCAGTACCTGAAGAAAATACATCAAGAATTCCTGTGCGTCTTGCTGTACATTTTGAGAAAACTGTGTTCGTCCTGAACATACATCTAAAAGTTTTCTAATTTCAGTAGCACTTTCTATTTGAGTTTTATCATTACTCAGCTTTTGAAAAAGGAGACTCAACTCAGAACAGAATCTTTTTCTCTGATTTACTATTATCTGCTCTTGCAAATTTTCCAGATAAAATGCAACATTCAGCACTACATTAGCGTAGCAGTTGACACCAGAGCTATTTTCAAAATGACAACCTACAACCTCTTCAACATTTTCCTTCTTCTTTTTGCTTGCAATTACATCACTCCTCTTTTTTTTCTCATCTCTACATCCTCATTACAGATATTCTCAATTCTCCTTTTACGAGAAACTACACGTTTCTCTAACACAGGATACTGACCTAAATGAGGAGCATAGGTTCTTCTTAATCTATTATACTCCTTTACACAATTTGTATCAGCACTAACTTTTGAATCATCAAAGTCTATCATGAATAAACCAGATAATGTTTTCACTCGTGACAAAGCTACGTAAGCCATACCTTCTTTGAACACAGTTGAACCAATGTTTACAAATGCACAATCTACAGTCAATCCTTGAGACTTGTGAATAGTTACAGTATATGCTAGAGAAAACGGAAACTGTTTCCTTTGTACATATAAGTCTTTCACAAGCATGAAACGAACTGTACAACGACAAATGTCTATAACTTCTTCTATCTGATCAAATTTTATTTTTAAACATTCAATTCCATCTTTTTTCTGATAATTAATAAAACCCACAACTCTTCCCATAGCTCCATTAACTAAACCTTTTTCAACATCCAAATTTCTCCTTAAAAATACTCTACAGTTCATGCAAACATATAGATTTTTTTCTAATCCAGCAGTTTTGGAAATGTTCTTCTCTAGTGAATCCAATTTATTTTTCAGTTTGCCTGTTAATGTGATAGTAATTCTTCCATCTTGAATTTTGTCCACTGCTTCCAATTTCCTGATATCTTCCTTTTCTAATTTCAAAAGCTCCTCATTGAATATTGAGCATTCACGTAGAGTTGGCATTAGGCAGATGACACTTTTCTTTTCTGCAATGTTCTTGTATATCTTCTCTGCAACTATTTCTTCCTTTGGAAATAAATTATGTAGCAACCGACTCTGTAATGCTTTTGTGCCAGCTTCAGTGAGTAGTCCAATTCTGATATCTTTCAGAATACTTCCATATTCTTCATCGTTTGCTTGCCTCATATTAGTAGTAAGTTCCTTGTACTCAAAGAAGGACCAAATATTTGCATTACCAATGCTTCCTAATGACTTCTTTGTGTCTTCATGTGTCACAGTATTAAACACTGGTTGTCCTTTAACTGGAGTAAGCTGTAGAAGATCCCCAAAAACTATGACATGTTTTCCACCAAATAACACGTCATAGTCTGTCCTTAGAATTTGCTGCATTTTTAAATGCACAAAGGAAAGCATTAAGTTTGACACCATGCTCACCTCATCAATAATGAGAACTTGCATCTTCTTCAATACTCTTGAAACTTCCAAGCATGCTTCTCCAGTTAGCTTGTGGTATTGTATTTTGTTCTCATGCTCCACTGGTAACATTAGCAAACGATGTAAGGTGATTCCTTTTATGTTATATGCTGCTAACCCAGTTGGAGCAGTAACCACACAAGACAAAGTAGAATCCGTTTTTTGCTGTAGGTAGCTTCTGATGACTTTTATTAAGAAACTTTTTCCAGTTCCAGCTTGTCCGCTTACATACATCCTGATTGGATGAAATGATGTGCATGAGCACTCTTTTTTTTCATGTAGTAATCCGTGATCAATTTTGTTTCTGATCTCTTCATAAATTTGTTGCTGCTCTTCATTCAGTTGTCTTTCCAAATTTGGTAAGTCTATAAATTCTTCTTGAGCTTGATTCATAGCCGTTTCCACTTCATTCATGGCTATTGCAGCTTCATTTTCAACGATTGGTTGTCCTAGAGGATCTTGACTGAGTGTTCCTGAACTTTGGCTGTCTTGAGAACTGTCTCTAGCTACTTCAGCTGCAATTGTAGTTTCCTGTTCAATTTCTTCATTTAACCTTTGCACATAAGTTGTGAATGTACTGCATTTTATGCTGTCTTTGCAAGCATTAAATGAATCTTCATAGCTTTGAAATTCTCCCAGTAGTTCATCCTCTGTACGCCATGGTTTAAACAGCTGTAAAAGAGCCAAGTAGTAAAATTCCTTTTTGTCAGTAGTGTCGCAACTCAGCTTCCTGTGATTTATCAAACTTCCTTTTGTTTGCTTCACCAAACATCCTTCCTCACCAATGACTTTATATTTTCCATTGTTGATGTCTTCTGCGGCTTTTCGTGAATAAATGTAGTTCTGCAGCACTTCATAGAGACACATGTTCTCCAGATGATGACTTCTCTTGGGATAATATGTGTCCAACATGTTTGATTTCAAAATATATGTACTTTCTGGGTCATTCTCGGCCAAATATTCAATTTCTCCAACAGATTTCAGTACCCGATTTCTCATTGCTGCAAGGCCTAAACTTGCCCAAATTATTCTTCTTGATTTCGAGTAGAGACTTGCAGAAGATAACCTATCTGAACATTCGTAGGATCCAATTTCTCGATGCGATAACATCTTTAAACTGAAACTGTACAGCTTCTTACTGATAGTCTTCTCGTGAGAAATCTCTTCCCACATTTCGTTCAATTCAGTTTTTTCAGATTTAGTAATGCAAGACGTTACATATCGAGCAACAGCAATGGAATTGTCAGCTACATACTGTATATCCATGTTAGCATTCCACATGGATAAAATGACTGGGTTGTAGTCATTTATATTTTTTGATTCTTCTTTTCTTTTAAGATTGTAGGTATTCTTAGGTGATTTTCTTGTAATAGTATGTCTCACAGATGACATAAAACTGTTTACTCTTCCATTTGAAAGAACAGGTCTAGGAAATCCAAATCGACATTTAGTGTAGTATTTATCTTTGCTCTTGTATTTCCGTCGACAGTATTTTCCACACCGATGACTTTGGAAACATAAAACTTGCTCCTTTAACTTTTTCTCTTCTGTGCTTTTTGGTATAGCACATGTTGCATATTCTTCAATGAAAGATAACACTGCTTCATCAGTATCTGTTCCAAACTTTGGGGCATCCTTGATCCACAACAGCATATGAATATGAGGAGCACCTCTTGCCTGGTACTCTTTTCTCCAAAAGAAATCCTCTACTTCTCCAAGAGGTGGATTTTTTTTATTGCAGATGAAGGACATCATAGCCTCAAATCTATGATTGAAATATCTGCAAACATTAACCGGATCCAATGAGCACAGTTCTCCTGCTGTCTTGTATTCGATGTTTTTAATGTTTGAATTTGCCTCTCGTAGAAAATCCAGTAAATCATCCCAAGCGTACTCAGCACAGCTTAGGGTAAGGAACCATGTTGGTGTTCCTAAATTTCGTAACATGCATTTTAATTGACCATGGCGTCGGCACCAATATTCATTTGTCCCACGCTGACAAGCCATCAGATTGATCAGTTGTGTTTCCAAATGATCATCTCGGTGCTGCACTTTCTCCATAAAATCCTTAGCAGACACATTTTGTAAATGTACTCCACTTTTTAAAATGTGATTTACTGCATATGATAATGCAGACAAGTCGCTTTCAAATAAAAGATGGAATAACTAAGGAATACTTTGTCGAAATCTTGGATCTTCTGCATATAGTCTTGTAGTCCGATACTCAGAAGCTGGAATCTGTTCTGGACGTTCATCGTATCGTCCTCCTTTTCCTGTAGGAAACAGCTGGGGAAAACATCGAGCTTCCAAGCTCTCCTCCCATACACTCACGGGAGTTCCTTTTGCTTTCTTCATCTGAAACAGATCAATATTGTCTCCCATAACTTCTTTTGAATGAAGAGGATGTATGCTAAAATGTTCATAAATTTCTTCTTCCTTTGACTTGTCCACTTTTTCAATTTGTCCAGTTGGTGTTTCTGTGTCTTCTTGTAAATCTCCTTCTTCTTCTTCTATATAAATTGATTCATACCATTTGTTATTCCTTTTCAAATACAAATTTGCTCTTTGTACTTTCCGTACATCTACCAGCTCCTGCCAAATCTTCTTATTCTTTGTAGGTACACCATTAACCAGAATAACTAATGGTTCAGTTTCCAAAGTGTCTGCATCAATAGTTTCCATATTTTTTTTCAAATCCAAGGGCAAATACACCACTCTTCCTTTTAAAGCTCTCAGTAAATCTGAAGGAGGTAATTTACCAGTTTTTGGCTCCATACGCACTATGGTCTGGAACGGATGAACACATTGAATAAGTATAGACTCATATGTATTTAATTCAGAAAGTTCGGCAGGAATAACATCCAATTCTAAATTATTATGTATAGCTCTGGTCGGCATTCTATTTTCCTCTAACTTGTTGTAACAGTATTTACAAATACGCTGATCTTCACCCAATTCAAAACAATTTTCAAGAAATATATATGTGGCAAAATCCTTCCACTTATAATTATCTTCATTTTCACTTTTTCTGTAGAGATCAACATTCCTAGTTTGTTTTCAATAATGAGTTCTGCGGCAACAAATACAAGTAATATTTGGTCTTTCATTAGAGATTATTGCAAATTTTGTTATGTGATCATTAAATGTCTTACTTACAGAGGGTTCTACATTCTCTTCCACTTCTTCCTCATTTACTGTGTCCTTTCCTGCACTGTCTTGTTCAGGACCAAAGTAACAAAACTGAATTTCATCAGTAACCTTCTCTACATCTGATACCGATCCACAGAACAGAGCCCTATTCAATTCATCTAACTTTATTGCTGGACTTTTAGCAAAATACAACCGTCTCACAAACTTTCTCATTTCAGTATGATGAACAGCCAGCATCCTAAAATGATGAAAAACACTTTTACACACTTTTCTAGATAGACAAGCCAGAGAATGACCCTGCAAACCAGTATTCTCTCTCACTCTACATGGATCTAGACTTTGAAGCACCTTAATCTTCTGTTTTACACTTTTTTTTACTATATTCTCTTAGAAACTCACGAAATTTATCAATAGATTCCTGACGCACAGTGCAAATACTACTACAATTCCAAGTGTACACTGGGGCTTTAGGACGTCTCCCCATAGCCTCATCCGCCATCACTTGTACCTCATCTCTTGGAACCATTTTCTCCTTCTCCATTATACAACCATTTTTCACTTCATAAGCACGACCTCTGGTGTCAACTGCATGCAGTAAACTATTACTTTGAAAATAACTCTCTTCATTAAAAAAAGGTTCACTACTTGAACTATGCATCCATTCTCCTAAAAACACTTTACAAAAGTTTGTTCTTTTCACTTCTCTTTTCCTTTTGGTTTGTGATTTCAGTACATTAACCATTTTATCTAATGTACGCATCCTATTCAAAATTAAAATGAATAGTTTCCTTTTTAATTCTAATGCCTTTGCTGCAATGGCTTCAATTTCTTTTTTTCTCTTATAAAATGTTGCCTTTTGCTTATATTTCTTCACATCCTTTATCAAATTTGACATTACTCTTCTCTGAAACATTTTTCTACGTATCTCTTTAAACGCTGTTTTTCTGTTTAAGTTAATCTTTATTGTTTCTGAAGGTATATTTGCATTAACTAAATGCTCAATTTTTTCCTGTTCTTTTCTATTTAAAACATTCTTTCCAGTACAGACATTTTGTACATTTTTCCTTTTTTTGAAGATGTTCTTTAAAAAATCTTTTGTCTGCTTACCAGAAGACTTTCTCTTTTTCCCAACATGAGCATCTCCAACTAACTTAGGTCCTCCAGTTGCCTTCAAATATAGTTTTTTTTGTGGTTTTTCCTTAGTCTGGATTTTGTGGGCATCTTAAATTTTGTTCACTGCTCTTCAGCAATACCTGAAAAAAACTAAAAAAAAAATTCTTTATTTTATTTAAATATATTACTACATTTTTTATGATCTTTTCAAATCTTAAAATACTAAGTACCCCTTTCCTACAAGTGAAAATCAGAATAACACCTTCACAAATTAAATATCTAAAAACAATTCCTGTGTGCACACAGAGTCATGGTTTGAAATTAGGCAGAAAACGAAATTTCTTTGTCAATTTGAAAGCACACTTCCTACTGCTTTTTTGGCAAGTGATAAGTACTTTTACAATCTGACACATTTCTAATCCACTTTTCAGATTCTCAAAAAAGCACATCTCCAAACAGCTTTTTGAGACCAGCAACATGTGTAACCTGGGTGACTGACTACACTCCAGCAAGGGCAACCAGCCTTAGTGATGCTGAATGTATTTGCATTACTAACTGCAACCTCAAACCCCACTCGGTTGTGAATACTGTGCATGATTCCACAGGATAAGCAGCTGGCTGTGTGCTAAGAGTCTGCTTCTGCACAAAAAAATAGCTCCCCCTTTCCTACTAATGCAACTGTAAAATTACCAGAGCAATACGCAATAAATCTCTGTCTGTAATTCCTCTTTGCACACAGAGTCATGTTTTCATATTAGTCAGAAAACGAAATTTCTTTGCCAATTTGAAAGCACACTTACTACTCTTTTTTTTGGCAAGTGATAAGTACTTTTACAGTGTGACACATTTTAAATCCACTTTTCAGATTCTTAAAAAAACACATGTCCAAACAGCTTTTTCAGACCAGCAACATGTGTAACCTGGGTGACTGACTACACTCCAGCAAGGGCAACCAGCCTTAGTGATGCTGAATGTATTTGCATTACTGACTGCAACCTCAAACCCCACTCGGTTGTGAATACTGTGCATGATTCCACAGGATAAGCAGCTGGCTGTGTGCTAAGAGTCTGCTTCTGCACAAAAAAATAGCTCCCCCTTTCCAACTAATGCAACTGTAAAATTACCAGAGCAATACGCAATAAATCTCTGCCTGTAATTCCTCTTTGCACACAGAGTCATGTTTTCATATTAGTCAGAAAACGAAATTTCTTTGCCAATTTGAAAGCACACTTACTACTCTTTTTTTTGCAAGTGATAAGTACTTTTACAGTGTGACACATTTTGAATCCACTTTTCAGATTCTTAAAAAAGCACATGTCCAAACAGCTTTTTCAGACCAGCAACATGTGTAACCTGGGTGACTGACTACACTCCAGCAAGGGCAACCAGCCTTAATGATGCTGAATGTATTTGCATTACTGACTGCAACCTCAAACCCCACTCGGTTGTGAATACTGTGCATGATTCCACAGGATAAGCAGCTGGGTGTGTGCTAAGAGTCTGCTTCTGCATAAAAAAATAGCTCCCCCTTTCAAACTAATGCAACTGTAAAATTACCAGAGCAATACGCAATAAATCTCTGCCTGTAATTCCTCTTTGCACACAGAGTCATGTTTTCATATTAGTCAGAAAACGAAATTTCTTTGCCAATTTGAAAGCACACTTACTACTCTTTTTTTTGCAAGTGATAAGTACTTTTACAGTCTGACACATTTTGAATCCACTTTTCAGATTCTTAAAAAAGCACATGTCCAAACAGCTTTTTCAGACCAGCAACATGTGTAGCCTGGGTGACTGACTACACTCCAGCAAGGGCAACCAGCCTTAGTGATGCTGAATGTATTTGCATTACTGACTGCAACCTCAAACCCCACTCGGTTGTGAATACTGTGCATGATTCCACAGGATAAGCAGCTGGGTGTGTGCTAAGAGTCTGCTTCTGCATAAAAAAATAGCTCCCCCTTTCCAACTAATGCAACTGTAAAATTACCAGAGCAATACGCAATAAATCTCTGCCTGTAATTCCTCTTTGCACACAGAGTCATGTTTTCATATTAGTCAGAAAACGAAATTTCTTTGCCAATTTGAAAGCACACTTACTACTCTTTTTTTTGCAAGTGATAATTACTTTTACAGTCTGACACATTTTGAATCCACTTTTCAGATTCTTAAAAAAGCACATGTCCAAACAGCTTTTTCAGACCAGCAACATGTGTAACCTGGGTGACTGACTACACTCCAGCAAGGGCAACCAGCCTTAGTGATGCTGAATGTATTTGCATTACTGACTGCAACCTCAAACCCCACTCGGTTGTGAATACTGTGCATGACTCCACAGGATAAGCAGCTGGGTGTGTGCTAAGAGTCTGCTTCTGCACAAAAAAATAGCTCCCCCTTTCCAACTAATGCAACTGTAAAATTACCAGAGCAATACGCAATAAATCTCTGCCTGTAATTCCTCTTTGCACACAGAGTCATGTTTTCATATTAGTCAGAAAACGAAATTTCTTTGCCAATTTGAAAGCACACTTACTACTCTTTTTTTTGCAAGTGATAAGTACTTTTACATTGTGACACATTTTGAATCTACTTTTCAGATTCTTAAAAAAACACATGTCCAAACAGCTTTTTCAGACCAGCAACATGTGTAACCTGGGTGACTGACTACATTCCAGCAAGGGCAACCAGCCTTAGTGATGCTGAATGTATTTGCATTACTGACTGCAACCTCAAACCCCACTCGGTTGTGAATACTGTGCATGATTCCACAGGATAAGCAGCTGGGTGTGTGCTAAGAGTCTGCTTCTGCACAAAAAAATAGCTCCCCCTTTCCAACTAATGCAACTGTAAAATTACCAGAGCAATACCAAACAGCTTTCTGAGACCAGCAACATGTGTAACCTGGGTGACTGACTACACTCCAGCAAGGGCAACCAGCCTTAGTGATGCTGAATGTATTTGCATTACTGACTGGAACCTCAAACCCTAAAAGTATTCCTTATTTATACCAGTACACCTTAATTTATGGTGAAAACATAGTCCATATTATTTTACATGTTCCTCACATTTAAATTTCTCCCAAAACACAAAATGATAAACACAACTTCAACAAAAGGAATTCCAATTCTATTATTCATTTCTTAATTTACCATATACATCCCTTCTCAAACTCTTAACTCACCTTTAAAATTAGTTAGTTGTGAAAGAAATGTGGCACTCAAACAGCAGATTATCAGAGCCAGGATCTCTGTTCTGTACACCTCTCTCCTCTCAGCAGAACCAGATAATGGCAAAGTTTCCCTCTCTTTTTCCACACATATACATGTTAGTTTCAAATCTCAGTGCTTCCCCCTTTTTTTCAAATGTAATCACACGTTTCTATTGGTTGAAAACCAACCCTTTTCCAACAGTACCCTTCCCCCAACTTGACTTCAGCCTAGTACCCTTCCCCCAACTTGACTTCTGCCTGCTACCATAGCAACTGCTCTTGAAACACTGCTGTGTAGAGTTAGGTCAGAAGTTCACCACACAATGTTTCATTTCTAAAGAGCAGGAGTGCTTGACTTTTCAAACCTTACAGCAAATCCATAGTACTGTTCTTTGGTAACACATTTTTCTGTACCAATACAAAACATGCTTCTATAAATTTACACATACAGCCTAGTTTTTAGTTTAGAATGGTATGAAACAGCCAATCAGTTCTTTTAAAAAAAAAAAAATATGTATGCCTCCATTTCCAAACTGTCTTTCATTTCTTTTTACCATTCTACTGAATTACACCTCCTGAGTGCACCCCGATCTCCTTTGAAGATGTTCACAGTGTGGATTGTAGGGCACAGCTATGTCTTCTGGAGTGAAAAGTATGCAGAGAAAACAGGTATGGTGAGAGACCTTGCTTTGCCAAATGTAGACATTAAATGGATTGGACAGAGAGGGTTGAAGTGGCACCAATTGATGCCATTGGTGAAATCCTTCATGCAAATCCAACACCCTGACCTCATAATAGTGCACTGTGGTGGCAATGACCTAGGCACTTTGACTGGGGTAGGTCTGGAAATGCTTATGAAGGACACCTTTGCACAACTGTTTTCACTTTTCCCTAAAACTGCCTTTGTGTATTCTAACATATGCCAAAGGCAAAAATGGAACTGGTCCAATCAATTTTGTCCGCAGATTGACAAAGCAAGAAAGCACGTCAACAAATCTGTTTCTGCTTTCCTCCGAGACTATGGTATGGGTTCCATTTACAACAACAACTTGCGTTACGACATGCAAGACATTTATAGAGGAGATGGTGTACACTTCACTGATGAAGGGAACAGAGTCTTCCTCTTGAACCTTAGACTCTGCGTCGGTACTTACTTGTAGGTACCAGTAAAAAATCAAATCACTTCATAAACACAACGGCTCTTTTTAGAGCCCCCTAATATCTAAACACTTAAATCTGAATTTTATTTCTTTTTATATTTTTTTTTTCTACCGTACGCGTACGGTAAGCTTACGGTAAGCTTACCGTACGCGTACCCCGCGATTTTTTTTTTAAATTAATAAATGTTTTTTTTGTACTTTTCTGTCCTTCTTTGACCCCCTTTCAAATGTTAGGGGGTCTGTAACTCTCTTCCTTGCCCCCTTTTCTAGTTATCACCCTTTTTTTTCTGAGTGAAACACACAAAATGGCGGCCGCCGCTTCCTGGTTTCGACCGATTCAAATGTTTACTAAGATCTAACAGCCAATCAGAATCGCGCTCGCGCACGTCACCGTACGCGTACGGTAAGCTTACGGTAAGCTTACGGTAAGCGCACGGTAAGCTGCCACAGATATATATATTGATTTAAATGCTATTTTCTCAGGAACTACTGAACAGATTGACACCAGACCTACAAAAGGCACTTCCTTGACCTGAGGACTACCTCTCTGCCAAATTCCAAGTAACTCTGTTCAGCCGTTGGGCTGTAGCTGTGTCTAAAGGTCCTATGGAAAAATGCATGGGAAAAACGCGTTTTGGGACCCCCCTTTTTTCTCAGCCCCCGCTTGACGAATCCCCCCGAGACTTTCTGGGTAGGAGCGGAGCGTAGCGCCCCATTAGTTTTGAAAATTTCGCGAGGATTCGTCGACCGGCGCCAAAGTTATTCAAAATAGAATGTTGCGGTTTTCCTATGGAAAAGGGGTCCTAACTATAACTACCTACTGGCGACCGCCAGTAGGTAATATATATATATATGTATATATATATGAAAGGCGCCAAGTAACCTGTAGAGAGATGCTGCAGAAAGTGACAATAGTGAGAGTGACTTCTCAAATATATCCGAACAAAATGGAGTAAAAAACAAAAGTTTAACAGAATTCAACCTGATGGCTCAAGGTGGGCACTCAGCACACAACAAACAAAGAGGAGCAGGATACAGAGGTCGTGAACAAGGAGGAAGAGGAGGCGCAAGAGGAAACGCAAAATCAAGAGACAACCCGGGAAGCCCTTTGGGAAGCCGAACAAGGGTGCAGAAGATGGTGAAATAATGGATCAAAGGACAGTTATCAACTTGTCAGGTCGTAACCTGAGCAATGCAGAGGTAGAAGTATTGTTGTTGGGTCTATCCTTTTGCCCTACTACCCAGTTCAAATACACACAGAGTAGAATTGACTTATTCCATTTCACAAGAAAACTTAGATTAAGAAAGTAGTATGCCACTAGAGTTTCAGAAAGACCTGAGAATAAGAGAGAGTCGCCCAGCAACATCAACAATGGGGACATTGAGTTGTTGCATTTGATGAATGAACTAGAGGGAGAACAGGGATTAATTCACGATCCATTTATTAATCTGATAAATGATGACATTAGACTTGACCTTAGTGTTTAAAGTGGATTCAGACCGAAATGTATCTTTTTTCCACAGATAAGTAATTATGCCATTGATGTGTTATGAGAAAGGCATGATGCATGAGTTCTTGGGTCTATCTAAGAAGAGATGGTTTGTCGGAAAAAATATCACTGAAGCACAGACAGAGGCTATAGAGAGTCTGAGAAAGGATCAATCAATTGTAGTTAAAAAAATCCGACAAAGGGGGGAACGTCGTGGTACTCTCAAGGGAAATGCACATTGATGAAGGCATCAAACAACTTAGCGATATTGCCAGATATGAGTTGAGTAATAGAACAAAATATGAGGCATCTAGTAAGATGTATCAAATGCAATTGAGTGAGTGGAGGGAAAGAGGCCTGCTCGAATGGGAGGAACATGATTATTTGGCCTGTAAATTCCCTAAACACCCTGCCATATACTTACTATGGAAGATTCATAAAAACAGTTCTAAACCCCTGGGGAGACCGATTGTCTCTTCAAGAGGAAGCTGCTTAGAGAATACTTCTAGGTACGTAGCCTTTTTTCCTGCAGCCCCTGGTACAAAGTCTCTCATCTTTTGTTAAAGATACAGGTGACTTTCTTAGATGGATACATGACATTGAATGGAAAGATGAGAACCTTCTCTTATGCCTGGATGTAAATAGTCTATATACATGCATCCCACACAACCTAGGATTGAGAGCATGCCGTCATTTTTTGAGGAACAGCTCACTGTCATATCTGTTTCATATGGAGATGCTCATATACATGATGTATACCTGTCTCACCCAAAATTTCTTCACATTCAATAGTAAGATCTACTGGCAGACACTATGCACAGCAATGGGGACCTGCTTCACCCCCAGTTTTGCATGTCTTTACCTCAGCTGGTGGGAGGAGCAGGTGGTGAACAATTTGGATCAATTTACCCAAAAGGTCGTAATGTGGGTCAGATACATAGATGATATTTTTTGTATCTGGAGTGGTAATAAGAATGAGGCCAACCAGTCTGTTAGTACATTGAATATCAATACATTAAACCTCAAATTCACAAGCCAAATTGCCATGAAAAAGATTGAATTCCTAGACCTTTGCTAACCGTGAATGGGAATAAGTTGAACAGCTCCTTCTATCGCTAAGAGACAGCGGACAATAGCCTGCTTCATGCCTGTAGTTGTCACCCAGATAATTTGATACAAAGTATCCCTCTAGGTGAACTACTTTGAGGAAAATGGAAGTGCAGTTCAGAAGAGGGCTTTAAGATTTAAGAAATACGAATGACTAAAAGAGCAGCACGGAACGCATGAGGCTACCGGCTGCCGTAAGGTGCAGGCTAACTTATTTTTTCTTAAAACTGCGTTTAATTGTTTTTTTATGCTTTTAAAAATCACTCACTGTGCTTGAATTTTATGCTTTTTAAATCACTTACTGTGCTTGAATTTGAATTGGATGTGAAGCACTCAGGCTCACTCCACACGATCGGGGGCAGGCTCTCCATACTTGACCCATCCTCACAGGAAATCACTTTGAGGCTGAAAGCGGCGCATTTCGGGACAGCGCTCTAGCTTTCCGGCTCATGGGCGAATATTTAAATGGGGCCGCAGCACAGCCGCCCAGCAGACGCGCCCAGCGGGGGCCCCGCAGGTGCTACAACGATGTGCCTTAGGCAGAGGTCTTCAATCTGTGGGGCGCGACCCCCAGGGGGTCTGTGGAGGCATGGAAAGGGGGTCGCACACTTCATTTGCTAAAACAAAACGGCCCAGACAATTAGTTAAAATGCTTTCGTGTGCTGGGAAATCGAGGCCAGGCAGACCTCTATACATGCATTTCTACCAATGTGTTGCTGGCCTGAAAGAAATGCAAATGTGTACAATGAGTTAACCTGTAAAAGTAAAGAATTTGCAGATTAACTCGTTGTGCACATTTGCATTTCTTTCAGGCCAGCAGCACACTGGCAGAAAGGTGTATTTAGCTGTCTGCCTGGCTTGATTTCTCAGGGTAGGAGAGTGCTGTTGCAGTTAATTGATCAAATCACTTAAAGCTTTTTCAGTGGTAGAGCTGTGAAGTGCTTGCGTTTAACTGTCTTTGTATTTACATAGTGCTTACTATACCTGAAAATATGTTGAAGGGGCAGTTATGTAAAAAAAAAACCATTGCATTACATAGGGTCTGGATATTACTAAAATCAATGGGCGTTATATACAATGAAATGGTGTGGGGCAGCACCGCAACTATTTTGCTGCACTGCCCTGCGCCAATTCAAAAGAGCAGGAATGGACTGTATTTATAAGATACAGTGCACTTCTGTCCTTTTTGCTGGTGCACAATTTTGTGCCTAGCGCCAACCCAGGCACCTTTGCACCATGGTACAAGGGCGTCTAGCTTCTTGGCAGGATTGTTTTTGTGCAAGAAGGCATGCCTTCCCGCACAAAAACAACCCATGGAGGCTTTTTCCTCTTTCTATGTGTCCTACACATGGAAAGAGGAAACAATTGAGGCGAAATAAAGATATTTCTCCTCATTAGGCATCCCCTGGGGCAGCTTACAGTTTTGACGCATCCTTAGATTTACAGATCCTTTTAAATCTGGGAATGTGTCAAAATACAAAGGAAATTCCACCACCATGCCCATGGAACGCCCCCTCCCGATGCAGTGTAAGGCAACGCATCGACTTGCGCTGCGTTGCCTTACACCATATCTAGGAGGCCATGAAAATCCACGCAAAGACTTTGCATGGCCTCTTAGATATGAGTCTGCACTCAGCGCAACCAGGACGTCATAAAAAAAGTATGCACCGGCAGGGCAAGGGGCTTATAAATAAGCCCCTATATTTTGGAAGCAGCCCATATATTTTGGAAGCACCATTTTATAGTAAAAAATTTTGCACATTTTGTAGTGGTCTATCTTGTACTGTGTGTAATGCAAGTATAAAATAAAGAGTTACATATTCACAGTGCTTTCTGTCCCGGGCTGTGACCTCATTGCACTAAAAATACACATGTCCCTATTCTCCACTGCACCAACCACGATTTAATTCTGTGGCTCTCTGGTTTCACACAGACTTCTGCAGTGCATGAACTAATAGAGGTTTCATAATTTATTATAGGGCATTTCCCACTGAGTAACAACTTTTAAAAATATATTTATTATTCATTGAAGCTGCCCGTTATTTTATATGTAGCTACCTGACGGTGAAAGACCTAAAAAACATACGTATGTTTTAATTATGATGAATGATGTTCGGCTACCTCCGGTTACATGCAGTTGTAAATGCCAACTGTCAGCATCCCATGAAATATAGTATGGTTTTTCTCTAATGCCATGCAATAACGTTTCAGCCCATGCATTACAACTGTTATACCAAGGGCCACTGGAATTATGTGATTGTGCAGCCGCTGCGATTTTAGCATAATTATAGATTTGCCGCACTTGCCACATAATCCATCATCTGCCACATAATTTGCTTATTTTAACAAAAAAAAATTATTTACTCAAAAGATTCAAATGTTACTAAAAGGAGCAACGTGTAGAAGGCCTTTTGTGAAGCAGTACTGGTCACCTTGTTGTTGCTTATTGCAATACTGGGGTGTTACACTGGTACTTATGAGGTGCAAACATTTATGGTTGTCAATCATAAGAAGTACGAGGTTCTAGAAATATTTGTCAGGAGGGAGTCCTTACGCCTAAAACATTTTGATGGGGGGGTCTTGGCATCAAAACGTTTGAAGACCACTGGCCTAAGGCAAGCCATCTGTGCCCGTCCATGTCCAGAGCGCGGCCAGCGCCAGCTATGCTGTACGCGGCTCGCCCGGCAGGCGAATATGTCCTAAACCTGAATGTGTTGGAATTGTGACTATACATTCAAGCTTGACTGCATGGGCTCTCACCATCAGTAGGCCTGCATTGTCTGCCTATACTCTTTGATGCTGGATCCCCGCCCCCTATAGCTGCTCCATCCACGAACCCCACCCATAAAACTCTGGCCTGGACCCACTCCCCCCATTAGGACCTGCCTGGCCAACTGCAGATCCCTCCCAAGACACGCTGATGAAATTTGTCTTGCCTTTGAAGTGCACTTGTGGGATTTAATGTTACTCACCAAAACCTGGCTTAGAGATAGCACAAACCCTGAACTCACACTAGCCATTCCGGCTGGTTATCAGCTGATAGGTGTCACAGGGCTGGTAACAAAACCGGGGGGGTGGGGGAGGGTGGCGGCTAATTCTACGAGCGGGCTTTGAAATCTCTTACAGAAAGATCGATAACATAGGGCCCCTGGAAGCTATGTTCTTTTCTGTTAAAATTGCTTCAGACCTGTTGATGGCCGGCATCATAGTGTATAAACCTCCAAACTCCCCTGTCTGTCACCTGCTAGAACTATATGACATTGCATCTGACCTTTCGCTCTAGCACGCCTGGTTCAGGATCCTAGGCGATTTCAACGTCCATATGGAGAACGACAATTGCACCAAAGCCAGTCAACTGGCCGAAACCTTCCGTGGTTTTAAGCTAACACAGCTGGTAAACGGCCCAATGCCCTTAGCAGGCCGTACTCTGGACCTTATTTTCATGAATAACCCCAATTTAAAAGCAGCGCCCCTTTTACCGCTCACCTGGTCTGACCACTTTCTTATACCTTTCAGCCTGGAACTCAACCACCCTAGCTCCAGACCGCATCAAGCTCTAAAAAAAAGGAGAATGTGGTGTAACGTCACCAGTAAAAGCATGACACCCACACTCACAGCTACACCTCTCCAGTTGTCAGGTAACCCTAATGAAGACTCAGTAAGATTTAATAGTTGGATGTCCAAAGCCTTAGACATTGTTGCTCCCATCAGATCAACCACCTCCTCCATGCAAAGACCCTCAGCCCCCTGGTTCCCCCCTAAACTTCGCACTGAGAAAAGTCGCGTAAAAAAAAATGGAGCACACCTGGGGACAATCCTATGACCCCACTGCCAAACTGGTATACAGGAAAGCTCTAAAAAACTTTCACAAACTTAAGCACAACACCATGAGGGACAATTTCTCTAATCAGATCAGCTCTGCTGGCAACTCAGCGAAAATACTGTTGTCCAAGACTTCATAAAGCCTGCTGCCACTATCAGTATGGTTCTTCCCACCTCTTCCCTCTGCACAGGCCTGTCTGACTTTTTCCAAGACAAACTCCAAGCTATCTACAGCACCTTCACTTCCCCATAGATTACCTCTGAGCCCACTATCTCGTCCGACAATAATGACATGCTTACCAAATTCCACCCATGATTCTCTGCAAAAACGATTAACCTGCAAATGCAGGTCAATGGGCGATTCTTGCCCGGCATAGTTCTTTAAATTCTTGGCACAGTGTATCAACGCCCCATTAAATCAAATTTGGAACTCCTCCCTGAGTTCAGGAATTTTCCCTGCAGTGTAGAAACAAGCCTACCTCCTGCCAATCCTTAAAAAAACGGAAGCCGATCCGGCTGAATTAAAAAACTTCAGACCCATCCCCCTGCTCCTGGCACTGTCTAAAATCCTTGAATAAAGAGTCCCGGAGTAACTGTCCAATCATTTAGAATCCAGGAACGTCTTCTATGACTCCCAATTCGGCTTCAGAGCTGGCTACAGCACGGAGATCGCCCTCCTCAAAGTATCCAAGAGTGTACGAGGTAGGTCGACCAGGGCAAAGCAGCTATGCTTATGCTGCTCGACCTGTCCCCGGCCTTTGATACGGTTGCCCAATCCATTCTTATTGGCAGATTAAGAGACCTGGGTATTCAGGGTTCAGCCCTGTCCTGGATCCAGTCCTTTCTGGAACACCGATCACAACAAGTCTTTCTCTGCCCTTTCATCTCTGCCGAGAAACCCCTGCACTGTGGGGTTCCCCCGGGATCTGCACTCAGCCCTCTTCTTTTCAGCACCTACCTCTCACCACTGGCAGCCCTAGTTGAATCTTCCGGGGTGAGGGTGGTCTCCTACGCGGATGACCCCATTGGTGTTCTCCTTCGAGGATCATTCAGACAATGCTTTGACTAATTTTTTTAAAGTTTTGTTTTTGTCCTCATCGCACCTTAGACCAAGGCAAATTTTACAAGCCGCATATGTTGGAACTGAGCGCCCTTCGGCTCACTGCTTAGATCTATGCCCCCCTTGGGCTTCCTCACGTGGTTGAGGTCAGGTGTAATCATTGGACCGGGATTTGACCACCATGGTTCTTAACACTTTATCAGAATTAACCGGCCTCCCCACTCTAGGAGGGGAGACCAGATGTTTCCATATACTTCTGTCCTGTCTCCCTGGTCTAGACATGCCATATTAAGCGCAGTTTTAATCCAATTTTCTTTATTGGGGGAAATCGGATATTTCCACCCTAAACAGACCTCCCTTCTGGCTAAAATGATGAGATATAATAATAATCCCAAATCTGATTGCGAGAACTCCTCCCCTGTAAAATAGTTTGAGCCAAAAATCACAAGATTGGCATCTATCCCCAAATCAATGCCAAAAATAGATGTCAGAGTGTCCCCCACATTCTTCCAAAATAAACGTAATTCTATGCATTCAAAGAACATGTGGATATCATCGGCTTTATCGGTTTTACATCTAGGACATAGTGGAGTCGGAGCAGGGGCAAACTTAGCAATTCTAGCCGGAGTATAATAAAGCCTGTTTAGGACGAAAAAATTATTATTTTTTAGCCGAGCAGGCTTTATAAATCTATACAGAAGTTTTATGGAAGATTCAAATCGAGCTTCTGTGGGGTGGGCATATGGATAGAGATTCCACACCGCTGATTGGGACGGGATCTCGCTATCTTCTGCATCCAATAATCTTGCATACCAAAGAGATATTTCTTTTTTCCTTGGTTGCGGGTCTTGTAATAGCTGCTCAAGGTCCCAGTTCCCTTTAATTTCACCCCCTTCCGCCTTATACCATGATCGTAACTGGAGGTACTTGAATCTTGAGAGAGTAGTGCCGATCTTGACCTCTAACAGTTCCCATGGAAGTACCCCATCTGAGACGACCAAGTCCGACCATTTCCACAAGTTAGCCTCCCTTATGGGGGTCGCTAGACAGTTATTCAGGCATTTTGGGGTCCCTGGTGAATCCTATATCGGGGCAAAATCGGAGAAATAGCCTATACCCCAAATTCACCTCATCTTATACCAGTTTGATAATGCAGTTTTTAAAACCTTGAGGCGCACCTGTTTGAAAAATCTGGGAGCCCCAAATTTATACAGAAACCCACCTTGCCTGTTGTCCCCCTCTGCCACTACCATTTCTCCCAGGAGCCTACCCCACTTAGACTCTACCGGGATTGTTAACAACATCCTAATGGCCTTAAATTGAAATGCCATTAGGTACCAACTAATATCTGGTAGACCCAGGCCACCCTTTAGGAGCTTTCTTCTTAGTTTCTTCCATGATAATCTTGCACTTTTCTGCCCCATATGAAGCTTCCAATTTTAGCCTGGATTTTACTGATGATTTTCTGTGTAAATGTAAGGGGGATCGTGTTGAAAAGATAGGTCAACTTAGGGAGTACCAACATCTTTACTAGGTTTACCCTTCCGTAGATCGTCATGGGGAGATTTTTCCACCTAGCAAAGAGATAGTCTATGTCCTTTTCGATTTTAACCAGATTTAAGAGGGGAATTTTCTTCAGATCCTTCACTATTTTTATCCCAAGATATCTAAACTCCCCACTTTCTAAGCCCCGCCTATATGTTGTATTCCAACACATAATCTCGGTTTTGGCTGAGTTTGCTAGATATCCTGATACTAAGCCAAACTCCTGTAACAATATCTCAATCCAGGGAATGGCTATGTTGGGATCGCTGGTATAAATAATAACGTCATCGGCATAGAGTGCAATTTTACAGTGATAATTTTGTGATTGAAATGGTCTAATATCATTATCCAACCTAATCATCTGTGCCATAGGTTCAATATATATATTGAATAAAAGCAGGGACAGGGGGCAACCCTGCCTCGTTCCTCTCTGTATTTCAAAACTGGGGATCAGGGAACCATTTAACAAGATTTTCGCAGATGCCCCAGCATAGCATTTTTTTAGGGTCTGCACACATATTGGGCCTATACCTGCAGTCTCTAATGCCCCCCATAGGTATTTCCAACATACTCGATCAAACGCCTTAGCGGTGTCTAAGGCCACTACTGCTAAGGGGTCACCCCTGATCTCTGCCAGGTCAATATTCCCGATCAAGGTTATGCTTTCACTAATTTCAGAAGCTGCCTGAGTATCATCTCAGCTTGGATGACACTGAATTGCCTTAATCTTAACTCGGATAAAACCGAGGTCCTCTTTTTCAATCAGAAGTCCTCTCCGCCCCCGCGTTATGGTGGCCTCAGGGGATTAATCCTCCCCCGGTACCAGCTGACTCGGCGAGAATCCTGGGGTTCGGATTCGACAATGAACTCTCCTGCAAATCCCAAATCTGGCAAGTCTCCTCCTCTTGCTTTCGAAAGCAACGCATTATGCGGAAATTCCTCCACTTCCTTCCATTGGAATGTCGTAGAACTGTAGTCCATGCACTTATTACATCTCACCTGGACTACGCCAACAGTCTCTACCTGGGTCTCCCCACCTATCCGTCTCGCAGACTGCAGATGGTCCAGAACGCTGCGGCCAGAATGATCTGCAAGATACCTTTCCACCATTCGATCTCCCCCCACCTGAGGAACCTGCACTGGTTACCCGTGATCAGGCGCATTGAATTCAAGGCCCTGATTCTGGCGTTCAAGAGCAACCAGGTTACTGGGCCCGCCGTAGCTGAGAAACAGACTCCAACATTACCATCACGTCTGGGCCCTGAGATCCAACCATCTGTGTCTCCTTGTCATTCCCCATTTTCGTAAGGCAAGGACAGGCCACAGAGCCTTCGCAGTCAGGACCGCCAAACTCTGGAATGCCCTGCCACTCTCTATCCGCTTATCGGAGACAGAACTAACTTTCCGCTGTGCCCTTAAATCTGGCTTTTCAACTACATCTAGCACCTTCCAGCACCTATCTAATCAGTCAACTGCCTCAGCGCCGGGAAACCTCAGTTGGGGGTAGCTGCGCGCTACACAAATTCCTAAATAAATAAATACAAAATGCTTGCAGAGAGGCTATAGACGTCCCATGAGTAGAAAAGCCAGTCAAGAAGTTGAGAAACGGACCAGAATAGAGTTACTGACACCTAAAAGTACATTAAGTGATGAGTCAGAACAGAAAATTAGGTTTATCACAACATCCCATGGCCAAGCTAAGCAAGTGAGAAAGGGTTTAGATAAATTTTGGCACGTACTAAAGACAGAAAAGGATTTGGCTGGCTGTATTGAAGAATACCCGTAAATCCCATTAAGAAAGGCAAAATCATTAAAAGACGTAATTTGTAGAGCGCTTACCACACCTGAGGTGAAGGGTACGGTGTACAAGGATTCTACATTTGCGGTTGTTGCAAAGCATGTAAATTCAGTGATAATTGCAAAGAGATAGAACTATCACCAGACTGTAAACCATATAGAAACAATAAAAGTGCCTTTCACCACTGATCATGTGGTGTGAGCTTTGAAATGACGGTGCAACAAATAGCATATTGGCAGCACGATCAACAAAGCGAAGAAGCACATTCTAGAGCATCTTCGTGCTATCAAGAATGGTGATAAACAGTACCCTATCGCCAGACATTTCAAGACCCATCACAACTAGAACAGTAACTTTCTATCGTTTGTGTACTTGATACCATTTTAACTCATGAACGAGGGGGTGACAGGGTTCAGGAATTAAGGCGCCTGGAATCCAAACTGATAATTCAATACCACACCTTGGCCCCAATAGGTCACAATGAGGATGAAGAATTGTCGGTCCACTTAGGATGAGTCAGTTCACCAAACAATATGATGTCTAGACACTGCTGAGCAGCACAGGTTTTAATGTTTTATGACACCCTGCTACTTAATCAGTTATCATGTTTTAACCTCACTTGTGTTTTTCCTTAATGCACTTTAGTTGTATGAATGAATATTTGGAATGTGACTATCAATAAGACTGTTCATGTTTTTTACAGATTTCCTCTGAAGTGAGTGACAAGTGGAAGGCATTGGAGCTAAATATATCTACCTGATATGAGTGAAACGCAAAGATAATGCAATCTTGGATTGGAAGAATGAAAGTTGTTTCGGACTGGCCTATAGTTTTGACAGTTTTACAAGAGCAACAGTATTTAGCAAAGCCCACTTGGGCAGTGGTGACTTGGGTCAATAGTAAAGGAGATCCATTGTTTAGGTATGACTGATCTGTTTTAGGAACAAAGTTTGTACTAACTGTGTGATTAAATCCCAATTAGGATTAACTCCCAACACGAGTGCTGGTCTTTCCTTTTGGGAGTGGTAGCAAAATATTTTATCGAGACTGCCCTCGCGTGACCAGAGCACCTGTTGAAGGGTGCAGAAGCAAATAGGCAGATGAATGGAGCAGATATATATAATATTTATAATTATATTTATATATTTATGTATTTATACATTTATATATTTATGTACTTATATATGAACCTTTGAGGGAATACAGTTTATTACATAGTCGTTCTCCATTCTGTTGAACAGCTCCGCACCAGGGGGATCCCTGGTGAGTCTTCAAATTATGTATTAAGTTTAGACGATATGCAGTTGATGGCTCAGATCTAACATCATTTCCGCTGCATTTTCTGAGTAGTCTTTTTAGCCTTCACTATTTGTATTTCTGTACTTATTGCACTTTTGCACATTTTTGCACTGACGTCAGCACTTTGATACAATACTTCAGACTGCCCACTTGACTGATGTTGCACTAGGATGTATGTTGGGTGTCAGATGAGATTCTGCTCTTCATTGATATTTTGGTATTTGTACCGGCATATTTTGCATATGTAGACATACCAGTCAGTGATTATATGATCCTCGATTATTTTGTTAGAAGGATTTTCAGGGATACAACTATGAATCCTTACAACCTAATGTTTTTACCGTCACTTTTTACAATCATATTTGAGATAACTTAGGAATTGCATATAAAGTGGTTTTACTATTCCCTTTCATGTATTGCCAATTTCTTAATATGTGTACAGAACTCCTTGATGCATTTGGTCATTTTATACACAGTATGTATTTATACTTGTGTATCATGGCATAAGCGTGATTGTATTCCATACTATCAGTCACTTTCATGATTTAATATTTTCATAAATTTAAGTGAAAACATTTGTGTTAGAACTTCACATTTCTTTTTAACCAAGTGTAATTTCTATTTTCAGCATCACTATATAATTTTGTGCAGTCTTTCTTTCTCTTTCTTCTTATGTGAAACACATACAGAGTCACTCTTTTATGTCTATACTCTATGCAGACGATCAGTCACATGGTATGTGGGTTTTTAATTTAAACGTCACTTCCTCGTAACGTAATCATGTGAGCAAGGCCAGGTCGTTGGGCGAAACATGTTATGACCTTTGCACTGATTGAAATATTAAACGCCATCTCGGCAAACACAACAGCAAAATTGAAGTCGTCCGTCTCTCTGCTTGGTGCCTGGAAGCTCTTTGGAGTTGTAACTGGATATATATATATATATATATTTTTTCACTGAAAAAAACATACATTTTACAGACGTTATAGTTAGGAATTAGCATTTAAAAAACCTTAGAAATTCACTGAAGAAAACATAGGTTTCAGGGACATTATAGTTAGTTGGACATTTGACTCATATAAAAGGGGAGAAATTCAACAGTTATAGTTAGTTGAGTTAACTATAACTCACGCGCCCCCAATGCACTGGTGATGACGTCACATATTACATCACTCATGACATGGTCAGTGACATCGCTGATGACATCACTGATGGTTTTTTCACTGAATTTCAAAGGTTTTTTAAATGTTAATTTCATATTTTAATATTTATAAAACCTATATTTTTCCTATATTTTTTTGTTATATATTTTGGAACTCTGTTATCCTTTTTTGTTTTTAATTTGAAAAATATGTAATGTTTTATATCTTCAAAAAAAGTATGTATATAGTTTTCTTTTTTTTTTTTTAGAAAACTGAAGTCCCGTACCGGTATTGTACCAAGCTCCATCAGCACGCAAATCCTATCCGCCATATTGCTAAACTCGTAAAGGATGCGCATTTCATATCCGACGCGTAACATACGTATGTGGTCGCGCCAGCTGCTACTTTGGTATGCGACGGGTACGCAGTACCAAGCCGCACCTTACGTCATGTACATATGGGGTCACGCCCACTGCGCGTTGCGTATGCGATGAGTGTATGCTGCCAGGCCCTGTGTTATGACATAGATGTATGGTGTCGCACCGGGAACACCATTCCCTCTTTTTTTTTCATCTCAAAACTTTATCTAAATAAGTTTAAAGTGTATATGAGAACAAGCGATAATCTAAAATATTTTAAACATTTATATATTTCTAACTGTAAGAAACTTATATTACGGTAATATTTTCTCAAAATCGCGTCTGGTGGAAGTGGGTACGGGCACGTGAGCTCGACTCCTTTTTATTACCAGGGTCACATATCCAGTGACGTCTGTGCTGGATGCATTTTGGAGTGAGTGTAAACCAGCCCTCAGAGAATGGTTGCTGCTAGCATCAACTACAACAGTAATCATTGGATCACACACAGAGATTCAATATTAAAAGGGTCAATAGTTTGTGCTGCAGTAAGGTAGGGACACTAGATGTAAAATAATACAGAAAAGATTATATCATAAAACAACCATAACTTGTGGTATACTAAGATACAGGCAGCAGATCTGAAATAATACAAAAAAAGATTGTATCATAAAGGGTCCATCAGGTCTAGTGTACTTAGATAGCCACATCAAAAGCATTCAGCATGTGCACAGCCAGCGTTGATGCGTGCTGCGTGCGGGCCGTACTAGGAGCAATGTCTGTTGCCTACAACACTACATCATCTGCAATAGCGACTCGATCTGAATTGTAAACACTGCTGTCTGCAGTGTAGGCCAGAGAGCGGTCAGCAAGGGCCCACAGCCACGTGGCGTTAACTTGAGCTGTCCTGTTTGCTGTTACCGAAGCAACAAAAACTGTGTACGGACCCTGTGATGATGCGTATGCGTGCGGCGGATAGAGCGCAATGGAGCAATGTCTGTTGTCTACAACACTACATCATCTGCAATAGCAACTCAATCAGAATTGTAAACACTGCTGTCTATAGTGTAGGCCAGAGAGCGGTCAGCAAGGGCCCACAGCCACGTGGCGTTGACTTGAGCTGCCCAGTTTGCCGTACGTGAAGCAACAAAAACCTTGTGCGGACCCTGTGATGATGCGTATGTGTGGTGCGAACAGAGCGCACTGGAGCAATGTCTTTTGCCTACAGGACTGCGTCATCTACAATAGCAACTTGATCTAAATTGTGATCACTGCTGTCTGCAGTGTAAATTGAAGACAGTAGTGAGCACAGTCTTCCATGAATACTTTCTCTCTCATTCTCTTCACAAAATACAACAACATAAATTACACAAATTTCTGCAATAAATCAATCAAAACAATTCGAATTGCGATCTCTGCTGTCCACTGTGTACACTGTTATTCAGTGTTCTTTACCACTACCAAGAAGAATTTGGTCATTGTACTAGACCTATAAGTCAACTTAAAAAACTTCTTCAAGCAAGTATACTAAAAGGCTACTGTGTATATTTCAATAGACGTTGTAGTTGGTTGCCTACTGGATTCCGTAATTAAACAATCACCACTCGATCTGAATTGTGAGCCCTGCTGACGGCACTGTAGGCCAGACGCAGTGGTCATTAACGCCTCACAGCCATGTGCCGTTGGATTCGGAAGCATGCAGTTGGTTGCACCTGATCGGAGTGGGTACACAGAAATCATCACAAACTTTAACTTCTGACATCCTCAATCACAGAATCAAGACCCTGTTTCACTGTGCCGACCTGCTGTACCACGGTGTACTCCTCCGACTGCAGTCAACCAAGCCCAATTATCATGTGCAGAAGTTAGCTACGGAAGCACAGAGACTGATGCACCTCAACGGAGGGAGTTCTGTCAAAACAAAGCAGCAAGTAATATCGGACATCGTCCATTTTGGGATCAAGACACCGTTCCACTATTGGGACCTAGAGTTGGTTGCACCTGGTCGAAGGGACTACCTTCATCTCCACTCTCAGATACAGTTCTAACATCGTCCATTGTGGGATCAAGACACCGTTCCACTGTTGGGACCTAGTGTTGCTTGCACCTGGTCGCAGGGAGTACCTTCAACTCCACTCTCAGATGCAGTTCTACCATCGTCCATTGTGGGATCAAGACCCTGTTCCACCGTTCGGACCTGCTGTACTACGGTGTCAACCAAGCACAATAATCATGTGCAGCACTTAGCTACGAAAGCACAGAGTCGGATGCACGTCAACGTTCCACTGTTGGTACATCTTCGACTACTGTGTTAGTAGTATACAGAGCACTTCACGGTGCTGGGCCTCAGGCTGGGCGCTGTCTGCCTGTGTCTTGGTAGCCAGCGTTGATCTCAGGAGCCTTCCCAGCTTGCAGACCTCGGCCCAAAAGCTTCCGCCGGCACGTGGTGGGCCCTCTTTCACATACGACGATGTCGAAAAGTGAACTGTGGGGCATATGTACGTTGCAGCGGCCATGACGGTTTCTGGGTAGCAGCAGGCTGAGAGCATTATTTCCGCAGCCACCTTCGCTCACGGCGTCAACCTCATGGCGGTGTAAGCTGCGCAGACCTGACAGACATGTTCGCCATTCCGGAAGAGAAACGTGCTTTTTATTCAAATCCCTAAGCTAGCCTTGCGTACGGCAAGACAGCCCACTACGCTAAAGATTTGGGGGGGAGGGGGCACGTACGTGCTATGTTTTCGCATGGTTGCGTTCACTGTCGACTTCACTCACTAGACCATCAGTGTATGTTGTCTGTGCTCTGCATACTCAAGTCTGTCCGGCACATCCCCTCAACACTTTGCATTGTATACTTTCATAATCAAGAATCACTTGCCACCTTCGCACATACTTTGCTCCCATCACTCCCCGCATTCTGCATTGTGTGGCAGAGGTGCCATGCCATGTTTGGTTTGTGTACATGGCTAGCCATGGTTCCCACAGTACGTAGTGTCGTTGTGTCTGGTAGGTGTACATGTTGTTTGTCATGTTGTATGTGATTATATAAGGTAGCGCGTTTGTTCACAAGCAGTGGTTTCTCCCATTTACATATCGCTGTCTTAAAGAGGATACAGAAGTTTTTCTCACAGGTGAAAAGTGGGACCACAATGGCAATCATTCATTACTATGCAAGAATATCCAACTGCACAAGGCTTCTAAGCTTACAGCCCCCAATCGTGCGTGCTTTCTTAAAAGCATGCCAACTCCCACAATCAGACCAACATTCACACAGCTTTCTAACTGCAGTTTTCTGCTTCTTAATAACATGGACTGCTACGCAATGTGAGCTGTCATACCGTATGTCCTTACTGTTTCCAATCGGATAACTTCCTCTGGCAATCTCTATTCCCACCCACACAAAGTAACTCCCAAAGTTCAACTTGGCCTTCAATACCTACTTTGAAAACAGGTTTTATTAAACGGAGCAAACTGAAAGTGCTTTTGTTTCAAACAGAAGTGTCCCTTACTTCGACTGCAGATAGCACGAACTTCAAGTAAAATATACTCCCTTTTAAATACGAACCTCCCATTACACTTTGTGAATTGTTACACAATTTTCAACACATCTGACATTTAAGGTCTGGCACACTTTTTGAACATTGTCTCCTCCGGCCTTCTCACAGGCTTTCAAACTGTTTTTAGTCTAATACCAGACTTCATTCATTCGATCATCTCTGGAAAACCAGCAACAGTGCCCATCATTCTCGCTCTGTTTGCGGCCATCCTACTACTATTTTTGCTTGTTAAAAATGGCTACGCTCTCTTTGGTAACAAGCATGTCCAACAGAATACGCCTCTACATGAAGCTACATCAATACCGTGAAAAAACGGAACAACTTTTCGGCTGCCTGCCTCTATCTATTATTGGAGCCAGCTACAACATGACATTTATTTACACATATACAATATGTGTGCAACCATCTTTTTATTGCAAAACTTGCCCAATCGACTGGCAAATGGATCTATGCCTTGCCAACATCCCAGCAAACGCTCCCGATATCCAGCACGTAATGGAGTATCTTGAAAACCATGAACTTGATTGTTCGGGCAGTGGAGCCATGGCGGATGCAACGCAAAAATGTATCCTGGCGGAATGGGATTTCTGCACATCTCCTGAAAGATCTCCTGCAACGTGCGACCTTTGACAACATCGCAGATTGCCTGCCAATTCAAATTGCCGCTCTAACATTCGAGGAACATTACTGTCCCTTCGAGGATATGAATTGGATCGCTTTGTTTGACTCACACAATGGCAACAATCGCCTCTTGGGACATTACGCATCTCAACTTGAGATGCAGTCGCTGAAGAACATCCGGACTGCAAACCACAAGACTTGTAAGAAATGCACTTTATTCTTGGATTGATTATTTTCAACTTTTTTGACTTTTTCTATTAAATTTTTTAATACACTTCAATTGAACTATTTTCATATAATAACTTTCTAAGTATGCTTAGGCATTTGAACTCTGTTTTCATTATTGGCCCTTACCTCTCCACACTAACCAGGGATGGATGATATATGGCCTCTGCAAATACGCTATTTACTTGCTAAATTAGCCTAAATCCGACATCCATTTTGAAACCATATCTATTCTTTGTACACACGTCTCTCTGCCTGCCTCTTATCCACGAAGCCCTTTCACACAAATTAGCTCATCCTCAGCCTCTGCTCACAAACTGGCGATCAAGCTAAAAAAACACGGCATTGTTTAGGAACTGGTTTGCACAGTGTGGTAATCGTATCCTACTTTTATTTTCTTTCTACAATTTACAGTCATTCATGTCTAATTGGTATTGTTTATGTCACATGGAACTGTACCATGTAATGTGGAATTGACTGATGCACAAGGGATGAGATTAGATCTAAAAAGTACCAATACATACCGATGACGAATGTTGGTCACAGATGCCAAATATTAATTTGGTCCCTCAGGGACAGGAGGCAGTCCTAATTGTAATGCTACCATAGTTTTATTACAATTCGATGCAAATCTCTTCTTTTCCCTAAAAATTTGAAAGCAAGATTTTATTTCAGCTTTGGGAATTTTCTGGCAATTAATCAATCAATCAATCACGGAATTTGTAGAGCACACTACTTACCCGCGAGGGTCTCAAGGCGCTGAGGAAGAAAAAAAGGGAAGAGAGGAGGGGGGGTGCCGCTACTGGTCGAACAGCCAGGTCTTGAGCAGCCTCCTGAAGGTCAGCAGCTCTTGGGTCTGTCGTAGGCTGAGTGGAAGGGTGTTCCAGGTCTTGGCGGCGAGGTGGGAGAAGGATCTGCCGCCTGCGGTGGTTCTTCTGATGCAGGGGTCGGTGGCGAGGAAGAGGTCGGCGGAGCGGAGCTGGCGGTTGGGGATGTAGAAGAAGAGCCGTCTGTTGAGGTAGGCTAGGCCGGTCTTGTGGAATGCCTTATGTGTGTGGATGAGGAGATTAAAGGAGATTCTCCTGTCGACGGGGAGCCAGTGCAGGTTTCTCAGGTGGGGGGTGATGTGACTGTGGCATGGTACGTCGAGGACCAGGCGTGCCGAGGCGTTTTGAATGCGTTGGAGTCGTTTGATGGGCTCCCGCGTAGAGGGCGTTTCCATAGTCGAGTCTGCTACTGACGAGGGCCTGGGTGACTGTTCTTCTTGTATCTGTCGGGATCCACCTGTAGATCTTGCGGAGCATGCAGAGGGTGTTGAAGCAGGAGGAGGAGACTGCCTTGACTTGCTTGGTCATGGAGAGCGTTGAGTCGAGGATGACTCCCAGGTTGTGTGCGTGGTCGGTGGGTGTCGGGGCTGCCCCCAGTGTCGTAGGCCACCAGGAGTCGTCCCAGGCTGAAGTGTTGGAGCCGAGGATGAAGACCCCCGTCTTGTCCGTGTTCAGCTTTAGTCAGCTGCTTTTCATCCAATCGGCGACGGCCTTCATTCCTTCGTGGGGGTTGGATTTGGGGGTGAAGGTGTCCTTGGTGAGGGAGAGGATCAGTTGAGTGTCGTCGGCGTAGGAGATTATGTTGAGGTCTTGCTGTCGGGCGATGCATGCGAGCAGGGCCATGTAGATGTTGAACAGTGTCGGGCTGAGGGATGATCCCTGGGGTACGCCGCAGATGATCTCGGAGGCTTCAGGTCGGAACAGGGGGAGGTGGACCCTCTGGGTTCTGCCGGAGAGGAAGGAGGTGGTCCATTCCAGGGCCTTGTCTCGGATCCCTGCATCGTGGAGGTGTGTGCGTAGAGTGCGGTGGCGGACAGTGTCGAAGGCGGCAGAGAGGTCCAGCAGGATGAGGGCTGCGGTCTCACAGTTGTCCAGCAGGGTCCTGATGTCATTGGTGGCGGCGATGAGGGCAGTCTCGGGGCTGTGCTTGCTGGGGAACCCTGACTGGGATGGGTCCAGGATGCTGTTTTTTTCGAGGTATCGGGTTAGCTGTCTGTTGACGATCTTCTCGATGACCTTGGCTGGGAAAGGACGCAGGGAGATGGGCCGGAAGTTCTTGTAGTCTCTTCGGTCCGCCTCGGGTTTTTTGAGCAGGGCATTGATCTCGGCGTGTTTCCAGCTCTCTGGGAAGGTCGCGGTCTCGAAGGAGAGGTTGATGACTTTGCGCAGGTGGGGTGTGATGGAACTGCTGGCTTTGTTGAAGATGTGGTGCGGAAAAGGGTCTGACGGGGAGCCGGAGTGGATTGTGCTCATGGTCTTGATGGTGTCCCCGATGTTCACGTTGGCCCAGGCTGGCAAGGGGTCGTGGTCGATGATGTGTGGCGAGTCTGGTGTGTTGTGTCTGTTTGGGCTGTCTGGGTATTGAAGCTGTTGTTAATGTCGGTGACCTTGCGGTGGCGAGGGAGTCGCACAGGGCTTGCGACGGCGGGATGCCGTTGGGGTTGGAGCTGGGATTGGAGAGTTCCTTCACGATGTTGAAGAGCTCCTTGCTGTTGTGTGCGTTGTTGTCGAGGCGGTCTTTGAAGGAGATCCTCTTGGCGGCCCTGAAGAGGCGATGGTGTTTGCGGATGGTGTCTTTGTGGGCTGCGTGGCTGTCCGATGTCTTTTCACTGTGCCATTTCATCTCTAGTTTCCGGCAGGTACGCTTGGATGCTAGGAGTTCCGGGGTGAACCAGCTGGCTCTCTTGCTGGTGTCTCTGTAGGTGGGTTTTTTCAGCAGGCGAGGGTGTTGGCGCAGTCGTCAATCCATCTTCTGAGTTTGCGGGCAGCGTTGTTTGTGTTGGAGAGGCCGGTGGGTGGGCTGAGAGCGAGGTTTGCCTGTAGTTGGTCTTCTGTGACTTTGCTCCAGCAGCGGCGTGGGATCTGTTGGGTGCGGTGGTGTGTGGTGGGCTTCTGGAAGGTGAAGTGGATGCAGCGGTGGTCGGTCCAGGAGATGTTCGGTGGTGTGGCTGAAGGAGACGTGGGAGCTTGAGGAGAAGAAGGGGTCGAGCGTGTGGCCGGCGGAATGGGTCGGCGTTGTGATGAGCTGTCTCAGTCCGAGGTTGGTGAGATTGTCGATCAGGGTGGTCGAGTTGCTGTCGTTGTTGTTCTCCAAGTGAAAGTTCAGGTCTCCGAGGAGGATGTAGTCGGTGGAGGTTAGGGCGTGCAGGCTGATGAAGTAGGCAATGGAGTCGGGGTCCGGGGGGTCTGTAGATGAGGGTGCCTCTTAGGGTCTGTGTGGATCTGGAAGTGCATGAGTTCGGCGGTGCTGAGAGTGTCGTCGGTGCTGGTCGAGACCCTGATGGTGTTCTTGTGGATGATGGCGATTCCTCCTCCTACTCTGTTGGTGCGGTCTCTGCGGATGATCTTATAGCTGTCTGGGATGGCTATGGCGATGTCGGGAGCAGAGGAGTCTTTCATCCAGGTCTCTGTCAGGAAGGCGACGTCTGGGGATGATGTGTCGAGCAGGTCCCAGAGCTCGACGGCTTGTTTGCGTGCGGAGTGAGTGTTCAGTAGGATGCAACGGAGGTGGTTGGGGTCCTTCTTGGCGGGCGCTTCAGCGGTTCTGAGGCTGGTGTAGCTGCAGTTCCGGCAGGTGAAGGGGCAAAGAGTGCGTTTTGGGGCGGCCTTGAAGCAGGTGTGGGTCCGTCCTGGGTTGAGAGCGTGGAGTATGCTGGCATCGTGGCGGCGACAATCGTCCTGGTGGGTGCAGGGGGCGCGAGGACCAGGGGTTCTGGCTCTGGGCACGGTCCAGGCGCAGACGGGCTTGCCTTTGGCGCGCCTTCGGCCATATAAGAGGAGGTGGGAGGGAGGAGCAGCTGGGAGGCGGGAGGCAGGGGCAGCGAATGGTCAGTCTGGGGCCACAGGGGATGCAGCGGCAGAAAACGGGAGTGGCGAGGGGCACAGAACCGGGCACAGAATCAGGGGCACACAAGGTGGGAAACAGAAGGCAAATCGATCGGGCGCAGGGACAGGGGGCACACAAGGGGAAACAGAAGGCAAAGTGGGCACGGAATCAGGCACATGAGGGGAACAGAAGGCAGAGGGCAAAAGGGCAACAACAGGAAAAACGGTCACAGCAATGATAGCTTGAACAACTGTTAGGTAGGGATAATAATTTTTTAAGAAACAATCTTATTTTCGTTGTAAAAGATCAGCATTCGATATCCCCCACATCCCTGCTCCATATGTAGCTGAAGAAATGGCCTTAGCAGAATAGATCTTTTTAATTGGCTCTAGTGGCTTAGTGCCCAATTTTTTTAATGAAGGAGAACATAGCCACAATGCACTCTTCTAGTGCATTACATCTATTTGTTATCTTATTTGACCATATTCCCCTACTATTAAAAAGTACACCCAAATATAAAAAGTACTTAGTTATTTCCACTCTCCGTAAAATGAAGATTTTTTTTGGGTTGTTTTCCCACAATTAAAATAAAAGTTTTCGACTCATTCACCTTTAAGTCCAAGGAGGCCATATAGAACACATAGTTATTGGAGAGCTATGCCAGCCCTCGCAATTAATACAGCGTCATCGGCGTAGAGCAAAATGGAGATCTGTTTAATATTTAGGGTAGAATACAGTTTGACTTATGTAATCCTGACAGATAGAGGTACTAGCTATATGCTACACAAAGAACATATGTTGTAATCTTCTATACTGGCCGGGAGGTATAGCACTAAGTGTGAACAGTTGACTCGAAGCTGTGTACCTAAGCATGTAATGCATAATGTATGCCTTTCTTTTGCAACCGATTGTCATATTGGGTATTTTTTGTAAATTGACCACTGCACTTTAAATTGCACTAAACACTTTCTTGTCAGCACTTTATATTGAAAATCTTGCAATATAAATTATTTCATGTCTATTTATGTGGTTTTACATCTATATCAAACAAGGATATTTGCTTTCTCTTTATCAAACTTTGCAAAGCAATTGTTATAGACTGCTCAATAAAATCAAATTTAAAACAAAGTCAACTCTACATGGAAAGAAGGATCAACAAAACACACTCAATTGTAGCAAAATCTATTCGTATCTATCACAATCTGCAGCTCCAATTTTGCCGCCTTGCAGGTGACAAGGTACAAAATGTCTCACAGCCTGCCATTGTAGCCAGAAAGAGCAGTTTAGAATTGCTAGTTTGACTTAGCCATTCACACCAGTGGTATAGCACCAACTTCCCTTAACAATATATGGAAGTCTCCCCTAAGGAAGGCCTATCGAACCCTAAGGCAGGGAGCTATATATTATTAAGTTTATATTTCCCAGCAGCAAAACCCCCAAATTTTCATTTTTGCTATGGAATCATTAGTCGCTCCATTAGCTAGTACTGAGTTACTGGCTGACCTCTTAGTCTGGCAAACCTTTAAATGGGCCTACTAAAATGTGTACTTCAGGGTATCAAATTAATCATGGCATGAGACTGATTTATGCATTGATTTGTGAGAGAGACATTTGTGCTTGATGATCATATTTACAAGACCAGAATGATGTTAGTGGTTGATGTGTGGTAGTGTGTGTATTGAACAAGAAGGTCCTCAAATAATGTCAAGTCTGCTGGATTTATGGAAAGAATTTGCTCATAAAAAAGGATTTGGCTGCATTTTTTAAAGCAGCGATGGATTAGATTTTTCTAATGTTAGGGGTGTGAGTGTTCCAAATTCTTGGTGCTGCACCAGAGAAAGCTCGGTCATAAGTTCTTTTCTTGCGGAAGAGAGCTGATTTCAGTAATAGATCTCAGTGACTCCTGGAAATCTGGCATCCTCCTGATATAGTGATTTTCTGGGCTATGTACATTGGTGTATTGTAGTGTATCGCTTTTTAGTTGTATTCTTGCTTCGAAGGGCAGCCATTTGAGCGCTTTCAGATAAGGGGTGATGTGGTCGAATTTTCTGGAGCCAGTTATAAGTCTTGTGGCCGCATTGAGACAGACTTTTAGTGGTGCTGTTGAAATCTTAGGAAGACCGGCTAGTGTTGTGCAAACGTACTCGATCCTTGATATAACTAATGCCTGGACTGCTGTTTTAAGGTCTGAGTTATTTATGAACAGTTTCAGTTTTCTGAGGTAGCTTAGACGAAAGCAGGCATTTTTTGACTTCATGTTAATATGTGCGAGCATGTTCAGGTTTTTTTTATCTAGCATAATGCCCAGGGATTTGGTTGAGTCTACAATGCTCGGAATACAGTTTAGTGCCATTATTAGTTTGGTCCATTCCACGATATTCGTAGCGCTTTTCTGGGGGGAAAATCAGCAGGAATTTAGTCTTCTGTGGGTTAAGCTTGAGGTGATTACTCGTTAGCCAATGGACGGTTCTCTTTAGTGCCTGGTTCATGATACCGATCTCTTCTATCGATGTGATCTTGATGTAAAGCTGTGTATCGTCAGCGTACATGTGGAAAGAGATGTTTGCTTGCTGTAAGTTTTCTGTGAGTGGCTCTACATACAAATTGAATAGCGCAGGGGATAGTGTTGAGCCCTGTGGTACTCCAATAACATTTCTGGATTAAGCAGATAGTGTTTGGTTCACTCTGAATTTTTGTGATCTGCTTTCTAAGAATGACCTAAACCACTTTAGGACTGTACCCTCTAAGCCCATCATTTTTTCCAGGTGATGTAGTATTTTGGTATGGTTTACCGTGTTGAATGCCACAGAAAGGTCAAGCAAGATTAGGAGACATGTTTCGTTGCAGTCGAGGGCAAGTAGGGCATCGTCGACGATATTCAGAATTGCTGTTTCAGTGCTATGGTTTGGTCTAAATCCTGATTGGAAATCATTCAGCAATTTTAATTCAGAGATGTGTTGGCTCAGTTGTTGTTGAACATATTTTTCCAGGACTTTGGCTTGCATGGGAATGTTTGTTACCGGTCTGAAGTTGCTCAGGTCTGTGGGGTTCTCTGTTGCTTTTTTTAAGATTGGGGTGACTTGCCTTGTTTTTAGACAGACCGGTATTGAGCGTTGCGATGGTGAAGCGTTAATGATCTTGAGGGGATGAGCAGATGGTTTATTGTAGACCAACAATTTGTAGGTAGTGGATCGTTGAAGTGATTGTTGGGTTTTATGGTCGAGATAATCTTTCTGATATCTGTGTCAATGACAGGCTTGAATTCTGATCATACTGCATTATTCTTGGGTAATTCCAGCGCTGGTTGATATTGAGGCTTAGCTGGGGTGTTATTTTTGCTCGAGGGGCAATCTGCTGCCTTTTTGAGCTCCACCTCCATCGATATAGCTTTGGCTGTAAAGAAGGAGGAGAATTCTTCGCTGCTTGCGTTCGATTTTGTAGCTGTTGGTGCAGATTTGGCCATTTTATTAGATTGATCTTTTAGACCCATATGTATCAAGCCTTTTTCCCGTTTGCAAATGGGCTGAATCTCAGAATCGGCCTGTTTGCGAATTGGAAAAAGCCTTTTGGGATGTATCATCCCAAAAGGCCATCGCAAAATAGAGAATTGCAAAATTTGCGATTCTGTATTTTGCGAATGCAATTAAGGAATTGCAAATTGCGATTCCTTAAATGAAATTCTGGAAGCACCAGAAATTTGCTATTTTGCCTTAAGGAATTGTAAATTACCACCAACTTCAAGTTGGTGGTAAATTGCGATTTTCTTTAAAAAAGCACTTTTTTGATTTTTTAAAAGTGCCATATGTCGCACATATATGCCCTTAGGGCATGTATATGCGCAAAATGTGCACACATACATATTTCAGGGGTGCAACAGGGTATTCTTTTGGCACCCTTGCAACCTTGAAATTGCATTCTCAATTTGCGATTCTCTAATTGGTAATCGCAAATTGAGAATGTCTACCCATTCATTCCTATGAGCCTCCTAGCCCATAGGAATGAATGGGAAGGTATTCCTTATTTGCGAATCTCAATTTGCGATTCGCAACTAAGGAATATGTAGGATTCGCAAAATGTTTAGCAAATCCTACATACATTGCATTTTGCGATTCTCTAATTGCGATTCGCTAAAAATTGCAATTTGAGAATCGCAAAACTCTTTTTTGACAAATATGGCCCCTAGAAGTTCGAAGAGTTTCCTCGGTCTGTTTTTTGCATTATCCAGTTCTATTCTAAAAAAGTCTTTTTTTGAGTTCAGAATACTTTTATTGTATACCTTTCTGGCCTGTCTTAGTTGTATTAAATGGGTTGAGGATGGGTGTTGGTGCCATTCCCGCTCTGTGAGTTTGAGTGAGCGTCTTTCTTCGTTGAGGCATCCGTTGAACCAAGGGTTTTTATCTGTATTTGAGACCCTTTTGACTTTTAATGTGGCTATGCTCTCGCCGGACTGGGAACTGAAAGCAGCCCTGACAAATTTTGGAAGACCAGCCCCCGTCCGGCGGGTAGCAAGCGCGAGCAGCACGCGAGCCCGACCGCTATCTCCCCCCAAGAAAATTTTGGAAAGTGACAGATCAAAATGGTGAATTTTACAGCACATTTTTCATTTCATATTCAATTGTATTAACTTTCAAAGCACAGTAAATAGTAGGTGATAACCTTAAAGAGCACTATGTTACCCACCCAGTCATATGTACCCATAGACATTCTTTCAGAGAGCACCAAAAATAGACACAAGAAGTGAATCAGAGAGAAAAAAGTAAAAGTGAGACCAGCCCTCCACATGGTGTGTAGCGAGCAAGCACCCAGGCCAGCAAGCATGGAAATGTCTCACATGAGCCTCCAGCTCCAGGTCACTGAGGCCAGAAACTAAGGAAAAAGCACACATAATTAAGCAACTGCAGCTACCGTCACTGTGGCCCGATTGCATCTTTTAGAAGTGAACCATCCGCTGAACAGTGAATACTGAACAGTGAACACACAAGTGCGCATTTTAACAGCGCAAACTGCTTTCTTGTGAAATCCGGACTGAAATCCGAACAATTTAAAAAAATGTAGTCACAAACCAACTGAGCCAGCATCAAGGGAACGCACCGAGGGCTGCTAGAAATGTACACGTTAGCCTAAGCACTAAGTGCCAGTGGCAACACCAGTGGCCAGTGGAAAACAAAACAAAAGGACTCACTTGTGTTAAAAAGAAAGAAAAAAAACACTAGAAAGCCCTGTTGTCTGCTTAAAATATATTTTTCAGCACAAGCCCCAAGTTGGGGCTTGTGCTGAAAAATATATTTTAAGCAGACTTGCTGACTACAACCTTTGCCCCAGTTACAGCCCCCAAAAGTCAAGCAGCACAGCGCCACCAAAGGGAACACACGACATGTATCCTGGCTGCTGGCTCGGGAACATTTCAGCTGGCCTGGCCCTGCTCGGAGTCTGACACACACACGAACAACAGACAACACCTGACCCTGAAGAAAAGAAAACCCATTTTTACAGAATCTGACCTGAGGTCATCAGGGTTTGAATTCAGTGCTGCACTGCCGGGGGCAGCGGGCGGCCGTGGGCCGTGGCAGGAGGAACCAAAGCAGGCAGGCCTGCTCACAAATAAATCCACACTCAGGGTCCAGGGCACTAGTGCGCTGTGCGCCTGTGCTGCCTGCGCAGAACCGGGCCGGGGATTAAACAAAAAGGTATAGGCCAAGGCCCAGGCTGGGCCTTAAATGAGTGTTAACATGCATTTCCCGCCTCGAATCTCTGTTAACAGATCCCCATCTGCTTTCATTTTGTCTACTCCCATTCTGCTTTTTTGCCTATTTTAACGGGCCACTGAAGGAAGAGGAAAAAATACGGTTTTATTGACCAGTCCCCATCACCAACCCGCACCAACCGTACGTAGCCATTTTAGAATGCTATTTTGTTGACGTCTGATGGGGATCTGAGACCTATCTTGACATCATTTCCTGGACAGCGCCTTTAAATCTGCTGTTTCCCAGTGGAGTTCTATCATCGTTGTGTCAAATGAGAGGATGTGGCGTAACAACCAGAGTTTCCGACTTTGGAGCTGGGGAACCGGGTTCGAGCCTCGGCATCAGCTCAACCTGTGATTCTGGGCAAATCACTTCATCTCCCCATGCCTACCAAAAATGAATGTGTTTCTTTGTAATGTGACTGGTGCTCAAGTAAAGGGCTCCAATACATTCGGGTTGCAAAAAATAAACAAGTAACCGACTTCCTGCTCATTCGAAGAATTCCTCTGAAGCAGAAGGATAATGATATACGATACCACTTAGAAGCTGATAGTGTCAACAACACGTGCCAACAAATTTGATGTTATGATACATTTTAGAGGGCCTGCCAAGTGGATGAACGTCATTCTTTGATTGTTTTGTGTACCTGTTTTGCAAAGGACATAAAGGGCTCTTTTTATTCAGAATAGTTTCTCTGCAGTAACATATGAACCTTTTTAGGTCTCGCCTTGCCACCGCGTAAGCCATCGCAAAGCGAGACTATAGAATACGGGTTTGAAAAGTGCTCCCAAAAAGCGGATTGCATGGCTAGCACGCGCACAATCACGCGCATCGCACCGCCATCCAATACGCTTTTTGAGAGCACTTCAAAAGGGTCCGCTCCCCCGCCCCCAAGCGCGCGCGCGCCACGCTCCACCGGGCTTGTCTTTTTTTTTTTATTAAACTTAAAGCGCGAGGCGCGCGTGCGGCCAATGCTTGTTTTGAGTATTAGTTCTGTCTTGCGCCGGTGCGACTTGTGCTGATCAGCAAATATGACGAATCGCCACATCATATTAAGGACTATCTTGAAAGATAATTAAGCCTGGCAGTCTCCTTCACTGTTACAACCCCCGCCCCCCCTTGTGATGTTGTTGACTTCTCGTAGCTCGCGTCTTCCCCTCAATCCCCCCGAGAGTCCAGCCTCGCGCTGCCTTCTAGTGCTGCAGGGCTCTTGCGCCTCGTTCTCACAGGAGACCTGGGGGTGTGCAGAGCCAGGGTGACCGCGTGGCCCTTTGTTATATTATCCGGCGCGATGCATGCTGCGTTTTATCTTATGTTTTTGGGCTTCAACTTTAATAAGGTGGCCGCACCTTTGTTTTCTTATGTGCGAGTGGAATTGCTTTTTTCTTGCCAGCACGTTGCACCCCGCGCTTTATGTTATGTTCAGGGGCTACAGCTGCATGCAACTATGGCGACCATGCTTTAATTTTTAAAATTAAAATCGGCACAACTGCCGCTGCACTTTATCTTCGGCAGCTGTGTGCCTTGGGTGCCTGTTAACGTAATTACCGAAAACAGACTCCCTTAGAGCCAGCCCTTTCTTGGTAAGCATGGCACCTAATTCTCAGCTTGTATCCCCTTTGTAACCCGTACCAACGCATCGCCGCGCAACACTAGACCTACTCCCTCTGGCGGTAGGATTCCCTTACCAAGGCTTTACTGATGCTTTGTCTAAGAAGCCTGTTTTAGCTTGGAGCCCGTATTTACCTCTCACTCTTTCCACCCATCGCAGGACTCCCTCCCTTTCCCCACCGCTCCGTCTACAAATATAATACTATACCACAAATGGCAGGCAGGGGAGGCGTTTCCAGGGCCGCCAGCTCGTTTACTTTAGATTGGGGCGATTGGCGAGCACAGAAGTAAAAGTACAAACATTGTTTGTTTTCTTATGTGCGAGTGGAACTGCTTTTTTTTTTTGCCAGTGCGTAGTAGACCTTGCAGATAAGTTGTGCATTAACTTCCAATTCAAACAGGTCCAAGTTCAGGAAAACTCTGTTTCAGCTGATGCGTCATTCTCCAGTTTTGGAAGCGGATTTTCCCTTAAACTAAAGTCTATATAATAAATACATTTTGCCGATTTAAGATTTACTTGAAAATTAGCTGCGCTGTTGTGAAGAACGTGACATTGGTTGACATCTTTAATATGCGATGACGAAACAGAGTGAACCTGACAATTAAAAATTCTCAGGATCTAATGCTGAATGCGGAAATGTTTTCTAAAATGTTCCGCAGAGTGCGAGGGAACATAATTTCCATGACGTTGTTTTCAGGTTGGAAAACTGAAGCATCCAAACAGCTCATGTCTTGTTCCATCTGTGATTTCTCTTCGCTTGGAAGTTGCCCAGATTTTAAGGTGAGTTTGCTATTAGTGGACATTAAATTCCTTAGGTAAGAGGATTGCGTTTAGGTAATGGAAAAGAGTATTAGAAAAAAACACCTTCAACATGGGACGAAACCTTTCTTATCGCTTGTAATATCTGTGCCTAAATTTGTTGACTTCTTTAATTTTTTTTGTTGAAATAAAACGTCAGTGGTGAAAAAGACAGGTTGGAAATGTCGCTTGTGGCATGTCCCGTTTGGGTAGTCATTAGAGGGTCTTTGTTCAAGCGTTTCAGGGATTGTATTTGTATTTCGGATTTAGTAATCGTGTGAGGCACGTGTGTGCTGGCTCACAAACTTGGTCTGTGTCCTGTTTGTGAAATGCCCGTTTAGATCGTATTAGTTTGTGGTCCCTCGTTTTCCAAGCAGTTGCGTTTGGTTGACTGTGCTTGTGGTGTTTATGGTAGAATCCGTTGTGGTTTGTTTTGGACACAACAGAGCGATACTCTTTAGGAATTTTTGAGTAGTTTTTCTTCCCTAGGCCTTGTAACTCAATGTCTTCCCAGACTCAGAAATCGGACCCCATCAGTGGCACCGGTTTTATTGTAAAAGTCCCACCTCGGTTGTATTCGAAGGTCGTTTAATTTCTCATGGGTGCGCGGTGCTTCCAAGTCAACCGGTCACTATTTCCAGTCCTCCACTTCCCTTACAATTCATCGTCCTCGAGGGCCTGATGTACAAAACCCTGCGATTAGCAAAATTACAGGGTGTGCAAACTCAAAAGGGCTTTACACAATGGGGCAGATTTATGTTTCCTGGCGCATCCCTGCAAATCAGCAGGGATGCGCCAGGAAAGATGCGTCACGCAAGTTTACCCTTGCGCCACCACAGATGCGCCGCATTTACAATGCAGCGCATCATGGCGCAAGGATAAACAGATGCGTGACGCATCTGATGGCGTAAGGGCGGCGCATTGCTGGAGTCGTGTCGCAAGCACGACGCAACTCCAGTAATGTTTAGGGGCTGCCCATACCTTACATGCTGCGTCATGCCTTACGCCGGCTACAAGCAGGCGCAAGGTTTTGACGCAGCAGCGTCGGAAAAGTGACTGAGTGAAATCTTGTAGATTTCACTGCGTCACTTTTCCGAGGCTTTTTCCACTGGAACGCCCACCCTGCATACATTAAACCTGACGCAGGTTTAATGTGGCGCAGGGCTTTACACCGTGACACATCTCTATAGATGCGTCATGATGTAAATGGGGCGCAACATGGCGCAGGGTTTACGCCGCCGCTGCGTCACAAAAGTGACGCAACGGCGGCGTAAAAGTGGCGCAAGTCGGATATAAATCTGCCCCAATGTGTATTGGTCGGAAAAAATTGTGATTCATAGGAGCTTTTGCAACCCTTGCTGAACGGTAAACAGGCCCTCCCTCCTCCTATTCACGAGTCCTAAATATATTTGTGTATGGTTTGTGCCACAGCTGTGGTATAGTGGTAACTCATTCCCAAAGGGGGCGGCTTCCCCTTTGGCCATCATAAAGGCTGACCTCAGGGGGCGCAGGCAGTCGCCCAGATCTCTACTGGCTCCCTCAATATCTTCCCTAATTGATTTTTTAATTTTTTTTTAAATCCGCACCTTTCACGATAGAGGCAGAAGCAGCTTTAATATAAATGTTTACCGTTTGAGAATGCAAATGCAGAGATGGCGGTCTGCCGTCCTTTGCAGGACTCCATCCCTAAAATCAGTCAGTCTATGGGGGTTGTAAATTAAGACTTGTCACATTAGGCAGGTAACTCTTGACCTCCTGCAAATGGACCTCTTGCAGTGCAACCTATTAGTATAGGGGTCACATTGCAAATTCACACCTTTTTGCTAACCAGGCGGTGTATGAATTCCACATTCCAGTTTGTGAATGAGTATTAAACATCAGACCACTATGTCTTCATTCAGCCGGTTATTTTGTAATGAGACAAGACTCTACCTACCAAACTCCGGTAGGTTCAAGGCCCATTGCATGCCCTGTGGGCATTGAGTGATTCAGCACCTGCTCCACTCTGGAAGAATGAAGCAATCCGGCAGCTGCTTTCGAAAGTTTACTCCTGTCCTTGTAACACAGGTATGTTTACTTGTTGGTGCATTCAAATGTGGCACCCCTTAAATATAATTATTTGAATAAAAAATGTTCACCTCCAATTCCTTTCTAAAGCTTGCCTACAGGCAGCTCTATGTGTGATGTCTGTTGACAACTCATGTTATCAGACTCACGCCACACACCTCAACATATATACATACATACTGATAAAGAAAGGGGCTTTTTGACAGCCTCTTTCGTCCATTTTCTACTGTGGTTGAGCAGGCTTGATGCTTTGACTTACTGGGTTCTCCAACAGGTTTGTTGTCAGCCATTTAGTGGCTATTAATGACTTTTTTAAAAGTAGTTGACACAGACATTGATGTAATGCCTAGCTTTTCGTTATTTTCTTGTTTAACTTTAAACCTGAGCACGGCGCAGCTTCGAGGACACAGCGCTCAAATTAAAGTTTAAAATAAAAACAAGTGCTGTGTCCTTGAAAGCGGGGCCGCGCTCAGTTTTAAACTTAAACCATTTGCAATGCAATAGGTTTCGCATTTTCGCAAGTTTAAGTTATTGGCATTGTAAATGACAATGCCTTTTATTTATGTTTTAATAAACAAAACAAAAATAGTAGGCATTGTCACTTACAATGTCCATAGCTTAAACTCGCGTAAATGCGAGACCTATTGCATTGCAAATGCTTGTTTTACATTAATGAAGTGCAGCAGCTGATAAAGAGGGCCGCCTCGCTTATTGTGTCGCTGTGCGTGTTATTATTGAAAGTATTTGCCCTGTTTAAGGAGCATACCAGACTCAGAAACTCGCTGAAACTCTGAATTAGTAAACCAGTTGCAGGAAGCACAGCACAGTTCGGAAGCAATTGTTGCAGTGGGGAACCAGCTTTGAATTTGGCTGGACGCTCAAGCAGCCTGTGATTCTAGGCAAATCACTTAATTTCCCCATGTAAAGTGCTTTCATACTTTCGAGTCGAGTACGCGCTATATAAAACTGCAATACATTTTTTTTTTAAAATACCGCCACAGCAATCATACCTACGTACCTCCGAGCTATGCTGTCGTTCAGCTCATGTTCTAATTTATACAACTCTCCCAGTTTAACCGAAAGCAGGCATAATACAGTTCTCTTCTCCTCTTGTGCACGGCACCTTGTTCATGATGAAGCCCCGCGGGCCTTCGATTGAACGCCTGCGCAGGCCCAGATCAGAGCTGTGTACCTGTGTCTGAATGTAATCACACTTTCTGCAGCACATGAGCTAATGTACAACATTTCCAAGAAAGGCAAGATTTGTCAGTTCGCTCATGAGGTACAGAAAGCAAAACTTGGAAAAACCTTTTGCTTAATCCCGGCCCGGCCCACAGTGCCATGATGAATCTATCCCCCACCCCCCTTCTCTACACCCTTCAGATGCCGACCCCTTATAGCCTCTGGGGCAGATTTATGTTAGACTTGTGCCACTTTTACGCCGCTGTTGCGTCACTTTTGTGACGCAGCGGCGGCGTAAACCCTGCACCCTATTTACATCGTGACACATCTATGGAGATGCGTCACAGTGTAAAGCTCTGCGCCACATTAAACCTGCGTCAGGTTTAATGTATGCAGGGTGGGCGTTCCATCGGAAAAAGCCTCGGAAAAGTGACGCAGTGAAATCTACAAGATTTCACGGAGTCACTTTTCCGACGCTGCTGCGTCAAAACCCTACGCCTGCTTGAAGCAGGCGTAAGGCATGACGCAGCATGTTAGGTATGGGCAGCCCCTAAACATTGCTGGAGTTGCGTCATGCTTGCGACACGACTCCAGCCATGCGCCGCCCTTACGCCATCAGATACGTCACGTATCTGTTTATCCTTGCGCCACGATGCGCTGCATTGTAAATGCGTCGCATCTGTGGTGGCGCAAGGGTAAACTTGCGTGACGCATCTTTCCTGGCGCATCCCTGCTGATTTGCAGGGATGCGCCAGGAAACATAAATCTGCCCCCATGTGTTGTCATCTGCCTGCTGGAGACAGGTATAGGTAATGCTCATGTGAGCTGGTTACCTGCCAGGGGCAGGGCAGCCCCAGAGACCAGGGTGCAGAAGCACTCTCAGCAAAGCGCATAGAAAAGAGAAAACAGAAATGGGGCGATGCGGCTGTGCAGAAAAAGCTGCCGGCCTCGTCATTTTAGCGCTATGTTCAATAACTCCACACATAACCTGAACAGCATTCTTGACGAAATGTCAACTTAATAGTACAAAGGCAAACAATAAAAATGCACAGACACGCACACAATGTGAAATGATGTTTCGTTCCTGTCCCACTGTGGCCCTCTGGTCTTAAGACTTCAGCTCTGCTCCTCCCGCGGTTGCCTACATGTACTTCGATCCTACGGTTAGTTACCTGCGTTGACCCCGCGCTCCTACTGCACCTTCTGGCTTCTGCTGTGGTATTGTGTAATATATTATCTGATTGCAAATGCAAACAATGTCCAAAAATGCAAATGACACTCACCCGCAGGAGGCAGACAGTCGGCAGCAGGGACATTGGGACAGGCAGGGGCCAGGGCCAGGGCTAGAAATAATTAAATTTTGGTGACGATGCCGAGAGAGGGCCTCTCTCGTCGTCTGGCTTAGTTCTCTGGAATGCGGGCCACGCGCACTTTTTATTGAGCGAGCCCTAATGCGCATGTTACCAACAGCCGCGCCCGCCTCACCCCCACCCCCCTAAGGTGGGTGAACTGAAGAAGACTAAGAGACCGGGCGGAGACATCTGCGTGATGCACGTGCGCGCATGACTCACCCCCTAAAATGGCACTCGCACTCCAATGCATTATTTGATTAGCAGCAGAGATTGATTAAGTTTTCGCACGGAGCGCGGAGCGAGGAAAGAGTGAGAGTCACGCAGACGCACGCCGCGCAGCAGAGTACAGTAGTGACGAGTCAGTGACTACTAGTGACTGTGTACAACAAATCGGCCCCAGCAACAAAACCCGCCCCTGGCCAAAAAAACGGCCCCCACCCCTGGCAGCCTCCCGGGGGATTGCCAGGTGCCGGCATTGCCAGTCTGGCCCTGGTCATCGTATTATTGTAGTAATCTGTGAGGTCATTGATGTCTACCAGGTTATTGGGAGGTTTCAGTTCTTTCTCACATTGTGCTGCGAGAGTTTCTATATTGGGCCCTCTGGTGTTGCGGAACCATTTTCTGGGTTTTATTGATTGTGATAATGTTTTCATTTTTCTGTGGGGTATTTAGAATGTAATGATGTGATAATCAGTCCAGTCGCAGGGTGTGATCTTGATTTTATCGACAGCATTTTCTTTCAAGATGATCCAATCTAAGGTAGAGCCTTTCGAATGGGTTGGCAGATGGCATTCTTGCACCAGCGATTGCTCTACCAGGAGGGTTTTTAGTAGATTGATCTGGTTGTCAGTATGATCCTCCCAGTGGAGATTGAAATCGCCTAGGAAGATATTATTCAAATTGGGAGTAGTGTTTGCTGTGATAATTTCTATCAGTTGGTCTATGAAATTGGTGTTTTTACCTGGAGGGTGGTAAAATGCGTGAAGTTTGTGGGTTTGATTGTCTGCGGATCTTAATGACATGCCAAGATATTCACAGGACTCTAAGGGGTCTGATTGTATTTTCGTAAGGTCTATGTAAACAGTCAATACCTCCACCCTTTTTGTATTGTCTGTCTAGTCTCACGATACATTGGTTTGGGGAGACTAATAGATCTAGGCATGGGGAGGATGAATGGATAGCCATGATTCTGTTAGGATAGTTACGTCTATTTCCTGGTTTAAGATGAGGTCTGCAATGTCAGCGGCATTTTCAATGCTGACCGACAGTTGAGTAGTAGACACCGAATGGGTTTCTGTGGTTTGATCGATAAGGATTCTTGTTGTTCGGGAATTAATGTCCCATTCTTTAGGTTATTGAAGTTTGGCCTAATAAGGCTAGTCTTTGCAATGCTGTTTGCGTTAATTAGGACTGACTGAATGCTATGTTCGTCTATCTTAGTGGGAAGATTGGGGGAAGGTGCATATGATATCACAAGGGTTTGTAACTCGATGTCTGTCAGATAGCTGAGTTGATTGCGACGGCGGTATAGTCTGTTTATTTCTGCCATTGGAAGAGACTTTGGTTTATTCTGGGTATCGCTAGCGGGTTTCTGTAGCCGCTTCAGTTTTTTTTTTTTCATTTCAAAAGAATTTTATTGTTTTAAAGAAGCAAATAGGGACATAAAATACAAGCAAAAGTGATACAATTAATATCAGACAAAGACAATAAATATGTTAGATTAAAATTAAATAATAAGCAAACACATCATTGTCATTCATTAATCTGCAGATATCAGATAGATAGGTTAATTAAGGAGAAAAGAAACAAGTTGATATCCGGCAGAAGTGATTATGAAAAGTATCACCATCAGATAGAAAATTAGGGATGAGAGGAAAAAAGAAAGGAAGGAAGAAAAGACGGAAAAAGTGGAAAAGAGATGAAAAAAGAGAAAGAAAGACAGGGAGGAGTGAAGGAAGAGGAGAGGATTTCCAAAGGAATCACCCGACATACAAGACAACATTAACCAGACAAATCAAAAGGATATTGATCCACCAACCCCTCGGAGACCAGGTCCATGTACGTATCTAAGGCTTTCTAAACACCAGTAGATATAGAGGGAGAAAGATGAGCGTGGTCAACTGACATATGCGCACTTCGTAAAAAGGAAACCCAAGCCCACCAAGTATGGTAAGAAACTGAAGAGAAGGATTTCCACTCCATGAGAATTACTTTGACTGCAATAGTCAATAAGAGATCCAACAATTGTAATTCCATGGAATCTAAAGGCAGAGGGACTGGGGCTGCCAACGGACCTAAAAGGATTAATGGAAAAGAAAGTTGGAATTCAATATTAAAGATTAGCATGAGATGTTTGTGAATTAAATCCCAAAAGGGTTGGAGAAGGGAGCAGTCAAAGAACATATGTTGAAAATCGCCTGGTAAAAGGACACAACTCCAACACAGGTTGTATTCCTTTAGTGAATACAAACGAATGGGAGTCCAGTGAAGAAGATTAATAGAGAAAAACTTAGACTGCATTAAGGAGGGGGCGATTTTGTTACGAAGAGAAAGTTTACCAATACCTTGCCATGTGTCTGAAGAGATATGATCGGTAACACTATGATCAAAATGATGTAACCATTTTTGCTGTGCAACAGTTTGGGAAGGAAGTGTAGAGGACGACAAGAATTTGTAAATCCTAGACGCTACATGACCAGTCCTGATCCATAATTGAAAAAGAGTAATCGTAGGGGAGGAACGATGAAGGTGTACTTTAGCAAGTGCTACCTTTATCTTAAGAAAGGTATAAAAGTCTAAGTTAGATAAAGAAAATTGTTGAGCTAGGGATGAGAAAGGGAAAGGATCATTGTTAGAGTCATAGAGATGTTTAACAAGTGAGATACCTTTCGCAGCCCAATAAGACATTAACTCTGGATCAATATTGATTTTGATTTTAGAATTCCGCCAAATAGACGACCATCTAGTTTTATGCAGTGGAATTGCCACTTTCTTATCCACTTTGCGGACCGCAGCAATAGTATCTAAAATAATAGATCGAGAGAATGGAATAGAAAGAGTATTCGTGGTTAAAAGAGAGGCAGTCGGCAACGGGGAGGCCAGTGCTTGTTCTATTAGCAACCAGGATGGAACATGAATAGAGGGAGAAGAAAACCAAAGAGCACCCTGGGACGCCAGAAAGGCAGTTTGATACTTCCCCCAATCAGGAAAATTACATCCTCCCATATCATAAGATTTCCGTAAGAATTTATAGGCAATTCTAGCCCTTCTGTTATTCCATAAGAATTTGGAAGTAAGTAAATCAAGTTCATGAAAGAAGGAATCAGAAAGCCTTACTGGAAGCATAGAGGAAACAAAATTAATAATAGGTGTTATCATCATTTTAAGAGTCTGCAAACGACCCCACCAGGAAATATGCTTCGGAGACCAAGTTTCTAAAAGTCGTCGCACCTTAAGAATAGTTTGAGATTCATTATAAGTAAGCGTAGCATAGAGAGTGAAACAAAAATAGATACCCAAATATTTTAGTTGCTTGGATTGCCACTTAAAACCCGCCGAACCCATATGAGAAGAGAAACAATAAGCATTTAAGGGGAACATCTCTGTCTTATCTTTGTTCAGGGTATATCCTGAAACCTTTGAGAAAAGAGAAACCGTATCAGAAATAGCAGGGATGGCCAGTGCAATATCGTCAGAAAAAATAAGAACATCATCCGCATATGCAGCTGATTTTATCTGATGAGACCCAAAAGAGAATCCCTTAATGTCTGGATGTAAGTCAATCATTCGAAGAAGAGGATCAATGGATAACAAAAATAAAAGAGGAGACAAGTGTGGAAATATAGATTTTTCTGATCAGTTATGTCCCCTATCTTGGACCCCAACGGTTTCATGTATAAATCACAAGTACATGTATGTTCCCTCCAGTTCCAGTTATGAAGACGCAAACACATGTGCGTCCACCGCCAACATGTCCTCTTTCAGATCCGCCATGAATGGGCCGGATATTCCATTCCTAAGTACGAAAGGCCACCGGCTTTATATGGTTCACTTATGCCATTTTACAGTCCAGGCAAGTAGGCCCTGATTCTGCCATCAAGCTTTTCTTGCCTTCTGCCTCTGAAAGCTTCAGTCCGAGCTCGCATCTGTATCCATGAACTTTGTCCTCATTCTCTGCGCAGCTAACGGTGCCTGACATCAGCCTGTTGCCTGCCAAAAACTGTATTTCACCTTCGAAATTATCTGCTCCGCTCCCTACCCAATACATTCCTGTCTAGTAGTTTAAGTAAACATTCTTCCAGCTACCGAGCAAAAGGCCCGGCTTCGCTGTCTCTATGCAAGTAATTCATAGCCCTGTTACTATGGAAGATTCCTGCCCTCGCATCTAGTGTAGACACTTAGACGCTTGTACACGCACTCACAGTCAGTATAGTCAGTATAGAATAAGATTCTACTCTAAGAAGGCCTCTCTTTTGGATAACATAGTTCTTTAAACATAGGATGTTAGATATGATTTGGGATTAGGTTGACTTGACCCTCCAGACTTCTGTCGCCACATGAAGAGCTAAATGTCAAGTCCCCTTCACCCCCTAGTTGCACGTCAATCACACGTCATGCTGCTGCGCGCGCATTTCTGCCAAGTATTTCTGCTGACATTGCGAAATTCTTTCATGGAACCACCCTATTATGACATCATACCTGATGACGTTCCTTAGTTACACCCAGTTACACCCACTTTTGCTACGCATGTATGTTTTATCTTTACTATCAATTGTTACGCCTCCTGCATTTGTTTCACTGTAATGCCTATTGTATAAAAATGATTACCTGTCAATAAAGTAACGTCTTCACTTCCTGAACCCTCGTGGTGATGGAATCTGGAGCTCATCAATTTAAATTGATTCTGGAATAAAGCCCGTTCCGAACCTCTAATACCACGGATTCTGCCTCTTATTTTACTGAGCTATTGTTATAGATTTTCCGCATCAAATTAAGTTCCGGTAATTAAATTATTTACCACATAAATGGCGCCCGAACAGGGACACTTTCTCATCTCACGCGCCAGCGGTGCGTTGCAGGCCCGGTCTCCTGTCACAGCTGGACGGACAACAACGCGTACCCACAGGATTTCCTGTATCTCCCTCCTGCCGAGCGGTCAACACCCAGACGAGGCGGTGAGAAGTGCGAAGTATCCCGACCAGAGCCTAGCTGAGAGAGCAAGATCCGAGGTATACAGAGGCCCACCAGTTTCCGAAGTTTCCGAAGTTCCGAGTCGAGTCCAGTCCGGTTCAAGTTCAGTTCAGTTCCGAGGCCTTCCGTTCCGAGCTACCCGGTGAGTACCATTATCGGGGAGGCGTTCTGACGTGCACATAGGTTGTGCCGGTCAAGACGGGTTTGGGTACACAAATCCGGTCTGCACTGTTTCAGCAGTGTATCTGTACTGTTTAGCAGTATATCAAGTATGTCTAGTATATAATTCAGAATTACCTAGTTAGTATCGAGTATTATGCTTAGTGACTAGTTCCCTAAATGGCCATCATTGTCTGTTTCATTTAAATGTTAAATGTTAAAGTGTTTTAAATACGTTCTGTATATTGTGGTGTGAATGACTGTTCATTATTGTGTTTTATGGTATTAAACGTGTTCAAAATTAGGTATCAGATCAGTTCTCAATATGCCGCTCTTTTCGAAATTAAGACAGATCACAACTAGAAAAGGGGTACTCGAAGAAGCTGTTCCCATTCCTCCTAGGGACACTCCAGGGTACTTCATGTATCATAAACATGGCCTAGACGCCATATTATTTCTTGATCTATGGGTAGACTACACCAAGGAATTATCAGAAAGTCAGAGGTGGCCCGCAGCTGGGACCTGGGATGCAGATTGCATTATGAAAGTAGAAGAAGAATTGTGGAAGAAGAAAGCTAGACAGTCACAGAAAGATGCCATTGAATTATGGCGTAAAGAATCGTATAGACGTACAGAAAAAGCACGTAGACAGGAAGAGAAGAGTAAGGAGAATTCAAATAAAGTTCGAGAAAGTGTATTAATTGAAGAAGGTACTAGAGTAAAGTCAGAACAAACAAACAGACAAAGAAATGCCCTTGTGAATGGTATGTATCCTCTTCTGGCCGAAGGATTACCTAAGGCTACCCCGGAGATACCAAGAGACTTGCCACCCCCATTGTTTCCGATAAAAGCACATCCCAAATGGCATCCCAGAACCGCAGAAGATGTTTTTCTTTCCTCTTATTTAGACGACGCAGCTCCCGAGTATGCTAATGCTGCGCCACATAGACCGTCTGCCGAGGGGGTTCAACGCCAAGACCCTCCTCCGTCTGTACCTCTACAACAGCAAACCCCGACACAAGTTCCGGCAAGCACATCTGTTTCTACATCCGCATCCACACCAATGGTTGCTATATCCCGTTCAACGAATCCTTTCACATCCAGCTCCCCAGGTGGTGCTACCGGAGGTACATCAAGCATTTTTTCTACGCCACCCAGAACAAATAAACTTTCCTTTCAAGAATTAGCCCACCAACGTACGCCCAAACTAGTAACTCCGAACACGCTCAAGGAACTTCTAATAGATTGTAGATATGACCCTGTGCCCAGAAAAGGGGACGAGATGATGCTGGCATCATTACGTATCCGACGAGCTGCAATATACTTAGGGAAGCTACCAGGAATGACTGCACACTTAGAAAATATATATCATTTTGTTCAGTCAGGGCGAGACCCTGAGAGTATTAACAGAGCCATGGAGTACCAAAAAGTGGAAATCCAGGGGGAACTGTTACGTTTCCTCATAAACTGTGTGATCAGAAATCAAGATCAACCAGGGGTAAGTCCGGCAGAAATGCAAATTCTTACCACTTGGGGTAAAAATATATCAGAGGGGAGACACGATAAACGATCATGTATAGTAGCTATGAGCCGAAAGATCCGCAAAGAAATAGAACGAATACACGAGGAAAGATTAGCAGTAGACGAACCAGAACAAATCGAGGACGAGGAAGAATTAGAACTGCCCACAGGACAGTTAGAAACAATGGCCTATGTAGGTAGAGGAAGATCTTGCAATAATACTAGATGCTTTACTGATCCGATATGTCCGATACGTCCAGATAATAACAGAAAATTCCAAACTCCTATAATAAATATAAGGTCCCCCGAACATTCATTCCAAGCCGCTGACAAATTACTCCGAGAACGAAGGGGTTATCATATACTCGATTCTATGGACGAACAAGAATTAGCCAGGTCAGCCGTTCACTGGGTTGATAGTCCTGGAAAATATGGTGATGATACACTAGTACATACGTTTTTGAACCTCGCCCCAGATGAACAGCGTTTAGCTGGTATCTATATGATTCAACAACTCCTTATATTATATAAAAGCCAACACTCCGATCCTGGTCCCTTACCAGATATATTGACTGAATTACTCACGAACAAATGGAGAGGTTCCGGTACTAAGTTAATTAGAGAAATACTAGAATCCAGAAAGCAGTACATTCTTTTTGTATGTCCTGAACATGTCTCACTGCCCATCAAGGAAAGAACGACGTATTACATGGATAGACAAAATCCCTTACGCGAAGTGCACCCGATAAAAGGTGATGACAATGAGTTTAAACGTGTGTTTGTATACATACCCATATCCAAAATAGAACTACTAGAAATGAAGAAAGTGGTACCCAGTCATGACAAAGACCCAGCGGGTTTCCACCGTGAAATTAAAGATATGTTACTCATGGGAGAATATACCTACCCCGACATTATGACAATATTGAAGGTATTATTGCCTGCGGGCATTTACGAAAAACTCAAGGAAAAGGATTGGGAGGTGGGAGACCAGAAGATAGATTGGACAGCATTAGAAAACGAAGAAAAAGCTCGAGGTCCAGGTTCAGGACTCGGGGACAAGACCAAAGCACTACCAGGCCTACTAGTACAGGTACTGCCACGTTTATTAACTACGAAAAAGGAAGACTGGGGTGCAATCTCAGCCTGTAAACAAAAATCAGATGAGGACACTAGTGATTTCTATTCCCGATTTGAGAAATGTTTTGGTATAAATAGTGGAATAAAAGCAAGTAGCGAGTCGTATCCACACCTGTTTGTGACAAAATTGGTTGAAAATGCCTTGCCCCAAGTTAAGAATAGAATATTGAAGTTCGAGAGTACCTGGCAAGGTAACACTCCATCACAAATGTTACAAATGCTACAGTACCATCACAATAGAATTAGAGAAGAACAAGAACATGAACATAGACGCATGAAAGACACGAAAATGAAAATGCTAGTTTCCCAGACAGTTCCAGCTGACGGTCATAAGAAGGGTATAACACAGTCCAGCGGTTCAACAGGTCCTGTAAAAGGGACGTGCAACTATTGTAAACAGCCAGGTCATTATGTACACGATTGTCCAGTTTTAAAACATAATATTGCCATAGGTAACGCAAAAGAAAGACCACGACCAATTAGACAGGATCAGAACCAACAAGGAACTCCGCAGCATGCACAGTCCATGCCAGCTCCGCAACAGTCTATGCCAGCTCCGCCACCGCAGCCTATTGCTGCCACACAAACAACGACCCGACAGATGTATCAGACCGCACAGTATGACTATCCTGATTATCAACGATACTCATGAAACAGCCTAGAGAGGGAAGTTGGCTTACCCCTTATTGAGGTCCCTGTAGATCAAGAAGGACCTTATGTACACAGTGAACTGTTAGGTCAAGATAGAAAATTCTTACTTGATACAGGGGCAAGTCGAACAACGATAAAACGTAGTGAAGTTCCAGGGGCACCCCTCTCAGGCACGCAGAATATTTCCCTTGGCTTTTCAGGAAAACCTATCATTAACGAAGTAACACAGCCTCTTCCACTTACGATCGGTCCCTTGACACGAACTACAGATTTATTGCTTACTAAATCATGTCCAGAAAACTTGTTAGGTATAAAAACTTTGAAAGCTCTAGGAGCTATAATATGTTGTTCTCCGGAAGGAGTAAGATTGTTTTTACGTGATTTCAAAGGGCACTACGTGTCCCGAGACATGGATCACCGATTACAGACTTTACCGACACATTTATGGGCACAAGGCCCTACAGATGTTGGTTGCATGAACATTACACCATATCGAGTCACACTAAAAGCAGGAGTGGTACTTCCACGAATGCGACAATACAAGTTACCCCCAGATGCTGTAGTGGCTTTACTACAAATCATTGACGAGCTTATTACCCAAGGAGTGGTTGTGGAAACTGACTCCAATGTATGTAATTCACCGATAATTCCGATTCTTAAACGAACCGATCCAACAGCCCCGCCAGTATATCGATTGGTTATTGATCTGCGCGAATTAAATAAATGCATAGTACCACAATACCCCGTAGTCCCAGACATTTCTTCATTACTGACAGCCATTGATTCCGAAGCAACATTCTTTACTGTAATCGATCTCAAGAATGCCTTTTTCAGCGTCCCAATAGATCCGGAAAGCCAATACTTGTTCGGATTTAGTTTAAATGGACGAAGCTTTAAATTCACACGCGCACCTCAAGGATTTACAGAAAGCCCCAGCATTTATAGCCAAGCACTGAAACGAGAACTCGACAGTATCCACATGCCAGTCAACACTGCCCTGCTTCAATATGTCGATGATCTGCTGATCACCGCTAGAAGCGAACCTGAATGTGAAAAAGCCTCACTGACGGTTTTACAATTTTTGGCCGAAAAGGGGCACAAGGTGTCCCCTTCTAAGCTGCAATTCTGTGTCCAGCGAGTTGTTTACCTTGGTCACTCGCTGTCCAAGGAGGGAAGGCAGCTTACACCAGATCGCATCCAGCTAATTGCTAAAATGCCAGTACCCAAGACACAAAAGGAGGTGCGGGCTTTCATAGGCCTCACTTCATATTGTAGGCAGTGGATCCCTCAGTATGCATTTCTAGCAAAACCACTCATTCAATTGACAACACAGGAGGCAGCCACATCGACTGTTCTCCCTTGGACTCAGGAACATACACAGGCTTTTGAAAGCCTAAAGAAAGCCTTATGCCAAGCACCTGTTTTAGCAACACCATGTTACAATAAACAGTTTACACTCTTCGTTACAGAACGCGAAGGTACTGCCTTGTCAGTACTCACACAGGAACAAGCAGGATCACACAAACCATGTGCTTATTTTTCTAGTACATTAGATCCCGTAGCTCAGGCTTTGCCTGCGTGCCTGAAATCAGTGGCAGCAACAGCTTTAGCAATCAGACAAAGCGATGCCATAGTATTAGGACATCCATTGACAGTACAAGTACCACATGCAGTAGAGGTTCTCTTGAACCGCACACAAACACAACACTTGACTATAGCACGACTTACTGGTTACGAATTAACATTGTTTCAGCCACATATAGAAATCAGACGTTGTAGTACATTGAATCCTGCCACACTGTTACCAATAAACGGAACAGACCCACTAGCACATGATTGTATTGAAGTTATCACTATCACGACGAAACCCAGACAAGATTTGACAGACGTCCCATTGTTAGACCCAGACCTGACATTGTATGTAGATGGTTCATGTATGAGAACAGGTACAGGAGAGCTAGTGGCCGCTTACGCAGTCACAACAGACACTGAAATCATTGAAACAAATTGCATAAATACCTTGTCCGCTCAAGCAGCAGAGCTCATCGCTCTGACACAAGCCTGTATTCAAGCCACAAATAAAAAAGTCAACATATACACTGATTCACGTTATGCATTCGGAGTTGTACATGACTTCGGCGTGCTGTGGCGAGAGAGAGGTTATTTAACTTCTCACGGTGCCCACATTCAGCACGGACCCCTCATTCATGCCTTATTAGATGCAATACATCTACCCACTGCAATATCAATTATGAAATGTAAAGCTCATACGAAAGTTACTGATATCATTTCTCAAGGCAATGATCTAGCTGACAGAACAGCTAAACAGACTGCTCAAACTCGAACATCCGACATGACAAAGACAATAGTCCCGACACCAACATATTGCATGACGGTTAAGGATCCCGCTCTTGACGTAATCGACATACAGACACATGCTACACCAGACGAAATAAAGAAATGGACTGAATTAGGAGGGATCCAAACGGATCAAGGATGGATGACGAAGGAAAAATCTGTGTGGTTCCTTCCTGATTCAATGGTCCAAGTCGTTATTAACACTGTACATAGTCCAGCACATCTAGGAGAAAAAGCTATGCTAGACAGCATTCAATACATTTGGTTCAACAAACATTTACGAGCAGCAGCTAAACAAAAAGTTCGTACCTGTATGATCTGTTGTCAGTTTAACCCAGGAAAAAGCATTCCCGTAGAACAGGGTGGATTTCAGCCTCCTGATCACCCTTTTGAAGTCCTCCAGATGGATTATATCCAGATGGAACGATGTCGAGGATTCAAATACGTTCTCGTAGTTGTCTGTGCTCTTTCCCGTTGGACAGAGGCATACCCGGTTTCAGATTACACTGCCCCGACTACTGCTAAACAGTTAGTTCGAGAATTCTTCCCACGGTACGGTTTACCACGTGTTGTCTACTCAGATAACGGCCAGCCGTTCTCATCCGAATTAATGAAACACGTTTCACTTTTGTTAGGTTATCAGTGGAAATTTCACTGTGTCCGACACCCCGAGGCAGCAGGTCTCGTGGAAAGACATAATCAGACCCTGAAAATTAGATTGTCCAAAATATGCAGAGAGAAAGGTGTCGACTGGGTAGTAGCCTTACCCGTTGCACTCTTTTACATGAGAATGGTAGCACACTCTCGAACAGGGCTATCCCCTTATGAGGTGATCTTCGGTAGACCACCAAATATGTGGGGGACGCCTATACCACGCAAAATAACTGATATTGACTGTAATATGCTGACAGATTACTTGGCTTCCTTGATGTCTGCACTACAATCTTGTCGTTCACAGGTAGCTGCAGCCTTTCCTGACAACACCGAGGTGAAACCCCATGACGTAATTCCAGGAGATTTAGTTTTAGTAAGGAACTTTGACCGGAAGTCTCAGCTGGATCCTAGGTGGAAGTCGCCTCAACTCGTATTGTTAACGACGAGGACAGCCGTAAAGATCGAAGGACGAAAAGGCTGGATACATTCAAGTCATATCAAGAAATTTCATGGACTACCGTCAGACGTAAACGACACACCTTGCGTGTCTTCACCGATTGACTCAAAACGTCCTTTGGTTGAACTGAATAGCCATGAACTATACAAACTAAAACTTAGGTCTAACAAGTCAGGCAATTTGATTGTTAAAGTCCTCTCCAAGGTGAATCGTTCGAATTTGTCTCTGACATGTACTCCTTAGACCTGTGTAGAGAAAGAAACAGAAGGATAAAGCTGAAACGACATGCGTACTGTAAATCACTGCGTAGTCATTGCACAGTGACGTTATTAATTTTGTTTTTCTTAAGTCTTTTAATAATTACTGCAAGTATATTGTTGCACATATATTATCCTATTTCTAGACATGTTTATAATGTTACTGCTGAACATTCTTTTAGTGAATTACCTCCGCATGAATTGTCCTATAGATTTGCGCTGCGCAATAACACTTTTATTAGTATGTTACATCATTCCCATCAGGTTAGCAATGCTACAAATTGTTGGATATGTGGCCGACTCCCTCCCTATCAGAACTATAAAGGAATTCTACCTCTCTTCCCATACCCGTTCACACACAACGGCTCCTGTGGAGCATGGTTTAGTTTAATTAATTCCCTAGATTCGAATTCTGCAGTTTATCAAGACAACCGGGTATGGGGAAATCTGAACTTAGGTTTACTTAAAGTCTGCTACCCTAACAAGGAGGGACTTCCCAAAAGAACAGGAACTGATCTAGAAAATGAAGTATATGGATTAGGTAATTTTACGCTTAATCTCATGATCCTGAATGTCGAATCCGAAGCTACTCCAATTTTGCCCGCCATGTCAGTGTTTCCAGTTAAAGGTGAATTATGTGTAAGAAAGAATGGTTCCATACATATGGGCCATAGTAGATGCACCACTGTAATAGAATTTAGTGATCAAGGCAAGTCTACATTTAGAGCTTCCCGCCATTCCTACTTCATATGTGGTCAGACGGCATACATACGTTTGCCACCAGATTGGGATGGTACCTGCTACATCGGATTCCTTTTGCCACCTGTTTTCCTAGCTCCTCCTGATTATCATAGAAATACTCATTTAGTACACAATAGAGAAAGGAGAGATCTCCCAATAGTCGATCACACTGAGACAGCATGGGAAAAATACACAGATTTAAATAAAGGTCTCTTTCCCTATATAGGTACAGTTACCAATAGTAAGCTGATACGTAGATTAACCAGAACCCTTGAAGCAGTAGTGAATGAAACTATTTCCGCCTTAGGCAATTTAACAGAAGAGCAGTCTGCTATGCGGATTGTTGTGCTTCAAAATCGTCTTGTCCTTGACGTCATCCTGGCCGATAGGGGCGGAGCTTGTAGGGTCATCGGATCAAGTTGTTGCATTTTCATACCAGAAAATTCGCCATCTGTATATAAAGCCATAACTCGACTTCATAAGATTGTAAGCCAGATACACCAGAATCCAGGCACCTGGACTTGGTCCGGTTGGTTTTGGAGTGTTTTATCTACCTTTGGATGGAAGGTCATATCCTTCCTAGGTATTGGCTTTCTCATACTATTCAGTTGCTGTCTATGTCTACAATGTGGACCAGCGATCTGTGGTCTGTGTGCCACATCGTGTATTCCACCACCAAGATTTCATTCATCCCAGAAGAAAAAAGAAGAACAAATGATGCTATATGAACAGATCGATGGATTAATGAAGATTGATATCTCTTGACGGGCAAGTAGGGGACAAGGAGGGAATGTGGAAATATAGATTTTTCTGATCAGTTATGTCCCCTATCTTGGACCCCAACGGTTTCATGTATAAATCACAAGTACATGTATGTTCCCTCCAGTTCCAGTTATGAAGACGCAAACACATGTGCGTCCACCGCCAACATGTCCTCTTTCAGATCCGCCATGAATGGGCCGGATATTCCATTCCTAAGTACGAAAGGCCACCGGCTTTATATGGTTCACTTATGCCATTTTACAGTCCAGGCAAGTAGGCCCTGATTCTGCCATCAAGCTTTTCTTGCCTTCTGCCTCTGAAAGCTTCAGTCCGAGCTCGCATCTGTATCCATGAACTTTGTCCTCATTCTCTGCGCAGCTAACGGTGCCTGACATCAGCCTGTTGCCTGCCAAAAACTGTATTTCACCTTCGAAATTATCTGCTCCGCTCCCTACCCAATACATTCCTGTCTAGTAGTTTAAGTAAACATTCTTCCAGCTACCGAGCAAAAGGCCCGGCTTCTCTGTCTCTATGCAAGTAATTCATAGCCCTGTTACTATGGAAGATTCCTGCCCTCGCATCTAGTGTAGACACTTAGACGCTTGTACACGCACTCACAGTCAGTATAGTCAGTATAGAATAAGATTCTACTCTAAGAAGGCCTCTCTTTTGGATAACATAGTTCTTTAAACATAGGATGTTAGATATGATTTGGGATTAGGTTGACTTGACCCTCCAGACTTCTGTCGCCACATGAAGAGCTAAATGTCAAGTCCCCTTCACCCCCTAGTTGCACGTCAATCACACGTCATGCTGCTGCGCGCGCATTTCTGCCAAGTATTTCTGCTGACATTGCGAAATTCTTTCATGGAACCACCCTATTATGACATCATACCTGATGACGTTCCTTAGTTACACCCAGTTACACCCACTTTTGCTACGCATGTATGTTTTATCTTTACTATCAATTGTTACGCCTCCTGCATTTGTTTCACTGTAATGCCTATTGTATAAAAATGATTACCTGTCAATAAAGTAACGTCTTCACTTCCTGAACCCTCGTGGTGATGGAATCTGGAGCTCATCAATTTAAATTGATTCTGGAATAAAGCCCGTTCCGAACCTCTAATACCACGGATTCTGCCTCTTATTTTACTGAGCTATTGTTATAGATTTTCCGCATCAAATTAAGTTCCGGTAATTAAATTATTTACCACACAAGGGACATCCTTGCCTAGTACCCTGGCGAAGGTTAAAAAAGGACGACGTAGCTCCATTTACTCTGATGTTAGCTCTAGGTCGGGAGTAAAGAGACATAACCATACGGATAAAGGAGTCACCAAGATTGTGTGCACATAAAACAGCTCGTAGAAAAGGCCAAGAGACCTTATCAAAGGCCTTTTCAGCATCAAGGGCCAAGGCCGCCGCCGGAAGATTGGAACGCTTAGCAGAACCAAGAATGTGACAAAAAGTACGGATATTATCCCGTGCAAGACGACCCTTTACAAAACCTGTTTGAGAAGGATGAACCAATTGAGGAATAAGAGATTCTAGACGTTTAGCTAAGATTTAGCAAAAATCTTAGCTTCCATGTTAAGAAGAGAAATAGGACGAAAATTTTTGGGATCCGAATGATCTTTTCCTTCTTTGGGAATTACTACAATAGTAGCATCAGCAGCAGAACCAGACACAGAACCATCTTTAATAAAAGCATCAAAGACGGATTGAAGCTGCGGCACAATCTCAGATATAAAGGTTTTATAAAACAAAATAGGATATCCATCAGGACCTGGAGCTTTACCGGAACGAGTAGCTTTAATTGCAGAAATAATTTCATCAGAAGTAATCGGGCCATTCAAAGAATGATTATCTTCCTCCGATACAGTTTTCACAGGAACTGTCTTTAAGAACTCTTGACATTGTTCAAAAGAAGATTAATTAGAGGGGGTATATAATTTATTATAAAAATCTCGAAAGACCTCAAGAATTTCTTCAGTCTGAAATTTTTTCTTACCAAGATGATCAACAATAGAAGAGATTTGGGAAGATTTATAAGAAGATTCCTGGAACTTTAATGTAGCCGCAAGCATCTTGCGAGCACGGTTTTTCAACAACAACTTCTTAGATTTCTGAGCCTGAAGACCTATATGAGCTCTCTTAGTGACTATTGTATTGTATGTATATTTTAAATTCTTAATAGATTGAAGGCAAGATTTATCTATAGATTGTCGAAAAAGCGATTCCTGAGTTTTAATCTCAGCTGCTAAGTCCGTGAGTTCCTTTTTAATGGCAGCGTTTCTCCTTGCCATACATTTGATGACCTGACCACGGAAAGTGCATTTAAAAGAGTCCCAAAGAACAACATGGGAATCAACTGAACCAACATTCTCACGGAAAAACGTCTCAATAGCATTGGAGAACTCCCGAACTTGGGAATCATCATGTAAGATTTCCGTGTTTAGCCTCCAAGATCGAGGCCTCGCTCTAGGGGTAAAAGACAAGAGTGTGAACGTCACCGCGGCATGGTCTGAAATCAAAATAGGATGAATAAGCGGAGATGAGGAATATTGAACAAGAGAGGAGTGAACCAAAAGATAATCAATACGTGAAAAAGAAGAATGGGAGGACGAAAAAAAGGAGAAATCACAGCCAGTGGGATTATGAAGACGCCAGACATCCTGAAGATGGATAAGAGAGCACATATTAATCATTTGTTTATGTGATTTAGGGGGACGAAAATTAAAGGCAGAATTCCTATCTAGGATAGGATCCATTGGTAAATTAAAATCTCCACCTACAATAAGATTACCAGAATGAGGTGTGTCATTTAGCTTTTTGGTGATTACTCTCCAAAAAGACGGATCATCCTTGTTAGGGGCATAAATATTCATGACAAAGAGATCAGCATTACCATCAGTCAACTTAGATAATAACCAACGTCCCTCTGTATCCTGTTCAGAGGAAACAATAGATAATCCAGAATGTTTGGAAACCAAAGTAATTACTCCGTTTCTTTTGCCACAAGCATCTGAACAAGCAACATCAGAAACCCATTCTTTCTTCAAAAATAGCGCCTCTCTGGCAGATACCTTTGTCTCTTGAAAAAGGACTAGATCCGAAGAAAGGGATTTGCAGTAATCTAATATTTTTGACCTTTTAACTGGGTGATTTAATCCTTTCACATTAAGGGAAAGTATTTTCAGTCCAGACATAGAGCCAATAATAGGGAAAAATGGTACCTTTGTCCAAATAGGGACCCTTGTTTCTAGTCAGAGTAAGGGGGTACACTCTCTAGATAACCCCTGCTCACCCCCTTGGTAGCTTGGCATGAGCAGACAGGCTTATCCGAAAGAATATAGTGTATTTGTACGAACACTCATAGTAACACAGTGATAACACCGCAAATGGACACCACACCAGATTAGAAAAAGAAAGTATCTTTATCTAAACTTAACAGGACCAAAACAACAAAAATCCAACATACAAGTATTAAGAAAAATGACTTTCAAAGGGTTTTAGCAACTGAGTCCATAAAAAACTATGGTTGCGTGATTTCTTGCAAAGTACCTGTCGTATTCACCAAGCCAAACAGCTGCAGCAATGGGAAGCATTGAAAAACAAAGACATGCGTCGATTCCTGAGACCTTCTTAGATGCAATGCAACAGCTCTGCTGGACACAGGGGAGCAGTGCGTCGGGTCTGGTCTGTAGGGGGAAGCGATGCTTCGATTCTGAGAAGACTCCAATCAACGGGTGATGCGTCGGGGAAAACTTGCATCCCAGGGACGATGCGTGGAAATCCGGGATGCATTGGAGAACGATGCAGTGGCATTGAGCGGCACTGCATTGATTTCTTCAGCCACGATCCTTCGATGCGTTGATTCTTGCAGCGGCGACAGGCACTGCATCGGTTTCAGCAGTTGTGCGGCGGTGCAGGGAAATTCTTCTCGCACCACGGCGTTGCATTGGAAAAACTGTCGCAAGAAGAGCGATGCCTCCATTTTCTTGTTGCGTTGCTGTCCAGCTCCCAGCAGCAGAAACAACCTCCAGAGGCCCCACACAGTCACAGACACTCCTGGCAAGTCAGAACTCCAAGCAAGGAAGTTCAGGGGAGCTGGGGGTGAAGTCTTTGTGTTCCTGAGACTTCAAAACAGGAGGCAATCTCTACTCAAGACCTTGGAGACTTTCCTCAAGCAGCAAAGTCCTTCTCCTTTCCTTGGCAGAAACAGCAACTGCAGGCCAACCCCAGACACACAGCAAGGGCAGTACTTCTCAGTTTCTTCAGCTCTTCTTGGCAAAGGTTCCTCTTGATTTCAGAAGCAGGCTAAAGTTCAGGGGTTTTAGATTTAATACTTATACCCCAAAATGTCTTTGTTCTCTTTGTGTAAGGGTCTCTGAGCCCAGTCCAAACCAGTTTTGTCCTCTCTTGTGCAGCTGCCCGGCAGGAGGTGGAGACAGCAGTGTATAAAGCAGACAGGCCCTATTCTGGTGCAAGGTAAATCTCCTCCCACCTCTCTAAATGCAGACTGGGCCTATTCAAGTGCTAGTGAGTACTCCTCCCCCTACTCTGAACGCACCCAAGGTCTATTCAGCCCAGCCTTGGCTCATTCAGGAAAGGCAGGACACACATTAACCCCCTGGTTGCTGTCTGAGAGATTTCACCTCCCCTGTCACTCCAAAACCAGACAGTCAATACACAAACAGGCAGAGGCACACACAATGGTTAAACAAGAAAATGCCTACTTTCTAAAAGTGGCATTTTCAAACACACAATTTAAAAATCATCTTTAGTAAAAGATGTGTTATTACATTCTGAGTTCAGAGAGCCTAAACCTTATCTTTTTTCTATCTTATACCTATGGGAAGATATGCAAGTAAAACGAAATTGGCTGTATTTCACTATCAGGACATGTCACACACACTAGTACATGTCCTACCTTTCACATACACTGCACCCTGCCCACAGGGGTACCTTGGGCCTACCCTAGGGGTGACTGACATGTAAGAAAAGGGAAGGTTAGGGCCTGGCAAGTGGGTGCACTTGCAAAGGTGACATGGCAGTTAGCAAACTGCGCAGAGGCACTATAGTGGCAGTCATAAGACATCCTTTCAGGGCTGCTCATGTGGGTGGCACAATCAGTGCTGCAAGCCCACTAGTAGCATTTGGTTTACCAGCCCTGGGACAATGAGTGCACTTTACTAGGGCCCTATTAGTAAATCAAATACGCCAATCAGGGAGAACCAATCATAATAATTTACTCAGAGAGCATATGCACTTTAGCACTGATCAGCAGTGGTAAAGTGCCCAGAGCCCTAAAACCAAGAAACACAGGTCAGGAAAAAATACAAGAAAGAAGCTAAAAGTTTGGGAATAACCCTGCAAAAAGGGCCAAATCCAACACAATGCCATTCCAGTTTAAACCCAGCCATATGCAAAACAGTCTTGACCCTGCTTCACATGGGAACAATCCAGCCTGAACTGCCTGGCCAGATCTTCCCTGGACTGGAAACAAGCATTCTAGGACCGGTTCCGGTGTATCACCCCTCATCAGCCAGGCTAGCTTGACTCCAGTGGCATGGTGCGTACGGAAGCAACCTCTGGACATACCCTTCCCACTTAGGGTGAAAAATGCAAAAACAACAATTGATGGATGGAATGCTGAACAATGTCTTACATTCACCCCTAGTACAGAGACCTGGGCCTAAATCCATCGTTTTTGGGGGTGGTGTAGTGGGCAAAAAAACGATAGATTTAACCCAGATCCCTTGACTGGAGGTGAATGTTTGATTTATTCAGCATTCCGTCCATCATTTGTTGCTGCAGCACGTTTCCCCCCAAGTAGGATGGGTATGCCCAGACATGGGTCGCTTGCTTGCGGTGCTACTGGATTCAAGATTGCCGGCCGATGAGCGGTGAAACCCCGAAACCGGTCCCAGGGTGCTTGTTTCTGGTACTGGGAGAACCAGGTTTGGCAGTTGGGGCTGAACTGTTCTTATGAGAAGCAGGGTCAAGACTGGTTTGCATATGGCTGGGTCCAATCGGGGGTGGTGTAGAGGACAAAAGAACAATGAATTTAACCCAGATCTCTTGACTAGGGGTGAATGTGAATGTTTGATTTATTCAGTATTCCTTCCATCATTTGTTGCTGCAGGACTTTTCGCCCTAGTGGGATGGGTATGCCCAGACGTGGGTCCCTTGCTTGCTGTGCCACTGGATTCAATCTAGCCTGGCTGATAGGTAAAACCCTGAAACTGGTCCCAGGATGCTTGTTTCAGGTCTAGGGAGGACCCGGCTTGGCAGTTCTGGCTGGACTGTTCCCATGAGGAGCAGGGTCAAGACTTATTTGCATATGGCTGGGTCAAAACTGGTGTGGTGTAGTGGTCAAAAGAACGATGGATTTAACCCAGGTCACTTGACTGGGGGTGAGTATTTGATTTATTCACCATTCTGTCCATCATTTGTTGCTGTAGCACAAGTCACATTTAATGTCACTTTTGGAGAAAGGCAGCTTTTAGAAAGTTGTCACTCTGTTACCCAGTTTATCTGGTGCCCTTTCACAGTTGCTTGCCACCAGACAGTCTTCTGCCCACTGGAGGAGTGCACATCTCCAAGGCTCAGGAACAATAGTGACCTGCTACAGAGGGGGTGTTAGCTCACCTTTGCAGGATGCCAAATAGGCTAAAAGGCATGCATCAAAGGAGAAGTCACCTATGGTGGATAAATGTGTATCCCACTTAAATAAGACTGTTGCTTTGTTCAGGTAGACAGGCTGGCGGCGAGAACAGAGAAGGGAAGCAAGTGGGCAAACCAGTTTTTCCTTGGGCATGTATTCCACAGGTAGCCATACCTCTAGGGTGAGGTACCAGGCTCCTAACATCTGAGGAAGGGTTCAGACATCTTGAGAATGGGCTAAACAGTGCACTCTAGGATTAATAGATGCCGCACTTAACCAGAATTCATCACAGGAAGGGAGGAATCATGGTAACCTATTGGCTAGATACAACATCATCCCCCCAGGGCACTTTATGAGCATACATAAGGCACCCTTGGCACTCTGAACCTCAGATCACACCTGGACAGGAGAATAGACGAAAGGGCTGCCCTGCTGACCCCTGGACCTGGCAAAAGAGGCTGCATCAACCTCTGGACTGCACCTGCTGCTCCTTGGGCTAGCAAAGAGAGGACTATGCCTTAGGTGCCTGGCTCAAGGAAAACTCACTCCTCAGCCCTAGACCAAAGTCATAGCTCCAAGGGGTAGTCTGCTGACCCCCTGTTCCGCTCCAGGGCCATAAAAGCTGAAGTCACCCGTTCTAGCCAGTCAAAAGCTACTCACAAGGAGTTGCTGCTGATTGCCGATGTGCAGCCATGAAGATCTCCACTCAAGACTGAAAAGTGGCACCTGTGTGTGCCAAACTCAGGAGAGTTGTCAGAGTGTGGATTAGTACCAGAGAAGGGCATTAGCATTTACCAAAGGATGTCGCTGGACCCACTGTGTCAGGAGATTGGACGCTCAGCTGCAGCTGGACTTCTACTGGCTCAAAGAGGACTTTGAGGAACTCTGACTCCTGTGGCCAAAGTTGTCCCCATCTTACCCGTAGAATGAGGAATAACCCCAGGAAGAACACCATTTAATGCACAGCAACCAGAGTATCTTTCAGAATCCCCAGCATCAGGACCACTTCATTGAAGTCTATAGAGGTCTGGATGTTACGTGTGGAACTGGACTCAAAACTACTTTGGTGACCAGATAACTGCACATATACTCTTTTTTGGCCTTCCCTTACCTTCTCCTTTTTGGATTTGGTCACCCAACTTGGGTGTAGTAACTAAACACAACTCTTTCAAACCTTTCAAAAGTTTGCAAACTTTACAGTTCCCTATGCGTGTTTGCATTTTGGACTAAAAAAGACATCACTGGAAACCTCAGGTGAATTTTGCTCATCTTGGTGTCTAAAATTTGATAAAAATATAATCTATTTTTATAAATTGTAGTTAGATTTCTTTCATGTTGCGTGCCTTTCTTATTTCATTGTTTGGTGCTCATAAGTTCTTTGCACTAGTTCTTTTGTTTAAGGCTTGCTGCTCGAAGCAACAGCTACCCAGGATTAAGCAAGATGTTTTACAAATGAGCCTTTCTTAACCCAAGACTTTTATGTGTATGTATTACACAGTAAGGTCACACAACCATACCATATAATACACCACAATCCTTATAACTGCTCTTGGTAATACTCATCTCATCATTTACAACGCACAGAATAATTCAGGTACATGAACGAAAAACCCAGGGTCATTGAGAGGTCGGATTATAAAAATACAGGAACTACTATGAACTCCAGTCCAGATAATATTCTGAGTCACTCAGAGGTCTGCTCTTGATAACATGCATGCATACTCAAAGCCTATACTTATAATAACCCAAACTCATACAATGTACTGTTCTGCTTATGATAGCACACACATTCTTCTTTCACACAGAACTCTGTTCTTGTTAACACCCCAAATAACTATTTTTAATATTGCATTGACTCACTCACTTATCCTCACTTTGTGGTTCTCAAACCTACAACCTCTATTATTACAAATATTTAAACGTCCTTGGAGTAGGGATTAAATTGCTACTTCGCACTTCTAGTATATTAGGATATTGGTCCATGGCTGTGTTCACTGTGGGATTAGTTGAGCTCCTATGTCAGATGATTCATCAACATTTTACTTAGATTTATCACAAGCAGGCTCTGTAAAGCGCTACTCTAAATAATACCAGCAACACGTTGCTTGTTTGGGTGAGAGGGGACTAAAAAGTGAATCAAGCGTGGTTGACATCAAGCAGGGTCAGAGGCGGTGGTCTTCCAATTCGTATAGGGTAATACCAGGTGGAACTGATATTGAATCTTGAAAGATTAGAACCATCCAAAAGATTAGCTGGTGTTTGACCAGACTTGGGCCATGGACTGACCCAAAATTAGTGATGATCGAGTGAGCTTAATATGACAGTGAGGTTGGGAGGACTAATTTAGAGATGAAGGCCCTGCTTACTATACGCAGCTGCGAAAAGACGAGTCTTGAGTTCTTTAGGTTACCTAGGAAAGTCTCGTCTGATTCTCAGTTGAGCAGGGATCACGTTCCAGGGTGATGAATACTGGTGTTGAATCAATTTCTTTCCAAATCCTTTTTACCTTTCTGAACGGATGCTAACTAGGGTCCAAGTGGCTAACGTTGGAGTCAGCTTGTAGGTTGCTTTTCTCCTACATCACTGCAATCGCCTGCCCATTACATATGGGTTCTCTTAACGAGAAGGTGAGGGCCAATGAAAATATTTTTAAAGATTAAACATTTCAATGAGTTAATGCACCCTCTAAATATTCATAAAAGCCAAAATACCAACAGCACAGTTGAAGATGTGATGAAAAACCATGACTGGCCACATTCACAAAGAGTTGGCATGATGCTTTGAGTTGGGCAGTGAGTAGAGTCATGCCTTGCTCTTTAAAAGAATGTTTTAATCCTTTGTTGTGGAAAGGAGCTATGTGCATTAAAGTGCACACCTTCAATGTATTTAAAATATTGTGGCAGAAAGTCATTGTGCACAATAGTGAATGCTAGGGTGAAGGCCTGCATAAGACAGAAGACCTCCATCTCAATATTCAAATTTTCAATGTGACAGCATTACAACCCTTGTGCTTTAGAGGAACAGGGCATGCAATGCTACGTCCATCAACTGTTGTTTTTGCATTTATCAGCCCGAGTGGGATGGGTATGCCCAGACGTGGTTCCCATGCTCTCCATGCCACTGGAATCAAGCTATCCTGGCTGAAGAGGTTTGAAACCCCGAAACCGGTCCTAGGATGCTTGTTTCAATCCAGGGAGGACCTGGCTTGGCAGTTCGGGCTGGACTGTTCCCATGAGGCACAGGGTCAAGACTGATTTGCATATGGCTGGGTTCAAACTGGAATGGCATGGTGATAAAAAAAACGATGGATTTAGGCCCAGATCTCTGTACTGGGGTGAGTGTATGACATTGTTCTGCATTCTGTCCATCAACTGCTGTTTTTGCATTTGTCAACCCGAGTGGGACGGGTATGCCCAGATGTGGTTCCCATGCTCTCCATGCCACTGAAATCAAGCTATCCTGGCTGAAGAGGGTTGAAACCCCGAAACCGGTCCTAGGATGCTTGTTTCAATCCAGGGAGGACCTGGCTTGGCAGTTCGGGCTGGACTGTTCCCATGAGGCACAGGGTCAAGACTGATTTGCATATGGCTGGGTTCAAACTGGAATGGCATGGTGATAAAAAAACCGATGGATTTAGGCCCAGATCTCTGTACTGGGGTGAGTGTATGACATTGTTCTGCATTCTGTCCATCAACTGCTGTTTTTGCATTTGTCAACCCGAGTGGGATGGGTATGCCCAGACGTGGTTCCCATGCTCTCCATGCCACTGGAATCAAGCTATCCTGGCTGAAGAGGGTTGAAACCCCGAAACCGGTCCTAGGATGCTTGTTTCAATCCAGGGAGGACCTGGCTTGGCAGTTCGGGCTGGACTGTTCCCATGAGGCACAGGGTCAAGACTGATTTGCATATGGCTGGGTTCAAACTGGAATGGCATGGTGATAAAAAAAACGATGGATTTAGGCCCAGATCTCTGTACTGGGGTGAGTGTATGACATTGTTCTGCATTCTGTCCATCAACTGCTGTTTTTGCATTTGTCAAACCGAGTGGAACGGGTATGCCCAGATGTGGGCCACGTGCTCTCCATGCCACTGGAATCAAGCTATCCTGGCTGTAGAGGGGTGAAACCCCGAAACCGGTCCTAGGATGCTTGTTTCTAGTCCAGGGAGGACCTGGTTTGGCAGTCTGGGCTGGACTGTTCCCATGAGGCACATGGTCAAGATTGATTTGCATATGGCTGAGTACAAACTGGGATGGCATGGTGAACAAACAAATGATGGATTTAGGCACAGACCTCTGTACTGGAGTGAATGTATGACATTATTCTGCATTCTGTCCATCAACTGTTGTTTTTGCATTTGTCACCCCGAGTGGGAGTGGGACGGGTATGCCCAGACGTGGGCCTCGTGCTCTCCATGCCACTGGAATCCAGCTATCCTGGCTGAAGAGGGGGGAAACCCCGAAACTGGTTCTAGGATGCTTGTTCCCAGTCCAGGGAGGACCTGGCTTGGCAGTTCGGGCTGGACAGTTCCCATGAGGCACAGGGTCAAGACTGATTTGCATATGGCTGGGTTCAAACTGTAATGGCATGGTGAGCAAAAAAACCAATGGATTTAGGCCCAGATCTCTGTACTTGGGTGAATGTATGACATTGCTCTGCATTCTGTCCATCAACTGTTGTTTTTGCATTTGTCACCCCGAGTGGGACGGGTATGCCCAGATGTGGGTCCCGTGCTCTCCATGCCACTGGAATCAAGCTATCCTGGCTGAAGAGGGGTGAAACCCCGAAACCGGTCCTAGGATGTTTGTTTCCAGTCCAAGGAGGACCTGGCTTGGCAGTTCGGGCTGGACTGTTCCCATGTGGCACAGGGTCAAGACTGATTTGCATATGGCTGAGTTCAAACTGGAATGGCATGTTGAGCAAAAAAAACGATGGATTTAGGCCCAGATCTCTGTACTTGGGTGAATGTATGACATTGTTCTGCATTCTGTCCATCAACTGTTGTTTTTGCATGCTACGTAAAGAAGCATCACAGGAGCATGCCCTGGTCCTTGAGACTTCTGCCTGCTCCCTGCAATACCCATAATCTGGAGATACAGAGGGTATGTTGTCAGGAATTGACTGCTTACACTTGGTGAATGGTTACACCTGCTGTTGGTAGAGCTACAATTGCGTGCTTTCCCCCACAGGAGAGATACTGTTAACTACTGTGCAAGTTGAAAGAAAGGAGGACACCTAAGGACTCGAAAAGTCAATTGTGAATTTGTGTTAATCTGTAATGAAACTGGTGCTCATGTACAGCACTCGGGTCTAGTTCGCGCTATATAAAACTCAAAAAAAGAAAGTGCGCATCTGCAAAGTGTAAATCAATACTTTAGGTGTGTAAAGTTATCTGGGCAGGGTTTGCGAATGAAACATTTCTTAATGAATCTAGGCTTATGTAGCATAACAAATGAGACCTGATTGTGAGTCTCATGGAACATGTCAAATCAGGAAAAACGTATTTTGTGTGCCTCCTTGGTATTCCATGATCGCAGAAAATAGCATTTGAACCTGTGATCCCCCCCCCCCCCCCCCGTTTGCTTTTTGCATGCGGGGAATTAAAGGTCCCGAGTTCAAATTTTTGTCGGTTAGTGTGAGCTAAAACATGGTTTACCTTCCACTAACACCAAAACCGTGTGTTATTCCTCATTCTGATCTGTAGAACTCACCCTACAAAGGTAACTTCACGGGGGGTGGGGGGGAGGCTTAAGATTTGGGGGCAGATTTATGAGCCCCTTGCGCCACTTTTGCGTCACTTTTAAAATGGGAAAAGTGACGCAAAAGTGGCGCAAGGGGCTCATAAATCTGCCCCTTGGTACTTTTTTGTCCACAGTGATGTTATCCTCTTCGTATTTCTAAACAACGTCGAATGAAGCCTCTCATGTATACCATGAATCTACTGGACTTGCTTTGACTGCAGAAATGGTAGACTGCCTAATACCGAGTCAGTAAATTGCAAATGTGTTAATTTGTTCTGAAAAAACAGGCAGAACTATAGAGGGCCATTAAAAAATCAAAGCAACTTTAAAGTAATATTGTAACATATCTCATGTGCACTTCCAATGCAGGTCGTATTTTTTAACAAGTGTAGTCTTTATAAGGAAGTAGATGGGTTTTTACGTCATTGTGCTTAAGAAACTTCTGCCTTAACTTTCTCCTGTCACCCCCCCCCCCCCCCATCCAAACTGAGATTCATTTCAAGTTACTTAAAGCTCTGATTTAGTTGAGACAACAATCCCGCTTTCGGGGGTGCCATGGCGCCTCCCGCACCGCTAGCTTCAGGGCCACCGGGTGTGGGACTTAAGCAGAGATAGGCAAGGTTACCACAAGAGCACGCTTTGCCACCTAGCTGTATGAGATCGATACATATATTTTTTTTAATGATTATAAGTGCATTGCACATAGATGCCGATTCATCACATTCTAAAGCTTTGTAGCTCATCACCCCATGGCCTCCACCCTCTTATATAGGAGTAGCAGCAATTATTTCAGCATTTTGTAGCAGGAAACAAAATATTGCTGTGAATGTAGTCGTGCTCACGCTGGGTAAAATAAGTAAGATTAGCTATAAAACATACGAAACAGCAGTGCAGGTGACATTGTGCGAAGAGGACTTTAAACAAGTTCGTACAGAATTAAATGTTCCCTGTGATGTGGAATTATGCTACTGCAATGCTTTTACTGTGGTCATCAGATGCCCTTCAGGTTTTTCATAGCAAGTCTTCAATGGAATGCTGGATTTATGCATTTTAGTAGGCCGAAGAAAATATTGCTGGCTTTTACAACATGACACATTTAGCATTTCATTCTGAAGCACAACAATTCTTTATGCTGGGAGGGTCTCATTTATACATAAGCACCTGCAATCGATTGTGTTGACTTATATGTTCATTCCGCCCTTTTAATGCAATGTTTATTTCATGTACTAAAATTAAAATGATTTATGACCAGCACTAGATGTGGCTTTGCCTAATATATTCCATCAATGGATGCACAAAATGTAAAAATATTAGTGAATGAGTTCAACCTTTTTATTCTATTTTACAATTACTGAAACAATCAGGGGCTCTTGTTATTGGTTCAAAAAAATTATACACAAGCCATTGAGAGCTTTTAATAATACTGTGTACAATGTTAATTCTTTTCTTGCCTTTGGCTTGGAGTTTGATGCAAGATACAAGTGAGCTGTTTTAGATACCTCTAGGAGTCGTCAAATGGCCAGGGCAAATGGGGCATTTTTAAAATAATTTTATGTGTGGGTCTGCCTAATATCTATTCTGAGAATCAAAAGTGCAACAAGCATACTAGCTGCCAGTGATAAGAGGTATGAAAGATAGCAAATGTTGTTACAGGTTGAGGAAAACACATTTTTAGAAGGCCTCTCGCCCTTGTCCCTCTGAATGGTGTTTCTTTCACACGAAACCTTTTCTCGTTCTACCTGGGGAAAGAGAGTATTGTTGTACCTGTTTTCTTGTGCAAATCAGCCTGGCGTAATCCTCATGCGACCCTTACAAGGCTCGCCTGTCCAACATTTCAGACTTGATATGGCTGCTTTCGGTTCTTGTAGTGTTTTGTCACTGCGAGCATCCTCGTGCCAGGACCTGAGCTCGAGGATGCCTCGCTCTTGTTGTGTTTTCTTTTGAATATGGTTCCACGATCTGAAGCTGAACGCAGCGTGCCAGCGTTCTGACAACGTTATTCAGTTGTCAGAGATCCTGGTATGCGGCGGGAGCGTCTGGTCATGGGTGCTGTTGAATTGCAAATAAAGAACAGCTTAACCACTTCTACAATCTCCGGACCTGTTTATTACATTTGGCGACAAGCAGACGAAGCTGCGCGTAAAGCACCCACCAGCCACATTTTAACATTTCTGGATTTCTCCTTCGAGCCACCTTTTCATCGCTCTTCCACACACCTGCTCAAAGCGGAGGACCCTTTTATGTGGCAGTTTTGGGCAGATTTGCGGCTGCGATTTGATGACGTCTCTCTGCTCGGCATTGCCCGCGCAACGCTCCATCGCTTAGCAACGCAAGACGCTTCCTGACGCCAGTACGTCATCACACCTCTTGTAAGCATCCACACGCAGGCGGCTATCTTTTGCAAGGTTCATTATGGTTACTATGATAACCCAACGCTACGAAGACAGCAGTGCTTTTGCCTGAGCTGTCTTTCCTACTGTGTTGGACCTGGCCCTTTTGGCCGGATGGTCCCTGGACTTTTCGCCTTCCACCTGTACTTTTTCTGACCTGTTGTTGGCTATTCTATGACTCTGGGCACTTTACCACTGCTGTTCAGTGCTAAAGTGCATATGCTCTCCCTATATAAAATGTATATGTTGGTTGGATTCCATGATTGGCTTATTTGGTTTACTGTCAGACCCCAGTAAAGTGCACCAGGAGTGCCAGGGCTTGTAAATACAAATGCTGCTGGTGGGCTTGCAGCACTGGTTGTGCCACCCACAGAAGCGGCCTGGTAAAATGTATCTAAGATCTGCCATTGTAGAGCCTGCGTGCAGTCTGGTACTGTCATGCTGACTGGGTAAGTGCACACACTTGCCAGTCCTTAAACCTTCCCTTAACTTCATATCAGTCACCCCTATGGTAGGCCCAAGGGCAGGGTGCATTGTAAGCATAAGGTAGGACAAGCCCTCATGTGTGTGGCATGTCCTAATAGTGAATTACAGCCATTTTCGTTTTTCACTATTGTAAGGCTACCTGTTCTCCATTAGCCAGAATGGGCTGTTAGAATTGTTACATTCTATGATCCTAACAGACCCAGGGAACATGGTAGAAATTCGAGTTTAGTATTCATGAACTCAGAATAATAAAATACATCTTTTAGTAAAGTTTATTTTAGTATTCTGTGTTTGCAAATACCACTTTTAGAAAGTTGGTTTTTGCTTGCTTGACCATTTCAGCCCGCCTCTGCTATGATGTGTATCTGCCTGTCTGGTTGTGTGAGTGACAGGGCTGGGGAAACCCAGAGGGGCAGGGCTAGGCAGCCTGGTGGTGAATAGGAAGATTGGCAGTCAGATGGGTGGGAGGAGTACACCTGGGCTCTGAATAGGGTTGTGCTCTGCTACCACAATGCTGGCTCCACCTCCTGAGGAGCGGCTGATATCTCTGCCCTGCACCCTGAATAGAAAGGCAGAGTCATGTCAACAGAGTGCTCAAGAACTGGTTTGGACTGGGCAAAGGCCCCTCAACCCCAGAGGAACAAAGGAATTAGGGGTATAAGTATTGGGACCCTGATCCCAAGAAAGTAGATCCTGCTGAAACAAGAAGAACCTCTGCCAGAAGAGAAGGAACTGGGAAAGCTGTAGGAGGAGTAACTGTCCCTGACCTGGCCGATTGGCCTGCAGTGGTTGCCTTGCTGCTGAAGGAGATGAGAAAGACTACTAAAGACTTTGCTTCAACTTGTGCTTTGAAAAGATCTCCAAGGGCTTGAACTGAGCTCGCCCCCTGAACGAAGTCCCAGGACCAGTGGACTTCACCCCCAGCTCCCCAGAGTCTTTTGGAAGTGCCTGCTGCTGTTGTTGGGCCTTCTGAGGGACTGCGTGTCGCAAGGAGCTGGAAGCGCGACGCAAGGAAGAGAAGCGTGCCGCCGTCTGAGCTGTTGCCGTCGCATCACGCAGAGAGTGTCGCCGCTGCAGCATCGCATCGAGCGGAAGCGTCTCGCATCATTCTGGAAGTGTTTCGCAATGCCGAAGAAGCGCGTCGCCATCGCAGCCATCGTAGCTGTCGCATTGCACCGCATCGAGAGGAGAGTCTCGCATGGAGGAGGAAGCGTGTCGCCATCGTAGTTGTTGCATTGCACCGCAACCAGAAAAGCGCCTCGCATCCACGGAGAAGCATGCCGCCGTCGGAGCCGCTGTCATCGCATCTCGCAGAAGGGGTGTCACCGCTGCAGCATCGCATCGAGCGGAAGCGTCTCGCAACGTCGGAGAAGAGTGCCGCTGCCAAGGCCGCTGCCGTCGCATCTCGTCAAGGGTGACGCCGCTGTAGCGGACGCATCGAGTCGAGCCTTCTCGCAACATCGGAGAAGCGTAACGCATCTGGAAGATCCCGTCTTTATTTCTTTTGCACCAAGAACTTCAACGCATCTGCATCGCTGCAACACTTTTGTTGCCCTGCGTGTCGCATCTAAGGTACATTGACTTAAAGTGTCGCATTTAAGAACTTAAGATAAACTAAGCAATCTTCTACCTACTAAGCAACCGTATTGTGTATTTTTAATCGTTTAATGGTCTTGTGATAATCCTATATAAAGAATCCTTATTTTTAATATAAATACCTGTGTGGTGTCCATTTGTAGTGTTGTCACTTGGTTACTGTATGTGTTCACAAATGCTTAACCTATAACGCTCTGAGATAAGCCTTGTCTGCTCGCGCCAAGCTACCTAGAGGGTGAGCAGGGGTTATTTTAGGAGTGTAACCCCTTACCCTGACTAGAAGAAAGGTTCCCTGCTTGTCACAAGTACCTACCTGTGCCAACCAGAGAACCCAGATTCTAACATACGCCATCGCATCGTTCTCTTCGATCCCAGGTAGGATCCAGCCTGCACGCTCTCGCGGTGACAGACACACCCTTTCAAGTTCATTCTTTTTGCAATTCAGTATTTTGAGCCTTCAAATTCGGTGATAGGCTCACCTTGCCATTTTACTTCAATTGTCTACGAAAAATTTAACCTGGATCTGTGAATATCGGTGACAGGCTCCCCTATTATAAAAACTATGTATTCAAAATTTTACATTTTATTTTTTAATATTGCACGTTGTCAACTGTAGTGAATACCTTGTTTACTATTATTTTATTCACAGCATTACATTCTTCACATTATATTGGTCATCTAATTCTATATTATGGCTACTTCTCAGCAATTTGCGCAACCTCCTCTTTTTTTACAACAACCTGGCAAACCCAGTATTCCATGGCGTCAATGGGTAAAAGCTTTTGAGAACCACATTGTTGACATCGATGCTGTCAAGTTTTCTCCAGAATGTAAAGTCACAATTTTATATCGTTGCTTAGGACTTGCTGCACAACATGTCTTCAAAAATGTACCTATATTTCCTACACCTACCGGAGAAGCTGGCGATGCTGAACATTGGGATGCCTACAAAGAAGCTTTATCTCGCCTAGCTAAACATTACGACCAAGAGTCAAACATCATGGTTGAAAGACACAATTTCTTTAGGAGAAAACAATGCGAAGATGAATATGTAGAGGAATATAGTGCGCAGTTGCGAGTTTTAGATTCAACTTGTGAGTTTGAGGTGGATCCTGACATTTATATTCGTGACCAATTTGTCTTCTCTTGTTTTTCAAGAAAGATTCAAGAACACCTCCTCAGTTGCAGAAAACCCTCACTCCAAGAAACAATTGATATTGCTAAGAGCATTGAGAGATCTATCATCACCTTCAAGGTCCTTCAACATGATCAATCTCGCAACTCTTTCAAAACTCCTGCGCAAGACATTGTTAATTCCGTCAATGCTGTCTCCACAAACAAACCTGTTAGACAATATGTTAAAAAAGGGAACACTTTTTGTTACAGATGTGGATCCAAATCGCATCTGGGTAACTACCCCATGTGTCCTGCTCTTGGGAAAAGGTGTGTTCTATGCAAAAAAATAGGTCATTTTCAAGGCTCATGTAGGTCGTCTAAAAGACCTACCAGAGTCAACAGCATTGAATACTCTGAAACCATTGATGATTGTACAGATAATTTCCAAGATATGATTGTTTCAATTGAATGTAACTCTATTTTTTCTCCTCATTGTGTTAAAGGTCCTATAGGAACCGCGTTCTTGGGAAATATAGAGATTCCTATCATGGCAGATTCTGGTTCTCCCATAACCATTTTATCAGATGTCATGTTTCTTGAGAAATGGCAAGGATCCATTACATTATATCAAACAGACATCAACCCCAAAGCATTTGGTGAGTTTGAGATTGACATGTTGGGCAATTTCAATTCAAGACTAGAATGTTTAGGGAGGTCCATTTTCACAAATGTATATGTTGCGGTTAGGGGACGCAACATCATTGGTTGGCAAGATCTCACCAAAATGGGACTACATCTTATTCCAGGCTCTGATAACCCAATTACCCTTAGTGATCCTCCTCAGGGCTACAGTCCTGCTGGCTCTAGGGATGATCCACATCCCAAAACTTATTGTCTATCTGTCACAGACCACACCTTTGATCTCAAAAAGGTTCTGGATAAATTCCCCAGGCTTTTCTCCAACAAATTAGGAACCGTCAAAGGTTTTCAACACCAGATTAGATTTAAGGCAAATGCTCAACCCTTCGTTCATAAGGTACGTCCCTTGCCCCTTAGTGCGAAGGATGAACTCAAGTCAGTTCTCAAGTCCTTGAGTGATGATGGTGTCATTGCTCCTTGCAACTCCTCAGAATGGGTTTCTCCCATCGTTATCATACGAAAAAAATCCAGAGAGGTCAGATTATGTGCAGATTTGAGCACCTTGAATAAAAACATCTTAGTTGACTGCCGCCCCCTTCCCAACATTCACGAACTTCTAGCCAATTTGGGGGGGGGCAACATTTTTCTCTATCATTGACCTGCGTTCAGCTTACCATCAGATATCTTTAACGGTAGCAAGAGTTCACCACTTTTGTTACACCATTTGTGTATACAAGTACCTTAGGCTTCCTTTTGGCCTGGCCTCTGCAGCCAGTGTTTTTCAGAAAGTTATGGATAATCTTTTTCGAAACATGCCAGGGGTCCAGGCCTACCAGGACGATATTTTTGTTTATGCTGATGACTGGGAAACACACTTGAGCAATTTATTTTCAGTTTTGTCCAAATTAAATGAGTCAGGCATGACAATCAGGGCTGAAAAAAAGTAAATTTGCCACTCAGCAGTTGGATTATTTGGGCCATACTTTGTCTCCAGAAGGAATCAAGCCTATGGTGTCCCTTATCAAAGCCATTAGCCACGCTTCTTCTCCCAAAGACAAAGACTCACTTCGATCATTCTAAGGCCTAGCAGAGTACTATGCCCGTTTTGTCAAAGGTTATGCACAAACTGTTGAACCATTGCGTGCCCTTCTTTGGAAAGGCTCTAAATTTGATTGGTCTAAAGAAGTTTCGTCTTCATTTGATCAAGTTAAAAAACTCATTGTAGAAGCACATGCCCTGCATCCTTTCCATGACTCTTCAAAGTGCTTTATAATGGTCGACGCTAGTCTCACGGGGTTGGGGGCGGTTCTTGGCCAATGGGTTTCAGGAAAAGAGCACACCATAGCCTTTTCTTCAAGGATGCTTAAACCATCTGAGACTCATTATAGCACTATTGAACACGAGGCACTTGCGTGTGTTTGGGCAATCGAAAAGTTCAAAAATTACATTTGGGGTCGCAAATTTGATTTGTTCACAGGCCACAAGCCTCTTACTCAGTTACTAAATGGTAATGGGCTTGGCAAAGCGTCAGCCAGATTGGTTAGACTGCTTTCGAAATTACAAGAATTCAATTTTTCTATTAAACACACTTCTGGAGGTAGAAACTTCAGGAATGATTGCCTTTCACGAATGGCTTTTCATGATCCCTCAGAAGTCGAGAACTTAGAAGATACAGAATGTGTGGTTGCTGCTATTGATGCTGTTAAGCTATGTCCCACCATTACTGAACAATCCTGGGTGGAAGCGTACAACAAGGATGAAAATCTCAACCTTGTCACTGATTATATTGTGAAGGGTTGGCCAGAAAATAGGAAACTTCCTAATGAGTTGAAAGCTTTTGCCATGATGGCATTCAAATTATCCCTGGTTAATGGCATGATCATGAGGCATGATTTTTTTGTTCCCCCGTCCAGTCTCAGGAATGATGTCATCAAATTTGCGCACCAAAGTCATCTAGGGATTTCAAATACTTCACAACTCATTAAGCTGTACTATTGGTGGCCATCCCTAGAATCCCAGGTAAAACTTTACATTGATTTATGTTCCGAATGTCTCTTATCTGATAAAAAATGGAAAGTTATGAATACACCCCTACACCCTGTGCCCTTTCCCATTAAACCTTGGGACAAAGTTGGTTTAGACTTTTCTGGACCTTATGATCTCCTCCCCCATGACCTTAAATATCTTATTTTGTTAATTGTTTATCACTCAAAGTGGATTTATGACATGTTTTGTGACTCACCCAATTCCACTAATGCCATTAAATTTTTGAAGAAGATATTTTCTGTGGAAGGCTCGCCCTCTGTTATAGTCACAGACAATGGCACCCATTTTATCTCCCAAAAGTTCAGTTCATTCTTAACCAAGTGTGATGTCAAACATCTTAAGGTCGCCCTATACTCACCAACCTCCAACGGTTTGGTCGAAAGGGCAAACAGATTAGTTAAGGATGCCATTCAAACATCTCTTTCCTCCCATCATGATGCACAGGATTTCTTTGAAGCCAAGTGGTGGTCTTATAATATTTCTCCTCATTGCACCAAACGTGTTTCCCCATTTTCCCTCTTAAGGGGTAGAACTGCTACACAAGTTTGTGTCCAAATTGGTTACTCATTAAGCACCGCAAGAGCATTCATTGCAATAAAGATTTGACATCTAGAGTTTTTCAAAAGCAAAGTCTCATGAAGTCAGCGTATGACGTTGGAAGAAACTTTAATACCCTAGAATTGAAAGTGGGTGATTGGGTCCTCATTAAAAATCCCCAAAAAGTGTCAAAAGGTTTATCAAAATTTTCCCCTCCGGTGCAAGTCACTGGTGTCAGCAGGGGCTCAGCCTTACTTGGAAATAAGGGATGGTGGAATATAAGATCGCTGGCACACCTTTCCGACTCACAGGTTAGTTCTTTACTCAAATTATCAAAACAAGAATTGGAGGCTGCTGATTGGACTCAGTGGTTACATGATCCAGCGTCCATTGTTGAAGATTCCTCCATCTCTCGGTGTCCCACTGTACATTCCAATCCGGAATGTGTTTCTGCCCCTGGTTCTGTTGTGACCACTGCTGACACCTATTCCTTACCACCGGAATTGGGAGTTTGTTGTAGAAGATTGCCTTCCAAATTGAACGATTACGTTTTGTCTTGATTCTGTTTTCATTTGCTTTGTTGGCAATAGCATCATTCTTACTTAAGGTCTCTTGTTTTTCATTTTTCCTTTTCGCTTTGTTCTTTGTGAAGAGGGAGATGTTGTAGTGTTTTGTCACTGCAAGCATCCTCGTGCCAGGACCTGAGCTCGAGGATGCCTCGCTCTTGTTGTGTATTGTTTTGAATATGGTTCCACGATCTGATGGTGAACGCGACGTGCCAGGGTTCTGACAACGTTATTCGGTTGTCGGAGATCCTGGTATGCAGTGGGAGCGTCTAGTCGTGGGTGCTGTTGAATTGCAAATAAAGAACAGCTTACTCAATTCTACAATCTCCGGACCCGTTTATTACATTTCTTTAGCTCACATCCCTGCAGAGACTGCTTTCTGATTGGGGTTCCCAGAGCTTGGCTCCTCTTCTAAGAAGCTAGTATCGACAAGCATAGAATTTCAAAGCAGTGTCTTAATTACAGACTCACAGAAAGGGAATAGTGGAAGTTACATCATTGTTAAATCATTCGAGGGTATAAACATTACTTACTCACTCACGTGGTAGGATTTTACTTTTGATTTAGATGTCTGCGAGCTGGATACATTTTGCAAATAGGGAAAAGTGCAGGTCAATACATCTTGTTTCCCTTGTGATCTTTTTTTAAAACAAATGCTCATGCACTGTTGCTTTTCTGCACACATTGACTGAGCGTTTCACACAAAATATTATCTTCATTCCATTCCGATTAATGTTAGTCGTAGAACCTGCAGACCTGCACCGATCTGTCTTGCTATCAACTACTTTTTAGGAGTGGTCATTAGAACAAGAGACTCACCTGGATAATATTTGTTAGGACTGGTTTTAGGTCTGGCCTAGTGTCAGTTTACCTGTCTCACTAGACTCATGATTTCACAAACCTCCATTACAAATATACACATACACATTCATGGGCTTTCAGTCAGCCCTCTTCATCCAGTCATTTGTTGCAATTCCATTCCCACGTTGCTTCCGCCCACCACAGCATACAGCATGGGGCCACGGGCCAGCTAATTTCAGACATTGGCTCTCTACACTGTGAGAGATGATATTTTGCTTGTGCACATCTGCCAAATGATTAGTTCACTTCTGTTGCGCAGCTGATGGGTAAATATCTGTTTTCATTTCTCTTTTTTTCTTTGTCAAAGTTTGTTCTTATTTTTAAGGGCCCAGCAGAGCCCTAGTTTGCAAGTAAGTAAGATTATGTGTGTCTTTCATTTCCATGCATATCATAAAGATTTGATTCCCAGTGTGTTAGAGGGGCTGAAAAAATCTTCAAACTGTTTTTTCAGCGAATTTCTTGATATTTTAATATAATGTAGTATTTTACTACCATTCGTAAAGCCAACTCCCTGCCGTGAAGGGCCTTTGGTCATGCAGTGCGTGGGGTTCGGCCGTGTGTGGAATGGGGTTGGCTGCATGCTTTGTAGCCAAGCCCTGCATCCAACTCCCAGAGTGCAGCGAACCCCTTCGCCATGCATGGCCTACTGGCATGTGCAGCGTCCAGTTGGTCTCACGGGCCTTAGCTGCACATAGGTAGAATTACTGACTTTGCCAAAGAGTCACAATGTCAAATAATAAAAAGTGATCCTACTATCATCTTTCTCCTAAGATCACTAATATTTTAATGGTCTGAATATTTCAGTAATTCACACAATGCATTGTTTATTATTAATGATTATTATATAAAAGTTTAGTGAACTTTTAGGCCCCGATTCACAGAACTAACTTAAGACAAAATCCTAAACTTACTACCACAGAATGCACTTACTACTTCTGGTATTCACAGAATGCACTTACTACTTTTGGCATTCACAGAATGAACCTACTACTTTTGGTATTCACAGAATGGACTTACGACTATTAACTTTACATCCGCACTCGGGCCAGAATTTCCGCTCCGGAGCGAGATTTCCGCTCCCGGGCCGGAATCTCCGCCTACGGGCCGGAATCTCCGATTCCGGGCCGGAATACATGAACTGTGGCCGTTGAATATTTTAGCCAAGGGTAAACACCTGTCCAAGTGCCTACCATCCCACACCATGCATCAGCTGACATAGTGCAGCCAATCCCAGCCAATAGCTCCATTTTGCCATGATGTTGCAAGTGCCTACCATCCCCCACCCCGCTCCAGCTGAAGCCAATTAACACTAATTGACCAGCACCACAAAACATATAAAAGCAGCACACATTGAAGGAATAGGTTTGGCCACAGAGAGTTTGTGTTCACAATGCTGACATCGCCAGAGAAAAATGGAACTAATGAGGAGGAAGAAGAACTTCACTGCAGAGGAGACCACCATGCTTGTGGAGTATATAGTGAGGCACCACAAACGCCTATATGGACTCTCACCCTACTGCACCAGTGGCGCACAGAAGGCAGCCCTATGGCAACAATTAGCCACTCCTGTCACAGCATTGGGGGAGGAGAGGCGCACAGTCCAGGACATCAAGAAGAAGTGGCAGGATGAAAGGCAGAGGGTGAAGGGGAAGTACTCCAGGATCGAATTAAACAGGATCCTCCCTGCTGCATACTCTGGACCCCGCATCCATCTCACCCCACTGGAGGAGGATATCCTTACCACAATACACCCCCACTTGGTACATGGGCTGCCTGTTAGTGACGTCCGCTACATGGTACCAGGCCAATGGTATGAAAAGAAAAAGTGCATGAAAAGATTGTCTGTGTTGCACTGTCATTGTGAGTAAGGAAGTTGTCCAAAGTGTATATAAAAATATAGTCAGTCAGAGACTCATGTGTCACCCTCTGTATGTAGCACCACAAGTCCCAGAATCCTTTGCATTAGAAATACCAAATCCCGCCCCCACTTTTGAAAACATGAGCACAGTACTGTTGCCATATATACACAACCCTGCTAAGTAGCAATTGACAAATATTAGCAGGGATGCGCCAGTAACAATGCGACACGCAATTCAACTCTTGCGCCACCACGGATGCGTCGCATATACAATGCGGTGCACTGTGGCGCAGGGATAGACAGATGTGTGTTGCATCTGATGGCATTAGGGGGGTGCTTTGCTGGAGTCGTGTCACAAGTGTGACGCAACTCCAACAATGTCCATGGACTGCCCATACCTAACGTTCTGTTCCACTCCTTAGGTGTGCTTCAAGCAGGCATAAGGTTGTGTCGCAGCAGCCTCTGAAAAGTGACTCTCGTCGATTACACTGCATCACTTTTACGAGGAATATCCCAAAGGAACGCCCACCCTGCCTACATCAAAGCTGATGCAGGTGTAATGTTGCGCAGGGCTTCACAACATGACGCATCCCCATAGATGCGTCACGTTGTGAATAAGTCGAAATGTGTCACCTGTATTACACCACTGCTGTGTCACAGAAGTGACGCAACGGCGGTGTAAATGTTTTTCAAGGGGCTTGTAAACCTGCCACAAATTATCCAAGAAGTAAATCACCCTGTGCCAGCCTAAATCACAAAGCAGAAGGTGAGAGAATCATCAGATCAAAAACAGTCATACACATATTCTGTTGTTCATTTCCCATCCTGCCACGCCATTACATCCCCAACGCACCACTGCTCCTACCTGCCCCATCTGCGGCAGTACTTCACAACACTGTTGGCATGAAGAAGAAATGGGGAAATCCCTGAAAAGTTCCACAAGCACATTTCCCATTTGGTTACTTTTCGCTCTTCTCACCCATTGACACATTCAGCCAGAGCACAGACAACTGCAGTAGCAGAGGTCCCTCCATCTACTGGGAGGAATCGACATCGTACAGAGAAAGGCATACCACCCTCACTAACTGGTAAGTCAAACTGGCCAGGAGATGGTCAAAATGCAGACATTGTCAGGAGACGACAGATGGACATATAGTGCCCACATATGAAAGTCAACCAGAGATAAAAAAAATAGCTGCATTACTATTGGAGTTGTCAATGGACATTCACCTTTAGCAAATGATATTTGTGAACAGCGAAAGACAAAAAATAACATGTCTTGGCTCATCATACCTTTGTAATTGTGGAAGATAACATGTATTTTACCAACAGTCCTAGACTTGGGAATCCAATCCTGTAATTGAGTGCCACAACTAGTCAAAAGGGTGTCCCCACTATATTGTAATAGTGTCTGTAGACCTAATCAAGAAATCCAATTTGCACAAATATGGTAATGCTGAACAAGAAGTGAGATACCAGTGTCAGTAGTATTGACAATGCATCCACTGTCCATTTCGAATGTTTCCAAAATAGATTAAATTGCCCAGTCCACACAGCTGGTCATGTACTTCTTGCATTGGCTGGATTTTTGTTGGCCATCAACGAAACACGATAGTGGACCTTACCTCAGGATTTGTAGTCATGTCATTGTGATATAGGTTGCATCTAGGTAGTGGGCCCATTCTAAGTTATATGTGGGATCACTCATGATATTAAGTATAACGCACTTCTGCAACGGTGGTGCCCACAACTGCATCACAATATGCTCACATATGGCATTTGAACACATGCAAGATCAGACCCTGGTGGCTAATGAAAGGATCACACAAAATGTATGCCAAGTGAGTGCAGAATGGAAATACAATAGTAGAATGCGTCATATGAAGTGACCAAAACACAACAGGCTTGCAATTCAATTATAGGGAAAATCCCTAGCAAAATATACATGTTTGAATCATAATGAAATTGGTATGGCGGAGGCCCACACTGATGCCAGTTTTGTACCTTTGAGTTGGGTGTAGGGGCTGCTAAGGTGAATCTTCATGCAGTTATACCTGCAAAATAACTTGGCTGAAGAGCAACACGCTAATCCAGGGCAGGTGGAAAGCATCAACGCTTCTCAGCCTATCCGCAATGTGTGATCATAACCAAATGTTGCATTCTGCTTGCCTCCTCCCCTACCATATTCACATGTATAGGTGAGTGTTTGACATATGAGGTTTGGATGTCTGCTGTACAAGACACCATCCGTTGTCAGCTAAGTAGTACCATGATGTTGGAAATAGAGTATGCAAAGAGAGGACACTCAAAGGATGGACATAAGAAATCTGTGTTCTCTCATTCAAAAATTAGCTGTATGACTTCATGGGTAGGGAAGCACAAATGAGCAACATCATGTCCCTGACTACTGCACATCTCACACATGAACTCCTTTCTGACTTCTCAACAGACAACATTACACTCATGAAAAATGTTAGTCTTAATGGCAAAGGTGAAATCAGTGTAATGCGGAAGGAGTTCGGGTCATTTATCCCCTTCCTTGAAATATCAGTAACCTTCTCATACAAGTTTGTCTGTTGATGTGTCATCTCATTGATGTCAGTGCTGCATGGAGGTAACAGCTGGCAAATGCTGCATGTGAGCAGGGGCCCACATGTAAAGTCCATGAGGTAAACATGCTGCACATTGTCCTGGATTATCCGCAAATGGTTATTGAGAATGACATGTTGGCTTATAGCTACCATCTGTTGTACTAAAATATGGACATGTATGTCTCATCACAGCTGCTGACAGGATGACACCACTGCAGCGGACACCATCCCGGGGAATGCATGACATCCTGGCTGCAGCATTGAAACCCTTGCGCACCTGTCCTTCAGGTAATTCTGGCATGAGGTGTGTCTGTTGATGTGTCATCTTATTGATGTCAGTGCTGCGTGGAGGTAACAGCTGGCAAAGGCTGCATGTGAGCAGGTGCCCACATGTAATGTCCATAAGGTAAACATGCTGCACATTGTCCTGGATTATCCGCAAATGGTAATTGAGAATGACATGTTGGCTCATAGCTTCCATCTGTTGTACTAAAATATGGACATATATGTGTCATCACAGCTGCTGACAGGATGACACCACTGCAGCAGACACCATCCCGTGAAATGCATGACATCCTGGCTGCAGCAGTGAAACCCTCGCGCTCCTGTCCTTCAGGTAATTTTGGTATGAGGTGTGTCACTAGCTTAGATTACTAAGCTATGACAGAGATCAAGATCCCCTTCTGCATGGAATCAGCAGTTGTTGTTTACAAAGTGAAATACAAATCAGGAGTGTCATGTGCCTGTCTGTCAATTAGTGATGCAGATCATTGAGAATGTTGTCACTTCCCTCTACAGCTGCTGGATCAGGGACAGCTATGTCTACAACATCTATGAGCATACAGGTTCAGCAGGTGACACCAGGGGGAACGCGAAGGGACAGAAAGTTGTGGCTGGAGCTGGTGAGTTTGCTTGTAACATGTACATTTCCGTGTAACACCTCAGTGCTATGGTGTGAGCTGTCATTTGTGGTGGTACCCTAACTAGGTCACATGATCCTCAGCTGTTGATGCAAAGTGCAGTTAATACAACCCTTGTGTTGCACTACATGTAATACCAGGTCAATCACTAATACAGTTGCAACCTCTGTGTTCCAGGGGATGGTGAGGATGAGGATGACAGACCTACGACCAGTGCGGGCCGACGGGGAATCAGAGGGGAGAATCCTCTGATCCTCCAAGCAGTTATGTCGGCAGCAAGTACTGCTCAAGAGGAGGAGGAAGTTCCTGGGGACGTCGACTTGGTGGATGATGATGACTACATGTCCATCCACTCTGGGGATGACGATTCTGATGCCAATGAGAGCTATCGTACCAGATTGCCAAAATCAGTCACGGCATCACATCCTCCTCCAAGCAACGTTCCTCAGCCTCCTCCCAAGCAAACAATTGCCTGTCCCCAGCATAGAGCAAACCAGCCACAGCTCCCACGCATCCCAACACAGACATCACTCCCTCACAGCCCTCACATCCAGGACCGACATGGTGGTTCCCCTACCCGCTCTTCCCTATACAGTGTATCCCTGCCATCCTCTCCACCATCTGGGGGAAGTACCAGCCCTGTTGTGGTGCAGGTATCCCCTGGGCACCATTCTCCTGCCCACAGGCTCCCACCTGCCACCCCCACCCCTGCTGTTGGACCTGCTCGTCCCATCCATGGCAGACACCTGCAGAGAGGGCCTGCACCTGGCTATGGTGGCCAGTGGGAGCAGGACTTCTTCCAACAGCAGACAGATGTGAGGCAGGACATTCGTGCCATAGGGGCTACCCTGTCAGACATGTCTGAGTCCCTGCAGGACATGGTGCAATTCCCTCAGGTGGTGGACAGGCTGAGCCAAGTTTTGGATAGGATGGATAGAACTTGGCAGGACATGTCCAGGAATATGAGAGACATGATATCCATACACACTGTAAAGAGAATAGGGGGACAAGGAGCGGGATAAGTAGAAGAGGGAGAAGGTCCTGTACCGGTGCTCCTGAAATCAATCCACATACAAATTAAGGTAACAGTTCCTAAAGAAATATATATGCCAGTATGGTCTACTAAGCAGGGAAGAAAAAAGGGGAGGGGAAATGACAAGTAGTCTCAGATGAGGTTCGAAAGTCGTAATGTGGTGGAGACTAGAGACTCCTGGATGGTACTAGAAGTGCCCTCACACACCCTTGCGGGTGCAAAGCATCATCATCGGGCTGTGCTCCTCGTGGGGGTGGCGCTGCAGTCCCTCACGGGCCCTAAAAGGGCTCTCTATCGGAGATCTTTTGGTGGAGTCGCCGTAGTTGTGCGTGTGGGTGTGTGGGGAGGGGGGGTGTGTAGTGGTGAAAACTAAAAAGACCTAATGGTGCCCTAACTATTTATTGGTGGGTCCAGGAGGTCTATTAAAAGTTAACGGGGATTGATGTTATATAAACATACAGAGTGGGGAAGAACGGTAAATACGTCCCACTACTCTCGACCCGTAAGAGTGAGGGTTTAAAGTGAGAGAGAGGGGGTACAAGTGGTGGTCAACATGTTTCGCGCTGTTGCCGGTCCCTAATGGATCCTAGCGCTTCGTCAGGACCGAGGTGGTGATTACAAAGTAAGGGATGGGATTCAGAAAAAAGAGGGGGAGTCTGCTGTAATCCCAGAGACACACAAAAAAGGATAGTTGGAGGATCACGGGTTATTCGTGTCCTAGACGTCGAACCTGTGGGGGAGAGGGAGAGAATAAAACATAAAGAGTAATGTTGGGCTTCCTACGGTAGAGGGCTCAAGAAGCATGCACCAATAAGGAAAATATTCCTGCCAAAATCGTGCTAGGAATAGGTGCTCGTGCCCTGTGTAACGTCAGTGGAAGTGCCCAACACTGGGGATATTAATGAAAAACAAGACAAACGCAAACTGCAATAGATGTTACTCAGAATGCCAGTCAAAATGTCCCTACAGAGAGAGCCAGCCTAAATGTGATGGTGACATATGCCAGACTCAGTTAGAACGGTGTGCGAGGTGCCTAGGTTGTGCACACACCAGTGGATGATTGACTTACTCATACAAGTGAGGCGGAATGTACTGGGGATGTATCCCTGGCAATGATTCAATAACGTAGCCCAGGTGTAGTAGGGTGAGCACTTATGAATAAGGCATGTGCGTGCTGTAATATCATACCAAGAATTGCTGGTGCTGGGCATGTCACAATGCAAGAAACAGGTGTGAGAGGCACGTGAAAACGACGTTGAGAGATGACACATGCTTTCACACAAGGTTTGAAAAACAATCCTACCCGTAAAAAGTCAGGGTCCAAGCTGTACCGGATCTTGACAAGCTGGGGCGGGGGCTACAGCTGTGAATTTAAGCAGCATAAGTCATGTTCGGGGGTTGTGGCTCGCACACGGGTTAGCCAAGGATAGCCACGTCGTCTGAGACAAGGGACCCAAACACTATAACGACCATCGCTACATAGCATACAAAGTACTTACATCTGCCCCGGGAGATCGCGTTGATAACCTAAGGTGCCTCCAGAGTCGCCGGTAAAGCTGTACGGCGATCTCGTGTTTTATGTGCTCAAAGCTAATAGGTCAAAAGGGGTAGAGTAGGTATTGAGAAAGGACTCAATAACGTCTCAGAGAAGGTAGCGGCCATCTTAGAACGGTAAAATGTACGAACATTTTCCTATTCCTGTCTGATAAAGGCTGTAATCGTGAGTGTTGGGGTTAGTGTGGGTAAAGATATCCCATGTAGCCATAAGCTGTGGCTGTGGATTGGGTATGAGTAGTGTTCTAATATTGGGACTCATCTATGTCTCACAAAAAGGTAGCGGCCATCTTGGAACGGTAAATCATCCCAACCTTTTTATATATGGCTATATGGTAGGGGCTGGTGTCCTCAAAGGTGGGGTCAGGGGAAATGTGAGTATCGAGATCACATTTACCCATAAGTGGTGGATATGGGATGCATATAGTTTGGTGATCCGCAGTTGTATATGTTGGGACCGTCTATGTATACTCTGTTAGGGTGGCTCAGCAGGTAGAAGGTGCAATGTCACTGAATAGGTTATAGCATCACGCGTGGAGTGAGCTCCACGGGATATCGTCATTAAGGCCAGATACATTAGACTTAAGTCTAAAGACCCATCGTTGTTCGGTTTTGAAGAGGGTCCCGGCAGACCAGGTGGGGTTGTGATCTATGACAACCCAACGTAAGCTCTCAGGGGAGTGGTCATGTTCTAGAAAATGGTTCTGCAGCCTTGTCTGGGTACGTTTGCATCTTATTGTGCTCTTGTGTTCCCCAATACGGGTTTTGACAGGTCTTGATGTCATCCCGATATAATGGAGTCCACAGGGGCATGTCAGTAGATAGATGCAGTTCTTGGAGTTGCAGTTAGTATGTCGTTTTAATTGCCATGGTCTAGACATCCCTAGATCAACCTCTTTAGTAGATCTAGTTTGAGGACAGCAGGAACACGACCCACAGGGAAAATGGCCAGAGATGGGAGGTAAGTGCCAAAGTGTAGTGGGCGGTTTGGGGACGGTTCTGGGGCGTGTATGTACAAGGATGTCCCTCAGGTTTTGGGTGCGTTTGAAGGCAAACAGGGGGGGAGGTCCCGGATCAAATGTCCCAGTACTGAGTATTTGCCAGTGTCTTTTAACTATTTTTTGGATAGTGTTGGAGCGGGGGGTGAACGAAGTTACGCAGGTAAGTGCGGTGTTCTCCGGTCTTGTTCTTGTTTCCAACAGGGATTCGCGATGGTTGTTTCTTGCCCTCTTGTGAGCTGTTTTAATGATCTTAGTTGGGTAGTTCCTGGCAGTGAGGTTTTTACTCAGTATGGTTGATTGTGTCTCGAACTCCGTAAGGGTGTTGCAATTTCTTCTTAGGCGTAGGAACTGACCCACAGGGAGGTTATCCCTCAGTGATTTAGGGTGGTGACTTTGATAGAGTAGAAGGCTATTTCTGTCCGTTGGTTTTTTGTAGTTGGTAGTGTAAAGCCCACCCTCTTTTAGTGTGATGAGGAGGTCCAGAAATGGTATGGATTCAGGGGAGTGTGTTCCTGTGAATCTGAGGAAGGGATCAATTGTGTTCATCCAAGTGAAAAAGGCGGTACACTCCTCTACACTGCCTCTCCAAAAGATGAGGATGTCGTCGATGTATCGGCGCCAGAGGAGGATGTTTTCATGGAATGGGTTGGAGGGTGTCCTGATTTTTGCTTCCTCCAAGTCAGCCATATAGAGACATGCCAGGCTCGGCGCAAAGGTGCTGCCCATGCATGTACCTTGGATTTGGTGGTAAAGTTTATTGTTGAATGCGAAGAAATTTTCTTTAAGTGCAAGGTGAGCACAGTTGCAGATGAACTGTATCGGAGTGATGTATGGCCATGGGTCCACATTCTGTAGAGCACGTTCAAGGACTGCTAGAGTGGCGTCCTGAGGGATGTTCGTATAAAGTGCCTCAACGTCCAATGTCACGAGCAAATCAATCGTCTCGGGGGAGTCAAAAAATTGTATCAAGTTGAGTACCTCCATGGTGTCTCTAAGGTAAGTGGGTGTCTTGCTGACTAAAGGTCGTAAGAAGAAGTCGCAGAACTTACTTAAAGGTTCAAGTAGGGAATCAATACCCGAGACTATGGGTCGTCCCGGAGGAGGATTCGTGCCTTTATGGATTTTTGGAAGGCAGTAGAAATACGGTGTCCGTGGGTTGGTTTGATTCAGGAAAAGGGCCTCATCATGCGAAATCCAGTCCTCAGCCTCAGCTTCTGTGGTCATGCTCTGTATCTTGTTCACAAGGCGTGACGTTGGGTCTGTTTCGATGAGGTGGTAATATTTGGTATCTGTGAGTTGTCTTTCACATTCTGCTTCGTAGATTCTTTTGTCGAGGATGACGATCGCGCCGCCCTTGTCAGCTGGTTTGAGGATGATCGTCTGGTCATCCGCAAGACTTGTCAGGGTACTTCGTTCTGCCTTGGATAGGTTATCGTAGTGATGGCCAGTGACTCTGTTCTCGGTGACTTCTTTAAGGACTGCCTGTTCGAAAGTGAGGACTTCGTTGGGAGTCATAGCTGAAGTGGGGGTAAACCTGGATTTATTCTTCAAACCAGTCCCTACTACCGGGGGAGCAGGTTTACCGTCAAAGAATGCCTTGAGACGTATTTTCCTGAAGAAAAGGTGGAGTTCCTGATGGAGTCTAAAATCATCCTCTCTGGGAGTTGGAACAAAACCAAGACCTTTCTCCAGGAGTTGTTGTTCGTCCGGGGTCAGTGATCTTGATGACAGATTCACTACTAGGGTTTCGTTGACTTGCTCCTGAGAGTCATCCTGTCCTGGTCTTGCCACTGGACATTCTTTCCTCCTGTTCTTCTCCTGCCTCTTCCTCTGCCCCTCCCTCTGTTTAGAAAAGGTGGGTTCGGAAATTGATTATACTGAGGTATGGGCTGTTGGAGTCCTGGTGGGTGGTTCCAAAGTGGTTGGGGACCCATCCATGGTCCTTGATACATAGGTGGTTGATAAGGGAGGCCCGGAAAGCCTTGAAACAGGGGAGGAGGTGGGGGAGGTTGTCTGTATCCTCCTCGGTACCTTGGTTGTCTATTGTCATAGCTGGAATTGCTATTACTCGAGCCTGATGAACGGTTGCTACTAGCATCATCCGAAGTCTCAGGGGTTTGACTGACATAGTCTTCTTTTGTGTATGGAAAGATTTTCTCTTTATCGAATCTTTTCACGTCCTTCTGAAGTTGGTGAATCTTTTGTTGAGTCAGGTACTCCTTATGGTCATTCATTTCCTGATTGATCTCAGACAGGCGTGACTTAAAGGTGGTGATAGAGATACCTGTCTTCAGTTTGTTCTCGGACTGTGTGATTAGTATAAGGAGTTCATCCGATAATCTTTTGGCTGTGTTGATGATCAACACCAACCAATCCCTCGTGCACTTCCATGCAATGCGGGACCATTCCCGTCGGAAAGTGATGTCTTCAAGGAAAATCCGTGGTGAGAGTGTGACAAGTAGACCATTTGGAGCAATATTGGCTCTTAGGTACTCTGTCATAATTGTACCGTGTAGGGCTGTTTTAATTTGTAACCTCCTTAGAGTTTGTAAGGCTTTCCAGTCATCGTCCCTGCTGCCTGATGGAAGGTTGCCGTCCTCTGATAGCAAAGAGGGGGCTCTGAGGATTTCGGCTACTGTCTCGTCATCGAAGCACAGGCCGGGGTCATCCATAATGGGTCAGGGGTCTGGAGATGTTAGAGGAACTGTAGAGTTAGTGATGTCTTGTGAGTAGTGTGGGGGGGGGGGAAGGAAGAAGGCGAGTGGTTTCGTTTACCAAGCAATAAGAGACGAAAAAAGAGGGAGAGGGGTTGTCCCACGGCTAACTGCCGTTCTAATATGTATACACACTGTAAAGAGAATAGGGGGACAAGGAGCGGGATAAGTAGAAGAGGGAGAAGGTCCTGTACCGGTGCTCCTGAAATCAATCCACATACAAATTAAGGTAACAGTTCCTAAAGAAATATATATGCCAGTATGGTCTACTAAGCAGGGAAGAAAAAAGGGGAGGGGAAATGACAAGTAGTCTCAGATGAGGTTCGAAAGTCGTAATGTGGTGGAGACTAGAGACTCCTGGATGGTACTAGAAGTGCCCTCACACACCCTTGCGGGTGCAAAGCATCATCATCGGGCTGTGCTCCTCGTGGGGGTGGCGCTGCAGTCCCTCACGGGCCCTAAAAGGGCTCTCTATCGGAGATCTTTTGGTGGAGTCGCCGTAGTTGTGCGTGTGGGTGTGTGGGGAGGGGGGGTGTGTAGTGGTGAAAACTAAAAAGACCTAATGGTGCCCTAACTATTTATTGGTGGGTCCAGGAGGTCTATTAAAAGTTAACGGGGATTGATGTTATATAAACATACAGAGTGGGGAAGAACGGTAAATACGTCCCACTACTCTCGACCCGTAAGAGTGAGGGTTTAAAGTGAGAGAGAGGGGGTACAAGTGGTGGTCAACATGTTTCGCGCTGTTGCCGGTCCCTAATGGATCCTAGCGCTTCGTCAGGACCGAGGTGGTGATTACAAAGTAAGGGATGGGATTCAGAAAAAAGAGGGGGAGTCTGCTGTAATCCCAGAGACACACAAAAAAGGATAGTTGGAGGATCACGGGTTATTCGTGTCCTAGACGTCGAACCTGTGGGGGAGAGGGAGAGAATAAAACATAAAGAGTAATGTTGGGCTTCCTACGGTAGAGGGCTCAAGAAGCATGCACCAATAAGGAAAATATTCCTGCCAAAATCGTGCTAGGAATAGGTGCTCGTGCCCTGTGTAACGTCAGTGGAAGTGCCCAACACTGGGGATATTAATGAAAAACAAGACAAACGCAAACTGCAATAGATGTTACTCAGAATGCCAGTCAAAATGTCCCTACAGAGAGAGCCAGCCTAAATGTGATGGTGACATATGCCAGACTCAGTTAGAACGGTGTGCGAGGTGCCTAGGTTGTGCACACACCAGTGGATGATTGACTTACTCATACAAGTGAGGCGGAATGTACTGGGGATGTATCCCTGGCAATGATTCAATAACGTAGCCCAGGTGTAGTAGGGTGAGCACTTATGAATAAGGCATGTGCGTGCTGTAATATCATACCAAGAATTGCTGGTGCTGGGCATGTCACAATGCAAGAAACAGGTGTGAGAGGCACGTGAAAACGACGTTGAGAGATGACACATGCTTTCACACAAGGTTTGAAAAACAATCCTACCCGTAAAAAGTCAGGGTCCAAGCTGTACCGGATCTTGACAAGCTGGGGCGGGGGCTACAGCTGTGAATTTAAGCAGCATAAGTCATGTTCGGGGGTTGTGGCTCGCACACGGGTTAGCCAAGGATAGCCACGTCGTCTGAGACAAGGGACCCAAACACTATAACGACCATCGCTACATAGCATACAAAGTACTTACATCTGCCCCGGGAGATCGCGTTGATAACCTAAGGTGCCTCCAGAGTCGCCGGTAAAGCTGTACGGCGATCTCGTGTTTTATGTGCTCAAAGCTAATAGGTCAAAAGGGGTAGAGTAGGTATTGAGAAAGGACTCAATAACGTCTCAGAGAAGGTAGCGGCCATCTTAGAACGGTAAAATGTACGAACATTTTCCTATTCCTGTCTGATAAAGGCTGTAATCGTGAGTGTTGGGGTTAGTGTGGGTAAAGATATCCCATGTAGCCATAAGCTGTGGCTGTGGATTGGGTATGAGTAGTGTTCTAATATTGGGACTCATCTATGTCTCACAAAAAGGTAGCGGCCATCTTGGAACGGTAAATCATCCCAACCTTTTTATATATGGCTATATGGTAGGGGCTGGTGTCCTCAAAGGTGGGGTCAGGGGAAATGTGAGTATCGAGATCACATTTACCCATAAGTGGTGGATATGGGATGCATATAGTTTGGTGATCCGCAGTTGTATATGTTGGGACCGTCTATGTATACTCTGTTAGGGTGGCTCAGCAGGTAGAAGGTGCAATGTCACTGAATAGGTTATAGCATCACGCGTGGAGTGAGCTCCACGGGATATCGTCATTAAGGCCAGACCCTCTTCAAAACCGAACAACGATGGGTCTTTAGACTTAAGTCTAATGTATCTGGCCTTAATGACGATATCCCGTGGAGCTCACTCCACGCGTGATGCTATAACCTATTCAGTGACATTGCACCTTCTACCTGCTGAGCCACCCTAACAGAGTATACATAGACGGTCCCAACATATACAACTGCGGATCACCAAACTATATGCATCCCATATCCACCACTTATGGGTAAATGTGATCTCGATACTCACATTTCCCCTGACCCCACCTTTGAGGACACCAGCCCCTACCATATAGCCATATATAAAAAGGTTGGGATGATTTACCGTTCCAAGATGGCCGCTACCTTTTTGTGAGACATAGATGAGTCCCAATATTAGAACACTACTCATACCCAATCCACAGCCACAGCTTATGGCTACATGGGATATCTTTACCCACACTAACCCCAACACTCACGATTACAGCCTTTATCAGACAGGAATAGGAAAATGTTCGTACATTTTACCGTTCTAAGATGGCCGCTACCTTCTCTGAGACGTTATTGAGTCCTTTCTCAATACCTACTCTACCCCTTTTGACCTATTAGCTTTGAGCACATAAAACACGAGATCGCCGTACAGCTTTACCGGCGACTCTGGAGGCACCTTAGGTTATCAACGCGATCTCCCGGGGCAGATGTAAGTACTTTGTATGCTATGTAGCGATGGTCGTTATAGTGTTTGGGTCCCTTGTCTCAGACGACGTGGCTATCCTTGGCTAACCCGTGTGCGAGCCACAACCCCCGAACATGACTTATGCTGCTTAAATTCACAGCTGTAGCCCCCGCCCCAGCTTGTCAAGATCCGGTACAGCTTGGACCCTGACTTTTTACGGGTAGGATTGTTTTTCAAACCTTGTGTGAAAGCATGTGTCATCTCTCAACGTCGTTTTCACGTGCCTCTCACACCTGTTTCTTGCATTGTGACATGCCCAGCACCAGCAATTCTTGGTATGATATTACAGCACGCACATGCCTTATTCATAAGTGCTCACCCTACTACACCTGGGCTACGTTATTGAATCATTGCCAGGGATACATCCCCAGTACATTCCGCCTCACTTGTATGAGTAAGTCAATCATCCACTGGTGTGTGCACAACCTAGGCACCTCGCACACCGTTCTAACTGAGTCTGGCATATGTCACCATCACATTTAGGCTGGCTCTCTCTGTAGGGACATTTTGACTGGCATTCTGAGTAACATCTATTGCAGTTTGCGTTTGTCTTGTTTTTCATTAATATCCCCAGTGTTGGGCACTTCCACTGACGTTACACAGGGCACGAGCACCTATTCCTAGCACGATTTTGGCAGGAATATTTTCCTTATTGGTGCATGCTTCTTGAGCCCTCTACCGTAGGAAGCCCAACATTACTCTTTATGTTTTATTCTCTCCCTCTCCCCCACAGGTTCGACGTCTAGGACACGAATAACCCGTGATCCTCCAACTATCCTTTTTTGTGTGTCTCTGGGATTACAGCAGACTCCCCCTCTTTTTTCTGAATCCCATCCCTTACTTTGTAATCACCACCTCGGTCCTGACGAAGCGCTAGGATCCATTAGGGACCGGCAACAGCGCGAAACATGTTGACCACCACTTGTACCCCCTCTCTCTCACTTTAAACCCTCACTCTTACGGGTCGAGAGTAGTGGGACGTATTTACCGTTCTTCCCCACTCTGTATGTTTATATAACATCAATCCCCGTTAACTTTTAATAGACCTCCTGGACCCACCAATAAATAGTTAGGGCACCATTAGGTCTTTTTAGTTTTCACCACTACACACCCCCCCTCCCCACACACCCACACGCACAACTACGGCGACTCCACCAAAAGATCTCCGATAGAGAGCCCTTTTAGGGCCCGTGAGGGACTGCAGCGCCACCCCCACGAGGAGCACAGCCCGATGATGATGCTTTGCACCCGCAAGGGTGTGTGAGGGCACTTCTAGTACCATCCAGGAGTCTCTAGTCTCCACCACATTACGACTTTCGAACCTCATCTGAGACTACTTGTCATTTCCCCTCCCCTTTTTTCTTCCCTGCTTAGTAGACCATACTGGCATATATATTTCTTTAGGAACTGTTACCTTAATTTGTATGTGGATTGATTTCAGGAGCACCGGTACAGGACCTTCTCCCTCTTCTACTTATCCCGCTCCTTGTCCCCCTATTCTCTTTACAGTGTGTATACATATTAGAACGGCAGTTAGCCGTGGGACAACCCCTCTCCCTCTTTTTTCGTCTCTTATTGCTTGGTAAACGAAACCACTCGCCTTCTTCCTTCCCCCCCCCCCCACACTACTCACAAGACATCACTAACTCTACAGTTCCTCTAACATCTCCAGACCCCTGACCCATTATGGATGACCCCGGCCTGTGCTTCGATGACGAGACAGTAGCCGAAATCCTCAGAGCCCCCTCTTTGCTATCAGAGGACGGCAACCTTCCATCAGGCAGCAGGGACGATGACTGGAAAGCCTTACAAACTCTAAGGAGGTTACAAATTAAAACAGCCCTACACGGTACAATTATGACAGAGTACCTAAGAGCCAATATTGCTCCAAATGGTCTACTTGTCACACTCTCACCACGGATTTTCCTTGAAGACATCACTTTCCGACGGGAATGGTCCCGCATTGCATGGAAGTGCACGAGGGATTGGTTGGTGTTGATCATCAACACAGCCAAAAGATTATCGGATGAACTCCTTATACTAATCACACAGTCCGAGAACAAACTGAAGACAGGTATCTCTATCACCACCTTTAAGTCACGCCTGTCTGAGATCAATCAGGAAATGAATGACCATAAGGAGTACCTGACTCAACAAAAGATTCACCAACTTCAGAAGGACGTGAAAAGATTCGATAAAGAGAAAATCTTTCCATACACAAAAGAAGACTATGTCAGTCAAACCCCTGAGACTTCGGATGATGCTAGTAGCAACCGTTCATCAGGCTCGAGTAATAGCAATTCCAGCTATGACAATAGACAACCAAGGTACCGAGGAGGATACAGACAACCTCCCCCACCTCCTCCCCTGTTTCAAGGCTTTCCGGGCCTCCCTTATCAACCACCTATGTATCAAGGACCATGGATGGGTCCCCAACCACTTTGGAACCACCCACCAGGACTCCAACAGCCCATACCTCAGTATAATCAATTTCCGAACCCACCTTTTCTAAACAGAGGGAGGGGCAGAGGAAGAGGCAGGAGAAGAACAGGAGGAAAGAATGTCCAGTGGCAAGACCAGGACAGGATGACTCTCAGGAGCAAGTCAACGAAACCCTAGTAGTGAATCTGTCATCAAGATCACTGACCCCGGACGAACAACAACTCCTGGAGAAAGGTCTTGGTTTTGTTCCAACTCCCAGAGAGGATGATTTTAGACTCCATCAGGAACTCCACCTTTTCTTCAGGAAAATACGTCTCAAGGCATTCTTTGACGGTAAACCTGCTCCCCCGGTAGTAGGGACTGGTTTGAAGAATAAATCCAGGTTTACCCCCACTTCAGCTATGACTCCCAACGAAGTCCTCACTTTCGAACAGGCAGTCCTTAAAGAAGTCACCGAGAACAGAGTCACTGGCCATCACTACGATAACCTATCCAAGGCAGAACGAAGTACCCTGACAAGTCTTGCGGATGACCAGACGATCATCCTCAAACCAGCTGACAAGGGCGGCGCGATCGTCATCCTCGACAAAAGAATCTACGAAGCAGAATGTGAAAGACAACTCACAGATACCAAATATTACCACCTCATCGAAACAGACCCAACGTCACGCCTTGTGAACAAGATACAGAGCATGACCACAGAAGCTGAGGCTGAGGACTGGATTTCGCATGATGAGGCCCTTTTCCTGAATCAAACCAACCCACGGACACCGTATTTCTACTGCCTTCCAAAAATCCATAAAGGCACGAATCCTCCTCCGGGACGACCCATAGTCTCGGGTATTGATTCCCTACTTGAACCTTTAAGTAAGTTCTGCGACTTCTTCTTACGACCTTTAGTCAGCAAGACACCCACTTACCTTAGAGACACCATGGAGGTACTCAACTTGATACAATTTTTTGACTCCCCCGAGACGATTGATTTGCTCGTGACATTGGACGTTGAGGCACTTTATACGAACATCCCTCAGGACGCCACTCTAGCAGTCCTTGAACGTGCTCTACAGAATGTGGACCCATGGCCATACATCACTCCGATACAGTTCATCTGCAACTGTGCTCACCTTGCACTTAAAGAAAATTTCTTCGCATTCAACAATAAACTTTACCACCAAATCCAAGGTACATGCATGGGCAGCACCTTTGCGCCGAGCCTGGCATGTCTCTATATGGCTGACTTGGAGGAAGCAAAAATCAGGACACCCTCCAACCCATTCCATGAAAACATCCTCCTCTGGCGCCGATACATCGACGACATCCTCATCTTTTGGAGAGGCAGTGTAGAGGAGTGTACCGCCTTTTTCACTTGGATGAACACAATTGATCCCTTCCTCAGATTCACAGGAACACACTCCCCTGAATCCATACCATTTCTGGACCTCCTCATCACACTAAAAGAGGGTGGGCTTTACACTACCAACTACAAAAAACCAACGGACAGAAATAGCCTTCTACTCTATCAAAGTCACCACCCTAAATCACTGAGGGATAACCTCCCTGTGGGTCAGTTCCTACGCCTAAGAAGAAATTGCAACACCCTTACGGAGTTCGAGACACAATCAACCATACTGAGTAAAAACCTCACTGCCAGGAACTACCCAACTAAGATCATTAAAACAGCTCACAAGAGGGCAAGAAACAACCATCGCGAATCCCTGTTGGAAACAAGAACAAGACCGGAGAACACCGCACTTACCTGCGTAACTTCGTTCACCCCCCGCTCCAACACTATCCAAAAAATAGTTAAAAGACACTGGCAAATACTCAGTACTGGGACATTTGATCCGGGACCTCCCCCCCTGTTTGCCTTCAAACGCACCCAAAACCTGAGGGACATCCTTGTACATACACGCCCCAGAACCGTCCCCAAACCGCCCACTACACTTTGGCACTTACCTCCCATCTCTGGCCATTTTCCCTGTGGGTCGTGTTCCTGCTGTCCTCAAACTAGATCTACTAAAGAGGTTGATCTAGGGATGTCTAGACCATGGCAATTAAAACGACATACTAACTGCAACTCCAAGAACTGCATCTATCTACTGACATGCCCCTGTGGACTCCATTATATCGGGATGACATCAAGACCTGTCAAAACCCGTATTGGGGAACACAAGAGCACAATAAGATGCAAACGTACCCAGACAAGGCTGCAGAACCATTTTCTAGAACATGACCACTCCCCTGAGAGCTTACGTTGGGTTGTCATAGATCACAACCCCACCTGGTCTGCCGGGACCCTCTTCAAAACCGAACAACGATGGGTCTTTAGACTTAAGTCTAATGTATCTGGCCTTAATGACGATATCCCGTGGAGCTCACTCCACGCGTGATGCTATAACCTATTCAGTGACATTGCACCTTCTACCTGCTGAGCCACCCTAACAGAGTATACATAGACGGTCCCAACATATACAACTGCGGATCACCAAACTATATGCATCCCATATCCACCACTTATGGGTAAATGTGATCTCGATACTCACATTTCCCCTGACCCCACCTTTGAGGACACCAGCCCCTACCATATAGCCATATATAAAAAGGTTGGGATGATTTACCGTTCCAAGATGGCCGCTACCTTTTTGTGAGACATAGATGAGTCCCAATATTAGAACACTACTCATACCCAATCCACAGCCACAGCTTATGGCTACATGGGATATCTTTACCCACACTAACCCCAACACTCACGATTACAGCCTTTATCAGACAGGAATAGGAAAATGTTCGTACATTTTACCGTTCTAAGATGGCCGCTACCTTCTCTGAGACGTTATTGAGTCCTTTCTCAATACCTACTCTACCCCTTTTGACCTATTAGCTTTGAGCACATAAAACACGAGATCGCCGTACAGCTTTACCGGCGACTCTGGAGGCACCTTAGGTTATCAACGCGATCTCCCGGGGCAGATGTAAGTACTTTGTATGCTATGTAGCGATGGTCGTTATAGTGTTTGGGTCCCTTGTCTCAGACGACGTGGCTATCCTTGGCTAACCCGTGTGCGAGCCACAACCCCCGAACATGACTTATGCTGCTTAAATTCACAGCTGTAGCCCCCGCCCCAGCTTGTCAAGATCCGGTACAGCTTGGACCCTGACTTTTTACGGGTAGGATTGTTTTTCAAACCTTGTGTGAAAGCATGTGTCATCTCTCAACGTCGTTTTCACGTGCCTCTCACACCTGTTTCTTGCATTGTGACATGCCCAGCACCAGCAATTCTTGGTATGATATTACAGCACGCACATGCCTTATTCATAAGTGCTCACCCTACTACACCTGGGCTACGTTATTGAATCATTGCCAGGGATACATCCCCAGTACATTCCGCCTCACTTGTATGAGTAAGTCAATCATCCACTGGTGTGTGCACAACCTAGGCACCTCGCACACCGTTCTAACTGAGTCTGGCATATGTCACCATCACATTTAGGCTGGCTCTCTCTGTAGGGACATTTTGACTGGCATTCTGAGTAACATCTATTGCAGTTTGCGTTTGTCTTGTTTTTCATTAATATCCCCAGTGTTGGGCACTTCCACTGACGTTACACAGGGCACGAGCACCTATTCCTAGCACGATTTTGGCAGGAATATTTTCCTTATTGGTGCATGCTTCTTGAGCCCTCTACCGTAGGAAGCCCAACATTACTCTTTATGTTTTATTCTCTCCCTCTCCCCCACAGGTTCGACGTCTAGGACACGAATAACCCGTGATCCTCCAACTATCCTTTTTTGTGTGTCTCTGGGATTACAGCAGACTCCCCCTCTTTTTTCTGAATCCCATCCCTTACTTTGTAATCACCACCTCGGTCCTGACGAAGCGCTAGGATCCATTAGGGACCGGCAACAGCGCGAAACATGTTGACCACCACTTGTACCCCCTCTCTCTCACTTTAAACCCTCACTCTTACGGGTCGAGAGTAGTGGGACGTATTTACCGTTCTTCCCCACTCTGTATGTTTATATAACATCAATCCCCGTTAACTTTTAATAGACCTCCTGGACCCACCAATAAATAGTTAGGGCACCATTAGGTCTTTTTAGTTTTCACCACTACACACCCCCCCTCCCCACACACCCACACGCACAACTACGGCGACTCCACCAAAAGATCTCCGATAGAGAGCCCTTTTAGGGCCCGTGAGGGACTGCAGCGCCACCCCCACGAGGAGCACAGCCCGATGATGATGCTTTGCACCCGCAAGGGTGTGTGAGGGCACTTCTAGTACCATCCAGGAGTCTCTAGTCTCCACCACATTACGACTTTCGAACCTCATCTGAGACTACTTGTCATTTCCCCTCCCCTTTTTTCTTCCCTGCTTAGTAGACCATACTGGCATATATATTTCTTTAGGAACTGTTACCTTAATTTGTATGTAGACATGATATCCATCCAAAGGGAAGAGAGTGCAAGACACCATGCCTTGGCCATGAAGATGATGGAGGGCATGCTGAAAGTGATCCAAAGTCTCCCTTCATGCTCAACGCAGGGAGGGGAGCCACCATATCTGCCTGCAGGACAGCACATCCACACACCTGTATCACCAACTGCACAGCACCACAGCAAAGGTACACATCCACACCGGTGGCCTGAACCGGCACTCCCACCACCTGCACAACCACCACCAACACCTGCACAGGCACTCCCACCACCTGCACAACCACCACCAACCCCTGTACAGGCAGTCCCACCACCTGCACAACCACCACCAACCCTTGTACAGGCACTGCCACCACCTGCACAACTACCACCAACCCCTGCACAGGCACTGCCACCACCTACACAACCACCACCAACCCCTGTACAGGCACTACCACCACCAGCACAATCACCACCAACCCCTGGACAGGCACTGCCACCACCTGCACAACCACCACCAACCCCTTTACAGGTACTGCGACCACCTGCACAACCACCACCAACCCCTGTACAGGCACTCCCACCACCTGCACAACCAGCCCTTGTCCAGGCACAAACACCAAATGTGCATACACCATCTGCCCCTGCACATGTAGATCACCCTGTACAGGTGCATGGACAATACCCACCTACAGGTAAGCGACAAGTCCAGCCTAACCCCTCACAGCGATCATTACCTCCAAAATTGCAATGTCGCAAGCACGATCGCCAGTGACAAGAACCCCAAGACAAATTGACCACGTGAATATGTGTATAGAAAAAATAAAGATCTACAAAACTAAGATTCTGTTGTGTATAATGTCCTGTATAACAATGTAGGTGGCCTAGAGATGTGAGGAGGTATGTGTGTGTGACACAGTTACAAGTGTAACCCATTATTGCAACAAGCCATTATGTGCATAGCAGATGACTCACCAAATATGTGTCCATATTCTGAACCAGACATTCAAAATGTAGTCAAACAAGTTAAAGTAAGTAGAATTCCTCAAAGATATTTATGTATGAACAGAAGAACAACCATCTGTTTGGAAGGGAGAAAGGAAAACAAATGATGATCTTAATGCAGGTGGGTAAGGGAACTTGGATTGGGGTGGGGCAACAAAAATATAACACGTCAGGGAGCGTCAGGGAAACCAGTCTATTTACAAGGGGAAAATGAAATAATTGTTCAGGACGACGTCTCAGTCAAAAGTCAAGTGTCCTTCTGGTCATCCTCTACTACCACAATGTCCAGATCCTCAGAGTCTGATGCAGGCACACGGCTGGCGGGTGCAGGAACAGGAACCACATGGGTTCGGGACACACGAGGAGTACGGGGGGAAACAGTGTGGGGCAACGGACAGGGGGAGACATTGTCGGTGGTATGGGAAGGGATTTGGGAGACAACAGACGACATGGCTGTGGCCATGGAATTGATGCTGGTGGTGAGGGTGGCCAGAGATCGGACAATGTCCTCTCGCATCATGCGTATCTCCAGACACACTTGTAGCATGATGCAAGCGGACATGTCTGACTGACCCTCACACATCCACCTCAAGTCCCCTGGCACAGCCACAGGAGGAACAACACCGGGAGGGGCCTGGGGGGGACAGGAGGGATGTGGTGCCTCAGGTCTGGAGCCAATGTTGTGGTCGAGCTGGCAGCTACGAGGAGGGGGACTGGTTGCAGGGGATGCAGCTGGAACCCCCGATGGAATGGGGGACTCTAGAGGTAGGGAGGGGCTGATGGCAGACCCAGATTGGGTATTGGCCTGCCCTGGGGACACCTCTTCAGGACCCTCAGGTGAAGAGTCTGGGGGAGAGTAGCTCTCCACCACATCATGGGCAGAGGTGTCGGGTTCTTCCCCTCCACTTATAATGTCCACAGCCTCCACCCGGGAGGTAGCACCAGAGTTGTGTTCCTTGTCAGTCCGGGTGGGCACAATCCCCTTGCCTCCTGATGTTGAGGGTCCCTCCTCATCCTCTTCTTCCTCGCTGGTGGAAAGAGGGTGTAGCCGCCGGTGCACTGATGGCCTCCCGCTCCAGACCTGGTCCTGCTGTTCTTCCATTTGGCCAGCTGTGCCTGCTGAAATGTAAGCAAAATCCTGATGTGGTGGTTGTTTCATGCAGGACGAGACACATACATAGATGAGCCAAGGTCAGACTTTGTTTTCCTCTGATCACACTCTACAGTTGTCAGTGTTTATGAACTTACATTACGTGTATGTTCACTGTCATTTACTGAATTGAGTCTGACATGGACATCTCACGTGAATGTTTGTGGCTTACACAACTGTATTGGCCAACCCTCAACCTTGGCATTCCTGTGATCTGTGTGTCCTGTCACTGCTACATGTGCAGGTTCCAAAACCAGTCCACCAAAGGAGAACATGAAGAGTCCAGATTTATTTGAATTTGGCCATTGATATGGAGTCGCAGCTATTTAACGTCTGGACAAGTGTCATCTGCTTTGTTGCATTGTATGGGACAAGACAAGTGCCGAATGTGGGTCACACATCCACATAGGGTCTGGGCAATTTCTTTAGCTACATTGTGTGTCTAGCCTTTTGCTGTCCCCACACATTATCTGACAATCCAGTGCCACATATTGGCTTTGGTGACTGATAAGGTAGTGCAGTACACCGGTGAACAGTGGTGGTTCGTTGTGACAGCTACCTGTACATGTGAAATGTCATACAGGCCACTGAGGGTGAGACGTCTGTCAGTGGCAGTTGCAAATTTAGAAGCACTTAAGAGTGATGCAAGGATCTCAAAGTCTGTCTTGCAATGCAATTCACAGCATCCAATACCCTTTGGCCTGCCATGCGCACACTGGACAGTGTCTGTACCATTGTTTATCCAACGCACACATCAGTTATGATTTCCTTGTTTCAATGGTAGTGGTGCTGGCAGAGCAGATTTCAATATGAATGCACATGTGTGTCTCATTTACCCAGTTATCATGAAGAAACTACAACTCCCAAAATGCACTCTGCCCTGTACAGTCCATATGCCACAGAGGGGGCCTTTTTAATCTTGGTGATTGCTGCATGGACACGGAATCAGTGAATGGAGGCATGGGACCCACAATGGTACAGCACTGTTTCACTCACATCATACTCCCAGACACATATTGCATATGATGCACTTACCAGGTCCCTGCTGCTCATGCTCCTCCAGCTGAGCATGGAGGGTCGGCCAAGCTGCTCGCAAGTCCCTCCTGTACAGTGGGGAGAGGCGAGGACAATGCACATGGTGCTGGGAAGACAGGCCAACCAGCTCCTCAGCCTTGTGCCGGGACCAGCGTTTTAGGTCCTCCCAGCGCTTGCGGCATGCCCTAGCACTCCTGGTGTGGACTCCCACTGCACTGCAGAGCTCTCCGATGTTGGCCCATAGCCTGGCCAGGGCTGCATTGCTCAGCTGATGTTCTGGGTCCCTATAAAACTGAGGATATTTGGGCAGCACCCCCTCAGCTAAGATGTCTAATTCCCTTTCAGTGAAAGGGGGTGCATTCTCTTCATAACCCTCAGCCATTTTGGGGCAAATAAGTAAGATGAGAGCAGCAGGATGACCCGGAACACATTATTTCATACAGGAAATGTTTTACAGGAAGTGGGAGGCAGGAAATATATCACAGGAAATAGTTGGCAGCCATTTGGTATTCATCCTGATCCATCCACAATCAGAAATCAAATACACTGCCATCCTGCTGTTCTGGAAAAAAATGAAATGTCAGTGCAGGTGAGAATTATGAATATGTAACAAAAGGGGGAACAGACCATTTAATGACATTTCTGCATGGACGGGGGGGCTGGAACAACATCAAACCCCAGTTTCATTTTCTCCTACTCTGCATTATGGTACATGCAGTCCAAATTGAGTGCTCATTACCAGAGTTGTCTGATGTGTTACGTAACATTGGGGTGGAGCAGTGTGGATATATCACAGACACATGGTGCCTGATTCACCCATGACATCATCACTCACGTTGTGGGCCCCTCATTTGTGGGGGAGTCAGGGCACAGGCCTGAGAATGCAATGGTTATGGCCTTTTGTGATTAAGTGACCCATCCTTATAAGGTCCGCGTAGGTCTCTCAGAACATGTATCATTTTTCATCTGCGTCAATAGATTCTTTAGGGACATCCACTACACTGATCGCTGACATAGGCACATGAGCTGAAGCACGCTCAACCTTTTGACTACTGTCAACAGCTGTGATTTACATGTAGTTAGCGTGGCTTGCAAAGTCGTCTCAGGAAGGAATTTATTGACACAGTCGTGTATATCCAAGTTTCATCATTGACAACAGACAGCAAACCACATTTTGTCCATGACACTACAGGTTGCTCATGTGAAAAACGTGGCAACGAGCTGATCACAGACTTGCATGCCCTGACCTCGGTTATGTGCAATGGCCCGGTTTCCCAGATTCAGAGCTAGCAGAGGGTCCAGCGGTATGTGTTAGCCATGCATTAAAGCAATGTTGTGCAAAACACAACAGGCTAATATGATCTTGCACACGACTTCTGGGGAGTACAGCAGCACACCCCCTGTACGGTCAAGACATCTGAATCGCGACTTCAACAGACCAAAAGTGCGCTCTATGATAGCTCGAGTCCGTATGTGTGCCCTATTGTACCTACGCTGAGGTACAGTGTCTGCACGCCTGTAAGGGGTGAGGAGATGTGGGGAGAGTGCATACCCAGCATCGCCTGAGGAGTGAAGAAAGGGCAGTTGATTACATTTCCCTCTTTGATTTGCACAGGACATGATCTATACTTTAGTACATGCAGTATCTGTTGGACCATGTATGTGGCTTTATGATTCTTATTGTACAATGGTTAATGTTGGGGGGCATTCAGACATTTCAATAACACATTTCCCTCATTTTTAATGCTTGGGACTTACCCAGTAGCCACATGTTGCCAAATGCTCCCGCAGCCATCCGCCGGGCAAGAGGTGACATGCAGAATATGAAGCTGTCATGGGTACTGCCTGGGAACCTCCCACTGGCATCACAGACAGCTTGCACATTGATGGAATACCATCGGTGTCTGTTGCAGAAGATGTGTGCAATGCGGCGGGGTGGCTGAAGGGCCACCTGGGTACAATCAATTGCACCCAGCACATGTGGGAATTGTGCAATGAGATAGAAATCGTGTGCTGCCCTTTGTCTCATGGACAGTGTATGTGGCATTTGTATGTGGTTGTGGTCTCTAGCAGTAATGCATGTCAGTACCTGATGCAGGCACCGCGACTGGCTCGCCCGGGAAATGCCCACATGGTCACTGGAGACCCTTTGGAAAGACCCAGTGGCAAAGAAATGGAGAGCAGAAAAGATCTTGAGATATGCTGGTGTTGCATGTGAGCAGCAGGTCACAGAGTCAAGTTCCTGCTCCCACTCACATACCATATCCAAGATTACTTCTGGAGGGAAACGGTACCTGGCCCTTACATCTTGGCTGGACATTCAAAATAGGTTGATCCTCTGTCTGAAGATCCTCTCTGTTCTCCTCCTCCTCCTCAAGTAGTTTTGCCGCATGGCAAGGGGCAGTGCAACAAACACATTCAGTGACATGTTGAAAGGGTTTGTGTGTCTGATCTGCATTTATACATGCTGCAGGGCTAGAATTGGCTGCAGTGTGTCAGCTGATGCATGGTGGGGGATGGTAGGTACTTGGACAGGTGTTTACCCTTGGCTAAAATGATCAACGGCCACAGTTCGTGTATTCATTGCGGCCCATAGGCAGAGATTCCGGGCCCGGAGAGGAATTCCCGCTCCGGGAGCGGAAATACCGTCCCGAGTGCGGACGTAAAGTTAGTAGTCGTAAGTCCATTCTGTGAATACCAAAAGTAGTAAGTCCATTCTGTGAATACCAGAAGTAGTAAGTGCATTCTGTGAATACCAAAATGGTAGGAAGTTTAGGATTTTGTTAGTTCTGTGAATCGGGGCCCAAATAAAAAAGCCTTTGAATATTTCTTTTAACTTAGTTTTTTAATATTCCATTTGGTGGGCTGAAAAATGAAAGACTCAGACATATTGTTTTTTCTAAAAATAACACCAACATGTCTCTGAGTTTTTCTTTTGACATTTTTTTGCCCAGAAAATGTAATCATAAAAACAACCACAAGAGGGCCTTACACTCCAGCTGAAGAGCATTGATCTCCAGCAAGGAGTGCTTTAAACAAATATGGTAAGCTCTCCTAGGGGTCATGGTTTTAATGATCCAGAAGACTTGCTGTTTTTTTTTATGCAGCCCCCACAACATTAAAAAAAATGCTTGGTGGCGCCCCTCCTTATTCTAGGGGCACCACCAAGCTTTAAAAGTTATAACCAAAAATGCCCTTGCAGGGCTTTATGGTGCACACCAAGAAAGAACAGTGAATAATAAATGAGTGTCTCCTGCCGCTCATTTATTATTAATTTTTGTGTTCCGATGCCCACAGAGGACACCATTTTTTTTCAAAAAATTGGGAATGGGGGCATGCAGCCCCCCTCCCCGGGCCTTTACAGCCCCAGGGACCCATCCCAAGGGCCTTTCATTTTAATTAAGCGTTGGGGTGTGCCTCCCCCTTCTTGAGCTATTTCAGGCCCAGGGCCCACCCCATGGCTTTACGTTGGTATTCCTGTGCCCATCAGCAGCACCCACAGCACATATATTTGGGAGCCACAGGGAGGGCCCCAGGGCTCTTGTCGGCTCCGTGTGTGCACCTGTGCATCTGACACCGGCTTTACATCCCAGAGCTCTTTCTGCTTGCTCCCACCAGACGGAAGCAATCGGAGTTTCCATGCACGCAAGAGTGCGGTCAGGAAAGGAAATGTTTGCTCCCATCCAGTGGCATTTTTAATGGGAAACTACTGTGTCCCTAGGGAGGACTCTTTGGGACACAGTCATTGAGCTGTCCACTGGGATGGGTTCCCCGTGACCTATTAGTGGCACACAGAGGTGAGCCACATGCCCCCTCCCCTTAATGTAATATTCGGCCCCAAGGAATGTGGTCCCCATGTCCAATAGAGGCTTACAGATGGGGGCATTTAATGTTCATTTGGTCTGGGTGATGGGGTCCCTGGGCCGGCTGTGTTTCGGTGAGGAGGGCCCCACTCATATCGACCCTTGAACTTTGGCTCACCCAGGGGGTCAAATTACATTGAAAAACCACTAGATAGCGTTTTCCTTTTTTTATGCCATGATCCCACTGGAGTCCCACAAGACTCCTGTGGAATTACGGCTTTTATAAAAAAAGAAAATTGTTTGCGGGCCTAGGGAGAGTCTCTTGAACCCTACTGTCCAAATATACAAATATTTTTGATCCTTAATGTATCTAAAACTACTGAACAGATTTACACCAAAGCAAAGAAAACATGCTTTCTGGACCAAGATCTAGCTTCCTGTCAAATTTGGTGTTATTCTGTTAAATGGTTTTTGCAGAAGCGCTGCTAAAAAACAGTCTATATAAAATGCATTGGGAAACTTGGTTGTTGGACCACACTTTTTTCTCTGCCCTTTTTTAGACGGATCATCCAGAAACTTTCCAGGAAGAAGCAGAGATGGAGAACAATTTTTGGGGAAAGTTTTGTGAAGAATTGTTAAAGTATTTGGCAAACCAAACAATGTTCTTCCTATGGAAATGCAGACCTAACTATTACTACCTAGTGGCAAACGCAGCTGGGTAAAATATATAATTAAATATAGCAAGCTTTTTATTTATGTTTCAGAAGTTCTGTAAACTTTGCTCTGTCTGTGAACTCAATTTTGAAGTCTGTCCATAGCACTGAAATGCGAAAGCTTTTGAATTTTGCAAACTAACAATGAGTTTTTGAACAGTACACAGACTATACTTAAAGCACATAGAAAATAACGTTTGTATGCCTGGTACATATTCTCAATGTCGCACACACACCCAACACACACTCAGTCCACATGCTAGAGATGCCACACTCCTGACCCCATACTCCTGACACTACACACTCTTGAAAGACATGATCCTGACACTTATCACGTACACACTCATAAAACTATATGAACTCTAACTTGCATTCCGACCTACAGACATGACTTACATACACACTCCACCACACTGAATACACTCTTCTGACTTCTTACGCAAAGTGTCACAACACATAAACTCTCCTACCTCTGCCTATTCACACTAACATAGGTGCCTAGCAGACCGCACGGATACACACCACATGTTGAGTGTGTGATTTAGGCATTGATGAGTCCATAACATTGATGAACACACTTTACATAATACATAATGAACACACACACAGTGCACAGGATACAGGCACCCTACACTTGACACCATACTCCTGAGTTTAAACACCCCTGAAAGACACAAAGTACCGACTCACAACATACACACTCACAGCTCTATACACACTCTATATGCATGGCAACTGATCTACAGGCACACATGAAGCAGGCACACACTACATGATGCACAAGACACACTTCTGACACACAAAGATTTAAAACAAACATTTCTGATTCAACATACACTCAGACTAATATAGACCGTGAAAAATATGAAGAGTACAGACGCTTCGCTACACACGATCCACATATACCGCGCAATTGACACACAGCGGAAGTACAATATACGTCAGTCAATCAATCAGGGATTTATATATCGCAACTACTCACCCGCAAGGGTCTCAAGGCACTGAGGTGGGGGGGGGCTGCTGATCCATCTGGGTGCAGGGGTTCAGTCAAAGAGCCAGTTCTTGAGATCCTCCCTGAATTGGGTCAGCGACAGGGATTGTCTGAGGTGGAGAGGCAGGGTGTTCCAGGTCTTGGTGGCGAGGTGGGAGAAGGATCTTACTCTGTTTTAGGTCTTGTGGATCCGTGGGCCAGTGGCCAGGGCCAGTTGGACAGAGCGAAAGTGTCTGGTGGGTATATGGAATGTGAGGTGTTGGGTCAGATATGCTGGTCCAGCATCATGGAGAGCTTTGTAGGCATATGTGAGGAACTTGAAGTTGATTCTTTTGTTGACTGGGAGCCGGTGGAGTTCTCAAAGGTGTTCAGTGATGTGGCTGTGGCTGAGGATGTTGAGGACCAGTCTGGCTGCGGCATTTTGAATGTTCTGTAGTTTCCTGAGGAGTTTCTGGGTGAGCTGGTGTAGAGGGTGTTCCTGTAGTCAAGTCTGCTGGTGATGAGTGCACGGATGACCGTCTTTCTGGATTCTGTAAAGGTCCATCTGAAATTCTTTCCAAGCAGGCAGAGTGTGTAGTAGCAAGATGAGGATATGGCTTTTATCTGCACAGTTCACTGTAAATGGCAAGTCCAGTATGATGACGAGGTTACATGCATGTGTCTGGGTAGGGTTCCCAGTGCGGCGAGCCACCAGGAGTCTTTCCAGGCTGAGGGGGTAGGTCTCAGGATGAGTACTTTTTTCTTGTATGAGTTGAGCTTGAGGCAGCTATCTTTCATCCAGGTGGTAACAGCGTTCATCCTGCTGTGGAAGTTAATTCTGGTGGCTGTGGGTTCCTTGGTAAGGGAGAGGATCAGCTGGATGTTGTCGGCAGAGGAGACGATGTTGAGTCTGACAATGGCAGCGAGGGGGGCCATGTAGACTTTGAAGAGGGTGGGGCTCAGGGAGGAGCCCTGGGGCACTCCGCAGCTGATCTCTGTAGGTTCTGAGAGGAATGGAGGTTGTCTGACTTGCTGTGTTTGGCTGGTAAGGAAGAAGTGGATCCAGTCCAGGGCCTTGTCGTGGATGCGGCATTATGGAGTCTCATGATTAGGGTGCAGTGGGAGATGGTATTGAAGGCGGCCGAGAGGTCCAGTACAATGAGGGCTGTTGTTTCGCCTTGGTCGAGGAGGGAGTTGCAAGAAGTGAAGTCTTGGTGCTGTGGTTGCTTCAGAAGCTGGATTGGGAGAAGTCCAGGATGTTGTTCCCTTCAAGGAACTCAGAGAGTTGGGCGTTGATGGTCTTCTCCATGACCTTGGCTGGGAAGGGGGGCAGGGATGTGGGTCTGAAGTTCTTGAGGTCTGTCGGGCTGGCAGATGGATTCTTTAGCAGGGGGTTGACCTCAGCGTGTTTCCAGTCATCGTGGAAGCTGGCAGTCACAATGGAGCAATTAATGATGCGGCGAAGCTCAGGGGTGATGGAGGTGCCTGCTCTATAGAAGATGTGAAACAGGCAAGGGTCTGGGGGGGCTCTGAGTGGATACTTTTGATGGTTTTGAGTGTGTTATCTGTGGTAAGTGAAATCCAGATGGGCAAGATCTGTTGGGGTGCGGCGTGGTTGCGTGTGGTGGTGTCGGGCGTGGTGGGAGGGTCTTCGGTGTTGAAGCTGTTGTAGATCTACCTGATCTTGTGGTGGAAGAAGGTGCTGAGTTTGTTGCAGAGGTCTTGGGAGGGTGGGATGTCTGTGGTCTTGCTGTTGGGTCTGGCAAACTCCTTGACGATTGTGAAGAGTTCTTTGCTGTTGTGTGCATTGGCGTTGATTCTGTCTTTGAGGGCTGTTTACTTTGTTGTTTTGAGGAGGAGGTGGTGTGCGTTGACGGCGGTTTTGAAGGTTGCGTGGGTTTCTGGGGTTTTGTTGTTCCTCCATCTCTTCTCGAGTCATCTACAGGTGTGTCGGGACCCGTGGAGGGCAGGATCAACCAGCTGGCTTTCTTGGAGTCTTTTTTCCCGGGGGTCTTCTTGAGTGGTGCCAGAGTTTTGAATGTTCTGCCATTTCCTGAGGAGTTTCTGGGTGAGCTGGTGTAGAGGGTGTTCCTGTAGTCAAGTCTGCTGGTGATGAGTGCATGGATGACTGTCTTTCTAGATTCTGTGAAGGTCCATCTGAAATTCTTTCCAAGCAGGTAGAGTGTGTAGTAGCAAGATGAGGATATGGCTTTGATCTGACAGTTCACTGTAAACAGCAAGTCCAGTATGAGGACGAGGTTACAGGCATGGTCCATGTGTCTGGGTAGGGTTCCCAGTGCGGCGAGCCACCAGGAGTCATTCCAGGCTGAAGGGGTGGGTCTCAGGATGAGTACTTTTTTCTTGTATGAGTTGAGCTTGAGGCAACTATCTTTCATCCAGGTGGTAACAGCGTTCATCCTGATGTGGAAGTTAATTCTGGTGGCTGCGGGTTTCTTGGTAAGGGAGAGGATCAGCTGGGTGTTGTCGGCAGAGGAGATGATGTTGAGTTTGACAATGGCAGCGAGGGGGGCCATGTAGACTTTGAAGAGGTTGGGGCTCAGGGAGGAGCCCTGGGGCACTCCGCAGCTGATCTCTGTAGGTTCTGAGAGGAATGGAGGTTGTCTGACTTGCTGTGTTTGGCTGGTAAGGAAGAAGTGGATCCAGTCCAGGGCCTTGTCGTGGATGCGGCATCATGGAGTCTCATGATTAGGGTGCAGTGGGAGATGGTATTGAAGGCGGCCGAGAGGTCCAGTACAATGAGGGCTGTTGTTTCACCTTGGTTGAGGAGGGAGTTGCGAGGAGTGAAGTCTTGGTGCTGTGGTTGCTTCAGAAGCTGGATTGGGAGAAGTCCAGGATGTTGTTCCCTTCAAGGAACTTGGAGAGTTGGGCGTTGATGGTCTTCTCCATGACCTTGGCTGGGAAGGGGGGCAGGGATGTGGGTCTGAAGTTCTTGAGGTCTGTCGGGCTGGCGGATGGCTTCTTTAGCAGGGGGTTGACCTCAGCGTGTTTCCAGTCATCGTGGAAGGTGGCAGTCTCAATGGAGATGTTAATGATGCGGCGAAGCTCAGGGGTGATGGAGGTGCCTGCTCTATAGAAGATGTGAAACAGGCAAGGATCTGAGGGGGCTCTGAGTGGATACTTTTGATGGTCTTGAGTGTGTTATCTGTGGTAAGTGAAATCCAGATGGGCAAGATCTGTTGGGGTGCGGCGTGGTTGCGTGTGGTGGTGTTGGGAGTGGTGGGAGGGTCTTCGGTGTTGAAGCTGTTGTAGATCTACCTGATCTTGTGGTGGAAGAAGGTGCTGAGTTTGTTGCAGAGGTCTTGGGAGGGTGGGATGTCTGTGGTCTTGCTGTTGGGTCTGGCAAACTCCTTGACGATTGTGAAGAGTTCTTTGCTGTTGTGTGCATTGGCGTTGATTCTGTCTTTGAGGGCTGTTTACTTTGTTGTTTTGAGGAGGAGATGACGTGCGTTGATGGTGGTTTTGAAGGTTGCGTGGGTTTCTGGGGCTTTGTTGTTCCTCCATCTCTTCTCGAGTCATCTACAGGTGTGTCGGGACCCGTGGAGGGCAGGGTCAACCAGCTGGCTTTCTTGGAGTCTTGTTTGCCGGGGGTCTTCTTGAGTGGTGCCAGAGGTTTGACGCAGTTGAAGATCTATCAGTAGAGGTTGTGTGCTTAGGTGTTAGTATCTGCTGATGTCGGTGGTGTGCTGGTGCTAAGAGAGGTGATAAGATGTTCTTTGGTTACCTTGTTCCAGCTACGATGGGGAACGTTGAAGGCGGTGGTGTATGGTGGGTGTGGTGAAGGCAAAGGGCACGCAGTGGTTGTTGGTCCAGAGGAGTTGGGTGGTGTGGCTGTAGGTGATGTTTCTCCTGGTGGAGAACACAGGGTCCACTGTGCGTCCCACTGGGTGGGTCAGAGCAGTGACTAGCTGCATGAGTCTAATGTTGGCGAGGTTCTCCAGAAGGGATGCGGTGTCCGGGTCACTAAGGTTGGCCAGGGGAAGGTTGAGGTCATCGAGTAGGATGTAATCTGTGGATGCGATAGCCTGGAGTGCAATGAGGTCGATGATGGTGTTGGTGCAGGGTGGGCAGCAGTGGGGGGAGGTAGGTGAGGGTGCCACGGAGGCTAGTGTTGGGGTTGGTCTGGACCTGGAAATGGAGGTGTTCCATGGTTGTCGTTGGGTCGTCCGAGTGAGTGGTCAGGCGGAGGGTGTTCTTGTGGTTGATGGCGATGCCGCCTCCTGGTTGGTTGACATGGTCCTTGTGGGTGATTGTATAGACATCGGGAATGGCAGCGGCGATGTCCGGGCCAGAGCTAGCGTTAATCCAGGTTTTTTAGATGGAGCATGTGTTGTGTAGAATGCAGCTCAGCCGGTTGGGTGCACTGTTGGTCAGCTGGGTTGGTGAGAGGAGCTGGTGTGTGGAGGTGGGTGAGGGTGTAGCAGCAGTTTCAGCAGGAGAAGGGCCCTTGAGTGTCCTTCAGTGACAAAAGGTGGCTGGCCGCCTGGTGTCCTGTGTTGAGGACGAGGAGGGTGCTGGCTTCGTCTCAGTTGGAGGTCCAAGAACCAGGGTGCGATGGGCGCAGTCCTGATGCAGACGGGCTTGCCTTCTGCACGCCATTGGTGCAACATCAGCGCAGCCACGCAGCTGCTGCCATTATGTATCATGCGGGGGCTAGAGAGTTGGGAGGCAGGAAATGTGGGGAGTGGGAAAAGGTCACTGGAGGGGGGTGGGGCCGCAGGGGATAACAGGGGCGAAGGTGGCGAAGCAAAAGAAAAAGTGCAAAAAGGGACAGACAAAAAGGCAAAATGCAGAAATAAAGGCAGGAGCAGAGAAAAGGCAAACAGAGGCAGAAAAAGAGAGAGACAGAAGGGCAGCCCAGCAGCAGGGCAGTGACGCTCCACCACTAGACCACCAGGGATGAGGTGCAGGTGGGAACCTGCGCTTGGAAGAGGGCCTCGAACTCCTGACCAGAGGGTCAGCAGCATAACGGGGGTAGCGGCTACCAAGGGAAGCTATGCAGTGAAGGGAGCAGTCCACTAGTAAGGTCAGTCTGCTGCACGTGATGCAGATGTCCTATTCCTGACTCCATGCTCCTGACTCTTCAAAGACACAGATTCCTGACCTGTGACACACAGTCATAACACACATGCACTTGTTACTCTATATAAATTCTGAGTAATATACACCCACCACAACCAGTCTACATGACTTAGAGATTGTTGGGTTACTCACAGTAATAACATGACTCGGTAATTACAATAAGAAACCGGTGATTGTGAAACTGTAGTAAATTAAAATGTCAAAAGGAAACACATGAGATGAGAGCATTTTCACACCATCTATATTTAAAAGCTTGATGGGCATTGATTTCCAGTAGTGAGAATTGATTTTTGGAGAAATAATTCCACTTTTATAAAATAGAAAAATTGTGTTAAAGGTCCAAAACACACCTTCCTTCGATCTACAAGTGAGAGTGTGAGTGTTGGTTAAAGGGGGAACATTCTGTGATGTTCATTTTGGGGATCCAGGGTTATGCTCATTATCGGGGCACTAGGTGATGTAGAAGAGGGGGGCCATGGTGGTTCACAATAAATAAACATGGGCATGTAAAATAGACAGAACATCTTGATGATTTGCCCCTATCACGAGTGGCACCCGCAGCCAGTCCTGACAATCAGTCCTGGGTTTATTGCCCATCAGCATTTTGCAGGTGTGTACCTTCAAACCTATGCCTGAAATGGTGCGAATAAAATACATAGGGGCACATTAACAAGGAACAGGGAAAATTAACGCTAAGGACCCTTAGCGTTATTTTTTTTAACGCCCGCTATCGCTGGATAATATCGCCTGGTTGTCGCGTTATTAACAACGCTAACCGCCTAGGCGATAAAAAATCCAGCGATAGCGGCATTTTGGGAGGTTATCGCTGGTAATGCAGTGATATAACTATGAGGATAGGGATACCCTGGTTGATAGCCCATGGTGGATTTAGCCCTGTAATCCACCTCCCATTGGATTACATGGCTAAGTCTGAAAATTAGCAGACGTAAAAAAGCAGCGTTAACCGTGATTAGCACTGCTCTTTTGTCTCTAACAGGGTTAGCATGAAGCTTGATAATAGGAGAAATGTCACTTAGCGACATTTCTCCTATTATTTTGCTCTGGAACGCCCACTTTGCATCTCATTAGAGATGCAAAGGGAAATGTAGGGAAAAAGGGTGCTAACATGCAATTTTGCATGTTAGGACCCTGTTGTTGATAAAGCCACAAAAGCAGAGATAAAGCCCTTGTTAATATGCCCCAAAGTTCTATCAGCTAGATAATCTTAAATGTTAAAGGTGTCCCACGTCACGAGCCAGTTGGCAGCTATATACAGATGGATTGATGGAAAACTAAAACACATACATACGTTCAGGGCCGGACTGCCTACCGGGCGTTTTGGCATGCTGCCGAGCTGGGGACTGATGTCACTGCGGTGGGGGCTAATTTCGTTGATGGAGACCTGCATGTGCTTCAAAATAAACAAAGCAAAATGAATTTCGTTCAGCACACGCAGGTCCCCATCAACGAAATCAGCCCCCAGCTCGGCAGCTTGCCAAAACGCCCGGTAGACAGTCCGGCCCTGTATACGTTTCCTCTCTTCGGCAAGTTTACGTGTTTTTACACCATTCAAGTGTTCTGTGCTTTTGGTACCATGTATTCTGAACCACTTTCAAGTTGTTTTCAATTACTGTGGGGTATATCAGCAACAACCGGCGATAATTATCGCTAAGCGCACTTAGCGCTAGGATAATTATCGCCGGCTATCGCTTGTTTTTATCGCGGAGATAGCGCGCAATCAGCGACGCTTATCTCCAGAGTGATAAAGACAACCGAGTTAACTGCCAAATGTGCAATTATCGCTAGGATTCCAGCAATAATTGCACAACATTTGGCGCTAATTTGCTGATAGGGCTACACATACTTAGCCATGATATCCACCTTCCATAGGATATCATGGCTAAGTCAGTTTAAAAGCAGGCGTAGGGAAAGTAGCGCTAACCGAGGTTAGCGCTACTTTTCTTATTGCTCTGCAGGTTAGGGTGAGACTTGGTAATAGGAGAAATGTCGCTTAGCGACATTTCTCCCGTTATTCTGGGGAGGAACGCCCACTTTGTATCTCATTTGAGATGCAAAGGTCGGCGTAGGGAAAAAGGGTGCTAACATGCGAATATGCATGTTAGCACCCTCTTGCTGATAGGGCAATGGTTTTATCTCTGCTTTTCTGGCTTTTAAAGCCAAAAAAACTGAGATAAATCCCTTGCTGTTATGCCCCTAAGGGGCATATTATCAAGCACGGAGAGAATTCCAATAGAAGCCCATATTGTCACCAAAACATGGGCTTCTATGGAAATTCTCAAGGGCATATTATCAAGCCCATTATCGCCGCTTTAGCGGCAGTTTTCTGCCGCTAAAGCGACGATAATTTTAACTCTGTTTCTTGATAATATGCCCCCAAGTTTGGTAAATCAACCCCAATGCCCTATACACAATGGGTTGATGAATTAGCCATGTCGCCTTTCACAAGGCAATGTGACAAGCTTGGGGGCATATCAGCAAGGCGAGGCGATAGAATTATCGCCGCTTTTGCAGCTATTTTCGGCCGAATAGCGGCGATAATTTTATCGCCTAATTAGCAAGCTCATGCTAACGCGTGAAAACTTGCGTTAGCGTAGGAATACCTAACGCCCAGCTTTACATCTCTAATGAGATGCAAAGTGGGCGATCCTGACCTGACATGACAGGAGAAATGTCGCTAAGCGACATTTCTCCTATCATCAAGCCCCACGCTATGAAGCATAGCCGTAAGAAAAGTAGCGATAACCCCTGTTATCGCTACTTTCCTTATGCCTGCTTCAGGACTGACTTAGCCATGATATCCTATGGAAGGTGGATATCATGGCTACGTTTGTGAGGCCCTATCATCAAGCTACCGCCACATTGCGTGAGATTATCGCTGGGTTTCCAGCGATAATCTCACGTTAGGCAGTTAGCGTGAGGATTTTTATCGCTTTTCAGATAAGCGTTGCTAATAGCACGCTATCTCATCGATAAAAATCCACACTGGCCGGCGATAATTATCCTAGCGCTAAGTGCGCTTAACGATAATTATCGCCGGTTGTTGCTGATATGCCCCTAATTAATGTACCAATGATTTTGAAGAATACAGTAAAGAAGGTCAAATCAATTCTTAAAACATGATGCCTTTCAGCTCAACCAATCGCAAAGTCTACAATTCCATTACTCACTCAATCGCTAATGTTAGATATATTTTGGGCGACTAGCAATGTTTCAGTGAACTGCAGGAAGGAGGTCAGGACACACAGGTCTCTTGCTTTCTCTCTTTTGTCATAAAATGGAAGTTAAGAGATCCATTTTCTGTTGTTTTTCTGTTGAAGTTGTCAATATTGTTTTAGCTCGCGGGGCCTTTCCGAAGTAAAAACATGAAAATCCAACCAGCTTAGGGGGCATATTATCAAGACAGGCGATAAAATTATCGCCGATTTAGCGGAAGAAAACTGCCGCTAAAACGACGATAATGGGCTTGATAATATGCTCTATGGAATTCCAATTGAAGCCCATGTTAGATGTGAAGGACGTCTAACCTGAGCTTCAATTGGAATTCCATAGAGCATATTATCAAGCCCATTATCGCCGTTTTAGCGGCAGTTTTCTTCCGCTAAAGCGGCGATAATTTTATCGCCTGTCTCGATAATATGCCCCTTAATTCTGTACCCAGTTTTACTCGGGAGAATCAGCGTTTCAAAGCTACTTGCAGCATGAGCCAGCTGCCCTCCATTTGTCCCCTAAAGTACTTTTTTTTCTCGCGGCACCTTTATTTTAAATCTATTTCAAACGGCCTCCCTAAAACGCTCCACTTGTGTTTAGTGTGTAAACACGGAAAATTAACGGCTCCTCGTTCCAGCAATATAAACTCTCCTGCATTAAATGTCATAACAGTTCTCCTGAAACCCCAGGCTATAAACACCAGTAAGTACAGTTCCCCTGTGGTATTTGGAAAGAGCAGCACATCATATGTCTTAAGCACACCATATTGCACCTACAAGTTGTGCAGGTAGAGGCCCGAATACTTTGATCCCATATTTAATTATACCATCTTTCAAGGGTTATGTATCACACTGAGCATAATGAAAGGCTGTTTTCCAACTAATTGCTAGATATGTGAACTCACCAATAAACAGAGTTAGGAAACTTGGTTGATTTCTACAAGAAACTATGCATGGACTGCAGATGAATAATCATATTTCTGTAACAGAGAATAAATATCCTTTATTACAGCATACATATTTATTATCAGTTTATAAAAATATCACCTACATTAATAGCCACAGAAAAAGAACTGATTATTTGATGAATTGTTTTAAAAGGATGCTTACAAGAACACGGTTAATGCAAGGAAGAATGAGGTAAGTGATCCAGCAATCAGTCTTGTGAAGATAATACAATAACTGTGATATTTGGTTGGGACCCTGTACCACAAACTATAATGCCTTACTATACATCTATTTATTTGCAGGCTGGTATAGCGCAAACTAGACCCATCAGAGCATTGTAAATACATTAAATTAGTGGTATAAATAGAATAATGGGGAATGCCCTATACAAAGCACAAAAAGTTGGTGATCCCATTCACTGAGGGGAAAGATGCATCTTTTTTGGCCGCTCCAAACATAATGACTGAAATACCCTACAGGTATGTAATGAGTATTTTGTAAGTAACTTCAAATTTATATGACCTAATAATGATACAGCATGAGACGTTTTGCCTCTCCTGTGTGACGATCAATGTAATCTTCTTTAATATTTTTTATTCTCTGTGGTAGGGCGAAATTTATCGACAATACTTTTATATTCCTATGTGCTCGCAAACTTTGCAAAGATCCTGCATGCAAAGTTTATATAAATTTAGTTTCCCAATCCTTCAAAATCTTCATCCATGCAAATTTATTTTCCTACACCAGTAGCTCATCAGGACATTTTTCGGTGCAGTATCTGAAGCGGTAAACTTGTCAATATGTTCTTGTGAATTTACCGCAGTGTACGCTTTTTCCACTGAAACCGTATATGGTTCAATATTTTTGTTCTGAGTTTACTATAGAAAAATAATGAGTGCAGTTTGTGAGTTTGTGTATATCTTTTTGCCAAACTGGTTCCACAATGAACGAGTTTCCTGGTTTCCATGACACTAGCTCCTTCCCCATCTCACGTCTCTGTGTCCTGTCTCCATGTACCTTCTTACCAACCTTTGTGACCCCATCTTGAATCCCTTGTCTCTGAGTCTTCATGCCACTGTCTTTCGTCTTCTGTCTCGGCGTTTCAGTGTCCATATTTAAATGGATGTCTCTTCTTGTCTTTCTTCTCATATTTTTTGTCCTTTCCCCATTCCCACGCTCTGTGTCTCTGCCTTATCTTACTTCTCCAATTAATGACATCTATGTGCTCTTGTCTCTCTTTCCGCTTTCTTCCAAATCACAGGCAATGTACCCTCTAGTCTCTCGCGAGATTCCCACTCATTAGGTGGCAGCTGTCATATGGGTGTGCCAAATGTGCTTGTTACAAAGCACGAGCTGCAAATCTGAAGACATCGAGGGCCATATTAAATAAAGTGCCTCGGGGGTGCAACGGGTATTTGCACCCGCTTTGCGTGCCTCCTGGGCTCTTTGGTATTACAGAAGGGGCCGCAGACGCTTGTGCGCCCCCTTGTGTAATACCAATAGCGCTGGTGCACATAAAGCGCCAGCACTATCTTCAACGGGGCGTTCCCTCATTTCCATTGGGTCGTGTCCCAATGCAAATGAGGGGAATCCCTTTGCCTCTGCACCCACACCATATTACTGACATGGGCCCAGAGGAAAAGAGGCCTTCAGGAGGGGCACTGACAGTGCGCAAAGAAGCCTTCAGGAGGTGCACTGTCGGTGCGCCCCCTGATGGCAGCCCTCTGGTGTGTGGAAAGGGGTCCCATGGACCCCGCAGACATCCCATTGTAGGCGGTTGAAGTCACAGACTGCACCCGCCTGTAAGGGGATCTCTAATCCCCTTCAAAAGTGCACGTGGGTTTTCGCCTGCACTTTGAAAACACGGAGTGGCTGTAAAGTGGCTGGGGGCAGTGCGAGTTCACGGCTGCCCCCAGGGCAGCGCATTCATCGTAATAGGGCGCATTTTCACTGTTCGAGCTCGGTGCACCTTTTCAAGGGTGCACCCGGCACAAACAATCAAAATGTGCTTTATGTGTAATGTGGTCCTCCTGTGTCCTCTTGAAAGCGTACAGTTTACTAACTTTGCAACTGACATTCACTCATAAATATCTGCAGTTCTAGTGAAGGAGAGTCTAAATCCACTGCAACAACCACAAATGATCATATCATGTCCTCACTCTGGGAGAATTTGTTGCATCAACTGGTATTCATCAGTCAGTAGCACAATGAAAAGGTGGGTGCATCAACTAAAGCAAAGTTGGGCAGGCTCTTCAGCTAGGCCTTTGAAGATGCCCAACCTTTCCAAGCAGCCCATCCTGCACTGGATCATCATAGTATACACCTGTGAATTTTAGGCCATAAAGAAGTACATCCTACATGATGCTAACCTTTGAGGTATTCACAGTGACATTTGATTTGGACAGACACTTCACACATGCCAGAATACAAATAGACACTCCTGATGCCTTACAGGATTGCAGCCAAAGCACACGTCTGGCATTCTGGCACCCTCTAAATACATATTTACATGCAATCCTGGTGGTGCGGTGTACACTCGTATAGCCAAAACAGGCGAAGGGGTATTTGATGATGTCACTAGCAGCAGGTCTCCTATGTAGCAAAAAGGCTTTCAGGGAGTACTACTTGGCTATACAACTCCTGGATGAATGTTCTGAGGAATGTGATGAACACATTGCAAAGCCTCATGGACTTCTAGGTGTTTGCACAAGTGAAGTCCACAATATGATAGAGGTCACGCAGAGGGACCATCTGTAGCTTTCGTTAGACATGCTTAAACAATTCTTGAAAATGATGAGGGTGCTTATGATCTACGATCGAGCCAGGCAGCACAGTCACAGTATTCGCCTGTTATTCTCCACAACACATTGTCACATGGGTGGTGATCAGACTCCTTACATAAGAGCAGTGGGTTAAGGGTTTAAGCTGAAGCTCCCTGCACCCAAGATATAGAGGTCAATAACCACTGAGTCAAGGACTGAGAGTCCAAGCTGCAAAGCGCACCTTCCGAATGATTATCACCCAGCATTTCTCTTACCAGTGACAACATTATGTGGTGATCTTCAAACAATGAGTATCAAAGCTCCAGAATAAAGTAAGTCTTATCCTTCAATATTCATGTGCTTAGATCCCGATTCAAGTAGAGGCCATCCATTACCTCAACAATGCCATTGATCCTGTTTTACACAAAGCGACTGCCTTTACAGGCATTACTCTTAAAGCTGAAGGTCCAATGAGAGTTGAGCTGAATGCCTTCACTTGTACTGGAAGGATGCGCTTTACAGAAGAGATGGTCTCCACCACATCATACACACCATACATGTGCAAATCCATTAGATAAGATGCTATTCCTAGACCACTGATGTAAAGAGAGACTGCCACTTAGTATGCAGCCTCATCCAATAGCAATAACGTTGAAAGGTAGAGAAATTCCAGAGCAACCAAGCCTGCCACTTGACATAAAACAAAGATATCACCACCCTGCAACCACAAACATGCTTAATTCATGTAATACAATATATAACAATTAAAACACATTAGTGAGGAGGCAAAATACGTAATAAAAGATAACGCTAGGTAAAAGATCACATTTGTTCATAACCTACAGACCATCATTTCATAACTTTAAAATCCTGAATAAATTGTTATGCTTTTACAATTTCTGTAAACATTTGCATTTAAAGAGTCTAAAATTATATTTGTGACTGCAGGGCACAGCATGTAATATTTCATGATCCTATTATTTGCCCTCACTAAACAGACACCTTGTTCAACATAACTCTAATTAGATAAGTACATTTCAAAATCTCGGGCTTTAAACTGCACTGCCACCAGTGGACACTTAAGAGAATACAGCCCATCATCCCCAATGATCTTTTTAGTACATCCCTTTGAACTTCCATCTTCCCAAATCACAATGTTTTATTTCACTTTGGAGACTTTGAGAATAATCTCCATCATTTGGAACCTTAAAATATACAATGAAATCAATGGAATGGTAATATTATAAGCCTCAATTGACAACATTGCTCAACTATGAACTCTCTCAATTTCAACTAAATCATACAAAACAGTAACACCCTCAGAAAAACCCTATATTACAACTTCTTGAATTTTTTTTTTCCCTGAAATGTCTTTGTTAGCTTTGAACAGCGGCTGGTTAAGATGTAGTCATTTCTACAGCACCACCCTGACTTTCGTTTAGGGCAGTAGAATTTTCTAAAGCACTGGTTGGACTTTGAAGAGCTAGAAATGCTTAGCATGATTTAAAGATGCAATGTCTAACATTTTTAACAGCAGGACACATATTGTTCAAATCTCCCTCAGATCGTTTAACAGTCTGCAAGGTTGGGTATTCCTGTTCCCCTTAGCACCCTACCAAACTTCTGCCTTAATGGTGATACGTTATCTTAAGTCGGCGACAGTCAAACATGTATCTTCGAAGATTGGATAGCCACAAGTGTCTATAGATAGCTGCACAGTGGACAACCACACACATACACTACTTCACCGCAATTCACATTATGAGAGGCTGCAAGCATTAATCATCACTTCCTCTTTGAACCAATTTTAGAATGTAAACACTTTGCACTTTGGTAGCAAACTCCCTCCTTTTGTGACTATGGACTGAAGGAAACAGGTGTATGTTGCGTGTGGTGATTGTATGCCTTTGCCTGTGGACCAGGCATGTATGAATGTCATGCGTTGTATGGTTAACACAACATTCACGGATGGTTATGGGGTACAGCAATGTTCTCTCATCAAGGGCTGAGTGAGAGAGAGTTGGAACAAAGCTTTTGACAGCACAAGTGCACTGGAGAAAGAGAAGCAGGTTGTGCAACAGGGGACAGAGAGCGGAATAATGCTAAATAAGGTAGGGGAAATTAGTGTGCATGGAAAGACCATACGGGTAAAATAAAACGACAACTACAAATAGATGACCCAAAATAATGTCAAACAAATTGTATTGTTCCAACACACATCTCCAACACTGTACGGCTTCTCTTTTTGGTTCATTTGTCGCTTTCCAGATCTCGAAAACTATCCTGTGCTTTTTCTGCAACAAACGACATCATTTCCACTTCCACATTCCCCTGTCCCAGAGCTGTAGAGAATACTGAAGGTGGCCCAAGCATACCTTCCTGTGAGGATCATGGGTGAGGATAACAATGGAGCTACGAGTGAGGAGCCTGGGAAATTGTTACAGCAGAGAACATGGGATACATCATGTCCTTATGCTCTGTTGGGAACTAGTTGTTTTCTTTGGTAACCCGTGACCAGAAAAAATTGGAGAAGTCTAACGAATTAAACATTATATGTACAAATTTATGAATACACATTTCTTGGATTCAGCGGAGGTGGAAGTATCCCTCATCTGTGTGTAGTGGACTATTTCCCCATGGATTGCATATGAATTTGTGTTTGTTTGGAACCTGGTTTAGATTTTATGGGTAGGAAGGAATCATGAATGACTATTGAATATTATTTTATTTTGTGATTTATGTTTTTGCTTTTTCATGTATTGTTAAATAAAATATAAAATTCTACTGTGTGAATCAATTGGGGCAGATTCGGTGAGAGCTTGAATTATTTAAAGAATTAGCCTGGGGACTAGGTTCCCACATGTAGGTACTAATGGGTTTTCTTCCTACAGTGAATTAGTCTGATTGTTTCCCAAACATCCTTTTCCTTTGTTTCTGTATGTCTTTGCCCAGATGTGTTGGAGTTATGACAACCCCCTGGGTTATGTATATATGGAATATTGTTACAGTAGAGAACATGGGATAACTCATGTCCTTATGCTCTGTTGGGAACTAGTTGTTTTCTTTGGTAACCTGTTTTCCAAGTTGAGCTTGCTGGCTAGACTGCATTCAATTGCTGGTAGTCCTTCGGGGATGCACAAGTAAAGGTTGGCATATAGATTGGTATGTAAGGGCAGCTGTTGGAAGAAGGATAAGTGGGGATAAGTGGGGCTGTAGCTATGGCTGGAGAAGATGGTTTAGTGACCTTTACCACTGGCTGCACTTCCCAAGTGAGTTATCTCTCAAAAAGTCTAGCATCTCCCTCAAAAACCGGCGACAGGTTCAATGTGTTCCTTCCTGGGTGAAAGGGTTTATCTGGCTTGCACTCTGTCTTTTTTCCCCTTCTCTTTTGAAGCTGCATCTCCTACATTGGAGGTGTGTGTTACCACTATTCTCTTGGTCTGCTGGTGGTTTCTGTCTGTTCACTGACAGAATATCCACGTCAATAATATCGTCCTACAAAATTATCGACACCAAAATATCAACCACAAAAATACTGACATCCTATACTTATAATGTAAATGATAAAAATATGGAAACAAAAATAACGATGTCACTAATATCGTAGTCAACAATAACGTTTTTTATATATTTATAAACATAAATAATAAACATTACATTTATTTAAAAGTAACAGTAATACATTACAAATTAAATGTATATATTAATATATACATTAATTTATATATTTTTAATTTTAAAATATTACTAAGCTAACATTTTTAATTGATGTGATAATCGAATAAATGTTTTACATATAACAAATATATATAAATATATTTACATGTATATACACAGATACATCCAATAACATAAAGCATTTGTTTTACAAATAAAAAATATACATTTCATAAAAATATCTTACATATTAAAAACATTACTAATTGAAAATATTATAATTTTAACTACACAAAAACCCCATAATGTAAAATTAATTAATACAAACTAAACTATAATATTCCACCATTAATACATATAGTATAGCCAATTCAATTTATAAAACAGTACAAAAAAATGTTTAACTCATCAATTACATCTCAACAAATTACTATTCCCACTATAATAAATGCAACAGTAAAGAAAGCGTAGCATTGCATAGGGGTAAAACTTACTATTCCCACTACACTCAGTGCAACAGAAGGGAACATGTTGGATTGCAGATGGTTAAAATTTACTATTCCTACTCCAGTCAGTAGGGAAAGTGTTGGATTGCGAAGGGGTAAAATGCACTATTCCCACTCCAGTCAGTACAACGGTAAGGAAAGTGTTAGATTACGGAGGGGTAACATTTACGATTCTGACTCCAGTCAGTGCAACAGTAGGGAAAGTGTTGGATTGAGAGGGCAGGGGGTGGGGGGAAGTTACATTTACTATTCCCACTCCAATAAGTGCTAAGATTGGGAAAGTGTTGGATTGCTGAAGGGTTAAACGTACTATTGCCACTACACTCCATGTAACATTACACACTAGGGTGCCGATTACGATCCGCCAAAAACCGGGTACGAACCGTCGGTCGGAGCGTTTTCTCCGTCCGACTCGTACCCGGTCGTAAAACTTCACAAACATGGAATTACGATTCGCACGGAAACACCATTTCCGTACGAATCGTAAAAAACACCGACCGACGAAAATATACATACGAATGTGCTCCGGGAATGCTGCGACGTGACGTCGGGACGCTGTCAGGCAGCGTTTCACGACCCAGGAACCACGATTCGAACCGACAGCAGTCCGGACGGCAATATTTTCACGGCACCAAAAAAGTGCCGGAAAAGCGAAGTACGTCGCGAAACGACCAGAGTCGATGGCCCGGTACGCGCCGTACCCCCCCCAGCCCCCGTACGTACGCGCTGACCCCCCCAGCCCCCGTACGTTCGAGTCGTACCCCCCGTGTATGTACACCCGTGTCGAACCCCCCGTGTATGTACACCCTTGTACGTGTCGAACCCCCGTGTATGTACACCCGTGTACGTTCGAGTCGTACCCCCCGTGTATGTACACCCGTGTACGTGTCGAACCCCCGTGTATGTACACCCTTGTACGTGTCGAACCCCCCGTGTATGTACACCCGTGTATGTGTCGAACCCCCCGTGTATGTACACCCGTGTACGTTCGAGTCATACCCCCCGTGTATGTACACCCGTGTACGTGTCGAACCCCCCGTGTATGTACACCCGTGTACGTGTCGAACCCCCCGTGTATGTACACCCGTGTACGTTCAAATCGTACCCCCGTGTATGTACACCCGTGTACGTGTCGAACCCCCCCGTGTATGTACACCCTTGTACGTGTCGAACCCCCCGTGTATGTACACCCGTGTACATGTCGAACCCCCGTGTATGTACACCCATGTACGTGTCGAACCCCCCGTGTATGTACACCCGTGTACGTTCGAGTCGTACCCCCACCCGTGTATGTACGGGTACGCACCATACATACACGGGTGGGGATACGACTCGAACGTACACGGGTGTACATACACGGGGGGTTCGACACGTACACGGGTGTACATACACGGGGGGTACGACTCGAACGTACACGGGTGTACATACACGGGGGGGTTCGACACGTACACGGGTGTACATACACGGGGGGTGCGACTCGAACGTACGGGGGCTGGGGGGGTACGACTCGAACATACGGGGGCGGGGGGGGTACGACTCGAACGTACGGGGGCTGGGGGGTACGACTCGAACGTACGGGGGCTGGGGGGGGTACGACTCGAACGTACGGGGTTGGGGGGGGTACGACTCGAACGTACGGGGGCTGGGGGGGTCGGCGCATATGCGGGCACATGTCTCCATGGTTGCTATGGGAGTTCGGTGCGGACGGTGTTTTTTCCATACGGTTGTAACATCGGACGCACGGGATGGATCGTAATTCCTCGGTCGGACTTCACTTTTCACATTTGTACGGTAAATCGTCCGTGGACGTGTCGGACACATTTTCCGACCCGAGGACGTGTGGGGAATACCTCCCAATGCGATTCGTATGGACTTTTTACCATGCGAATCGTAATTGGCAGTTTGTACTGCACTTGTGCGATTCGTACGGTAAAAAGACCGGATACGAGTCGTACGGGGAATTTTTTTACCGGATCGTGATCGGCACCAAAGTAGTTCACTTTTTAAAAAATGTACACAGTTTAAAAACTTTATTAAATAACAAAATGTTTAAATATTTAAATAGAAAAATTATATATAGTTTTATTTTAAAAATAAACAAATTGCATATTTATTACAATCGTTAATACATATTATAAATGAATACAAATATTAGAATTTTAATAAAAAAACAAACTATGTGGCCGATTACAATGACAGTGAGACTGCCACTGACAGCCCGTCAGTGGCGGTCTTACTGCCATGGTAAACAGGTTTATCGCTTGCCATACTACAATGGCAGGCGGTGTTATGGTGGTCAGAAACACCGACTGCCACACATCTAATGGGTTCCTTGAGCCCACCGGTGCGGTGGAGGGCCTCGCATTCCCTACAATGGTGGCAGTGTCTACCAGGCACCGCCGTAGAAATTACGATGTCCCTTTCCGCTCGCCTGTTCATGGCAGTTAACAGGCAGGCGGAAAGGGACATTGGGGGCCCATGGCGGGCCTTCCTTCTTGGCCCTAAGCTGTGGTCTCTGGGGGGCATGCCCCCTACATATCTCTGCACCATGTGGCAGGCACCGTGGTGGCGTTCGCATCGTAATGCCTACTACAGGACTGCCAACAGCCTGTCAGGCGGTCCCACCTGCGATAGGGTGGTGGGCGGACATCGTAATCAGCCCCTATATTCTAGAAATATTAACAACAAATAAATACAATATTTTATAAATGACAAATCACACCACATTTAACACATAACATAACAAAACACAATTTTTTAAACATTGAAATATTTTTAAATATGTAACTTCCTATCCCTTTACCTATGCAAACTAACCAACTCACACTCCTAAAATATATTATCAATTAAAATATTGATAATAATTACATAGTAGTAAATTAGTTATATTTAATTAACTTCCCACCACTTATCCTTAGAAAACAAACAACCCTCACATAATAAATGTATTTCAAAAAATTATTGAATAATTTACATAATTAATGATCAATTAAACTGTTAATAATAATTAACTAATTACAAATTAACTATATTTAATTAACTCCCCACCCTTTACCCCTACAAACACAACTGACACCTAATATATAACACAAACAATATCTTTGTTACACAATATACATTATTAATTATCAATTGAATATTTTTATATATTAACATAATTAAATACTATGATTAATTTCCGGCACACCCTATAACCATACAAAAACAATTACACAAAATGAAACAAAATTAATTCAGTGCACAATTTCCATAATTAATTATCAAATAAATTATTAATTATATTAATAAACAATTATTAGCTCATTATAATTAATGTACTTCCCACCCTATACCCCTGCCAAACCCACAACCTGCACCTAAAACATTTTTTATTTTATAGTAATTATACAAATAACATAAATAATGATCAATTAAATAATTAATATTAATTAAAAATTAATTATGATTAATTTATTACCCACCCTATACCCCTATAAACCCTACAACCCACTAGGGTAATAGAAATGACAATAAACTACTCAATTCCGTGCCCCCTGTCCCCATATCTGTTTGCCCTGGCCATGGAGCCGTTGGCAGCATGGGTGCGGATAGACGCGCAAATTTCCGGCTTTGAGTGGGAGAATGGATTGTCCGATCGCATAGCTCTCTATGCGGACGCGTTCTGTTTTTTCTAACAGATCTGGACCGCATGGGGCCCCGGCTACTCCGTATTATTCAGATCTTTGGCGAGATGTCGGGTCTGTTTATGAATCCCCGGAAGTCTACTCTGTGGGTTCTAGGGGGTCCTACTCATTTGCAGGGTTGGGCCTCCGCGGTGCGGATAGCGGCGGGGGGGGCTCAAGTATTTAGGGGTGTTTTTGTCAACTACCCCGGCGGTTTCCTGGAAGCGTAACGTGGTGCCCGTGTGGGATCGTGTCGGTCAAGACATCAAGTTGTGGGCCCGCATGCCGCTTACCATATTCGGCCGGGCTGTGATTTTTAAGATGGTGGCCCTTCCCCGTCTTCTGTATCAACTTCAGAATCATCCGTATACGATTCCACCGGGCTGGTTCCGTCGGGTGAATTCGACCCTGGGTAAGTTTCTGTGGGAGGGTGGGGTGGTCCGAGTGGCCCTGCGGACGTGTTTCCTCTCAACATATGAGGGGGGCTGGCCACGTCAGATATGCTTTCCTATTATCAGGCCTCCCATCTGCTAGCTCTGAACGAGTGTTGGTATGGGGATAGGGGGGATCCGGCTTACGCGGTAGAACGGCGACTCATGGTCCCACATACAGTACACACCCTACTATACTCCGCCCCGCACCGGGCACGGTTGCCACCGGCAACGCAGGAAGTTTTTCAGATCTGGCGCCAGGCGCTGAGGCGAATTGGGTGGTGGAACGTGCTCACGCGGGAGACCCCCCTGTGGCACAATGGGCGACTACCACAGATGGCGGCTCTGTCCGGGTTTGAGGGGTGTGATCGGATAGGCATCTCCACCATAGGCAATGTGGTGCGGGGGTGCGCCTTGAAGTCCTTCCAGGATCTACAACAAGAATTTAGCATCCCACAGACGCAGTTCTATAGATACCTCCAATTCTGCCATGCACTCTCCCCCAGCCTAGTGGGTTTGGATTCCATAGCCGAGTTCAGCCTAGTGGAGGCGAAGCTCTTCATGGGGGACCTCCAAGAGCAGAAAATTTCCAAGATATATAGAACGCTTGTCATTCATAGCTCCCCCTCGCTCCAGCATCTAACGGGGCAATGGGAGGGAGATGTCGGTCCCCTCGATGAGTCTGACTGGATGGAGGCGCTGGCCTCGCCCCGGGGGGCAGCCATAGCTATTCAACTCCGCCTCATTCAATTTAAATATCTACATAGGGCTTATTTTACACGTAGGCGGCTGTGGAGGGCTGGACTGATCGCATCTCCGGAGTGTCTCCGATGTAGGCAGGAGGAGGGCTCCTTCTATCATAGGGTATGGCTTTATGTGTCACTATCCCGTTTCTAGAGAGGGGTGCTGTCCTGCTTATCCGAGGTGTTGGGTTGGGAGCTTCCCGCAGACTCTAAGCTGACATTCCTGCACGTCATGGCCGACATTGGAGGAAACATATACAAGAGGCACTTGCTACTGTTCGGTCTCACACTGGCCAAGAGGGATGTCGCCCGGACTTGGAAGGCTCCAGTGGCTCCCTCTCTGAACGTGTGGAAGAGGGGCCTGGACTTTAGCATGTGGTTGGAGCTCCCCATCTTTGCAGCCCAGGGATGTCCACGTAAACACTATAAGATTTGGAAATGGTGGGCAGACTACAGGGGTATCCCCCTGGAGCCAGTCCCGGATGGGTCGGAAGAGGGGTTCCACCTCCGCCCTGGGAGGGAGGGCTCACCCTGGGCCCGGGGTCGGAACTGTCTAGCCTATGCTCATACAGGATGATGCTTACTGGTCTTGGTTTGGTGCGGTCGGGGGAGGATCCGGGAGTTGGGGGGGGGGGGGTCGGTGGACAGTTTCCTTTTCCTTTTTCATCTGAAGTGCATTTTCAAGTATTCTATTCATGTAAAATGTCAATGATAACATGGTTGTACTGCTTCGGGAGGTACCTCTGGGATTTCAGGGGCCTGCAATTTATGTGTTTCTTGGCGAATAAAATCTATTTAAAAAAAAAACAATTCAATTACATTTAAAAAGTACTAACACTTTGCAAACTATATTAAGAAACATTAACATTATTTATACAAACAATTTATATTATATACAATTAAAATAAGTTTTAAATCGATATTATTAACAACAATATTTTTAACATTGATATTAACAACATAGATATTTTTGTAATCGATATTAACACTTTCTCTATTTATTACATCAATATTACTTATCTTAAAAATTGATATTCTTTTTAACAACATTCTTGCTGATGATATTTCCGTCTGGCGATATTTCCAACTCGATATTTCTGTAGGTCGATATAAAAATGTCGATATTTTGTCCGAATGCCGCTTCTGTCATTTTTGCAGTAGTGTGCCCTGCCAATTGCAGTACTATGGGACTACACAAATCTGACTTTGGCTTTTAGGTACACAGAAATGAAAATATCTCATTGTGGTTGCCATCTACTGCCCTTACTCTGTTACGAAATCAACGTTAAAGGACCAAATTTTCGCTAGAGGTGTCTTCAGGCGGCTTCCCAGTCCTCTGGTCCTGAGAAAAGGACTGTGAGATTAGTAGGCAATGTAACATGTCAATCTTTCTAACAACTGGTCTAAACAAGTCCGTAGCTTTTTAATGTGTAAGGAGGTATATTACATACTAAATGCACCTGCATCACATTTATTTTTAATTCCTTACCCTGACAACAGTTTCATATCAGACTTTCACAGTTATCTTCCATTCATAAAATGTATCAAGAAAGAGATAGTAAGGGTTGGGTCACACTGTTATCCACATTATTGATCCCATTATTGTGGCACATGCTGGTTTGTGCAGTCAACAACCTACAAGTTTGAATAGGTGTACAACATTTGTGGGTTTGTGCAATGATCAACCCACATGCTTGAACAGAATCTTCATGCTCTCTTGGTTGAACACGGATGGCGAGAAGCCCAGGACACAGGAACTTTCCAGCTCTCTGATCTTCACTGGTCGCTCCAGTGAGGTGTCTCCCCTTTACTGCATTTGGAGGAACAACTATCATTATCTCGCTGATATTACCATGGGTGGTTGATATCACGCCTGGTAATAGGACCAACGTTATTATCTCTCAAATGGAACTGAGCACCGTGTACTTAAATAAGTTACTTGGGGTGGCATGACTGTAGTTTCACATACATTTTTTTATAAAAAATAAGGGCATTACCCCTGGCCCCCCAAACAGAAGCCCAATCTAACCTGGTGATAGCCTAAGACATAGGGATCACAAACAAAAAGTTTGACCCAGAACATTTCCCCTAGCCATGTTTCAGAATACATTAAGGCATCCTAAAGGTTGCTAAGACCGGTTTCATGCAGTTCTACTTTGTGTACTGTTAACAAGTGAACTTTCCCCAGGCATTTCCTATCCACCAATAGATTAATATGGCATGATGCATCCAGTAAGTTCCCGATTCATATTCATTCTGAAAAACGGGGAAATTGAAGTTGTATCCAAACGATATAGCAACGGACTCAGGTGACTTTGCAGGGTATTAAACTCTGGGTAAACTGTTGCCACCTGATTATTTGCCTGCCCACCAGGAAATAAGAAAAGCGAGGAGAAATAACTCTCAGACCAAAACATTCTTACACTGAAATACAAAACCTACCAACAGTATGCCAAATTGCGGGTAAAACTAAGTTCTGAAAAACTTAGCACAGTGTAAAATAGCAAGGTAGCACTTACTCAGACATATCACAGTTTACACAGCTTCAAGCCTGCTGCGTGCTATGACCGTGCCTGTTCAGGACCTGAAAAAGCTAATACAAGTGCGCAGGCAGGCACTGGACACCTATGTGGGTCCTTTAGTGGCCTGTCACGGATAGCTGATTGGCAGTAGTACAATTTCACTCCACCCACAGTGTGCCTCGACATGGAGAATCATGAAAAGGCTGCAGCCTTTCCCTGAGAATAGTTGGAGAGGTGTGATGAATGTATCTATATCAGTGCATATCAAGTCAGGTCAAGATAAGTTTATTCGGTTTCAGAAGAAAGCCATAAAAGTTTATAAATCCAACATTACACATTAACATTCCAGTAGCCTATTTACAAATCAGCATAGGAGGGGATTCATAAAGATCGATAATTTAAAATAGCTATAATTCTTAAAATACAATCTTTTGATAAAAAATGCAATTCATATTACAAAGCACTTCATAATCACAACAATGTATGACCCCCACCTAAAGAATACAACAATGCTTGCATTGTGTGTACCAAAATTACAATATTCGGGATCACCTACTATATCTAGTACCGTTTCCTAATAGCCATTGCGACTTTAATGTAGTTAGAAGCCCTAGTACATATAGCATGAGTAGCCAAAGAGTACAGATAATTAAAACCTTCAATATAAGAGCATGGCCTAATTTCTTTTAAAATCGGAATTAAAAAATGTACTCTTGGCTCTTTATAGAGGGGGGAAATAGCATAAAGTGCAATGTTCTCTAAGCTTCGAAATTATCAGAAGGGCAAGGTGCCAATGTATCTCCATCCCGACTGTTTTGGGAAAGCCACTAAAAAATGCAAGGTAAGTAAACAAAATCTTGTTAAATTGCTGCTGGGGAGGAAATTAACAAGGGAGGCCTATCACCTCCGGTTGAGAGAGGCGTTTAGTTGCCTCGTATAGTGTGCCTCTTTTATGATGTCTTTTGCATTTTCCTAGGTACCAGCTGGGCTATCAAAGTAGTGCCCCAACCCTAGCTTGTAGAGGTTATCTCTTACAAATCGAAGCCAAGGGATAGATAATGCTCCATCCAAATTGATAGTCTTTAATGACCTCTCTTGAGAACACTAGCTCCTCAGACAACCAGATTTTAGCCCATAATAGCAGGGGTGCCAAGTCTATATGATCCTCCACAAAGTCAAGCCCCTGCTCACTGTGACAAAAGAGTGTGGGGGCACTATTTGGGATCATCAATAGCCTTTTTATAAATTCATTTTCGATGATCTGTAAATGGCGGATATTATGGTAACTCCACACTCCTGCTCCATATGTTGCAACAGGCACACATTTGGCTTTATAAACTGTAACCAGCTCAGTCATTGGTTTATGGCCCAATTTACAGGCAAAGCGAAAAAGCACCTCGACAACACTGCCCGCATTTTGCACCCTTGCAGTAACAAGCGGTTCCCAGTTCATCCTATTGTTAAAAATATTCCCCAAATAGTTAAAATTATTAAATTGATCAATTATCTTATCCCTTACAGCATATTTCTAGTTTTGGTCATATTAGGGCCACACACTATAATATATGATTTAATAAAATTAACTTTTAGATTAAGTGCCAACATAAAATCTGCAAATGGGTTAAGTAATTTTTGGAGGCCTTTTACAGTCAGGGCCATTAACACAGTGTCATCTGCATATGAAAGTAGCGGGAAATGGTGTACCCCCTATGCGGGGACAGTCAATTTCCTTGTCTGATAAAAAAGAAAGGGGGCTAAAATACATCCCTGCAGGACACCTTCTGTAGAAGCTATGGACCTGGTTTTTAGGTCGAGCCTAGAGTCAGCATGCAAGCGCTGCTCTGGGGTAGTTTAGTACGGGAGAAAAGCCCCGCCCACTCCCCCGCCAGTATTTTTCATTGGGTTGTGTGTTTGTCCTTCCTAAATGCTGGCTTCTGTTTGTACCGCAGTGTCGTCATTTGTAACATTCCATGGTTACTGGCCCCTTTACCTGGTTGTTTCCACTCCTGTCTGGCTGTTCAGCCCTCGCCATATTTCAGCTTCCCCCACAAGCTTCGTGTGCTGTCGCGGTCTTGCGTGTGCAGCTGTCAGAGTTGCTGGAGGCGGTAATGCCACCATCAGCCTGCACAATCTCCAGGTTACACTTCAGAGGAGCCCCGAACCCCCGGGACGCAAGCCCAGCGATCTGTGATCTGACAAGAAGCAGTGATCCGCAAAGAAACCACCTGAGTTCAGGTGTGAAGCTTGCAGTTTTATACAGTGCGAACTCGACCTGCATCTACTGGAGTGCTTTACGTGTGCACCGATTACTTTATACGAAGCCATATTTATTTTTTTAGGCATTAGAAAAGTAAATCATTAGTCTACAATGACGGGATGTTTTGCCGATATTCAAACCTGGTTCCGCAGTTCCTAAGTTGGCAGCTCTGCTTGTAGCGCCACATAAGAGAGCCAGAGAAAAGATGATGGGTTGGGTGACAAGGTGAGGCATCCAAAACACGGGAAATGGCAGAGATTAGAGGGGAAAGACAAAAGCAGTCGGGTGAATAGGGAGAGAGGGGGATCGAAGAGGTCCCATAAGATTCATGTGTTCATATGGTAAACGGTGTGCAGGGTAAAGGAGGGCTCAGATAAACGGGCTCCCAGCATTTCTTTGCAAGTGATGATATCTGAAATCTTGGCACTGCCCATAGGTAGAAAGAGTTTTCGGGTTTCTGTGGCAGCCACGTATGTTGGTCTTCAGACAGCATTCCACACAGCACTGTACAGGTCAGGTCGGAGCTTCAGTGTACTGATGCTCCCAAACCCACGCAGCCTTGATGAGCTCGCAAAGGAAGGGAAGCAGCAAAAGCAGAACAGTTTTTTTAAGCTCTGTCTTTACCTGTGCAGAGAAATAAAATTACAAATATCGTTAGGCATTGATTTTAACACACTAGCGACAAGGTATTGTGTACATGTGGTTATGTTTGTTTAACTTCAATTACATTTGGCAAGTACACAGAAAGACACAACAAAGGTGCTACGGAAGTGTTCTCCAACAATTTCTTTTAAATAGACAGGTAACAGTTACAGTATACCCAGCAGCCTTATCGCACATTCCAGGGGCGTTTTTGCAGCAGCACGTGCAGCACTCATGTGGTCCCAGTTATGTTTTGGCCTGGAGGAGAGTGGCAGCAACCTCCCATAAACTTCTACTGCATAATTATACAAAATGAGATCCCTCATTCTGTCAGGTTTCTTGTAGCGAAGCCCTCACCCCCACTGTATGGCCATCCACCTCTTTGTCCGGCACAGAGCAATACTCCCAAATCTTCTTACCTTCACTTGTGTTTCTGCCACATAGACCTAAAATGTGAGTAGAGCCATTGTGTAGAAAGTTACTGCAGCCACCCAACAGCATAAGTGCTCTCTAACTCGAGGCAGCCCCAGGCATGGTGCATGAAATCGCGTCAAGATGATGGCAGCACCTGCAATTGACATCTTCTCCCACAGCCCGCATTCATGTGGACGTTTAGGGGTGATCAATTTGATGAAGACATTTATAATTAATTAGTCTGCATCATGTACTCATTGATACCTTTTCAGTTTGAGTGACATATTTCTTTTCTGCTTCTCAAGTATTTTAGAAACTCCTCTTAATGAACAAAAGTGATGCGGTTGCATTTTTTAGCACTCTCCAGTGTTTGCATGTTCAGCATGAGTAGCTTATCGAGCACTGTCTCACAGACAATAGTAATGTATTCTAGCACTGGGTTGCAGCCTAACACTTCAACTGAAAAGTGTGACAGTTTGCTGCACGGCAAAATCCTTAGGCCCCAAAGGCGAGACCGATCTTATGGTAACAGAGGTAAAAGCGTGGAGCCTACGGAGAAGAGAAATCAGTGTTTCTTCTATACCCATTTTACCCATGAGTGCCCACAACTTCTCCCGATTCATAGTGTCAAAAGCACTGGACAAGTCCATGAAGGCCAGATGGATAGAGCAGTTCCTGGCCTTCATATACTTGCCCATAATTAGAGACAAGTTGAGGCACTGTTCTGTGGTGCCCATTCCTCTCCTAAAGCCATACTCTCTTCTTGCCATCACCCCTGTATCAATCGCCCAGGTTTCAAGTCAGGCAAGGACAACACTCCCCAACAGCTTTGCTGTGGCGTAAATGAGGGAGATTGGCCTGTAACAGGCCGGGTCACTCCTATTACCTTTTTCAAACATTGGGACCACAATGGACTCCTTCCAAGTTGCTAGAATGGGGCCAGTCACCACTGCTCTAAAAACATTAGTCAATAAAGGAGCACACAGCTTGGGATTACTTTTAAATAAATCTAGTGGAACTCCATCCTGACCGGGCACTTTCATGATAATTCCTTTTGCTATGGCTTCCTCAACATCGGTAACTGGAATTGATGTACTTAAAAGAGAAGCAGAGATTAGATCCGAGGGCAAATCCCCACTATGTGCCTCTAGCTGGAGGGCGTTCAGGTTAAATATAGCCGCAAAGTGAGTTTCCCAAACATCCCCCAGGATCAGGCAATCCAACTTCCTCGCCTCTTTGGTAAATAGAGGACAAATTATAATATCCCTGACACTTTCAGAGTACTTTAGGGAGCTGGCTCTCTCCAAATCATCCCAAGCTAAACTCCTCAGTTCTTCTTTCCTCTTCTTAACTGTACTTTTATAAACCTTATCTAGTGTTTTTAATTTGGATCCTGTCACGAGGATTAGCATGGACTGCCGATTTTAAAATCTTTTGGGCTCTTGAACATTCTGCATTAAACCACCTTATCTCCGGGAGATCCCTGATCTTAATTGATTTCGTCAAATTTGTAGCTACGTCTGAACAAATCAGATCAAATTCACGAATTATCTCAGCTGGGGGAGAGTCATGATGTAAACACCTCATGATCGAGTCATAGTTAGCTGTAAAAGGTATTACCTCGATTGCTGAGGGGTTTATTTTATTTCAATTTAGTCTTACCCCTTTATTGGGATTAAAATGGATTGAGTGACCATCTCCTTTCCCTATCTGGGCTATTATGCTAAGGGACGCTATGAGGGGATTATGGTCACTAGCATTATTTGGTTCTACCTCAAAGTCTCCAACAAGCAGCAAAAAATTAAGTGCAATAAACATAACTTCAATAAAACTTTCCCTACCACATCCAACAAGAGTAGGACACTGTGTTGTGGGGTTACTAGCTAGGTCATTAATGAAGCCAAATTGTATATAGATAATAATAGAATTTAGGGCCACACCCTGTGAGGTGTGAGTAAAGTGAGGCTGGGGCTGACCCTCTGTATCTAGCAACCCACAGACTTCTTTGGAACCATGTGGGCAGAAAGAGCAGTTAAAATCACCCACCCAAAGGATGCATAAAGGTTGCCATTTTCCAGAGATGTTATTGATTTCCAATTACAGAGCCTCAATACCCTGATAACTTTTTTGGTTAAAAATATTGTAGTACCAGTTCACCACAAGAAGATTAACCTGCAACATGTTAGAAATCATAATTAGTTGATACCAAGGAGATGTTCAAACAACTGAAGTTTTTATGGCCTCATATTTGACTGAGATTAACGATACCAACCCCCATTTTGCCCTCCCTGCTAACGAGGGTGTTGCATGGACCATGTAGGAACAGTAACCGTCCAACACAATATCTTCCTTGTACCATGTCTCCTGGAGACAAATGATGTCAAAGCCCCTGATGTATTTTAGCCATACCTCATCTGTCAATTTGGGGCAAATTCCTGCTATGTTCCATGAAATAAATTTAAGTGGAGACTCGATGTGAGATTGGATTGCCAATACCACGGCTATTTGATTAATAGCATGTGTAACTACAGTGGCTGGCAGACCCGGCTCCTCCCTGCCCAAGATATTGTTTTGAATTAAGTTAAGACACAAGGAACAATTTTCAGGTTTGTCTCGGCTCATCCTCCTGATGTTTGATTTGGGCGAGGTGGTATCAAATGGATTCATAGGATCCCTATTACCAAGTTCACCCAAGTAAGTTCTTGAGCATTATGTTGCATTCTATTTTCCTCGTGGCGACTCGTTGTCTAAAGCACCTAATTAGTCAATCAATTTCTGACAACCCAGAGAGGGCAGCAAAATGATTAGGATGACTAAATGGAGAAGGCTGTATTGGGGGATGTATACCTGAACCCAACCCCGAGGACTGATTTCTCAAAACATATTCATGATACAGTGGATAAAACAACAACAACAGGCAGATCTCTATCTAATCACGAGGCGAATCTCTAAAGTGCGTTAGAGCAAAGTGTGCACACCAAGCATTACTAAAATTAAGCACAGCACAATCCCCTTCCCCATGTTTGGCCATGTGACCCAACCAACTCACCCGCCTGGCTATTATAATTGTTTCAAACCAATTTATCTTCGATGGAATTCTCCTAAAACACCAGTGGGCCGATTTGTTGACAAGGCTTTGACAGGTTTCTTGCTGACCAAGGGCCAGAGGGGGAACCCCCTTCAAGATCATAGTATATGGTGTGCATTCAGGAGTTAAATTTAACACATCTTTTGCACCCCGCCCACTCTTTGGATCATACACTGGGCCATTTGTGTTTACATTAACATTTCCTCGTGGTAATCTACCCCTAGTTATCATGCTTGAACTTGGTTGATTTGTGATCCCCTGACCCGGCTTTTGGTTGTACCTATGGGATTTCCCATCTAACTCAGGGTCCTATGGTTTAGGGACCAGGGGGTTGTTGCTAATGTTATTAAAAGGGGATCTTTACGGGGACCTGGCACTTACAGTAGATATTGTGCTTAAAGGGGGCATGCTATTTAACGGAATGCTGGGGGGGTCTCAACTAATTTTTTATCTGAGCTACTTGGGTGGGTAACCTTATCGTTCTGTTTGGCAGATGCAGAGTTAGTTCCTAGGTCTAAGAGCACTCAGGCAAGTCGCTCTTCAATGTAGACTAATCTAGATAGAATGGGTGTCAGAGCCTCTTGTACAATTTTACTGAATTTATCAACAGAGGTATCCGCATCATTAGATGCACTATTTCTCCCCCAACCCACCCGAGTTCTGGATGTGTTTCCAGTTAAGTGGGTTTGCTTAGTCCTCTTGACGTTCAGTGAGTTACCTTTTAATTTACAATCAACCCCTGCAAGATCAGTTTGTTTCCTCTTCCCTCCAGTCGTGGCTTGTGGTGCAGTAGTTTTCGTGGCTGGGCAAGGGATAGAATCAAATCCTTCATTGGGAACATGTTGAACACATTGACTCACGATAATTACAGTGGGTGATAGTGGAGGTTGCAGCCTCAGTACAGCACCTACTTCGGGTGTTTTTACATGCGAGTCAGTTGGGACAGGTGGGACCGGGCAAGGGGCTGAAGAAAGTCTTTGCTCAGCAAGTTCTATCTCCTTAGTTATCGCCCCTTCCGCGTTTTGGAGGTAACCATCCAAAGTTGTGTCCATTGTCTTTGGTATAGGGATAGGTTTCAGTTTTTCCATTATGCAATTTGCCATTAACTACGAACAACTCGGGAAAAACAGAAAATGTTTTACCTTCACGTAGTTTTGCAGAGCTAGGTTTTGATACCAGGTGCTAAAAGGTCCGGGTGGAAAAAACCATGAGAATCAGCCCAGCCCAGTCTCTTCCGGGCTCTGGCGGGCACTGCTTTTGTGCACCTTCGGGCACAGGAAGAATGCGGCGACTGCCGCGAAGACGGCTTGGGCTTCTGGTCCTGGCCGGGTTGCTGCTGCCCCTTCCTCTCAGAAAATGGGTCAATTCAATTTAAATTAATCTCTTCTCGAAGCTCACACCAGGCTCCTCTGTGGCTGCTGTCGTGTGGTTTGCACCCTCCCAGCGTCTTTCTGCTTGAGGTTAGTCATGGTACAAGGATATTCAGAGATGCAATCAGCTCCCCAGGGGCTCCGAACGCTTTGCTCCCCGCGTGAGCCCTGCCGCGGCACTCACCCGGCCTCTTCTTCCTGAAGCACAGTGATCTTGAGCTCGTCTCGACTTCCTGTCTCTGTCAGGGCCTCAGCTCCTATCGGATTAGGTTGGTATGCACAGCCAGCCAGGCAGACGCTCATTGACCAGGACTCTGAGCCTCGGCACGGTCACACCACGATGTCAGCCATTCTTCTCACAGACCACCACAGTCGCACGTCGGCCGCACCTGCGCTGGTCGTCTCTCCAGCATCTTGGCAAGTAACTCTATAAATCCAGCACTAGATTACTGATTAGACAGACGTAACATATCTCGAACTCCACCCATGAAAATGACCTCCTTAATGGAGAAGACAGAACTCAGTGGCACGCTGAGCACAATGCAGTCTGAGAACGTTGTACCTGTCACGTAAGGTATTCGCTGTGCAAAAATGTGGGTGCTTGTGGGACTGTCTATGTCCTATGTGAGGGGTCTTTCGGGCGCAAAATGAAGAAACAGTGCATATCATTCATGTAAGTGTGGGTCCCACATTACCCTGATTAAAAAATACAAATATTGCATAAGAAACATACTAATGTGTAGAGTATGCTATAGAAAATTGGCATTTTTATTATTGATAATGTGGCTATTGAACATTTTCTTATTTAATAAGTGATCTATTCATTAATTCGAACTAAAACAGATTAACATAAACATGATAAGAAACCAATTACAGAGAAGGTAGGAGGTACTATAAGTAACTATAACGTATTAAGAAATCCATAAACGTATTTAAGTCAAAGTAATGAAGAAGAAGGATTCCAAAGTATCTGAATTTCATTTTTAACTTTTGGTGAACACACGCCATGCTATGCAATTTGAATATCTTAATGTATCTTGTTTTAGTAAATAGAAAGGAACCGTACTATACTCAAGACTCCATGCTGTCCAAAGCGAAAAAGAATACCACGAACTGGCTTGAAAGTATTGGAATTTAAAAGAAAAGTACAAAGTAACTTCAGGCTCAGAGATGGCTAAAAACTGCCCTTGCTGTGTTTCAGTTCTTGTACACGGTGTTCCTTACTCGATGCATGGATTGTTCTAAAGAAGGAACTCGATTCGCCTCCTGTAAGCAGTCATAAATATTTGATTTCTGCTCGTCTTCTTTGTATCAGACTCGGTGTTGCTAGGTTTGTGAGTAAATCCATGCAGACCAGGCTTGATTCCCACCGAGGAGTTCTCAGGATTGAGCGCAGGCAGTGTAGCTGAAGCTGACGAGTCCTTCACATTCTCTTCCACAACAACTAGAAACGTTTGTAAGTGCATAGGCGATGTACACAGGATCCAGCATATTTGCTGCAGGGCCACCAAGATGCATTGCCAATGAGAACCCATTTTGTTTGTTTAATCGCATTCCAGAGTCTAGCAATCCACTAAGAAGGAAATCCATTGGCTGTTAAAGTTACTGACTACATCCACTAACCTTGGCACATACAACATCAGTGAATCATCACACTAGGCGCAGTCTATTAGGACGTTAAACAGCTGGGAAAGTATAGTGGGAGAGACCTTCAAATTATTGACTGATAGGTGGTAAAACCTCTGATGATGTCATGGAAATTGGAAGAAATAGTAGAAGTGGCATCCAATCATCGATCAGGTCACTAATTCAGGGGAGATAGCTAGTTGGGTACAGAGATCTTCAAGAACTATCCTAACCACTGTTATCCTGTATACTCTTTCGCACAGGTATTGAACTTTTCAATGAGAAAGTTAAAAGGACAATGACTCCTTGGTTTAAGTATTTGTGGCTGCCATTAATGCATGTTTTCCAATAGTTGACCCTGTTAGAAAACTGAATGAGAAAGTTAGTTGGCTGCCATAGGTGTTAGTACACTAACAAATATGCACATTGTATGCAAGCTGAGCTAACTCTGTCCAATGATGTGTAGTGTGAGGGTAACTTTGAACACCACAAAAGTTTCACGGTTGTGTTGAATCCAAGTATTATCTGATTCTGCAAAGGAGTGTTACCTACGGATGGGCTGACTTAGAGGTAGCAGAAAGTAAAGCTTCATTTGGAAAGCTAACACTACCTTTATTTTATTTATTTTTGGTTTTGACCAGGAAACTGTAAACTTTTTTTTTATATGTGGCAGTGCCAAAGCACTGCTCAGAAGCCCGCGGCCAGCACTATTAAAACCCAGCGTGCTGACTATCAAGGCTGTGTAGCCTTGAATCCAGCCAGAAGACTATAATCAGTAGCCGATATTCCTTGCCCCTTTATCTCCTTTGCTGGTCACCGCTTTCTCCCTCTATGTCAGTTTTTCCACTTTTCTCTTGCTCCCTCTTCTTCTTCCTACGTTTTTCTCTCTATTCCTCTCGGGAATTGTCTGAAGAGGGAAAGTAAGTGTTGGTCCCCAAAAATGAGCTCCTGTGGTCTTCACCGGCTCAAATTAAGCACTGCTCACAGTTAAGAGCAACAAGCAACCTCCTTTAGCATGCAAATGATCAGTGAGGTAGGAAGAATGTTTTTTTCCCTGGTGGTGCAAGCAAGGAAAATGTTTCCTTTGACTGCTTTTCAGGTAGTAAAATACATCAATTATCAGGATCCAATGGCTCCCTCAGAGCACTGGGCACTTGTGCCAAAGCACCTGCTGCGCCAATGGTAGCTAAGCCCCTACAATGACACGTGACAGAAGCACTCGAGAGTTGCTAAAATGTGAAGCCACCTTGCAGTCAGTAGCTTCAACAAATTAAACCCCTGCTTCTCTTTCCCTTTTCTCTGTTAGTATGCTCAGAACTAAACTGAGTGCCTTCTTAGTACATGCTTTATAAGGTTTCACCTTTTCCAAATTGTATAACATCAACCCATAATAAAAAGCTGAAAGTGAATATTGTATGTAAGACATGGGACAAAAGAGGGTTGAGGAGTACATTACCCTTCAGTTCGGCTCACTAGTGCCGACTGTCTCACTTTGAGCATCAGTGTCCAGAGGGCACTGGTCTCCGTGACGTCAGGACACTAGGCCTGGGCAGTAAATTCCGTTCCGCTTGCGGAATTTGCGAAATTTGGATAATTTCGTGCTCTGCGGCTTCATGGAATTTTTTGCTTGTTCGCGCTTTAAAAATGCGTGTTCATGAGATATTTTCCCCCGAGCATGCAAAGAGTGGTCGCGAACAGGAAAAAAGCATTGCAAATGGGCGGAACAAGCAATTCTGCGTGTTCGCAGAACTCTGTGCGCTCGTGGTGATTTTTTACTGTTTCGCAGAGCTTTGCGTAGCGCGACTACGCAAATTTCGCCAATCCCTACAGAACACTGAGCAGCCACTCTTCATCAAGGTGACATCTGACGTCTGACTCTCTTTGAGTGGACCTGTCACTGTTGGGTACCTCTTGGAGTCCATAGACTGGTTGTCACCGCCTTTGCTCAGGCTAGAGCGTGTGTTCATCACATGCTGACAGAAGAGCACCACATTTCCGGGTGCCATGTTAAGTTGTTTCAGAATTGTAATAAAGGAACCTTTGACAGAGGATACACCGAGGCATCAGAAGGACTGCGGAGGTAAGTCATGTGAAATGGAAATAGAGCATTATCCATAAAAGGCTCTACCCTCATGTTTTTTGAGCCAGGTCGTTTTCAAGTACATTAATATTTGAAACATGAGACATTGTCCTAAATTAAGGCTGTGGTTTTCTATATATTTGTAAAAGTATAAACCCGGTGGACTTTACGTCGCTATATCGCTGTGGTGAATGTGTTCCCTTTTTGTATTGGCGTTTTCTCGTGTACAAAGCAGTGAGCTGTTCTGCTGATAATTTTCCTGAGGTAGGGCAACAAGAACATGTGCTAAACATCACCAAAAAACGCTAACGCAACTTTACACATCGCAGCCCATCGCGGTGAAATAACCCTGTGTCAATGTGGAATTCACAACAAGGCGGTACCATGTGATAGTCTGCTGAAACCGCTGCCAATGTCCGCGATACAACCACGTTGATGGAGATGAAAACACAAACCTCAACTCGAAAAAACATACGATGGGCCAAAGCGCGATGAGGAAATCAGCGATAAGCAACACCAGGCCTGCAATACACACATGGCAGGCGGAAAAATAATTATAAAAGTAGAAGAAGCACTCAAACAGAAACTGACCAACACCCAAGCACCATGGAGGCAGCCGGAGCAGGTGCAGAGGACGAGCACAACCCCACGAGTACCCCCGACGACCAGCCTGGGACTTCGGAGACAGGGAAGGGCAAGGAGAAGAGGAAGAGGAAGACAAAGTTCTATCCGCAGGAAAACAGGATCCTAGTCAAGGAGGTTATGGAACACCATCAACAACTGTTCGTCACCTCCAACGTGTCATGGGCACCAAAAATGGAATATGGTGGGACATCGTGGACAAGGTGAATTCTGTCGGAAAGCACAAGAGGTCAATGGACGAGGCCAAGAGGCGATGGATTGACATCAAGCGCAAGACCAAGGAGAAACTCGCAGCCAACCAGAAGGCAGCAATGCAGACTGAAGGTGGGGGCCCAGCGCCACAGCTCGTGTTAAATGAAATGGAGGAGCTGGTGTCGACAGTCATCAGTGTGGAGACTGTGGCCGGACTCGGGGGACCGGACACTGCTCGACAGGACACAACACAACCGCTACAGGGTGAGTGACCACCAGGTACTGGGGGTACGGGTGGAGATGGCCACAATGGCACACATGCACAATCAAGCAGAGCACAGTGCACACCCACAATAACTCAGGGTCATGGCCCTGGTCTACAGACTGTCACAATGTACAATGCCATGCTGTCTGAATGTCAAATGTACCATGCGGCTACATACATGTGGACACATTGTAATACACCATCTCCCCTTCACATTGCAGGGGCACCGTCAACACCTCCTGCAGAGCAGTCCCAGCCACTCTTCACTGATGACGAGGAGGACACCCTCAGCATCGACACCTAAGCCCTCCAAGACTTCATCGACATCATCCACAACTCACCTCCAGGATCAGGGCAGCCCAGCTGCATCGAGGAGACCCCACCCACTACCCAAACCACCCAGCAGGAGGCACCCACAGCCCCGGCAGTCTCTCAAGACCAGGAACAACACATGGCCTTCCAACGCTGTGTGCTGGAGGGCCAGAGGGAGACAGCTGAGCAGGTGTGGGTGGGGTACGACATCATGGCTACCAAACTGGACACCATCCATGGGTGTCTAAGTTCCATCAAGGACCAGCTCCAGTCCCTAACGGACACCCACGGCCTGCTCCATGGTCTCCAATGAGCCCTGACTGATATCGCCGGAGTCATGACGTGGAGAGAAGAACACCTGTCCGCTTATTGTGGCTCCAGCGATCCCAGCCGTGAGCTGGCACACATGCAGAGGCTCATGGAGGACATGGTACGGATGGAGGCGGAAAGGATGGCAACCGCCGCTGCACATAAGCGAAATGTAGCTGGGATCTACCATGCCCTGCAGGTCCTCATCATGGCATTGCTGCCACAAGGCGTGGCGCTGATGAATGCTGCTGCCCCCACACCATCCACATCTCCACCCTCTGGTGTGTCAGTGTCTCACAGTGCGGCAGGCACATCCACTCTGGCCCCTGATGCGTCACTGCCACATAGTGCAGCCGACAAGCCTCCTCCAGCCCCTGATGTGTCAGTGGCACACAGTGCCCCAGCTGGTACTGCAACACCCACAGGTGGGGCAGAGCACACATCCGAGGACGAGGACGTGGATGGGTTTGAGTTCCGAAGGAGGCACTAGCATTCATTTCCGCCACCTGGCCTGTTTCTGCTTGGTGCCACACATGACCCCATGACCTTCCACTGACCCCTGATACGCTCCGCTGCACTCACCTTGGACTGTGGCATGGTCTGCCATATCCTGTTTGATGACCAATGGCACGGAGACCAGACTGCAAACTGTACCCTTTCTCTTCTGCAGTACTTGTCATCCCCGGATGGACTCTGGCTGGCCCTCTACAGACCCATATTGTGTAGTGTGCGTGGCATGGCCCTGTACTGCTCCAGCTGTAAAACTCCACTGTATCTGCAATAAACATACAGTAACACACTGCTGTGTCATGTTTTTCATCACTCATGTATGAATGTGTGGATAAATGTAGGGACAGTGATTTCCCTTATGTCAATGATGCTCATCTGGTGGGATGCCAGTCAGACTGTGCTATATTGCCTATTGTGTTCCGGCTGCCATGGACACTACAACAGGGACACACGCATTAGTCACTTCTTTGTCCGGACATGGACTGAACCACGCCCAGAGCCCCCGAGTCATTGTTGCAAGCCCTGTGCTTGTCCGGCGTACGCCAGGCCAGACCACTCCACTTATGCTACGAGGGTGTGCAGGTCACTGGTCTAGTTGTCAGCTTGTCATGGCCACTCCCTGTGGGCAGGTTTGCACACACACTACACCTATCCAGCACACATGTCAAAGGCCATGTGTCCCCGCAAATATAAGGGGTTGACAACATCACATTCCCCTCTGCCGGTGGTGACTGGATGACGGACGCTCCACTGTTCTCAATCATAAAGGGTCCATGAGTTGTTGCGCACAGGGTCAGTGGCACCCGAAGCCTTGCGGCTGTCTCGTGCCTACCACCACGTGGCGCTGACTGGCGTTGCACAGGGTTAGTGGCACCCAAAGCCTTGCGGCCATCACGGGCCTACCACCACGTGGCGCTGACTGGCGTTGCACAGGGTTAGTGGCACCCGAAGCCTTGCCGCCGTCACGGGCCTACCACCACGTGGCGCTGACTGGCATTGCACCGGGTTAGTGGCACCGAAATAGCTGAGCGGGTGTGCAGCCTGAGATGATGACGTATGCACTGATGTGGTCTCCGCCATTGATGACTCAGGACTCAGCGTCATGTGTGGGAACTGCTGGGCTGCGGGGTGGGTCCGCATGATGTGGACCATGCCATGGTGGTGGGACCGGGGCCTGGAGCTTGCACGGGCACGTGGTGTGCCCGCTGGTGGACACACCGGTGGCAGCAGGTGAACAGTGGGGCTTGGGTGCGCTGGGGCGGCAGTGTTTCTCTCTCTCCCTTCCCTCTCGCTCTCTCCCTTCCCTCTCTCTTTCTCTCTCTCTCTCTCTCTCTCTCTCTCTCTCTCTCTCTCTCTCCCCCTTCCTTTCCTTCCCTCTCTTTCTCTCCCTCTCTCCCTCCCTTCCTTTCCTTCCCTCTCTTTCTCTCTCTGGCTTTCTTTCCTCCCCTGTTTCTCTGTGTCTCGCTCCTTTGATGTGCGCATGACACACGTCCTGATTTTGAGCTTTATTTTCCAGGCTGTGACGTCGAGATTGTCCCTGACAGACCCGAAAGGAGTCTTCTGCATTAGTGTTTTGTGTTGTATTTCAATAAAGTTTTTGGTTGTTACTTCAGTGCTGTGTGACTGTTTCTCGTTCTTCTGGCCACACGTGTGATTTTTTTGGCAATGTGTGTCATCATGCGCTTTTTGTGGCTCTTGTGTCGTGCACGGTATGAGTAGGTCTGGGGGAGCAGGTGGGGCTGGGGATGGTGGTGGTGGGTGTTGTGACCCTTATGGGTATTAGAGCTGCATGATCATTGTCTCCATGGCATCTGTGGGTCTTCAGGTGTGGCTCTTGGCTGGGATCCCTTTCATGCTGTGGGTAGTCGTCCTGCTTAGCACCAGCAAAAGGCAGGTGTTAAATCCCTGATGCTACCGCGTCTTATAGCCTGTTTTTGGTGCGCTTCGCAGATCTGGCAGTTTGTTGTGAAAGTGGTGTTGTGGTTTTTTTGTGTGTTTTTGCACGGGAATGCCTACTCTGCATCTCATTAGGGTTAGTTGGTGGTGTCCACCGTGGAGATACATTTTGGGGCAGTTAACGCGGGAATACTGGCGTTGTCTGCAGTTTGCACCAGCATGTGAATGGGGTGTTAAATCTATCTCACTTTTGATGCGTTAAGGTGGAGATAAATCGGAGATAAGACCTTGTGAATATCCCCCTTAGAATTTGGCGGAGCGTAACCTCCACTGAGGTGACGGATAAGCCACTTACTACAAGTGCTTTACAGCAACCCGCCCGCCAAACTTTTCATTAGGCCCTCAGTTTCGTCTGGGAAAAAGATTCCGGGCCCCATTTAAATCCTACCACAGGGAGTCAGAGGAAGAAAGTGTAGCGTCGGCTACACAACTCTTAAATTGATTAAAAATTGTGAAGACAAAATGAGCATAATGAAATAATGAAACTTTTATTTCTTTGAATTCTAGCCGCACTGTGACCGGAATTTATTCCTGATTGGCTACAATCCTAGCCTCTGCCCGTCTGTCTACTTTATCTATTTGCGTACAGTGTTGTAACGATCAGACTGCGCGCGTGGGAGACTGCCAACAAAGCAAAAAGTACTAAAAACAAATAATGATATTACAGGGTGACTGGAAACCACTGAGAGGACAGCATCTGCTACTCGGCAAGGGGCCTGCTTGCAACATTCAGCATTCTCCTTCTGTTGGTGTCACGTTGCTACTGCTTTCTTTGAGGCCAGGGCTCTCCAGGGCAGAGCCTGGGGTCACAAGAGGCAAGCGAGAGGCAGCAGATTCTACCCATGGAGACTCCCAAATGACCCCATGAGGATTTTACATCTACTTAAAACTACTAGTATCTTTGTTCAATGAATTTATACTCAGTTTATTCAGATGTGGGTTTGTCTGGTATTTGAAAAGAAAATGTAATTTTACAGCACTGTCGGGGAACACTGAAATGCAGGATTACACTGACAGAGAGGAACATGACCACTTGCAATTCCGATAGCAATTCATAAACCCCCATGAGTCACCGGCATGCAGAGGTTGAAATCCTGTTTATAATGAATAATTTTCAATCATAATGAAAACATTTACACTAAAGTCATGCCTCCTTCTGAAGATATTAATTGTATTATCTGTGCAAAATGTTCACAGAAAGTTTTCAATTATGTTGGCTAATTCATTCTTTTAATGATGGGATTATTATTCATTTGAAATGTTTTGATTTATAATTGTTTTGAAACAATTTGACAATTGTTTGAAACTATGTCTTTGAATTTGAGGTTTGAAATTTGAGAAAATGATCAAGTAGCATATCATTGTTTGACACTCTTTTATTGTTCCGGATAGATTTGAACGAATGCAATAACTAGGTTCCGAACAATGGCAGTAATCGTTATTACAAAAAGTTGTGGGGGGTAAATATTGTGTATTCATTTTATGTGGTATATCAATGTGGACATTTCAGAAAGAAATGCTGTGCAGAACAGTATTTACGCAGTAAATAAGCAGTTCGCATTTAGGGCTGAAACATATAGATAAAGTGTTTTTGTTGATTGTTTTTGTTGGCCATAGGACTCTGAGCACTTTACCATGGCGGACCAGTAATAAAGTGCATGCTCTTCTCCCCTAAAACATGGTAACATTAGTGTATACACAACTGGCACATTTATTTAGTTTACTGCCACTTCGTCTTGGTATTTAAAACTATTTATCAAGCCTTAAACTCCCCTTTTACTACAGATAAGTCAAACCTAATGGTGGGCCCTAGGTAGCACACAGAGCAGGTGCAGTGTAAGTAAAAGGGAGGTCATGTACTGTTAGGTTTTGCATGTCCTGGTAGTGACAAACACCCAAATTTGTTTTTCACTACTGTGAAGTCTACGTCTCTTATAGGCAAACATTGGGAATTTCTTAATACACTTTTAAAGTTTAATTCCTGTGCAGAAATTAGTGCTCTATCATGTTTTTATCTTTAAATGGTATTGATAAATTGTCTTTACTGGTACAGTTGGATTTAACACTACTATTTTAAAAATTGCACTTTTAGAAAGTGGGCATTTCTCTGCTCTTACTGCTCTGTGTGCCTGGAGCATATCTCCAATACACTTCTGGGTTGGGTGGCAGCTACACTTGGTGCATTTTCCCTAGACAGCCACAAACACAGGAATGTTAGGTGTAACTGCGTACTCATCTGCATTCTGCTGGCTCTTCCTGAGAAGGAGGGGAGGGGGGAGCAGACACTTACACCTGAATAGGCAGTGTCCTGTTTCCCACACAAAGAGCTGATTATCCACTAATGATAGTCTGGAGCCAGGGCTGGGAAGAAAGGACCTGTGTGCACTTCAAAATACCCTTCTGTGAAGCCACCCCAACTTCAAAGGCACATCTGGGTATAAGTACTGAGTCTCTGAGTCTCTGTACACTACTGAACCTGTGAAGAACTCTTCCAGGATGAAGGACTGCTGTGCTGCTACAAGGAATGCCACTCCATGGGATTGCTGGCTTGCCCCCTGTTCTGAAGTCTTAGAGCCATCACAGACGTCCTACCAACTCTGCACCCAGCACCTGGATTCTGCCATCTGTGAGTCCTTCCTTGCCAAATGGTGCAAATCCAGTCCTGGGCCCTTAAAAGTGCTTGTTTCTGTGCTGACCCAGCAGAATCCATTCATTAACAACTTTGCATCGATCGAAACCAATTCATCGCCCTTGGAAGCTGATGCAGCTGCTGCCCGATGACATCTCTTTAACAGCCTGCGCAGCTCAATGATGACAGACTGCACAGCTCGATGACAAAGCATCACCTGCATTGCAAAGGGGTTCATCGATGAGGCTTCGCTGACAGCGTGGTTTGGGATTGATGCATTGCTTACATCCACAGGATCGACAATGATGCACATCCTCCTCTGCTCCTCTCATCGGGTCCTCGACATTGAGTCCATCCAAAGTACTTTTTCAGCCAGACCTGCGTGAGACCTGTAGCTGGCCTGCCCTGCATCGCAGTTGGCTTGAACTTTAGATTTACTCCGGTCTGGTGCAACCTGATGTCCCCGCCTGTTGCTTTATGAGTTTAAGCATTATATTTTGATTTAATATTTAAAAATTAATAACTCCGGTTCTACTTATTGGGTTATTGTTGTTTTGGTCTTGTTTTACTTATAAAAATATAATCTATTGTTGCAACCGCGTGTGGAGCATTTTTGTGTATATTTACTATGGTATTGTGTGTTGAACAAATACTTTACATATTGCCTCTTTAGATAAGCCTGACTGCTGTTGCCAACCTACCAGCGGGTGAGCACAGGTTATCTTATAGTGTGTACCTAGCCTACCCTAACTAGAGTGGTAGTTCCTGCTTGGACAAAGTGCAAACCTCTGCCAACCAGTAACACCGTTTCTAACACCCTCCCATCGGCTAACATTGGTTGAAGCTATTACCTTTAATAGGTGCTAAATTCAATTTGGAAGCAGCTAGAAAAATGTTTCAAGAACAAATTTTGATAGTAATTTAAAATCTAACTTAATGGTCAAGTCGGATTTTATGTTACTATTTTTAAAACTATACTTTTAGAAATTTGTCACTTTCCAGCCTAAAACCAAAAGGCTACCTTGCCCTTTTCCAGCTGTCTCACGATCCCTGATGGCTCCTACAGTGAAGTGTGTTTTGCTCCCAGAGAGTGGAAAATGGCCCTTGGAGAGGAGTGGGGGTTCCTTCCTTGACAGGTTGGCCTGAGGAGTGGGGTGTCCAGCCCATCCCTGAGTTTCAAAGGATGCTTACCTTGTCAATGCCAAATAAAGCTCACGCTTAGGCCTGCTGCCTATTTGTCTCTCTGGTGAGATTGGCACCAAATCTAGTGGGAGTGGAGGAATTGAAAATAACTGGTTTAGGTAGACGAGAAAGGCTTCCCCTCCACCCACATGCTAGCACTGGGCATAAAAGTGGAGACCACAGCCTCTCCTCATAACAGCCCTAGAGCTGTGAAGATAAGAGGCACTGCCCAGCTGTATGAAAGCTGAAGAAAGTCTAGACCTTCATGCCTTGAACCTAGGATCCCATGAATGACTCCAATGATCATTTGCTTGACCTGCATTTAGGGGCCCATTTACCTGCAACTGAGCAGCTGACCAGTGTCAGTTGGACCTGCCCTGGACCCTGCTGCTGTCCACGGTTGGAGTGATTCCTAAAACCAAAGTGGAGCCCCCAGGTCCTGGACCCTTGGTTTAAGAGTATACTCCTCCTGTCCACAATGTGAGGCTTAGAAGCTCTTTGCCAACTTTTTGCCTGGAGAACCAACAGCCTCAGCTATCTAATTACTGGTCGGCCTCAGTTTGTTGGTTTGCTCCGCAGAAGGAGAGATCACTTCTTGAAAAGATTCCAAGTCTGAATGTAAAAGACTTCACCAAGACTTACTTCAAAGCTGACTGACATCAAGGCCTCCCTGGGCATGAGCTCTAGACTTCGCCCACTCAGAGCTTAACTGAATGCACCGGGACCCCGCTCTTCTGCAATCCGCCATTGTCGACCCAGGCTTTGGATCCAACTTGCCCCACTGATAACTCATTGGCAAGCACTTTTTCTCCATAAAAGTGTTTACTTCCGAAGGCAAACTTTCCACTGGGAAGAACCTGGTGAAAGTTCTGGGGTATCGACCCATGCTCCATCACTGTCAGCTTTAGCGTTTGACTTTCACCTGGTCTAGTTTGACCAGATACCTGCGGTTAGGGCTTTGTGCGTTTTGGTGCTATTTATAATTCAATCTATAGAAATATATATCCCCTGTTCTTCTTTTTGGATTTCTGTTCTTTTGGTCTCATTTAATTTATTAAAATGTTCGCTATTATTCTTTTATTTGTTTATTATTTTTTTGTGGATTTATTACTGTTTGGATATTGGATAAATACTTTACACATTACCTCTAAATTAATCCTTACTGCTTTGGGCCAATCAACCATAGCTTTAAGCACAGGTTGATTTAGTTAATTTAGCTGTTCCCCATGAATGAATGAATGAATGAATGAATGAATGAATGAATGAATGAATGAGAAATGTATAAAGTGCAAACTCCTGTCCAGGGGTGTCTTGGCGCTGAAGAGACTGGTAAGGCTACTGAATCAGTTCACCTTATAGAGACTCTTGATACCTTATGGGAGAAACCCAGCTCCTAATCCTGAGAGCAGAGTCAAGTTTTCAGGGCTTTTCTAAAGATAGATAGCGAAGGAGCAACTTTAAGTTCCAAGGGTAGGATATTCCAGATCAGAGCTGTGGTCCTAAAAAAGCTCTTCCCACCCCAGGTTGTTCTCCTGAAGGGAGGTACAACAAGGTTGATGGCTGACCCTGATCGTAGTGTCCTCCCTGGGAAGTACCATTTGAGTTTTTCATTAAACCGAGATGGATCTATTCCCTGCAGTTATTTATAGGCCAGACAAAGTGCCTTAAACCTAACATGCTGTTTGACTGGAAGACAGTGTATTTTCTTAATGGCTCCTCTAGCTGATTCAAATGTAGGAATTTTGAAAAGAAATTGAGCCGCCGCATTCTGCAGGGTCTGAAGCTTCTTCAAAGATCCTACTGATAGATTAAGATATAGGCTATTACAGTAATGAAGCCTTGAGATTAGAAGCGAGATGATTACTGTTTTCAAAAGATCTGACGGTAAGAATTTAAAATGTTTTTTAAGAGCCTCAAGGAACAAAAGGAGGCAGATGTAACTTTGTTCACTTGATCTTTGAGCTACAATTCCTCACTGAGCAGGAATCCCAAGTTTTTCACTTTGGTTACTGGTTCTGGGAGATAACCCAGGTCAGAAGGCCACCATTCAGGCGTCCAAAATGATTGATTAGTACCAAAAAGAATAACCTCAGTTTTGCTGAGTTTAGCTTAAGGCAATTATTATTCATCCATTTACTTACATCGCTCATGCCGGTTCTAAAGGCGCAGCCCAAGTTATTGTCGTGTTTCAAGCGTGACACCACAATTTGTGTGTCTTCTGAGTAGGAAGCTAGGGAAAAACCAGATGTTTTAATAAGTTTAGCTAGCTGCATGACATATAGATTGAACAACGTCGGGCTCAATGAGGAGCCCTGTGGGACTCCGCAAGGCAGGGAGAAGGGCTTGGAGGTGAACTTATCTAGCACTCCTCACTGTTGCCTGTTCGCTAGGAAGAATTGAAGGAGATTGAGTGTGGTGCCCTCTATCCCCTGCTTCCACATATGGTCAACCAAAACATCATGGTTGATAGAATCGAATGCCGCAAAGAGATCCAGTAAATTCAAAGCCGCAGTCCCTCCACTATCCAAAGTTTCTCGAATTTCTTCTGTGGTTACCACCAATGTGGATTCTGTACTATGATTTTTCCTGAATCCGAATTGGGTGTCATCCAACAGACGTTCTCATCAATATATTTGGATAGATGCTCATTCATTACTTTTTCCACCAACTTAGCGGCAAAAGGAAGTCTGGAAATTGGGCGATAGTTATTCAAGTCCAGGGCGTTTAAATGAGCCTTTTTCAGAAGAGGCAGAAGAGAGGCAGATTTCCAGTGCAGGGTAAAAGCACCCTCCATTAACTTTATATCGACTCTCTGTGGAAGATGTTGTGCTACTTGCACTGGGATCACATGCATTATTTTAGGTGGACATGGATCTTGCGGAGCACCAGATTTAACCAAAAGGATTAAGGTGCTTGTTTATGAAGCCCTGCATCACAGTTACACCGCTGTTGCGCCACTTTTTTTGACACTGTGGCAGCGTAAATATTGCACCACGTTGCTCTATATTTACGAAGTGACACATCTACACAGATGTGTCTCTTCGTAAACCCCTGTGCTACATTATTCCTGTGTCAGGTATAATGTATGCAGGGGGGGCGTTTCCCCGCATCAAAGCCTCGTAGAAGTGGTGCATTGAAACCTATAGGATTTCAGTGCGCAACTTCTAGGACGCCAGCGCGTCAAAACCTTATGCCTGCCTCATGGCAGGCTTAAGAGTGATGCAGGCCCTGTCACATGGGGCTTGCCCCATGTTAAAAAAAGACACATTGCTGGAGTTGCATCTGTTTTCAGACACACCCCAGCAATGCTTCACTTTTGCGCCCACAGATAAGCTGTAACTCCTTGCGACATGATGCTCCATACTGTAAATTCGACGCATCCATGGTGTCGCAAGGAGTGCACACTGAGAAGTGTCACATCACTGCTTTTTCACAAGGATGTTACACTTCTCATAAATAAGACCTTAAACTCCTCAGCTATTCTTCAGAAGGTACCCTAAAAGCCGAGAACTTGGATTGACCTGTCGCTACACTCAGAATTAGAGCCTTTGACTGTATAGATGTAGATGTCCTGCCTACAGAACATGTATTACATTTTTTTGCTATCTTCTCTTGAAAAAAGCAGGCCAGAGCATCACAAAAATCTTGACTATTCACTGCTGAATTAAGATTGACTGGTACCACATTTTTTTATAACTTGAAAAAGGGTTTTGTTAGCATCACATGTCAATTTTATCTGCTCTGAGTAATAAAGCGTTTTAGCAGCTAAAATGCATTTTTTGTGTTCTGCTAATTTAAGTTTAAAGGTTATCCTTTACTCGGACTTGTAGTTTTTCCTCCACTTCTGTTCTTGCCCAAGACATTCTTGTCTTGATCTTTTAAGAGCCTCATTATACCAAGGCTGGAAAACTTTCTTTTCTCGTGGTTTTTAATTTGACCGGGGCTAGAGTGTGCAAATGGAAAGGTTTTCAACACTGCTCTAAATCACGAGCCGGTTGCCATGGTGAGGTTGTAAGTATTGCTTCCAACTCACCCATCTGAATTCTGTGGCAGGCTCTCCCTGGAGTTTGTTGAACTACAGGTCTATGAGAGGATGTCTCCTGGAGTTTTAGCTGCCATTTTACTACCCAGTGGTCGGTCCACGTAAGAGGAAGAGAAGGTAGTATACTAATGAATGGATGATTAGAAAAGTCCCGGTCTAACATATGTCCAGCTCTATGCGTCGGTCCTCTAGATATTAAAGATAATCCGAGACCGTTCATAATATCAATCAGTTTTGTGGAGTCTTAATCAGTCTACTTTTCCAAATGAAAATTGAAGTCACCCAACACTGAGAAGTTTTAGTTGAGGATGGGTGATTCAAGGGTCACATTGAGCTAGTCTGCAAAACCTCATCTTGGTCCCAGCTGCCAGTATACCAGCATGCCCTTAAAGGGCTGCATGTTGGACAGTTGCACAGAAAATACTATGGCCTCAAAGTCAGTTGCTGTTGATGGCATAAAAGTAGTTTTAAAATGATTTCAATAAAAAATTGCCAACCCTCCTCCCTTTTTTTCGGCCTATCTAGCCAATAGACATCGTATCCCGAGGTAGCCCGAGTTAGAATCTGCCCATGTTTCGGTAGCAAACACAATGTCTGTGTGATGCGCCTGAACTAGCTCATAGAATTCTAGATGAAGCTTCACTAAGGACCTTGTATTCAAAAGCATAAACGTGATATTCGTATACATAAGGCCGGCCCTTTTATTACTCTGCTGATGGAGTGCAGCAGTTTGTTTTATATTCCTTGCCATTTTAGATCTCAAACGTCTATTATGTGTATGGTTAAATCCCATATGGTGAGGAGGGGTTAAGGAAGAGCTATCTAGCATTGTATGAGGAGGGCACTTACCATGAGGTCTTAGCGCTAGTAGGGCCTCTAGTGAGTAACTAATGTTCTGCAGTGGTTCGGTTCTGGGGTTGTTTAACTAGGTGGATGGGCGCTGGGCACGGTACGGGCAAGGATGGGCGCAAACGGGCTTGCCAACGACATTAAGAGGTCCATCATTAGGGGGCATGGCCGAATGAGCCACACGCACCGTGAATGGTGTAATCGCTAAAAACAGGTAAGGTGACATTTTAAAGCAAACTGAGGCCCAGCAACCTTTTTCCTCAGGCACAGGCTCCCCTGTGTTTGAGGAATACTGACGAAATTAAAATGAAGACAAATGAAAAGGGTGAAAAACACATAATCAATTAAAAAGCCTAGGAATCAGGATGAGCCCTTATCCAAGATGGCGCTTCTTACTATGGAGCCAGGCAACTCAGGAAAACTGACACCTTCATGCCTTTAAGAAACCAAAATGCAGCACAAATCCCATGACAAGGATTGTGATTATCAACTAATACTCCAGTACAGATTTGTACAGATTTATGACTGCAGTATGCAAAGACAAATTTAGCAACCATCAGCAAATGCACACATTGGATGGGAGTCTGCAGTAAACGGCTGCACTTTGGGGCTCATGCTCATCAGTGGAGGATGGTTCAAGAAAGAGGCATGCAAGAGTAGATTATACATTCTGAGTAATATTTAGATTAGTATGTCCTTGAATGGAAAGGAAACCAAAGCTTCAATTTTACTGCATAGGGTCGGGTACCTTCTCTGTCTTACAAAACTCTGACTGTGAATAAAAATGTATATCTCCATAAGAAAAAGTGGCAGAGATTTACATACTGTTGTAATATTGACCAAAAACGCAATTCACTCCTAAACATAGACGTTTGCTAAACATGCAAAGATGGTTGATTTTAGAAAAAAGGATGTGTCTCTGCTGGAGAGCCTGGATATTAACTAAATCGTTTCTGCTATGCTCTCTTTTTCTTCCAGTAATTTGAAAGAAGAAAGAGTGGGAGGAATAGTAAGTGGTCACTTATCCTGGAATGTGTGAGAGGTGTGTGGACAGCTGCCCTTACACAGAAGTGTCTGGAACCTTGTAAAGTACTTTGGTTATATTTAAAAGTGTTATAATACCAAATAGCCTTTGACCCTGCTGTTCCTCCAAACAGCCTACCTCTGTCAGAAGAGGGGAGCCTGGCATCAGATCTAGCCGAGGTTTATATTTAAGGAGTATATCTTCATTTTAATTTGACAGCCCTTCAGTAATGGTGAGGAACTCTGGACATGACATCTTAGAAAACTACAGAGGCAGATTTCTTTGTGCCAGTTTGCAATAAGGCAAATAAGAACTGCTACAAAAAGATGGCAGGAAGGGTTGTGAATTTTGATTGGATTTTATCAGGTGTAGTCATCAATAGGTAGCTACAGTGCATTATTAAAATGACTTCCCAACAATAGCAACTTAAACACAACTGAACTTGGAAGAGATCAGAAAAAAGAAGATAGTGTCTGTTCGCTAAATGCTGGCCTGCTTGAACAAGGACTTGCACAATTGCTTTGGAAGTGTTCTCAAGGATCCCTTTGGTTAGTATCCTCTGTCCCTAATGGCAGACAAGGCCGAAGATAGGCATTCATCTGTGGAAGACCCTGATGTCCATTTGGGAGTAGACTGGACAATGCTAGCACCCTTGCTGAAGGTGGTAACTGTGCCTGCTCCACAAAGCTGAAATATGTCCTAGACATTTAGAGTTTCTAATTGCTGTTTGGGAAGACTACGACAAGGTGCCAATGCAACCCAAGAAAAGCTCAGCATTCAAGGTTAACATTTCCTAGTTTGTTTGCACAGAGATTTTACCCATGAAGGGAAAGGTTTCAGAGAGACTTTGGTGAAAATATTCAGTCTCGCAGAGACTTGCCTATCTGCGGTATTTGGTCTTGCTCCCTGGAGCATTTTGAGTTACAAAAAATAACTATGTCGAAGGTAAAACTTATAATCTGTATAAGGTGACAAAGTGAATTTTTGGGTCCAAAACTAAGGGCTCAGCTAAACTCTAGATTCAACTTATCCGACCTTGAGCGACTGAGGCATCTTGTCTATCTGCTTTGTATGATTTTTGCATCCTTAATAAGCACTAAAGCCCTCATTGTAAGGGGGAGGTAATCCTTTTGGTAACCACCACCCTACCTAAAGCTAATGACACCAGGAATACCGTTCACTCCAGAGAACTGGAGTTTTTGGGACTACAAGTGGAAATATGAGGTTTGGTTCCCTTAGAAATGACCAATTACTAAAGAAATGGTTCATTGCGGGTCCAGTTTCCCCAGGAATGCCTAATTGCTCCTTTACTTTTTACTCAGATGTGTTGACTGCTTTCAGGACAAAATATTTCACACTACTTCCTGTTTACATGACAAGAATTTGTGAAAATATATAATCTTCAATTTTCATATTGAAAATAGAAGGTATGAGGCAAATTCATTGTATTCAATTGTTTCATTTCATGGGTAGCAAAGATCGATTTGCTTTTTTTGTAAAAAGAATAATTCATTATAAATATAAATTTCTTTGGTAATACCTCTATTGTGCATTTAATGATTTCTTACCAATACATGTGTTAAATATGGTTTCGCAAGCATTTTTCTCCGTGTTGCTGTGGTGTTGATCCACCTTTTGAGCCGCAATCTCTAGAACACTTCAACTCTGACTTTTGGATCTCCTGTCCATAAGGGGCAAGCAAATCCTTAATACAAATCAGCCATCTTTTTGCTAGCACTCAATAACTTTGTCCAATGGTTCGGAATATTCTGGAGGTAGTCATTACCTCCTGCAGCATAACTGTGAATTTGCTGTTTGGCTCTAAGGTCAGAGTGCTTTATGACAATTGTAATATTGTCCCTTTACATCACACTGCAATTTCAAAGCAGATCATTCCAAGACTTCACTCTTTTTAATTGGATCTTTGAATTCATGGAAGGAAACATTTGGAGAAGTTTTTAGATCTTGGCAGGCTGGACTCCATTTCACCAGGGCAGCGAAGGGATGTTCTCTGTTGTCTTGGTGGACTACAGCCAACCATATTTAGAGATCTCCCTGTGCCAGGAGATCTCTGTGCCTTTATAGGAGCTGCAAATGTAAGTAGCACCTCTAAAATTGCTATAAATGTACAGTGCAGGCACCATGTTCAGATTGATAGTAGATAATATATTATGCAATCTTTGTTCCAGAAGGCAACCTCTTTCAAGCTCTGCCAATATTTAATTGATCCATTTATTGGTGACTTGATATCAGACTTTATTTTAATTGACTAACCGAAATAATGATACAATTTCAACAATTTTGGTGACCTCGAAATAGGACGGCCACTCTAATACCAATGTTACTGGTAGATGAGATGGAGGGTATTCTAGCTTAGCCAGCAGATTCTCTGCCCTTTGAAACATTGTACCTCCTCCATCTCTTAATGGATTTGGATACGCAAGAGTTAGGTGGAAGTGCAACTGCCGCTTTGTATTAGTCTCCTGATTGCAGCCAACTGTAAACAAAATCCCCACCTCATTTATGACATTCATACTTCACCAATTTGTAGTAGCTCTAGGATTCATCAGTGAGCACTTCACAGTATTGTACAGAACTGGACAGGTTACTTTGGTGTAGCTGTTTAAAGCAGAACAACAAGCTCTAGGTAGAGAAATGTGCATCTTCATGGCTGAGCATGGGTGTGCAGGTACTGAAAATTCTGGGCAAGTTCTCTCTCAGATAGTTCTTCTTTTGCAGAATTTCTGAAGCTTTTAGCTCACCTCTGGCCAGTTGCCACAGACAACTGATCAGAGTTGACTGCACTTGTTGGATGATGTGTGTGAACTAATGAAAAACGAAAACTGATCATCCACATTGGTGGAAACCAAATCATGAAAAACCAATTTTAAGAAAATTCATATGAATCAAACATTAAAGGAAACACTAAAGGAAAGATAATTTTAAGGAAAACCCTCAAATTACATCAAACGTGGGAGGCGATTAGAACTACTTAATGCTTTTTGTGTTCAGGTATGGGTAATGTTTAGGGGTGAGCAAGGGTTTTTAGGAGTCAGTAATGGGTGGAGTTAAGGCATATAAAGGGTTTTTTAGGGTTCAGGGATGGATGTAGGTTAGGGGTGGGGAGTTTTTATTTATGTATCAGGAATAGGCCAATTTTAGATGTGGTGAGGGGTTTTTAGGACACATGGGTGTAGGGAGTTTATGGATGTGAGGTGTTTTGAGAGTTCAAGGATGGGTGGAGTGTTATGGGTGTTGAGGGTTTTAGCATTCATGGATGGGCAGCGTATAGAGCTTGTGATGTCTTTTAAGGTTCAGTGATGGGTAGAGATTAGGAGTGGTAAAGACTTTTCAGGGTTTACAATTGGGTAGCGTGTAGGATGGTGAGGGGTCCTAAGGATTCAGGGATGGATGGCATTTAGATGTAGGGGTTTTTAGGGTTGAGGGAAGGGTATAGTGTAGGGGTGGTGAGGTGCATTTAGTGGTAAGGGATGTGTGGTTTTAGGGCTGTGAGTTTTTTTAGGTTCAGGGATGTATGGAGTTTGGTATGGTGAGGGGTTTTAAGGGTCGGGGATGGGTGGGGTTTAGGTGTAGAAAAGAGTTTTTAGGGTTCAGGAATGGGTGGAGTTTATGGGTAGTAAGGGTTTTACGGTTCAGTTATGGGGAGAATGTAAGACTAGAACGATCTTTTAAGGTTCAGGATGGGTGTAATTTAGGGATCAGGCATGGGTGTAGTTAAGTTGAACTGTAGGGTTTTTAGATTTCGGGGATGAGTGGACTGTAGGGGCAGAAAGGGTTTTTAGCGTTCAGGGATGGGTGTAGTGGAGGTGTGGTGAGGTTTTTAGGTGCAAAGGATTGATGATGTTTAGCGATTTCGAGAGGTCAAGGATGGATGGTGTTTAGGTATAGCAAGGGTCAGTTTATTAGAGTCATCCGAAATAATTTTTTATCTATATAAAGATATATATTTTAAATATTGTCCCCAGAAGAACAACATGGAAATTAATTCTGCCAACCAAACTATTTCTGAAAGTAAGACCTGAAACTATTGTATTTACATCTTAAAGAATAAAGGGGCATATGAATCGTCCCGTTTGCAAACGGGAAAAAGCCTTTTGGGATGTATCATCCAAAAAGGCCCTCACAAAATAGGGAATCCCAAAATTTGCGATTCCCTATTTTGCAAATGCATTTAAGGAATTGCAAATTGCGATTCCTTAAATGCAATGTAGGAAGCACCCAAGTGGTGTGATTTTGGCTTAAGAAATCGCAAATACCACCAACTTCAGGTAGGTGGTAATTTGCTATTTCTTTGAAAAATGCACTTTTAAGGATTTTTCAAAGTGCCATGTGGCACACATACATGCCCTTAGGGCATGTATGTGCACCACATGTGCACAGATGCACATTTCAGGGGTGCAACAGGGTGTCCTTTTGGAACCCTTGCACCCTTGAAATTGCATGTGCAATTTGCGAGTACCTATTGTGTACTCACAAATTACGCATGCAATTCCCTTTCATTCCTATGGGCCTCTTGGCCCATAGAAATGAATGGGGAGCCATTCCTTAATTGCGAGTCACAATTTGCGAGTCACATTTAAGGAATGCTTAGGAATCGCGTTTTGCGACTCTTAAATAGCGATTCTCTAAAAATCGCTATTTGAGAATCGCAAAACCATTCTTCGATACATATGCCCCAAAATAAGCACACAAAAGCAGATATCAAACAAATATAGATTCTATGAATTGGTTGCTATTAAAAATGACATTCTGAAAATTTCCATTAAACAATTTAGGTGAAATGGTTTCACAATAATGGTATTCCATGAAATCGTTTTCTATTAAATCACATACAACCTCTGTCAGAACATGCAGTGATTAGCATTATGGAGACCTAGTGAGGTTCTATTTTTCTATTGATATTTTTCTATTTGTGATATAATTTTATGCAATTCTTTTGATAAGTTAAAAATAAATTCTAAGATTTTAGGTGTTAAGGCAGTACTGATTTAACACTGAGCAGAACTCTATACCATTTTCAGAAAGTCTGCAGTTGAGTTTGTGCGGGCTTTTGTGACAACATATCAGTCAGGACCCCCCAGAGTGGCCATGGTAATACTATGCTCTAGCACACCAAATTCACTGGTCTTTGTGACTCTCTCTCATTAGCCCTGCATGGTACCAGGCACAAGGCTTCAAACAGACAAACTCTTGGCTTCAAAGATTTTTTAATGCAGATCATTTGTTTCTTCAGCTCCACATTACCAGAGAATTTGCACATCTCAGAATCTTTGATCTCTCTGAAATCAGGTATTGCATCAGAAGCAGACAATGTATTCCACCATCACTGGGGAAACATCAGGAGTCTAGTTTCTCTATCCAGAGGCGTAACATATGCCCTTGAAGCCAATGCGGTGCAGTGGGGGGCCCAACCCTTCAGAGGTGACCAATTCATCCGACCACCAATGAATATCTGTAAGACAAGGGGGGCTCAGCGGCCCCTCATCACAAACTGCAGGAGAGCCTCACCATTTTGCTTTAGATCGCAGACTTTAGCTCTGGCAGTAAAGGTTCATACAAAATGGACTTTCATGTACGGCAGACAAACTCCGCCTGGTCCACGAAATCAGGAATTCTACTCTTGATCTAAATGTGTCCGGTATGTTATTTTAAGGGGAAACAATAATTTTAAACTTGTCAGCCATCAATACAGTAACTCTGAATGATGAATATGCTTACGTATGCCCAATTTTACTACAGTGTGACATCCAAATTATTATAGATTGTTTATGAGGTAGCCCTAACAACCTATTCATGTTACACAAATTCTTAAATATCAGGGCTCTCGTCTACAGAATTTTGGCTTAGGGCAGCGCAGCAAGTCACCTTGCAGCACTGTCTAACGCCAAAGTGATGTGGCAGAATTGCACTATATTTATCCAATATGGCTCTTTCCTGTCCTTTCTCCCTGTGCTGGTGCCATTTCAGCAGCCTATCTCCAACGTAGGCACCTTTGCACCATGGTGCAAGAGAGCCTATGTTGCATGCAGGATTGTTTTTGTGCAGGAAGGGGTACCTTCCTGCACAGAAACAATCCTCCATGCAACGTAGGCTCTCTTGCACCATGGTGCAAGGATGCCTGCATTGGTGTACAAAAAGGAGTACCTTCCTGCACAGACACATTACTTTTTTGAAACTTTTTTTTTATAGAATCATCACCAATACTTCACATACATGAGAGTTTCATGAAAGTAAATATTAAACAGCAACATATGAGAAAAGCCTTTATCATAAGAGCTACCATTGCGCTGGATACAAAATAACAACTTCATCATTATTATAAAGAAAAACCATTTAAGGACAAATAAATAAAGAGATGGTTATCTTCCGTACAATTGGTACTGTACTTGTGCCTTTTTCTACATTTAATTACCCTCCATCCATCTTTTGAGAGGGCCCCATATGTTTTCTCCTTTTCTTCTTGCTTTTAGGCCCATTTTGTATACCCCTTTTTCTAAGTTGTAAGTGGCTAATAGTCTACCCAACCATTGCTGGAATCCGGGTACCAGAGGATCCAATCCAGCTGAGGCAATGCATATTCTAGCCACTGCCATGGCTATGAAAAGAGAGGGACGATAGTCCTCTGACGCATCATTATTGCTGATTCCCAGCAGTATGAGTTGGACTGTTAGATTCATTTTTATTTTCAGCGATGTATTCATAAACTTTTCATATTCACCTAACCAAGTACCTAGAGCAGGGCATGTCACAAACATATGTATCAAGTTGGCTTCAGAACTGCTGAAGCGAGGGCATGTGATTCCATTCTACCCACCCCACTGAGCAATTCTAGCCAGGGTAAAGTATAATGAGAACAGTGTTTTGTAGTGTTGTGCGTGTACTTCTGTCAAACGGAGCACCGTCCTTCCAAATTCTAGGGACTCTAAAAATATATTATATTCTGTGCTCAGCTTCTGTTCCCATTTAGATCCATGTTTCTCAAGGTCATCCTGGATAAGCACAGACAGCTTCGAGTAAATCTGACTAATTGTGCACCCTTCTTCAGAGCGGACCACATCCACAACACCATTATTATTGAAGCCTATTATACCTCCTTTCTTTTGGGTTAAATAACTCCGGACTTGCAAGTATTTAAGAAAATCCCTAGTATGGATCCCAAATCTGATTTGTATATCACTAAATACTAGTATACCTAATGAATCTAGAAGATCTCCTATTGAGCGTATTCCTGCATCCTCCCATCTTGGCATGAAATTATCCAGAAAGACATCTGCCATAGTTGGATTTTTGAAGAGTTGCGTATAACAATTCAGCCGGCCGAGCCCGACTTTTCTTTTAAGGGATACCCAAATCTTAAAAGCTGCGTGCAGAGTTTTGAATCTATTTTTTTTTAATCACTTGGCTCACTATAGTTCAGGAAGCAAGCCCGTGTGGCCTCCTCTATTAGTAATTCGTACACATCCTCTGACCCGAGCTGGTTCCTCTGCTCTTCTGTTTTCCCTCCCCACGTATATTGGAGGGTGGCAACCCAATAGTGTTGTCTTAGATCAGGGACCCCATCCTCCTTTCTCCCTTGTTAGTGTCTTGAGTTTGAGTGCACTTCTAGTCTTACCGTGCGACCAGATGAACCTATTGAGCATATTTTCCATTTCTTTGAACCAGGACTTCCCAAACTCCAGGGAGATAGTCGTGAAGAGATATAGTATCTTGGGGAGAAACTGCATCTTTATTATATTGCATCTACCTACAATAGAGAGGTGAAGATTATGTCACCTTGTGAAGTCATTTTTCACTTTCCTTATTATAGGAGCAATGTTAACCTCTACTAATTGCTCAAGTTCTGGTGTCATATTTACCCGTTAGATATGTAGCCATATTTGTGACCCGTGTATCCGCAAGGACGGACACCCTATTGATGACAATTTGGGTTTTCTGCTGGTTAAGCTTGTACCCTGAGATAAGCCCAAATTCTGCCACTTTGTTACCTATTTCGTTGACTGCAGTTTGGGGGTCAGGTGTAACAACTGCAAAATCATCCATATAAGCGACGATTTTTGTCTCCAGCTCCTGAAATCTCATTGGTTTGATTGTAGAGTTTCCTTCAATTCTTCGTATCAGAGGGTCGATGTATATAGCGAAGAGTAATTTTGGAGTCACTTTTCATTACAGTGATAGGTCTGTATGATCCTGGTTCTCGCGGGGATTTACCTTTTTTTAAGAAAACGACTATTACCACCTGAGCCCAAGACTCGGGTATTGAGTTCCCCCCTTGTGCCTGTCTGAACGTTTCTATCATGTCCCGTGTTAATAGATGGTAAAAGATTTTATAAAATTCCAAGGTTATCTGATCCGGCTCCACCCCCTTGCTCGATGGGAGATTCATCAGGGCACTGTGTATTTCTTCCTCTGATAAGTTCATCTCCATAAGGTATATATAATTAGTGGCAAATTGCTCTATTTGGATGTCTTTCAAATATTCACTAACCGAGTGACTGGATGACTTGAGTTCCTCCTGGTACAATTCACTATAATATTTATGAAACTCCTCTCATATACCCATAGGTTCTTTAACAAAATTCCCATCTTTATCCTGTATCTCAACTATCTACCCCATCACCCTTCTATGCCTTGTCCGAACTGCCAGCATATGTCCTTCTTGCTCGCTAAGTTCATAGCACCCCTCACCCCATGCAAGATATTTCTCAGCTGCCTTGGTCGATAAGATTTCCCCAATTTCAGCTATAGTCACCGCAATTTTATGCGTCCAACCCTCTAATGGTGCCCCTTGTGCTATTGCCCTTATTAACTCCTCTTCTAGAACCATTGCTTTATATAGTGTATTAGCTCGTTCGGCTTTGTTTTTTGTCCTTCGGGAGCTATGGCTAAGTGTCACACCTCTGACCCCGGCTTTGAATGCGTCCCAGACCACCCCACTACAAGCACTGTCCCTATTTATTTCCCAAAACCCCTCAATCCAGGTATTCATGTTTGCAATGTAGTCTGAGTCTTTTAGCAAACCTCTCTCGAATGTCCAAACTGAGTCTTTCCTCTCTGCCCCCCTGGGATTAACAGTTAATACTAGAGGGTTGTGTCTGAGAACACTGTAGGGTACTTTTCCATGGCACTTATCTGAGGCTAAGTGAGATGAGGTAAAAAAATAGTCTTGTTGTGCTACCATTTTATGTGGGACGGGGTAATACGTTCTCCCAGGATCCGGAGCTTCAGTCAATGCCCAGATATCGACCAGACCGTTATTTTGAATCAGCGACAGCAAAGCCCTACACACCTTGTTTTTATGGCATATTTGCGGGTGCCCCTCTCCCATCTAATGCCCAAGCCATTGATGTTTAAGTTGCCGCATAATATGACTGGTGTTCCTCGTGAAGCCAGCTCTGAGTTCACCTCCCCTAAGACCTCCTGATCGTCGCCTGCAGACCCATACACGGAACAGAGGGTTAAACTAAATTCACGGCAGCAGCCTTCTACCAACACCCACCATCCAAGTTTGTCGGCCTGGCAGTTCTTCCATTTGACATCACTCCTGCGAGATAATATAGCAACGTCTTTAGTCCTGGACCCCTGCGACGTATTCACAACCAAGTTATACCCAAGCTGATCCATTAGTTTAGCCCTGGACCCCTCAATGTGTGTCTCCTGTAAACACAAGATATCTGCCCTCGGCCTTTTCAATTCTATTGCAATCCTTTGATCATTCAGACCACATAGATTAATTGATCCTATTCGAATTTTCACCATCGGATATCCGGAAAAACATTCCCTGAATTTGTATTACCCAGAATTGACCTTAACTCCTCATGTTTCATATCTGTGCTGTTTACATATAGATTGTGCCCCCTAATTCTTTCATGAACCTCATGAACCAGTTTTCCACACCTGTTTTCCTCCCCCCTCCCAGTACCATCCCTCCTTGCCCTCCCTCCCCCTTCTCCTCCCCCACACTACCCCCCACCTGACCACCCCAAAATTTTAGCAAATAGGCCATGACATGACCCATGTGATGTCGCCTGTATGGCCTCCCAAGGTGCCCCCATTGCCTATCCCCTAGCCCCCATAAATTAAACAGATCCTACGTAATATGTCATCTTACCCCCACTTGTGAGAACAAAGAATGAAGAGGGTGATGATTGGGGGAAAAAAATATCCCACACTTTCTGTTATTTTCTGCTGTTTCTACGGGTGATTATTTCACCCTTCCCTCATTCCATTTTTGTTCGATCAATACAGACATATCTGCCCCATCACCCAGTCTCCGAGTGTTGTATCATCACACTCTATCTTCCTGTTGCCCCTGTAGCTCCAAGTTCTCTTGTTTCCTGTAGTTCCTTCAAGTAATCTTGAGCCTTAATTTCTGACGTCAGCACCCTGACTTTTCCCCTGTATTCAATTTTAAGGCGTGCAGGGCTCAACAGATAGGCTTCGGCGCCAAGTGCCTGGAATGGAGAAATTAATTGGTGTAATCTCCATCGCCTTTCCACCGTGGTATGGCAGAAATCTGGATGTGCAAAAAATGTGTGGCCGTTATAGTATCGTTTCGCATCTGGTCTTGCCTTATCTGAAATGGACTGCCAAAGGAGGAAATTCCCAAAGAAGATTAGGATCGCCCTAGGTCGTTCCAAATTTCCAATTACCCTGCTGTGATGTTTTTTTTCTGGATAAATGGAAAGCGATGAGCCCACTGACTCTCAGAGTCCCAGTTTGATAGCTCGGGGAAGGCTCCTTTCAAGATGTCTACTAAAAAATTTCTTACATCGCTGCCTTCCCTATTTTCTGCAATCCCTAGGAATTGTAGTTTGTTTCGGCACTGGCGATTCTCAAAGTCTTTGAGTTTTGACATCATGTCACCTGCCTGTTTCTCCTGAAGCTTCTTGTGTTCCTGCATTTTCCCTATCTCACGCTCGAAGGTCGCTGTTCTCTACTCTACATGTGTCACCCTTTCTTTAACCCCTTCGCTGCTAGACCTTTCCCCCCGTGCTAATCCTTTTTTTGGGCTATTTGGGGTAGTTCGTGCTTAGGCCCCTGTAACTTTTTGACTACATATGGTATCCACACCAAATTTGCGTCCTTTTCTTCCAAAAGCATGGGCATTCTAAAGGTACCCAGGGTTTGTGGATTCCCCTGGAGGGGACCCAAAAACTAGCCAAAATACAGCAACATTTTGGGGTTTTATTAAAAATGGGAAAAAAGGGCTACAGATGAAAACATTTGTTTCTTTCCCTGCAAATGGTATCAACAAAGGGGTTGTGGTGCTGAAATCACCATCTTCCCAGATTTCAGGGACAAGCAGACTTTAGTCAGAAAACCAAAATATTTTACACTGTTTTGGCATTTTTCCTGTACATAGCCTATTTTTGCTGTTTTTTGTGCTGTCAACATTGTTAGACCTGGGATCCCTTGTTGGCTGAGGTAGGTACCTTAGGCCAAGTAGGGACCGCGTTCCAACATCAGGGAAAGGAAGTCACCTTCTTAGATAGCCCTGCTCACCCCCTCGATACCTTGGCACGAGCAGCCAGGCTTATCTTCAAGGCAAATGTGTAAAGTATTTGCAACCACGCACACAATAATCCAATGATGACACCACAAATAGACTCCACACGAGTTTTATAAAAACGAGTATAAACTGTATGTGAAAAGATATTCAATAAGACCACATGCTATAAAACCAACATATGAGGTTGTGTAATATTTCTCCTAGCCGGTTGGTAGGCCATCCAGCCCTTGTAAGTTCTGGCGATATTAATGAGCACTTCTAAACATTCTCCTGTACTCCTAATATCATGTCATACAGATCTTAATGCTAGAATCAGGCACTTTTGCAATGTAAAAATACTGTAATGTGTAACGTAGCAATCAGACACTCTGCAATGAAAAGGATGCAATGTGTAACGCAATAATCAGGCACTTTGCAAGGTGAAATAATGCAATGCGTAATACAACAATCAGATATATCATTATGCAAAAATAAGGCAATGCGTAATACACTAATCAGGTAATTCGGTATGCAGGAATAATGCAATGCGCAATACGCTAATCAGGTAGTTCGTCATGCAGAAACAAGGCAATGCGTCATACGACAATCAGGTAGTTTGTTATGCAGGAATAATGCAATGCGTAATACTCTAATCTATGCAGAAATGATGCAATGTGTAATATGACAGTCATTAACTCAGTTTTGCAGAAATGGAATAATACGTAATACACTCTGGCCCCGATCACTGGGCCTTAGGCGGTCTCTCCACCTCTCCTTCTGACTTGCAGTCAGCCTCTCTCAGTTGCCCATAACACGGTACGATGTAATCAAAAAGTGCAGCTTCGCACTTCAACCCCTGCCCCTTGGCAATACGGGCAGTGATACGAACCAAAGCAAAGTCTTGTACTGCCAACACGAGAGAGAGGCCGAGAGCGTCTCTCTCCGAGCCAGTGCCCCGCCCCAGGAGTCCACACATGTTACCTGGGGGGTGCACACTCACTCTCCTCTCCTTGTCCAGCGGCTGTGCCTCCAATGCAGCATTGTGAAATGGCAACGGTGGCTCGGGCCGGCAACTCAGCTCCTCCGGGACTGCCGGTCCGTGCCGCTTCAGTTACCAAGATCTTAGGCTGCCACAAAGCACACGCACACAACGTTGCTGAGTCTTGCTTATGCTTTGGGTGCCCGATAACTGGGCACTCCACACACAGGTCTCAGGCTGCATGAAGATCATGTGCACAGCATCGCTGAGACTCACTGTACTCTAGTGCACACGATAACAAGGCAAATCCTCACGAAGGTCTCACGGTGCACAACGCACCCTCACACAGTGTCAATGAGACTCACTTGGATTCCGGTGCACACGATAACAGGGCAAATCCTCACGAGGGTCTCACGGTGCACAACACACACGCACACATTGTCGATGAGACCCAGTTGGATTCCGGTGCACACAATTACAAGGCAAATCCTCACTAAGGTCTCATAGTGCACAACACACACGCACACAGCGTCGATGAGACTCATTTGGATTCCGGTGCACAGGATCACTGGACAATCCTCACAAAGGGGTTCAAACTGCACAAACCACACACACACACCGTAGCTGATCCTTGCTTGGACTCCAGGTGCCCACGATCACAGGGCACGCCTTACGAGGGTCTCAGGCTGCAACAAGCACGCACACACAGTGCCGCTGAGACTCTCATGGAAACTTTTGTGTTTCTGTGTTTCCGAACAGGGAGCCAGCTCACCTCGGGCCCTTGGGCATAAGTTACTTCAGGACACAGCACACAGCAAAGTCCTTCAAGCAGGGGGACACAGCACACAGCAAAGTCCCTTTTGCCTTTCCTTGGTTAAAACAGAAAACTGCATGCCAGCCCCAGAACACACAGCAAGGGTCAGTCCTATCCTTCAGTCTCTTCAGTTCTTTCTTCCTTGGCAAAGGTCCTCTTGCCCATGAAGTAGCTCCAGTCTTGTTCACACTTGATCAAGCCATTCTCCAAAGTTCAGGGGCTTCAGCACTCATAGATATACCCCTCAGTGGCTTTGAAGTCTTTGTGTTTCAGGGGGCACTGACCCCTGTTTAAACCAGTTCTGGGTGCCTCCCTGTCAGTGACACCTCTCTTCTTTTGTTTAGTGGGGGTCTGGATTCTCAATCACTCAGCAGGAGTTGAGCCAATTGTTTTATAGCAGCAACCCAGGCCTCTTCACCACTAGGGGCTTCTCCTTCCCCTACACTCCAGATGCAGGTCAGCCTGTTGCTGTCTCACCTCCTCCCCTGGGTCAAAACATTCCCCAGATCCTATCGCTTTCAAATTCCGACAGTCAATCCACAGCCAGGCAGAGACACACAGAAATTTCAGAGCACAAAAACGCAGCCACTTCTAAAAGAGTGGCTTCTGAACACACAATGCAAAAACCACCTACATAAAAAGATGTGTTATTACATTGTGAGTTCAGGCATACTAAACTTCACCTTTCCGTCTTAAGCCTTTGGGAAGATAAGCTGGAAAACATATTACACAGCCTTCCCATTCTGTCCTATCGGCAAGATGGCATTTCAACAGTGAAAAATGAAATGGAGATTATTTCACTGTCAGGACATGACACACACCTTAGTACATATCCTACCTTTCACATGCACTACACCCTGTCCAGGGGGTACCCTAGACCTACCATAGGGGTGTCTGATGTGCATAAAAAGGAGAGGCTCAGGTCTGGCAAGTGAGTGCACTTGATAGAACAACATGGCAGTTTAACAAACTGTGTGCATGCCCTGCAATGGCAGGTCTGAGTTTTAAGGCTACTTGTGTGGGGGGAACTACCTTTACAACGCAACTTTTACAACGCTATGCTATTACAACGCATTTTTTACAACGCAAAAGCTTTTACAACGCATGCTTTTACAAAGCATGCTATTATATGGTAAGTACTTTTACAACGCATATACCGTTACAACGCATTCTTTGAAAATGCCTTTACAACGCATGCATTTACAACGCATGCATTTACAACGCATGATATTATATGGTAAGTACTTTTACAACGCATATACTATTACAACGCATTTTTTAATTTTGGAATTTTTACTTAAATAAATATATATCGTATATTTAAATGTTTTTTATAAAAATATAAATTTAAAACAAGTGAGTAGTTTTACAAAATATTAATACTTGAGTATTTTTCTAATATAAAAGAGTATTTTTTAAGTTAATTTAATACTTGAGTATTTTTCAAAAAAGAAAGAGTATATTTTAATTTAAATTTAAAAATATAAGTGTGAGTAGTTTAACTAAATATTAATACTTGAGTATTTTTCTAATTTAAAAGAGTATTTTTAAGTTAAATTAATACTTGAGTATTTTTCAAAATAGAAAGAGTATATTTTATTATAAAATTAAAAGTATAAGTGTGAGTAGTTTAACAAAATATTAGTACTTGAGTATTTTTCAAATATAAAAGAGTATTAATATTAATAATAAAAGAATTGTATTTTGAGGAATTATTAAATGAGTAATTTTGTTTAAAATTAAATATGTTAATAAAATTTAAAAAAGGATTATTATTAAATATTAATACTAGAACAATTATTTAAAATTAATAACATTTAATCGAAGAAAAAATTAGTATTAAGAAAGATTAATACTAGAGTATTTTTAAGTTACTTATATAGAGTACTTTTGGAGTATTATATTTAAAAATTAGAGAAATGTTAAAAAAAAAAAAAATAATAATTAAAATTAAAAGAGTAATAAGAAATGAATTTAAGAAATAATAATACATTAAGAAAAAATCCCAGGAAAAAAATAACTTACTTGAAAAAAAAATTCCCACGCTTTTGCATTGAAGTCTATGAGATAATTTGTCCTTCATTTATTTTGGCAGCATCAGAATATACAACCCGCGGAACAAGAAAAGAAGAATCAGAAAGAGAAGATAGAGCAAGTTTTGAAGGAAAAAGATAATAGAGTCGAGGTAAGGAACACATTTAGTAAATTTACAATTAAAAAGTTACATTTTTAATGAATAAATTACAATTTTTAAAATAATGACAGTAAACAAGTAATGTTTTCAAAATATATATTTATTGAAAAATCCTTAAAAAATAAACCATATTTTTATTAAATTTTGCAATGCATTTAACAATTTTTAGAAAATATATAAATATTTTATTAACATTTTTAAACATTTATTTACATATTAGTTAAATAAAGTAGTCCGTTAGAAATATTGATGCACGCGATGACGTACTGACGTGAGCGTCGACGTAATGCGCCATTTTGAAGAGCATCGGAGGAGGAAGCAGCAGGAAGCTGATCTGCGTCCAGGTAGGAAATATTTTCACTTTAAAATATATTTTAAATCTTTAATAGTGATACATATATAGTGAGGAAAGAATAAGGAGAGGTTGCGGGAAAACTAATTGATGTTTTAAATGTTTTTAAACATGTCCACAATAATGTCATTAATGTATGCCTATGTCGGGTCGCGAAAAGTTATTTGTTTATTTAAAAAATGTATGTAACTGTTTAAAAATTAAAAGTCACTGTTCACAAAGTTTATTTCTTTACTTCGGAACTAAAAAAAGTGATTTTGAACTTCATTTCTAAGTGAAAAAAAATAGCGTACTCGTAAATTTTGGGAGATAATGATTGAATAAAAATTGGTGATTATGCAGCAATGTGCATTTTGGATTATGGCTTGACATGTACAATTTAGATTGGTTTGAGTTTTGGTGAATTTTTAGGTCGGTAATTAAAAAGGAAGTTTTCTGTAATTAAACTAATGGCGTACGGATGTAGAAAATTTGGTCACATACAATGGGAAAGTAAATTTGTTGACATTGGTAGTTGTGCTAGAAATGAAGATTTGAAAAAAAAAAAAAAGGACCCGACTTGTTTGTTTGAAAAAATTTTTAGAAAATACATTGTATGCCAATTGTAATTTGAAAAATTTATAAATTTGAAGCAAAGCAGGAAAGTAAGTAAAACAAAAAAATTTAGAAAGAAAGAATGTTAGAAAGATTTTCCAGGTAGTCTATAGCCACACACAACGAAAATTGTTGTACAATAGCCAATAGTCTCTCGGACATTTCCCTTGTTTTGACTGTTACTCGTGGGTTTAGACTACCTGCGAGTGTTTGGGCTATTCTCATTTCTTGAAAACTTTGCTCCTTCTTCAAAGTTTCCAAAAAAGAGTAGAAGTTTGGATGAGGTTTGCCAATTGTGTGGTTGAAGGAGTTATGCCATCCCTCAATTGCATTGTTTGTTTTTGCTTCTCCCTCTAAACAACTCGTGTAGCAGTTCCACCACTCCACATGGAATCGTGGCTTCCTCCTGCGACCCGATCTGCTTAGGTGTCCAATCCATGTGTCCTCGAAATAATTTAGAATGGGTGCCAATTTTTCTTCGTTACCCGTGTAATAAACAGATTCTATAATTGCAGTGTAGTACTCGTCCACACTATCGGGAGCAACAAAACAAAGTGCAGTTAATTTTTTTAGTTCAAATTGCAGTTTGCTATCACGAGAATATTCTGCAACTAGGGATGTTTTTTGTAATTTACGCCAAAATGCCTGGGAAAAATGAAAAAAACATCCCTGAATTTGGGTATCCGTGTACGTTTTAGTGATCACATTGATCATGCTCAATTCAAAATCAATAATTATTTTCCGAGGACTTTGAGATGTTTTACTTTTAATCACTGATAAAAGTTCAGTGTATGTTGCAGAAGTCTTATCAGGTAGCAAACTGTATACTAAGGGAATTACACTATTGTTAATTTTGGCATGTATAGTGTAAATTTGAGTGAAAGGATGGGGTGTACTTTTAAACGTCCCATCCATCATCCAAATTTCACTACTTTCTAACTTAGCAAGGTTACGTGGGGTACTAAAAATGAGAATTCGTTTCTGAGGGTTTTCGTTGTCATGCAGAAGGAAAGGTTCATCAGAAAAAGAAATAGAAAGATCATGTGGAATTCTAATGTCAGAGAAAGAATGTGGTGCAGATAATTGAATGTTACTTGCCTGCTTTTGTCTTTGAATAATTCTTCTCAAATTAGGAATTATAGGCATGTTACTAGCAACATGACTGGGGACATGCTGTGCAACCTCTCTTAAAATGGATCCTGTAGAATCATTGGAGGTGCTTGCAATAGCTTTCATTTCGTTCACAGTTTCTCTAATTTCTACCTCCATTGCAGAGGCAGAGTGGTTATGTTCAGTGGTTTTCACAACTAAATTATCAACAGTAACCGCTCTGCCACTGCAATGGGTAGTGTAGTATTGCACACACCTCCAATGATTTCTAGTTAGACTTATTCTTTCCTTACTATATATGTATCCACCATGGTTTAATAAATTTTTGCCCTTCCTGGATTTAATATACTTTGCAGCTTCCAGACTAGACATTATCTGAAAAGAGAAGAGAAGAAAAACAAATTAGTCTGAAAAATTAAATGAAATACCTAAAATATAAGAGTTACACCATCCAACACTTTCCCTACTGATGCACCTTCCTGGAGTTGGAATAGTAAATTGCACCCCTACACCATCCTACACTTACCCTAATGCTGCACCTTCCTGGAGTTGGAATAGTAAATTGCACCCCTACACCATCCAACACTTTCCCTACTGCTGCACCTTCCTGGAGTTGGAATAGTAAATTGCACCCCTACACCATCCAACACTTTCCCTACTGATGCACCTTCCTGGAGTTGGAATAGTAAATTGCACCCCTACACCATCCAACACTTTCCCTACTGCTGCACCTTCCTGGAGTTGGAATAGTAAATTGCACCCCTACACCATCCAACACTTTCCCTACTGCTGCACCTTCCTGGAGTTGGAATAGTAAATTACACCCCTACACCATCCAACACTTTCCCTACTGCTGCACCTTCCTGGAGTTGGAATAGTAAATTGCACCCCTACACCATCCAACACTTTCCCTACTGCTGCACCTTCCTGGAGTTGGAATAGTAAATTGCACCCCTACACCATCCAACACTTTCCCTACTGCTGCACCTTTAAATGTTGTGTAAAAATACCTTGTTTTTTTGAAATTGGTTTTCTTGGTGAGTCTTCTTAAGTGGGGATGGGCTGTAGGCTGGAGTAGACACTTATGTGTTGATTTCAATGGTAAAACAAAAACAATTGTCTGCAAAAGTGATAAAAGGAAAAAATGAGAAAAGTTAACTTTGAAGAGATATGCAAATTTACAATAACTTTTTGCAAAAATTAAATCCATTTTATTATATAGTACATAACACTTTCTCTACTGATGCACCTTCCTGGAGTTGGAATAGTAAATTGCACCCCTACACCATCCAACACTTTCCCTACTGATGCACCTTCCTGGAGTTGGAATAGTAAATTGCACCCCTACACCATCCAACACTTTCCCTACTGCTGCACCTTCCTGGAGTTGGAATAGTAAATTGTACCCCTACACTATCCATCAGTTATCCTATTTCTGCACTTTAGTCGAGTAACAATAGCAAAAGGAATGACTATTAAATTGTGGAAATTATAATACTCATAATGTAAAATACCTTTTTCAGTTGTTGTTTGTTCTCGTGCCTTTAAGGTAATGCTTGCTGCAGGATATAGTTATTTTTTTGTAACCGATTTACTGTGGAAAAAAAAAAGTTAAAAAAATTAATGTTACTTTGACAACGTTGGTTAAAAAAAAACCATTTTTAAAAATTATGATATTTGTCAAATGAGTATGAGTAACAATTGGTTAAGAAAAACATATTACACATTGAATGCATTTTAAAATAAGAATAATAATGGATACACCTACACTATCACTCAATTACTCTACCGCTGAACATTCTGGGACTTAGAATACTAATAGTTATCTCAGAAATTTGAAAAGCTTTTTCACATGTAGTACCTAACTGAATTCCTATTAGTAATTGTTACCCCTGCACCATGGTATAATTTCGTTTATGATGTAGTTTGTTTGAGGGGAAAAAAAAGTTACCTTTGCTAATGCTAAAAATATATTTTTAAAGTAAAATATTTTAAATTAAATTACATTTACCTTCACAATCGTAAAGGTGAGTCGATTCCTTTGAGGAGATACAAAAATAGGTACACCAATTCTTGATTCTCAGTATTTAGCAAGTTTCTGTTTTAGGAAAAGAAAGTAGTTGTTTTAAGTTGGTATATATTTTTTGTGATAACAAATTAGAAACAGTACATTTTAAAAGTTAATAATAAAAATTTAAAAATATTTCTTGTATGGAAAGTAGACATATTTTACGCAAAACCATGGTTTAAAAATATTTTACTGACTTACTAGTAGTTGTCTAGTAATAATGCTTTTCCGAAGGAATTCAGTGCTCTCTCTGAGGAGGTCGCAGTGGAGGTGACAGAGGGTCAGGTTTTGACGTCTGGTCTCTCTGGTAGTTGATAATCAACTGATTGCAAAATGGTGTCTTCCTGGTATTTATAAGTTTTACTCTGTGTCAAAATTAATTTTTTTTAAAACTGCGTTCGATGTGGTTTTTTTTATACTTTATTTTACTGTGGAAAATGATAATTTAAAAATGCATTTTAAAATGTATTGTTTTCACTCATTTGCTCCGTTTTGGCATCCATTTTGGAACATGTCTTTTGGTATTGTGTTCATAGAAAGTGTTGTAGGACAAGTTTTACAAGTGAGATGGTTAAAATGGCGCCTATGTGTATGTGTCTTCTGTTTTACTCTGTTTACTTACTTTCCGATTTAATCATGATAAAAATGTGTAAGCACTGTTGTTAAATCTATCGTTCTTTTTGTTAAACTTTGAAATGTGTGAAAATGGGATTTTATTGGGGATTTTGAGTATTAATTTTAATACTCGAGTATTAATTTTAATACTCGAGTATTAATTTGGTAATGCATTTCAGTAGATTTACGCTTAGTTTTTCTCCACATTTTAATACACTTCCCCACCCTAAAACCCCTAATTTCCCTGCATCCCGTGCCAGATTTTATTGTACTTTTAAATAAATAAAAAAAAAATCGCGTTGTAATGGTATGCGTTGTAATAGATTTCGTTGTAACTGCACTTTTCAGTATTTTAATAGGTTTTGCGTTGTAAAAGTATTCGTTGTAAAGCAATGCGTTGTAGTAGTATTTGCGTTGTAAAAAATGCGTTGTAATGGTATGCGTTGTAATAGTATGCGTTGTAACGTCATACATCCCTTGTGTGGGTGGTACAAATAGTGCTGCAGGCCCACTAGTCCCATTTGCATTACCAGCCCTGGCACACATAGTGCACTTTACTATGGACTTTATTAGTAAGGCAAACATACCAATCATGGACAACCAATTACCATTACACTTTTATCCAGGGAGCACTTGCACTTTGACACTGGTCAGCTGTGGCAAAGTGTCCAAAGCATCTAAGTTAGTCAAAAATAGCGGAGGTAGAGGCAAAAAGTCAGGGGTAATCACGCCAAGAAGTGCCAGGTCTAACAAGCGTCCTTCCAGGTAATGGTGGAAATGGGTATATAAGCAATAATGGATCCTGGAAAACTTTGGGGCATATTTACAATAACTGGCGCATCCCTGCATATCAGCAGGGATGCGCCAGTTATTGTGCGCCACAGCTCCGCCACCATGGATGCGCCGCATTAACAATGCGGCGTACTATGGGGCAAAAACAGCACAGATGCGTGACGCATCTGTGCCGCAAACGTGGGGCATTGCTGGAGTTGCGTCGCAACCGCGACGCAGCTCCAGCAATGATCTGGGGGGCCCTATCTTGTCAATGCTGCGTCAATCCTTACGCCTTCTTCAGGCAGGCGCAGGGTTTTGACGCAGCATGGGCCGAAAAGTGACTGAGTGAAATCTTGTAGATTTCCCTCAGCCACTTTTAGGAGGCGTTCCTGCGCCGGAAAGCCCCCCCTGTACAGGAACACCTACATGTGGCGCAGGGCTTTACAACGTGACGCATCTCCCAGATGCATCACGTTATAAGTACCCCGCACCATGGCGCAGGATTTGCGCCGCCGCTGCGTCACAAAAGTGACGCAACGGCGGCGTAACTGAGGCGCAAGGGGCTTGTAAATCTGCCCCAATACATTTTAGAAAAGTAGACAATATTCTGAATTCAGCAAAGGGTTATTTGTGTAGATCCTTCAAGGTTTCTTTATAGAAACTAACAGTTGAATATAGAAAAAAGTGAAAATTAGTTGAAAAAAAGCCATTTGTGTCAACGTTTTCACCTGTAACTTCTTCTAATTATGACAGCTGTTGGAAAGCAATATACCATTACATCCGCTGGACCTTTCTGGGTGTGGGGATATATAGGACTTGTAGGTGTACCAAGAACACGACGAACCCAGAGCCAATAACTGAGCAGCATCTTGTCATGGTTTTTTATTATGTACAGGGTATATAGCAATTAATTTGGGAAAATATATACATGGAAAAATCGGTATGAAAGACACCTATGTATTTCTGAAATTGGAACCAAATATAGAGTTTAGAAACAGTAGATATTTGCACATTTCCGAAATTGTGAGTACCCATACTAGCATGAGAATTATAGGTAATTTTTCAAAATGAATTCTTTTGTACACATTGTCTTTCATTTGGACGGCAGAAATGAATCAAAAGTCAATAGGTAATAACAGTTGCCCTTCAATTCTGTGTTACCCTAAGTCTCCCGATAAAAAGGGTACCTCACTTGTGAGAGTAGGCTTAGTGGCCACGACAGGAAGCGGCTCAAAACGCAACGTGGACACACTTTATTTTTACAGTGAAAACGGACCCTTTTTTTGCAACGTGCCTAGCGTAGATTTTGAGCCCTAGCTCTGCTGGCTCCTAGGGAAACCTAGCAAACCTATACATTTTTGAAAACTAGACACCCAGGTAATCCATGATGGGGTGACTTGACTGGCCTTTACCAGGTTCTATTACCCAGAATCCCTTGCAAACTTAAACATTTGTTTAAAAGAAACACATTTTTCCTCACATTTTTGTGGTGGAAGGTTCTGTAATCTGCGTGGATACCCAAAATTCTACCCACCCCACATTTCCCAAGGTCACCCAAGAAAAATGGAACCTTACTTGTGTGGGTAGGCCTAGTGCCCGCGACAGGAAACGGCCCAAAACGCAACATGGACACACCACATTTTCACTGTGAAAGCAGACCCTTTTTCTGCAAAATGCCTAGCTGTAGATTTTGAACCCTAGCTCTGCCAGCACCTAGGGAAACCTAGCAAACCTACACATTTTTGAAAACTAGAAAACTGGGGAAAACCAGGATGGGGTGTCTTGACTGGCTCTCACTAGGTTCTACTACCCAGAATCTCTTGCAAACCTAAAAATGTGTCCAAAAAAACACATTTTCCTCACATTTCTGTGGTGGAAAGTACTGAAATCTGCGTGGATCCACAAAATTCCACTCACCCCGCATTCCCCAAAGTCTTCCAAGAAAAATGGTACCTCACTTGTGTGGGTAGACCTAATGCCCGTGACAGGAAACTGCCCAAAATGCAACTTGGACAAACCACATTTTCACAGTGAAAACGGACCCCTTTTTCTGCAAAGTGCCTAGCTGTAGATTTTGAACCCTAGCTCTGCCAGCACCTAGGGAAACCTAGCAAACCTATACATTTTTGAAAACTAGAAAACTGGGGAAAACCAGGATGGGGTGTCTTGACTGGCTCTCACTAGGTTCTACTACCCAGAATCTCTTGCAAACCTAAAAATGTGTCCAAAAAAACACATTTTCCTCACATTTCTGTGGTGGAAAGTTCTGGAATCTGCGTGGATCCACAAAATTCCACCCACCCCGCATTCCCTAAAGTCTTCCGAGAAAAATGGTACCTCACTTGTGTGGGTGGGCCTAGTGCCCGGGACAGGAAACGACCCAAAACAGAACAGGGACACAACACATTTTCACAGTGAAAATGGACCCCTTTTTTTTAATGTACCTAGCTGTAGATTTTGAACCCTAGCTCTGCCGGCACCTAGGGAAACCTAGCAAACCTATACATTTTTGAAAACTAGATACCCAGGAGAATCCAGGAGGTGTTGACTTGTCTGGCTCTCACCAGGTTCTACTACCCAGAATCTCTTGCAAACCTAAAAATGTGTCCAAAAAAAGACATTTTCCTCACATTTCTGTGGTGGAAAGTTCTGGAATCTGCGTGGATCCACAAAATTCCACCCACCCCACATTCTCCAAAGTCGTCTGAGAAAAATGGTACCTCACTCTTGTGGGTGGACCAAGTACCTACGACACAAAACGTATTGTGGAAACATCAAAATTACCTATCACAATACAACCTGGTTTTGAAAGGGGGGTCACCTGGGTTTTTGGCTTGGAGGCCATCTTGGGAAACTACCAAACCCACACATTTCTCATAAACTAGACATCCGGGAGAGTCCAGCGAGGTATGGCTTTCGTGGATCCCCCAACGTTTTCTTACTCAGAATCCCCTGCAAACCTCAAATTTAGAAAAAAACGTCAAATTTTTCTCAAATTTCTGTGTGGGAAAATACTGGAATCTGCATGGATCCACAAATTTCCTACCACCAAGTGTTCCCCCAGGTCTGCCGATAAAAATGGTACCTTACTCACATGGGTGGGTCAAGTACCCACGACAGGCAAGGGCCCAAAACAAATTGAGGAGACATCAAAATTACGTATCACAAAACAAACTGGTTTTGCAAGGGGGGGGTCACCTGGGTTTTTGGCCCTGGGCTCGGTAGCCATCTTGGGAAACTACCAAACCCACACATTTCTCAAAACTAATCACCGAGGGGAGTCCAGCGATCCCAGAACTTTCCATCACAGAAATGTGAGGAAATCTTTCATTTTTTTTAAACTAAATCTGAGGTTTGCAAGGGATTCTGGGTGTTAGAACCTGGTGAGAGGCACATAAGTCACCCCATTCTTGATTCCCCTTGGGTGTCTAGTTTTAAAAAATGCACAGGTTTGCTAGGTTTCCCTATGTGCCGGCTGCGCTAGGCCCAAAATCCACAGGTAGGCACATTGCTAAAAACAAGTCTGTGCCTAGTGGGCTTTCTGCCACCCAGGGGGGTAATGGTGGGGGTTGTCCGATATGCCCCCAAGGGGACAAAAAGACTTTGGCAATTTTTTTGGGCAATGGGGCATTTGTATGCCCATTCTGGGCAGCCCCCACCCCTTGCATAAAAAAGCCAGCGTAATCGTTGGCGCCTAGTGGGCTTTCTGCCCCCCCTGGGGCAGATCAGGGGCCACTGCCCCGGAGCAGAAAGACTGTGGGATTTTTGGGGGGGAGGTGTGAGCATTGGCATGCCCATTCTGGGCTAACCTCACCCCTGAAGTAAAAAGAAAATCCTGAAGCTTAGTGGCCTTTCTGCCCCCCGGGGGGTAGGTAACGGGCTGTTGCCCCAATATGCCTCCGGGGAGGGGCAGAAAGTCTGTGGTAATTATTTTTGGGTGGGGCATTATCATGCCCATTCTCGGCAGCCCCCACCCGTACATTATATAAAAAAAATCCCTGGTGCATAGTGGGCTTTCTGCCGCCCCTCGGGGCAGATCTGGGGTTATTGCCCCATCTAACCCTGGTGGGAGCAGAAAGACTGTTGCATTTTTTTTGGGGGGTGGGGGCATTGGGCTGCCCATCTTGGGCACCCCCACCCCAACATCAATAAAAAAGAAATCCCTGGTTTCTAATTGACTTACTGCCCCCCGGGGGGCAGATTGGGGGCTACTGCCCCCATCTGCCCCTGGGCTGCAGAAAAACTGGAATTTCACTGGGGGTGGGGGCATTGTCATGACCATTTTGGGCAGCCCCACCCCAACATCTATAAAAAAAATCCCTGGTTTCTAGTGGGCTTTCTGCCCCCCGGGGGCAGATTGGGGGATACTGTCCCATCTGCCCCCTGGGGGGCAGAAAGATTGACATTTCTCTGGGGGGGTGGGGGCATTGCCATGCCCTTTTTGGGCAGCCCCCACTCCAACATCAATTATTTTTTTTAAATGGTTTCTAGTGGGCTTTCTTCCCCCCCGGGGGCAGATTGGGGGCTACTGCCCCCATCTGCCCCCTGGGGGAGCAGTAAGACTGACATTTTTCTGACGGGGTTGGGGGCATGACCATGCCCTTTTTGGGCAGCCACCACCCCAACGTCAATAAAAAAAAACTGGTTTCTAGTGGGCTTTCTGCCCTCCCGGGGCAGATTGGGGGTTACTGCCCCTATCAGCCCTCAAGGGGGGGCAGAAAGACTGTTGTGCCCAAACAAATATGGGGGGGAGCAAAGACCCTTGTCCAAGGGGCCGCTCCCCCCTCCCAAGTGCTAGTGGGTGGATCTCTGCTTGGGGATCACCCTCCTGGGGTGATCCCCAAGCAGGGATCCTCTAGGGAAGGGTACCATTGCAAAGGGGAGATTCTCCCCTTTTCAACGATACCTCTCCCAAGTGTTTTGGTAATCGGGGGCTGAGATAGCCCTACAAGCACTGAAACAGAAAAACTGAAACTAAGTTTCAGTTTCGTTTTCAATCTAATTTATTTATTTATTTATAAAGTTTTATATAGCGTGAACAAGATCCCAGGGGATATCAGAGCGCTTTACAATCCAACTAGAACAGGAAACAACCACAGGAAAAAAAAAAAAAAAAAACCCCACAAATTAACCATAAAGTGCACGAAAGTTCGCATTGAAGTTAAGTTAAACAAAGTACAGTGTAAGGACAGCATAACAAAGAATGTCAATGGAGGAAGGAACAATGTCAATGGGCCAAGGTGAATAGCCCAATTACTGAATGAGTTTGTTCATCAGGAATCTTTTGACTTCCAGTTTGAACACCGTTGTACTGGTGATTCTGCGTATTTCTGGAGGAAGAGAGTTCCATATCCTTGGAGCCGCACCAGAGAAGGCTCTGTAAGAGGTTCTCTTTTTGTTAAAGATAGGTGGTTTCAAAAGTAAGGTAGTAGCGCTTCTAGAGACTCTTGCACCACCAGATAGCTCGAGTTTTTGCACCAGATACCTGGGCGCCTTGAAGTGGATTGCTTTGTGGGTCATCGTGGCAATTTTTAGCTGGATTCGTGCTTCAAAGGGGAGCTAATTTAGCGTTTTGAGGACTGTAACCGACCGACCCCTGCCCTCACCCCGTCTTCAACAAGGCCGACGCTGTCATCGCACCCCACCTACGGGACATCATCAACACCTCCTTCGACACCGCTACCTTCCCGGAGAGCTGGAAGCACGCCGAACTAAGCGCTCTACTAAAGAAGCCATCAGCCGACCCCACCGACCTCAAGAACTACCGCCCCATCTCGCTGCTCCCGTTCCCTGCAAAAGTAATCGAGAAGACCGTCAACAAGCAGCTGGCCGCCTTCCTCGAGACAAACGGATCCTTCAACGTCTACATGAGCCCCCTCGCAGCCATCGCACGCCAACACAACCTCAACATCATCGCCTACACTGACGACACCCAGCTGATCCTCTCCCTCACCAACGACCCCGCCACCGCCAGAGCCAACCTACACGAAGGGATGACAGACGTAGCCAAGTGGATGATGAACAGCCGCCTGAAACTGAACTCGGACAAGATGGAAGTCCTCATCCTGGGATCTTCACCCTCCGCCTGGGACGACTCCTGGTGGCCCCCCGCCCTGGGCAGCGCATCCAAACCAACAGACCACGCACGCAACCTGGGCTTTATCCTGGACTCCTCCCTCTCCATGACCAGACAAGTCAACGCCGTCTCCTCGTCGTGCTTCAACATCCTGCGCATGCTACGTAAGATCTTCCGGTGGATCCCCACCGAGACCAGGAAGACGGTCACCCAGGCCCTCGTCACCAGCCGTCTGGACTACGGCAACTCCCTCTACGCCGGAACCACCGCCAAACTCCAGAAGAGACTCCAGCGGATTCAGAACGCCTCAGCACGACTCATCCTGGACATCCCCCGTCGCAGCCACATCTCCGGACACCTGAGAGATCTGCACTGGCTTCCGGTCAACAAGAGAATCACCTTCCGTCTCCTCACCCACGCACACAAAGCCCTACACAACCAAGGCCCAGGATACCTCAACAGCCGCCTCAACTTCTACGCTCCCACTCGCCAGCTTCGATCGAACGGCCACGCCCTCGCCGCCGTCCCCCGCATCCGAAGAGCCACCACAGGAGGAAGGTCCTTCTCCTACCTGGCCACCAAGACTTGGAACTCCCTCCCGACCCACCTCCGCCTGACCCATGACCACCTTGCCTTCAGGAAGCAGCTCAAGACCTGGCTGTTCGAGCAGTAGCGGACCCCCCCCCCTAGCGCCTTGAGACCCTCCGGGTGAGTAGTGCGCTATATAAATGCCTTGATTGATTGATTGATTGATTGATTGATTGATTGATTAACCAATCTAGCAGCAGCATTCAGTGAAGCCCTTAGCGGAGCCAGGGTGTATTTGGGCAGGCCACAGAGGGTAGCACTGCCGTAATCTATTCTCGGTAGGACCAGCGCTTGAACCACCTGCTTGAAATCCTTCAGTGGAAGGAAAGGTTTGATGTTTCTGAGTGTCCTAATCAAGTGGTTTGCTCCTTTACATGTAGTGCTGATATGATTTTTCATATTCAGGTTATTATCCATGGTGATTTTCAAGTAGAGTTGCGTGTCATCGGCATACATGTGGAAATGAATATCCATGGAGTTAAGAGCGTTAGCTAAAGGTTCCAAGCAGAGGTTGAAGAGGGTAGGAGATAAAGCAGATCCTTAGGGGACTCCCATGAGAACGGGCGAAGGCTTGGAGAGAGAGTGGTTTGCCTTGACTCTTTGCGATCTGAGATGGAGGAAGGATGAGAACCACTGTAGCACCTGATCACCAAAACCCATCCTGTTTTGCAGAATGGATAAGAGGATGTCATGATTGACCGTATCAAAGGCAGAGGAAAGGTCAAGGAGGATCAGGAGGCAGGATTCATTTTGATCGAGAATCTTTAGAATGTCATCCATTACATGAATGAGGGCCGATTCAGTGCTGTGCCCCGTCCGAAAGCCGGATTGATGTTGGTCCAAGAGCTGGTAGTTCTCAATGTGGCACAAAGTTGGGCCTGAACGCATTTTTCAAGGAGTTTCGCAAGGGTGGGTATGTTGGAGATAGGTCGGAAATTATTGAGGTCTGTCCTATCAGCGTAAGGTTTTTTTAGTATAGGGGATACTTGAGCTGCTTTTAAGCACTCAGGGATTGTGCCTTGGGAAAGAGACGCATTTACAATCCTTGGCCAGGTAGGGATGAGTGCATTCTTGATTTCCTTGAAAATGGAGGGGGGTAGCGGGTCACTGAAGTGGTTGGACGGGTTGATATTCCGGAGAATCTTTTTGATGTCTTGTTCACTGAGCGGGGTAAAGGTGTCCCAGGCCGTGTTGTTCTTAGGAGTCAGGGGGGTAGAGTTAAACTTTTCAAAGAGGACAGGTGGAGATGCTGCTCTGGAGGAAAGGAGTTCAGCGTTCTTAGCAGCGAGGTCAGATATGAGTTTAGATTTCTCAATGAAGAAGGAAGCAAGATCTTCACATGAGGGTGGACTGCTTCCAGGTTCCGATAGGTTTGGACCTACAATTGATTGCTGTTTGACCAATTCAAAAAGTTTCTTGGGGCAGTTTGCCGCTTGATCTAATTGGTGTCTGAAATAGTTAGACTTGGCGTTCCTGATTTGTTTGTAGTACATGCTCCTAGCATCTCTTTTAGGAGTTTAAGTTGGTGCGAAGAGGGATTCGTTCTCCAGGAGCGTTCAACTGCCCTAAGGTTGCGACGTTCCGTGTTTAGGTTTTCAATATACCACGGTTTGGAAATTTTAGTTGAAGCATTTTTATGTTTGAGTGGAGCAATGTCATTCATGATGTTGGAGATGGTCGCATTGTAGGAGTCAGTGAGTAACTGCACCTCCGTCAGATCCGCATGAGAGGAGAGGGCAGATGTACAGTGGGCGGCTAGCTCAACAGGGTTTACTAGTCTGAGGTCCCTTTTCCATATCTTTGATTTCGTTGGTTGGGCCTTCCACAGCTGTACCTCCTTGTTGATAAAAAAAAGGATGGAGTGGTGGTCTGACCAGTCACACGGGGTAATAGACTCCAAGGTGACGGTCTGCCCGTTTGAAATAATGAGGTCAAGAATTTTTCCTTTATTATGGGTTGGTTGGTCGCAATGCTGGGTCAGATCCTGATCACTTAGAAAGGTTTTGAGGCTAGAAACTGCCGGATCTATAGAGTTAGCCCAGTGTAGATTAAAGTCGCCAAGGAAGATTTGGGACACGGCTGAGTCACCATTGCTAGAAATGATTTCAAATAATTCCTCAATGAAGAGGAGATTATCTCCTGGGGGGTGGTAGAAAGTGTGAAGTTTACAGACCGGTAGGTTCTTACTTGAGATGTTGAGACAGAGATATTCACAGGAGGAGGGCGCAGAGGACTCAACGGGAGAGATCGAGAGTGTGTTTCTATGAATACAGGCTAAGCCCCCGCCAAGTTTCCCAACTATGGTGCCGATCACGATCCGGCAAAAACCGGGTACGAACCGTCGGACGGAGCATATTCTCCGTCCGACGCGTACCCGGTCGTCAAAATATACAAACATGGAATTACGATTCGCACGGGTACACCATTACCGTACGAATCGTAAAAAAGACCGACCGAACAAAAAACACCTACCAATGCGATCCGGGAAAGCGCCGACCTGACGTCGGGACGCACGCAGCCAGCCATTCACGACCCAGGAATCACGATTCGCACCGACGTCACCCCGCACGGTGAATATTTTGCGGCAGCCAAAAACTGCCGGGAAATCAGGACGACGCGAACAAGGACCACCAGTACGCGACGGACAGACGGCGACGCGAACAAGGAGGACCAGTACGTGACGGACACACAGGACGACGCCATCAAGGAGGACCCGTACGCGACAGGACGACGCGATCAAGGAGGACCCGTACGCGACAGGACGACGCGAGCAAGGAGTACCAGTACGCGACGGACAGACATGGACCCGAACCTACGAGTCATCCCTGCCCTCATAGCAGTACACCTCCTCTACAGGTTACGACGCAGACGCCGCAGAAGGTCAGAATAACTAAGGGAGGGGGGAAAGTGGGGTGGGGTGGGGGTGGCACGACCAGGGCAGGCCACAAAACAACCACATGAGTGACACACTACACATGGCCTGGACATACCTGACTCCCATGCCCTGGTCACCACGAGGGGGTGGGGGCGTGTCCTGATAATCCAGCGACCGCCACAACGGAAGTCCGTCACCACGCGAACCGGCAACACAACCAGACAGGTACGTCCCGTACCCACGCCTGAAGAGCGTGGGTACGAGTCGGACCACGCCCACACACGTCACCCCAACAATGGCGGGACGGATCGCACCCACATGGCAAAGGCCTGGGTACGGGCCGCACAAACATCACATAGCGTGGGGACGGATATGTACGGACCCTACCCCCACCCCGTATGCAAGGAGCGTACCCCCCAGCCCAACAGTGCAAGTACGACCCGTACCCCCACCCGCGGACGTACGGAGCGTACCCCCAGCCCAACAGTGTAAGTACGACCCGTACCCCCACCCGCGAATGCAAGGAGCGTACCCCCCTGCCCAACAGTGTAAGTACGACCCGTACCCCCACCCGCGTATGCATGGAGCGTACCCCCCATGCCAACAGTGTAAGTACGACTCGAACCCCCACCCACGAATGCAAGGAGCGTACCCCCCTGCCCAACAGTGTAAGTACGACCCGTACCCACACCCGCGGACGTACGGAGCGTACCCCCAGCCCAACAGTGTAAGTACGACCCGTACCCCCACCCGCGAATGCAAGGAGCGTACCCCCCTGCCCAACAGTGTAAGTACGACCCGTACCCCCACCCGCGTATGCATGGAGCGTACCCCCCATGCCAACAGTGTAAGTACGACTCGAACCCCCACCCACGAATGCAAGGAGCGTACCCCCCTGCCCAACAGTGTAAGTACGACCCGTACCCACACCCGCGGACGTACGGAGCGTACCCCCAGCCCAACAGTGTAAGTACGACCCGTACCCCCACCCGCGAATGCAAGGAGCGTACCCCCCTGCCCAACAGTGTAAGTACGACCCGTACCCCCACCCGCGTATGCATGGAGCGTACCCCCCATGCCAACAGTGTAAGTACGACTCGAACCCCCACCCACGAATGCAAGGAGCGTACCCCCCTGCCCAACAGTGTAAGTACGACCCGTACCCACACCCGCGGACGTACGGAGCGTACCCCCAGCCCAACAGTGTAAGTACGACCCGTACCCCCACCCGCGGACGTACGGAGCGTACCCCCAGCCCAACAGTGTAAGTACGACCCGTACCCCCACCCGCGGACGTACGGAGCGTACCCCCAGCCCAACAGTGTAAGTACGACCCGTACCCCCACCCGCGAATGCAAGGAGCGTACCCCCCTGCCCAACAGTGTAAGTACGACCTGTACCCCCACCCGCGAATGCAAGGAGCGTACCCCCCTGCCCAACAGTGTAAGTACGACCCGTACCCCCACCCGCGTATGCATGGAGCGTACACCCCATGCCAACAGTGTAAGTACGACTCGAACCCCCACCCACGAATGCAAGGAGCGTACCCCCCTGCCCAACAGTGTAAGTATGACCCGTACCCACACCCGCGGACGTACGGAGCGTACCCCCAGCCCAACAGTGTAAGTACGACCCGTACCCCCACCCGCGGACGTACGGAGCGTACCCCCAGCCCAACAGTGTAAGTACGACCCGTACCCCCACCCGCGAATGCAAGGAGCGTACCCCCCTGCCCAACAGTGTAAGTACGACCCGTACCCCCACCCGCGTATGCATGGAGCGTACCCCCCATGCCAACAGTGTAAGTACGACTCGAACCCCCACCCACGAATGCAAGGAGCGTACCCCCCTGCCCAACAGTGTAAGTACGACCCGTACCCACACCCGCGGACGTACGGAGCGTACCCCCACCACACCAGTGTCAGTAGACACGTACCCTCACCTCTAATGCAGTGTGCGTAACCCCACCGTGTATGTGCCAAGCGCACATATCCAGTAATCGGAGGTGTGTGTGCAGAGTCCACCCAGCAGTGCCCTGAGACAGGAGTGGTGGGTGTGGAGTCCTCCCAGCAGTGCCCTGAGACAGGAGGGGTGGGTGCCCATCACTCCCAGCAGTGCCCAGAGACAGGAGGGGTGTGTGCAGAGTCCTCCCAGCAGTGCCCTGACACAGGAGGGGTGGGTGCAGAGTCCTCCCAGCAGTGCCCTGAGACAGGAGGGGTGGGTGCCCATCACTCCCAGCAGTGCCCAGAGACAGGAGGGGTGTGTGCAGAGTCCTCCCAGCAGTGCCCAGACACAGGAGGGGTGGGTGTGGAGTCCTCCCAGCAGTGCCCTGAGACAGGAGGGGTGGGTGCAGAGACCTCCCAGCAGTGCCCTGAGACAGGAGGGGTGGGTGTGGAGTCCTCCCAGCAGTGCCCTGACACAGGAGGGGTGGGTGCAGAGTCCTCCCAGCAGTGTCCAGACCCAGGAGGGGTGGGTGCAGAGTCCTCCCAGCAGTGCCCAGAGACAGGAGGGGTGTGTGCAGAGTCCTCCCAGCAGTGTCCAGACCCAGGAGGGGTGGGTGCAGAGACCTCCCAGCAGTGCCCTGAGACAGGAGGGGTGGGTGGTGAGTCCTCCCAGCAGTGCCCAGAGACAGGAGGGGTGGGTGCAGAGTCCTCCCAGCAGTGTCCAGACCCAGGAGGGGTGGGTGGTGAGTCCTCCCAGCAGTGCCCAGAGACAGGAGGGGTGTGTGCAGAGTCCTCCCAGCAGTGTCCAGACCCAGGAGGGGTGTGTGCAGAGTCCTCCCAGCAGTGTCCAGACCCAGGAGGGGTGGGTGCAGAGTCCTCCCAGCAGTGTCCACACCCAGGAGGGGTGTAACACATGTGTGTGATGCCACAATTACCCACATCCATACTGCCTACAAGGGAACATGTCCCCATGAACTCATGTCAACTGACTCCACACACAAGTACAGTGATCACCAAGGATGCCACGATTGTTGCAGGTGGAGACATGGCCATGCATGCATGGCCAAAGTAGAAGGGCTCCGTCACACACACAGCTCATGTACACACAGCTCTGCGCTAAACATTGGGAACACCCTGCAGGGAAGAAACTGGGTACACAGAGTAAGGAATACACCCTGGGACAATTGAACCATGCAGTAACTGCTGACATGACCTAAGGAAGTTAGCCAACACCTTGTGATGGCACACAGATCCTAGGGTGGCCCCAAAGAGCAGAACACTACTACAAATCCCACACACCCAAAGCCTTAAACACCACCCAAAACAATGTAGCAGCCCCACCAACACCAATACCACCATAGCAGGAGTGTGATAATGAAAAAAAAAATAAGCTTTAATCAGCATGAGCACAATGTCCGTGGATCAACGGCAGTTCAAAGTCAACAAAGGCCATAGGGCAGTCAATTATTCCCAGCTGCATGGGGGACACAGTGGGATGTGTGTCCCCTACCTTGCCTGCACAGTCAAATGCCATCGTCTTCCATACTGGTGAGGGCATCAGGGGGGGGGGAAGCAACAGGCACCGCAGGGACATCAGGGCAAAGGGGCGGCGTTGTGGGTGCAGGGATGGAGGACTCAACCACAGGGGGTGTGTCATGGCCAAAGGCGGAGGCCAGGATGGCACTACACACCTTAGCAAGGTCCTCCAGGGAGTCCCCTGCACCCGAAGTGACCTCAGGCCCCAAGGAGGGGGGGGGTTCAGAGGGATGGGTTGCAGCGCCACCGGGGGAGGGTGGAGACAGGGGGGGAGACTCAACCACCCTGACCGAGGACTTCCTTGACCGCTTGCGTGGTGGCGTAACTGTGGGGCTCAGGGACAGAGCGGCCATGAAGGAGTCCTTGGGGGAGATGTGGCCAGGAGAGCTGAGGGGAGGGGATTTGGAGGGAGTGGATTGTGTGGAATGCGGACTCCCACTCTGGCTGCGTGTCACACGTTTGCCCCCCGACCCAGTGGGTGTGCCTATCTCACCCTGTGTGTGCGTGTCAGGAGGAGTGCGGTGGACCTTCCCTGCTGGTGTGGTGCCTGTGTCTGTTGTGGTGGGTGCATGCCGACGTCTGGGTGTACGTGGGACAGGCATGGAAGTGGGAAGTGTGGATGGGGCAGGGGTAGGTGGGGGGAGGTCGCGCTGCAGGAGACCCACTGCTGCAGTCAGTGTGGAGTCTAGGGACCTCAGCAAGTTGCGTTGGTCAGCCTGCAAAGAATGAATGCCCTCCAAGAATGCCTCGATGTTGGTGAGGGTTTTCCCGTGGGAATGGAGGACATTCAGGATCGCAGCCTGACCAACCTGCATTTGCCGCTGGATGTCCATAGACTCAGCATTGGCGGCAGCAGTGGAGACAGGGGCAGGGGGTGCGGTGCCTGGCAGGAAGGAGACATGCGGTGACCGGGCACGCTGGGAAGGGACACGAGCAAGTGGGAGGCGGTTGGTGGGAACTGAGGGGGCGGTGGCAGGTGTTGTTCCACTGTCAGCTGCTGGTGCAGCCTCCGCCAACCCTGAGACATCCTCCTCGGACCTGTCAGCTTCGTAGTCTGATGTGCCAGTCGACAGGTCCTCGGCCACACTATCCTCCGCCTCTGTCCCACTCGATGTGCCAGCCCCGATGTCACGGCTGCCACTGGTGCTCGGTCCCTCCGCCTGGTCCGTGTCCATGTCTCCCTCTGTGTCCCCCGACGATGCTGTGGGCAGGGTGGAGAGACAGAAATTAATCAGACACCTGTACACATCTGTCACATGAGTCCAATCTACATAGTCAACATTGCATAGCCTGAAGAGGCAGATCCCTAACATCTGCAAAACAAGGTACCGATGTAGGGCATGAAACACAGTTGGTTGAGCCACCATGCCACTGAAATACCATGGAGAGCATGAGACAATAGCTGATGACAGGAAACGGAGTCTGACATAGCACCCAGGCCCTGGGGACAATCCTGCACTGCCTCTGCACCACACAGCGTTTGTGAAAATACCTATGACCAGGGACAATATCCATGAACTTGAGACACATGCTGCATAGGTAATGCTGCAAACATGCCCAACATAACTCGGTCACTGCACCTTGCGTGTGTGTCCAGTAACATCACACACTGTCCAGACCCAGCAATTAGGAATCAGGATTTGACACATAGGCATTGCCTGCCCCAAGCAACCCCCACACGATGCTAATTGCTGAGACCCAGGTGGCACCAACATCTCATAGTCTGGGTGATAAACACAGTGGCAGGCAAAAGGCAAGATTGGACGCAAAACAGCAAAGGTGCGCCTGTACAAATAATGAGGTACCAGTGCCCATCCTCAGATGAGTATAACAAGACACACAGGCACTGGCAACTGTGAGTATGAAGAGGGACAATCAGGTCAGGCTGCACAGTGGACACCTGTACATAATAGCACGTCTATATACATGGTGACAGGGGACAATGGCACAGAGCACAACCTACGCTGTAGACAGTGAGAGTGTCCACGTTGATGATGACACAAACAACACTGAGGATAAGGTGCCCCAGGGGACAGTATTGGGCACGCAACTACATGCTACTGAATGGGAATGACTGCTACACACGTCACCATCCCTGCACTATGCGTAGCGCACACTCATGCACATCATGTCACAGGCCACTACATAGGACATGCGCGCTGTAAGGCATGACACATGAGAGACCAACTCCCATGTCTGGAGCCAGCATCAGTGCCAACTGACATGGAACCCACATGCAGTGAACTTGACAGTTCACAGGCAAGGTCCCACAACCTGTTACCCACCACCACCACCCATGATGCTACAGTCATTGTTCTCGTGGACAAAGCGCCAGCCTACATTACCTTGTGAAGGAGTGACTACACACAGACCAGGGAACACATTGCAAGGAGGGGAAGGGTGGCAGGGGCGCTGCGCTACACTTGGGCAAACTGGATGGGCACAGCACCTTTAAACCCTGCCAGTGAATTAATGCCACTGTGCCCTTACAAATGCCGGTGACACACAACAAACGCACATGTACCTACCCCCTTCCGCCTGCTGCATCGCCTGTAAGCGCCTCTCCAGGTCTGGAAAGACCACCGGCAGCACACGCCTGTGGAGGTGGGTCAGACGGCGGCGGCCGCGGTTCTTGTGGCTCTCAGGTGAGTCCCCCAGCAGGAGCCGTGCAATCCTCCGCGTCCAGCACCGGATATCCTGCCAGCGTTTCCTCACCTGGGACAGGCTCCGCCTCCGACCATCCACACGCCTCACGGCACTGACGGCGGTCAGCCAGATCTGCTCCTTGGCAGAGGCGCCTACCTGTGAGGAAGTACAAGTGACACCACATCAATACACCAGCCACATGTCACAGAGAGACATATGTGAACATAATAGCTGGTTACTACATGGCATGTAATGCAGCCAACGCATTGCACCTCTGTCATAGGGACATCATCCTCTGGTGAGGGAAAAGGCAGTACGTGCCATAGTGGGTACTCAGGTGGAATGATGGCAATGTCACAATCAATGATCAAGGCTCACACTGTGCATCACACCCACACCTCCTGTCTCAGGGCACTGCTGGGAGGACTCTGCACACACACCTCCTGTCTCAGGGCACTGCTGGGAGGACTCTGCACACACCCCTCCTGTCTCAGGGCACTGCTGGGAGACATCAGGCACCCCCCCCCTGGTACCCCCCCGACAGTACATGGCATGTGTGTCACACCGGGTCACAATGCCTGAAGACACAGTCACAACATAGGGACAGTCTGTGGCAGTGGCCTATGCACTCACCTGATACCCTGGTCGCCCATACAGCATGGGGTACTGTGGGAGGATCACATCCAGCAGAGCCATGTTCTCCTCCAGGGTGAATGGCTGTGTCCTCTCCACAGCCCTTGACATGGTTCCAGGGAATCAGTAGCAGCAGCTTGGTCGACAAATGCAAAGATGTGCAGGCAAGTAATCCCTCATGGGACCTGGCTGCCTTATATGTGGCCTTCTGCCCAGTCTCATGCACAGGAGTACAGAGTGATTGGTCACTCACATTTGCATCCTATGTTTCCACCAATCCCTTCAAACCTAGCAGTCTGTGGGTTCTCTATCGGTTTCATTCTCCTGCATGATGTCAGCCCCACAAACACATTGCAACAAAGTAGAAGAATTCCAACTGACTTCTGCTGTGCACCTTCCAGAACAAAATCGAAATTTGAACCTGGTCGCCATGACAACCAGCATGCATGTAGGCCTTAATACTTGTCCCCTATGTAATTAGGAGAATCACACACAGGTACGGTGCGTTTCCGGGCCCTAGGGCACCCCAAATGCATGGCAACGGCCCGTACATGCATGCCTACGTTCAAAATCACTATGGTTCTGCACGCGTATGCGTACTCGTTGTGGTACGGACCGTACAAATGCCTGTACGCTCACTATCACTATGGGTCTGCACGCGTATGCGTACTCGTTGTGGTACGGACCGTACAAATGCCTGTACGCTCACTATCACTATGGGTCTGTGTACCCGTAGTGATAGTGAGCGTACATGCGAGTGTACGGTCCGTACCACTACGTGTACGCATACGCGTGCAGAACCATAGTGATAGTGAGCGTAGATGCGAGTGTACGGTCCGTACCACTACGTGTACGCATACGCGTGCAGAACCATAGTGATAGTGAGCGTAGATGCGAGTGTACGGTCCGTACCACTACGTGTACGCATACGCGTGCAGAACCATAGTGATAGTGAGCGTACAGGCATTTGTACGGTCCGTACCACTACGTGTACGCATACGCGTGCAGACCCATAGTGAGAAGGCCGTACACTCGCATGTACGCTCACTATCACTATGGGTCTGCACGCGTATGCGTACTCGTTGTGGTACGGACCGTACAAATGCCTGTACGCTCACTATCACTATGGTTCTGCACGCGTATGCGTACTCGTTGTGGTACGGACCGTACAAATGCCTGTACGCTCACTATCACTATGGGTCTGTGTACCCGTAGTGATAGTGAGCGTACATGCGAGTGTACGGTCCGTACCACTACGTGTACGCATACGCGTGCAGAACCATAGTGATAGTGAGCGTAGATGCGAGTGTACGGTCCGTACCACTACGTGTACGCATACGCGTGCAGAACCATAGTGATAGTGAGCGTACAGGCATTTGTACGGTCCGTACCACTACGTGTACGCATACGCGTGCAGACCCATAGTGAGAGGGCCGTACACTCGCATGTACGCTCACTATCACTATGGGTCTGCACGCGTATGCGTACTCGTTGTGGTACGGACCGTACAAATGCCTGTACGCTCACTATCACTATGGTTCTGCACGCGTATGCGTACTCGTTGTGGTACGGACCGTACAAATGCCTGTACGCTCACTATCACTATGGGTCTGTGTACCCGTAGTGATAGTGAGCGTACATGCGAGTGTACGGTCCGTACCACTACGTGTACTATGATTTCTTGGAGGCCACCTGGATGACTTCATCAAGTTCCCAACCCCTGAACAGATGACTGAGGTCAAACGTGGTTTCTATGCCCTGGGAGGGATGCCCCATGTCATTGGGTCCATAGATGGGACACATGTAGGTTTGGTACCACCACACGCACGGGAGGTGGCGTACCGCAATCGGAAGCACTACCACTCCATCAATGCCCTTGTGGTGTGTCTGTCCAACATGGTGATTTCACATGTCTGTGCTCGTTTTCCAGGATCAGCACACGATGCCTACATCATGAGGCGTAGCGGGATGCCTGATATGATGATGCAGCTGTGCAACGAACGTGCATGTGTTGTTGGTGGGTACAGTCTGTCTGTCCTGTATTCTGTTTGGCCGAGCAGCACTACCGCTTCGCCTGTTCTAACGATATCCATGTGCTTTCCATTTAGGGGACGCTGGCTATCCCAACATGCCTTGGCTGCTGACACCTCTCCGCAACCCCATCACGCCGGCCCAGCTCCGCTACAACACCGCCCATGGCCGGACAAGGCGAGTGATAGAGAGGACGTTTGGCATGCTGAAGAGCCGATTCCAGTGCCTCCACAAGACCGGCGGCGCACTCCCATATGCCCCGGCGAAGGTCTGCAAGATCTTCATGGTCTGCTGCATGCTGCACAACATGGCAGTTGAAAGAGCTGTGCCCCTCATCCTGGATCAAGATGACGAGGACCATCCACCCGTGGAGGACGAAGGGCTTGGCAATGGGGCTAGTGATGTGGAGGATGTGGAGCCGCAAGAGGACATCTGGACTCGGCTCATACGCGACTTCTTTGCTTAGTGGTGAGTACCAGGGTCTGAGTGTGCACGCATTGGTCCCCGTGTGGCATGCGTTGTGATGTGTGTCTCCACCTGCATGTATGGCACGTGGGTCAGAGGTGTGTGTGGGTGTGTCACTGGAGTGATGGTGGCAGTGATGGTAGTATTTCCCCAGACATAATTGTGATCTAGCATGTTGTCATACATACATGTGTCGAGTACATGCACATGCAAGTGGCTGTGCTTCTTGTGGCTGACTTCTTGGGTGTCTCTCTTCCCCAGGTACCTGCGCATGCCGTTTGCTGGTTGCATTGTTGTGGCACTGCTATTCCTCATGGACATGGCATCGTGGGCTGACTCAGCGTTACAGGCACGGACACGTTTGGAAGTCTCCATGGGGTAAGGGATGCATCTGGGGTGTATTGGGTGTGGCAGTTGTTCACGATGTGTGCACACTGCCCCGGTCGGGGTTTGGGTCCTCTGCAGACATGTGGCATCCCCATGGGACACGACATGCAGCTGGGTACACCTGAATAGATGGCCTGCCTGGTTGTCAGTCATCAGTGATGGGATGGTGGATTGTGATGAAGGCATCAATGTGTGTGACACTGCCCTCGGACACATACGGTTAACATTGTCTTGACATGGCGTGGGACTTCCACATCAGCGGATGTATGGTGTATGGCAGGCTCTCCGTGAGCAGCTGTGGGTATTTAGCTATTATCCGACACTTGTGTGCCAGTTCCATGGCTATCACGCATTTGTGCTGCAGAAGGGGGGTGCCAGTGTTGGAGCCACATGTTACTCCACATGATGTGTTCATGTGTACTTCAAGTTGCCTCTGCAATCCCAAACACATGACTATTAAAGGTGTCCCTATGCCTCCAAGGTGCCTCTTCTCAGTCAATGCTGGTGTGTTGGCACGGTGCATCCTGCATGTCTGGCATGGTATTCCCTGATTGTGGCTATGTGTCAATGTGTCGAGTGGCAAGATGCAAGCTGTGTGTGTGTGCTGAGACTGTGTAATGGGCATGATGTCCATGACTGTGTGGGTATTGTGACATGTGCCATCCCCATGCATCCAACGTTGTCCATGACCCCATTCTCTGCATCCACCGGACTCAAGCTTGCAGGACATGGTTCTGCCACCTGTCTACACGTACCTGGGTGCCCCCCAGGACACGGGCCAGGATCCCTGACCTCTGCGCATGACTGTTGCTGTACTCAATGTGTCTGTCAGCACGGTTGTTCGGCCACCCCCTCAGCTGGTTCTGACCATCACGGGTGTGTATGGTGCTCCATGTCTGTCTTGCCTAGAAAACTGTGACCCATGTGTCCTGTGCCAGACTCAGGCCCCAGGGTGTGGATGGTTGAAGTGAACAGATGACTCAGGCATGTTTAGACTGTACAAGACACATGTTAGGTAATAATGCTACCAGCAGGCATCTACTCTTAATAGTGTGATTTATTATTGGGGGGGGGGGGCAAGTGAGGGCCTTTCCGGGATTAGGGAATCCAAAGTTCAGTAGGGGAGTTGGTGTCCTTGCCATTGGAAATCCTCAGAGTCCAAGCCACAGTCTTTGTCAACATTGGTCAGCCAGTGACCAGCAGGGCCATGTGGCAGAGAATGTCTCTTGATGCTGTGATGCTGTTGCTCCAGTGGGCCAGGTGCCAGGCCAGGTGTCCTGGGAGATGGTGATGTGGCAGCCACCCTCACGGTCCTTTCCGTGGACGACCCGGCTTCCTGCGGGGAACCTCAGCAGCAGGCCGTGACGACGTCTGGGATGCTCCGTCGGATGTTTCCTCCTCCTCCTCATGATCCCTCCCTGTGGGTGGTGATGTTCTCCGCCTTCTGGCACAGGGAGGGTCGGCCATGGTGTCGGCCATCCGACGGAGTTCAGCGTGAATCCCCTGGGACGCCGTCACTTGCTCAGCCTGTCTGTCCTCCATCCTCCGTTGGTGTAGCTGTAGACAGGCTATTAGCTCCGCATGTTGCTGGGCCTGCTGGACCTTGATCCCCTCGAGGACGGACACAACCTGGGCCATGCCCGTGGTGTCCTGCCGGTATGAGTCCAGGATGTTACGGACATGGGAAAATACCGGATCCCCAGCCAACTGGTCAGGCTCGCGCCTCCGCCGCTCTCCACTCCCACCACCCCTGCCCACTTGCGTCTGGCCTGCACTTGTGGGCACATGGGGTCTCCGGGACCCCTGAGGGGTGGCATTGGCGTTGTCGCCTGCCTCCTCCTGGGTGCCCGGGACACCGTGTCCCTCCTGGCGAGCCTGGCTGCATTGTGGTGTTGGGGCAGGGATCCTGGGTGTCTCCTGGGATGTGGCAGGAGTGGGGGTGGTGGTTGGCACGGTTGTACCTGACGCAGGTGCTGCAGGTGGTTGGACACCAGAGGGGCCAGGTCGGTCGGGGTCGTCCGCAGAGTGGTGAGAGTGGTCGCTGCCGGTGGGATCGGTCTCCTGCAGATCCGGGTCCTGTGAGTGTTCCCCCCCAGTGTTGGGGGGTGCAGCACGACGTTGACCTGTGTGTGAGAGAGACAATGTTACTTTTGATCCATGCAACATCCATGTTGCATCCGTTACAAAGTTGGCACATTTCCTCTTGGAATTAGGATCTGTCTTGCATTCCACTCACAGTGCACTTGTGCATGTGTGTGTCCCTTGGGCACCAATTTGGCCCCTTTAACTATGTGTGGCACAGTCTTACTTGCTGCGTCAAGTGTGACTGCAGTCAGCAGTGGAGTGTGCATGTGTGCCGAGCTATGCGTTTGCGCCTTCCTTGTAGCACTGTACATGTGCACATGGAGTGGATCCACACACTCATATGATGCAGGTGGCTGTCCTTGTGCTCGTGTACAGGTTGTAACATGGCCCTGCGTTTTGCCATGATGAAGAGGGGGGGTTCTGGCACTGGGCACCCTTGTCTACATGCACGCAGTCCACCTGCTGACGAGCAGACATTCCCACACACCAAAGGACTGATTTGCTCTCCCTGTGTCTCCCTCCTTCTCTGTCCCCCTCTCCCTCCCTCTCTGTCCCCCTCTCCCTCCCTCTCTGTCCCCCTCTCCCTCCCTCTCTGTCCCCCTCTCCCTCCCTCTGTGTGTCAGCCTCCTCCCTCTGTCCATCTTCCTGTGTCTCCCTCCCTCTCTGTCCCCCTCTCCCTCCCTCTCTGTCCCCCTCTCCCTCCCTCTCTGTCCCCCTCTCCCTCCCTCTGTGTCCCCCTCTCCCTCCCTCTGTGTCCCCCTCTCCCTCCCTCTGTGTCCCCCTCTCCCTCCCTCTGTGTGTCAGCCTCCTCCCTCTGTCCATCTTCCTGTGTCTCCCTCCCTCTCTGTCCCCCTCTCCCTCCCTCTGTGTCCCCCTCTCCCTCCCTCTGTGTGTCAGCCTCCTCCCTCTGTACATCTTCCTGTGTCTCCCTCCCTCTCTGTCCCCCTCTCCCTCCCTCTCTGTCCCCCTCTCCCTCCCTCTCTGTCCCCCTCTCCCTCCCTCTGTGTGTCAGCCTCCTCCCTCTGTCCATCTTCCTGTGTCCCCCTCCCTCTCTGTCCCCCTCTCCCTCCCTCTCTGTCCCCCTCTCCCTCCCTCTGTGTGTCAGCCTCCTCCCTCTGTCCATCTTCCTGTGTCCCCCTCCCTCTCTGTCCCCCTCTCCCTCCCTCTCTGTCCCCCTCTCCCTCCCTCTGTGTGTCAGCCTCCTCCCTCTGTCCATCTTCCTGTGTCTCCCTCCCTCTCAGTCCCCCTCTCCCTCCCTCTGTGTCCCCCTCTCCCTCCCTCCGTGTGTCACCCTCTGTCACCTTGGCCCAGCTTCCTGGGCACACACTGTTAGCAGATCTTTGAGTGGCCCTTGGCCTGTTGATGTGAGTTTGTTTCTGATCTCCAGGCACCCATTTTGTCTGCTGTGTGTCTGTGCGCTGCTGCTGTGGTGGTGTGTGCTGCCACTCTTTCACACTGTTGGCTGTTCATTAGCTGCTGGCATGTGCAAAACAGTGCCTTCACCCCCATGTGTTGATGCAAGGCATCCGCCATTTGCTGGCAAGTCATTCCTGTGTTGGGACACAGTGTTTGTCTGGCTGTGACCTAGGCCATATGGGCAGAGGGCATTGTTGTCTGCTTTGGAGTCGCACTATGTGATTCTTGGTGCCCACACTCCCGCCATCCGGGTTACCGTGTCATGTGTTGTTGTCTTCTGTGGCCTGTGACTTGACATTGTCCAGCTGGGTGCATGGGGCATGGTGGCAGCAGTGGCATGTGCCTGCTCATGGAGTGTGGTTGAGTAATGCGATGGCTTGTGGTGTTTGCGTGCCTGTTATTAATTTTGGTTGTGGTTGCAGTTCCCCCCATGTGAGGTGCGTTGTTTGTGTACTCACCCGGGTCTCGGAGTCCTTCTACTCCTTCAACTGCCTCCACCGGCAGTATGGCCATCACCCTCTCCTCCCAGGGATGGTACTGTACGGGTCTGCGGGAGGGCCCTCCTCCGGTGGCGTTGGCCTGGTCGTGTTCCTCCTGTCTCTTGGCTCTGACCCTCCTCCGCAGATCGTACCACCTGTTCTGGCAATCCTGCTTGGTCCTCCTGGTGTCCGCAACAGCATTCACAGCATCGACGATGGTCTGCCACATGGCTGTTTTGGCTGCCTGGCTGGTGCTTCTGACCAATGTTCCAAAGATCTGTGGCTCGACTCTGAGGATTTGATCAACAAGGACCTCCAACTCTCGGTGACTGAACTTTGGATTCTTGGTAGTGGGCATGGTGAGGGGTGTGGGTGGGGATGGTGTGGGTGTGGGGGGTGTGTGGATGTTGGGGGGGGGTGTGGATGGTTGTGTGTGTGTGTGAATGTGATGAGAGGGTGTTTGTGAGGGTGGTCGTGTGAAGGTGTGCAAGTGTAAGATGTGGTGTCGCTTGTAGTCTGGTTCTGTGGTGTCTGGCAGCAGTGGGTCTGTTGCAAAGGCTCATGGTTTGTGTGTGTGGGCCCTTTTTATTGGTCCATGGGTGGGTGTGGCAGTGTTTGAATTTTGGGTGGGTGTGTTATAAGGAGTGGTGGTGTATTGGGCCTCTGTTTGTTTTTGACAGTTGCAGGTCAGTGATTGTGTTATTTTAGTGGTTGTTGGCCATGTTTAGTGGCTGTGTGCCTTTCGAATGGTGTATTGTTGAGTTGTTTTGTTTTGTCCTTGTTGTGTACGTGCGTTTTGAGCGTGTGTACGGTGTGTACATGGGCCATTTGGTTGTACGATTTGGTCCTTGTGTGTGGCTTTGTACGACTCGTACATGCGGTTGTGATGTTGGGGCATGGGGTGCGCTCCGTACTTAGGAGGTTGTGTTGGGGGTGCGCCAGGAACGTACTGGGGTGGGGGTACGACTGGAACGTACTGGGGTGTACATAGACGGTGGTACGACACGTACAGGGGTGGGGGGGTGTACATAGACGGTGGTACGACACGTACAGGGGTGGGGGGTGTACATTGACGGTGGTACGACACGTACAGGGGTGGGGGGTGTACATTGACGGTGGTACGACACGTACAGGGGTGGGGGGGTGTACATTGACGGTGGTACGACACGTACAGGGGTGGGGGGGTGTACATTGACGGTGGTACGACACGTACAGGGGTGGGGGGGTGTACATTGACGGTGGTACGACACGTACTGGGGTGGGGGTACGACTGGAACGTACTGGGGTGTACATGGACGGTGGTACGACACGTACAGGGGTGGGGGGGTGTACATGGACGGTGGTACGACACGTACAGGGGTGGGGGGGTGTACATTGACGGTGGTACGACACGTACTGGGGTGGGGGTACGACTCAAACGTACTGGGGTGTACATGGACGGTGGTACGACACGTACAGGGGTGGGGGGGTGTACATTGATGGTGGTACGACACGTACTGGGTGGGGGTACGACTGGAACGTACTGGGGTGTACATGGACGGTGGTACGACACGTACAGGGGTGGGGGGGTGTACATTGATGGTGGTACGACACGTACTGGGTGGGGGTACGACTGGAACGTACTGGGGTGTACATGGACGGTGGTACGACACGTACAGGGGTGGGGGGGTGTACATTGACGTCGGTACGACACGTACTGGGGTGTAGGTACACGGGGGTATGACACGTACTGGGGTGGGGCTCGAACGTACTGGGGTGTAGGTTCACGGTGGTACGACACGTACTGGGGTGGGGGTACGACTGGAACGTACTGGGGTGTACATAGACGGTGGTACGACACGTACAGGGGTGGGGGGGTGTACATTGACGGTGGTACGACACGTACAGGGGTGAGGGGGTGTACATTGACGGTGGTACGACACGTACTGGGGTGGGGGTACGACTGGAACGTACTGGGGTGTACATAGACGGTGGTACGACACGTACAGGGGTGGGGGGGTGTACATTGACGGTGGTACGACACGTACAGGGGTGGGGGGGTGTACATTGACGGTGGTACGACACGTACTGGGGTGGGGGTGCGACTGGAACGTACTGGGGTGTACATAGACGGGTGGGGGTATACATATACGGGGGGTACGTGTCGGACGTACGGGGGCTGGGGGGAGTGTTGGGCGCGTATGCGGGCACATGTCTCCATGGTTGCTATTGGTGTTCGGTGCGGACGGTGTTTTTTCCATACGGTTGTAGGCTCGGACGCACGGGATGGATCGTGATTCCTCGGTCGGACTTGGATTTTTACGTTTGTAAGGTAAATCGTCCGAGGACGTGTCGGACACATTTTCCGACCCGAGGACGTGTGGGGAATGATTCCCGGTGCGGGTCGTATGGACTTTTTACCATGCGAATCGTGATTGCCAGTTCGTACGGCACTTGTACGATTCGTACGGTAAAAAGACCCGATACGAGTCGCACGGGGGAATTTTTTACCGGATCGTGATCGGCACCTATGTCTAACCTAATAATATCGTGAGAGGGAGGTACTAGGATGTCGAGAATCGGAGTGGAAGCGGGATTTAACCAAGTTTCAGTGAGGATGATAATGTCTAAGTCCAGGTGTTGTATGAGATCGAAGATATCAGTGGCGTGTTTGCTGGCTGATCTGCAATTTAGCAGTACACATTTAACTCGTAGTGTCTTTGAGGAGGGAGGAGTCTGGGTGATGTTCTCAAGAGTGAGGTTGATCTTATTGCTAATGACGGCAGCGCCCCATGCGCACGATCGTCATTAGAATGAAAACCAGGGAAATGCCTCGGGAGGTTGGGGAAGTGCTTCCCCACCTCCGAGGCCCCCCAAAAAATGGAAATCCCTCCGCTATTTGAAGCTGGGGGGATTTCGTGCCCCTGATCTTATGACGGAATGGTTTTGTCATGAGCAAATTATTATAGATTGTTTATGAGGTAGCCCTAACAACCTATTCATGTTACACAAATTCTTAAATATCAGGGCTCTCGTCTACAGAATTTTGGCTTAGGGCAGCGCAGCAAGTCACCTTGCAGCACTGTCTAACGCCAAAGTGATGTGGCAGAATTGCACTATATTTATCCAATATGGCTCTTTCCTGTCCTTTCTCCCTGTGCTGGTGCCATTTCAGCAGCCTATCTCCAACGTAGGCACCTTTGCACCATGGTGCAAGAGAGCCTATGTTGCATGCAGGATTGTTTTTGTGCAGGAAGGGGTACCTTCCTGCACAGAAACAATCCTCCATGCAACGTAGGCTCTCTTGCACCATGGTGCAAGGATGCCTGCATTGGTGTACAAAAAGGAGTACCTTCCTGCACAGACACATTACTTTTTTGAAACTTTTTTTTTATAGAATCATCACCAATACTTCACATACATGAGAGTTTCATGAAAGTAAATATTAAACAGCAACATATGAGAAAAGCCTTTATCATAAGAGCTGCCATTGCGCTGGATACAAAATAACAACTTCATCATTATTATAAAGAAAAACCATTTAAGGACAAATAAATAAAGAGATGGTTATCTTCCGTACAATTGGTACTGTACTTGTGCCTTTTTCTACATTTAATTACCCTCCATCCATCTTTTGAGAGGGCCCCATATGTTTTCTCCTTTTCTTCTTGCTTTTAGGCCCATTTTGTATACCCCTTTTTCTAAGTTGTAAGTGGCTAATAGTCTACCCAACCATTGCTGGAATCCGGGTACCAGAGGATCCAATCCAGCTGAGGCAATGCATATTCTAGCCACTGCCATGGCTATGAAAAGAGAGGGACGATAGTCCTCTGACGCATCATTATTGCTGATTCCCAGCAGTATGAGTTGGACTGTTAGATTCATTTTTATTTTCAGCGATGTATTCATAAACTTTTCATATTCACCTAACCAAGTACCTAGAGCAGGGCATGTCACAAACATATGTATCAAGTTGGCTTCAGAACTGCTGAAGCGAGGGCATGTGATTCCATTCTACCCACCCCACTGAGCAATTCTAGCCAGGGTAAAGTATAATGAGAACAGTGTTTTGTAGTGTTGTGCGTGTACTTCTGTCAAACGGAGCACCGTCCTTCCAAATTCTAGGGACTCTAAAAATATATTATATTCTGTGCTCAGCTTCTGTTCCCATTTAGATCCATGTTTCTCAAGGTCATCCTGGATAAGCACAGACAGCTTCGAGTAAATCTGACTAATTGTGCACCCTTCTTCAGAGCGGACCACATCCACAACACCATTATTATTGAAGCCTATTATACCTCCTTTCTTTTGGGTTAAATAACTCCGGACTTGCAAGTATTTAAGAAAATCCCTAGTATGGATCCCAAATCTGATTTGTATATCACTAAATACTAGTATACCTAATGAATCTAGAAGATCTCCTATTGAGCGTATTCCTGCATCCTCCCATCTTGGCATGAAATTATCCAGAAAGACATCTGCCATAGTTGGATTTTTGAAGAGTTGCGTATAACAATTCAGCCGGCCGAGCCCGACTTTTCTTTTAAGGGATACCCAAATCTTAAAAGCTGCGTGCAGAGTTTTGAATCTATTTTTTTTTAATCACTTGGCTCACTATAGTTCAGGAAGCAAGCCCGTGTGGCCTCCTCTATTAGTAATTCGTACACATCCTCTGACCCGAGCTGGTTCCTCTGCTCTTCTGTTTTCCCTCCCCACGTATATTGGAGGGTGGCAACCCAATAGTGTTGTCTTAGATCAGGGACCCCATCCTCCTTTCTCCCTTGTTAGTGTCTTGAGTTTGAGTGCACTTCTAGTCTTACCGTGCGACCAGATGAACCTATTGAGCATATTTTCCATTTCTTTGAACCAGGACTTCCCAAACTCCAGGGAGATAGTCGTGAAGAGATATAGTATCTTGGGGAGAAACTGCATCTTTATTATATTGCATCTACCTACAATAGAGAGGTGAAGATTATGTCACCTTGTGAAGTCATTTTTCACTTTCCTTATTATAGGAGCAATGTTAACCTCTACTAATTGCTCAAGTTCTGGTGTCATATTTACCCGTTAGATATGTAGCCATAGGAGGAGCCTAGCGCGCAACCAAGATGGCCGCGTAGGTGCGAGGCTCCCGAGGACCTCCGCGACCTCCTGAATTAATCCTGGCGATATCCTGTCCTTGTTGAGGGGACTGTGTTGGGGAACCGGAGCTGAGGCGCCACCCGTTTTTTGGGCTCGAATCGGACCCCGGACGCCGGTGGGAGCATCGATCGAAGGTTGTGGCCTTCTCCTCGCCGGCCCCCCGGATTGGAGTAGTGGGGCGATCCGGGGACAAAGTGAATAACAGCGGCGAACGGGGCTGGGCGACTGGCGTACCCCGCACTTTCACTTTCGCTTTTGCGCCCTCCTAGCTCTCAAGCGGGGTCGGACTGCGGAGCGGGGTGTGGTGGTGTGGCCTTGTCCAGGAGCCCGGCTGACCCGCCGGCGGTGGGTTGACCCGCGGCTCGGTGGTCGCCCCTGCCCCCCCCCTGGCACCCGTGACTTGGTATAGCGGCCCGTTTGGGGTGCTTGGCACGACGGTGGAAGAGCCAGCATGTCCACCAAACAAGATGGCGACCGGGCGAAGGTGAAGACGACCCGCCGTGGCACGGCGCACCAGGCCAACAGTATGGACCGCTACACGCTCCAGAAGGGTTCTCCGGAGACATCGCGTGCATCCCCGGTGGGCCCGACGGAGGCATCCGCTCATCCGGTGGATCTGACCCTCCGGGACGTCATGGGCGCCATCGCAGAGATGAAGGCCTCGGTGGACCAGCGTTTCGACACCTTAGCGCAAAAAATAGACTCGGTCCTGGTGGATGTGAGCCTTGTGAGGGCAGACTTGTCCAAAACAAACGACCGAGTCGACTCCCTGGCCCACACCACGACGAGCCTCACGACAGACGTGGTGGCCCTCCAGAAGGAGGTGCGCCGGCTTGGCCAGGCGAGCGCCCTGATGGACCGGCGACTGGAGGACTCCGAGGGTCGGGCCCGGAGGAATAATGTCCGTATTGTGGGGGTGCCGGAGGGACGAGAGGCGGAGGCGGCGGATCTTTTCGTGGAAGAGTTGATCCTGACCCATCTCCAGCCCCGGGGGCTGAGTAAGTTTTTTGCGGTGGAGCGTGCTCACCGGGTCCCCGGGGGCAGACCTAAGACTGGTGCCCTGCCGCGGCCTCTCATTGCCCGGATTTTTAATTTCCGGGACAGAGATGCTATCCTCCAGACCTCCAGACAACAGGGACCGGTCAAGCTTGACAACATGGAGGTACATTTCTACCCAGACTTTACCCCGGCGGTCCAGAAGCAGCGGCAGAGCTTTCTTGGTGTTAAACGTCGCCTGAGGGACCTGAACCTCAAGTACTCAATGCTCTTTCCAGCTAAGCTGAGGGTAGAGGTGGATGGTCGCACGCACTTCTTCGACCGGCCCGAGGCGGCTGGGGACTGGCTGGACACTCTGCCTGGAGATCGGGGCCGGGGGGGCGGGGGGGGCGCGGCTGGCGAGGAGGGCCCGCCGGAGTAGAATTGAGGGGTGACTGCATAGGCCTTGCTCTGGACGTTGTTCCTTCACCATTTATTGATTGCGTATTTTCCCCTCCTATGGAGGTCGTGCGGGGTCTGTTGGGGGCTTCCCTCCTCCTCTGGGGGACTAGTTAGTATTTTAGCTATGGGGCGACAGGCACACTGCACTTTGGGGGGGCTGTCTGGGCTCATGCAGGGGTGCAGGGAGGGGGGAGTTTTGTTGGGACCGGGGGGTGGGGGGGGTGTGTTGTTTGTTAGCACCGCAGGGCAAACCCGCTACTATGTTGTTGTTTTTAGGATGCTCGATGGGGGACGACCGATTGTTTCGACGTATGATGGGGGGTAGGGATTTGGCTGTGTTGTCATGGAATGTTAACGGCCTGGGGGATAGGATTAAGCGTGGTGTGGTCCTGCAGTACTTAAAACGTATTTCACCAGATGTTGTCTTCCTGCAGGAGACGCACCTTATAGGTAACTCCTTTCATGCAATGAACCGGCGGGGATATCGTTTGGCGGCCCATTCTGGCTTCACCTCGGGCTCGCGGGGGGTGGGTATTATGATCAAGAACTCGCTCCCGTTGGAGATTGATGAGGTGCGCCATGATGAGAGGGGACGCTACACGGTTCTGGTGGGAAGAATGGAGGGTAGAGTGTTTATCTTTATATCAGTGTACGTCCCGCCTGGGTTACAAGCCACCACATTTGCGGACCTGGGGCGCCTCCTTCTGGACCTTCCGAGTGGCCTGCTGGTGGTTGGAGGGGATTTTAATGCGGTAGCCTCTGGGTCTATGGATCGCCATCCCCCTAGGGACCTCCCCCGGGCACAGGCGTGGCTGCCCGGCCTTCTGGACACGCTGGGCCTGGTGGATTGCTGGCGATTAAAGCATCCTGCATTGCGACAGTACACCTTCCACTCGGGTGCCCATGGTAGCCTCTCGCGGCTTGATTACATCCTTGTCCCGGCGGCCCACGCAGGGAGGGTGGGGGAGGTGCGCCATCTGGCGCGGGGTATCTCAGACCACTCCCCATTGTTGTTGCATCTCGATGTCTTCCCGAGGGGGGATGGCAGGGTGGCCCCAATCAATGCATGGTATTTGCGCGACCCCACCATTCGTGCCGATTTGATCAAATCCCTACAGCGATATTTCGATGAGAATGTGGGGTCGGTCTCTTCGGCCATCTCCCTGTGGGAGGCTTTCAAGGTAGTCCTTAGAGGGGAGGCCCTCTCCTTTATCTCCCATGCCCGGCGGCGCGAGCGGGAGGAGGTGACCCGGGTAGAGGCCGAGATTGCAGAACTGGAGGGTGCCCTGGGAAGCGGGGTAACAGACGACAAGTTGCATGTTCTACACCTAAAGCAGGCGGCCTATCGGGCCCTCGTCACGGAGGCGGCCAGGGGCCTCAGTAGAGAGCAGCAGGGGCGATTGTATGATGTGGGTGATAAGGCTGGCAAATTGATTGCGTGGTTGGATAAGAGGGAGAGAGCGAGCCGTGTGGTGCCTTTGATTGAGAGTGTTGATGGTGCGTGTGTCACTGAGCCGGAAGCCATTGTCTCCTGCTTCGCGGATTATTTCCGCGAAGTCTACTCCCCGGTTTCCCCCTGCTCGGAGGCAGACTCCCATGCCCTGCTTCGGGACATCGCACTGCCCTCCCTAACGGTGGAGGACAGGGATTCGCTGGACGCCCCTCCCACCTCGGACGAAATTGCCTTGGCTATTCGCTCGGTTGCATCCGGCAAGGCCATGGGCCCCAATGGTATTCCCATCGAGCTCTACAAGCTACGCCCGGATGTGTTGGCGCCCCACCTGCGCGCGATGTTCCTGGCGGCCCACTCGCGGGGTTCCCTCCCGCCGGACCAGCGTCTAGCCACAATTGTGGTGATCCACAAGGAGGGGAGGCCCCGTGAACGGGTCACATCCTATAGGCCGATTTCGCTTTTGAACGCGGAGCCCAAAATCCTCGCCAAGGTGTTGGCCAACAGGTTGGTTGGCGTGGTGGGCGATTTGGTCCACCAAGACCAATCTGGCTTTATACCGCACCGTAACACGGCGCTCAACCTGCGGCGCTTGCACGGGGTGCTCGCGCGTGTCCCATTTGTGCGGGAGCCGGCCATCTTGGCGTCCTTGGACGCCACCATGGCGTTTGATACGCTTGAATGGCCATACATCTGGGCGATGCTGGCAAAATTCGGGTTTGGCCCGGGTTTCATTAGCTGGGTCAAATTGCTATATTCGGGCCCATTGGCGCAGGTGGTAGTGAATGGGCGAGTCTCGGCCCCATTCGCGCTGGGGAGGGGTACGCGACAGGGCTGCCCCCTGTCGCCTCTCCTGTTTGCTCTGGCCCTGGAGCCCCTGGCGGAGTGGCTGCGGTGGCACCCTTCTATCCGTGGTCTCCGCTGGACTCCCGAGCATGAGGACCGTGTGTCCCTCTATGCTGACGATATCCTTCTGTATCTCGCCTCCCCGCGTAAATCACTGATCGTCCTGGTTGATGTTTTGCGTTCATTCGGTCGCAACTCAGGCCTGGTCATCAACTGGGCGAAATCCTGTGTATATGTGCTTTCCGGGGAGGCTCCGGCCTTACCACGGGACTGTCCGATCCAGATTGCCTCCCAAGGTTTTCGGTACCTGGGTATCTATATCACTCTTGACCCGGAGGCCCGCTATGAGCGGAATTTGTTACCCCCCCTCCGGCGTTTGAGGGAGGACGTGGTGCGCTGGTGGCGTCTGCCGCTCTCGCCGCTCGGCCGAGCGGCCTTGTTTAAAATGATGTCCCTGCCACGCTTCCTCTACGCCCTCCAGAATACTATGGACTTGGTCCCGGCACGCTATTTCCGTGAGGTGGAGGGCCTCCAGCGGCGCCTGTTCTGGGACGGGAGGCCGCGCATTGCTCTGGCTAAATTGACGCTCCCGTGGTACGATGGGGGGGTCGCCCTCCCTGACATTAAACGGTATTACTGGGCCTCCCAACTAGCTGCAATTAATCATGGCCTTTACGGGCCCGCCTTGAACCCGGCATTTGAGATGGATAAGATGCTCCTGCCCGGTGGCGATTACAATCGTGCGCTCTACTCTGGCGCGCCCGACTCCCGTCTGACGGGGCCGACGCGTGTCATGGTGCGTGTCTGGCACGCGGCTAATGCAGCTATGGGGTGGAAGGACCGTTTGACCCGGGCGTCACCGCTATATGCGTCTGAGAGGTTGGGCTCCCTGTGGACATCGAAGGGCTTCGAGAAGTGGGACACGATCGGAATCAGCACAGTGGGAGATCTCTGGACGAGGGGGGGATTCAAAACTTTTGAGACGCTGCAGGCGGAGTTCCAGCTGCAGGGCAGTGAGTACTTTCGGTACCTACAGGTCCGGCATGCGCTGGGCTCCGTCTTCCCGGATGTCGCATCCATTCCGGAGTCTTCCCCCCTGGAGGACAGAGTCCTAGATGGCCATGTCCCGGACAGTACGATCTCCCTCATATACAAAAAACTGATCAACGATAGATCGTGCCTGCTGACTAATCTCCGCGAGGCTTGGGTTGCCGACGGGCTGGAGCTGGACGATGAGGATTGGATTTCCGCGGTGGCCTCTCCGAAAGAGGTGGCCATCCCGGCTCGCCTTCGTTTCGTCCAGCTCAAGATCCTTCACCGGGTTTACGTGACGGGGCCAAGGCTTCTGCGTATGGGTTTTGCTGGTGACGGAATGTGTAAGCGTGGCTGTGGTGCGTTGGCGACTTTCATGCATATACTGTGGGAGTGCCCGAAGGTGGAGCGATTCTGGCGTGGTGTGCTTGAGGTCCTGCGTGTGGTGACGCGTGTTGCGCTGCTGCCTGAAGCGAGGAGATGCTTGCTGAATGTATGGGAACCGAATGACTATTCGGTCCCGCAGACGCGGTGGGTGACTCTGGGATACATGATAGCCAAGCGCGACATTGCTCAATTGTGGGGATCCCAGAGGCCCCCTGCGGTGTCGGCCTGGAAAGAGCATATGGATTGGTGTATGTTTCGTGAAAAGGTGGTGTATGTGGCGAGAGGTAAGCCTGGGGCGTGGGTGAAACTCTGGGGCCCCTGGAACGCCTACCGCGGGGGTATTTGTGAGCCACCACTGCTACCGGCTGCCTCGCCTGCTCCGTCTCCCTAGACGGCCCCCCTCCCTCAGCCGCGGGCGCGCGGTCCCCCAGTCCCTGATCTATTCCCATTCCCCTCTCCAGAGTTCTGCTGCTGGTTTGGATCCCCCACTTATGGAGCACGTGCTGTTATTTTGGATCACGGGTTGCCTTGCGGGTGTGGTTTTTTGGTGTTGTTTTGTTTCAAGAAAAGGGAACCGTACTGTGGGCTTGGAGCTGTGTGGCCTGCACCATTGATTACTCCTGTTTCACTGCTCTGCACTGCCTAGAGACTTTTACTGTAAGTGTGCAATATGTTTTTGTCATTCTAGCGGCCGGCCGGATGGTTGTAGGCCCATACCTGTAACTTTTACGAACTGCAATAAACGGTTTCAAAAAAAAAAAAAAAAAAAAAAAAGATATGTAGCCATATTTGTGACCCGTGTATCCGCAAGGACGGACACCCTATTGATGACAATTTGGGTTTTCTGCTGGTTAAGCTTGTACCCTGAGATAAGCCCAAATTCTGCCACTTTGTTACCTATTTCGTTGACTGCAGTTTGGGGGTCAGGTGTAACAACTGCAAAATCATCCATATAAGCGACGATTTTTGTCTCCAGCTCCTGAAATCTCATTGGTTTGATTGTAGAGTTTCCTTCAATTCTTCGTATCAGAGGGTCGATGTATATAGCGAAGAGTAATTTTGGAGTTACTTTTCATTACAGTGATAGGTCTGTATGATCCTGGTTCTCGCGGGGATTTACCTTTTTTTAAGAAAACGACTATTACCACCTGAGCCCAAGACTCGGGTATTGAGTTCCCCCCTTGTGCCTGTCTGAACGTTTCTATCATGTCCCGTGTTAATAGATGGTAAAAGATTTTATAAAATTCCAAGGTTATCTGATCCGGCTCCAGCCCCTTGCTCGATGGGAGATTTATCAGGGCACTGTGTATTTCTCCTCTGATAAGTTCATCTCCATAAGGTCTATATAATTAGTGGCAAATTGCTCTATTTGGATGTCTTTCAAATATTCACTAACCGAGTGACTGGATGACTTGAGTTCCTCCTGGTACAATTCACTATAATATTTATGAAACTCCTCTCATATACCCATAGGTTCTTTAACAAAATTCCCATCTTTATCCTGTATCTCAACTATCTACCCCATCACCCTTCTATGCCTTGTCCGAACTGCCAGCATATGTCCTTCTTGCTCGCTAAGTTCATAGCACCCCTCACCCCATGCAAGATATTTCTCAGCTGCCTTGGTCGATAAGATTTCCCCAATTTCAGCTATAGTAACCGCAATTTTATGCGTCCAACCCTCTAATGGTGCCCCTTGTGCTATTGCCCTTATTAACTCCTCTTCTAGAACCATTGCTTTATATAGTGTATTAGCTCGTTCGGCTTTGTTTTTTGTCCTTCGGTAGCTATGGCTAAGTGTCTCACCTCTGACCCGGCTTTGAATGCGTCCCAGACCACCCCACTACAAGCACTGTCCCTATTTATTTCCCAAAACCCCTCAATCCAGGTATTCATGTTTGCAATGTAGTCTGGGTCTTTTAGCAAACCTCTCTCGAATGTCCAAACTGAGTCTTTCCTCTCTGCCCCCTGGGATTAACAGTTAATACTAGAGGGTTGTGTCTGAGAACACTCTAGGGTACTTTTCCATGGCACTTATCTGAGGCTAAGTGAGATGAGGTAAAAAAATAGTCTTGTTGTGCTACCATTTTATGTGGGACGGGGTAATACGTTCTCCCAGGATCCGGAGCTTCAGTCAATGCCCAGATATCGACCAGACCGTTATTTTGAATCAGCGACAGCAAAGCCCTACACACCTTGTTTTTATGGCATATTTGCGGGTGCCCCTCTCCCATCTAATGCCCAAGCCATTGATGTTTAAGTTGCCGCATAATATGACTGGTGTTCCTCGTGAAGCCAGCTCTGAGTTCACCTCCCCTAAGACCTCCTGATCGTCGCCCATACACAGAACAGAGGGTTAAACTAAATTCACGGCAGCAGCCTTCTACCAACACCCACCATCCAAGTTTGTCGGCCTGGCAGTTCTTCCATTTGACATCACTCCTGCGAGATAATATAGCAACGTCTTTAGTCCTGGACCCCTGCGATGTATTCACAACCAAGTTATACCCAAGCTGATCCATTAGTTTAGCCCTGGACCCCTCAATGTGTGTCTCCTGTAAACACAAGATATCTGCCCTCGGCCTTTTCAATTCTATTGCAATCCTTTGATCATTCAGACCACATAGATTAATTGATCCTATTCGAATTTTCACCATCGGATATCCGGAAAACCATTCCCTGAATTTGTATTACCCAGAATTGACCTTAACTCCTCCTGTTTCATATCTGTGCTGTTTACATATAGCTTGTGCCCTCTAATTCTTTCATGAACCTCATGAACCAGTTTTCCACACCTGTTTTCCTCCCCCCTCCCAGTACCATCCCTCCTTGCCCTCCCTCCCCCTTCTCCTCCCCCACACTACCCCCCACCTGACCACCCCAAAATTTGAGCAAATAGGCCATGACATGACCCATGTGATGTCGCCTGTATGGCCTCCCAAGGTGCCCCCATTGCCTATCCCCTAGCCCCCATAAATTAAACAGATCCTACGTAATATGTCATCTTACCCCCACTTGTGAGAACAAAGAATGAAGAGGGTGATGATTGGGGGAAAAAAATATCCCACACTTTCTGTTATTTTCTGCTGTTTCTACGGGTGATTATTTCACCCTTCCCTCATTCCATTTTTGTTCGATCAATACAGACATATCTGCCCCATCACCCAGTCTCCGAGTGTTGTATCATCACACTCTACCTTCCTGTTGCCCCTGTAGCTCCAAGTTCTCTTGTTTCCTGTAGTTCCTTCAAGTAATCTTGAGCCTTAATTTCTGACGTCAGCACCCTGACTTTTCCCCTGTATTCAATTTTAAGGCGTGCAGGGCTCAACAGATAGGCTTCGGCGCCAAGTGCCTGGAATGGAGAAATTAATTGGTGTAATCTCCATCGCCTTTCCACCGTGGTATGGCAGAAATCTGGATGTGCAAAAAATGTGTGGCCGTTATAGGATCGTTTCGCATCTGGTCTTGCCTTATCTGAAATGGACTGCCAAAGGAGGAAATTCCCAAAGAAGATTAGGATCGCCCTAGGTCGTTCCAAATTTCCAATTACCCTGCTGTGATGTTTTTTTTCTGGATAAATGGAAAGCGATGAGCCCACTGACTCTCAGAGTCCCAGTTTGATAGCTCGGGGAAGGCTCCTTTCAAGATGTCTACTATAAAATTTCTTACATCGCTGCCTTCCCTATTTTCTGCAATCCCTAGGAATTGTAGTTTGTTTCGGCACTGGCGATTCTCAAAGTCTTTGAGTTTTGACATCATGTCACCTGCCTGTTTCTCCTGAAGCTTCTTGTGTTCCCGCATTTTCCCTATCTCACGCTCGAAGGTCGCTGTTCTCTACTCTACATTTGTCACCCTTTCTTTAACCCCTTCGCTGCTAGACCTTTCCCCCCGTGCTAATCCTTTTTTTGGGCTATTTGGGGTAGTTCGTGCTTAGGCCCCTGTAACTTTTTGACTACATATGGTATCCACACCAAATTTGCGTCCTTTTCTTCCAAAAGCATGGGCATTCTAAAGGTACCCAGGGTTTGTGGATTCCCCTGGAGGGGACCCAAAAACTAGCCAAAATACAGCAACATTTTGGGGTTTTATTAAAAATGGGAAAAAAGGGCTACAGATGAAAACATCTGTTTCTTTCCCTGCAAATGGTATCAACAAAGGGGTTGTGGTGCTGAAATCACCATCTTCCCAGATTTCAGGGACAAGCAGACTTTAGTCAGAAAACCAAAATATTTTACACTGTTTTGGCATTTTTCCTGTACATAGCCTATTTTTGCTGTTTTTTGTGCTGTCAACGTTGTTAGACCTGGGATCCCTTGTTGGCTGAGGTAGGTACCTTAGGCCAAGTAGGGACCGCGTTCCAACATCAGGGAAAGGAAGTCACCTTCTTAGATAGCCCTGCTCACCCCCTTGATACCTTGGCACGAGCAGCCAGGCTTATCTTCAAGGCAAATGTGTAAAGTATTTGCAACCACGCTCACAATAATCCAATGATGACACCACAAATAGACTCCACACGAGTTTTATAAAAACGAGTATAAACTGTATGTGAAAAGATATTCAATAAGACCACATGCTATAAAACCAACATATGAGGTTGTGTAATATTTCTCCTAGCCGGTTGTTAGGCCAGCCAGCCCTTGTAAGTTCTGGCGATATTAATGAGCACTTCTAAACATTCTCCTGTACTCCTAATATCATGTCATACAGATCTTAATGCTAGAATCAGGCACTTTTGCAATGTAAAAACACTGTAATGTGTAACGTAGCAATCAGACACTCTGCAATGAAAAGGATGCAATGTGTAACGCAATAATCAGGCACTTTGCAAGGTGAAATAATGCAATGCGTAATACAACAATCAGATATGTCATTATGCAAAATTAAGGCAATGCGTAATACACTAATCAGGTAATTCGTTATGCAGGAATAATGCAATGCGCAATACGCTAATCAGGCAGTTCGTCATGCAGAAACAAGGCAATGCGTCATACGACAATCAGGTAGTTTGTTATGCAGGAATAATGCAATGCGTAATACTCTAATCTATGCAGAAATGATGCAATGTGTAATACGACAGTCATTAACTCAGTTTTGCAGAAATGGAATAATACGTAATACACTCTGGCCCCGATCACTGGGCCTTAGGCGGTCTCTCCACCTCTCCCTCTGACTTGCAGTCAGCCTCTCTCAGTTGCCCATAACACGGTACGATGTAATCAAAAAGTGCAGCTTCGCACTTCGACCCCTGCCCCTTGGCAATACGGGCAGTGATACGAACCAAAGCAAAGTCTTGTACTGTCAACACGAGAGAGAGGCCGAGAGCGTCTCTCTCCGAGCCAGTGCCCCGCCCCAGGAGTCCACACATGTTACCTGGGGGGTGCACACTCACTCTCCTCTCCTTGTCCAGCGGCTGTGCCTCCAATGCAGCTTTGTGAAATGGCAACGGTGGCTCGGGCCGGCAACTCAGCTCCTCCGGGACTGCCGGTCCGTGCCGCTTCAGTCACCAAGATCTTAGGCTGCCACAAAGCACACGCACACAACGTTGCTGAGTCTTGCTTATGCTTTGGGTGCCCGATAACTGGGCACTCCACACACAGGTCTCAGGCTGCACGAAGATCATGTGCACAGCATCGCTGAGACTCACTGTACTCTAGTGCACACGATAACAAGGCAAATCCTCACGAAGGTCTCACGGTGCACAACGCACCCTCACACAGTGTCAATGAGACTCACTTGGATTCCGGTGCACACGATAACAGGGCAAATCCTCACGAGGGTCTCACGGTGCACAACACACACGCACACATTGTCGATGAGACCCAGTTGGATTCCGGTGCACACAATTACAAGGCAAATCCTCACTAAGGTCTCATAGTGCACAACACACACGCACACAGCGTCGATGACTCATTTGGATTCCGGTGCACAGGATCACTGGACAATCCTCACAAAGGGGTTCAGACTGCACAAACCACACACACACCGCGTAGCTGATCCTTGCTTGGACTCCAGGTGCCCACGATCACAGGGCACGCCTTACGAGGGTCTCAGGCTGCAACAAGCACGCACACACAGTGCCGCTGAGACTCTCATGGAAACTTTTGTGTTTCTGTATTTCCGAACTGGGAGTCAGCTCACCTCGGGCCCTTGGGCATAAGTTACTTCAGGACACAGCACACAGCAAAGTCCTTCAAGCAGGGGGACACAGCACACAGCAAAGTCCCTTTTGCCTTTCCTTGGTTAAAACAGCAAACTGCAAGCCAGCCCCAGAACACACAGCAAGGGTCAGTCCTATCCTTCAGTCTCTTCAGTTCTTTCTTCCTTGGCGAAGGTCCTCTTGCCCATGAAGTAGCTCCAGTCTTGTTCACACTTGATCAAGCCATTCTCCAAAGTTCAGGGGCTTCAGCACTCATAGATATACCCCTCAGTGGCTTTGAAGTCTTTGTGTTTCAGGGGGCACTGACCCCTGTTTAAACCAGTTCTGGGTGCCTCCCTGTCAGTGACACCTCTCTTCTTTTGTTTAGTGGGGGTCTGGATTCTCAATCACTCAGCAGGAGTTGAGCCAATTGTTTTATAGCAGCAACCCAGGCCTCTTCACCACTAGGGGCTTCTCCTTCCCCTACACTCCAGATGCAGGTCAGCCTGTTGCTGTCTCACCTCCTCCCCTGGGTCAAAACATTCCCCAGATCCTATCGCTTTCAAATCCCGACAGTCAATCCGCAGCCAGGCAGAGACACACAGAAATTTCAGAGCACAAAAACGCAGCCACTTCTAAAAGAGTGGCTTCTGAACACACAATGCAAAAACCACCTACATAAAAAGATGTGTTATTACATTGTGAGTTCAGGCATACTAAACTTCACCTTTCCGTCTTAAGCCTTTGGGAAGATAAGCTGGAAAACATATTACACAGCCTTCCCATTCTGTCCTATCGGCAAGATGGCATTTCAACAGTGAAAAATGAAATGGAGATTATTTCACTGTCAGGACATGACACACACCTTAGTACATATCCTACCTTTCACATGCACTACACCCTGTCCAGGGGGTTCCCTAGACCTACCATAGGGGTGTCTGATGTGCATAAAAAGGAGAGGCTCAGGTCTGGCAAGTGAGTGCACTTGATAGAACAACATGGCAGTTTAACAAACTGTGTGCATGCCCTGCAATGGCAGGTCTGAGTTTTAAGGCTACTTGTGTGGGTGGTACAAATAGTGCTGCAGGCCCACTAGTCCCATTTGCATTACCAGCCCTGGCACACATAGTGCACTTTACTATGGACTTTATTAGTAAGGCAAACATACCAATCATGGACAACCAATTACCATTACACTTTTATCCAGGGAGCACTTGCACTTTGACACTGGTCAGCTGTGGCAAAGTGTCCAAAGCATCTAAGTTAGTCAAAAATAGCGGAGGTAGAGGCAAAAAGTCAGGGGTAATCACGCCAAGAAGTGCCAGGTCTAACAAGCGTCCTTCCAGGTAATGGTGGAAATGGGTATATAAGCAATAATGGATCCTGGAAAACTTTGGGGCATATTTACAATATTTACAATAACTGGCGCATCCCTGCATATCAGCAGGGATGCGCCAGTTATTGTGCGCCACAGCTCCGCCACCATTACCAATGCATTAACAATGCGGCGTACTATGGGGCAAAAACAGCACAGATGCGTGACGCATCTGTGCCGCAAACGTGGGGCATTGCTGGAGTTGCGTCGCAACCGCGACGCAGCTCCAGCAATGATCTGGGGGGCCCTATCTTGTCAATGCTGCGTCAATCCTTACGCCTTCTTCAGGCAGGCGCAGGGTTTTGACGCAGCATGGGCCGAAAAGTGACTGAGTGAAATCTTGTAGATTTCCCTCAGCCACTTTTAGGAGGCGTTCCTGCGCCGGAAAGCCCCCCCTGCACAGGAACACCTACATGTGGCACAGGGCTTTACAACGTGACGCATCTCCCAGATGCATCACGTTATAAGTACCCCGCACCATGGCGCAGGATTTGCGCCGCCGCTGCGTCACAAAAGTGACGCAACGGCGGCGTAACTGAGACGCAAGGGACTTGTAAATCTGCCCCAATACATTTTAGAAAAGTAGACAATATTCTGAATTCAGCAAAGGGTTATTTGTGTAGATCCTTCAAGGTTTCTTTATAGAAACTAACAGTTGAATATAGAAAAAAGTGAAAATTAGTTGAAAAAAAGCCATTTGTGTCAACGTTTTCACCTGTAACTTCTTCTAATTATGACAGCTGTTGGAAAGCAATATACCATTACATCCGCTGGACCTTTCTGGGTGTGGGGATATATAGGACTTGTAGGTGTACCAAGAACACGACGAACCCAGAGCCAATAACTGAGCAGCATCTTGTCATGGTTTTTTATTATGTACAGGGTATATAGCAATTAATTTGGGAAAATATATACATGGAAAAATCGGTATGAAAGACACCTATGTATTTCTGAAATTGGAACCAAATATAGAGTTTAGAAACAGTAGATATTTGCACATTTCCGAAATTGTGAGTACCCATACTAGCATGAGAATTATAGGTAATTTTTCAAAATGAATTCTTTTGTACACATTGTCTTTCATTTGGACGGCAGAAATGAATCAAAAGTCAATAGGTAATAACAGTTGCCCTTCAATTCTGTGTTACCCTAAGTCTCCCGATAAAAAGGGTACCTCACTTGTGAGAGTAGGCTTAGTGGCCACGACAGGAAGCGGCTCAAAACGCAACGTGGACACACTTTATTTTTACAGTGAAAACGGACCCTTTTTTTGCAACGTGCCTAGCGTAGATTTTGAGCCCTAGCTCTGCTGGCACCTAGGGAAACCTAGCAAACCTATACATTTTTGAAAACTAGACACCCAGGTAATCCATGATGGGGTGACTTGACTGGCCTTTACCAGGTTCTATTACCCAGAATCCCTTGCAAACTAAAACATTTGTTTAAAAGAAACACATTTTTCCTCACATTTTTGTGGTGGAAGGTTCTGTAATCTGCGTGGATACCCACAATTCTACCCACCCCACATTTCCCAAGGTCACCCAAGAAAAATGGTACCTCACTTGTGTGGGTAGGCCTAGTGCCCGCGACAGGAAACGGCCCAAAACGCAACATGGACACACCACATTTTCACTGTGAAAGCAGACCCTTTTTCTGCAAAATGCCTAGCTGTAGATTTTGAACCCTAGCTCTGCCAGCACCTAGGGAAACCTAGCAAACCTATACATTTTTGAAAACTAGAAAACTGGGGAAAACCAGGATGGGGTGTCTTGACTGGCTCTCACTAGGTTCTACTACCCAGAATCTCTTGCAAACCTAAAAATGTGTCCAAAAAAACACATTTTCCTCACATTTCTGTGGTGGAAAGTATTGAAATCTGCGTGGATCCACAAAATTCCACTCACCCCGCATTCCCCAAAGTCTTCCAAGAAAAATGGTACCTCACTTGTGTGGGTAGACCTAATGCCCGCGACAGGAAACTGCCCAAAATGCAACGTGGACAAACCACATTTTCACAGTGAAAACGGACCCCTTTTTCTGCAAAGTGCCTAGCTGTAGATTTTGAACCCTAGCTCTGCCAGCACCTAGGGAAACCTAGCAAACCTATATATTTTTGAAAACTAGAAAACTGGGGAAAACCAGGATGGGGTGTCTTGACTGGCTCTCACTAGGTTCTACTACCCAGAATCTCTTGCAAACCTAAAAATGTGTCCAAAAAAACACATTTTCCTCACATTTCTGTGGTGGAAAGTTCTGGAATCTGCGTGGATCCACAAAATTACACCCACCCCGCATTCCCTAAAGTCTTCCGAGAAAAATGGTACCTCACTTGTGTGGGTGGGCCTAGTGCCCGGGACAGGAAACGACCCAAAACAGAACACGGACACAACACATTTTCACAGTGAAAATGGACCCCTTTTTTGTAATGTACCTAGCTGTAGATTTTGAACCCTAGCTCTGCCAGCACCTAGGGAAACCTAGCAAACCTATTCATTTTTGAAAACTAGATACCCAGGAGAATCCAGGAGGTGTTGACTTGTCTGGCTCTCACCAGGTTCTACTACCCAGAATCTCTTGCAAACCTAAAAATGTGTCCAAAAAAAGACATTTTCCTCACATTTCTGTGGTGGAAAGTTCTGGAATCTGCGTGGATCCACAAAATTCCACCCACCCCACATTCTCCAAAGTCGTCTGAGAAAAATGGTACCTCACTCTTGTGGGTGGACCAAGTACCTTCGACACAAAACGTATTGTGGAGACATCAAAATTACCTATCACAATACAACCTGGTTTTGAAAGGGGGGTCACCTGGGTTTTTGGCTTGGAGGCCATCTTGGGAAACTACCAAATCCACACATTTCTCATAAACTAGACATCCGGGAAAGTCCAGCGAGGTATGGCTTTCGTGGATCCCCCAACGTTTTCTTACTCAGAATCCCCTGCAAACCTCAAATTTAGAAAAAAACTTCAAATTTTTCTCAAATTTCTGTGTGGGAAAATACTGGAATCTGCATGGATCCACAAATTTCCTACCACCAAGTGTTCCCCCAGGTCTGCCGATAAAAATGGTACCTTACTCACATGGGTGGGTCAAGTACCCACGACAGGCAAGGGCCCAAAACAAATTGAGGAGACATCAAAATTACGTATCACAAAACAAACTGGTTTTGCAAGGGGGGTCACCTGGGTTTTTGGCCCTGGGCTCGGCAGCCATCTTGGGAAACTACCAAACCCACACATTTCTCAAAACTAATCACCCAGGGGAGTCCAGCGATCCCAGAACTTTCCATCACAGAAATGTGAGGAAATCTTTCTTTTTTTTAAACTAAATCTGAGGTTTGCAAGGGATTCTGGGTGTTAGAACCTGGTGAGAGGCACACAAGTCACCCCATTCTTGATTCCCCTTGGGTGTCTAGTTTTAAAAAATGCACAGGTTTGCTAGGTTTCCCTATGTGCCGGCTGCGCTAGGGCCCAAAATCCACAGGTAGGCACATTGCTAAAAACAAGTCTGTGCCTAGTGGGCTTTCTGCCACCCAGGGGGGTAATGGTGGGGGTTGTCCGATATGCCCCCAAGGGGACAAAAAGACTTTGGCAATTTTTTGGGGCAATGGGGCATTTGTATGCCCATTCTGGGCAGCCCCCACCCCTTGCATAAAACAGCCAGCGTAATCGTTGGCGCCTAGTGGGCTTTCTGCCCCCCCTGGGGCAGATCAGGGGCCACTGCCCCGGAGCAGAAAGACTGTGGGATTTTTGGGGGGGAGGTGTGAGCATTGGCATGCCCATTCTGGGCTAACCTCACCCCTGAAGTAAAAAGAAAATCCTGAAGCTTAGTGGCCTTTCTGCCCCCCGGGGGGTAGGTAACGGGCTGTTGCCCCAATATGCCTCCGGGGAGGGGCAGAAAGTCTGTGGTAATTATTTTTGGGTGGGGCATTATCATGCCCATTCTGGGCAGCCCCCACCCGTACATTATATAAAAAAAATCCCTGGTGCATAGTGGGATTTCTGCCGCCCCTGGGGGCAGATCTGGGGTTATTGCCCCATCTAACCCTGGTGGGAGCAGAAAGACTGTTGCATTTTTTTGTGGGGGTGGGGGCATTGGGCTGCCCATCTTGGGCACCCCCACCCCAACATCAATAAAAAAGAAATCCCTGGTTTCTAATTGACTTACTGCCCCCCGGGGGGCAGATTGGGGGCTACTGCCCCCATCTGCCCCTGGGCTGCAGAAAAACTGGAATTTCACTGGGTGTGGGGGCATTGTCATGACCATTTTGGGCAGCCCCACCCCAACATCTATAAAAAAAATCCCTGGTTTCTAGTGGGCTTTCTGCCCCCCGGGGGCAGATTGGGGGATACTGTCCCATCTGCCCCCTGGGGGGCAGAAAGACTGACATTTCTCTGGGGGGGGGGTGGGGGCATTGCCATGCCCTTTTTGGGCAGCCCCCACTCCAACATCAATTATTTTTTTTAAATGGTTTCTAGTGGGCTTTCTTCCCCCCCGGGGGCAGATTGGGGGCTACTGCCCCCATCTGCCCCCTGGGGGAGTAGTAAGACTGACATTTTTCTGACGGGGTTGGGGGCATGACCATGCCCTTTTTGGGCAGCCACCACCCCAACGTCAATAAAAAAAAACTGGTTTCTAGTGGGATTTCTGCCCTCCCGGGGCAGATTGGGGGTTACTGCCCCTATCAGCCCTCAAGGGGGGGCAGAAAGACTGTTGTGCCCAAACAAATATGGGGGGGAGCAAAGACCCTTGTCCAAGGGGCCGCTCCCCCCTCCCAAGTGCTAGTGGGTGGATCCCTGCTTGGGGATCACCCTCCTGGGGTGATCCCCAAGCAGGGATCCTCTAGGGAAGGGTACCATTGGAAAGGGGAGATTCTCCCCTTTCCAACGATACCTCTCCCAAGTGTTTTGGTAATCGGGGGCTGAGATAGCCCTACAAGCACTGAAACACAAAAACTGAAACTAAGTTTCAGTTTCGTTTTCAATCTAATTTATTTATTTATTTATAAAGTTTTATATAGCGCGAACAAGATCCCAGGGGATATCAGAGCGCTTTACAATCCAATTAGAACAGGAAACAACCACAGGAAAAAAAACCACAAAAAAAAACCCACAAATTAACCATAAAGTGCACGAAAGTTCGCATTGAAGTTAAGTTAAACAAAGTACAGTGTAAGGACAGCATAACAAAGAATGTCAATGGAGGAAGGAACAATGTCAATGGGCCAAGGTGAATAGCCCAATTACTGAAGGAGTTTGTTCATCAGGAATCTTTTGACTTCCAGTTTGAACACCGTTGTACTGGTGATTCTGCGTATTTCTGGAGGAAGAGAGTTCCATATCCTTGGAGCCGCACCGGAGAAGGCTCTGTAAGAGGTTCTCTTTTTGTTAAAGATAGGTGGTTTCAAAAGTAAGGTAGTAGCGCTTCTAGAGACTCTTGCACCACCAGATAGCTCGAGTTTTTGCACCAGATACCTGGGCGCCTTGAAGTGGATTGCTTTGTGGGTCATCGTGGCAATTTTTAGCTGGATTCGTGCTTCAAAGGGGAGCTAATTTAGCGTTTTGAGGACTGTAACCGACCGACCCCTGCCCTCACCCCGTCTTCAACAAGGCCGACGCTGTCATCGCACCCCACCTACGGAACATCATCAACACCTCCTTCGACACCGCTACCTTCCCGGAGAGCTGGAAGCACGCCGAACTAAGCGCTCTACTAAAGAAGCCATCAGCCGACCCCACCGACCTCAAGAACTACCGCCCCATCTCGCTGCTCCCGTTCCCTGCAAAAGTAATCGAGAAGACCGTCAACAAGCAGCTGGCCGCCTTCCTCGAGACGAATGGATCCTTCAACGTCTACATGAGCCCCCTCGCAGCCATCGCATGCCAACACAACCTCAACATCATCTCCTACGCTGACGACACCCAGCTGATCCTCTCCCTCACCAACGACCCCGCCACCGCCAGAGCCAACCTACACGAAGGGATGACAGACGTAGCCAAGTGGATGATGAACAGCCGCCTGAAACTGAACTCGGACAAGATAGAAGTCCTCATCCTGGGATCTTCACCCTCCGCCTGGGACGACTCCTGGTGGCCCCCCGCCCTGGGCAGCGCATCCAAACCAACAGACCATGCACGCAACCTGGGCTTCATCCTGGACTCCTCCCTCTCCATGACCAGACAAGTCAACGCCGTCTCCTCGTCGTGCTTCAACATCCTGCGCATGCTACGTAAGATCTTCCGGTGGATCCCCACCGAGACCAGGAAGACGGTCACCCAGGCCCTCGTCACCAGCCGTCTGGACTACGGCAACTCCCTCTACGCCGGAACCACTGCCAAACTCCAGAAGAGACTCCAGCGGATTCAGAACGCCTCAGCACGACTCATCCTGGACATCCCCCGTCGCAGCCACATCTCCGGACATCTGAGAGATCTGCACTGGCTTCCGGTCAACAAGAGAATCACCTTCCGTCTCCTCACCCACGCACACAAAGCCCTACACAACCAAGGCCCAGGATACCTCAACAGCCGCCTCAACTTCTACGCTCCCACTCGCCAGCTTCGATCAACCGGCCACGCCGTCGCCGCCGTCCCCTGCATCCGAAGAGCCACCACAGGAGGAAGGTCCTTCTCCTACCTGGCCACCAAGACTTGGAACTCCCTCCCGACCCACCTCCGCCTGACCCAAACCACCTTGCCTTCAGGAAGCAGCTCAAGACCTGGCTGTTCGAGCAGTAGCGGACCCCCCCCCCATCGCCTTGAGACCCTCCGGGTGAGTAGTGCGCTATATAAATGCCTTGATTGATTGATTGATTGATTGATTAACCAATCTAACAGCAGCATTCAGTGAAGCCCTTAGCGGAGCCAGGGTGTATTTGGGCAGGCCACAGAGGGTAGCACTGCCGTAATCTATTCTCGGTAGGACCAGCGCTTGAACCACCTGCTTGAAATCCTTCAGTGGAAGGAAAGGTTTGATGTTTCTGAGGGTCCTAATCAAGTGGTTTGCTCCTTTACATGTAGTGCTGATATGATTTTTCATATTCAGGTTATTATCCATGGTGATTTTCAAGTAGAGTTGCGTGTCATCGGCATACATGTGGAAATGAATATCCATGGAGTTAAGAGCGTTAGCTAAAGGTTCCAAGCAGAGGTTGAAGAGGGTAGGAGATAAAGCAGATCCTTAGGGGACTCCCATGAGAACGGGCGAAGGCTTGGAGAGAGAGTGGTTTGCCTTGACTCTTTGCGATCTGAGATGGAGGAAGGACGAGAACCACTGTAGCACCTGATCACCAAAACCCATCCTGTTTTGCAGAATGGATAAGAGGATGTCATGATTGACCGTATCAAAGGCAGAGGAAAGGTCAAGGAGGATCAGGAGGCAGGATTCATTTTGATCGAGAATCTTTAGAATGTCATCCATTACATGAATGAGGGCCGATTCAGTGCTGTGCCCCGTCCGAAAGCCGGATTGATGTTGGTCCAAGAGCTGGTAGTTCTCAATGTGGGCACAAAGTTGGGCCTGAACGCATTTTTCAAGGAGTTTCGCAAGGGTGGGTATGTTGGAGATAGGTCGGAAATTATTGAGGTCTGTCCTATCAGCGTAAGGTTTTTTTAGTATAGGGGATACTTGAGCTGCTTTTAAGCACTCAGGGATTGTGCCTTGGGAAAGAGACGCATTTACAATCCTTGGCCAGGTAGGGATGAGTGCATTCTTGATTTCCTTGAAAATGGAGGGGGGTAGCGGGTCACTGAAGTGGTTGGACGGGTTGATATTCCGGAGAATCTTTTTGATGTCTTGTTCACTGAGCGGGGTAAAGGTGTCCCAGGCCGTGTTGTACTTAGGGGTCAGGGGGGTAGAGTTAAACTTTTCAAAGAGGACAGGTGGAGATGCTGCTCTGGAGGAAAGGAGTTCAGCGTTCTTAGCAGCGAGGTCAGATGATATGAGTTTAGATTTCTCAATGAAGAAGGAAGCAAGATCTTCACACGAGGGTGGACTGCTTCCAGGTTCCGATAGGTTTGGACCTACAATTGATTGCTGTTTGACCAATTCAAAAAGTTTCTTGGGGCAGTTTGCCGCTTGATCTAATTGGTGTCTGAAATAGTTAGACTTGGCGTTCCTGATTTGTTTGTAGTACATGCTCCTAGCATCTCTTTTAGGAGTTTAAGTTGGTGCGAAGAGGGATTCGTTCTCCAGGAGCGTTCAACTGCCCTAAGGTTGCGACGTTCCGTGTTTAGGTTTTCAATATAACACGGTTTGGAAATTTTAGTTGAAGCATTTTTATGTTTGAGTGGAGCAATGTCATTCATGATGTTAGAGATGGTCGCATTGTAGGAGTCAGTGAGTATCTGCACCTCCGTCAGATCCGCATGAGAGGAGAGGGCAGATGTACAGTGGGCGGCTAGCTCAACAGGGTTTACTAGTCTGAGGTCCCTTTTCCATATCTTTGATTTCGTTGGTTGGGCCTTCCACAGCTGTACCTCCTTGTTGATAAAAAAAAGGATGGAGTGGTGGTCTGACCAGTCACACGGGGTAATAGACTCCAAGGTGACGGTCTGCCCGTTTGAAATAATGAGGTCAAGAATTTTTCCTTTATTATGGGTTGGTTGGTCGCAATGCTGGGTCAGATCCTGATCACTTAGAAAGGTTTTGAGGCTAGAAACTGCCGGATCTATAGAGTTAGCCCAGTGTAGATTAAAGTCGCCAAGGAAGATTTGGGACACGGCTGAGTCACCATTGCTAGAAATGATTTCAAATAATTCCTCAATGAAGAGGAGATTATCTCCTGGGGGGTGGTAGAAAGTGTGAAGTTTACAGACCGGTAGGTTCTTACTTGAGATGTTGAGACAGAGATATTCACAGGAGGAGGGCGCAGAGGACTCAACGGGAGAGATCGAGAGTGTGTTTCTATGAATACAGGCTAAGCCCCCGCCAAGTTTCCCAACTCTGTCTAACCTAATAATATCGTGAGAGGGAGGTACTAGGATGTCGAGAATCGGAGTGGAAGCGGGATTTAACCAAGTTTCAGTGAGGATGATAATGTCTAAGTCCAGGTGTTGTATGAGATCGAAGATATCAGTGGCGTGTTTGCTGGCTGATCTGCAATTTAGCAGTACACATTTAACTCGTAGTGTCTTTGAGGAGGGAGGAGTCTGGGTGATGTTCTCAAGAGTGAGGTTGATCTTATTGCTAATGACGGCAGCGCCCCATGCGCACGATCGTCATTAGAATGAAAACCAGGGAAATGCCTCGGGAGGTTGGGGAAGCGCTTCCCCACCTCCGAGGCCCCCCCAAAAATGGAAATCCCTCCGCTATTTGAAGCTGGGGGGATTTCGTGCCCCTGTCCTTATGACGGAATGGTTTTGTCATGAGCACAGGAGCACTGGTGCTCATGACGGAACCATTCCGCCATGAGCGCCGAAGGGTTTAATTTCTGAGCACATTTTGCTCACCTTCTGGATGGATCCCTGTAATTTCTTTGTAGCCTGGTGTGCTCTACGATATTCTTGGCGAGCTTCCCCTTGCATTTGCTTGAGAGTGGCATAGGTTAGATTCATCGAGGGAGCATCATTAGGACTGAGAGCGGCGCTAGATGCTATTTGGGTCTGATCGGCCATGCCTTCGTTGTAAATGTGGCTTGTGGCAGAGTAATCCCATTTTAGCCTGTGGGTGGTTCCGCCATTGCTATCCATTCAGTGGTTTTCCCCCCTGGCTTTCGATCTGCGCTTTAGGGTAGCCCTATCATGGCTTTTATTAACAGAAGAGTCGTCAGTCCCTGATTCTTCGTCCGTGAGCCCAGGTGTGGAAGTTGAGAGCTCTGACTCATCTGTGAGGGAGAAGAACTTTTCTGCCCCCCATAATCCAGTGTTCACGTTGGGTTCTTCAGCCATGGTTCGCCCAGCTGCCCTTGGAAAGATGTTGCACCATTCTGGTAAGTAGCTATGGGAGTGTGTTGTGCAACAGTTTCACTCATTGTGTGTAGTTTCAATAACATACTCCGTTTCAGTTACTATTGACAAGCTGTCTGGGACAGACATAAGATTCCCATTACCTGCCTGTGCTGGAGCAGAGTTTTCTGTTGAAAATTTATTGAGTTTTAAGCTCCAGTTTTGTTTATATGTTATGATTAAAATTACTGATTTATAATCACTAATTATTAGTTTTGTTAAAAGTCTTGATTAATCAACATTACTAATGAGAGAAACTACACGTGGGAATGCATATATGTTGCTTAATAATATGTGAAATTTAATTAAACAAGTGTTGCTAAAGTGCTATTTGTTTCGTGTTTATGCTTTTAAAATAACGTGCTATGATGCTTTCTTGTGTCGCAGATGGCTAGGTAATTACATACACATAAGGGTATTAGTGGGGATTAACACTGTATAATCATTATGATGTGGTAACGTTGTTTTGTGTTTCTTTTAATTAAGATGGTCCGTTTTGGCCTAAACAAAGATGGCTGCTATTTACAGCCTGCGCTCGAGTGATTGAGATGTGACGAGAGGCCTTGCTGAACATGGTTGAAAGTCACCTGACCACAGCCTCTGTCTGAATTAAAAGTTTCCGTGAGGACAGCAGCTCCGGGCATGCTTCCAATTGCCCTTGGAAAAGAATAAAGCCACAATGAACTGAGATAAACCTGCGGTGGCTCTGCTATGGTACCAAGGAAGAGCATTCATGAATGTATCGCTTCCAAACTCGAGTTTCCTTCTTCCGTGTTTTTATTTTTGTGATTTTTCCTGAGCGGAGGTTTTCTGAATGTTGCCAGACAACATCCTTTCCTGCTCGCTCTGCTCAGCGGCTCAACGGACATTCAGAGTTTATTTGTTACTTTTATTTCGCTAGTTTTGTTATAAATAATGTTAGTCTAGAGAGGGTCTGAGGCCACTTCTTCCTGAACCTATGTTCGTGAGGATCGATGCTGATCGAGAGGACGACGACTCGGGAGACTTTACTGAGAGACCTGTCCTGACCCATTTAGCTAGAATAGGTAACTATGAGAATAATGATTCTGCTATTGATTGACTTGACTTTCTTTGAACTAATTTAGATAAAACAATTCTTTGTTTGAATAACAGTGTCGGGTGGTTATTTCTTTGTCATTTATTTCATGTATTTCTTGTGTTTAAAATTATGACTCAGGACATATCTCTATGGTCACATTGACCTCGCACTGGATGCAGATTGGTATAGGTTTCGCTCATATATACATTGTGGATAGAGTAATAGTAATGAATGTTAGTGTGATGGGCCCTAGTGTATGATGAGTGTATGTGCGTGCGACTGTAGGTTTACTCTATCCGTGGAAGTGGAGAGAATTTATATGCGCCGATCTGCAGCAGTTTCCTGGTAGCAGTATGATGGTTAGAGATTATTGTCTTTATCTAATAGATTGCTTGTACATAGGCTTTTTGATTCATTGATTTATTGATTGATGTTGGTATTTGTACTAATACTATATGTTGAAGTCGTCGTATTGAGTTCTATGTAGTGTGTACGGCTTCTGGAACGTGGGGAGCTGGTGACGGTTCCGTAGTAGGGCAGAGGGAAGTGAGTGCTGCTCTCGGGAAAAACTGGATTGTTGGAATTACCTGTACGTATGCAGGTAGAACGTGTGACAATTGAAGTTGCGCGTCACATTGTCTGGGTTCGGAATCAGTGACATCTTCATGTGTTACTATTAGGGATATATTTTCAGTATAAAAGGAGTGTGTATGGTAGCGAAGGTTATCTGTGAAACTCTGGTCTTAAGTCCCAGGGATCCGTAAGGTTCGCCGTTAAAGCTTACTGCTGGAGAAGTAATAGGTATTCTCTGAGCTTCTCTGAAGGACTGGGCAGAGGTAAGCGCTGCTTGGTTAACGTATGTTATAATTCTGTGGTGGGACAGATTGTTCGCTGTTCTCGGGAAAAGCAGGATTCTGTGTGCATGTGCTACATTTTCTGGTGTGTAAGTGCGTGAATGTATGAGCATTTAGTTGATTGTGAGACTCTTTGGAGCAGTCCTAGAGGAAACAGTTAATGGATGCATGTTAGAAGGGCAGAGTAGAGGGATGTGCTACTGTGTCAACGAAAGTAATAATTCCGTGGTGGAGCAGAGGCAAGCGCTGTTCTAGAGAGAATTGGGATTCTTGTGAGAAAGAATTTCTTTACTATTCTGTGGTTAGCGAAGCAGACAATGGAGATGTCTATATGTTGTAACTAATAGATTTTGTAGAATTCGAAACGAAGTCTACTGAAAAGGCTTTGTAAAGGAGGGGTAGACGAGTGACAGGAGACAGAGCAGAAGCGACTGCAGCGACTACTGACGTCATACAGACCGCGCTCTGATTGGGTAGTGGATCAGAACAGTGCTCGTGCTGGGATTGGTGCGTTGGTGTGAGCCGCGCAGGGATTGGAAGGAGTACAGGGTGACGTAGACGCTCCAGGATTGGTGCGTTGGTGTGAGTCGCGCTGTTATTGGACAGAAGATCGTACAGTTGCGGAAGGGACTAGAGAATATTGGTAAACGTTAAAATGTATTACCAACCGGAGGAAAAGAAGAAAAGATCCTTGTTCGGTAAAATTAAAAGGTGGTTCGACAAGGATAAAAACATAATAACTAGAGAAGAAGAATTGTTACCTCCGACAAGAACTCCTGCATCCTTCATGGTTGCGAAATATGGGTATCATACCTGTATATGGTTAGACAACTGGGCTAAGTACACTAAGAATGATGGTGTTTTAGCGTTCCCGGAACATGGTTCATTTAATTTGGCCGTGTTAAGAAATTTATGGGAAAAGATGATGTGTCTAGAGCCTAGACCAAGGCGACACAGTTTGAGGCGTTGGTGGAATGGGAAGATGAGGTGCATGAGCGAGAAAAGCAGAGGAGTGAAGGCAAATATAGGTATATATTTGGGAAGAAATATGATCGTGAAACTCATCATGATCGAATGAGGAGATGGCGAGATGCTAGTATGTCAGAGGGATTACATCCTATGAGGACAGTTGAGGAAACGGAAGGGAGGAAAGGTGCAGAAAAGGTGCCTGATACAGAAGTGAGAAGGTATGGGGCTAATGATTATGAGGATGAGGTTTTGGATGACATGATTTACAAGAGACCACCTCCATATAGACCAGAACCAGAAGAGAGTACGCCAGTTGCTACTCCAATAAGAGATACTTTGCGAATTGTGAAAACTGAAGTTGTGACACCTGATCTGAAAAGTGGTAGCTCTTTCACGGAAAGGGAGAGAGAGAGAGAGCGGGAGAGAAAGAATCGAGTCAGTGACGAGAAAACAAGAGAATTAGCCAGAACCACATCTGAGCTGACTGAGAAAATTAGAGAGCTGACGAAAAATCTGGAAGCTGTTACAGTGCCTGTAACAATAGGTCCGGTTGTGCCTATTTTTGATAAGCAAAGAATGGGTGAAAATGGTTTGACAGTTCCCTATGTTGGAAATGGTTTGGTTGGTTCTTGCACTTTGGAGGAATCAAGAATGAGGACAGGAGAAAATAATTTGAGACAGTTGAGACATGACACATGTAGTGGAGGATCAGATGTACAGCCTAATTTAGGATTGAATACTGGTTGTTTGGGAGGAACGATTTTGGAACCACAGAGGATGGCAGAACAAGTGGGTGCAGTGAAAAAGTCTACAGAAATAACAGCTGAGGATTTGAATGATTGGTTGAAAGTTCTTCAAAAGAAGGATAAAGATTCACAGGCAATTGATGTAGCCAGGTTGCGCATAGAATTGGAGGAGCTTATTGCAGGAACAATTCCTACAGATATACTGAAAAATCATCATGATGGAGAGTTGTTATTCATGTGCAAGAGCATCACCTGGAGGGCTAAAAGTACACATGATAGGTTAAGAGCAACGGCGAGTGAACAAGGAGTTGACATGGATAAGGTAAAAGCTTTGCAGAAGCCTTACAGGGTGGATTTCTCCGATAAAGATATTGGGAATCTAAACGGTACTGGTAGAACAGGACAGATTAAGGAAATGATTGCCTTATTGCGAAAATGGGGTGATGTGGAAAAATGGAAGGATAGATGGTACAAGAAAAGGGAAGATTCAGTGGACAGGACTTACTCAGCTTTCCCTATGAGAGAAAAGGAGAAAACAGTGGATGCTTATCCTATGAGAGAGATTCCTGGAGGAGGATATGTACATGTCCCATGGACTAGACAGGATATTTTGTCATTTACAAATGATTTTCCTCGACTGAGAGAAAAGCCCGTCGAGTGGTATAGGCAGGTAGACAGGTTTGTGAAATTGTCAAAAGTGCTGTGGATTGACCTGAATAGTCTGTTTGATATAATTGTTCCAGCAGACTTGTGGGCAGAGTGTAAAATAGTTGTAGATTGGCCTGCTAAGGAGTATCCAAGAGATCCGAAAACAGGAGCACCAGATCCAGAGGTGATGAAGAAATATGATCAGGTTATTGTGTTCCTGAAAAATAAGGTACCCCCGAAAGAGACAGACTGGGTTAGGATAGATCGAACACATCAGGAAGCGAAAGAATCAGTTCATGCTTTTTACGAAAGGCTGATACTGGCATTTAAACAGTTCAGTGGAGATGAACACCTGGGTGACAAGGATTTGAGTCATTTTGTTTACAGATTTGTATATGGCTTGAGACCTGAAATTAGTGAAAGAATACGTGAGCACACAGTTGATTGGCAGAGTAAAAAGATTGATGAAATCTTGAGACATGCAAAGTACTTCAGTGATGAGATTGAAGCAAAACAGAGAAAGCTGAAAGAAAAAGCAATGTGGGCACAAGTGAAGGTTGCTGAAAGACAAGAAGCACAGATGGTGGAACAAGCAAATAATCCAGGAAATAGACCCAGATATGCAGGAAAAGGAAAGGGGAATTTAGAGGAAGCGAAGAAAAAGTTCCCTTGTCACAACTGTGGACAATTGGGGCATTGGAGATCCGAGTGTACCAATCCACCATTAGTGAGTAATGAGAATAAACCCTTGAATCAACAGGTGCAGAACGAGGGGTGTAACCAATCAGCAACAACAACAGAAGGTTGTCAGACAGCAGAGCCAAGAGCCAAAACCACCCTTGCCGCAGAATAGAGGGTCCCAAAAGTATAACCAGGACTCGGGATTCTACAATGATGAGCAGGTAAACAAACCGAGACGTTCAAACCCGGTACAGCAGTACTGGTTAAAGAATGAGGGGAGTGAGTCTGAAGGGGACTATTGACGGTGCCGAAGAGAGGAGGAAGAGTGCATACTTGGTGCAACTCTAGAAATAGACCAGGCAGGACCATTTGTAGATGGGAAAATAAATGGGGAAAGTGTTACTTTTTTGGTAGACACAGGAGCGACAAGATCAACTGTCAGGTGAGCAGATATAAGAAATCTTCCTCTCTCGGACGAAGCAATTCAAGTGGTTGGTGTAGCCAATACACAGATTAAGACTCGTCTTACTGAACCAGTAAGGGTAAGAATAGGGAAATTCTCAGACATGCACAGCTTTGTAGTCTGTGACACTAGTCCAGTGAACTTGTTAGGTAGGGACTTATTGTGTAAGATGAACTGCACAATTTTTTGTACTCCGGATGGAATAGCTTTTGAAACACCAGATGAGGATGTTTTGTACAGGATGACTCTAGATAATAGAGAGAGTGAGATTGTTGGTACATATGCAGTGTTTAACCCAGATGATTTGCCTCAGGAGTTGAGACACACAGTGAAAACGGCAGTTTGGGATTTTACTGGAGAAGATGTGGGATTGATGAATAATGTAGATCCAGTGAAGATTTCAGTGAAAGAGGGGATTGTTTATCCTAATATTCCTCAGTACAGATTGACACCAGAAATAATTGAGGGAATAACTCCTATAATTGACAAGATGATTCAACAGGGTTTTTTGAGAGAGTTGCTGAGTAGCCCGTGTAATTCACCGATAATGGGGCTAAAGAAACCTAATGGAAAGTTCAGGATTGTACAAGATTTGAGAAAGGTTAACAAAATTGTGGTGGCATGTTGTCCCATTGTGCCAAATCCGTCAGTGATTTTGTATCAGATTCCTCATGATGCTGAGTGGTATACGGTGATTGATTTGTGTCATGCTTTCTTTTCAATTCCATTGCATCATGATAGCCAGCCGATTTTTGCATTTCGGTTTGGACAGCGTATTTTAGCATGGTGTCGTATCCCACAGGGGTATACAGAGAGTCCTTCGATATTCAATCAGTTGTTGAAGAAATCATTGGAGAGTTTGATCATGCCTGAAAGCTCAGTACTAGTGCAGTACATCGATGACTTACTTGTGGCATCAAAGACACGTGAAGCTGTGAAGTAGATACCATAGCTTTACTGAATCATCTGGCAGATGGAGGGTTAAAGGTATCTCCAGCCAAATTGCAATTTTGCAAAAAAGAGGTGCATTATCTTGGACACAATATTGAAAAAGGTTTGAGAAAGGTGACCGATGACAGGATCAAAATTATCAGAGGAATGAGAGCCCCAATGACCCAGAGAGAAGTGAGGATGTTTCTGGGGATGGTGGGTTATTGTCGTCAGTGGATAAGTAATTTCTCCCTGATAGCAAAGCCACTGATTAAATTGACTAAAAGTGAGGTGAGAGACCCATTGGAATTGGATGGAGAACAAATGGCAGCATTTGAAGAGTTGAAGAGCAGAATGTGTGAAGCCCCTGCTTTGGGAATGCCAGACTATGAGAAAGAGTTTGAATTGTATTGCAGTGAGAGAAATGGATGTGCACTTTCAGTGTTAATTCAGAAACATGGACAACTGAGAAGGCCAATTGCGTACTTCTCATCGACGCTTGACCCCGTAGCTGTGGGTTTGCCAGGTTGTCTGAAAGCAGTAGCTGCAACATGCAGAAGTTTGGAACAGAGTGAGGGTATAATAATGGGATATCCTGTAAGGGTATTCATACCTCATGATGTGGCAATTCTTTTGACAAGAAGCAGGACTCAGTACATGTCACATAGTTGGCTGACTAAATATGAGAAAATCATTCTGGGAGCATCAAATGTGACTCTTGAGAGATGTGTGAATGTGAATCCAGCAACTCTGTTGCCAGATGCTGACAATGTGAATGTGGGAGATGATGTTGATCATGATTGTTTGGATGTGCTTGATTACTGCACAAAACCTAGACCAGACATAAGAGATTTACCACTGCCTGAGAGTGATCATGTGTTGATTGTGGATGGATCATGTCTAAGGACTGATGATGGTGTGCTGAGTGCAGCATATGCAGTGTGCAAGGTTTCAGAAGTTATGGAAGCTTCGCCTTTGAAAGGAGTTAGATCTGCTCAAGTGGCTGAATTGGTGGCATTGACGAAAGCTTGCAAGATTGGGAAGAATCTGAGAGTGACTGTGATGACTGATAGTCAGTATGGATTTGGAGTCGTTCATGATTTTGGCCAACTTTGGCTACAGAGAGGTTTCTTGACGTCGGGTGGGACTCCAATAAAGAATGCTGAAGTGATTGGGAAGTTGCTTGAGGCGATACAGCTGCCTAAAGAGCTAGCAGTTGTAAAGTGTGCAGCTCATGGACAAGGAGATGATTTTGTTACTCTTGGTAATCGTTTTGCCAATGACATAGCACAGTATTGTGCAAAGAACAATCATTCGATTAATAGGGCACGAGAAAGTGAGATGTCTTTTTGTTCTGTGATGTTTACTAATGTCCTAGAAACGTGGGATGAAGTGAAACAGTTGCAGGATGAGGCAAGAGATGAGGAAATGAGAGATTGGATTAAGGCAGGTTGTGCCCCAAGAGAGACAGATCATGTTTGGATCTATAGAGATGGTAGACCAGTCATGCCTAATTCCATGCTGTTGACAATGGCAAGAATGTATCATGGCCAGGGACATCTGGGGTGGGATGCGATGATTAGGTCCTTCAAAAAAACCTGGTACAATGCAAAGTTCAGGCTAATTGCAGAGAGCATCTGTCAGAGATGTTTGATTTGTCAGCAGTTCAATACTGGAAAGAAGACAGTGGTGAGCCTAGGAACAATAGGCAGAGAAGGAGGTCCTTTTACCAGAATGCAAATAGATTTCATTGAAATGCCTCAGGTGAACAGATTGAGGTATGTTCTAGTGGTAGTCTGTTTGTTCTCAAGATGGGTGGAGGCCTATCCAACTAGGAGGAATGATGGAATAACAGTTGCAAAGTTACTGTTAAGAGAGTTGATTCCTAGGTATGGGTTTCCAGTGACAATTGAGTCGGACAGAGGTGGACACTTCTACAATGAGCTCATGGGTTTAATTTGTGAAGCATTGAGCATACAGCAGAAGCTACATTGTGCATACAGACCAGAGGCTTTTGGTGTTTTTGAGCAGATGAATGGCACAATCAAAAACCGAATTGGTAAGATGTGTTTAGCCACGGGAATGAAATGGCCTGATGTCTTGCCTCTAGTGCTAATGACTATTAGGTCTACTCCAGATAGAACCACAGGGTTGAGTCCACATGAAATATTAATGGGACGTGCAATGAGACATGCATTTGTGCCTGTCAACAAGTTGATGACAATAACTGATGACATGATTTTGGATTACTGTAAAGGCCTGGCTGACGCAGTTCATTCTGTGTTTCACCAGGTTGGAGAAGACGCAACCACACTTGAGAAGAAGCAAGCTCATGATCTAAGTCCAGGGGACTGGGTGAGGATTAAGGTGCACAGAAGAAGAAATTGCTTGGTTCCAAGGTGGGGAAGGCCAAGACAAGTTATTTTGACTTCAACGACTGCAGTAAAGTGTGCTGGTGTGAAAAACTGGGTGCATGCAAGTCATACTCTGAGAGTTCCAAATCCAAAAGAAGGGACTGGTAAGGAGTATTTTGAAGAGTCAGATTCCAGTGATGATGCAGAAACTGAACCAGTGAGAAGGAAAAAGAATCCTGAAAGGGGTGAAGGAGAAAGAGAGTTAGGTGATTCTTTTTTCTTTCCGAGAGAGACTTCAAGAGAAACACTGAGGGTCTCAGAGGACAGATCGGATTCTGTAAGAGTGCCTGAAGTTCCAACAAGCAGTAGAGAAGAAAGAAGAGAAAAGAGCAATTCCACAGAGACTACACCTGAATCAGATGAGGAGGTTGAAAATCCACTTGAGATTACACCTGAAGAAGCAGGGTTAGTAGAAGATAGGGAGGGACAGATTGCGGAAGACCCCCGAGGAGGTGTAGGGAACATTCCTGATAAGCTAGGTGAAGGGACAAGTAGACAGCAAGAAGATTGCGTGTCGGAGACCCGAGGAGGGACAGAAGCAGGGAAATCTCAATCGGTGGGAAAGAAGTCTGTGGAGCAAAAGAAAATTGTTCATGAACAAGAGGCAAATGAAACAGAATCAGATGAGAGTGAGAATGAGAAATCAGAGGGTCGAGTTCTGAGAAAGGGAACTTGGATCGGAGAGAGAAATAATGAAGAAGTGAGACCGAAGAGAAGTGTAAGAGGAGATCTTTGGCCTAACAGAATAAAGAGACTAAGGTACAGACTGACACGAGCGAATTCATCAAAAGCTGAACAGGTGAACGAGGTGTCTAGTCAGAATCAAACAAAGAGTGATAAACAGAAGATTACAAAAGAACCGGAAGAGATCAAGAGAATCAGAAAACCTAACCAAAAGTATAGGTCACCGGAATGGACGTACGTGGCACTGTCTGAAGGTGAAGAGGCAGAAAGTCAAGGAAATCCAGAGGGGACCGTACGAGAAGTGGTTGAGGAGAAAACTGTTGGGATCCTGAAAGTTATCTTGACTGACATTGGAGAAGAGTCGGATGCTCAGGATGTTGTTGAAGATTTGATACAATTTGATGTTGCTGAAGAAGAAGTGAAAAGTGATGAAAATCCAAATTGAGTGAACTAAAGGAGTCACTTGAAGAAAAGTGCAAAAGAAGAGAAAGTCTGAAATTAACTATTTGAGATAATATAGAGATCTAAATTTCAGTAGTGGAGTAGAAGAGGCTAAGTCAAAAGACACTGCCAAAGTAGTAAAATGGCTAACACAGAAAATAATCAAAGTAGATGTGTCTTCTTGAAAAGATGGTGTAGAATGTGCTGCTGCTGTACTGGATTATTAATGCTATTATGGGGTGTACTAGCTTTATTAGTTACTTTTAGAGTTACGATAGACACTTTTGGAATACATACTGAAAATGTGACTAACATAGAGAAGAGTTCACAGAAAGTAGTTCCGACTAGAATTAGTAACATTTACATACATAAAGATAAGTCAATTAATGATTTTTCTAGCAATGTTTTTTCAAAGTTGTTGTACGAATACGTAAAGACAATGGAAGTTAGGGATTGCTACGTCTGTATGCAATTACCTGCATCCGTTTCAGAAGGTGTTAGTTATCACCATTTACCAGCTACGTATGGGATTTCATGTAGTGTGTTAAGTAGTGTTTTTTATTTGTTAGGGAAAATAGATTATGAGATGTCTAACAAAGATAATATTTTTGGGCAATTGCCTATGAATAGAAAGCTGAATCCAGCTAAAGAAGCTAACATTTTTGCTGAGATTTTTGTTGAGTCAGAAGAATTAACATTAGATTACATTTTTAGAAACAATTTAACTTGTAGTTTGAAAGAAGAAGAGAAGGCTTTCCTAGACGTGGTAGAGGAAAGAAGAATGAGCATGCATGAGAAGGCAGGGAAATATAAAGTGAGTGAGACAATATGGGATATTGAGATGGGAAAGGAATTGAGGAATGGGGCTAGTCCAACCTTGGCTTTGGATGCACCACAGAAGGGTAAACTATGCATTACCAGAAAGAAATCCCAATATGATAGGTATTTTGTTGGGACTAGTGAGTGTCATGATACATACTTCATTGCAACAGGATGGGGTTTTAAAGGTGGAGAAGATCCAGTTTTCCCAGGAGTGTATTATGTTTGTGGGAACAAGGCTTATTACAAGTTGCCTGACCATTGGTATGGCACGTGTTATGTGGGCCTGGTCTTTCCAAAGATTTTCCATATAGATAGGATAGAAGATGTAGAACACATTAATTTACTAACACGATTTAAGAGAGAAACTTGGTCAGAAATTGTGGGTGATATTTTTGGAGCTTTAATTCCAGCAGTGGGAATTTCTTTAAATGCATACGGAATTCGGAAACTGTCAACAGTGGTGGATCGCTTATCGACAAGTACCGCTGGAGGGTTTCTTTTGGTAAATACGGAGATGATTGCCGTACGTGCCATGTCTATGCAAAATCGACTTGCCCTTGATATTTTATTGGCCAAGGAGGGTGGAGTTTGTGGAATGCTGAAAGTTCAACATTGTTGCACTTACATTCCTGATGAAAGCAAAGATCTAAAGGTCTATATCAAAAATATTACTGATTTGCATGAAGAATTAGTACCACTGGAAGCTGAAAGTATCTGGACTAAAATAGCTAATAAGATAGTTGCTGTTAAGAGTTTTATTGCTAAAATAGGTAGTACCATTATTGGTAAAAAATTATTTCCTTTGACATGTGTGATTGTTGCTTTATTGATACTAAGATTGGGGTGTTTGTGTTGTAAAAACAGGGGAGGGAAAAGGAGAATAATTAGAGGAAATATTGAAAAGAAACAAAAGAGGTCAAAGAGAGACCCACAAGAAATAGAATTAGAAGAATTGAGGGAAAGTGTTTATTTGGAGTCAAAGAGGGATGATGAGAGAGAGTCTGGTGTTTAATGTTGTGTCATAAAAGACATTTTCTATTTCTCCTAAAATTGGGACTACATTTTTTTTTTTTTGGGTTGGTTTTTTGTGGTGATAATATATCACCAAAGGGGGGATTGCTGGAGCAGAGTTTTCTGTTGAAAATGTATTGAGTTTTAAGCTCCAGTTTTGTTTATATGTTATGATTAAAATTACTGATTTATAATCACTAATTATTAGTTTTGTTAAAAGTCTTGATTAACCAACATTACTAATGAGAGAAACTACACGTGGGAATGCATATATGTTGCTTAATAATATGTGCAATTTAATTAAATAAGTGTTGCTAAAGTGCTATTTGTTTTGTGTTTATGCTTTTAAAATAACGTGCTATGATGCTTTCTTGTGTCGCAGATGGCTAGGTAATTACATACACATAAGGGTATTAGTGGGGATTAACACTGTATAATCATTATGATGTGGTAACGTTGTTTTGTGTTTCTTTTAATTAAGATGGTCCGTTTTGGCCTAAACAAAGATGGCTGCTATTTACAGCCTGCGCTCGAGTGATTGAGATGTGACGAGAGGCCTTGCTGAACATGGTTGAAAGTCACCTGACCACAGCCTCTGTCTGAATTAAAAGTTTCCGTGCAGCTCCGGACATGCTTCCAATTGCCCTTGGAAAAGAATAAAGCCACAATGAACTGAGATAAACCTGCGGTGGCTCTGCTATGGTACCAAGGAAGAGCATTCATGAATGTATCGCTTCCAAACTCGAGTTTCCTTCTTCCGTGTTTTTATTTTTGTGATTTTTCCTGAGCGGAGGTTTTCTGAATGTTGCCAGACAACATCCTTTCCTGCTCGCTCTGCTCAGCGGCTCAACGGACATTCCGAGTTTATTTGTTACTTTTATTTCGCTAGTTTTGTTATAAATAATGTTAGTCTAGAGAGGGTCTGAGGCCACTTCTTCCTGAACCTATGTTCGTGAGGATCGATGCTGATCGAGAGGACGGCGACTCGGGAGACTTTACTGAGAGACCTGTCCTGACCCATTTAGCTAGAATAGGTAACTATGAGAATAATGATTCTGCTATTGATTGACTTGACTTTCTTTGAACTAATTTAGATAAAACAATTCCTTGTTTGAATAACAGTGTCGGTTGGTTATTTCTTTGTCATTAATTTCATGTATTTCTTGTGTTTAAAATTATGACTCAGGACATATCTCTATGGTCACATTGACCTCGCACTGGATGCAGATTGGTATAGGTTTCGCTCATATATACATTGTGGATAGAGTAATAGTAATGAATGTTAGTGTGATGGGCCCTAGTGTATGATGAGTGTATGTGCGTGCGACTGTAGGTTTACTCTATCCGTGGAAGTGGAGAGAATTTATATGCGCCGATCTGCAGCACCTGACTAGGCGGTCTGTCTCCTCTCAGCCTCTTGCTCTGTGGCCTTGATGCCTGATCTGGCTGGGATGCTGCTCCTCCTGTTCCTCAATCTGCTCTCCACTCCGCTCTGTTGCAGAGAGTTGCACCGGCACGTCTGCTGCTGGGGCTGCAGCTACAGGGTCGGGGCTGGAGGAGTAAGTTCGGCCATTCTCCTTTCCCGTTTCCGCAGGCAAAGACAGAGGCAGGGATTCTTTGGCCATCACCGTGCCATTGGAAAACACCTCTGTGATGGGTAGTTGTTTACCACGGTCTCCGGGGATGATTCGGTAAACGCCCGTCCGCGACCCGCTCCTTTGCAGGCCTCGGGTCAGCCTCTTCTGCTCTCCCGGTTACGTTGCCGCGAAGGAGACCACGGCCCATCGCTGTCCCTCCAGGGTCTTTCCCTGCATCCTTCGGTGCTCTGTTTACTTTGGGGGCCATGTCCGCGGCCTGCAGTAGCCTCCAACGGGCATGGACTGCTAAATCTGCTTTACCTCTAAGAAAGGAGGCAACACATTGCTCCAGCCACCACAGCCCTTTACACCAAGTTGAGATGCTGCGCCCCACCAAGTAAGGGGAATCAGTTCTTTGCATTACAATACTTATTCAGATCTAAGCATTGTTTTATTTTTTATTTGAACTTCCTTTTGGTCCGCGCAAGCGGGGGTTCCACGAGGATAGGAGCAGGGGACCGGGGCAGCTCTCACCCGGCGATCAGTCAGCTGCCATCTTGCTCCCCCAGCTCCGAGTGCACAGACACATTCCTAAGAGGCATTTTCCTCTTTCTATGTTGCTGTAGAATGCAACACATATAGAAAGAGGAAAAAATGAGGAGAGATAAATATATTTTTCCTCGTTACGTCTCACCGCAAGAGGTGTAAGGATTTGGGGCTTTCCCCAGGCTTAAATGATTCGGTAAATCTGGTGCAGCATCAAAATCCATGGGTGTTGTGTGGAAACACCCACCACAATGCCCATGGAACACCTACCGAGTGCAGAGTAAGGCAACGCAGCGAACTGTTCTGCACTGCCTTACTCAAGATTTATGAGGCCTCTCCAAGCCACACAGGGTGAATTTGCGGGGATTCATAAATCTGATTCAGAGCCCTGCGTCACGCATGTACCAGTTTACATGGTGAAAAAGTGATGCCAGGATCTCATAAATAACCCCCCAGATATCTCTGCTTTCTGGTGAAAGCTATCTCCATTGTTTCACTTCTATGCTGCACCAAATTAGAGGTCACTGATGAGTCAAAGCTGGAGAGGTGTCCATCTGATAGATTTTGAACTATCCCAATGCAATCTTTCTAGTGAGAACAATTTATACCTCTTTGGTTGAGTACCACTTTGATGGCTCTTCCAGGAGAGACCCTGATGATACATTCTAAAGAGCATTTCGCCAAAAACGATAATTTACATTTTGCTCATAGTTTGGGGCGTCATCCAGGCTGCCTTCCGAATTTGAGGTACTGATGTTTAACCTATGATAAATATATAACATGAGAAACTGTTTCAATGTTCAAGGAGCATATACACCTTCAATGCACCTAATAATCGTCACTCTAATATATCCTAACTGAACATATGAGCTTAAGGCCTGTGGGCATTTGTGTGACCCACGTGTAGGAGGTAACATGTCAAAGAGCAGAATAAGACACACAGAAAGAAATTTACTTTTCCAAGCCTACTGTAAAGTAGCAAAAAATGCTGTAAATGCTGTGTCCATATGCAAGTATTCAGGTGCACCCGATGAAAAATATATACTGTTAAACCTCGTCTTTTGGTGCCAGTGTTGGTGTGCTGGGATAAAGACTGCTGGATTTTATCAAAAGTAACTGAGGTCTCAGGGAAGAGATGGTGTCTTCAGATGGAGGTTCAAAAATGAGGCTCAGTCATATTTGGATAGAAGAAGTTTACTTACTTGCAAAATAAGCAATTTAACCGAAGTATCTAGTTTAGGATCATCAATTACCAACTAAAAAAAGAATTAACATGCAAGAGTGCAGAAGGAGCAGATACAAATACTGAGTACTGTATCCAACTGCTTGTTTAAGAAACTTGAATTCGCTGTTCAGTATCATCTTTTAGTGTTACCCCTCAGGGGTATATCTAGCCAGGTAGAGGCGCAGAGCTGTTGGCAGGATAATGCAGAAAGTTTGCGAAGATAGAAACAAGGAAGATGATGGCTCAAACAAAGCATTCCCTTTTCTCACATTGAATATATAACTGGCGATGGTACTACCTAAATTATTTAATATTTAGGTGAAGAAGAGGGATTCTGAGACTGTTGCAGCAATAACAATGTAAACAACTACAAAGAGCTCACCAAGCAGAGGAACAGAAAGGCCCACACCAACAGCAGAGAGCTACACAGTGGTAGAATACAAGAGCAGTGAAAACTGTCTGAAACTGTATGAGCCAATTTGTTATGGCTGTTCATGCATACTTGGTGCCTGTAGAAATTGGAAAGAAAAATGCATTCCCGTCGTGATATTATTTTTTTTTTTTAGAGTTTTGTATAGAGCGAACTAGACCCGTAGATATCAAGTATCAGAGTGCTTTACATGAGCACCAGTTTCTTTACAGATGGACACATTAATATTTTTGTTAAACACGAGTAGATTAAGTGATTTGCCCAGAATAACAAGAAGTTGAAGTCTTTGCTGATACACGAACCCGGTTCTCCAGCTTCGAGATCGACTGCTCTAGCCCTAAGGCTACATCCTCTCCCCATATTAGTCCGTCTCTGTACATCTAAGCATTTATTGGCAGATGCAAACTCCTCTACATCTGTTTGCTGCCCTCTGTTGTCAACACATTGGACTGCGAGGACATGTCATGCTCCTCCAACATCTTTATGACACTTCTGTCCAAGGTCACTGCAATCTCTAGGCTACTCAAGCAGCCACTGTAGGAGATCCTAGGGTAAGCATAAAGCACGACCACCACCAGGGAACTGGAAAAGCCATTAGGTCTGATTTTGGATGACAGTCTCTGGATTTATAAATGGCTGCTTTATTTTGTCATAGACTTTGTTGTAAAACTTTATTGTTGGAGGAGCTGCCAGACCATCACGAATATATAAATAAAAATAGCTATAAAACAATCTCCAAAGTGTGAGTGTATTCTAAGTAGAAGTTGACAGGTCAGTGAAGAACCGGCTCGGGAAGACTTATCATTTCAAATACCGAGACAGAAACTGACTGAATACAAGGCTAACTTCTACTTGGAATACACTCACACTTTAAAGATTGTTTTATAATGAGTGGTACCGATATTATCATGGATCTTCTACCGAGTGGTATCACACAAGATATTCCCTTGAGGAAGGGACCTTGCTGTCCCGAAATGCTTCTGGCATGAAAATGAACAGGACATAAATAATTTGTGCAGTACATAAAATGTTATGATTTTACACTTATGTCAAATTATGTATCAAAGAAATTCATGCTATAAAGATTTTGTTGTTAGGAATAAGTATGAGGTACTAGCTGTATGGTACCAAATGCAATGAAACAATAATACAAAATGAATAAATAAATAAATACTTTAGAATAAAGTAACAAGCAGATTGGTTTTATATTGGGATTAACACATTTTATAATTTGGTTTAAAGTGAACCGTGCACACTGCATCCAAGTCTGCGTACTTGTTATATGTTGTTAGTTTATGTAATGTGAGTCGACAGCACACGCAGCGGTGCAGCACGACTTGATTATCTTGAAAATATTCTCATTTGGAAAGGAATAGGTATAGGAAATAGGAGTGCACCCCTCAGCAAAACATTGACTATACAGAATGTTTTTGTACCATTGGCCAAGTAGTGTGGCACAGATGTACTCTTTGGACGAGAGGATGCCATTTTGCAGCATTGCATTACAAGCCAAGTGAAGGATTAAGCTCTCAAACAAGGAATGCATCTCTGTGTTTATGTTCACACCTGCGAGTGCAAACCATACAGACAACCGTATTAACATCTTTTTTAGCTGGTCCTGTAGCGGATGCAGCAACAGGATAGCTTGGCCCATTGTACTGTCCTCCTTGCTAATTTCTTGTGTGAAAACCTCAAAAGTGAGTAGCATTTGTGTAAGGCATTGGACTATGCCCCATTTGTCCACATCCATGGTCATAGATTTCCCAATTGCATTTCCTGCTCTTTGAATGACTTAGTCGTTTATATGTTTGTACTACTCAAACAGATGTTGCAACATGTAATAGGTCGAGTTCCAACGTGTTGGCACCTCCTGTATCAGGACTTTGACTTGTGCTCTATTAGCATTCTGAATAATCTGCAATTGCTTCCAGGCTTTAAACAAATGGCTGAAATAAGTGCAGATTCTTCTGCAGGTGGTCTGTATGTTGCTAACTATGTCTTCTTTTTTTAGAAAGTCTTACACAACCAGGTTGGTGCAATGGGCCGAAAACAGGACCCTAAAATACCCACCGTCTGACATGGCCTTGACTATGTTACTGCCATTGTCTATGGCAACAAATCCAATTCTAAGACCTCTGGGTAACAACCATTTAGACACCTTGTTGTTAAATTAATCCAAGATGTTTGCAGCAGTATGGGATTTCTCCATGGTGAACATGGCTACTATTGCATGCCGCTGAACGTTCTTCAGAGCCAAGACCTGCAGATAGCTTTTGCTCTATCCCACAAAAGAGATCCAGTGTGCAGTGATGCACATGTAATCAGTCCCCTGACAACTGGTCCACATGTCTGTCCTCAGTTGGATATTGTGAACAACACTTTACTGCAAAGCTTGTCCAACCAATTGCAGCACATCATGATGCAGCACTGGAACGGCAACTCTGGCAAAATAGGTGCAATTTGGAACCTTCCATTTCAGGCCCATGGCTGTCACAAATTCGAAGAATCCCACTTCTTTCACAAAACAAAAAGGGAGGAGGTCCAGAGCTAACATTTTTGCCAGCTTCCCATTGTACAAATGTGCTGTTGGGTGGGTGTGGCTCTGTGACCCCTCCTGCCAAAAACATGCTCGTAATAGTAGCCTGTATGTTCTTTATTCTGGGGCAGCTGATGCAGGCAACTTTTGTGAAGTAGGTGGTGGTTGACTCAGTGTGCGCCATGGTGGGGCAGTCACAGTATGTTGTGGTGTCTCCATTTGACTCTGAGTTTTCCATTGGGAAGTCACTGAGGTGGGTGATTCTGCTGGTGCACTGCTGGGGACAGGGCCTCTTTGCATAAGGGTTTTACTCTCTTCTTACTCATCATCATCTTCCACTGTGATTGGACTTGTAGCTGATGTTTCCTGGCTGTCGTTACAGTCACCAAATGACCACGTACAACATTTTTTTTAAGGTGCTCCTCCCACTGGATTGTGATTTTTTTTATATGGGTTGTGTTGCCTCCAGTACTATAATGTAAACCAGGCTTACCTTGACGAACATTCGTATGACAAATGGTGCATATTGCAATGTGCTCACCCCTCTGTGCTAACTGTAAAAAAGTCCCAAGCTGGGGAGGAGTATTTTTTACTGGGCCAATGCCTGAAGAAGAACTGTAGGTAGGTGGGTGTGTCATCAATTGCCTCTCTGCAGTGCATTTTTCTACTGAGGTAGGGTTTGTTGAAGGTCTCAGCTGGGGCTTTGCAAATATGGGAGCCGGTGGTGCTACCTGTGCCACATCTCTTTGAGCAGGTTGAATAGTAATGTTGGCCTCCTCTGTGTCACCTTCCACAATGACTAGCTTGTCGTCTTCATCCTCCTCATCATCCCCTTCCATAATTCTAAGGCTTTAGGGAACTTTTCTTTTCCTTTGTCTGTCCTGGCATTTACTGGACTCTGTCAGGGTCCACTCAGAAGTGCTGGTTGGAGAAGATGGTGGAGTAGAGCCCTACCTTTTCCTTAATGGATATCAGGGAGCCAATGATTCTAAAAGAGGACGTTTTTTCTAAGGGTGGGCGTAGTTCGCGAAGTAGCACTTCGCGAAGCTACGCAAAGTGAAGTTCGCACTACGCGAGCTACGCGTAGCACTTCGCGAACTGCGAAGTAACATGTTCGCACTGTGCAAGATGTTGTTTTCAATGATTGCACAGTGCGGACAAGCAACCGGCACTGTGCAATCATTGAAAATGGCATCTTGCACAGTGCGAGCTGTAGTTTTCTGCTGCTCGAGTAGATTTTTCCTCGAGCTGCAGCTTTCTCAACGCGAACTGGTAGTTTCTCATCGCGAGCGGTCGCGAGCATACGCGACCCCTCGCAATGAGAAACCTGACCTTCTCGCGTTGTGAATCTCGCCGGGAGGTTTATTTTCCATGCTCGCGATCGCGAACAAGGAAAAAGTCTCGCCAGGATGTCATTTTGCTTGCTCGCGGTCGCCAACTTGACGTTGAGGACCGCGAGCAAGCAAAAAATGACCGCAGCACTACGCAACACTATGCTACGCGTGTTCGCACTGTGCTACGTGCAGTTCGCGTAGTGCGAAGTAGCGCGAACTTCGCAAACTACGCGAGCGTAGCGTAGTGCTTCGCCCAGGCCTAGTTTTTTCTCAGCAGGAAGGTCGACCTCCTGTTCTGCTCCAACATCAGGAAGATGTACTATTGTAGGCTACGGCTGCAGTTCACTTTGCTCTGTTTCCTGAAATGATTGAGCACTACTTTGTGAAAGGGACAAATCCGATTCAGCGTCACTGCTTGTTGGTGTCGCCATGATTGCAGTGGCTGCCTCACTGACAGACAGGGTCTTTGGCTTAGGTTCGGGTGGTGTTGTTGGTACAGGAATGCTGCTCCCAGGTTCCTCCCTGAAGACTTGTCCGTTCTCCCAAAAACGGTTGGGGTCGGCACACCACTGGTGGAAAGCTTCTTCTTCTAATGGACTACTTTCTTGGAAGCAATTTTCTTTGGGCCATCTTAAAGCTCTCTGTTGGTGGTGACACTAAGCTGCACAAGTGAAAGTGATTGGAGGACTGATCCCACTGTACAGACCTTCTGCTAAGCAGCACTGTGGGTGATGTCTCTTCTTCTCTTGTGCACCTAAAAGCATGCAAGCAAGAAAAACATGTAGTGAAACGTAGTGTTATTACACTTTGAATTAGTATAGACAAAGGCAATATTAGTGTGGTTGGTTACTTAGGTAATAATACATCAGCCACTTTAAAGTCAAACCAGCACTGATGCAAGCCTATGGCAAAAACATAATGGTTGGATTTACAAAATGGCTGCCATCCACATGCTCAGACAACAACAGCGAGCAAGGAGGCACGGGGAACAAAAAACACATGCAAGCCTATGGCCAATGCACACTATCTGAATGCACAAAATGGCTGCTGGCCACATGGTCAAACAAGAACAGCAGGCAAGGAGGCATGAGGAATAAAGAACACGTAGAAGCCTATGGTAAAGGCACACTAGCTGAATGCACAAAATGGTTGCCAACCACATGGTCAAACAACAGCAGCGAGCAAGGAGGCATGGGGAACAAAGAACAATTGCAAGCCTATGGCAAAAACACACTGGCTAGATGCACAAAATGGCTGCCAGCCACATGATCAAACAACAGTGAGCAAGAAGGCATGGGGAATAAAGAACCGATGCAAGCCATTGGCAAAAACAAATTGGCTAAATGCACAGAATGGCTGCCAGCCACATAGTTGAACAACAAAAGTGAGCAAGGAGGCATGGGAAGCAAAAAACTGATGCAATCCTATGGCAAAAACACACTGGTTGGATGTACAAAATGGCTGCCTTCCACAGGGTCATATAACAACAGCGAGCAAGGAGGCATGGGGAACAAAGAACACATGCAAGCCTATGGCAAATGCACACTGTCTCAATGCACAAAATGGCTGCTAGCCACATGGTCCAACAACAACAGCAGGCAAGGAGGCATGGGGAACAAAGAACCATTGCAAGCCTATGGCATGCACAAAATGACTGCCAGTGACCTGGTCACACTTCAACAGCGAGCAAAGAGACATGGGAAAAAGAACACACGCAAACCTATGGCAAAGGCACACTGGCTGGATGCACAAAATAGTAAGCAGCCACATGGTCAAATAACAACAACAAGCAAGGAGACATGGACAAAACAAAGAACACATGCTTGCCTGTGGCAAAAGTACACTGGCTAGCTACATAAAATGGCCACATGCGCAAAACTACAAGCAAGGAGGCATGGGAAACAAAGAACACATGGAATCCTTTGGTAAAGGCACGCTAGCTGGATGCAGGAAGTGGCTGCCAGCCACATGGTCGAACCACAACAGCTAGCAAGTAGGCATGGCGATTAAAGATTACATCCAAGTCTGTGACAAAAACACAGTGTCTGTATGTACAAAATAGCTGCCAGCCACATGGTCAAACAACAACAGCGAGCAAGGAGGCAAGGGAGCAAAGAACCGATGCAAGCCTATGGCAAAAACATAATGGTTGGATTTACAAAATGGCTGCCATCCACATGCTCAGACAACAACAGCGAGCAAGGAGGCACGGGGAACAAAAAACACATGCAAGCCTATGGCCAATGCACACTATCTGAATTCACAAAATGGCTGCTGGCCACATGGTCAAACAAGAACAGCAGGCAAGGAGGCATGAGGAATAAAGAGCACATAGAAGCCTATGGTAAAGGCACACTAGCTGAATGCACAACATGGTTGCCAGCCACATGGTCAAACAACAGCAGCGAGCAAGGAGGCATGGGGAACAAAGAACAATTGCAAGCCTATGGCAAAAACACACTGGCAAGATGCACAAAATGGCTGCCAGCCACATGGTCAAACAACAGTGAGCAAGAAGGCATGGGGAATAAAGAACCGATGCAAGCCATTGGCAAAAACAAATTGGCTAAATGCACAGAATGGCTGCCAGCCACATAGTTGAACAACAAAAGTGAGCAAGGAGGCATGGGACGCAAAAAACTGATGCAATCCTATGGCAAAAACACACTGGTTGGATGCACAAAATGGCTGCCTTCCACAGGGTCATATAACAACAGCGAGCAAGGAGGCATGAGGAACAAAGAACACATGCAAGCCTATGGCAAATGCACACTGTCTCAATGCACACATGGCTGCTAGCCACATGGTCAAACAACAACAGCAGGCAAGGAGGCATGGGGAACAAAGAACCATTGAAAGCCTATGGCAAAAACACACTGGCTAGATGTACAAAATGGCTGCCAGCCACATGGTCAAACAACAGTGAGCAAGAAGGCATGGGGAATAAAGAACCGATGCAAGCCATTGGCAAAAACAAATTGGCTGACTGCACAGAATGGCTATATATCAAGAATGAACAAGGGGGGGCGTAAACGGGCTTTGTAAAAAAGGTCCAGCTAAGTGTGCCCTCAAAGTATACAAGAAAAAATGACAAAGCTGTTCCTGGAGGTGGGTGAAAAAGGACAATGTGGTGTTCACGGACAGTTGAGGTATTGGATTTTGAAGCCCTCACACAACCTGTAGGGTGTCGTGAATCACGTACCCCTTAGGATGTATCGCGTCATCATCGGGCTGCTCCTGCGTCAAGTCGGCTGGTGCAATACCCGACGGGCTCTTGTTTAAGGAGCACTCTTGTGGAGATCTTTTTATCCAATGAAGCCGATGGGTGAATGGATGTGTGGGGCTCTAGAGTGATGTAGATGAAAAAATATTAATTATTAAAAATAGGGGTCGGAGTGCTTTCTCAACTTGTTTATTAGGAAGCCTCCTCCCCTAATTAAAAAACTATGAGGTTGAGTGTTAGTAACTAGGATTATAGACTAGGTTATGTACACTGCCTCAATCGGGTCGACATGTTTCTCGCTCTGTTAGAGAATTGCTCTGGCGATTCCTCAGGACCAAAAGATGATTTCTATCTACATCTAGAATCTATCTAAATATCTTAGTTGACAGTGAGCATTCTTAGTCACAGTTATAGTATTACCTGCAGCTCGGTCTACCTGTAGAGGGAGAGGAACGGAGGTTATAGAATGCAAAAAACAATCACTGTATGTTTATACTGTATATCTCGTGAACAACTGAGTGCAATAGTGGTGAGGGTGCACTCTATACGTGGAAAAAGATTAAAAACAAGGTGAATATGAGCCCTGTGAAGTGACCGCTACTACAAGTGATTAAGAGTGGAATTTATGAGTGGACTTACCCTAAGTAATCCAAAGGCTAGCCCACTGCAGTTCCTGGTAGCTAACGCAAGGAGTTCCTTGCGTTCTGTAATTGTATAAGGAGAGGGCTAGAAGATCGGCGATGGTTAAAAACATCATACTCCAGGGTTGTAATAACCCCTTCTCTTATTTCTGAAGTTTAAACAGTGGTGCCATCAGATTATAATATGGAGGATTAAAAAAGGTTAAAAACAGCATACTCCAGGGTTATAATAACCCCTTCTCTTGTTTCTAAAATTACACAATGGTGCCGTCAGGTGGTAGTGAGGGAGCTTAAGTCAGTGAGGGTCCTAGAGTTGGTGTGACCCCTAGTCTCTTTCTAGCAACATAAATGATGTTCAGCAAATGCAAGTTAATACTATTAGCTAATGTCAATGCAACACGTGAGTTTTTTGTGGTCCGTTTGTCAGATTCCCAATAGAACAGTACCACTGTCATCTTTCAAACTGTTGAAAAAGAGTGAAATTAGATGGAGGTTAATCAATAACGGTGAATTTTATGCCCTTCTAATGCTCAGTGAAGGTACACTCTCAGTGTGGAGGTATGGGACAAACTCGTGGGAAACCGGACGCCCAGAAGACCTCGGTATAATTATAGTGGTGTCCCCAGTTAAGAAAAGCAACAAGCTGCACTCTCCACATGAAGGTACGCTTTGGGAAACATGAATGTGCGGGACACATCGGTATAATTTGCAAATATGTCCCCAGTTAAGAAAAGCTATTCAATGAAAAACACCCTCCGTTTGGATGTTTGTATGTTGATAGCGCAACTAATGGGTAGATTCAGTCGCCATCTTGAGTGAGGGAACGAGTCCCGTCACGTCATGTATCAAGTGTATAAGTTTATAATAAGTGGTCGTCCATATGATTAACCTTTATGAAAAAAGGGCCGCCGAGTATAGAATATTATGCAAGGCAGACTCGTTGTTATTGTTGGAGATGAAGAGTTATGTCTCCTTGTCCCCCATCTAAGGGATTGATTGTCTATATGTTTATCCATAACAAGGGGATGAGCCACTGGATACAATTCATCAGGGCAGGTTTGTTGTTGTTCATCCAGACCCCTAGTGTCCCGTCTAAGCACTAAAGTGTGTAATAAAGCGCTCAAAGATGGTGTGGGATATAATTACCACAGGGATGGGTTATGGGGGCCGGGTGGGGGGGGTTTTGGTTCTTTCTCTATATTACCTACTCTGAAGTGTATATACAAGTAACAGAAGAAAGAAGTGTATGTAGTGGGTCAGTGTAATTCACTCTTTCTCAAGAAATCCGAGTTGAACCACTCTTTTTACCACTCACTAATGTGCAACGACAGTGTTCTTAGTCGTAACATTGCTTGTCACAAAAGTGGTGTAGCTCAGGGGGGTTGAATGGAGGCCCAGGGAATAGCGTCATTTAATCCTGTGACATCAGTGCCCAATCTGAACACCCACCTTTGTTCTTTAGTGAGCAAGGCTTCTTTGGTGATGTTAGAAAATGATTCCAAAACTAGCCAGCTAAATGATTCTGGGGAATGTCCCTTTTCTAGAAAATGTGTACACATTCTAGTGTTGATTTTCCTGCAGCGGAAGTTGCTGCGATGTTCGGTCATGCGTATTTTAACTGGGCGGGTAGTCATGCCAATGTATTGTAATTTGCAAGGGCATGTAACCAAATATATGCAGTCAACTGTATTGCAGTTTGTGTGGCGGCGTAACTCCCATTTAAAGTTGTTGTTAAACAGAACAGATTTGTGTACCGCAGTCTGGGGGCATGCCGTGCAGGAGCCACAGGGATAATGCCCGGTCACGGGTGGCAAAATCCATAGTTGTCTTTGGATTAGCTGACCCTGTGGGCGTGGACGGGTATGGATCAAAGAGTCCTTCAAATTTCTAGTCCGTCTAAATGAAAATCTAGGGACTTCAAGTTTCATAGTGCCTGTGTTTAAAATATTCCAATGTCTCTTTATTATCTTGGTGATTTGGTTTGACATTGGGGTAAAGGATGTGACACAAGTAAGGGTCTCTGTTGGAGCTAGTGTTTTAGGTTCCAACAAAGCTTCTCGATGATTGTTGCGGGCCCTCTTGTTGGCTAGGGCTATCTGTTTGGCGGGATAATCCCGTGCCCTAAGGTTACTGGCCAATTTCTTAGCTTCTACCCTGTAGTCTGATAAGTTGCTACAATTACGTCTTATCCTAAGGAACTGTCCTATGGGTAAGTTATCTCTCAGGCTACGGGGGTGATGGCTTGTGTATAGTAACAGACTGTTGCGGTCTGTTGGTTTCTTATACAGGGTAGTTGATAATGTACCTCTGTGTAGATTGATGTTTAAATCTAGAAAAGGAATATTGTTCTCAGACACTGTATGTGAGAACTTGAGGTGTGGGTCAAGGGTGTTGATCCAATTGCAAAACTCAATGCAGGTTGACATATCCCCCTTCCATAAAATTAGGATGTCATCAATAAACCTCTTCCAAAGGTATATGTCTGCATTGAATGGATTGGAGTCATGGAAAATATGTCGAGTTTCAAAATCGGACATATACAGACATGCCAAACTGGGCGCAACTGTACTCCCCATACAAGTTCCTTGCGTTTGTTGATAAATTTGCCCTTTAAATTCAAAGAAATTCTCCGTTAAGGTTAGAGTAGCACATTCCATAACAAAGCTGACGGGGGTGTTGTGTTCCCATACTTCATGATTTAGGACATCTTCTATCACATTCAGAGTTGCCCTCTGTGGTATATTCGTGTACAAAGCCTGTACATCTAGAGTCACTAAGAATGTGATCTCATCCGTGGGGGGCAGTTCAATCAGGAGTCTGAGCAAATCTGAGGTATCTTGAATGTAAGATGTGGTCTTTTTAACAAGTGGTTGAAGGAAAAAGTCATAACTCTGAATGTGATAGAAGATTGTTATGGATAAACATATAGACAATCAATCCCTTAGATGGGGGACAAGGAGACATAACTCTTCATCTCCAACAATAACAACGAGTCTGCCTTGCATAATATTGTATACTCGGCGGCCCTTTTTTCATAAAGGTTAATCATATGGACGACCACATCGGCGTACTTATTATAAACTTATACACTTGATACATGACGTGACGGGACTCGTTCCCTCACTCAAGATGGCGACTGAATCTACCCATTAGTTGCGCTATCAACATACAAACTCTAGAACCACTTCCGTTTTCCGACAGCCAACAGCCGCCGCCTTCAAAATCCCACACGAGACGAGGAACAACGCCACCCAGTCCTGGTAGAACAGGGTAGGTGTGTTGGAGACACGGACTCGGCGTGTCAGTAAGTACATCGTATTTTACTCGACAGCTCACTGTTTTTCAAGAAATGATAATATATTGGCAGTCATTTTTAGTTTGCCTGGACGTTCATGTTTTAACTACGTGTCCGTCCCAGACATCCAAACGGAGGGTGTTTTTCATTTAATAGCTTTTCTTAACTGGGGACATATTTGCAAATTATACCGATGTGTGCCGCACATTCATGTTTCCCAAAGCGTACCTTCATGTGGAGAGTGCAGCTTGTTGCTTTTCTTAACTGGGGACACCACTATAATTATACCGAGGTCTTCTGGGCGTCCGGTTTCCCACGAGTTTGTCCCATACCTCCACACTGAGAGTGTACCTTCACTGAGCATTAGAAGGGCATAAAATTCACCGTTATTGATTAACCTCCATCTAATTTCACTCTTTTTCAACAGTTTGAAAGATGACAGTGGTACTGTTCTATTGGGAATCTGACAAACGGACCACAAAAAACTCACGTGTTGCATTGACATTAGCTAATAGTATTAACTTGCATTTGCTGAACATCATTTATGTTGCTAGAAAGAGACTAGGGGTCACACCAACTCTAGGACCCTCACTGACTTAAGCTCCCTCACTACCACCTGACGGCACCATTGTGTAATTTTAGAAACAAGAGAAGGGGTTATTATAACCCTGGAGTATGCTATTTTTAACCTTTTTTAATCCTCCATATTATAATCTGATGGCACCACTGTTTAAACTTCAGAAATAAGAGAAGGGGTTATTACAACCCTGGAGTATGTTGTTTTTAACCATCGCCGATCTTCTAGCCCTCTCCTTATACAATTACAGAACGCAAGGAACTCCTTGCGTTAGCTACCAGGAACTGCAGTGGGCTAGCCTTTGGATTACTTAGGGTAAGTCCACTCATAAATTCCACTCTTAATCACTTGTAGTAGCGGTCACTTCACAGGGCTCATATTCACCTTGTTTTTAATCTTTTTCCACGTATAGAGTGCACCCTCACCACTATTGCACTCAGTTGTTCACGAGATATACAGTATAAACATACAGTGATTGTTTTTTGCATTCTATAACCTCCGTTCCTCTCCCTCTACAGGTAGACCGAGCTGCAGGTAATACTATAACTGTGACTAAGAATGCTCACTGTCAACTAAGATATTTAGATAGATTCTAGATGTAGATAGAAATCATCTTTTGGTCCTGAGGAATCGCCAGAGCAATTCTCTAACAGAGCGAGAAACATGTCGACCCGATTGAGGCAGTGTACATAACCTAGTCTATAATCCTAGTTACTAACACTCAACCTCATAGTTTTTTAATTAGGGGAGGAGGCTTCCTAATAAACAAGTTGAGAAAGCACTCCGACCCCTATTTTTAATAATTAATATTTTTTCATCTACATCACTCTAGAGCCCCACACATCCATTCACCCATTGGCTTCATTGGATAAAAAGATCTCCACAAGAGTGCTCCTTAAACAAGAGCCCGTCGGGTATTGCACCAGCCGACTTGACGCAGGAGCAGCCCGATGATGACGCGATACATCCTAAGGGGTACGTGATTCACGACACCCTACAGGTTGTGTGAGGGCTTCAATATCCAATACCTCAACTGTCCGTGAACACCACATTGTCCTTTTTCACCCACCTCCAGGAACAGCTTTGTCATTTTTTCTTGTATACTTTGAGGGCACACTTAGCTGGACCTTTTTTACAAAGCCCGTTTACGCCCCCCCCTGTTCATTCTTGATATATACTCTGCACGGATACATATCCGTGGGGCATTTGTCAGTGGGTTAACCTGCGTATATCCCCCATTTTTAACGCTCCCTTTCACTTCTTGTTCTTCACCGCAAAAATTCTTTTTGCCAGTTCTCCTGGGCCACAGATTTGACCTCTACAATTGCCAACATCGACACTACATAAAGATAAGAATTCCTTTACTCAAATCAATCAATAAGACTGATTACAAGAATGGATGGCCAAGGGTTAAGTTTTGGTGATGACTTTGTCGACGAGATACTCAATGCTCCCTCAATTCTGGGAGCCGACGGTGGGGCAGCCACAGGGAGCCAGTCGGAAGACTGGCAGTCCCTATCCTCGCTTAAGAGAGATTGGGTGAAGATTACACTCCACGGCGCCCTAATGACGGAGTACCTGAGGGCCAACATCGCCCCCAATGGTTTGATAGTCAAAATCTTCCCTCGTATTTTTCGAGAGGACGGTACATTCAAAACTGATTGGTCACAAGTGTCCTGGAAATGTACCAGAGATCTCCTGATTTTGATCATTAAGACTGCCAAGAGACTAGCACAGACCCTCCTAGCTAGGATCCAATTGGCAGAAAGCACGTTAAAAAGCGCAACATCTACGACTCTTTTTAAGACCAAATTGTCAGAAATTAACAATGAAATTGCTGAACATCGCGAATATTTAATGAGACAAAAGGTTAAAAAATTACAAAAAGATGTAAGCAACTTCGATAAAGAGAAACTATACCCTTACTTAAAAGAAGATTTTGTACCTCCAAACTCCAACAACTCTGGAGAGTCTGACTCAATCTCCAATTCTACTAGAAGAGGATCCTCCAGCAATAGCAACTCGAGCTCCGACTTAGCCAATTATGGCACCACCCGCAAAGGGAATCGTCAGACCTACCCTACTTTCCAACCGGCCGCCTTTCAATATCCAGCCTTTTGGCAATACCCAATGCATCCGCATGGCCACCCACAATACCCGATGCCACCACAGGGCCCGTCCCAACTCTACCCCCCGGTATACAACCAACCTTTTTTAGGCAGAGGCTGGGGCAGAGGGCGCGGACAAAGAAGAAGAAACAATCAACAAACCCCACAAGGAACCAGAATCCAGTGGGAGGATACTCCGAGAACAATGGAGACACGGAGTCATACCAACAACAGAAAGAAGACCTAATAGTGAATCTCTCTCCGAAAAATCTTACTGATGTCGAACATAAAGTACTCCAGAGAGGGTTGGGCTTTGTACCAACACCCCAGATCGATGAGTTTAAGCAACAATGTGAAATTCAACAATTTTTCCGTAAGATTAGATTAAAATCTTTCTTTCACGAAACGGAAACACCAGAACGAACAGACAGTGGTTTACACATTAAGTCCTCTTTCACCCCCAATACCTCCATGATCCCACCAGAGGTCATTACTTTCGAACAAGCTGTGCTGAAAGACCTTGCCAGCATGACTAAAACTAGACAATATAATAATATGTCTAAGGCAGAAATTGAGGCTATAAAAAACTTGTCTAATGATACATCAATCACTATAAAACAAGCCGACAAAGGTGGGGCAACAGTAATAATGGATACATCAGATTATGAATTGGAATGCAGACGGCAACTGGGTGACAGAACCTACTACACTCCTGTCTCCATCAATCCGACCCAACGTTTGCTGACTACCATCACAGCCCTAGTTTTCTCAGCTGAGAGCGAAGGCTGGATAAGCAAAAAAGAAGCATCCTTTTTGGTCAAGAAGAATCCACGCACCCCCTATTTTTATACCCTACCCAAAATCCACAAGGGTACTTCACCGGTCCCTGGCAGGCCTATTGTATCAGGCATAGATTCTGTCCTAGAACCTCTGTCCCAATTCTGTGACTTTTCCTTCAACCACTTGTTAAAAAGACCACATCTTACATTCAAGATACCTCAGATTTGCTCAGACTCCTGATTGAACTGCCCCCCACGGATGAGATCACATTCTTAGTGACTCTAGATGTACAGGCTTTGTACACGAATATACCACAGAGGGCAACTCTGAATGTGATAGAAGATGTCCTAAATCATGAAGTATGGGAACACAACACCCCCGTCAGCTTTGTTATGGAATGTGCTACTCTAACCTTAACGGAGAATTTCTTTGAATTTAAAGGGCAAATTTATCAACAAACGCAAGGAACTTGTATGGGGAGTACAGTTGCGCCCAGTTTGGCATGTCTGTATATGTCCGATTTTGAAACTCGACATATTTTCTATGACTCCAATCCATTCAATGCAGACATATACCTTTGGAAGAGGTTTATTGACGACATCCTAATTTTATGGAAGGGGGATATGTCAACCTGCATTGAGTTTTGCAATTGGATCAACACCCTTGACCCACACCTCAAGTTCTCACATACAGTGTCTGAGAACAATATTCCTTTTCTAGATTTAAACATCAATCTACACAGAGGTACATTATCAACTACCCTGTATAAGAAACCAACAGACCGCAACAGTCTGTTACTATACACAAGCCATCACCCCCGTAGCCTGAGAGATAACTTACCCATAGGACAGTTCCTTAGGATAAGACGTAATTGTAGCAACTTATCAGACTACAGGGTAGAAGCTAAGAAATTGGCCAGTAACCTTAGGGCACGGGATTATCCCGCCAAACAGATAGCCCTAGCCAACAAGAGGGCCCGCAACAATCATCGAGAAGCTTTGTTGGAACCTAAAACACTAGCTCCAACAGAGACCCTTACTTGTGTCACATCCTTTACCCCAATGTCAAACCAAATCACCAAGATAATAAAGAGACATTGGAATATTTTAAACACAGGCACTATGAAACTTGAAGTCCCTAGATTTTCATTTAGACGGACTAGAAATTTGAAGGACTCTTTGATCCATACCCGTCCACGCCCACAGGGTCAGCTAATCCAAAGACAACTATGGAATTTGCCACCCGTGACCGGGCATTATCCCTGTGGCTCCTGCACGGCATGCCCCCAGACTGCGGTACACAAATCTGTTCTGTTTAACAACAACTTTAAATGGGAGTTACGCCGCCACACAAACTGCAATACAGTTGACTGCATATATTTGGTTACATGCCCTTGCAAATTACAATACATTGGCATGACTACCCGCCCATTTAAAATACACATGACCGAACATCGCAGCAACTTCCGCTGCAGGAAAATCAACACTAGAATGTGTACACATTTTCTAGAAAAGGGACATTCCCCAGAATCATTTAGCTGGCTTGTTTTGGAATCATTTTCTAACATCACCAAAGAAGCCTTGCTCACTAAAGAACAAAGGTGGGTGTTCAGATTGGGCACTGATGTCACAGGATTAAATGACGCTATTCCCTGGGCCTCCATTCAACCCCCCTGAGCTACACCACTTTTGTGACAAGCAATGTTACGACTAAGAACACTGTCGTTGCACATTAGTGAGTGGTAAAAAGAGTGGTTCATCTCGGATTTCTTGAGAAAGAGTGAATTACACTGACCCACTACATACACTTCTTTCTTCTGTTACTTGTATATACACTTCAGAGTAGGTAATATAGAGAAAGAACCAAAACCCCCCCACCCGGCTCCCATAACCCATCCCTGTGGTAATTATATCCCACACCATCTTTGAGCGCTTTATTACACACTTTAGTGCTTAGACGGGACACTAGGGGTCTGGATGAACAACAACAAACCTGCCCTGATGAATTGTATCCAGTGGCTCATCCCCTTGTTATGGATAAACATATAGACAATCAATCCCTTAGATGGGGGACAAGGAGACATAACTCTTCATCTCCAACAATAACAACGAGTCTGCCTTGCATAATATTCTATACTCGGCGGCCCTTTTTTCATAAAGGTTAATCATATGGACGACCACATCGGCGTACTTATTATAAACTTATACACTTGATACATGACGTGACGGGACTCGTTCCCTCACTCAAGATGGCGACTGAATCTACCCATTAGTTGCGCTATCAACATACAAACTCTAGAACCACTTCCGTTTTCCGACAGCCAACAGCCGCCGCCTTCAAAATCCCACACGAGACGAGGAACAACGCCACCCAGTCCTGGTAGAACAGGGTAGGTGTGTTGGAGACACGGACTCGGCGTGTCAGTAAGTACATCGTATTTTACTCGACAGCTCACTGTTTTTCAAGAAATGATAATATATTGGCAGTCATTTTTAGTTTGCCTGGACGTTCATATTTTAACTACGTGTCCGTCCCAGACATCCAAACGGAGGGTGTTTTTCATTGAATAGCTTTTCTTAACTGGGGACATATTTGCAAATTATACCAATGTGTCCCGCACATTCATGTTTCCCAAAGCGTACCTTCATGTGGAGAGTGCAGCTTGTTGCTTTTCTTAACTGGGGACACCACTATAATTATACCGAGGTCTTCTGGGCGTCCAGTTTCCCACGAGTTTGTCCCATACCTCCACACTGAGAGTGTACCTTCACTGAGCATTAGAAGGGCATAAAATTCACCGTTATTGATTAACCTCCATCTAATTTCACTCTTTTTCAACAGTTTGAAAGATGACAGTGGTACTGTTCTATTGGGAATCTGACAAACGGACCACAAAAAACTCACGTGTTGCATTGACATAAGCTAATAGTATTAACTTGCATTTGCTGAACATCATTTATGTTGCTAGAAAGAGACTAGGGGTCACACCAACTCTAGGACCCTCACTGACTTAAGCTCCCTCACTACCACCTGACGGCACCATTGTGTAATTTTAGAAACAAGAGAAGGGGTTATTATAACCCTGGAGTATGCTGTTTTTAACCTTTTTTAATCCTCCATATTATAATCTGATGGCACCACTGTTTAAACTTCAGAAATAAGAGAAGGGGTTATTACAACCCTGGAGTATGTTGTTTTTAACCATCGCCGATCTTCTAGCCCTCTCCTTATACAATTACAGAACGCAAGGAACTCCTTGCGTTAGCTACCAGGAACTGCAGTGGGCTAGCCTTTGGATTACTTAGGGTAAGTCCACTCATAAATTCCACTCTTAATCACTTGTAGTAGCGGTCACTTCACAGGGCTCATATTCACCTTGTTTTTAATCTTTTTCCACGTATAGAGTGCACCCTCACCACTATTGCACTCAGTTGTTCACGAGATATACAGTATAAACATACAGTGATTGTTTTTTGCATTCTATAACCTCCGTTCCTCTCCCTCTACAGGTAGACCGAGCTGCAGGTAATACTATAACTGTGACTAAGAATGCTCACTGTCAACTAAGATATTTAGATAGATTCTAGATGTAGATAGAAATCATCTTTTGGTCCTGAGGAATCGCCAGAGCAATTCTCTAACAGAGCGAGAAACATGTCGACCCGATTGAGGCAGTGTACATAACCTAGTCTATAATCCTAGTTACTAACACTCAACCTCATAGTTTTTTAATTAGGGGAGGAGGCTTCCTAATAAACAAGTTGAGAAAGCACTCCGACCCCTATTTTTAATAATTAATATTTTTTCATCTACATCACTCCAGAGCCCCACACATCCATTCACCCATCGGCTTCATTGGATAAAAAGATCTCCACAAGAGTGCTCCTTAAACAAGAGCCCGTCGGGTATTGCACCAGCCGACTTGACGCAGGAGCAGCACGATGATGACGCGATACATCCTAAGGGGTACGTGATTCACGACACCCTACAGGTTGTGTGAGGGCTTCAATATCCAATACCTCAACTGTCCGTGAACACCACATTGTCCTTTTTCACCCACCTCCAGGAACAGCTTTGTCATTTTTTCTTGTGCACAGAATGGCTGCCAGCCACATGGTCAAACAGCAGTGAGCAAGAGGGCATGAGGAATAAAGAACCGATGCAAGCCTCTGGCAAAAACTAACTGGTTGGATGTACAAAATGGCTGCCTTCCACATGGTCATATAACAACAGCGAGCAAGGAGGCATGGGGAACAAAGAACACATGCAAGCCTATGGCAAATGCACACTGTCTCAATGCACAAAATGGCTGCTAGCCACATGGTCAAAAAACATCAGCGAGCAAGGAGGCATGGGAAACAAAGAACAATTGCAAGCCTATGGCAAAAACACACTGGCTGGTTTGCCCCGGTCCCGACTCCACATTGCCCCAGATGTAAATATGACAAAGCGGATGATACACATATGTTTTTTGAATGTAAAGAATTGTGTTCATTTTGGAGGAATGTGGGGGATATTTTGACTCTCATTTTTGATATAGAATTGGAAGTTGATGTCAACCTTGTACTCTTTGGTTCAAACGACTCTATAAAGGAAGCACTGTCCCAATTAGAAAAGGGATTACTATTATATCTAATTATTTTGGCTAGGAGAGAGATATGCCTAAGGTGGAAGGATCCGACTCCTCCCAATAGAGAAGACTGGGTAAAAGCCGCGCTTAATATGGCTTGTTTGAATCAGGAAGACAAGACAGAAGTAGACGGAAACATCTGGTCCCCCCTATTAGCGTGGGGAGGTCGCTTGCAACTGATTAATCGCTAGTGCCATGAAGGCTGAATCCTGGTCCAATGATTACACCTATCCTCAACAGCGTGGGGAAGCCCAAGGGGGCAGCGACTAAGGCAGTGAGTCGAAGGGCGCCCAGGTTCTTAATTTTCGGCTTGTAAAATCTGCCTAGGTTTAAAGGTGAGATGAGGACAAAAAACAAAAAACAAAAAAAAAAACACACTGGCTGGATGAACAAAATGGCTTCCAGCCACATGGTCAAACAACAACAGCGAGCAAGAAGCCATGGGGAATAAAGAGAACACATTCAGGGCTGTGGACACAGACTCCACAAAATAGCCCCTGGCTACATGGCATGTAGAACAAAGATAAATGGTGGCCTATGGCAAGCACACTCACTGGCCTGAAAAAGGAGGCACAGTAACACTGAAGAAAATATTACCATTAAGTTAGCAATGCAAAATATGAATGTTAAATGAGCTATAAAATTTTGCAACAACACACATCCTTCAGAGTCATCAAATAGTACCCCACATATACACCTTTTTATACACAAAGTAAAGTTGAAATACAAACAAACCATTAAATTTTTTATTTAATCCAAAGCCATCCAAGCCCTAAATGATGTTTTAAAACATAATATACCACAGAAACAGTTGTTTCATGCACACATGACTAGTATTGGCCTGGGCCTACTGACTGGATGGCCCATTGGCAAACTAGGTCTCATAATAAAATAAAATTTTAAAAAATGCAAATTTAACAAATATGGAGAAAATTTACTGAACTGTGCAACATTGTTCCTTTACAAAAGAAACTGCATGCTACCCACTGCAATGCATTTGAAAAATCAAATAAAAGTACAAACAAATACTGGTGCTTGCCCTCTATCAAACAGAAGCACCTTATACAAAAGGTTTTGAACTTACTTGTGAAATCTTAAATACAAAGTTCATAAATCCAATGGTATGGTGGTATATATGCAGCAGACAAATAGAGTGGTCCTTCCAGCTATAAATCCTAATGAAAAGTGACCAACAGATGGACAAAGCACTGGGAGGAGCCTGTTGGACAGGAACAGGAAGTTGGAGTCTTTGGGGCAACTCCTTCCTGTTGGCAAAAAGATAAAAAAGTTTCCTCACACTAAACACCAACTCCACGGTCCGTTGGAGAAGAAAATCCACTCAAAAAACTCTTTTTGTAGATTCTTCTTGTGCACAGAAGCTACTTGAGTGGTATGTTCATGATCGTGATCGGCACAACATTGGTGCCGATGCACTCAGAAGTCCTGCGATAGAGCACAAAGTCTCTCACATGCTTGCTAGCAGCCCGATAACATCGCGGTGCAAGGGAGTGAGCATGAAAACAAATCTTGAGCACGCAACGTAACCAAAAACTCCACTTGGTACCTGGAAAGAGGAATCCAGGAAATCCGCAGCTGAGTGTGGAGTACCAGAATTCTGAAAACTTCGCGAGCAGAGTTTTCTTTCCGGGCCTAGTCATGAACATTCAGAGGAGATGTTACTTTACCAAGAGTAATTTTGGAAGACCATTGCAGAGTAGGTTTGAGTCTTGACTTTGCAAACTATATAACTTGATTTGAGAAATAAAAGAACTGATTCAATGAACTAGTTTATCAAGAGATACAAACATAAATAGCAGGTAATATTTGGGATATGTTAATTGAGAGCTCGTGTGCCAAAAGAGTACTTTTGAAATGTATTCTTTTCTCATGTTTGTAAATAAGAATATAGGAAAAGCAGAAGATACCAAAACCACAGGGCTAGAAGTAAGGAACTGGGGAGAACTAGGTACATTTTAAAAGAGAAATGCAAGCCATATACAAATAATCAAAACTACTCAGTATTTTAATCAGAAGGCTAGTTTAATGCTTACCTTTGTAGTCACAGTAATCACTAGCAAACCCAGATGATCAAACATAGCCGAGTGGTTCAACATAAAACAACACACAGTCAGAGTAAGAATATCGCCCTGTGAGGTATTTTTAGTTTTTTATCTTTTTAAAATGTATTTGTTATATTAAATTACTTTTTTTAATGCATATTCATGTATCGCATGTCCTTGTGTATTGATTAAGGGCCTTGTTACGACTTTGGGGGTTCTACAGCGGATGGTGAAACTCACCATCTGCTGTAGGAACGCCAAAGCCGTGGTGTGACCACCCACCAGATTAGGAGTTAAATCTTGGACTGGCAGGAGGTCCTGTGGTGGTCCGATGGCAGAGGTCTGCAGGGCTCATAAAAGAGCCTATCAAGCAGACCGCCGCTGTCAGATAGCCGACTGCACCTTCCTGCACAGTGTGGCATATTTGCCACTCTGTGCAGGAAGGGGGAGTGCAAATCGAGGGGGGCATTACATTTACCCTCCTTGCATGCCCCTCCAGGCCCAAATCCGGCAGGGGGCCCTGTTAGGTCCCACTTTGTTGCCATTCCACCACCCTTTTATTGGCGGTTTCACCACCATGAAAAGGGCAGTAAAAACATAACTCAGAATATGCTTGGCGGCATTGGCTACAAAAAGGCCAGCATATTCCTGCTGCTGAAAGACCTCCAGCCCAACGGGATCCTTGATCCCGGTGGTGCCGGCGATCTGACAGCCGCAGTCATAATAGTGTGGGCGGTATCGCAGTGTGGCAGTCCTATGGACCACCATACTCTTAATTAGGCCCTAAGTCCACGCTGCCAAAAGGTCTAAATCCAGAATACATTTCAGACTTTTTTATTGATAACTAAATGTTGCTTCATTTGTGCGTTTGAGATAGATATCAACCTGCGGAAAAGGTAGACAATCTTTACATTGTTCAAGCTCATTTCACTTTCAAAACATAATTACCATCTTTCAACTCCTAGGTGAGTTATGTTAAGCGAAATTTTGACTTTTTTTAAGTCACAATGTGAATAAGTGTTTACAATGTACACTGCTTCATATCTGAGTTGCCTTTTTGGGTAAACAGGGAATGTATTTTCCATATATGTCAGTTTTGCCCATTTCAACAAATAGAGTATCACTTAGATGCTATCCATACCCAAAATTGCTGTTCCAGTAACAGTTGTTTTTTTTATAAGAGCAGCAAAGCTTGAAAAGAGAATATCTGATCCAGGGTCTTTGGGGCATATTTACAAGGATTGTCGCTATACTGTTTTGATGATGCTTAGCGTAATTCTTTTTACCGATGCCTTATGACTACTTCTAATGCCATGCTAGAGCTGTGTTTACAATATGGAGCTACATGGCATTGGGAACAGCTAGCGGCCAAAAAATTGGCAACACCACAAGCATCAAGTTGTAGGAAAAATGCACGTTAGCATGAAAAAAGTGACGGTCGGCCAATTAGTGGCAAGAAAAATCATGCTTGTCGCCCAAACATCACATTTCAGCATCTATTGGAAAAAAACGTACAAATATGCCGCTAAGGAAAAAAACCCAAAAACAAACAAACCTGAATATAGAATGGAGCCGCCATGGCCAAGCTCAGCACAGGATATCAACCCCCCAACCCCACCAACAGCCAGGATGACCATCCAGAGTCCAAGGGGAAGAGGTAAAGTAAATGCAGATCTAGTCAGGAGGAGAATGAGATCCTGATTGTGGTGGTGACGGAGCATCAACACCAGCTCTTCGTCAGCTCCAAGGTGTCATTGGGGACCCTATTTGGCAGCCCATAGTGAATAAGGTGAACTCCATCTCAGAAGTCAAGAGGACAGTGATGGACTGCAAGAAGCGCTGGCATGATGCCAAGCACAAAACTAAGCAGAAACTGGCAAGCAATCAACAGGCAGCATTGCAGACCAGTGGTGGGAGTCCAGCGCCCGAGGAGGAGCTTGATCCTTTAGAGGAGCAGGTGTCTGCAGTCATCTTAGAGGAGTCGGTGGTTGGAGTAGAGGGACAGGACAGTGCCGACTATGACCAACTACATCAACAACAGAGTAAGCACCAACAAGGGACTTGGGGGAAAATATGTCATGTCATTCAGTTCAGGCACCTAAGCCTCAGCGCTCCCCCACACAGTGTGCAGGTTAAACGGTAGCCAGCTTGGCTTATTTACAAACCCTTTGCACCACTGTTATGTCATATTTTCCCATATTAAAAGTGAGGTACCGGTGGCGCAACAGGTTTGTAAATAAACCCTTCATGTGTAGCAATATGACAATTGAACTGTCATGTGTCTTTATCACAAATGTTTGCATAAGGCATCGTTGCAAGGGGAAACCAATCAATCAATCAATCAAACATTTGTATAGCACACTACATACCCGCGAGTGTCTCTAGGCGCTGGGGGGGGGAGGCTGCTACTGATCGAAGGTCTTGAGTGTTCTCCTGAAGGTCAGCAGGTCTTGGGTCTGTCGTTGGCTCAGCGGTAGGGTGTTCCATGTTTTGGCGGCGAGGTGGGAGAAGGATCTCCCGCCGGTGGTAGTTCTTCGGATACGCGGAACGGTGGCAAGTGCGAGGTCGGCAGATCGTAGCTGGCGGTTGGGGATGTAGAAGGAGAGTCGACTGTTGAGGTAGGAAGGGCCGGTCTTGTGGAGTGCCTTGTGTGCGTGGATGAGGAGCTTGAAGGATATCCTCTTGTTGACGGGGAGCCAGTGCAGGTTTCTCAGGTGGGGGTGATGTGGCTGTGGTGTGGTATGTCGAGGATTAGTCGTGCCGAGGCGTTTTGGATGCGTTGTAGTTGTTTGATAGAGTTTGGTCAGGGCTCCCGCATAGAGGGCTTTTACGTAGTCGCATCTGCATGCTGACGAGGGCTTGGGTGACTGTCTTTCTTGTGTCCATTGGGATCCATTTGTAGATTTTGCGGAGCATGCAGAGGGTGTTGAAGCAGGAAGAGGAGATGGAGTTGACTTGCTTCGTCATTGTGAGTCGAGGATGATTCCCAGGTTGAGTGCATGGTCTGTGGGTGTCGGGGCTGTCCCTAGTGCTGTTGGCCAGCAGGAGTCGTCCCAGGCTGAAGGGTTGGAGCCAAGGATGAGGACCTCCATCTTGTCCGAGTTCAGCTTCAGGCGACTAGCCGTCATCCAGTCGGTGACGTCCCTCATTCCTTCATGGAGGTTGACTTTGGCGGTGGTGGGGTCCTAGGTGAGGGAGAGGATCAGCTGGGTGTTGTCGGCGTAGGAGATTATGTTGAGGTCATGCTGTCGAGCGACGTGTGCAAGCGGGATCATGTAGATGTTGAACAGTGTCGGGCTGAGGGAGGAGCGCTGGGGTACGCCGCAGATGATCTCGTAGGCTTCGGATCGGAATGGGGGAGGGGGACGCTCTGGGTTCTGCCTGAGAGGAAGGATGTGGTCCATTCCAGAGCCTTGTCTCAGATCCCTGCGGTTTGGAGTCGTGCACGTAGTGTGCGGTGGCAGACGGTGTCGAAGGTGGCGGAGAGGTCTAGGAGGATGAATGCTGCGGTATCCCCGGTTTCCAGCAGGGTCCAGATGTCGTCGGTGGCGGCGATGAGGGCGGTCTCGGTGCTGTGGTTGCTGCGGAACCCTGACTGAGAAGGGTCCAGGATTCTGTTTTCTTCGAGGTATTGGGTTAGTTGTTTGTTGATGATCTTCTCGATGACCTTGGCCGGGAACGGGAGCACAGAGATGGGCCAGAAGTTCTTGAGGTCTCTTGGGTCTGCCTTGGATTTTTTTAGAAGAGCGTTGATCTCGACGTGTTTCCAGCTTTCTGGGAAGGTCGCGGTCTCGAGGGAGAGGTTGATGATGTTGCGCAGGTGGGGTGCGATGGAGCTGCTTGCTTTGTTGAAGACGTGGTGCGGGAATGGATCTGACGGAGAGCCGGAGTGGATTGTGCTCATGGTCTTGATGGTGTCATCGATGCTCATGCTGGCCCAGGCTAGCAGGGGGACGTAGTCGATGATGTAGGAGAGTCTGTTGTGTTGCTGTAGGTTGGGGCAGTCTGGGTGTTGAAGCTGTCGTGGATGTCTGCCATCTTTCGGTGGAAGAAAGTGGCGAGGGAGTCGCACAGGGCTTGTGACGGCGGGATGTCGTTGGTGTTGGAGCTGGGGTTGGTGAGTTCCTTCACGATGTTGAAAAGCTCCTTGCTGTCGTGTGCATTGTTGTCGAGGCGGTCTTTGAAGGAGGTCCTCTTGGCAGCCTTGATGAGGTGGTGGTGGTTGCGGATGGCGTCCTTGTGTGCTGTGAGGCTGTCTGGGGTCTGTTTGCTGTGCTGTTTCTTCTCTAGCTTCCGGCAGGCATCTACAACACAGTCGTTTCCACGCATAACCTAACCTGGCATGCATTATAACGCATGCGTGGTTACCACGAATAGCCTTTACCACGCATGCCTTTACTACGAGATACGCAATAAAGGCATGTGTGTTAAAGGCTAAAATTAAAAAAGGGGTCTTGGGGTGATTCTCCCCCTTCAAAACAAATGCGTGCAAAAAAAAGGTGGCTTGGGGGGGTTCCCGCCCGAAAACAATCGCACCTCTTTAAGTAGCGATGTGGAGGCAATCGGCCTCGTTAGAGGAAACGGAAAGATACTTCCGTTTCCTCTTTACAACGTGCAACGTCAACTCGGAAGATCATGGAGAAGAGACGACGTGGAGAGGTAAGGGGAATTTTAGATTTAAAAAAATAATGCTGGGGTCCGATTTTAGGGTTAAGGGCAAGGGGAGGGGTATTTGTAAGAAGGGTTTAGGGGTGGGGGAATAACCTTTACCATGCATGAATTTACTACGAAAATCATTGTAAAAGTATGCGCGGTAAAGGAATATTCGTTGTAAAGGTCATGCGTGGGAATGGCATTCGCGTTGTAACGCATGCGTGGTAAAGGCATGCGTTGCAACGGAATGCGTTGTAACATCATACAACCCATTGCAAGTCTTACAGTTAGCCTATACTAACACACATTCTAATAGCAGGCATGTAAATTGTGATCAAGATACGGTGCTTTCCTATAGTAACTATGGGGCATATATACCATAAACTGTAAAGCGTGGTGTTACTCCAAAATTGGTAACCCGGTGCTCTGACAATTTAGAAATGCAGGGATGCGCTGTATTAAAAAAAATATGACGCACCCCTGCATGTCCCCTAGTGCTTAATAAAATGCCTTGCACCAACGCACCCACCCTTGTGCCATGTTGCTAGGGTGCCTGCTTTGCAGGGGCAAATGTTGATGTGCAGGAAGGGACACCTTCCTGCACATAGACAATCCTTACAGGCGATCTGCTGTTTATATGTGTGCAACAGAATGTAGCACACATAGAAAAAGCAAAATATGATGAGAAATCTGTATTTTTTTCACATTTTACCATGCTCAGAACAGGTCACATATTTACAAGACCCTTGCGCTGCGGGTGCATCAGTCTTGATATGTGAAAAAGTGACGTACTGGTGGCACAAAGAGCTTGTAAATAACGCCCCATTTTTTCACTGGCTTTTGTTGTTGGGGCTGCTCCACATTTGTAAATATGAGACAGTTAGATAAAGCAATGGTGTTGTTGTAGAATGCCCACTGCAACACCAATTGCACAGCCCTTTCATGCTAATTGGAGTGTGGAAAGACACCTCATTTACAAGGTGATGTTAACCAACGTTAAGTGGCTTCATGATGCATTGCATATAAGGAGAAGGGGATTTTGCCACCAGAACTTCGCTAAAAGTGACGTTCTGGTGGCAATAGCACCTTGTAATTATACCCCTGGTTTTGGGGATGAATACAACCCATGTACATATGTGGAACATGGGCTATATGTAAAGTCAAAAGTGGCATGATGCAAATGCATTCAGATTGATTTGTGTCAACATGCATCCTTTCACAAATGCATGGAAGGGACATATACACTAAAGTATGTGTCATACCTATGCATGCCCCTGTGCTGCTCTAGAAAGGTCAGCTGTGCAGCAATGCAGCCATACTTAAACAATGGCTCAAAGTTGTCTGTGTTACTGCCTGCCTGTCATCATCATTGCCAGTGCAGGGGAAAACACAAGGCAGGGAACACTCATTCTGAGTATGGGGTTGTCCTGTGTATGTGTAAATATGCTGGGTTGCATAGATAAAGTGACTGTAACACCATGTCTTGTCAAAATCTTTTCAAAAGTACCCTCCTTAGGTACATCTCACCATCCTCCCCCAAAAAACATCATCTGGGGTGCTGCATAATACATGTCACCTTGTAACAGATTGCAATATCAGTCTGTTGGGAATAGCCACACATGATGCAAGTGTAGTAGGTAGAGGATAAGCCACTCATGATAATGGTCCCATTACTGTGTGGCAGTAAGTTGGCTGTCTCGAAAAGTTTTCGTAAACCCACAGAGGGATCAATGCACACATACAAGTGTGTGGAAGAAATACATAGGATGCCTCATGTCCTGCAGATGACCAACTCTGCACATTTTGAAATAGAATGGAAGTCAGTGATTCCTGTATGACTAATAGGATAGGCCTTATCCACTCAGTGTTGGCACACAGTGGCAATGTCATAATCCTGAACTCCTGACATGTAACATTTATGGACAGTGTAAACTGCCACCCACAGATTAGTGTGACAGGTGTACCATATATCACAGGAGAATGGAAAGTGTCATCATGCACTTTTAATGTTAAATGCTTAAAAACATGTCATCATGTAGCAGACAGTATCAATAGTATTTGACTATTCCATTGCAGAGAATGAAATCTTACCTCCTGGTCAGCACACTGTCCCAGACATCACCAATGATGGTGATGATGATGAAAACCTACCAACCATCGACCACAACACCCTCCAAGAGCACCTGGACTCCATGCAAACACCATCTCAGGACCTGGGAAAGGGCAGCAGCATCGTGGTATCTCCACATACCCCGCCAAACAACCAACCGGCACCACCTACCACCACAACCACACCCCTGGACTCTAAGGACCCATAGATAGGTCTAGGTGTAAACATCTGCTCCACTCACAGAGTTTGAGGAATTCGGCAACTCTACAGAGTACACAGAGTTGGCAATAAACTCCGCTCTATCCAAGTAGGAGTGACTTGCTGGGCTCTCACGATTGCCCACGAGATTTTCCGAACCGCTCGATGTCGCCACGAGATTTGGTAGCTGCCCACATGCTCCTGTGAGATTTTGTGGTCACCAACACATCATTCGGACATGCCAGCAACTTGTGGCATATGTTTCCTACCGTACACAATCCCGAATGAACAGGATCTACCATGGCTGCAATCTGCTAAAGATCCGTTCCTTGAGAAGCATCCAAATCTTCCCAAACCAACAATTTGGAGTCAAGAACATCCTTGAATGGACATTTGGAATTTTTTTTATGCAAAGAGTGCTTTTTTCCAACTGTAAGGAAGTGCCCCAGAGTCTCTAACTTCCTGTTGCTGTCCAGCAGGCTCCTCCCAGTGCTTTGTCTCCTGGTCACTTTTCATTTGGATTTGGAGCTGGAAGGAACACTCTGTGTGCCTGCTGCATATACCTTTGAATTTAAGGTCTTTGTATTTGAGATTTCACAAGTAAGTTGAAAAACTGGTGTTGTTTGTTTGATTGGGGCCACGCACTTCGATTTATGTGTACTTTTAGTAGATTTTTAAAACTTATTGTGGTGGGTGGCCTGTAGTTTCACTAGGGGCCTAGGTATTTCTTTATGAGTAATTTTTCTTCTTTTATAAAAGGAAAATATTGCACAGTTCACTATATTTATTTCCACGTTTTTGTTTTACTAAATTTGCAATATTGATTTAGTTCCCTATGTGGCCTAGTCTGCTAATGGGCTGTCCAAACAGTAGGCCCAATGCTTTTCATGGGTGCATGAAACAACTGTTTCTGTGGTGTTTGTTCAATTTGAAACATCATTTAAACCATAGATGAATTTGGATTGAAATACAAAATGTGTTCTTTTAGTGGTATTTCGCATTTCTTTTCTCCCTGTAAAAACTTTAGGTGGGGTAATACCTTTGGGGATATGTGTTGTCTTAAACATTTCTGGCCCTGTTCATTTTCATTTTTGGCATTGCTAAATTAATGCTGTGTTGCCAATACCTTCTTTGTCTGGTCAGTGTGTGTGTGTGTGTTTGCCATAGGCCACCATTTGGATTTGTTCCCCATGTGGCCAGGGGCCATTTTGTATAAGCCAGCCATTGTGTTTCTGCCATAGGCATGCATGTCTTCCTTGTTGTGGCCATGCCGCCTTGCTTGCTGTTTGACCATGTGGTCGGTGGCCATTTTGTGTAGGCTCTGGCAGCCATTACACTTTTGCCATAGGCCTGCATGTCTTATTTATTTTCCGGGCCTTCAACTTTTTGTTGCTTATGATTTGTTACCATGTGGCCAGGGGCCATTTTGTGTAGCCAGCCAGTGAGCTTTTGCCATAGGCCTGCATGTCTTCTTTGTTGCAGCTATCTCTTCTTGCTGGTTGTTTTTTTGATCATGTGGCTGTCTTCCATTTTGCGTTGGCAGTCAGTCTGCTTTTTCCATAGGCCTGCATATGTTCTTTGTTTGTGGCCATGCCTTCATTAGTTGTTGCTTTTTTTTGCATGAGATTTTTTATCTTTTATATAGGAAAAATGTTGCCCAGTTAAGTACATTTTCTCAGTATATAGACATGGGCGCATGAAAAACAACAGCTTCTGTTGTGTCTTTTGAATTTGAAACATCGTTTACGCCATGGATGGATTTGGATTGAAATACAAAAAGTGGTTTTTTTGTGGTATTTCATGTTTTCTTTTTCTGTAAACAGTGACTGGATGGGGTAATGCCTTTGGAGGATGTTTGTTGTTATAAACATTTTTAGCCCTGTTAATTTTCATTTTGTGCATTGCTGAATTAATCAATGCTGTGTTCTCTCTGTTTAACTATGCTTCCTGTGTGTGTTTGCCATAGCCCACCATTTGCCTTTGTTCCCGATGACATGTGGGCAGGGGCCATTTTGTATAGTCAGTGTCAATAGGCCTGCATGTGCACATTGTTTTCAGGCCTCCAGCTTCTTGTTGCCATGTGACTGGTGGGCAGTTTGCGTAGGCATTCAGTGTGCTTTTGCCATAGGCCTGCATGTGTCCTTTGTTTTTGGCCATGCCATCATGCTTACTGGTTGTTGTTGTTGTGTGACCAATGACAATGTGTCTGGAGGCCATTTTGTGTAGCCAGCCAGTGTGCTTTTGCCATAGGCCTGCATGTCTACTCTTTGTTCCCAATGCCTTCTTGCTCAGTGTTGTTGTTGTTGCTGACCATTTGGCAATGGCAGACAGACATTTTGTGCGTCAAGCCAGTGTGGCACTTTGCTTTGCCATGTGCTTGCATGGATGGTTGAGCAATGTGAGGGTAATAAAATATTATTATATCTTTGGGGAAAACTTCACTTATTTATAATTTTTGTAATGTTACATTTTTTCAATTGTATTTTTTAATACATTTTTAATTTTTTTAAATAGTTGTTTAAATTTTGAGTTAAAAAAAACATTTTCACTACATCTGGCATCAATGAATCAACCCCATGTCTGCTATAGGTGCACAACAGCATTCATTGTCTAAGGATTATTCCATTATCATTCATCAGCTGCACCTCTCTGAGGGACACATCCAATGTGACGTGATGGACATAAAGCAAACCGTTCAATCTGTATGTTGTTGTTGGTCTTTTTTATCCTTCCTGAGTGTACAATCAGTCACCATGAAATTTTATGTTAGTGTGGTTTTCCATTGTATGAATGGATACACTGGATTGTTAATTATTTATAATAAGAGTAATCAGTGACCACATTAAATGGTATTATATGTTTGTACTACTGATTGAACTGCAACAATGTCATGTTTCACTGATGCTCTTATTGCTTCTTTTCTTTTAGATGCACAAGAGACATCACTCACAATACTGCCAGATAGAAGGCCTGTGCACGACATGACACATGACCCACACATCACACCGACATTTCTTCAACTTGTGTGAAGCTAAGTGCCGCTGCTGACTGACAGCTTCAAGATGGCCCCAAAGAAAGGTGTTACCAAGAAAGTGGCCAGTGAAAAGAAGAAGAAGCTTCCATCACTGGTATGTCGACACAGATTTTTTTTGTGAGAAAAAACTATGCCTGCTGCACCGGCCTCTGGGGAGCAAGCTGGGCGTATTACCCCCACATCAGTGGACCCATCCCAATCTAGGCCCAAGCCCATGTCTGTCACAGAGGCAGCCAGTCTAATCACAGCAACGCCTACGAGCAGTGATGTTGAAATTGACTTATCTCTATCGTAAAATAGTACCCAATCATTGCAGGAAACTCAGAGAAGTGGACAACAGCTGCAACCACCAATAGTAGTTCCTCCAGAAGTAGGAGTAGTTCTGGAGAGTGAGCTTCATGCTGAGGAAGTAGAGGAAGCCGCTCTTTCGAAAATCCATTGTCTTCCAGATCTCCAGCTAGAAAAAGGAGGGCTACTGCATCATCTTTTTCTCTAAGTCTCCCTTCTGATGATATAGACACCACTTGGATCCCTCCTCAGTCTGAGAGTGGGACACTCCGCGAGAAGAGGCTAGGGAAAGGGAAGGTTCCAGAAAGAGTTAGAGATATGGAGGCAGATGTAGAAGAGGTGGATGACGATGAGCAAGTCATTATGAATGTTGGCCCAGCCCCAGTGGAGACTGACGTTACCCCATCCCAAATTGCTGGGAGGGATGTGGCACCACAGATACCACCACCACCATCGCCAGCTGCCATATTTCTGGCAGTGACCTACATCCACAACACCTCAGTAGAGTAGGTACTGCAGAGAGTCAAACCTCAAAATGCCCACCTACTGCCAGTTTATCTGACATTGGCAGTGGCATCAGTGTTAGAAAATTGAGCCGCCCGGTTTAGGACTTCTTTACGGTTAGCAAGTAGGAGGTGAACATTGCCAAATGCACCCTTTGCGGAGCAAGTGTAAGTTGAGGTAATCTTTGTACAAACTATAGTACCAGGGACCAAATAAACCACTTGAGAAAGCACCAGATGATCGGTTAGGAGGAACCCCTTAGCGGCCAAAAAAACACAAGTGTTGTGGATGAAGGGGGTGAAAGACTGAGCAGGGAATCCGATCCGATCACATGGAAGGTGAAAAAGCAGAAGACATTTTTGTTACACAAAGCAGTCCTCTCCCCAGAAGTGCAATAGTATCACCTGCATCAGCAACATCGCAATGGCAAAAGACTCAGGTCGAGAAACCACGGCAAGAGAGTACAGTGACTGTCCCACTAAAACGCACTGTCTGCTTGCAAGAAATCCCCTGCATCAGTGGCACCTGAAAAGAAACAAATCCAGGCTACTATTCCTGGCATGTTTAAGCCAGAGGGGAGGAATGAACGCAAACACCCCACGGCACATTTGTACAATGCACAGCTGTCCAAAATATTAGCGCTAGACCTCCTCCCTTTTACTTTTGTGGAAGAGGTGAATTGTTTTTATTTGTGGCAGCCATCTGACCGAAATAGAAGGTTCCCAGCGGTCCTATTTCACTAGAGGTGCTGTTCCAGCGCTACATCACGAAGTGCTAGAATTGCTTGGACAAGCTTTGCAGCAGAGTGATGTTCACAGTATCCGCCTGTCGGCAGACATGTGGACCAGTTGCCAAGCCACTGATTGCATGTGCATCACTGCACATGGGATCTCTTTTATGGGGGCTAGAGAGGAAATATCTGCCGGTGTGTCCACTGCTGAGATTTTTAATGCTGCTTGGAAGCATGCAACAGTAGCCATCTTCACCATGGAGAAATCCCATACTACTACAAACATGTTGGAAGACTTTAACAAGGTCTTTGAATGGCTGACCCAATTCCTAAGAGGGCTTAACATTGGATTTGTTGCCACGGATAATGGCAGTAATATAGCTAAGGCCATGGCCGATGGTGTCTATTTTATGGTCCTGTGTTTAGCGCACTGCATCAACATCATTGTACAGGATTTTCACAAAAAACAGGACCAAATAAGCAATTTACTGTCTACCTGTGGAAGAATCTAATATAAAGCCCGGAAACAGCTGAGGGTCATTTAGCGTGACAATAGGACGCCAGTTAAACACTCATACAGGAGGTGCAAACATGTTGGAACTTCACTTATTACATGCTTGAACACCTGTTTGAGCAGTAATGTCATGCAAAGAGGGGATGCAACTGTGAAAGGCATGATTATTGAGATGGACAAATGGGACTAGTCAAATGCCTGACAGAGATGCTGCTTCCTGTTGAGGTATTCATACGGGAAGTCAGCAAGGAATGCAGAACTATGGGCCAAGGTATTCCATTTTTGCACATGCTACATGAACAGCTAAAGGAGGTGTCTGCCTTGTACACAGGTGGGGACGAAAAAAACATGCATAAACTCAATGGGGCAGATTTATGAGGCCCGTTGCGCCATCGGAATGTCACTTTTTGTGACGTTCCGTGGCGCAGAAGCCTGCGTGATATTTATCAGGTAGCACTGAGCCACTTTTTTTGGCTTAATGCTGCCTCATAAATATCAGTCCCTTTAACGCAGTGTTCTGCGTTAAAGGGGCGTGCAATGGGTGTTGCTGGGGGCGTTCCCAGCAACATCCATGGCCTTTTGACACTGCCCCAGATTTACGAGAAATCGTAAATCTGAGGCAGCGCCAAAAGCTTCCGCCTCCCCAGGGGAGGCGTAAGGGAGGCGCAACGGGGAGAAATATCTTTATTTCTCCTCGTTTTTCCTTTTTCTATGTGTGCTGCATTCTGCAGCACCCATACAAAGAGGAAAAAAATCTTGTGATTATTTTTGTACAGAAAGGTTTCCCTTCCTGTACAAAAATATTCATCTCCGCAATGCAGGCACCCTCGCACCATGGTGCAGAGGTGCCTGCGTTGGCGCAGGCAGCCCATTGTGCGCCGGCGCAGGGGAAAAGGACAGGAATGCGCCGCATTTTATAGATACGGTGCATCCCTGCCCTTTTCTTTTGCCGTAGGGAAGCGCAGCAGGAAGGCCTGCTGCGCTTCCCTACGGCAAAACCTCATAAATCTGCCCCATAGTTTCTCATGTTGTGCAACAACAAAATTGTACAAAAGGTCGATCTACTCCGTTTGAGTCGGGACAAAGTTGGTACGGAGTTGGACACCTTACTTGTAGTCAGGAAGATCAGGGATGATGAGGGTCAGGGCGTGGGGGTGACTAGGTACTTTGAGAAGTGCCACCAGAAGAAGGAAGTTTTCAACTTTACTGAAACCAACGGACTTGGTGATGACTTTAAAGTGGCCTACCCAAGTCTGTGGAGTGCTGGCAAGAGCGGTGCGTTGATTTTACTTGATTTGTAAGAATTCAATGTTACTGGGTGTGTGTGCTCACTGGTGTTGTGCCTCATATTTGAAGCTAAGTGGTGGTTGGGAGTGAGCCTGTTGTTGAAGGTAACTGGAGACAGGCATCTCCTTGATTCTACAAAATCATTTTTGTTTTACAACCTGCAGGTTTTCTCTTATTCTGTACCAAACTGTAAAAGCAACATAACACTCAAACTTACCTTACCGGACCACCTCAGCCAGGCACCCAAGAATGACAGATAGTCCAAGAAGAATGCAGATGCAACTCCCAATTTGGCAATACAATATCATTTTTTTTCAATCATTAGAAGTGTGTGTGTTGTTCGCTTGACTACTGCATAATTTCATATATTTGCTATCTTTCAAAGCTAGGTAACGAGACATTTAGATATAATGTAACTTTGGTTTATCTGGGAGCAGATGGACTGTTTGGTTTGCATTGCATTTAAGTTACCTGTACTCATTCTTTTGTTTCCTTTTCTTTCATATAACAGATTTATGATGGATGGCTGCTCATTGCCCAAATGAAATTTCCCCTTGTGTAGTGTTTGTCTTTGTCAATTCATCGAACCCTTAACCCTCTTCCCCCAGGTTGAGTGATTTATTGAGGTGTGACTTCATAAATTATACTATTAAATGATCACACACTTGGTGGGGTGGATGTGGTTAAAGCAACACCAACTCAGTGCATTATGAGGATCTTCAGCTTTAAGTATAGACTACACTGGCCATATTTATTATTTAACCACCCACACATAAAAACAGTGTTCGATATTTTCAGAGGACATCATTGCCAGCATCATCATTCAATCACTGTATTGCTTCAAAGCTTACCCTTGTCCACTTTGACTCCATAGTTCGGGTCAAATTCATTTTGTAACTTCTACTAGCTCACCATTGTTCAGAATAATTCAATTTAGCATTGCTTATCATATTTTCTCTATTGTCCCTCTACTTTTGTAGTAGTCTAGTCTGGTGACTGTCTACATTTTTTTTAAATCTTACATATAATAAGAGCATTGACCCATTATTTATTTCAATTTAGTTAGTTCCCTATGATGAATAGTCCTTATCCTACAGTTTGAGTCCAACTTGAAGCGAGCGGGACTTCGATTGAAGCCTTCACTGTTGGTGAGCTAGCATACTACTACTACCAGCACCATGGCCCCTTGGGAAACCATGCAGCCCTCGGTTCATTTAATCAGGTAAGAGAACCGTGGTCGATTGATTGTTGAACTGCATTCTATGTACAATGGAAATTCACCCCCGAGTCCTTGGGGGTTAAACTGCAGACAGAGACTAGGAGGAGAGAGTAGCAAGAAAAGGGAGGATACTGCATAACTATTTTGTTGTTACACTATCAGCAGATTTTAAAAGCTGTCTGTGGAAAAGGCAGCACTGTGAAGTGAAACAGTAACACCCCAAAATGATTTAAATCATGATGTAATACTATAAAAAATATATTGCCCTAACAATATAAACTAACTAGACCCACAACTGGCCCACCCCTCTCCCTATCCCCAGCCAATGTCCCAAGTAAGTATAGTGTCCAACAGAGAAAAGTCCGAAAACTAAATTGCCCAATGTCCATAGAAAAAAAATCCAAAAAATGCCCCAACTCTCAAATTCCCACCCTCTCCCCACAACAAGTCCCACCCAACAAACAAAGGACTAAAAAGTGGGCAGAAGAGGGCACTAAGATCTAATGGCGGGCTAGGAGCTTCTTGACATTGTTCATTTGCCTCTGCAATCTCTCTATCCGTTCTTCCTGCCTGGCTTCTATGTGGGCCAGCCTCTGCATTATGCTGCGTTGAAATGTGAGGAAATAGGGGGGCATCAGTGGTGGAATGGCAGCAAGCAGCTGCCATCGGACTGAAGCGATGGTGTACTGGAGGCTCTGGGGCCTGGCTGGGGCCCGGGTCATCAACAGCTGCTGCTGCCACCTCCTCCTCCTCCTCCAGGTTCGCCAGTTGCTAATATTTGGCCCTGTTGGACTCCAGTTTCCTCTGCCGGGTTGCTATCTCCTGCCTTTAAAGATGAGGATGATCAGCAGGACTAGCTATATCAAGGATGAAAAAAGACAAATTGTAAACAATGCTCTTAACAAAACACATACAATTATATAGTGGCATAGTAGCAACACATTTGCTGGCATACTATCCTCCTATCCTCGTGCCATTCGATTTTGATGTGATTAGAGTTTCAGGCACTATGCACTATATGGAGTACACAAGTATTTTCCTCTTTCTTGTTGATCTAAATTAATGGAGGCATGCTAGCTCAGCAGGCACCTTAGGCACACTTGTGTTACTTTGCTACTGACAGCTCTACTAGACAATTATCTTTTTCCTCATAGCCATGCTCAGTTAAATGCCTTTCAATTTCACCCTGACTACAAGGCAGATGAATAGTTACTATAAATGATATACGTAACTTGAGGTACTATAACAACAATCATGCACACAGACATCCTCCTGTCTGCCCGCAACAAGTAGACGGTGGAAAAAGCAATGCACTACAGTACAGGTAAAGGATTAAGGAGCAGGATATTATATTTGGCACGTTAATCACAGACTATCCCATCCACAAACCGCAAAGGCACTTACTCTTAGTCCCACTTTACTCCTTGGCCTCACGATCATCACACTTTGACATTACTTTTTTCCAACAAAATAGATTTGCTTGGCAGCAAGGAAAAGAATTAATTAACTTACTCTACTGGGGGTAAGTTAGAGGGATTAGGCCGGGTAGGTAGACGTTTCACTGATCATCGTCATCAAGTGCCTAAGCTTTTGCTAGTAGTGAGTCACTTTGTTTGATAATTGTGAAAGGGTAAAATCAGAACTGACGTAATCCGTTATGGAAGCCACAATAAAAGATATCACTTGGCCAGAGGAATGTGACGCATGCAAAGGATGTTTTTCAAAATGTTATGGAAGGTGGGACAGAAGGAACTTAGGAGAGGAGTTTGTACTAGGAAGTGACTGAATGGGCACTGGGAGTCAAGGGAAGAAGCACAACTATTTTTCACATTTCCATGAAACTTGTAAATGGGCCTACACATTAACTGAGGCAGGCACACATTGCATAGCCAACAATGCAGTGCTGCCGATGTAACCATGCAGCTGTTAGGTCACCAGGTGTCACTGGCGAAAAGCCATGGGTAATGAGGGAGGGAGGTGATTGATGGCTGGATAGGTAGAACTATCCAATATATATATATATATACTGTGAGTCAAGGGAGCAGTCTGAAACACCACCTTTCAACCCTTTGAATCAAAAAGCCTTCATAGAACAATTACAACAATGTAAAGGTGAGAAGAACACCACTCAGGAGCACCCTAGTCCCATGTTTCTTCTTCACTCCAAGGATTTTTCCATTCATCACTGCGTTGTTCTTCTAGTATTAATATTCTTCTTCACCCTTGGATTTGCTACTCACCTTTTAAGGTTTAAATTTTCTCAATCCAGTCTACTATTCACCATTGAAAACCATCCATCCATCCATATATACAGATAAACTTACATCGATATAACAGAGTGGCAAGTTTTATGCATGGATCGTAACAGCAACAGGACCGGAGGCCCTATGGAGATCTTGAAGATAATTGTCTCCATACGGAACCTATTGAGGTATTATTTGAACATCTAAGGACTTCTAGTCCCAGAAGGCTATGAAATGTAGGACCCATTGAAGGCGATAAAGCAGCCAATTATGGGACTCTCCTTACACACATCCGATAGGAGGAAAGCCAACCCGTGATCAAGGAGCAATCCACTCCGAAACGCGTATGGCACTTGAAATATCTGGAAGTTCTGGTGTTAGCTGAATAAAGGACTGTGCTATCAAAGCTAGTTTGCTTGCTGCTGTGTGCATCTCTAACTGTGGGCAACCTTTGGACGAAATATATATATATCTATATATATATATATCTATATATATATAGATATATATATAACCTACTAGCAGTCGCCAGTAGGTAGTTATAGCTAGGATCAAGTTTCCATAGGAAGAATTTTTTTTGTTTTGCTTATAACTTTGGCGTCGTTTGATGAATCTTCATGACATTTTCCAAACTAATTCTTTGTTCATATCAGCTCCTATGTTGAAAGTTTGGGGGTGATTCGTCAAGGGGGGGCCGAGAAAAAAGGGGGTGGTCCCAAAACGTGTTTTCTCCATGCAATTTCCATAGGAAACTTTAGACAAGGCTACAGGTCGAACGGGTGAACGGAATTACCCCAAATTTGGCAGGGAGAAGGGTCTTTGTCTAGAAAGCATGCTTTTGTTTATTTGGTATAAATCCATTCAGTAGTTTTGGAGGAATATTGAAATTTACAGATATCGATATTTGGGAATTCTGCCATCTGATTAGCTGAGGCGTTACGAGCATGAGCTTGCTGGTTATTGGCTGCGAACGGTTGCAACTAGAAAGTGTTGGCAGACATTTTGTGATTCCGTTGAAGCGAGTAAGGGGAAAAAAGGGCCAAAAAAGTAGGAAAGAGGAGGGTAGGAGCGTTGTGAGCTCTGTGGGGGTGGTTAGAGTGTGCTATACAGGGAGTGTGAAGCGAAGTATTCACCCCTACCGGTGTGAAAGGGCTGTTTTGCCCAGAGTGAGATGGTGCTGAGGTGAGGTGCCGGTACACTCGGGGATGAAACCGTGCACCTAAACCGTGAGCTGATTGCGTAAATTGATGTTCTCTGGGCGCTGTAGCATAGCTGTGCAAGTGGTGTTAGAATGCGTTTAGGCTATAGCAGGAGTGGGAGGCAAAATACTCACTCCTACCGGTCCGAAGACTCGGAGATCAAACCGTGAGCCTAAGCCGTGAGCTGATTGCTGTAAAGTGATGTGCTGTGGGCGCTGTAGGATACTGGCCACTGTAGCATACCTGTGTAAGTAGTGTTATCCGTTTATACTATACAAAGGAGTGGGAAGTGAACTACTCACCCCTACCGGTGTGAAGACTTGAATGCAGTGTTTTAGCAAGCAGGAATAAAGAAATAATCGTGAAGAATATAATGCAGAATGTTGCAATGCCACAGAAGACAAATGGTGAAATCAGGTGTGTCTAAGAAAGTGGCTGTGTGTAATAAAGCAATGGAGTCTGCAAGTTATATAAAAAGTGCCTTTATTTAAGTGTCATAAATGGACCCACTGGTGCAAGAGCTAAGGCATCCAGCTGAGGCAAACTCCAACCTCTTCTGCTGTATTTAAACCTAAGCTCCTGCATCAGTGAATTCCATATTACATGTTACAGTTCCATGTGACATAAACAATACCTATTAGACATGAATGACTCTAAATTCTATAATAAAAATAAAGGTAGGCTACGATTACCACATGTATCCTTTAAGAAAACAAACAAACAAAAAATATTCCAAAATGTAATCATCGAACTTCTTAGGTACCCTGGTACTCCTTTTTTGTAACACAAAATTATCAACAGCAGAACAGTCAGCAATCTCTTCTACAGTAGATTCAATCTGGTGCGTGTCAGAATTAGTAATAGTTCTACTCACATCCGAACTTTGAGGAGGAACACAAACATTGCGCTTCTCATAAGCACATTCGGTACCCTTCTCGTCAAACCATACATTATTGTCTTCAGCCCTTTCAAAAAACATTCTTGTGCAAGAGCTAAGGCATCGAGCTGAAGCAAACTCCAACCGCTTCTGCTGTATTCAAACCTCAGCTGCTGCATCAGTGAATTGCACATTATATGTTACAGTTCCATGTGACATAAACAATAGTTATTAGACATGAATGAGTAAATTCTATAATGAAAATAAAGGTAGGATACGATTACCAAACTGTGCCAACTAGTTCCCAAACAATGTTGTGTTTTTTTTATCTTGTGAGCAGAGGCTGAGCTAATTTGTGTGAAAGGGCTTCGTGGATAACAGGCAGGCAGAGAGACGTGTGCACAAAGAATAGACATGGTTTCAAAATGGATGTCAGGTTTAGGCTAATTTAGCAAGTAAATAGCGTATTTGCATAGGCCACACATCACCCATCCCTGGTTAGGCTGGAGACTAAGGGGCAGTAATGAAAAATGAGTTTAAATACCTGAGTATATTTAGAAAGTTATTATATGAAAATAATAAAATTGAAGTGTATTAAAAAAATGTATAGGAAAAAGTCAAAAAAGTTGGAAAAAATCATTCCAAGGATAACGTGAATTTCTTACAAGTCTTGGAGATTGCAGACCGGAAGTTCTTTAGCAGCTTGAGATGCGTAATGTTCCAAGAGGCGATTGTTGCCATTGTGTGAGAAAAGCGAAGCTATCCAATTCATATCCTCGAAGGGACAGTAATGTTCCTCGGATGTTGGAGTGGCAGTTTGAATTGGCAGGCAATCTGCGATGTTGTCAAAGGTCGCACGTTGCAGGAGATCTTTCGCAGCTGCGCAGAAATCCCATTCCGCCAGGATACCTTTTTGCGTTGCATCCGCCATTGCTCCACTGCCCGAACAATCAAGTTCATGGTTTTCAATATACTCCATTAATTGCTGGATATCGGGAGCGATTGTTGGGATGTTGGCAAGGCATATATCCATTCCCCAGTCGAATGGGCAAGTTTTGCAATAAAAAGATGGTTGCACACAGATTGCATATGTGTAAATAAATGTCATGTTGTAGCTGGCTCCGAAAATAGATAGAGGCAGGCAGCCGAAAAGTTGTTCCATTTTTTCACGGTATTGATGTAGCTTCGTGTAGAGGCGTATTCTGTTGGACATGATTGTTACCACAGGGAGCGCAGCCATTTTTTACAAGCAAAAATAGTAGTAGGATGGCCGCAGACAGAGCGAGAATTATGGGCACTGTTCCTGTTATTCCAGAGATGATCGAATGAATAAAGTCTGGTATTATACCAAAAACAGTTTGAGAGCCTGTGACAAGGCCGGAGGTGTTAAAAAAATGTGCCAGACCCTGAGTGTCAGATGTGTTGAAAATTGTGTAACAATTCACAAAGTGTAAAGGGAGGTTCGTTTTTAAAAGGGACTGTATTTTACTTGAAGTTCGTGCTATCTGCAGTCGATACATTTCTTTTGCAGAAGGAGGGACACTTCTGTTTGAAGCAAAAGTGCTTTCAGTTTGCTCAGTTTAATGAAATCTGTTGTCAAAGTAGGTATTGAAGGCCAAGTTGAACTGTGGGAGTTACTTTGTGTGGGTGGGAATAGACATTGCCAATCAATCACTGCATTTGCCACAGGTAGTTACTCGGTTTGAAACAGTAATGACATACGGTATGCCAGCTCACATTCTGTAGCAGTCCATGTTATTAAGAACCTGACAACTGTTGTTAGAAAGCTGTGTGAATGTTGGTCTGATTGTGGGATTTGGCGTGCTTTTAAGAAAGCAACCAAGATTGGGGGCTGTTAGCTTAGAAGCGTCGTGCAATTGGACATTCTTGCATAGTAATGAATGACTGTCATTGTGGTCGCACTTTTCACCTGTGAGAATAACTTCTGTATCCTCTTTAAGACAGCGATATGTAAATGGGAGAAACCACTGCTCATGAATAAATGCGCTACCTTATATAATCACATACAACATGACAAATAACATGTACACCTAGCAGACACAACAACACTATGTACTGTGGGAACCGTGGCTAGCCATGTACACAAACCAAACATGGCATGGCACCTCTGCCACACAATGCAGAATGCGGGGAGAGATGGGAGCAAAGTATGTGCAAAGGTGGCAAGTGATTCTCAATTATAAAAGTATACAATGCAAAGTGTTGAAGGGATGTGCCAGAGAGACTTGAGTATGCCTAGCACAGAAATGTACATGTCAACATACACTTTTGAAGGAAGTGGACAGTGGACACAACCATGATAGTACAGTCAGTAGGGAATATTACAAAAACATAGCACGTATGTGCCCCCTCCCACCCCAAAATCTTTAGCGAAGTGGGCTGGCTCGCCGTACGCAAGGCTAGCGTATGGGTATGAATAAAAGGCATGTTTCTCTTGGTGTGGTTCTCTTCTGGAATGGCGAACGTGTCTGCCAGGTCTGCGCAGCTTACACCACCACGAGGCTGATGCCGTGAGCGAAGGTGGGTGCGTGAATGATACTCTCAGCCTGCTGGTACCCAGAAACCATCATGGCTGCTGCGACGCACATATGCCCCACAGTTCACCTTTCGACACCGTCGTATGTGAAAGAGGGCCCACCATGTGCCAGCGGAAGCTCCTGGGCTGAGGTCTGCGAGCTGGGAAGGCTTCTGAGATCAATGCTGACTGCCGCGACACAGGCACACAGCGCCCAGCCTGAGGCCCAGCACCGTGGAGTGCTCTGTATACTACTAACACAGTAGTCCAACAGGTACCAACAGTGGAATGGTGTCTTGATTCCACAATGGACAATGTTAGAACTGCATCTGAGAGTGGAGATGAAGGTACTGCCTTCGACCAGGTGAAACCAACTCTAGGTCCCAACAGTGGAACGGTGTCTTGATCCCACAATGGACGATGTTAGAAATGCATCTGAGAGTGGAGATGAAGGTACTCCCTTCCACCAGGTGCAACCAACTCTAGGTCCCAACAGTGGAAAGGTTTCTTGATCCCACAATGAACGATGTCCGATATTACCTGTTGCTTGGTTTTCACAGAACTCCCTCCGTTGAGGTGCATCACACTCTGTGCTTCTGTAGCTAACTGCTGCACATGATTATTGGGCTTGGTTGACTGTAATCGCTGGACTACACCGCGGTACAGCAGGTCCGAACAGTGAAACGGGGTCTTGATTCTATGATTGAGGATGTCAGAAGTTAAAGTCTGTGATGATTTCTGTGTACCCCCTCCGATCAGGTGCAAGCAACTCCGTACTTCCGAATCCAACGGCACGTGGCTGTGAGGCATTAATGACCACTGCCTCTGGCCTACACTGCGGTCAGCAGGGTTCACAATTCAGATCGAGTGGTTATTGTTAAATTACGGAATCCGGTAGGCAACTAACTACAACATCTATTGAAATATACACAATATCCTTATAGTGTACTTGCTTGAAGAACTTTTTTTACATGAGGTATAGGTTTAGTACAATGACCAAATTCTTCTTGGTAGTGGAAAAGAACACTGAATAACAGTCTACACTATGGACAACAGAGATCCCAATGTTTTGATTTATTTATTTCAGAGTTTTTTGTAAGTTATGTTGTTGCATTTTCTGAAGAGGAAGTGAGATAAAGTATTCATGGATGTCTGTGCTGACTACTGCCTTCAATTTACACTGCAGCCAGCAGTGTTCACAATTCAGATTGAGTCGCTATTGTAGATGACGCAGTCCTGTATGCAAAAGACATTGCTCCAGTGCGCTCTGTCTGCACTACGCATACGCATCATCGCAGGCTCCGCATACGCTTTTTGTTGCTTCGTGTACTGCAAACAGGACAGCTCAAGTCAATGCCACGTGGCTGTGGGCCCTTGCTGACCACTCTCTCTGGCTTACACTGTAGACAGCAGTGTTCACAATTCAGATTGAGTTGCTATTGCAGATGATGCAGTCCTGTAGGCAACAGACATTGCTCCTAGTACGGCCCGCCCGCAGCACGGATAATCGCTGGCTGTGCACATTCTGAATGCTTTTGATGTGGCTATATGAGTGCACTAGAACTGATGGGCCCTTTATGATACAATCTTTTTGTGTATTATTTCATATCTACTGCCTGTATCTCAGTATACCACAAGTTATGGTTCTTTTACGATAGAATCTTTTGTGTATTATTTCACATCTACTGTCCCTACCTTACTACAGCACAAACTATTGACCCTTTTATTATTGAATCTCTGTGTGTGATCCAGTGATTACTGTTGTAGTTGATGCTAGCAGCAACCATTCCCTGAGGGCTGGTTTACACTCACCCCACACGCATTTAGCACAGACGTTACTGGAATTGTGAACCTGGTAATAAAAAGGAGTCGAGCGCACTTGCCGGTACCCACTTCCACTATCTATCTGTGTCCGTGTGTTCATTATCTATGCATGATACTGCCCATGGGCCGTACCACATTACATTGTGCTGTGGACAGCGTATGCAACCATGTTACCTCTGGCAGTGGTGAATACTTTGGTTATGTAACTTTTAGGTGCATGGCTATCACAGGTGGAAGGCTACTTTACAGACCATGAATATTGATGAAGATGATGGTTGCATGTTGTGTGTAGTGTAAGATATGTGTACATAGCAAAAAGTTTTCAAAAAAGCTCTCTAAGCAGAAGAGGTGTGTCTCATCAAATGCTGTAGAGAGAATGACTAAAATGGGTGGCGTTCTCCAAATGCTACAATGGGAAATGTTATGAACTAACCAAAGCTTTTTTTTAAGATCACATGGCAATCGCGCACCCAGGGCGCAAGGAGACCGCACCCGATACGATTTTGAGAAAATATATTTACCATAATATAAATTTATTACAGTTAGAAATATATAAATGTTTAAAATATTTTAGATTATCGCTTGCTCTCATATACACTTTATTTAGATATAGTTTTGAGACATAAAGAAACTAGCACACTGTCAGCGTTTAGGACGTATTTCTTAAAAGAAACTGATTTTAACTGCATTAGGAGCGTGTTTACAGCAATCAATAAATGGTTGACCGCCCATGTTTAAGAGTGCGTCGTCCTGCGCTATGAAGACCCGCTGGGTGGAGTCGATGCTACATAAGATCTTACATAAATAAACATAAGGGGGCTGTTAACTTTGTTATTCTGTTCAGAGGTGGGGGTCTGTCCTTTAAGTGAAGACCCAATAAGAGATGGCAGCTAACACTTGTTTGAAGAGGCGACCCCTTATACTGGACCTATTTACCTCTCTTATCACAAGAGCTGGGCCCCGCTGTCCCCAAACTAACCCCTCCAGTCACCTTTTCAGACCTCTTATCCATCACCAGCGGCCTCCGCCCATGCGAGAGACATTAAACCTCTGTTTGCACAGCTGGGCCGAGTGTCTGTTGTCAAAGGACGGCTGGTTATACAGGGGCTCGTTCACAGGGCCTCGGCACCCGCTTTGAAGAGAAGTGAGGCAAACACGCCTGCATCCTGCAGCCAGCCAGCCGAGCTTAGTTCGAGTCACTGCGTGCCGAGCCGGAGGCAGCCGCTGCACTACAGAGTAACACTTTTTGCGCGCATGCGAATGATGCAAAGCATCGCACGAATGCGAGAGTCTGGAGAGGTCAGGCAAAAGAAAGTGCGAATGCAGGCAGCCAATCATATGAAAAAAATCATTTACAAATGCAATAGGACTCATATTCACGTGAGTCCTATTGCATTGTAAACAAGAATGCGGGTGCCAAAGAAGGCAGAAACGGGAGTGGGTGTGGGGGTGGTGGTGGACAGAGAAGTCACGGACTTTGGGAGGGAACAGGGGGAGGCAGGGTAACAAAAGAGTTGCTGAAGTAAAGGGGCTGATAGCCATGGAAGGATAAAAATAACGTCATGGCAGTAAGGAGGCGGGACTAATACGCCAGCAACCAATGAGAATGCAGCATTTCAGATTTGAGCCAATCAAAAGTATGGGCAGAAAGTGGGCGGAGCTTCCCCCACAATACTGTATACAGCATCTCTCGCCGAGACAGCGCATGCGCTGCCTAGGCGAAACCTAAAAATGAGGGAATGGCGTACCTGGCGCGACACCACACCTCTATGATGTAACACAGGGCCTGGCAGCGTGCACTCATCGCATATGGAATGCGCAGCCGGCGCAACCCCATACATATATGACGTAACACGCAGCTTGTTACCGCGCACCCGTTAAATACCAAACAAGCAGCTGGCGCGACCTCATACATATATGATGTTAGGCGGGACGTGGTGTCACAAACCCGTCAGATACAAACTGCAAATCCTTTACGAGTTTAGCAATATGGCGGATAGGATTTGCGTGCTGATGGAGCTTGGTACACTACCGGTACGGGACTCCAGATTTCTCCCAAAAAAACCAAAAGATATATATACTTTTTTTTGAAGATATAAAACATTACATCATTTTTTTACTTAAAAAAAAAGGATAATAGAGTTCCAAAATATTACAAAAAAATAGAAAAAAATATAGGTTTTATAAATATTAAAATATGAAATTAACATTTAGAAAACCTTCAAAATTAACTAAAAAAACTATAGGTTTTACAGACGTTATAGTTAGGAATTAGCATTTAAAAAACCTTTGAAATTCACTAAAAAACCATAGGTTTCAGGGACGTTATAGTTAGTTGGACATTTGACTCATATAAAACCAGAGAAATTCGCCCGTTATAGTTAGTTGAGCTAACTATAACTTGCGCGCCCGCAATGCACTGGTGATGATGTCACATATTACATCACTCATGACATGGTCAGTGACATCACTGATGACATCTCAAATGACACATTGCGTTGTAACATCGCATGCGTTGTAACGCATGCGATGTAAAAACTGCGCGTGGTAAAAAACACGTTGTAATGGCTGTTCCCCCTTAAATCCAGCTGTATATGCTAAAGAGGGGTGGGTTCAACATTTCAAAAGTCAACAATACACCCTTGCAGTGAGTATATAATTAATTGTCAATAGGCAAACAATACGACTTACCACTGCCCGCCACTGCTGCTGGCTAACACCCTACAGCTGCTGCATCTGCACACTGTTGGTCGGTGCAGCAAAAAAAACTATTTTTAGATGCCAGATACGCCTCCCCCATATTAGTTTTTTTTATAGAAAAATTCAACCACACACATCACTACAATTAGTTTACAGTATCTTCTATCAAAAATGTCAGGTTGGGAATTTTGTTGGTGATCATTTTTGAAAAGCCTCAAGACAAACTGTAATGCAGTGGCAGAGATATTAATAAATCTGAATTTTTGAAAAAAAAATAAAGAGTGGACAACTGGACATATGGTCTTGGCTGGCAAATGCAGAGGGGCTGTCCTCCTCATACTTCCTTCCAGCCATGGGGTACGGTCATCAGTTCACCAACTGCTGCTAATATTACTGGGCCTATGCTAAGAGACACACATTTGGGGTGTCCATTTGACCCTGGACACTCTCTCGTTTTACTGATTGAGCATGAGCAAGTAACAGAAAGCCTTCTCATCTCAACAAACATGCATAGAATAGGGTCATGCAACCTTCAGGGCAGAGTAGTAGTACGTGATCAATAGCTTCTCTGAGTCTTTACATTACCACCACTAGGCAACCCACAAAATATAAAGGGGCGTGTGAAGGCTAACTGACAAAGCAGAAGAAAGGAAGCTACAGACAGACTAGTCCAGAGACAGTTTACAGTAAAGTACAGAAACTTGAAATATAGAAAATAAATACGTAAATATGATAATGCAGGGGTAATATTTTAGATGGATCGAATAGGATATGGAAAGAAATTAGGAAACGGGTAGAAATAATAATTGAAAATAAGTAGCAGTAAAAGTTAGGGAAATAAATATTAATGTTAATAACAGGAGGACCTACTGGGGCCAGCAGAGCCATCGGCCGAGTAACTTTGGGACTGGCAGGCACCTCCAGCTCCCTCACCTGCTTCAGCCCTCTCATTGCCCCTGGATGCTGATGTAAGACATGAAGACCAAAACAGTTTGGTTGTAAATAAATAATCTCTCCAAAAATATTTTTGGGGCAGGAAAAGGCAACCGCAATAACATTGAACTTTTCTAAATCAGATTGACTAGTAGTATCGCAGACCACCCTATCCTATTCAAAATTTCCTAAACCTACGTAACCCTATTCCAAATTTAGTAAACTACATTTTGTAATTACTAATAAATTGCAATAAATGATGTTTGCCTGATCTGGATCTGGGGCTGCCAGTCACTGACCTTGCCCTAGGCTCTAACAGAGATACGCAGAAAGAGAATCTCTTCATCGCTTAGCTAACGATAGGAATGGCTATGTATTAAAAACATGTCAAGGTTATCCAATTGACATCTTGTACATATCAATGTATTGGACTTTCTGCGTATTGTGTACATAATGTAAATGATATTAATTTTAATGGTTGATTATTTTATGTGATAAATACGGCCGGGGTCTACGACCCCTAATCCAAACAGTGGTGGTGTTTGAATTGTTTGCCTTGGGGGAAAGAGGGGCGGTGACCCCACGGGAGCCGGGAGGGTCCATACCCCAAGGGTTTTTTGTAGGCCTGGGTGGTAAATTCTATTCCGCTCGGAGATATTGGGTAAATTTCCGTTCCACGGAGAACGCGGAATTGCCCAAAATTCTGCATTCCGCGGCTTTGTGGAATTTTTTGCTTGTTTGCGTACTCAAAATGTGTGTTCGCAAGATGGTTCCCCCCGAGCACTCAAACAGCGTTCGCGAACAGAAAAAAAGCAACGCGAACAAGTAATTCCGCGTGTTCACGGAATTTCTGCGTGCTCGCTGTGATTTTATACTGTTTCGCGGAGCTTTGCGGAGCGCGACTACGCAAATTCCGCCCAACCCCTAGTTTTTTGGTTAAGGAGAGGAGGGAGACATTAGGCAGTACCAGACCATACTGTGTATCATTTGCATTGCATTGTGAGTACATGTGCAACACCGTGGCTTAGGCTACATCAGATAGGCACCATTTGTCAACTTCAACAGAGCTAAATATCGGATTCTAGCATGTCAATAAATGTATCATGAATGGCATATGTTGACTGTAGTTGTGTGAGTGTGTTTCCATGCACAACCTATGTGGAATACTGCAATGTACTCCAATTAAAAGTGGCCTCTACTGGTAAGACCAAACACATGGCTAGCATCTGGAGTGGCAGACAAACAGTTGGAGCTCACCATCTATGTGATGACACAAAGACAATAGTTGCTCTAAATGGTGCCCCATCTGCATTTTGTAGTTGGCACGCACTAAATATTTTCTGGTACCAGATTATGTTATAGTTAGTATCAAATACTATGCTAGATGACAAGTCTGTGCGACATACATGAGTGCATCAAAAACTGGTTACCAGGAGTGTAGTGTGCTACTAGGATAAAAATGCTCACAATGTGTTAGTGCTATGAATGGTTATTCATATACATACTAATATTTCTCAATATACCACATTTTTAATTTGTGATATATGTTACATGTTATTCAGAGAACAAATTGGTTATAATGTTATCCCTCCACCTTGTTGTAATGTAGTAGAAGAATGCCTCAGCTCCTCTTCTCCTTCATCTCCATTATCTGAACTTTCCGGTTGTACATTGTCCTCTGGCAAAGGCACATTTGTCAGGACACATATGTTGTGCAGGATGCAACATACAAGGATGATCTTGCAGACCATGGGTGGCAAGTATAACAATCAACCCCCAAATGCATCCAAACATCGGGATCGGGACTTAAGGACTCCCAAACTCTGCTCCACAATAGAGCTGGTGCAGTCGACGGCTAGATTGTAGGTCATCTGTTCTTGGGTGTCAGAATTCATCACTGGTGTCATCACCCACTGCATCAGTGCATACTCTTGGTTAGCTGAGTAAAAGGAAAAAGGTGTTACATTAGTCAGCAATTGTTGGACTTGGCCCTTTTTGCAGGGTTATCCCTGAACTTTTTGCCTTCCTCCTAGCCTTATTTCTGACCTGGTATTGGTGGTTTTAAGACTCTGGGCACTTTAGCACTGCTGTCCAGTGTAAAGTGCATGTGCTCTCTGTGGTAAACATGGTAAGATTGGTCTACACCTGTTTGGAATTTTTTTAATTTACCTGTCAGTCCCCAGTAGTTTGGCATCCCATATACCCGGGGCCAGTAAATTAAATGCTATTGGTGGGCTTGCAGTGCTGATTGCACCACCCACCAATGTAGCCTTTCAAACCAGTCTCAGGCCTCTGCCACTGCAGGGCCTGTGCGTGCAGTAGTACTGCCGCTGTGATGTGACACCTAAAGTGTGTGCCACGTCTGTGACCCCCCTTCTACTGCATGTCAGCACCCCTAAGGTAGGCCCTAGCTAGCCCTATGTGGAGGGTGCATTGTAGGTAAAAGGTAGGACATGTACCTTAAGTGAGTGACAAGTTTTGGTAGTGACAAACAGCCATTTTAGTTTCTCACTGCTGTGAGGCTTCCCTCTCATAGGAATGCATTGGGGATTCCCTGATAAGTGTTTTAAGTGGTAATTCCTGATATGAGTGGAGCTGCGTGGTCAAGTTTGGTATTTTTGGAATAGTAATAATAAATGCTGCACAATGGTGTGCGCAGATTTATTATCACTATTTTAGAAATGCCACTTTTAGAAGTTGGCATTCCTGTTTGCTATGTGTCTGCCTGCCTGATGTTTATTGCATGTCAGACTTTGGAGTGACAGGGGCTGGTGAGGTGTGTGGCTCCAGGGAAGGCAGGGTGAGTCAGCGCTAGGCCGAATAGGAAATCTGCATTTGGAGTAGTGGGAGGAGTAGTCCCCTGACCCTGAATAGGTCTGTGCCTGCCTAGGTGAATGCTGGCTCCACCTCCCCTGTGGTGTGTCTGATGACCAAGCCCAATCTGACAAAGGAGGGTGGAAGCCTGGTAAACAGAGTTCTTTAACACCCCCCAGAACCAGTTGAAGATGGTTCCCCAAGCCCTGTGCCAGGGCAAAACAAAGAGAAATGCTGTATAAATACTGGGGCTGTGACCCCATGAAAGGTGTACTTCCTAATGTGTTTATGCGGAAGATGATAGATGCACCTGGGGAGTGTTACTACGGTGCACTCCTAACTGTGATTTATGCATAATGTGTTTTATGCCTAATGTGATGCAGAAATAATGCGTTTATGTTGCGAGTGAGGATGCTGAGTACAGTATCTTGTCAGTAGTTACTGGTTGTGTTTTATTACTTGTGCTTGCTAATGGTTCTGGCCGTGGCACGATTGGCCGAGTCATGTATATAAGCCCCTGTAAATTATTACCTGGTGCCAGTTGGCACAGTGTATATGTGTGATTATGATTCTAATGTGTTTTGGATAATACAAAGGCTACTTCTATATATAACCTTGTGTGGAGTCTCTTTTGTAGTGTGCCTAGTGTGTTGTTGCTGTTGTGTGTGTGTTGCGCAAACGCTTTACACATTGCCTCTGGGGTAAGCCTGACTGCTCGTGCCAAGCTGCCAAGGGGGTGAGCAGGGGTTATCTTCAGCGTGTAAGTACCTTGCCATGAAAAGAGTGGTGGTTTCTGTCTGGCTTAGGCGCATGCCCTAGCCAATCAGAAATCCCACTTCTAACAGCAATCATGATGTGGTGGAGAAGTACATTAATCGCCATTGTGTCCTGTGTCCAGCTTTCTACATTCACCTTGCACACTGTGATGTACATGCCACTAAAAAGCATCAAATACAAAGTGTCAATTAGTAATAGCTTACACATTACTACACAGCCAAATGCTTTGTTCCCTGTGATGCCTCATTTTCTTGACATTCAGCTAAGTGGCAATGCCTTGTAGGATTTGAATTGTCGCAAATGACAATTTGTACTTTAAGATTTCTTAGGCAATTGTCTAACAAGCATTAAATGTATGGCTATACGGGAGCCATTCCAAAATGTGACCACTCCTTCTTACAATTACATGACACATGGCAGTAGCCGATAGAGTATCTTTCTTATGGCACACATCTTTAATGCAGTTTTTATTTTAGTGCATCTACATGTTTCTATGTGTCAGGAATGGGCATGAAAGTGGATGTATGTGGCCATGTGACGTGTTTTTCTATACATGGTGGTGCAGAGTGTCCACTAAGGCGACACTATACAAAAGTTAGTAGATGTTTTGTGCGGTTGAGCAGGACATTTGAAGAAGTAGACTGCGTGCTCTACAATGCAAGACAACTTGGGGACATTGTAGGCCATGGCTTTTACAGTAATTGGTATCTATTTATTGTGTGTTTTCGCTGGCAGTAGAGGTGCAGTTTTCCTCCATGTCACTCACGATATGCCCTTGGAAACATTGTTGTTAGTTGTCATAGGGGGTGTGGTGTGTGTATGAGGGGGCACCTTGCTGCACAGTCTGGACCCTTGGGTATGAGCTGTGGTGATTCAGTCAACACAATTATTTACATGTTGTACACATTGGATGGGATGTGTGTCTTTGATTTGTGATGTGATGCTGCATTGTTGAGACTCACTATTGCAGTATTAAGGTATGGTCATGCTTCACAATCTCAGAGAAGTGTGTTATATCTTCTCTCCTCTTGCCCATGGGAATGACTTGTGGAACACAGACTTCACAGAGGGAATGCCTTGCTCTCTCAATGTCCATTTGTACATGATCAGTACGATGTACTGTTACGTGAGTGCCTTAGAAAAGAATTGGATGTGCACATAGGTTCTCATGTTGTTTTTCTGCCAATGTACATCGATGGGTGTGAAAAAGGCTGAGCTAAACTGCATCCAAAGTGAAGTGGTGGTATGTGCATTTCTTTGAGATACACTACAATTCACGTTTTTCTATGGTCAAATCATGACATAATGGTGTGTTTTGGCAAAACAAGCAGCCACCATTGCACCATTGCACCATTGTGCACATGTGTCATCTTGTTATCTGGACAAAACACAGATTCCGAAAGCATTGTTATGGTACTTGTGGTTTTCCCTCTTACAATGTATGCTACAGATTACTGGCCAAAAGCATTTTGTAAATGAGAACCAGCCCTATGCTTATGCATACTCTTTTGTGATTCCCTAGGGTGACACACCACTTGCACGCTGTAACATGGTTCCTGTACATTGGAAGTGTGTAATCATGTTGCAGTCTACATTATTCTTAACTGGGAAGGGGTAATATATTGTCTATGGTATACAATATTGACAGTTGAATAATGTGTAATGTCCTTTGTAGTGGCCTACCTTACTTCATACCTATTAGATGTTATGCAGACATATTTCACATTACAAGGTAGACATGATATGGGTATGTGCATCATGATAGATGACAGTACCTCATACCATTAGACTGGTTAATGTGGGCCACACTGACTTAGTCAGTGTCAACATGTGAGACTTGTTAACTATATATTGTACTTTTGCTGTTTTATGTTTGAAGAGATATGGTGCTACACCAATAATGTACTAAGAGCAAGAAGTGTCCTAGCCGTCACCTTTCAAATGCTGCTACATTAATTTATCAGACTATGAGCCAACAATTCAATTGATATTGGCTTAAGGCATTTATTTGCTGTTCATTACTATGTACTTTACTCCCCATTTGAATCATGGGTCAGAGAAGTTAGTTACATTTCAGCCTAGAACAAATGACACTTATTTATGCCACAGATCAAACAAAAACATACAAACTTCTTGGTGAAGTAGTAAGATGTAAAACATAATACATGAACAATTGATACAAAACAACAAATTATACAAACATGATGTCACCAGTCTTAATTCACAAACAAAGCAGCTACTTTGATATCCTTTAACATCGACATTGTATAACTGAGTTAAGTAGCTGCTATCACGGGGAACAAAACATTCAAACCCAGTAGTGAAACAATTCAAAAAAACATTTCAACTGGGCGGAAAAATGTAATCAAATACAACAGTCCCCGTGTTGTGTAATGCCGACGTGTTTCGATTCCCAGGGTGGCTTATGGGATTCTCTTCAGGGCATGGACTGGTTTATCTGATCGATTTGAGTAAGCAATTTGCGTGTTGCAGGTGAAAAGATGCAAGTTAAAATGTAAGTATCGCAACTTGCGCCAATCGGGCGATACTTCTACCAATGCAGTAGTTATGCTTGTTGGCGGTAAATGGAAGCCCAGTTGAGCTTTCATGGGGCGATTTTTGCCATGGCGGCGATGTCGGATATTTTGTTAGAGGCCGTTCTGCAGCCATTCTGCAGCTCAAGGCACAGACTAAGAAGTTCAGTGACCAGGAAGTGAGTTTAGTGATTGAACATGGGAATGAGGCACCACTAGAAGACTTGCTTAGCTGAATACAATCTGAGCCACCACTGACAAAACAAGCTGTGGAACGGCCTCGAACAAAATATCCTGGAACAAAAATCACCGGCAACTCCTTGCTCTTAGTTTAATACAGCCCTGTCCAGCCACCTAGGGCCAAACCCCTTGTTGCTATTACCTACACCAATAATGTATGCACAGTGGATTCAAAACATGACCTATTTAACAATGTTTAGCATAATCATTGAGTGCTTTGTGGTCTGTCATGTGTTTGATTTGCACTTACCAACAAGCAGGCCATTCCTATAATTCCCATTCTGGAAATGCTGAATGATGGAAGATTGGCGGAAGATGTAGGAGTAGTGCACACTGCCAGGGTACTTTGGGAGTACATTTATGAATAAGTCACATTTGCCTGCACATTCATGGAAAAGGTATGCTTCCTGTTGCAGTATATGTGTGCAGTTTCTGTAGAAGGCACAAGTTGCACATTTGTGCAGTCCATTGCAGCCAACACATGCAGGAATCCAGCAATGGCCAAAAAGTCATGCTTGTTGTCCTTTTTTTCTTGCACAGTGTTGGGGAAATAGAGGTACTGTGGCGTGAGGCTTATGATGGCATCCAGGACAGTGGGGAGGAACCTGGAAAAGGATGTCTGGAATACTCCTGTCACTCTGGAGGTGGTGGGTTGGAAAGTTCCAGATGACAGCATGCGCGGGACAGCGAGTAGCTTGGTCTGCGGAAGGATGTTGGTGCAGCGTTGGGATGTTGGCTGACGCCTTAGCGCAATCTGGTTCAGGAGGAGGACAATGGACTCCCTCTTGAGCCTGTCATGAGCTATGACCCCCTCCTGCCTGAGGTCTATGAGGGTGATCCTCTGACAGCATATCTGCTCCCTTCTCCGGTGTTGCCTATGTGGTAGTGGTCTCCTTGGTGCTTTTAGCTGCAGACGATCCATGAAGTAGATTAGCCTGCCAAGGATGATTTGGGTCTATTCTACTTTTTTTACAAGTGTGTTAGTTAATTTTTAAGACCACCCATTTCCTAGTGGTAAAAACCTGCCACTAATGAGACTTAGGGGCAGTTTTTCTATTTTAGCGTCGCAACGAAATACTTATACATATGGCGTGTATTTTGCGGGTGTTTTATGGTGGGAACGCCTACTTTGCATATCATTTTCGGTAGGTCCCGCAAGGCAAGCAGGCGTTGAAAATCTTTGCTAGCAGTTGAAAAGTGACGCTGGAGGGGTCTAGCGGCACTTTGTAAATATGGAGATAAAAAAAAGATGCAATAGCATCAAAAAAAGGACACTACTGCAGGGTTAAATCCTTGTAAATATGCCCCTTTGTTTATTAGAGGTAGGCAGTCGGTACAATACTGTTGATTTGGGACTTCAATGTACAGCAGTCCCACAGTGTGACGCAAGTGGTGTAGGGGCCAAAAATGATACAAACGTACTATAAACCTATGAAGATATGTTAAGGTGTCCAAAATCGTTCTTTCCTGTCTCTCTTACTATCACAAGTATTACTATATGGTTTATTTTTAATATTGAAAAGTGTACTTGTCACATATATATTCTGTGTTTTTCACTCTTTCAAATAGTAGCAAAATATACAGTAGCAGGGACATAGCTATCAATATTACAGCACATGCAGTGGTACTGAAAACTAGGGGTGTCATTGGTCCTAATTATAGTTGTTTTTACGAATAAATGAATAATCCCTTGCTTGCATTAGGTCTCATGGTAACTTAGCTATAACACAGTCCAGAAGCACACATGCTAAGGTACAAACTGCTCGTATTCTGAAAGGGCCAGATTTCAGGTGCCCTGGAAGGGCAGCTGCTACGTATCACACCCCGGGGTTTGCAATTTATTTGGTGTTGCAAATAGCACCTGTTGTTTTATTCTGTAATGGTGAGTAACATGCGCATTTTGGTTTTTCCCGCACCCAAATCCACATGCTTCAAAATTACTGGGCCGTTTTCCCAATTAAATGCTGTCAGCTTTGATTCGCCGAAATGTAATAGGGAAGAAAACTTTATTACACCTGGTAATTACCAAATGTGATAAACATTGCACCACTTACAATTGTGATCTCAGGGATCACAATTTAATGGTCATTTTTCATCAGGCCCTAAGAGTAAATTGCTTGAGCAGAGCCTAATTTTATCATGCTTGTATAGGTGTGGTTTTATCCAGGTATACAAAAGTGCACTTCTTGTCACTTGTCATTTTGCCAGTAAGATTTCTTCATGGCTCTCTCTTTTTACTCCCCTGACAGGGAAACCTGTAGTACATCCAAATTTTGTTTATGATCTTCAAAGGAGGCCAAATTCGTTAATCAGCTGTACAGATTCGGTGAATGGTCTAGGGCCATTCAAATTTTACAAAGTGGTTTCAGGAAACCAAGATACATTTTCTCTTCCGGCTGCCATTTTGGTATCCAGTCATCTCATCTACAGTGAGATATCCTGAATATAAACACGCATCTCAACAGCTCAGATGCATACTCATGAGGCTATAGGGCACATCTGCCATGCCCTCTGCTTAAAAGACAACCATTTAGAGTTGCGAGATATTTTTCACATTTCTGTTTGTCAGACTGTGTTAGACTGGTTGGTGAAATAGTTACATGAACTGATTTTCCAATACCATTTGTAAATCATTCAACTGAAAACAATAACATAGGTAATACTGTTATAACAGCACAATATAATTATTTCTAAAAGAAATACATTTAAAGAAATAAATGTAGTAAAACGCCATACAAGCTTGCCATGTGATTTAGAATTACAATTGATGTTAAATGAGCAATATTTTCGAAGTGCTGATACCATCAGGCTTTTCACACTATAAAGATTTTTTTATAAAGGAACAAACCCACAATTTAAATATAGGGCAGCAATTTTGTTTAAACTGACTCTTGCAGAAGTGTTTTTACAGAAAGGAGCTATACATCCTTTTTTTGTTATACATCTCTTTATTGAAATTTTCCTAAAAACATATGAAAACAACAGCTATACAATTTGTCATCACAAAGTACTCCACTCTAGACAGAAATACTAGACTGCAAGGTTACCAAAAGGAACAAAAAGATCACTAAAAGCATAAGGAACAGAAGATCCTTCTCGCTTAACCAGCGCAGTTTAAACAATGTCTGTGGTAACCTCCACACATATAACATAAACCCCAGCAGACAAATGGATTACCCCACATGTCCCAAGCATTCCATCATACACTTTAATCACAAAAGCAGACACTTCAACAACCATTCCAATCAAATGGATAAAAGAAGCAATCCCACACAAGAGGGAAGACAGTTAAAGTTCACATAGGCTCAAAAAGGCACCCCATACCTCACTGTATACATGGGTTTGATCTTTAACCTTGCAAATACGGTGTTCAAATGTAGCTAACCGGTATAGCTCAGCAAGCCAATTGTGATGTGTGGGCAGCTGTGAAGTACACCAATGCTGTAATATGCAGATCTTAACCATCATGAGGGCCATCGACATCCACCTACACCAATGGGAAGTTGTACCAGCCAAAGCAACAAAGGCATGTAACAAGGCCAGCTTGTCTGACTCCTCAAAAGAAATAAAACTTGTTGAGTCCTTCACTCCCATACAGAGGGCCAATAGGTATGTAGTGTAGGAGATGACCATAATACATGGTACAGATCACAGGCAACATCTGAACACCCCCAGTATATTGTGCCAGGAACCAAACTACCCTATACAGTTTGAATGGAGACCAATACCAGTTATGGAGGAATTTGAAATAAGCGTAGGGTGAGATCGAATTTATCTGTCAGCTTCGCCGAAATTGTTTATGAGTACCCTATGCTTATAAGAATTAATTTTGATCAGATTGAAATGTTTATTTATATGTTTTCTTTTCGGTTAATATGCCAGTCTCCATATTAATGTGTGATTCACAAGTTAACATGTCGTACATTAGCCATATTTCATACAGGCCTTATTGCACTCTCCCTCTTTTTAGTGAAGTCATAGGCTGAATATTCTGGAGTGTATGGGAATATCCGGCAAACTTGCAAATCGTATTTCAAATAATCACTGTTTCTTTTGACATTGTTTGCACTGAACAGTGTGATTGCAAAAAATATTGCAACATTCTAGAACAGCTGCTTGGGAAAGCGCACTGCTGAACTTTAACGTATTCTTTCTAAAATGTCCCATTGTTGATGTAGCGTATGCTACATGACTTAAGGGAGCTGCGTAATCAATTTACTTAATTTTTCTGGGTTGTATCTTCTTTCCTGCTACATCACCCTTATCTCATTTTGGACTGACCAATGGAACTGAGTGATCTACCAATTTTTGATGATGCCAGGGGGTGTCACCCCCCAAACTTATTGAGTATAATTGCTTAAATGTTGGGAAAACATTGACGTGCGTGGCAGGAGGAGCTTGGACATCCGAGGACAGAAGCAACTTGTGACATAAACTGTGATTTGCTGCCAACTGATGTTCTTGTGCAAATTGAACCTTTACAGCAGAGGAGTTCACGTCATACTGCTGTGACTTTGCTATTGCAGCGGCAGACTGAGACAGAGTGCTGTCTTAATGAACTGTAACAGGCAACTTGGAACTTTGCTGAACGATCCTGAGGGTCTGTATAACGCTCACCTGATTCCCTATCTCCTATCAATATATACGCTGTTTGAGTCAAAATCTTCCTCGACTGAGGAATATTTCCCTTGAACGACCGTATATTCTCCCTGAAATCTCAGAAGCTTGATATTATTCATTGAATCCTTTACTATTTTGATATTAGGGCTGTATGTTATCTTATTTTAATGCTTACCTACAAATGAATAACAACTCTTTGGAATATAAACTGAACTTTGCTGATCCTGTCTCGTTATTCCTTGTAGGTAAATCTTTTGTTCCAGTCACTCATAGTCATTGTGAGTATATATAATTGGGTTGAAGGTACAATTACCCTTTCCCTGGCCCTCATTGGGTAATTGCTCATCTAAGAATATCCAGTCCCTTTCAGCAAAGATCAAGATCTATCAGAGGACCAAGTAAGTGTAATAGGTAGCGAGAGGACAAGGATATAATTCGAGGTAACTTTTAGTTCATGATTAGTTTGGGACTAGTTGACACTCCAACATTATCTTGGATAGAATTATAAATTCAAGAGTCAATGAAAACTCACTCCTGAATTTGATAAGGTTAGTGAAATGGGGCACATGGCAATCATGTTTAAATTGTATAAATTGCATATATATAGTACTTACTACCCCAGACAAGGCATTGAAGCATTTCATGGTGAGTAGCACGGGAGCCCAACATTTGGTGGTCAGTTCATTAGTTATTGGGGCTTGTTTTGCATGTTCCCTCCATGCATTCACTCCAGTTTCTTTGTGGTAGATTATTGACATAGAAGTGATAATTAGAAGAGGCTATGTAAGAAGCAAATGTTTGCTGGAATTCTTAGATAGCTGTGGTTTCCAAAAACAGCTTAAGACAGACAGGCATAAGATATAGAGTACTTTGTATACAGAAGAGGCAGGCATAAGGTAGAAAGGAGCAGAGGTGCATTACAAAAATAAGGGATGGAAGTAAGCAGAGGTTTCATTGAAGATCAGAAATACAGCAGGTTGAGATTTTTGTATGCAATTTGGGGATGTAAACCTGTTCAAAGAAACAGTTTTAAATTCAGCTCCTAAGGAGTGTAACTCACACAATCTTTCTACAGGCACTTAAGAGGTAACACAGATATTTTCCACAGTGAAAAAGAAAGGCGAGTACTTTACTGTTAAGCAGTGTGACAAATAAGCACATTCCGTCACCCTTAGTTACAATTTGGGAACACCCCAGAGAGACCCCTTTTTATACCTACTACAGCAGTATATTGAATACTACAAAGTATTGTTATAGTTTGTGCAAATCATATGGAACTAAACATATAGTATGAAACATATGTTACATAAACACCCATCAATGTAAAAACACATTGTAGCAATCATTAGCATATTCAGTGCAGGTTTGTGAGACATTCAATACCAGGTTCGGAATGTGCTGTCTCCTGTGTTCACCTGAAGAGCACCCCCACAGAACAGACATCATGTCCAGAAGAATGGATGTGTCTGAGGTCACGCTCACCTTCCAGCATCCACCTTGCCTTGTAGATGTGATTGATGGGGATCAAGAGGGAAATCCAAGCATAGAACTCAGTTCTCTTGGTCCTGAAGTTTACAACTACAACATTAAAACTCATTTTAATCCTTCAAGTTCCACAGAAACCTTTATTGAATCCCTGCACTGGGACTCTGCACAAATAAACCATAAGGCTTGAGAAGAACAGGGAATATCATAGTGACAGGACAGTTAATTTTCCTTGCCGAGAGCTAGTAGCTGAAGTTACTGCTATAAATCCTATAAAGAATTTTCTTACAGCAGTATTAAATGTACTGAAGGATTTAATTCCTCCATTAACAAGAGTATATTTCATTCATGTGGTGAAAAAAGGTGTTGGCAGTTTAAAAAAAACCTTCAGAAATCCAGCATTTGCTTCAAAGCATCTCTTTATCACTAGCTCTGGGAACAAGAAACCTTTTATAGCAAGACTTTTACAGTGTAAAACCAAATGCAGGACACAATTCACCACTGCCGTAAACATTGCCATTGATTAGGTATTTTCAGTAACAATCCAGACAAAAGTGTACAAACTGTAGGTCAAATTATATGTAAATGTGTCCAAATTGACAATAGTTGTGGAAGAGTGAACTTGTTCATTCTGTGAGCATGATTTCGCTCCTTATAAACGAATATCCAAATCGTAATCGGTGAGTTTTATTCACAACTAGATCAATGAAAATTACTGTTAATATCACAGAAATCATGTAGGTGTGTATGCACCCTTGGGGGAAATAGAGGCTGCCATGTGTTTTGTACTCTTTTGTCCACTGTTTGGTTGGCTCAGGAAAGATTGCATAAAAGCCCCTTTTTCTGACCAGAAGCAGAGTCGGCCTGTCAGGGCCAATATGCATGTTCTTTACTTGATTTCTGATCCCACAGTAGTATTTGCTACATCTCAGTTTCTGTCTGTTGCCTGGCAGTAACAGTCAAAGGTGTTTAAGTAGAGGGTGTGCATCTCTAACATTGTTATTGCATGTTGCTGCTGTTCGCTGCTATGTCACATCCATTTTGATTGCAGTTCTGATGTTATCAACTGTAGTAGGGATTTGAAAGTTTAATCATGTTATGTTCTGCATTGCATTTCTTGATGTTATATTCTAATAATATGCAATCAAATGCAATAATCTATGAAGAAGACTTGTGGGGCCAGATGTACGACCATTCTGTTTAGAGGGTCCCAAATTGCGATGGTTTGCAACTCGCAGTTTGCGAATCGCAGAATGGAATCTACTAATGTGTCTCAGACACATTTAGCAATTCTCAATGGGGTCGCAAATAACCTGCCTCATCAATATACATAAGGCAGGTCGCAATTTGCGACCCATTGGGAATGGGGTACAGTCAAAGGGATGGTGACCTGCTGGGGACAGGAGATGACCATGTCTATGTTTGGTTTTTAGATAAAACAAAGTTTTTTTTCCAAATGCAGCCCATTAAATGGGATGTGTTTAAAAGAAAATAATAAAAAGTTTTCTTTTCATTTTTTAAGGCGAGGCAGTGGTCCCTGTGCGACCGCAATCCACTGCTGACGACGTCACATATTACATCACTCATGACATGGTCAGTGGCATCACTCATGACATCACTGATGACATCATCCTTTTGATAGAGTGGCGGTCGCGCGAGTTATAGTTATCTGAACTAACTATAACGGGGGAATTTCATTGGTTTTTTACGAGTGAAATGTCCACCTAACTATAACATGTGTGAAACCTATGGTTTTCTAAGTGAATTTGCAAGGTTTTTTAAATGCTAATTCCTAACTATAACGTGTGTGAAACCTATGGTTTTTTCAGTGAATTTGTACGGTTTTTTAAATGCTAAGTTATGTATTTATTATTAGATTTTTCATATATTTATTTTACAATAAACTAGGTATTACATTTTTTTTTGGGGTGGGATTTTAACTGTGCCCGTACCGTGTGCACACCCCGCGATTTAAAAAAAAAAATGTAAATGTTTTTTTCTGCCTTCGGGGTCCTTCAGGGACCCCCTGACAAAGGCTAGGAGGTCAGGAACTCTCTACCCTGCCCCCTTTTCACGTTCGCCACCTTCCTTTTTCACTCTCGCACTCAAAACAAACAAAATGGCGGCCGACACTTCCTGATTTCGACCGATTCGAACGTTGACTGACATGTAACCACCAATCAGAATTACGGTCGCGCACGTTAGGGTGCGCGCACGGTGCGCGCACGGTGCACGCCTATAGATATTTCTGTACTTTAACTGCAATTTTCTCAGGAACTACTGTACAGATTGGCTCCATATATGCAAAAGACACATCCCTGACCTGAGGACTACCTCTTTGCCCAATTTCAAGTAATTCTGTTCAGCCGTTCGGGCTGTACCTTCGACTAAAGGTCCTATGGGAAAATGCATGGGGAAAACGCGTTTTGGGACCCCCCTTTTTTCTCGGCCACCGCTTGACGAATCCCCCCGAGACTTTCAGGGTAGGAGCTGAGCGGAGCGCCCCATTAGTTTTGAAAATTTCGCGAGGATTCGTCAACCGGCGCCAAAGTTATTCAAAATAGAATTTTGAGATTTCCTATGGAAACACGGTCCTAACTATAACTATCTACTGGCGACCGCCAGTTGATAATATATATATATATGCATATATTTGTGTGTGCTTGTTTTTCTTCTTCTTGCACTATAATTAACATGTTATTATCAGCTTTAGAGATGAGGAGGTATTTGAACATATGAATCGATAAATGTTCAGCTCATGGAGCTACCTTTTAGAGCATACTGAGCCATAGATTCCCAGCTGGGAGAAGAGAGCTCTATGACAGACAGCTGTGGCCCATCCATATGTGTAAAGGGGCCATGCCCCCCCTCCTTTTTGTGGAGAAAATGAGTGTCTGTTAGGCTGAAACAGGCAGACAGGAGTCAGACATTTGCTAAATGCACAGGCTCCTGGCTGCTTGAGATGAACTTTGCAAGGCTGAGGATTGAATAGCCATGTGGACTTGACCTCTTCAGCCTGGCAAATGTGCATCAAGGCCCTCTACCTCATGTAGAGGGGTAGCATCACTGTTTGTCTCTGACCTGCATGCTTCAGTTTTAAGTCCTGAATTGCCCAATGCTGAGTGTAGTGGTAGCACTTGTACATTAAGCTCATTTTGGGTTAATACATAGGATAGTGCGACTGGATTCTAATGCACTCATCCTTCAGACTTCCCGTCAGTGCTCATTTCAAACTGTGTGTGGAATTCAATGCCATCAGCAGCAGGTAGCATCATGCATTCTAGTTGGTGGCTATACCAGGGGATGTGTTTGACATAACGCAATGCTAAGTATGCGTCCTGTAAGTCTGGGGGCCATATTGCTGATGGCATTCAACTGTGATTTGCACACATCTCTATCTTTGTCTAGTGTGCATCATGTAGGAGGCTGTGAATACACTGTAATACACACACATTCGTCTCTCATACTCACCTTTAGTCCACATCATGTCGGAGGCAGCAGCATGTTTGCTTTATTTTAAAGCTGATATTATTTTAAGAGAATCCAATGCTGTGTGCTGTCTTTTCAAGAATCTTTATTTGTCAAATCCTTATCATTCCAGAAAAGATTTTATGAATGTGTACTCTGGAAGTGCAACACCAAACCATGTTTCGCCCTAAATGGTCAGTATGACCAGGGCTTTCTCAAGGTTTGGCAATTATTCCGACAATCAGAGAGCAATTCACATGTAGTACAAAGTATAGGTCTTCAAAGCAGAAAAAAGTAAGCACTGATTTTTAACGGCGGGGTGGTTGTACCGGGTCAATCCCTCATAATCTTCTACATGGCGAGCTATACTTTTTTCTGGAATGATAAGGATGTGACAAATAAAGATTCTTGAAAAGACAACGCACAGCATTGGCTTCTCTTAAAAAACATCAGATTTAAAATAAAGCAAACATGCTGCATGCTTAAAACTACCTCATTATCTAAAGAGGAGCATATGCTCAAACCCTCTTTGCACAGTCTACCACCCATACCTGCACCATATGGAGATGGCCCATGGAATATCTGTCTAGAGGCTATTGCTAGGCTGCGTATAGAGTTCTCTGATGAACCTAATATATTGCTTGAGCGTCATAGTTTCTTGAAGTATAAACAACAGCCAGAGGAGAACATGGAGGAGTACCTATCAACTCTTAGAGTGTTAGCTACAACTTGCAAGTTTGGCCTCAACCTTGACATTTACATTTGTGACTAATTTATGTTCAACTGTTTTTCAAGGAAGGTTCAGGAGAGACTCGTAAGTTGCAGGGATCCAATGTTGAGTGAAGTCGTTGACCTAACCAAGAGCATAGAGAGATCGCTGATATCCTCTAAAATTCTTCATCCTGAACCTGGTATTAACACAGTAGTATCCAATGAAGACTGTTTGGAATCCTTATCTTCCATTTACACTAAAGAGAAAGTGTTCATAAACACTGGCAGAAAATATTGCAAAAGATGTGGTTCTAAAGGTAATCTCAGCAATTTTGCCGGCTGTCCAGCTGTTCGAAAGGGTGTCTCTTGTGTAAAACAATGGGACAAATTGCAAGAGTGCTAATAACCATGTGAATGTTAGTATCATGGGTGTGGATGTGGTTTTGTGTGCTGAATTTTTAGACAATGTCGTCCTCACCTTAGAGTGCCCTGGTCAAACCATGCCTGTTAAAGGCCCTACAATTGAGGCTCTCATCGAAAATATGCCACTATTAGTATGGCTGACTCTGGTTTGCCCATACCGATTCTGCGAGATACCACATTTGATAAATTCTGGGGTAATAATTGTACTTTGTTTCCCATGGTTGCTATTCACAAGGCACTTTTGGTGATGGATATTGAATAGTTGGGTTATTCAATTCTGAAGTCCCTTGTCTTGGCAGAGTGACATACACCTAAGTTGATGTTGCTGTTAAGGGTCGAAATATAATAGGGTGTCAGGATCTGGCTAAAATGGGTTTATACCTTAGCCCAGGTCCAGACAACCCTGTAATGCTTGGTAAAGTTCCAGCATCATTGGCAGGTGATGTACAGGAAACTGTTGGACAAATCCCAGCAGGACAGTATTGTTGTGCTGGAGTTTGCCACGCACAGTTTCAGTTATTAATGTTGATGGCGCAGAACATGTGGCGATGATAGATGCGATGGGTGAACATCAGTGGGCTATGAGTGAGCAGCTGTTGCTAAATGCTCATGCTGAAGATTGCATATTGAGAAAGGTCAAGGAGTACACAGTGCACGGTTGGCCTGTGCTTAGATTTGATACTGTTACTCAGTATCAAAGGTTATGAGTTACCCGCACCGCAACACCGCTCTTAACTTGCGGCGTCTGCACGGGGTCCTCGCCAGGGCGGAGCTCCTCACCGAACCGGCCGTGCTGGTTTCTTTGGATGCCACGATGGCATTTGACACTATTGAGTGGCCATTCCTCTGGGCCGTCTTGGATAAATTCGGCTTTGGAGAGGGATTTATTGGCTGGGTGAGGCTCCTTTACACGGGACCCATGGCTCAAGTGGTGGTGAATGGGCGGGTCTCTCGGCCCTTTGCCCTCGGCAGGGGCACGAGGCAGGGGTGCCCGTTGTCCCCGTTGCTTTTTGCTCTTGCCCTGGAGCCACTCGCTGCCTGGCTCCGTTGGGAGCCCTCGCTTAGAGGGATCCGGTGGGGCCCGGGCTTTGAAGATCGGGTCTCGCTGTATGCGGACGACATTCTCCTGTATCTCACCTCACCGCGGCAGTCACTCAACGTCCTCTTTGACGTTCTGACCTCCTTTGGGAACAATTCGGGTCTCACGATCAATTGGTCTAAATCCTGCGTTTATCCCATCGCTGGTGGTCCTCCTCTCCTGCCGCCTCGGCTCCCGATTCAAATATCTCTGAGCGGCTTTAAGTACCTGGGGATATACGTTTCGCTGGACCCGGTGGCTCGCTACGAACAGAATCTTCTGCGTCCACTTCGGCGACTGCGTGAGGACACGGCCCGGTGGTGCAGGCTGCCCCTGTCCCCGCTGGGTCGGGCCGCGCTGTTTAAAATGATGTCCCTTCCCAGGTTCCTCTATGCACTCCAGAACTCCTTCGACGTTATCCCAGTGGCCTACTTTCGGGAGGTGGAGAGCCTGCAGAGGAGACTGGTGTGGAACGGCCGGGCGCGTATTGCTCTTGCCAAGCTCACTCTCCCCTGGTATGACGGGGGCATCGCGCTTCCTGACATTCGCAGGTACTATTGGGCCTCGCAGCTATCTGCCATTAACCACGCCACGTATGCGCCCGGCTTGAATCCGGCGTATGAGATGGACAAGTTCCTGCTTCCCGGCGGGAACTACAACAGGGCACTTTATTCCCGCCTGGCTGACCGGACCCTTACGGGTCCTACTAAGATTGCTGTGCGGACCTGGAGGGCTGCCACTGCGGCCATGGGCTGGAGTGAGCGAATGACATGTGCTACTCCCTTGTTTGCCTCCGACCGCCTGGGCAGCTTGTGGACCACCAAGGGGTTTGACCAGTGGGACACGATTGGTATTAGCAAAGTGGGAGACCTGTGGCACAAGGGCGCGGTCAAGACTTTCGCGGTGCTCCAGGCCGAATACGAGCTGACCGACAGGGAGTTCTTCCGCTACGCCCAGGTTCGACACGCCCTGCTCTCGGTCTTCGGGGAGGGGACCAAGATCCCTGTTTCCTCGCCCCTCGAGGACCGCGTACTTGACGGACATGTCCCTGATAGTACTATTTCTTTAATTTATAAAAAATTGATTAATCACCGGGCGGATCTCCTGGTGCGCCTTCGGGAGGCTTGGACTGGGGATGGGGTCGAATTGGACGACGAAGACTGGCAGTCTGCACTGTCGTCCCCCAAGGAGGTTGCCATCCCGGCTCGTCTCCGGTTGGTACAGCTCAAGATTCTCCACCGGGTGTATGTCACGGGTCCGCGCTTGGTCGCGATGGGATTCTCCGACGACGGACTCTGTAAACGAGGCTGCGGGCTCAGCGCCACCTTTCTTCATATCCTTTGGGAGTGTCGCGAGGTGGCGGACTACTGGCGCCGGGTCCACACGGTTATGGGACAGGTCACCGGGGTTGTGCTGCTGCCGGAGGTGCGTCGCTGTGTCCTGAATGTGTGGGAGCCCAATGACTACAACGCGGCTCAGACTCGATGGGCGGCCCTAGGGAACATGATTGCCAAGAGGGATATAGCGCAACTTTGGGGCGCTCAACGGCCGCCCACCGTGTCAGTATGGAAGGAGAATATGGACTGGTGTATGTTTCGGGAGAAGACAGTGTATGTGGCCCGTGGCAAGCCGGGGGCATGGGGTAGAATTTGGGGTCAATGGAATGCGTATCGCGGAGGCATCTGTACGCCCCCCCTGGTAGACACTGATATCGCCATGTCCCCCTGACCCTTGACGGCTCCTGGCGCTTTTTGTAACAACTACATATGGACGTTCATCTCCCTTGACCCCCTTCCCCCCCCCCCTCCGTCCCCGGCCTCCCGGTACTCCTCTCTTTAGCGGATTGCTCAAATGTTCTGACTGGAGTTTCCCGGGGGGAGCCTGAACCGCACTGGTATCCCTCGTAACTCGCCTTTTGTTTTTATTGTTTTTCCTTTTGTTTCTGTTCTTGTTGGACTGACACTTGCTGTTCTTCGAGAACTATCTTGAGCCACTGCGGGGCAGTGCCCTGGGAACGGACTGCAGCCTTGATATGTGTATATTTCCTTATGTACCTAGCGGCCGGCCCGGGTGGTTGTAGGCCCATACTTGTAACCGAATTATTGTTCAATAAAACTTTTTCAAAAAAAAAAAAAAAAAAAAAAAAAAAGGTTATGAGTTACACATGTCCCCACATTTCACGACAGGAGTGATTTACAGTACTAAAAGCTAGGTGCACACTTCATTATGGTGCTCATGTTGACTGGAAAAAAACAAAAGAGTGTGAATGTTAGCCTGTTCAAAGGTAATGTAACTTCAAAAATGATTTTGCAACCATTGTACAGGAAGCTGAATGGTGCTAAGAGACTTGGCGAGGTTGGAACATATTTACTGAGAGGTGACTGGGTAGTGTTTAACAATTCCTTCAAAGCTAGGAAAGGGGAGTCTAAGTTCAATTGTTTAATTACATGTAGACAAAGTAAGCAAACATGCTGTACAAGTAATGGGAAAAGGTTGGTGGAACAAGGGAAAGTTGGTGAAGTTTACCCCAGAACAGGTAAGCTTCATAAGCAAGACATTTTCTGTTCACACCCGTGTAGCGGATAGCCAGGTGCAGGTTGATAGGAATTTGTTCTGAGGAGTGTAAATGGCCCAGTGAATTTGTATGTATTAGTTTTGTTGTTGGCTTTGGAGTCTTGTAATTGTTATGCAATGTGTGATTATTCTGCAAATGTCTTTGAGATGTAATTTACATTTCGTTAGTTTAATTGCTTTTATTAGTTTTGTTTCATTCTTTATATTTGGTTGTTTTGTTCCATTTGTAATGCATCACATTATATCAAAGTGTTTTGTTGATAAGGGGAAGATGATGTAGTGGTAGCACTAGTACATTAAGTACATTTTAGGTTAATACGCAGATAGTCCCTTGTTCATGTGGCATATGTTATCAGTTAGTCCCATATGCCATTCTCTGCCTCACACCATTTTTAGGTCTCGCCTAGACAGTGCTTGCACTGTCTCTCCGAGACATGCAGTATACACTTTAGTGTGGAAGCTTCATGGAAGCTCCGCCCACTCTCCGCCCATCTTTTTCATTGGCTTACCTCAGTAAATACTGCCTTCCGATTTGTTTAAGGCTTGCTAGGCCCTCCTCATGACGATTATGTCGTCATTTGTATCCTTCCAAGGCTACTGGCCCCTTTACTCACCGCACTTTCTTCTGGTGCCCGGCCTAATCACAACGGTGCGCACGCGATGACGTGCTCTCTTCCTGGCCGGCGTGCTGTCATTTCCAGCTCCCCATCTGTAAGCGCTCCCCTTGCGTGTGCATGCATGCCCATCAAACTGCATTCTGCTCACCGATGAACATTATAAAGCGGCGTGTTTTCACGTGCGCGCATGCCCATCAAACCGCATTCTGCACTTTGTCTACAATACTGTGTCAATTGGCTCGGATTAAACATTCTGTTTACCGATTAACATTATAAACCGGCGTGTTTTCACTCCGGGAAACAGTTCACTTGTATCGTCTCTGCGGGGCAGGCTTCACATTTTCACAGAGATTTTACCCGGAAAGCATTTTCGGACATGAGGAGACACGGAGTGTCAAGTATGCAAATCGCTGTTTTCTCACTCCGGGGAACAGTTAACTTGTATCGTCTCTGCGGGGCAGGCTGTACATTTTCACAGAGATTTTGCCCGGAAAGCATTTTCGGACGTGAGGAAACACGGAGTGTCAAGTATGCATTAACACATATGTAATTTGGCATTTATTCATACTTCCCTTAATCTTTTACACTATACTAGCCTGCTCTCTCTGTGAACCTAATGTTGAGTAACTATTAGTAGGCGCCTGTGTTTTTATTGATTAGCAGAAGGTCACAGTTCTAATTCAGCCTTCAGCTGCTAAAACATGACAAGAAAATAAAGCTCTTGATAGGCAGCTATTTGCGCAGAGGAAGAAGGAGGAATGTGCTTTTTAAAGACAAACATAAAGATTAGCCCTTTGCGTTGTTGGATGAATGTGATCCATGCGACGGTTTGGTGTTAACTTGTCTCGTAAATGTTGCAGAAGCGGCTTGGTATTGGTACAAATCAAATATCACCCTCAGAAATGTGCACAATATATAGAACTTATCAGCGGTTTTTGAAAAATTACTGGCATCAAATTTGTTTCCATGGGTTATTAACACAAAATTCCTCGGGCAGTGAAAGTTGCCTAAGATGTTTACAGAAATTTACTTGAGGGGTGTAATATTACAATTAACGTTTGTACTACTTTAGAGAGAAACAGATGTCACGTTATGTTTTCCTTTCTTGGCTGTTAATAACATTTTCTTAGCAGTTGCTCACTAATTTATTACGCATTCAAAATCAAATCCAAACTAGAACTGTAGCCCTGGTCATTTATTCATAGAAATAATGCCAGTCCTTCTGGGAATGATGCTACCAGTTTACTCATTGAGGGAAGTACCTGTGTAACTGGCTGAGATTGTGGAAGGCAGGGGTTATTAGTGCCATTAGAAAGGGGAGAAGTTGTATTAAGCATGTGCCTGTTTGACCACAACAAACAATACCCTGATCGCTTGCTGGGAATCTTCATTTCTAACAGCAGCAGGTTAATACATATATAGCAATACCACTGACTCTAACTGAACTAAATCAGTGATCTAAGTAAGATCATCTCATATTGTATTGACTGTCTGACCTAGAGTCAAGATACCTTTTTACAATTCATTTGTATTCACATATATTTCAATTAAAATAAATGCAAGAATATTATATATGAGATAAAGTACCTCCTGGGGGCGTGGCCAAGATGGTTGAGCAATAAGACACACATTTCCAATCTCTGTCAGGCTGATTTAGCAATCTACGATCATGCTGCTGCCCAAGGATCCAAACAACATCAACAAGGTCCCACTGGGGCAACCCTCATCAGGGGAAAAAGAGTGGGTGCTGCAATGCTGCATTCTGGCACGGATTGGAGGAGAACCTGCCCAGTGCAAGGCGATCAACCCAAGATGGCGGCTTGAGGCAGCGTCCCAACCAATGGGAAAGTCAGGCTAGGACCCATGTGTTGAAGGCTGTTTTTTCCTCCAAGGGCATCTGACAGTGAGCTGAGGCATACAGTAACCAAACGGAAACAGCTCAAGACTGGAGGAGCCGGACCCAATACCCCAGGGCTCCCACTTTCCAGACTACAGCTCCTGGTGGGTGGTGACACAGGACTTTGATGACATAGCAGACGGGGGCTGCCAGAACGGGCTGGGCCACAAGAGACTCCTACTGGCTGAGGTATGAGCTGTGGCCTGAGTTATGGGTTGGGACAAGGAGCTGCTGGTGAGGCTCCACATTACACTGGCACAGAAATCAGATACGCCCAAAGAACTCTAAACAGCAGCTCTCCTTGCAGATGCTTGTATGGCCTGTGGGATCCAGACTGAGAGGCCGAGCACTAAAACTAGTGCAGGCACACCTCACCCCAGCCAGGAACCAGTCATGATACCATAATGCCAATCAGGACCCACCAGTCATGCTAAGGGGAGCACCAACTCATTAACTCAGAGGTGCTGCTGACTCACCTAGATACAGACGGTGGCCCAGGAGCATGGCAGACTGAATGGGCATAGGGTGGGGCTACGTGGTATCTAGTTACATGAATCAGGGGACCATTAAAAACAATTCACTCGAGATGACCCCCAGTAACCCATTAAGCTAGAATGGTGAACCAGTCCACAAATATAGATAATGTCAAAGCTCAAAGCTCCACTGTCTGCTCCTAGCCAACAATCAGCCACAGTGCTTGATACTTGATAGGGCTTGCTGGTGGAAGCACTACTGGCCCTCAGCTGCAGAAAATATGCTGGAGGCTAAATACTTATAAGGCCCCAAAGGCGAGACCGATTGCATTGAAAATGCTTGTTACTTTTGTATTATGTTTACTTTTAATGGGCCTCACATTTTGAATTCCATCTCCATGGCATCCAACTACAGCTGAGTCACTTGTGGTTTGGACTTCATGGAGGTTGGACATGCAGGATGTGGGATCCTGTAGCTTGAGAATAAAACCACAACCTAATACACTCAGATGCCTCTGAGTTTTGCTGACATCTGTCGACATCTGCCACTACACTAAGGTCGGCTAATGAGTGAAGACACCAGTCCCAACCCTCCTAGGACCTCAAGGGAGCTGCAGAAAAAATTGGTTTTATGTTTTTCAATATTTGGTGCATGCGTGTATGTATACATTTGTTGCTAGCGAGTGTTGTGAATGTATGTGTGTTAATGAATGAATGTGTGTGTATATGTGTGCATGTGTGGCCTACCCGTCCCCTTCCTGCCAAAATTACCGACCGTCACTGCAATGTACAAAAATACTTTCAACCTTACAAAACAAAGGAGAAAGGCAAGGTAAAATGGGACTCTGGTTATAGTATTTCTCTATTCTGTCACTGCATTCTCTTGAAGACTAATGACTCATCTCTTGCTTTATTTCAAAAGCTGAAAGATAAAACTCACATTAACTGAACGCATTCCAAAACCAACCAATGTGAAATGAATGCATTACACCAGGAGGTTTCTTGGTAGTCCATAACTCTGTTTCCATGTAATCCACGCGTGAGAGTTTGTCCTTCTTCAAACTAGCAAACCCAATGCTGAATATCCTAGAGGATTAACCCCTCATATTTTCATGAATGTACTGAGGCATCTAGAAAAAGAGCTGCAATCAAACAAACACGTTAGCTGGCCAGGTGACTTCTTGGCTCAGTGCATTTAATACATTCAAGGGTAAACAACGTTTACCACAAAACTTTTTCCCTGCAGGGAATCACAACGCAGTCGTTACAATGACCGCGTTGTGATTCCGCATACCATTCCTTCGCAAGTCGGAACAACGACTTGCGGAGGGGGGGGGGAAGGTATTGGATTTAAAATCCAACACCTTCCCTAGTGTCCGCACAGACTTGAGTTGGAATAGTAAATTATACTATTCCAACATCCAGCGCCCCCACTCCACAAGTCGTTGTTCCGACTTGCGGAGTAATGGTATGCGGAATCACAACGCGGTCGTTGTAACAACCGCGTTGTGAGTCCCTGCGGGGAAAAAGACGGCGGGATGACGGCATAGATTCACATTCAAGACTTTCCTTAATGTCATTTACAGGTTGTATCAAGACAAGAACAACATATGCTTCTTTAAAGCATTAGAATAAAGCGAAAGCATGCATGAGTTCAAAGGTTGCAAGATAATGGGGTGAATGTGTCTTAATGGACAGCGCTGCCAAATTTGGGACTGAGGAACCAGGTTCGAGTATCATCGTCAGCTCAACAAAATTGAATTTGTCCTTGCCTAATGTAACAGATGCTGATGTAAAGTGCAACAATGCCTTTGAGTAAAGTTCCTGCTGTATAAAATTACCAAAAAATAAATATGGAGTCATTTTACAAATACGCTGCTATAAGGATGTCTTTGAAACACGTTCCCTTTTAAAGCAATGGCGCTCTCTGGTGCAAATGGATCCTGCACTTAAGCCCAGACTTAGGCCTAGATTTACAAAGATTTTGCGTTATCTTTCCAACGCAGAAACAACATAAAATTATTTTGGGGATTTACAAACCAACTCAAATTGGTATTTATGTTTGATTGTAAGAAAATGTAACGCAAACCAGCGTGAAGACCTGCTTTGCTTTCCTCTCCATCAGTGGGCACTCCATGCGCGGTCCATGGGCATTCCATGGATGTTCTTTGCTACCAACCATGGTATTTGATGTAAAACCATACCTACTAACAACAGTAGACACCAAATATTAACGCTACTTGAAAGCAGGCATTAACAGTAAAAATTGTTTAAATTTTACTTTCTTTTCCGACTTTGCATGTGTGCTGAAATGAACCGCACGCTTACGAATTAGGAAAAGTTTTAAAATTTGTCTAGGCATGTTATTTTGTACTTCTGAAGAGGAAATTGCAAAACCAATGCTAGACTTATGCCCACACCCTTGCACTATGGTGCAAAGGAGTGTGTGTGTGTGTGGCGCTCGGCAGCAAAATTCAGCGCTGGTTCTAGGGAGAGAGGAGAGTGCCATATCTCTGTAGATATTGCACTCCCCTCCTCTCTCCCTGTCATACATGCAGCGCAGCATGTTTTGCTGCTAAGCTGTATGACAATTTTGTAAATCTGGGCCTCACGTGAGGGCTTCACAATTCCAGATGCAAACAAACCAGGGAAATATCAATGTGAAAGGGTATTGTGTTTACCTGGCGTGTCATTTGAGCATCACTATGAGTTTCAGACCTTGCAATGGGAGAAAACATGCTTACTGCACATGTTGTCAGTATTCGTGATGTTCAAAGCCAGATTCTGTGGATTTTTACCTGCACAATATGTGCCCAATTTTAGCTGGTGAAAATTGTGCAGACAAACATGTACAGAGTGCACAGGTAGCATATAGTCAGAATGAATGCAAAAACGTGATTTGTGACCCTTTCAATAATAAGGGCCTAGAACTCTCCTCTGACCTGTAAAATAAACCCTCTCACACATCTGACCAGTGTGCGAGGTGAAACAGGATAAAAAGATTTGTACAAATAAGTGAGAAGCTGAAGCATGGAAGACTATCTTAAGAAAAACTGTCCACAAGTTGTGTTAGAAACATAGGTTACCACCCAAAGCGATGGCTGCAGTAAAAATAGGGCCGGATCCACAAAGGTATTAATATTCTTTTGGTATTCTCAAACTAGGACTTCAATTTACTAATAGTAATTTTAGGACTTTGCAGACTTCGCATTCGTGGCGAGAACTCCCACATAAAAACATAGTCCAGACCTATCTGTTTACGTGAGGAGTATCCACAGTTGTAAAATTACTATTAGTAAAAGTAAATTCGTATTTTGTGAATGTGGACAAACACCATTCAGAACTATGAGGCTGCACAGCAGTCTCATGAAAAATACATGGATACACACAAGAAAATGTTATGATACTGACAAAACCTCCACATTAACTATTAACGGATTAGTACACTTTTCCCTCTCTACATGTGATAACAACTAATGTACAAAGGGGAGCATATAGCATTCAGTTGCATCGCCCTTGAGCCATGCAAGGTTGGCGCAAGAGCGATACAATAACAAAGTCAGATTTATCAAGCCACGCAAGGCTATCTGGTGATGCAGCGGAAGCGGGGGCAAAAAGATTTACCACCAATATCCAATTTCAATAACCACCTGTCTTTTACTGGCACAAACTAAATTTAGCCCATACCTATAATAACTGGGTCCTCCGATGAATCTTTTAAGAGTTGTTAGGGACTGGCTATTGTCAAGAAGGTGGCCCTGAGTGGCTTGATAAATATAGAATATTGCAGCCTAGCGTCCAGGGAGGCATTCCATGGGTGGAGAGTGGACGCTCCCACGCACCAACCCATGGATTTTGGCACATTCCCAGAATTTCCATTACTGGTAGACCTCGGGATGTGCCAAAATGTTACGCTTCACCATGTGAGGCGTAACGAAAAGAAATATCTTTATTTCTCCTTGTTCTTTACTCTTTCTATGTGTGCTGCATTCAGCAACACACATAGAAAGAGAAAAATGCCTCAGCGGATTGTTTTTGTGTGGGAAGGTGTCTCTTCCTGCGCAAATGCAATCCTGCTTTCAATGCAGGTACCCTTGCACCATGATGCAAGGTTTCTTACATTGGAGCTAGGCAGCCAAAATTGCGCCAACACATGGAAAAGACAGATAGGTGCCGTATGATGTTAAATACGGCGCATTCCTGTTCTTTCAAGCAGCGCAGCAAGGTGGCGTGCTGCATTGCTTCATCAAACATTGATTAATATGCCCCAAAGTCTCCTTCACCCCTACATATGTTCAAAAGACACAACCTTGACAAACAAAGTCCATGATGTTCTGCAAAACCTCCATGTCCCTGGTGCCCTGAATTCTCTGACAAATCTACAAGCTGAAAAGAAAGCCCCAGGAATCCCGGAAGATATACCATGCCATCATCACCGATATTTTCAAAACTAAGGTTCTAGACATCTTTCAAGCATTTAAAGAGGTCTCTGACCCATGCCCTTTACCACTCTGAGGCGGCTTAGGCACTACCAATCACTTGTCATTTGCGTTCTCCCCGGTCTCATCAGACGAAGTAAGAAAATATGTACTTCAAGCTAAGTCTGGCTCACCATTGGATCCTTGCCCACCGACTTTTTTTAAAGGATTGGCAAATCTGGTGTGTCCAAGCCTTACAGATTTTTTTATTTGATGTTTTCCTCCGGTGCTTTCCCAATCAGTTGGAAGGGGACATCTATTCTGCCTCTACTAAAAAAATTCCACCTTAGACGCTACCAACCCCATCAATTATCGGCCCATTGCTAGACTGCCTTTGCCAGCGAAAATAGTGGACAAAATTATGAACAATCAACTGTCACAATTCATTAATGCAAATAGCTTGCTGGATCATACCCAGTTCGGCTTTCGCAAAGATCATAGCACGGAGACTGCATTGATCAAAGCTTCTGAAGAGATTAGAGCAGTTATGGACGGAGGAGGCGCGGCGGCTCTCGTTCTCCTTGATCTATCCGCTGCTTTCGATACGGTGAATCACTCCCTCTTGCAAAACTGTTTGGAGAGATTTGGAATAGGAGAGACGGCGCGGGCACTTTTAGCCTCCTTTTTCACGGATCGAAGATCCACCGTATCTATTGATGGCTTCAATTCTGATCCCTACACTCTTCCCGAAACTGCCAGGCCAGTCCCTCCCTGAACCAGAATACAAGCAGGCCAGTACCAGTTTTGCCATAGTTAGGGCTCATTAGCCAGGAATAGCTTGATTCCAGTGACACAGTGTTCACAGGACCCACGCCTCGGCATACCTGCCCCACATAGGGCGACACATTCAGTATGCAAAAAAGTAATGGATGGAATGCTTGAATTAATCTCAGCCACTGGTAATTACAAACAGCCAGATTCCAGTCCATCATTATTTTCCACATCATGCCACCTCAGTTTGGACCCAGCCATATGCAAATCAGCCTTGACCTTGTCCCAATGGGACCAGTGCAGCCAGAACTTGCCCTATTCATCGCTAAACTGTAAGATATCAGTTGTGATCAGCAAGTATTTTGTTGTTCTTGTCTTTTCTTATGACTCACTGAAATCAGGAACCCAAGTCATCAGCCTATGCATTGCCCTAAGGGTCCATTGTTTTAGCTTTCCTTTTTAATGTCTACATGGCCCTGATAGCTTTTTTGCTATTCTTCATTTATATGTTTGCCAATGACTCTACTCTTGCTCAAGCTTCACAATCCTAAACTATGCTCTTTAAATTCCACAGCAGGCACTTACTACAGCCCAACATTGTTGAGTATTTTGTTAAAGCTAAATCTCAAAACTGAAATTCTTATTACTAAAATTGCAATTCAGAACCACATATTTCTTTTGGGCCAGATATGGGTACTGTCACAGTGCCGGACATAGTGGCCTGCAGCCCAGGCATATATCTTCATACTGATCTGTCCCCTGAACAGCAGATCACCAATGTTTCCAATACCAACTTAAGCTGGTGAAACCAATCTTACTATACATAGATAATATACCTCTTGTACCATTGATACAATCTTTATTGCTGTCCCATTTGGATTACAGTAATGTCTGCTTCATGGGTTCCACCTCCCTACATAGTAGAACCTCTCCCATTTTCAACCAATTGCATTCGTTTCCAATAAAGAAGCAATCCTTTTTTAAGGCTATTTGCCATTTTGTAAGGTGTGCTCCACGGAAAAGCTCCTCAATTTATTTCCCATGAATGCATGCTCTAAGAACCGATTAGGCCAGTTTGCAATCAACATCCCCAAAATTCCCACAAAATCTTTTGGAGATGGAGCTTTTCTGTTGCTTTTGGCCAAGGATGGACTAAGCTACACAACAAGATCCAGACTTCTTGTTTGTGAACAATTGAAAACCCAGCTGTTTAACCCATGATCTTTGTCAGTGTACTACTCTGTCATTTTACATAACTTCAGCTCGAATGCCAGGAAGCTCTAGCAAACCTGTGCTTTATAAATAATAAATTACAAAGTATAATACAATCATGCTCCCAGCATCATAGATGTTACTCTTTACTGAGACTCCCAACACGTGTTTCATGTCATAAGAGCTTGCAGGCTTGGGACACTTACAAAGCTATAAGTGTGGTATTAAAGTAGTCAGCTTGCATACTTTATGAGAAGTGCTATTGTGTGTAAATTAGGAAAGTTAAAAAAGATATTTAACAAGTTATTGTATATGCTCGTTTATGTGAATCGCACTGGTGATGCACGGCACATGTGATACACTCAATGTCACATAAAAGAAAATTAAGCACTTTTTTGTCAAATCTTTGTAATGTACTGAATCAAAACAATAAACCAACGGTGCTGCAAATGAAAGTAATTATACCTATGTAACTTTCTAACCAGGTTCTCAAAAAGTATGATTGTTTGAATGGGGAAGATTTGAAAGAGGACAGAGTTTAAACTAGGAAAGTAAAATAAAAACCAGTAACTTTGGATTCCTATCTGATAGTGAGAGTACTCCTACTATTCAGTGTTTTCAGCAAGCTGAAGAATGAGGGGATTAGGCCTAAAAAATAATGGAGGTAAGGGATATACTATAAAAGCCCCTAGGAAATTTTTTGAAAATAAATTACATTATTTAAAATAGTTAAAATATATATTAAAATATAATTTCATATAACATACATGTAAAATAGGACATATTTATCATTAAATTATAAAATATATCTTACCATATTTTGAATTAAAAATAATATAAATTAAGCATGTATTTTTACATTCCAAATAGGATATTGAATATTTTATAATTAATAATACATATGTACAATTTATATATTTTCGTTAGCATCATTTTATATTTTTAACTATTTTAACTAATTAAAAGCTGAAAAAAGTGTGTAACAAGCTCCCTTCCTTATAATAATTTGAAGGTGGTGTATAATTGTAAATTAAAGTTATATCTATACCTTGAGCATTTTCTAATTTTGTATAGTTTGAACTTGGTTTGTATACAGAAAATTAGTTTTCCTAACTATAACTTAGCTTTAACGTCTGTTTATTTCATACAATTTAATTTTTTTTAACATTTTGAATAAAAATGTGTTTCAAATTGTAGAGTCCAGTGTCGCAAGTGAAGAGTTGTTATGTGGAGTGCTGTACAGTACAGTGGAGAGGTGTTGTCAAGTCTACTGTCATAGACTGGAGTATTGCAGATTGGAATTGTGTAAAGTAGAGTAGAGTGTAGTAGCATATCGTACACTGTAGTAAAGTGTTAAATAGTGTAGTAGCATGGTGTCTCATATAGTGGAGTCAAGTTTCGTAGACTGGATCAGCGAGTTGTACAGTGGAATGACATGTGGAACAGGAGAGTAGGTTGTCTTAGACTGTTGTTTAGTGGAGTAGAGTGTTTTAAAGTGGAGGAGGGTGAAGTAGTGTCATAGAGTCGAGTATCATTTAGTGGAGTGTCGTAGAGTACAGTGGAGGAGAGTGTCATAGAATGGAGTGCTGTGTCATATAGTGGAGTGGTGTATTGTAGAGAGAAGTAGAGTGGGGTGTTGTCAAGTGCCATACAGTGCAGTACAGTGGCATGGGGTGGATGGGCACAGAGTGAAGTAGAGTGGCATAGAGTGTAGTACAGTGTTGTAGAGTAAAGTTGCATACAGTGGAGTAGAGTGTCAGAGAGTGGAGTGGCATAGTGCAGAGTATAATTCAGTGGCATAGAGTGGGATAAAGTGTGGTATAGTGGAGTAAAGTGGAGTGGAGTGGAGTACATTGAACTTGGGTAGTGTAGAGTGGATTAAAGTGTCATAGAGTGGAGTGGCGTGCCTTAGACTATATTGGTGTGAAATGCATTAGAATAGAGTGGCATTGAATAAAGTAGAGTAAAGTGTTATAAATTGGAGTACCATGTTGTACAGTAGAGTGTAGTGGGGTGTCGTGTAATATGAGAAAGTGATGTAGATTACAGTAGAGTAGAGCAACATACAGTCTAGTTGATTTTTGTAGAGTGGAGTGGTGTACAGTGCAGTGTTGTAGAGTGTGATAAAGTGGATTGGCATACAGTATTATAGAGCACAATGGCATTGAGTGGTATTCAGTGGAGTGGCGTACAGTGGACTAGAGTATCGGCGAGTGGAATGCATTTGATCGTTGCACAGTGGCGTACAGTATGGTACAGTGTTGTACGGTGGAGTGAAGTGATATAGACATGAGTAAAGTTTTGGAGAGTGGCATACAGTCTAGTAGGGTGTTGTAGAATGGAGTTGCATAAAGGACAGTAGGGTGTGAAACAGTGGAGCTGCGTAGAGTGTATTGTTGTAGCATAGAGTGATGTAAAGTCTCGTACAGTGGAATAGAGTAGAGTGAAGTAGTGTAATGTAGAGTGGAGTAAAGTAAAATAAAGTGTATTGGTGTGTGGTAGAGTAGAGTGGCATGGAGTGGAGTGTACTGGCGTAGCGTAGGTAGTAAACTGTTAAAAATTGGAGAGGGGTCTCATACAGTTAGAGTGGAGTGATGTGTCATATAGAAAAGTGTTGTAGAATATTATATAGTAGAATAGTGATGTACATTGGAGTATCCAGGCATAGGGTAGAGTAGAGAGTTGGAAAGAAGTGTACGGGAAAAGAGTGGAGTAGAATACTGTAGAGTCCCAAGAAGTGTGGTAGACCTTTTTAGAGTGTATTTGTAAAGAGTGGAGTAAAGTGTCATACAATGGAGAAGCTTAGAGTAGAGTACACTGTAGTGGGATAGAGTGGATTACAGGAAAAGTGGAGTAGTATAGTGAATAGAGTGGAATAGCATGGAGTGGAGTGGTGTGCAGTGGAGTAGTGTAGAGTGGAGCAGGGTACATTGGATTAGCATAGAGTGGGGTGGCACACATTGAAGTGGCATAGCGTAGATTTGAGGAAACGTATACATTGGAGTGGTGTCTCATACAGTAGAGTGGAGTGCTGTCTCGTACAGTGTTGGAAACTGTCGTAGAGTGGAGTAGAGTATTGTACAATAGAGTGTATAGATATAGAGTCGAGTGCATATTTGGTCAGTTATATATACCGGGATACAGTGGAGTGGAGTCTAGTAGAGTGACATTGAGTGTAGTAGAGTTTTGTAGAGTGGAGTTATATAGAGTGGAAGAGAGTACAATATAGTGGAGTAGCATACAGGGGAGTGGCATAAAGTGGAACAGCATGGAGTAGAGTAGCATAGACTGGAGTGGTGCACAGTGGAGTGGCATAGAGTTTATTAGCGTGTAGTGTAGTAGCTTACAGTGGAGTGATGTTAAGTGTAATAATGTATAATGTAGTAGCGCACAGTAGAGCGTCCGACAGTGACGTGGTTTAGACTTGAGCGGTGTATTGTGAGGTGGGGTAGAGTGTAATAGCATACTGTGGAGTGGCTTACAGTGGAGTGGGGTAAAGCAGAATGCCATACAATAGAGGGGCAAAGAGTTAAGTTGTATACAGTGTAATAGCATAGAATGGAGTGGTGTACAGTGGAATAGCGTAAAGTGGAATACAGTGGGGTGGTGTAGAATAGAATAGCATAGAGTGGAATAGCATAGAATAGAAAAGCGTAGAGTGGAGTGGCATACAGTGGAGTGGTATAGACTAGAGAAGTGTACATTGGAGTAGGGTAGAGTGAAATAGTATATGCTGGAGTGGTGTATAGTAGAGTGGCATCCAATGGACTAGCATAGAATGGAGTGGCATAGACTAGAGTGATGTAAACTGGAGTCGCACAATGTGGAGTAACTTATAGTAGAGAGGCATACAGTGGAATAGCGTAGAGTGAAGTGTTGTACAGTAGTGTGAAGTAGGCTGAAATGGTGTATAGTGGAGCAGCATGCAATGCAGTGGCGTGCAATGAGGTTTTGGATATTGGAGTTGCATACAATGGGATGGGGTAGAGTGTTATAGCATACAGTGGAGTGGCATACAGTGGAGTGGCGTATAATGGAATGTTGTAGAATGAAGTGGGGTAGAGTGGAGTGGAAATCAATGGAGTGGTGTAAAGTAGAGAAGCATATAGTGAAGTGGTATAAAGTGGAATAGCATAGAGTGGAGTAGCATAGAGTGGAATGGCATAGAGTGGAATAGCATATACAACAGTAGCGTAGTGCGGAGCGGCGTAGAGTGGACTGGTGTCACTGAAGAGGCATTAAGTGGAATTGCATACCATGCAATAGTGTAGATTGGACTGGCATAGATTGGAGGTCTGTACAGTGTAATAGCATAGAGTGGAGTGGCATAGAGTGGAGTGTTGTACAGTGGAATGTATAGCAGAGTAGCGTACAGTGGAGTGGTGGATAATGGAGTGGTGTAGACTAGAGTGGCGTACAGTGGCATGGTATAGAGTGGATTGGAGTGGGTTCCAATCGAATAGCTTAGAATTAAGTGATGTAGAGCAGAGTGCCATGCACTGGTGTGGCAAAGAATGGAATAGCTTACAATAGAGTGGCATACAGTAGAACAGCATAGAGTGGAATGGCATAGAGTGGAACTGCATATACTACAGTAGTTTGCAGCAGAGTGGAATATAATGGAGTGGCATCCACAGAAGAGGCAAAGAGTGGTGCTGCATACAGTGTAATAACGTAGAGTGGACTGGCATAGAGTGGACTTGTGTGCAGTGCAAAAGCACAGCGTGGGGTGGCATAGAGCAGAGTGCTGTACAGTGGAGTGGCGTAGAGTATAATAGTGCATGGTGGAGTAGCTTAAAGTGGAGTGCCATATAATGGAGTGGTGTGGACTGGAGTGGCATACAGTGGGGTTGGGTAGAGTGTAATAGCATACAGTGGAGTGGCGTACATTGATGTGGCTTTCAATCGAATAGCGTAGGATGAGGTGGCATAGAGTAGAAAGGCATACACTGGAGTGGAGTAGAGTGGAGTGGGACACAGTGGTATAGCATACAGAGGAATGTTGTAGAGTGATGTGGCACACAGTGGAATAGAGTCAAGTAGAATAGGATAGAGTAGAATGGCGTAGAGTGGAATAGCATATAGTGGAATAGTGTCCAGTGGAGTGGTGTACAGTGGAGTGATATAGACTGGAGTCACGTACAGTGGTGTTGCATACAGTGTAATTGGGTAGAGTGGATTCCCGTTCAGTGGAGAGGCAGAGAGTTGTGTGGCGTAGAGTGGAATAGCGCATAGTGGAGTGACTATAGAGGCGTGGAATAAGGATGTATGTGAAATCTAGCAGCAATGTAGATTATGATGTGCAGAGTAACAAAAAACTGCAAATTGCGCTGCCTTGTGGTTCTCCAGATTTACCAATCAATGCAGGACAAATATGACTTAAGTATTGCATTGCCCATGCAGCACCATGAGTGATGCAAGGGTACTGCAATCCAATAATACGGCATTGCCTTAGTTATAGTTTGGACCATGATATACCATGATAACTTTGCAGTGTACCATGGTATATGGCAATGAAAAGTCAGAATAGAATTGAGTAATAGCTGTTTGTAGAGAATGAAAAGGCAACTATATTGTTTTTACTACACTTTGGCTGTGTTCAGTGTTAGGGCCTTAGATATTGGTAACTAGTAGGTCCCTACCTATTGCCACTTTATTAAAGTGGTATTTGTAAGGGAATATTTTTATATATATATTTTAAAATAAGTTTACGTCCATGTACCATTGTAGTTTCACAAAATTGTATGAAATTCCATAAAAGTACCACAGTGACAGATTTCACTAAGTTTAAATGCTCTATAACTTAAAAAATACTTACCCTACTTAACTGTAGTACCCCAAAATCAACATATCTGCACACTAATATAATATGCAGCAACATTTCATAAAATATTCAGTGTTTATCGCGCTATGTCAAATACAATAGTCTATGGAAAATGCATTGGTAGAAAAACACATTTTGGGACCCCCTGTTATCTTTGCACCCCTTAATGAATCACCACAAAAATGTACATAATCTCAAAATGTCGAAATTGCTGTAAGTCGGTAAATTTTTGTGGTGATTTGGCAAACGGAGTTATTAGGGAGCTAATACCCAAGGAATTCCTCTCTTTTGGAATACTAACTATAACTACAGAGTGGCAATCAGATATATTGTGATTTCTATCTTTTTATCCACGTGGCCCCCTCCCTAGGCTGATTTAGGCCCTGGGGACCCCATCCCCCGGGGCCTGGCCAAAATTCAATGGGGGAGGAAGGCCATGCAGCTCTCAAAACTGGGCTGATTTTGGCCCCCTGGACACCATTCCCCAGGGCCCAGCCAATTATCGTAAGAGGAGGGGGGCCACGCAGACCCCTCTCCTTGCTCGATTCTGGCCTTGGGGACCCCATCCCCGGGGGCACGTCCGTCTGTTCCTGGGTGCCCTGGAGACCACCCAGGGCAACTAGTGTGCAGTGTTAGGGACTGCTGGGGTATCCTCAGTGCCCCGTGGTCCCTGGCATTGCCCCTGTAGCAGGGAGCTGCTAAACATGCAGCTCACTGTGTGCGGGAGCAATCCTCTCAGAAACAGATGAAAACTCCACTCCCAGCAAGCGGGTGCAGCTTGACAGCTCCCACTTGCTGGGAGAGAAGTTAGTGTTTGCTCTCTCTTGGCGGGAGCTGTCACAGCTGCTGCCAAGTAATAGCAAACTGCTAGCTCCCAAGGGTGTGCACCTCGGGAGATAGCAGGAGCCAAAGTTGGGGGATGATGGTCCCCAGGGCTATTAATGGCTCCAGGAAAGGGGCCACGTGGCCCTTCTCCTTTAATTGGCAAGGGCTGTCCCCAGAAAAGTGATGGTCCCCGTGGCTGTCATGGCTCTGGAGGGTGGCTGCGTGGCCCCCCTCCTTCTACTATATAGATGGTCCTGGAGAGGTGGTGATCCCAGGGGCCCTTTTGGGCAATGGAGGGAGGTTTGCACGGACCTCCTCCTTTTTTTTCATGAAGCCCCGAGAAGGTGTTGGTCCCCGGGGTTCTTACAGCCTCAGGAGGGTGGTTGCACTTTTTAAAACTCTGCCAGCTCAGGGAAGGTGGTGGTCCCTCGGTCCAAGATTGGCCATGGGGAGGAGGGCCATGTGCGTCCCCCCTAAAAATATATATAAAATCAAGAACGGGAGACCGCACTTGTATTGTAAAATGCTTGCCTCACGATTTTGTCTAAAAAATGTATCCTTCTGGTCCCAGAGCTAGCTTTCTGCCAAATTTGGTGCAATTCCATTCATCAGTTCGGATTGTAGTTGTGTTCAAAATCCCTATGGGAATTAACAAGGGAAACACACTTTTAAACCCCCTTTTCCTCGGCCCCCGCATGATGGATCACCATTAAACGTTCCCTGCACAACATGACAGAGAAGGGCACTTTTTTGGATGATTTTTCAACTGGCACCAAAGATATAGGCAAGTCAAAAAACACTTTTCTTATGGAACATGGTGACTACTGTAGCTACCTAATGGTGTCTGCCACTACCATTGACATCTAAGTGATCCTTGTTCATTTTATCTTCCTACCCTTTCCTTGCCACCATGTCCATTTTTCTTCTCCGCCCTCAGTACCACCAGAATCCCTCCATGCTTAACATTTACCCATTTTTGTCATCATAGCCTTCTCCCCATTTGGATGTAGCATTGTTCCCCTTTTCTATGTGCCTCCCGTAATTACTGTTCCACCAAGTGCCTTCTGAAGTTGTGGGTTGGCTTTTCTCTCCACTTCCACCCACCATTCCTGTGCTGTTTCGCTTCCTCTCCTTCCTCCATTTTGTTTTACACTCAGTCCTTCCCCGTCTCCTTGGCTTCACCCCAAGGCCAGCCCAGAATGCACTTGCAAATCCTCGTCCCTCCTTTGGCTCTGGAAGGATCAGGACGACCTGAGGCAGGACTGTGGGTGCGCCCTCCTCCTCATCTTGGTGTTGCACAGTGGCATCTTGGGATCTTTGTTAGGTCCTGGACTCCTCGCGGTACAGTTGGCGGATCTCCTGGGTTTGTAGTTGCGCATCAGTCTTGGTCATGCCCTTTGCTCCTTCCTCCTTCTCACTCTGTACCTACAGAGACAACCTTTTATAATCATTTTTAAATGTTTGTTTATCTTTTCCTAGTCCTTTCTTTATTTATCTTTGGCTTCCTCCTTGTAGCATTTCCTTTCTTTCTAAATCTCTGTTTTCCAATCCTTTTATAGATGCTGGGCTTAGGCAGAAGGGCAAACAGCTTTGGGAAACCTCCAGTCAATACTCAGGTAAGTCTATCTCACATGTAAATTGAAAATGATTTGTGTTTAAATCACTTCTTACTTCCAAATACAGAAGAAGATCGAGGATGAATGATGAATGTCAGATTATCATAAAATCTAACAGTGATGAAAACAAAGACAGTTTAGATTCATCATATTCACAGAGTTATTTCTATACAGGTTTCCTACCTCTTGTACAGGCCCCAAAGAGTTTAATAAGATGGTCTAGTTAGCAATTGCTAAATATGTTGTGCATGGATTGGAAAAGGGTTTTGGTAGTAGCTGCATCTTTTATTGTTTTGGTGTCCAACGTGAGATGGGAAACTCTGTTCCAGACTTAGTACTTTGGCATGAATATGTGGCTTACATCTGTGATTGCAAATAAAGGAGAATAAAGATTGGATTGCTAGCAGCATTTAAAAACCAGTGAACATTTGTAACATGGCACATAGGTCTCAGTTGGGATCTGCATTTGTGAAAAGCTAGGTATTTATTTCTTTTCTAAATTCTCATTGATAGTTGGTAGTCTTTATCCTGATTTGGAGTGCATTTCAGACCTAGCATGTCTACACTGATGTCGTATATTTTGCTTTAAATGTCTTTAGGAGCCCCCACAACATAATATTGTTTGACTGTCATTGAAGTCTCATGCTATATCAGTTGTTCATTTGCTATAGATGATGTATTCATATTCATTGTTGTGCTATGATGTGCATTACATTTATGATATATTTTGACAGTATGGTTCAAGTTCGTATGTGCATTTATTAAATTGAAAAGCCGGTGCTGTTAGTCTTTAACATGAGTGTTCAAGATGATCCTCATGTTTTGTTATCACCTGCCATCATAATGACACGGTTTATTTTTCTGAAATAAACACTTTGAGTGGCATAAATGAGCTGTTTGACAACTCTTGCCTTGAGAGATTGATATTCCGGAGAGCAGAATAGAGTTGCCCATCACAGAACTGAGCAAAGGCATTCCGTACATATTGGCTCATACAGTCTTTACTGCAGAGAGACAATTTCGCTTTGTCTCGCAGACAGGGCTGCAGACATAACAAATTAGTGGAAGCTCAGGTACAATTGGATGTTGACAATTAAATGATGAACCCTCGTTATAGAAAAACAATTGATACTTCCAAATTATTTACATTCAGTGCTTTCGCCCTCACTAGAGTATTATTGATTTCTACAATGATGTTCTTTTATTTATTCTGTCATAAAACAGGCTTGAAATAATGCTTTTAAGAATGACAATGAGGTCCTTCGCAGCATGTTCACAGAACACTGTGGCAACATAACACTGAACTGAAACTGCCACTTAGATGGGTTTTTGATAATGAGGATTATCAGGCAGGGATCCTCACTTGATCTAAAGTTTCTCCTTAGGGCATAGGGCTTGAATCGAACATTTTAGTGTGGAATACATTTTTGAAATGTTTCTTTTATGTAGCAGCAGTATTACATGTAATTCAATTAGTATTTTTGAAGTTTGGAAAGACAATTAAACAAGTGCTTAATGTATATTTGTAATAAATAATATTATTATTTACATATTTTCAAAGAATATTTTTTTATATATATATCTTTTTAATTTTTATTTATTCAATATTTTTACATTTGTAAACGTATCTTTCTAGTTAAAATGAAACATTAACATATTGCTTAACAAAGCTATTTTAATAAATTTTTGTGATTAAATAAACAATGTAAATCATATTTATATAATATTGTATGTTGTATATTTTCCAAGTTATTTTTACATTTCTTAAATTGTTTCATATATATTTCTAACATCATTTTAACATAAGTTTTTTAATGTATATTTAATAACTATATATATTATGTATACTAAAATTTAATTTATATTTTACCGTTTTTGAAGATTTTGTACAACATTGTTTGACGTGCTTTACATGTTTGATACATTTTTACATTTAATACATTTATTCAACATTTTGTACTTATTTACCCCTGCATTTCTATTGGGAGGTAGCTTTTTATTTAGTTTTATTTAGTGGCCATTTTTAACTGCTACCTTCTATTTTGTAGTCTTTTTGTGTCAATGTTACACTACTTTCCAGGCTCGAGGTCGTGGTAAGGTGCTGCCGTCCGTCTGATCAGGCAAGTACTTTTTAAAGGTTATTTTTAGGATTTTGAGGGTGGTGGGGATGTAGAGGTGTCTAGAGGTTAGTTCTATTGTTGTTTGCTGGTATTTTGTACATTTAATTTTATTAATTGTAGTATTTTGCACTAGTGTGTAGGTTTTGGTTTTCGTACACCGTTTTAGTACTGTATTAATATATAATGTTATATTTTGTCATGTCACTTGCTTTATGATGATTAAGTATAATGCATATGTACATTTGGTAAAGTAATGTTTTTTGCATGTGTGTTGTCTGTGAACCTGTTCTAAGAGGCACTCGGATTTACAGTTTTTTGTTTTAAAGAAACTATCTTTTGGTTTATAATAAAGTGGTATTTTGAACTCTGATTTCTTTTCTTGGTGTTTCCAGAGTATTTCTTTTTTTTATTAAACATTTTTTTATGGTTCCTCAAAACTTTGGATTGCTTCCAAGGGTTTCAATAAGATTGGTTTTATTTTTGGGGCTTTTTGGAAACATTTTTCAGTTTTTTGACTATGTGGTCACAACGGGTGATATGCAACCACAGAACAGTAAGTCACGTTTAATTTCTTTGTTTTGGGTGGTAAATGTTATATTTTATAATATATGTAATTATAATGTGATTGTTATTTGGAAAAGTGTTGTTTATGTGTTGTAATTATTTGACATAACAGACTGAGTTTGTTCTTTGAGCTTTTTGATTGATGAGGTTTGGATTTTTAACATAAATTATTTATATATTATTTTATGTTATCAGTCTTATTTAACATTGGAGTTCAGTTTAATGTTTTGACTGATGTAATAAAATATAACATTTTTTATTTATATGAAAATGACTTGTCATGTTGGTTAACAATGTGGCCCCCATTGCGAGCGGACTGCCAAAGACAGACTGTCAGTGGTGGTTCCCACGCTATCTAGGGCATCGGTCCAACCTCTGCATTACAATTCAGCCGGTCGGACCGCAGAAGTGGGAGTAGGACTGCTACCGCCAACTGGATCAAAGATCCGGTTGGGATGGTGGTCAGATTCCTTATCCCTACAATAGAAGCGGTGCCTGCATAGGGATAGCCGTAGGGATTAGGATATCCCTTTCTGACTTCCAGTTCATGGTGGTCCCACCGCCATGAACAGGCAGGTTGAAAGGGTCTTTGGGGGTCCCTGGTAGGGCCCTGTCACCCCTCAGCCTCTGCTATATGGCCTGGGGGTACACATGATGCCCCCAAACATCCATGCACTGTGTGGCACATGGTGCATGGATCTTTAAGAACATGCTTTTTCCAATTGCGTTTTGTACTGCAGCCCTTTTCTGGGCTGGAGCACAAGTCGCAATTGGAAACGGAATGCTTCCAACCACCTTCACAGCTATCATATCGTAATATGGAGGTTGGAGCCGCCAATTACTTGTCGGATGATTTCCATCCCGCAGTGATAGGTGCTCGTCCGACCGCCATCGTAATGAGCTCCTCTGTTATAGTTTTTGGAAGTTTTATAGGTTAGCATTTATTTAATTGGTATGCTTGTAGCTATTATTGTTAAGCAATCGACTCCTTTGTTTTTTTAAAAGAGTTTGACTTTAAACTGTAGCATGTATTACATTCTTTTGGTTTGTTTGCTAGGTTTAGGTGCAATTTTGGTTACAGATTGCTCCATTCGTAGTTGTTGGTAGTTTTGTTCTTTTTGTAGGGTTTCAATAACTTTATACAGTGTAGGTTGGTTTCTGCCTAATGTGGATTGAAAAGGCATTGAGCCATCCTTCCACTGCATTGTTTGTTTTGGCTTCCTGTGTCAAGGTGCTGTCATAGGCATTCCACCATGGTATTGAGATGTTGGCTTAGTTTTTGTGCGTTTGGTTGGTAGAAAGGTTTTTCAATTAGTAAATTGCAGTAGTTAGCTACCTCTGTGACAGAGACATCAGCTAGTTTTATCATTAGTTTTTATTTCAAAGGCAAATTGACCATTTGTAGCATATTTTACACAGAATGTTGGTGGTGTCTCCATATGCTTAGATTGAAATGGTAGTAACAGCCTTCATGGCTGTGTGGGGATAACTTTTTGAAATGGCTGGAATCAGGGCTTATTCAAAGTCTAAGACTGTTTTTTTAGGGTAGTAGTTATCGGTCATGTGGTTTAGGAGTTCATAGTAAGTGCTATTTTTTATTTGGTAGTAGGGCATTTCTTAAATAGATATTTGTGTTTTGATATTGACCATGTATGGTGTATATTTAAGTGAATGGTTTGGGACACATTTTGAAGATCCCATCCATCATCCATGTTTGAGAATGACTTAGGGCATCATTATGATGCAGGAATGTAGGACCACCGCCCACCATCACAGGAGTCTAGGGACCGCTCGACAGGCAGGCAGCGATCTGACCACCCAGTTACGATGTGACCGCCATAGTGATGGTCAGAAACTGCTCCTGTACATGGCAGCTTGTGCTGTGGCCCAGGAAAAGGGCTGCAACACAAGCCCCCATTTACAGGATCAGGTTGTGCACATTCATGTACCGTGTTCCAGGCACCATGTGGTGTTTGGCACCACATGGGCATGGATTTGTGGTTGTGTGTGGGGGTAGTACACGTGCCCAATTGGCCACTTTGCAGTGGCCCCTGAGGGATAGGGGCTCTGTTTGGGGCCCCCAAAGTCCCTTTCTGACATCCTTCTCATGGCGTCCGGATCATCATGAAAAGGCTGTCGGAAAGAGGAATCGTAATCCCGACAGTGGTACCTGCCTTGGCACTGCTGTCATTGGGATTGCAATTCCCATTGCTGCGCCATTGGGATCAGTAGATCCTGTTGGAGGTGGCGGTCTTTCCCTCAACAGCTGACAGTCTGACCGAATGCATCCAAATGCGAAGGTCGGGCCGAAGGGCTGTCTGTCAGGCAGACCACCAAGGCCGGCCTGTCAGTAGCAGTCTGCCCAACATCCTATCCAAACCTGAAATTTTGGTAAATTATCTGCTGTAGAAAATATTAGGATCCGTCTATCATTGGTTAAATTGTCATATAAGAGGAAGGGTTACTCATTAGGTGTAATTTTTAAGTGTTCAGATATTTCTATATCTTGGTAGCTTCTTGGGACAAGGTTATTTTAGTTTGTGCTCTGTTTATTAAATATTTTAAAGTGGGTGTATAGGTGGTATTTGTCCTGTGATGTATTCTGGGAATTTAGGGAGTATATACTTTATGATTTTGGTTGTGGGCTCCTTGGAGCTTGTGCTTCCCTCTTTTATATCCTGCAATACAACCCATACTTCTATTTCTGTCATGTTTGGGAAATTGTGTTTTCTTACATTAATTACAACATCATATTTTATAGTGGTCCTCCTTTAGGATGTATTAGAATAATATTGGTACATTCCAATTCACATTTCCGATTGATGTACTATCTTGGTTGTAGGTGATTTCCATGTGACTTGGGCCAGAATACAGCTGAGCCTTAGAAAGGCACAGCATGTTCCTGCACAGCATGAACTGTGCAGTTCATGCCAAGCAGGAACAAGGGGTGCATACAGACAGGGGGCCACATGGTGTGCATGCACCCAATGGCCCAGAGGCAACAGGCTGCCCTGTAGGTCCCCCTTAGTTTACTCACCACTACGCTTTTTATTGCGGTGGTGAGGAAACTCGTAACTAGCTTGGCTGCAACACCTCCAGCATATTGCAGCCTCACATCGCTGCAACACTGCCAAGAGATCAAGGATCCCCAACGGTTACGGCATCCTTTGGCAGTCTGACCGCCAAACATCTAAACGTAGTTGTAATAAGCCCCTTAGTAATTGCTTTCCTTTCTGGGATGTTATGTATCTTGCTCTTTCTGTCTGAATGTAGTGTTGGGGTATAAATAATAGGGGTGGGCGGAATTTCCGTAGTCGCGCTACGCAAAGCTGCGCGAAATGGTAAAAAATCTCTGCGAGCACGCAAAAATTCTGCGAACACGCGGAATTGCTTGTTCGCGATGCTTTTTCCTGTTCGCGAACGCTGTTTGCATGCTCGGGGGAAATACCTCGCGAACACGCATTTTTAAAGCGCGAAAAAGCTAAAAATTCCACAGATCGCGGCATTTGTGGCAATTACGCGTTCTCCGCGGAACGCGAAATTACCCAAATTCCGCAAGCGGAACGAAATCTACCGCCCAGGCCTAATAAATAATTAAAACATTTAAATTTTTATGTTTGTTATTTACATATAAAATGATGCAACAAATGTTAATATTATTATTATTGTTATTATTACATGTACTTACACTTTTTTGCAGCTTTTTTGCAGGGGATATACTGGTTTGTCTCCGTATGCCATCATTTGCTAAAAACTGCCCATGAAGAAGGGCGTGTCGCCCAAAACGCGTTGGCAGGAGATTTTAAAGGACTGTGTCAGTGGGTGTGGCGCTTGCTTTTATCAGTTTTCAACCGACCTGCAAGTGCTATCTCATTACAGGGGCAACTCTGGATTTTGAATGTTTGGTGGCCTGCCCGGGTCACAAGATCGCACCACCACGATATCCTTGTGCGTCTGCAGCTACTTACTTGTGCAGCAGTTTAGCGGCACAGGAGGTGCTGTGAAAGGTGCGAGAGTGACTCTGTATGACACTGTGGTGTCTTTTAGAGAACTGGAGATAATGCACTTGGCGGTGGCGACCCTCATGGGGAGAATGGACTACCAGTCCCATAATGCTTTGGAATACTCACCTGAGTGTAATTAGCCAATAAAGAGAAGGGGATATACTGGTTTGTCTCCGTATGCCAAAGGGAACTATAACTCACGCGACCGCAATCCGCTGCTGATGACGTCAGATATTACATCACTGATGACATATGTGTCTTTCTGTAAAATAAATATTGATTAAATATGTATAGCTAAAGGTTAAAGGAAATAAAAATGGGTAAATAAGTGAACAAATACAGTGATGTAATATCTGACGTCATCAGCAGTGGATTGCGGTCGCGTGAGTTATAGTTCCCTTTACTAACTATAACGGGGGAATTTCATTGGTTTTTTACGAGGGAAATGTCCAGCTAACTATAACATGTGTGAAACCTATGGTTTTTTAAGTGAATATATATATATATATATATATATATATATATATATATATATATATATATATATATATATATATCTCACTCAATATCCGTTGCTTCTCTGGTGTATCCAAAAAACGGAGATGGACCCAGCGTAAGTGCTTATTTTTTTATTGCTTCGTTTTGAGCAAAATTGGCATGACGCATTTCAGCTCACACGGGAGCCTTGATCACATGACAAAGTCCTACGTTCCACTCGATCTTTTTAAAGTGCCCTGTGCAAATACCAATGAAAATGAATTCACCTGTGCAGTCTTGCGCCATAGACATAGAGGAGTTACATTGATGATTTTCCTGTGCCTTTACATATATTATTAGCTTTCTTATGAGACGATTGTGCGACAAATTTATACAAAATAAATGCCTGAATGCAAATATAAATATAAATATAAATATAAATACATATATATATTAGTTTTAAACATAAAATCAAGGATAAAACCAATTATTTAAAAATGGTTCTCCATTTGTTTTACTCCATAACAGCACAAACCTCTTAATACGTATGTCTCATTATTCTTTTGTGTACATCTCTAATGCCAGGCATGTGTCTGTACATCTTATACTGTGCAAAATGTGCTAATAAATTAAATCATCAGTGCAGTGAACCTACTATTAATTAATTTTCAACAAACATATAGAAATAAACACAAACAATATATTCCACCAAAGTCACGTATATTTGAATTAGTCTGTTATCACCAAATTCTTGTCACATAAATTATTTGCGCTAATATGGTATTGGAGCCCCAATACCCTCCATTGGACAATTGACGTTTATGCTTAAAATAACATGGCTACCTAAGGGAAATCTTCAAACATCTTACTCAAAGATATGTTGTTCTAAAATATTATATTATAAATTTTGCGGCCAAACTCATAAATATATATTTGTAAAATCGTCACTTTAGCTGCTGTTGTCCTTTTATGGATTGTTATGTGTGTCATGCTTACTCTACCACTCCTATTATTGTCCCAATCTTAAATATTTATTAATTTAATATTAATGTCAAAGTTGACTATTGGATATTATAATATTGGCCTAAATGCCTGATGGACAATTTGACTTGTAAGGTTGGATAGAAATATGGTGTTAAAATCATGGATTCCTATCTTTGATTACATCAGTGTAATTGCCTATGTAAAAAATCTTGTTAAAACCATCTTTTGCCGATAAATATCATAAAAGATAGAAAGTTTATTAGTTAAATACTATAAAATATTTGAATACATTATGGCACCATCTACTTGAAGAATCAAGATAAGAGTCATATTTACAATCTTTAAGAATGGACATATATTCCCAGCAAAAGTGTCAAATTCTAAAATCCCATATAAATAATTCGATGTAGCAAAATTTAAAATTTAAGATATAAAAACTTCCCTATTATAAAAACCAGTTTACAAGCATGTATACATGTCCTCTGTTATGTTTAGTCCATTTTAGGGGTGGGCGGAATTTGCGAAATTCACTTTTGCAAATTATCACGAAAATGTTAAAAATGTCCGCAAACACGCGGAAATATCGTGAAGATGCGGAAGGTTTTTCCCCGCCCGTTCGCGGTATTTTCTGCGTGGTCACGGCTCGCCAACTTACCCATGCGGTTGCTCGCGGGCGCGGCCATCTTGTTTTCACTTGTCTCGCGGTGCATGATCGCGAGAAGAAAGACGTGATCACGCGACGAATGACGTTAATGCGGGCGCGAACTGTCGCGAGACAGCGCAAATGACTACCAACAATCCAACATCTCGTGGAGAATGCGACCGGATCGGGAAAACTTGTCGGCGAACGCGGGGATTCAGGTAAGGCGATCGCGCGCACACGAGAATGTATTATTTTACAGCGCGAGCAAGCAAAACATTTCTGGTAAAATGTGGATTGCGGAAATTTTGACATTTTCGCGCTCTCCGCGGAACGTGAAAATGTCAAATTATCACAATTTCCGCGAGCGGAACGGATTTTTAGCCCAGGCCTAGTCCATTTGGGTGTTTGGAATTTAATTCTAGTATATATCGAGTTTCAAGCTGACGTAACCGCTGTTCTCTATTGCCCCCGCGTCTGCTCGGTGGGACTGAATCGATCACAAAAAATTTCAAATCCTGGCTTCTGATTATTAATCGTACTCAAATGCTGCAAAATTCTCTTATGCACCGGTAATTTTGTGCTACCTACATACTGCAGGTTGCAGGGGCAAATTAAGAATGGACATATATTCCCAGCAAAAGTGTCAAATTCTAAAATCCCATATAAATAATTCGATGTAGCAAAATTTTAAATTTAAGATATAAAAACTTCCCTATTATAAAAACCAGTTTACAAGCATGTATACATGTCCTCTGTTATGTTTAGTCCATTTTAGGGGTGGGCGGAATTTGCGAAATTCACTTTTGCAAATTATCACGAAAATGTTAAAAATGTCCGCAAACACGCAGAAATATCGTGAAGATGCGGAAGTTTTTTCCCCGCCCGTTCGCGGTATTTTCTGCGTGGTCACGGCTTGCCAACGTACCCATGCGGTTGCTCGCGGGCGCGGCCATCTTGTTTTCACTTGTCTCGCGGTGCATGATCGCGAGAAGAAAGACGTGATCACGCGACGGATGACGTTACTGCGGGCGCGAACTGTCGCGAGACAGCGCAAATGACTACCAACAATCCAACATCTCGTGGAGAATGCGACCGGATCGGGAAAACTTGTCGGCGAACGCGGGGATTCAGGTAAGGCGATCGCGCGCCCGCGAGAATGTATTATTTTACAGCGCGAGCAAGCAAAAAATTTCCGGTAAAATGTGGATTGCGGAAATTTTGACATTTTCGCGCTCTCCGCGGAACGTGAAAATGTCAAATTATCACAATTTACGCGAGCGGAACGGATTTTTAGCCCAGGCATAGTCCATTTGGGTGTTTGGAATTTAATTCTAGTATATATCGAGTTTCAAGCTGACGTAACCGCTGTTCTCTATTGCCCCCGCGTCTGCTCGGTGGGACTGAATCGATCACAAAAAATTTCAAATCCTGGCTTCTGATTATTAATCGTACTCAAATGCTGCAAAATTCTCTTATGCACCGGTAATTTTGTGCTACCTACATACTGCAGGTTGCAGGGGCAAATTAGAATATAGACTGCATATTCAGTTTTGCACGTCATGAGTTTAGATATCTTAATATTCGTTGTGCTGAAGGGTGTCACATATGTTGTGCCATTCTCCCCTTGCTGGCATGCCTTACAGGTTTTGCACCTGAAAAAACCCCTAGGTGTCTGTAGCCAGTTTGTGCTGTCAGTGACCTCTGGGCTGGTTTTCAGTAGCTCATCCCTCATCGATGGGCCTCTGCTATATGTAATAGAAGGACCAGTTGGTAAAGTTTTTCCTATAATAGGGTCACTTAGCACCATTGGCCAATTACATGAAATTATCGATTTGATTTGTTTGTGTTGCTGGCTGAATTGAAGAATCATTCTAAACTCCTCATTGTTAGTATTGATATGTACTGGCTGTTGAGTCATAGGGCCTGATTCAATAGGAATAGCTTTTGAAAGTAAATTATATCTAACCTTCCGCATGGATTTAGAGATAGCACTATTAATCACTTTTCTGTGGTATCCCCTCTCTAAAAACCTTATTCTACTTAAGGTTTGAGCTTCCTTCAGATCAACATCATTGCTATGAATTCTTCTCAAGCGAAGCATCTCCCCATATGGGATACTGTTAATCAAATGCTTGGCATGGGAACTACTCGCATATAGCGTGGAGTTCCCTGCTATTTCCAATTTAGATTCCACTTTGTCGCCATGTACATATATTTTTGTGTCTAGGAAGCTTACTTCTATTTTACTCATGTTGGCTGTGAATGTCAAATTTAGATTATTGATGCTCAGTGCCCTGATAAATTAATTAGCCTCTTCAATGCTTCCTTACCATATTACAAACAAGTCATCTATGAATCATAGCCATATCTTTATGTTGTTGTTCATAACATGTTGGTATTGGGTATTGAGTACCAGCTCCACCCACCAGCCCATATGCAGACATGCATAGCTGGAAGAGAATATTATCTACTGGCGGTCGCCAGTAGATAGTTAGTTAGGACCCTGTTTCCATAGGAAATCTGAAAATTCTATTTTGAGTAACTTTGGCGCCGGTTGACGGATCCTCGCAAAATTTTCAAAACTAATGGGGCGCTCCGCTCAGCTCCTACCCTGGAAGTCTCGGGGTGATTCGTCAAGCGGGGGCTGAGAAAAAAGGGGGGTCTCAAAACGCGTTTTCCCCATGAGTTTTCCCATAGGACCTTTAGTCGAAGGTACAGCCCGAACGGCTGAGCAGAATTACTTGAAATTTGGCAAAGAGGTAGTCCTCAAGTCAGGGATGTGCCTTTTGCATATATGGTGTCAATCTGTTCAGTAGTTCCTGAGAAAATTGCAGTTAAAAGTACATAAATATCTATATGCGCGCACCCTGCGCGCACCGTGCGCGCACCGTGCGCGCACCTTAACGTGCGCGAGCATAATTGTGATTGGTGGTTACATGTCAGTCAACATTCGAATCGGTCGAAATCAGGAAGTGTTGTCCGCCATTTTGTGTGTGACAGTGAAAAAGAAAGGTGGAGAACATGAAAAGGGGGCAGGGTACAGAGTTCCTGACCCCCTAGCTTTTGTCAGGGGGTCCCTGAAGGACCCTGTAGGGTGAAAAACAATTTTTTTTTTTTTTAAATCGCGGGGTGTGCGCACCGTGCGCGCACCGTCGGAAGGTGCGCGCACCGCGGAAAAAATATCATTAAAAAAATAGAATTAAAAATCAAATTTAAGTGTTTAGATGTTAGGTGGCTCTAAAAAGAGCCGTTGTGTTAATTGAGGAACAGAGGAACAAAAAAATGAAAAAAATTATGGGGTGCCGCATGTGTGCTGCTGTATCTTGCTCTCTATTAGGGGAATGCTGGTGTCCCCATTAGAGAGAAGAGCATTGCACGCATTGCACCGTATATTCACCCTCTTGAATAGAGGGTGTATATCCAGAGGAACAGAAGCAGGTGAAGCTGCCGCCGCAGATGAAGTGCTCGGCTGAGCTGCCGATGATGTGCTCGGCTGAGCTGCTGCGGATGTGCTCGGCTGAGCTGCTGGAGGGTTGTCTCTAGCAGCTCGAGCAAAAGCCACAGGATGTACTCCTTTAACGTGCCTGATCATAGTGAAAATACTAAAAGAGTATTTCTTTTTAGGATCTTCTCTTGATAAGACAACACCACAAATAGTGCAGGTGACCGCTGCTCTGCCATTCTCAAGTACTGGAGTACTGGAAAAGCTGCTCAGCTCCTTCTCCCAGGGAATCAGAAGAAATAATGAGGGGAGTGGGTGTGGTGTTGGAAGTTTCTGGAACTGAAACTGCTATAAACCAATGAAAAGTGTTGTTTCTTCATCACATGACCTGAAACTACTATAAACCAATGAAATGTGTTGTTTCTAATTCATATGACTTGCATGCGCGTGTGCTTCGTACGTGCATGCGTGCGAGCTCCGTATGCGCCTTCTCCGTACGTGCATGCGTGCGTGGTCCGTGCGCGCACGGACCACGCACGCATGCACGTACGGAGCACGCGCGCATGATCGTACGGAGCAGGCGCATATGGAGCACGCACGCATGCGTGTACGAAGCACACGCGCATGCGCGTACGGAGCACGCGCGTACGGAGCACGCGCGCATGCACGTACGGAGCACGCACGACGTACGCATGCGCACATGGAGCACGTACGCATGCGCACACAGAGCACTTACACATGCGTGCACCGTGCGCGCACGGTCAAAAACCCTTAAAAAAACCCACAATTTAAAGTGTTTATAAGTTTATAGAAGATATTAACAATGCTTTTCAACTTTATCCAAATAAAAAAAAAAAAAGAGCTGAGCCATTCCATATTACAGGATAAAGTCAATCTATAACTATATACATAGGTAGCTTATTGTAAAATAAATATTTAAAAAATATAATAATACATTCATAAATTAGCATTTGAAAAACCTTGCAAATTCACTTAAAAAACCATAGGTTTCACACACGTTATAGTTAGGAATTAGCATTTAAAAAACCTTGCAAATTCACTGAAACAACCATAGGTTTCACACATGTTATAGTTAGCTGGACATTTCACTCGTACAAAACCATTGAAATTCCCCCGTTATAGTTAGTTCAGCTAACTATAACTCGCGCGCCCGCAATCCACTGCTGATGACGTCACATATTACATCACTCATGACATGGTCAGTGACATCACTCATGACATCACTGATGACATCTCAAATGACATCACTGATGACATCACTGATGACGTCATCCATGTGATAAATTACCACATCTTCTCACACCCTAATATAACCTTTGATACACCGACTCAAAATTTCAGAGTTCCATTCTCAAAACCATACATACTGCAATACCAATAACTACATACCCACTTATTAACTCTTAGGTCTACATACACCTCGACTCATTCACCTGTACAGTCACTCATACTTACAGTCACTCCATACAAGACTATCATATGCATTTATACACCTATATAGACACTCACACACCACCAATCATCCATAGAGGTACTCTCACACCTAGTCAGTCATGCAAATAATCACACTCCCATTTACTCACCTATGTGGTTATACACACTCAAGTTCACTTACTCATAAAAATAGTACCACATTCTTACGCTCTTATAGAATCATTGATACAAGCACACACTCATCCATACAGTCACTCTCACAATCACACACTCTCACATCTACCCACTGATATACTCTTACACACACATATACTGCCTTTCACATATGTAGCTAGTCACAAATGTACCACTGAGAAATACATTCAATCCCTAACACACCCATACATACACTCACTCAACCATACAGTCCATCACAGATGCACTCTTAAAACCATGCACCCATAGAATCACCCACTCACACATCTATGCATAGAGTCACACACACCCTACCCACACAAACACTCAGGAATCCATACAGATACTGAGACAAGCAATCAATAACTCATATAGACATTCATATAGCTTTTCACAAAACCATGCAGCCACTTATACACCAACATACAGACACATACAAACATTTACACAGTTTAGTCACTAGTCTGTAGTAAGATACATTTAATGACTCACTTATAGAGTCAGTTACGCACCACAGAAAATCATCCATTTACACACTTTTACACTCACTTATTCTTCTACAGGCCTTTCCCTATATATATTAAACATATTAAAATTGTTCAGAAACACATACTCAATGGATGATGTCATCAGTGATGTCATTTGAGATGTCATCAGTGATGTCATGAGTGATGTCACTGACCATGTCATGAGTGATGCAATATGTGACGTCATCAGCAGTGGATTGCGGGCGTGCGAGTTATAGTTAGCTGAACTAACTATAACGGGGGAATTTCAATGGTTTTGTACGAGTGAAATGTCCAGCTAACTATAACATGTGTGAAACTTATGGTTTTTTGAGTGAATATATATTTATACACACATATATTTAATTATATTTAGATTGCTGTATAAATGTTTGTAGTTTATTAAAAATAAATCTGTTTATTGTTATGTATTTTGTTATATATTTTATTGAGGTAAATTATATTATTTTGGTTGTTTAATATAATTTTGTTATTCGGACTGGTATATATTGTTTAATGTGATTATTTGTTTAATGTAAAAAGTGTTTTTTATGTTTATTAATGAGAATGTAATTATTTTGCTGATATTATTATAGTCAATGTTGTGTGAGGTGATATTTTTGTAATGTCATATCTTTATTTAAAGGTAGCGATATGTTTGTTTCCAATATTCGCGTTTTCAATATATTTGTAAAAATCTAAATTTTTAACAACTATATTTGTGTTCTTGATATTTCTGGTTTAATTAATTAAGTATAGGAAGGTGATATTATGTCAGTGATCCTGCCTGTGAGTGGATGTAAGCTTTAAAGATAGCATTTTTTTCAATGAAGTGTGTTGTTATGACTATGCAGAACTTGGGAGAGTGTTTTACATTTGTTTTGTCACTTGCAGGGTTAGGAAATTCATTGACTATTTTGAAATGCTGGTGAATACAGCATGTATCATCCATAACGCATTGAATGTAGTTATGCCTTTATGTTTTTTGGATGGAGTTTCTGGAGTTTATGTACTAATTTGGAGCAGCTTATGGTCATTAAGGTTGTATGCATGTGTTTTCTGTCTATTGAAGTTTTACATTAGAATAAATAAGGCGTTCCAGGAGCAATTCATTGAAGCACTACCTTCTATCATGCAGAGGTGTGTGAGGGAAAACCCTCACCCAGTTTGACTAAAATATTAGTCATAGGATCATATTTTTATTATTTTTTTTATTGGCAGTTAAGTAAAAGGAAGAAAATATCATGGTACAATATACAAAGTGAGCATAGAGACAGTGCCTGTAGTCAACATTGAAAACATTGGTGAGTGTACAAAGTCATCCAACGTGAACATGCTTGGTGTCCTACATCTTGTTCAAACCTGAAATGCAATTAGAGGTCTAAAACATCAAGGAAAACACATTTATGAATGCCTATCTATTCAGTAGATCATAACAGAACTGTTTAGTCCTGCGTGTCATTGTTTACATTTTCTCGTTCAGTATTATGTAGTGCATTTATCCAATTCTCAAAGGGTCCCCAAATGTTCTTTGGTCTAGATGCGATCGCCATTAAGCCCCCGAAAGCTGTAAGTTGTTCCTGGCAGAATGTTACGTCTGTGATCCAATCCTTAAGTAAGGGGGGTCGTGCTCTTCCCCAAGTCATAGCAATCCGTCTCTTAGCCAAGAGTAGCAACATGGCCAACAGCCTCCTCACCCCCACCGGGACCTCCTTGACATAACCAAGTACCCCAAGTTTAACAGTGGGGGGAATATGTGTCATCAAAATTTCATCAACGTTTTGGAAGATTTCCCTCCAATAAACTGCGAAGCTGAGACATTCCCATGCCATATGCAAGAAGTTAGCCTGGTCCGTATGACATTGCCAACATTCAGCATTAGGTTTAAGTCCCATACGGAATAATTGCATAGGGGTTCTATAGTACTGATTCAAAAATTTGAAGTGAATCAGTCTTAACTTATATTTGGGAGATAGTTGTTCTAGTTGTGCACAGCAGAACTTTCATTCATCTTCAGTAATCTGTGGAGTTAATATTGTATTCCAATGTTCCCTCGATTTCGAAATGATTATTGGGTGGTGCGTTTGCATTGAGGTATATAGCCTGGTGATAAGTTTCTTCTGAACGGGGCTAGTGAGTAAGCTGTCTAATGCCTGTAGAGTGGGTGGGGGATCTGGGAACGTGTCATACAACTTGCGACAGGTCGCACGTATGCGATGATAAAGTAGTGTGTCCGAAAATGTCGGTGGCGGTGGGTTGGATGGCTGGGGTGGTTCCAAAATCCCTGCTCACGGTATAAATCTTTGAAGTGCTGAATTCTCAACCCTTTAGTGCAAGATATTTCACCCTGGTGTTTTATTGGGGGCATCTGTGGATTTCTAGCAAGTGGAATCGAAGGGGCGTAAAGTATATGCATGCGTGCTCTGCGACGAAGGTTATCCCAAGCCCACCTAAGCGTTTCTGTGGTGTCCACAGTGTGGCGCAGTTGCCTGTGCTGTTGATATATCGCTACATCAAGCGGGACCATGCCACCCTATCGCACTCCACCGCCACATGTGGTTGAAATGGGATTGGGTGCACCCAATAGTGTAGAAATTGCGCCTGAGTGCAGTAAGCATATAATGGGAAATCAGGTGCCCCCAAGCCCTCCCTGACATTGAGGTAGCGTCAGCAGTTCATACGCCACTCGATCCTGCCCATCCGCCCACACAAGGGAGATCATCAATGACCGCAGTTTCTGAAAGAATGCCTGAGTTAATAGAAGCAGGACGTTAACAAAAATATACAGAAACTTAGGAAGAACTACCATCTTGGCTATCGCAATGCGCCCCGCAAGTGATAATGGAAGTGCAGTTCATGGTTTAATTTTCCCTTCTAGCCATGTAAATGTGCAAATCATGTTCATGTTCCAGAGTTGCTGAAGGTTCCCGCTTAGCCAAATCCCAAGATATTTAATCGGGCCCTCTGCCCAACAAAGGGGATAATCTAGCTCGAATGGAGTTGCTGCCTCCGTCAATGGAAACAAGACTGATTTCTTCCAATTTACTTGTACACCAGACATTCCACCAAATCTTGTAAGTTCCCTCAAAGCAGGTTGTAGATTTGTATGAGGGTTTTTGATGTATAGGGTAATATCGTCTACATATTGTGAGATTATTATCCTCGAGATGTAAATTGCAAACCACTACCCGCATGATGTTGTCGTAAGAGGGCCGCCAGCGGCTCCATTGCTATAGCAAAGAGCAATGGGGAGAGGGGGCATCTTTGTCTTGTTCCGCGGGTGATGTGGAACTGATCGGTTATCTGCCCGTTAATAAAGATATGCGCTGTGGGTTTAGTGTATAAAAGTTGTACTTGGTGCATAAATAGTGGATTAAAGCCTAATCGTTTTAAAACTGCAAATAGAAATGACCATTCGAGTTAATCAAATGCTTTGGTGGCGTACAAAAAAGCTGCCACCGCAGGAAGTTGGGGATCTAAATAATGGAGTATGGTGAAAAAAGTACATAAATTTTGCGCTGTGGATCAACCAGGGACAAAACCCGATTGACCAGGCCTAGAAATCAAAGGGAGCAACGGTTGGATTCTGTTTGCCAGTAATTTTGCAAAGATTTTATTAAATGTGTTGATTAGTGATATTGGTTGATAGCAGTAGCAGTTAGTCTGGGGCTTATCTGGTTTAAGAAGGAGCAGTATGCCAGCCTCTCTGAGAGAAGGGGGCAGGATGCTTGTATCTATGGGCTCTTGGTAAACATCCATAAGGTGTGGAGCCAGAATATTAGTGTAACACTTATAAAAAGAGGCAGGCAAACCGTCCAGCCCATGGAGCTTTATCCGGTGGCAAGCTGGATATGACCTTAACAACGTCCTCCTCCAAGAAGGGTTCATCTAGATATGCTCTGTGAGCGTTTTCTAGCCATATTAGTTCTATGGTGTCAAAGTAAAATGTTAAAGTGTCAGTTGTTGGTGTACCTTGTGATGTGTATAGTTTCTCATAGAACTTCTTGACGTGTGTTTTTATTTCCTGCGTTCTGCTAATGCTCTGGTTGTGTGTGTCTTGTAGTTCAATAATATAATCTACAGTGCATAGAGGTTTCGATAGGGCAGCCAGTGTCTTCCCCGGACGATCTCCCTCCCCATATCTCCTGGCCTGGGCATCTTTACCTAAGTATTTAACTTCGCTGCGTGCTGTTTCTTCGAATTTGCTCAATTTGCTCCTAATTTTGGAGAGTAATGTAATATCTCCCTCTTGATAATATGCAAGTTCTAGCTCTCGAATTTCGGTTTCTAGTGTCGTTAATGTGTGTCTAATTGATTTGAGGACACCACCCTGATGGGCAATACATTTACCCCAGATCACCACTTTAAATGCTTCCCATAGGGTGGAGTCCGAGGACACCGATCCCACAGTTAGGGCAAAATAATCCAATATATCTTGTTTTATTTCGTCACGAAAAACAGCATCGGAAAGGGCATGTGGTGGGAGACGCCACGTGAAGGCCCTGTTCGGTATACTCAAAAGCTGAAGCCGAAGTAGGCATGGTGCATGATCTGAGAGAGACCTAGGAAAGTGTTTGATGTCTTCCACCCATGTTGCAACATCTTTAGATATGAGCCAATAGTCTATGCGCGACCACGCAGAGTGCTGTGTTGTAATACAAGTACCCTCCAACACATCTGGGTGTCTAAGTCGCCAAATGTCTACCAGTTCACCCTCTAATAGTATCGTGTTGAGCGCATCTCCGGCCCTTGGATGCAATGTACGTGACGTTCCCTTGCAGTCCTTGGCATCATCCAGGACAGCATTAAAATCTCCCCCCGGGAATAATTGTGTCGCAGCCCAATAGTGGTAGGGTCATATTTATGGTCAAGTCCTGTAGTGCAGAGCATCAAGTCACCTTGCGGCCCTGTGTGAAAGGGAAAGGACAAGAATGTGCCATGTTTAAGGCAACACAGTGCATTCCTGACTTTCCCCCTGCGCTGGCACCCTGTTGGCTGCCTAGAGCCAACACTGGCACCCTTGCACCATTGTATAGGAATCCAGCGTTGTAAGCAGGATTGTTCTTGTACAGGAAGGGGCACCTTCCTGCACAAAAACATTCCTCTGAGGCTTTTTCCTCTTTCTCCATGTGCTGCAGCAGAACACATAGAAAGAGGAACAAATTAGGAGAAATAAACATATTTCTTCTCATTACACCTCACCTGGGATGGGCAGGTTTTTGGTGCAATTCCATGTCTACTACTTCTGGCAAATGTGGGAGTGAGTCAAAATCCCTGTATGTTGGCCTGTGAACACCCACACCACACCCATGGAAAAGCCTCCCTGGCTCAGAGTAATGCAACCCAGCAATTTGCGCTAAGATTTATGAAGCCACTGAGGGCAATGCAAGGTGGCTTTGCATGGCTTCATAAATCTCATTCTTAATTTGCAAACGGGCTTGTAAATATGCCTCATAGTGTCAGTATATCAAGGAGTCACTACCACCCGAAACAACCCACCACTTCCTGGTGCCAAGATTGTCGCTCCTCTAACTGGGACTCACCCTAAAGTTCATGCTGGGAAAAAGACCAATATGAGTACTCAGTCTCTCACACTAAAGAGCCACTAGAGGGGAGACCCAATCAAAATACCATCTTGCCAACAAGGGTCCCCAATATTGTGATTGTTGGAAACAGATCACATTGTTGACCTGTATCGCTAAGGGAAGACCCAAACTAATGGATATAAGCTTGGAGAAAATAATTGATGGGTATTATGCCAGGCCCGTCAATGCCTAAGCACCCGAAGTAAGTATAAATAGACATAGCACAAGAGGTCTTGTAGACAGTAAGTGCCTCCAACCTGTGGCAAGCCCTGAAATCTGTACCCCAGAGCATAGAGGGGTTTTGATACCCATTACTTTTATACATGGGGACACCAAGTGTTATGCTACTAAAACAGTGGCTGTGACCACTAGAAATAAAACTTATCAGCTCTCTGTACGGATCCTACCTCATCTACCTGAACCTGGGTCTTGGGTACTGATTTTTCTGATTATCTGAATATATTTATTAGTCAGGATTCTCACAACAGTGAATGGTTAAAGGAATGTCCATTTTCAATAACTATCTTGCCGTCCAGTCATCCATGGACAAAAAAGACTCAGGGTCAAATTCAAAAAGAGAAAGAAACAGCCAGAGTCTATATAGCTTCTCACCGTGATAATCCCATGATTAATTGGAATGTAGATGATGGCACAACTTTTAGGCAAACGCAGAGCCAACATGAGATCCTTCATTATACCATTAGCCTTTCTCAGACTAAGAATTATACCAGCACCTTCAGACAAAATTAATTGGTATATAGGGTTGTACCCAACAGAATTCAGCCTAAGAGGAAATAATTGTTAATTCTGAAAGGTTTTTGACCAACCATTAGCCATAGCTATATTACTGGGGGCCCTAAAGGGACAGAGAAGACACAGCAACCACTGTTACAGCATTTCCTTTGGCCCGGCCTTTATTCAGAGACGGGGATTTATTGTCATACTTGTACCACCTCCTGGTTAAAGAATAAAAGGAGTGTACCAAAAGTTCCTTTACAATAATCACCGTAGTTGCAAGTTCCTTTACAACAAGTCAGTATGGATTCAGTGGGACGTTTGCACTCGTCCTAGAGAGAACACTGGTGTCTGCTAGTCATGCAAGACTATTCTAACCGGTAGTCTTAGGCGTTCCAATTGAGGGAAACCACTCAAACCACAAGACAGCGAGAAGGAGTTCACATCTATTACCTTCTCACAGCCTTGCTGGGTCCCTCAGGGCTCATCTTTGAGCCCAACGCTATTCAACACCTATGTGACCCCCTTGGTTAGTATGATCAAAACATTTGGGCTCTCCTTGGTATCATATGCTGACGGAACCCAAATTGTCATCTCGCTCTCCAGCGGCGATAACAACACTGGAAAGGGATTTCAGAAATGCATGAGTGCAGTCAGCGACTGGATGAATAACAATTGTCTGAAATTAAATTCTGCAAAGACTGAAGTCCTTTTATTTGGCAATGATGTCTCTTTTTGGTCCCCTTTGTGGTGGTGGCCACAAGACTTAAGGGCCCTTCCAACTCGGGCCAGGAAGGTGAAAATCGTAGGTATTATAGTTGATGACAAATTGATCTATGAAGGTCAAGTGAAAAAAGTCACTTACTCTCCCTTCTACATTCTTAGGATAATAAAAAAAATCTTTCAATACACTACGCACGACCTACAGAAGACAGTAGTCATGACCCAAGTTCTATCTAGGATAGATTATTGCAACGGTCTCTACCAGAATATGCGAAAGAGATCTTTGAATTAACTACAAACATTGCAAAATGCTGCAGCACGCATGCTTATAGGTACACCTAGGTTTCAATCGGCACCTCAGGTCATAAGTAAGTTACACTGACTTTCTGTCAAGCAGCGAATTACCTTCAAGACCCTGTGCATTGCCTACAAAGTGCTTCATGGTTTGGGACCTGACTACCTGGAGGAGAGTTTTAATTGGTACCTACCGAATAGAACGCTACGATCCAGTTCAGCCAAAAATGTGACCGTTCTTAATTTCAAATGATCATATTGGGGTGGCAGAAGTTTTGCTATTTGCACAGCCATAAAATGGAACAGCCTACCCTTAAATCTATAATCTGGAACAAATATGTTATCCTTCAGAAAATGTTTAATAACCCAGTTGTTTATTAATCAGGAATGGCTCTCTTTGACCTTTTTTTAGCTGCAGCGCCAAGAAGCCTCCAGGTGCTTTTGCCCTTTACAAGTCTTTATCATGTCATAGCATATCACTGCTGCACACATATATGTTCAACTAATAAATGTATTTGCTCGAGAAGGGTTGCCATCAGTAATAATGACTGATCAGGGATCCAACTTCACTTCCCAACAGATGACTCAAGTATACAATGTTCTATAGATGTAGCATATTAACAACTGAGGGGCAGATTTATGACGTCTGGTGCATCTCTGCTAATCAGCAGAGATGCGCCAGAAGAGTTGCGACGCATCTGCCCACCCGTGCGCCACCATTGATGCACCGCATTTACAATGCGGCGCACCGTGGCACTCGGATGGGCAGATGCGTGACGCATCTCCTGTCGGAAAGGCGGCGCATTGCTGGAGTTGCGTCGCAAGCGCGACGCAGCTCCAGCAAGGCTCGGGGGTGCCCTATCCCTTACATGCTACGTCAATCCTTACGCCTGTAGATTTCACTCAGCCACTTTTAGGAGGCGTTCCTATGCCGGAAGGCCCCCTCCTGCTCCAGAACGCCTACATGTGGCACAGGGCTTTACAATGTGACGCATCTGCCAGATGCGTCACGTTGTAAATACCCCACAGCATGGCGCAGGATTTGCGCCGCCGCTGCGTCACAAAAGTGACGCAATGGCAGCGTAAATGAGGCGCAAGGTGCTCATAAATCTGCCCCTATGTGTCTAGTTCTCAAGCCAATGGCCTTGATGAATGTTATAAGCAAAACATGGCAAATATATGCTAAAGAAATCAGCCAGGAAAGATGCCAATGACTGGTATATTGTGATATTGTTAAAATAATTTGTGCTACAAATTACCCCAATCCTCAACCAGATTTAGTCCCTTTGAACTGTTCTTTGGGAGACAACCTTCCACCAGTGGAGGTCGGCACAGGTAAGAATGGTGGAGTGGTGAGTCGGACGGGGGAAAGTCAACAGATAACGGGACAGGCAAAATTAAATAAAAAAATTGATAAACCCACTTAAATTGCATTCTCCATATTGCCGACTCGGCGATTTGGCGAGCGCAAGTTAACTGGGTTTATTATTTTTTTAATTTAATTTTATCTCTCCCATCGACCATCAACTATCCCCCCAACCTCGACCCCCAACCCACCGCCACACCGCTATTACCTGTGCTGGCCGCCACTGCCTTGCACTTTTCTTGATCTTGCACCCGAGGATTGGAAGCAATAATTAGAAAATGCTTTCAAAGTGAATTACATTTTGAACTTACAGAACCTCTAAAAACTCAATAACAGCAGTATAAACTGGGCACTTGGTCTTGGTTCTTCTGGTGTGGACCCTATACCATTCTTGAAATACAAGATGAAGTTACTTTCAGATATATTAGTCAGATGCAAAAACTCAGAATCCAGACCTAGCAACTAAATTGACTTAGAAAATGGGAATAACTAGAATCTGAATGGTTGGTGATTCCAAGATCTGCCATTACCTTTGAAGACTTTTTCCCAGTATGGTCAGAAAGCTCATAGGAGAATCTAATACAACAAACATACAACCCCAAGCTGACAAGATAGAAGCCCTGAAATCAATATCCTTGCCAGTCATAAAAAAGGTTAGGAACATCCTAGGCTACTACCAGAAATGTATTCTTCATTTTTCCAAGGTAGATACCCTTCTTACAACCTTTTTGAAAAAGGGTGTTTCCAATTGCGTACCCTGGGTAGCTCCAAAAGAGCAAGTTTTGACACTTTACATGAGGCTCGCTATGACTTTAGTGTTTTGTTGCCCCAATTCTGAAATTCAATTTTTGCTGCAAACTGATGGCACATGGCAAGGATTAGGGTCAATAATGTTTCAAGAATTTTAAAATACATACATTTGATTTTTTATCTCAGTCAAAAACTCCTTCCTCTTGAAACATCCTACACCACCCTAGAAAAGGAGCGCCTAATCATAAAGTAGGCTGCGGAGTCCTCATATATTACCTATTAGGGTAGCTCTTTACTATTGTAGCTGATTGTGTCCCACTCACTTGGTTATCAAGATATAACCAAAACAATTTCAGGGTCTTAAGATGGTTTATTTTCCTCCAGCTCTTCCACCTTGATGTAGTCCACCAAGCAGGATCTCAGTTAGGTTTTGATGATTAACTTACCTGAATTGGTAAACCCCCCATGACCAAAACTCTGGCTAATAAGAGAAGATATGTGTCAAACCAAGTCCTGCATGACAAAAGCCTTATGTGGTAAGGAGAAATCCAGGGCAAGGTGTAGTGGGTAGACAGCAAGGTTACAGTGGGACCCAAGACTGGCACTGCCACTGGCTTTGGTGAAGCAAACCAGAACTGGCTTGTTGCAGTCAAAGCCTGTGGTCGGATTGTGGTCTGAAGTTTGGAGAGGGAGTTGATCTTGATTCCAAACCAGGCTACATAAAAGACCACGGTACACCACGAGTCAGTCATCATTTCTGGACCCCTTTGCCAAAGATGGTAAGACCGTGGAAGAGCAGGGGAAGGAGTCCGGTTTTAAAAGGGGCAGGGTTAGGAGCAAATCTTACAGCCATTCAAAAAGAATCCATGCGATATTATGACATTACCTCAAGACAAAACTGAACCAATAGGGAATCAGAAGCTTTGGAGCCTCCCTGATCCTCTTTAAACTTCACTCCCGAATCAAGGACGTCTGGGGGGGGGGGACACACGGTTCTGCCGTTCGCATCTCTTAAGCAACAGTATAGCATGATGGACACTGAATACTATCGGTATCTCCAGGTCCGCCATGCGTTGATCACGCAGGTCCCTGGGGGCGAGAGGCTTCCGGAGGCTTCCCCACTGGAGGACTGAGTGCTGGATGGGCACGTACCAGAGAGGACCATTTCCCTTATTTATTAGAAGTTAATTAACAATATGGAAGATCCACTTCAGATCCTTAAGGGTAAGTGGAACAGTGAAGGATTAGAATTGGATGAAGAGGACTGGCAGGATGCAGTCTCCTCTCTGAGGGTAGTGGCGACCCAGGCCAGGCTGAGACTAGTGCAGCTTAAAATATTGCATATGACATATGTAACGGGACCCGGACTGGTCCGCATGGGACGGGCAGAGAGTGGAGAGTGCAGGTGGGGGTGTGGAGAATTGGGGACCTTTATCCACATATTGTGGAGCTGTCAACGGATAGAAGTGTACTGGAGAGACATTCATCGCACCATGCGGGCAGTGCTGGGGGTCGAGATGCAGCCGGAGGCGCGGAGGTGCCTACTGAATGTCTGGGAGCCCACAGACCTCAACACATACACTAAGCAGTGGGCCACGCTGGCGTACATGATCGCAAAAAGGAACATTGCCCAGTTGTGGGGCGCTGTTCGGACACCCCCTTTGGGGAGGTGGAAAGAGGATTTAGATTGGTGCATGTTTAGGAAAAAATCGGTGTTTGTAGCTAGGGGGTGCCCCGGGAAGTGGAGCAAGATATGGGAAGCCTGGAACCAGTATAGAGGGAATATATGTCCCCCACCTTGCCAGCGAACTGAGGATGAGGCTAATGGAACCCCCTAACCGCTAGGAAATGATGTTTGTCATGTATATTGAAATGGAGGAATCTAAACTGATAGAAATTGATGTCGCCTGCTGCTATGTCATTGATGTATTTCAGTCCAAATGGTTTAATAAAAAGAATTAAAAAAAACAAAAAAACTTCACTCTACATAAATGAGAGAAAAAAAGATGGCAGGTTGTGGTATAGTCAAGCTGCATGCCAGAGATGGCCATTGCCCGTTTGTTCTCTCCGATAGGAATTATTAAGGAAATAAAAAGAGATAATTCTAAATAGGGGCTAGGGGAACATTTAGGTTAAACACCAGTGATGATCACTGACTCTTTTTTCGCTCACGATTGGAAGAATTTCTTAAAGAAGATTAACTATGGAATGATCTGAAGGTGTAAATTATGTCCACCATATAGTCAATTCCTGGATAATATCTTCTTTAAAATACAAAGGCATGGAACTATAACTAATTTTGGTAACAATCATTGGAATATGAAGGTATATTCTTAGTGAATCAGAGAAAGCTCAATATGGATTCAAAATACACCACAAAAGTAAGAGAGGCATTTTACACAATTACTTTCTTGGAATGTGTGTGGGAAATCAGACACTGGAAATAAACTGAGACTTTTTTCCTTCAGTCTTGTTTACTACAAATAGATTATGCAGGCCCCCAATCATGCAATATGTGCCCTGCAATGGCGAGATGTAGCATTTTCCACGCCCTCATTCCACCTATAGGATATTTAAAGGGCAAAATTGGAAGAATATTTGCCCGTAGGAGATGCAATTAACACTAGCACTCTCCAAAACGAACCCAATATACGAAGTAGAGACAGCAACTGATAGCTTCACCAACTGAGTTGAAGCGGCAGTAAACACTCTAGTTCCAGAAAAAACCTTCACTAGTTCGCACATGAAGAAATTAGAACCATGGTTCTGTGACACACTACGCACCCAAAGGCAACTCTGTAGAATAGCAGAAAGACGCTGGAGAAAAAATTATACGGAAGCCGAGAACTTTTTATTTACACAATCTTTGAGCACATATAAAAAAATGATCCTGGACAAGAAAAGTTGCTACTTCACAGAGAAAATCAGGCAGGCTGGCAACTCTAGTAAAATACTTTTTTCAGCCCTAAAGGAATTAGTAACACTACCTGCTCCACCAATAGAGGACAGCAGTGTGGCATTCTGCAACTTACTTGCAGGTTTTTTTAGGGACAAAGTGCAGTCTATTTTCGATTCCCTCACAGAGAAGGATACTGCCCCCTAGTGGATACCCCCACTACATCTCTTTTACAACCTGTCCATGGTCTAGAGTCCTTTGTTTCACCTAATGCAGAACAGATCTCACATTTAGTCAGAGCAGTTAAATCTGGAGCACCATCAGACCCATGGCCCCATAAAATATTCCAACTGGCATCTGATGCAATCAGTGAGCAACTCAGCCTACTTTTCAAAGCTGGTGATTTCCCAGATGCGTGGAAAACGGTTTCAATCCTTCGCCTATTGAAAAAAACAAATTTGGATCCTAGTGACCACAACAATTATAGACCTATTGCGAGGATCCCTTTTCCAGCAAAAGTCCTGGTTAAGATCCTAAACTCCCAACTCACCGCCTTTGTGTCCTCGGAAGACCTGCTGGATCCCTCACAATATGGTTTCTGTCAAGGGCACGGCACGGAGACTGCCCTGGTTATGCCAGCAGAGGAGCTTCCTACCACGCTGGACTTGGGCGCAAGGGCCACCTTGATCCTATTGGATCCATCGGCGGCTTTTGACACTGTGAACCATGACATTCTTAAAAAAAGGCTCCAAAAGGTGGGAGTTAAGAACTCAGCTCTAAATCTGATCAAATCCAATTTAAACAACAGGCTGCAATTTGTTCAGATTGGTGATTCCTGTTCAGAACAGTTCACACTTCCATGTGGGGTGCTGCAGGACTCCTCAATGAGTCCTACTTTGTTCAATCTATATGTGACCCCCTTAGCTGATGTCATCAGGCAGTTTGGCTTTTCACTGATTTCCTACGTTGACGACACCCAGATTGTGGTGTCCATCTCAAGCAATCTGGAGGAAACCGCTGCTCGCTATAATCAATGTATATCCCACGTAGACCATTGGATGAGCGCAAACTGCCTAAACCTTCATGGAAGTAAAGCAGAGGTTCTCCTGTTGGGTTCCAACACCTCATTCTGGTCACAGAACTGTTGGCCTCTGGACATGGGAACTCTTCCTACTCCAGTGCATAAGGTCAAGAATCTGGGCATCATCTTTGATGACAGACTTACCTTTCAAAATCAAATCAATAAAGTTGCCTCTCAGGTTTATCTAACACTGAAGTCAATCTGGAAAGTGAGACCATTCATCCCCCCAGATGCAGTAAAAACACTGGTGACAAGCTTAGCAATGGCTAGACTGGACTACAGAAATGCCCTTTACTTGGGCCTTCAGAAACAGCACATGCTTAAACTTCAACGGGTGCAAAATGCTGCCGCCAGGATGTTGCTGAATATTCCCAAGTTCCAGTCCGTGTCCCAAGGCTTAAAAAAACTCCACTGTCTCCCGGTAAAAAAGAGGACAGAATTCAAATCTCTATGCCTAGCTTATAAAGCTGCACATGGAACAGGACCTGCGTACCTGAAACATCACTTTTCATGGTATCATCCTTGTAGAATGCTAAGCTCGGCTCACAGCAAACTTCTCCAGACACCCAAATTCAGGAAAATTCTCTGGGGAGGAAGCAGCTTCATCCTGAACACCGTTAAATTGTGGAACATGCTCCCTCTAGCCATCAAAAACTGCCCAACACTACTCTCTTTTAGAAAAGCACTGAAAACTTGGCTTTTTTCAAATTAAATCCTACCTCCTTTTCATTGCAGGCAGACTCCTCTGATGCAGCGCCTAGACACCCCATGGCATTCGAGCGCTATATAAATCTCAAAATCAATCAATCATTTAATTTGTAAAGCGCACTACTTACCCGTAAGGGTTTCAAGGTGCTGGGGGGGTTGCTTCTGCTACTGGTCAAAGAGCCAGGTCTTGAGTTGTCTCCTGAAAGTCAGCAGGTCTTCGGTTTGTCGTAGGTAGAGGGGGAGGGTGTTCCAGGTCTTGACGGCGTGGTGGGAAAAGGACCTGCCTCCGGAAGTGGTTCTACGGATGCGCGGGACCATGGCCAGGGCGTGGTCCGCAGAGCGGAGTTTCCTGTTCGGTACGTAGAAGGAGAGTCGACTGTTGAGATAGGCTGGTCCGGTCTTGTGGAGTGCCTTGTGTGCGTGCATCAGGAGCTTGAAGGAGATTCTCCTGTCGACGGGGAGCCAATGCAGGTTCCTCAGGTGGGGGGTGATGTGGTCACGGCGCGGGATGTCGAGGATCAGGCGTGCAGAGGCGTTCTGGATTCTCTGCAGTCTGTTGATGAGCTTGGACGAGGCTCCGGCGTAGAGGGCGTTTCCGTAGTTGAGTCTGCTGCTGACTAGGGCCTGGGTGACTGTTTTCCTCGTGTTTGTCGGGATCCATCTGTAGATCTTGCGGAGCATGCAGAGGGTGTTGAAGCAGGTGGAGGAGACTGCGTTGCCTTGTTTGGTCATGGTGAGTTTTGAGTCGAGGATGACTCCCAGGTTGCGTGCATGGTCGGAGGGGGCCAGGGGGGTCCCCAGTGATGCGGGCCACCATGAGTCGTCCCATGCTGAGGGGTTGGACCCGAGGATGAGGATCTCCGTCTTGTCTGAGTTCAGCTTAAGTCGGCTTTCCTTCATCCAGTCGGCGACTGCCTTAATTCCCTGGTGAAGGTTGGATTTGGCGGTGAGAGGGTCCTTGGTGAGGGAGAGGATCAGCTGCATGTCGTCAGCATAGGAGATTATGTTGAGGTCGTGCTGTCGGGCGATGCGTGCTAGTGGTGCCATGTAGACGTTGAACAGCGTCGGGCTGAGGGAAGATCCTTGTGGGACGCCGCAGATGATCTCGGAGGCCTCGGACAGGAATGGGGGGAGGCAGACTCTCTGAGTTCTGCCGGAGAGGAAGGAGGTGGTCCAGTCCAAGGCCTTCTCCCAGATCCCTGCGTCTTGGAGTCGCATGCGTAGTGTGCGTTGGCAGACGGTTTCGAAGGTGGCGGAGAGATCCAGGAGGATGAGGGCCGCTGTCTCGCCATTGTCTCGAAGGATCCTGATGTCGTCTGTGGCGACGATGAGGGCGGTCTCGGTGCTGTGGTTGCTGTGGAATCCTGATTGGGAGGGGTCCAGGATGCTGTTGTCTTCGAGGTGACGGGTGAGCTGGGTGTTAACTATCTTCTCGATGACCGTTGCTGGGAACGGAAGCAGGGAGATGGGTCGGAAGTTCTTGAGGTCGCTCGGATCCGCCTTGGGTTTCTTCAGTAGGGCGTTGATCTCTGCGTGCTTCCAGTTCTCAGGGAAGGTGGCGGTCTTGAAGGAGAGGTTGATGATTTTGTGCAGGTGGGGTGTGATGGAATTGCTGGCTTTGTTGAAGATGTGGTGTGGGAGAGGGTCGGACGGGGATCCGGAGTGGATTGTGCCCATGGTCTTGATTGTGTCCTCGATGCTCACGTTGGCCCAGGTTGTCAGGGTGTCGTGGATGGTGGGGTGCGGTGGGTCCGGTGCGGCGAGGTCTGCAGGGGTCGTTCGGGGTTTGAAACTGTCATGGATGTCGGTGATTTGCCGGTGAAAGAAGGTGGCGAGGGAGTTGCACAGGGCTTGCGATGGTGGGATGTCGTTGGCGCTGGAGCTGGGTTTAGAGAGTTCCTTCACGATGGTGAAGAGCTCCTTGCTGTTGTGTGCATTGTTGTCAAGGCGGACTGTGAAGGAGGTGCTTTTGGCGGTCCTGATGAGGTGGTGGTGGTTGCGGATGGTGTCTTTGTGGGCAGCTCGGCTGTCCGGCATCTTCTCGCTGTGCCATATGTTTTCCAATTTCCGGCAGGTGCGCTTTGAGTCGATGAGTTCCGGGGTGAACCAGCTGACTCTTTTGCTGGTGTCTCTGTTGGTGGGTTTTTTCAGCGGTGCTACGGTGTTGGCGCAGTCGTTCATCCAGCATTCGAGGGTGAGTGCACCATCATCGGGGTTGGTGGGGTTGGTCGGAGGGTTGAGTGCGAGGCTTGTCTGTAGTTGTTCTTCGGTGACTTTGCCCCAGCAGCAGCGGGGGGTCTGTAGGGTGCGGTGGGGTGTGAGGGGTTTTCGGAAGGAGAAGTGGATGCAGTGGTGGTCTGTCCAGGTGAGTTCGGAGGTGTGGCTGAAGGTGACGTGGGGGCTTGAGGAGAAGATGGCATCGAGCGTGTGACCGGCAATGTGGGTCGGCGTCGTGACGAGTTGATTCAGTCCGAGGTTGGCGAGGTTGGCGATCAGGGTGGAGGAGTTGTAGTTGTTCTCCAGATGATAGTTCAGGTCTCCGAGGAGGATGTAGTCGGTGGAGGTCAGCGCGTGCAAGCTGATGAGGTCAGCGATGGAGTCGCAGAATTGAGGCCGGGGTCCTGGCGGTCTGTAGACGAGGGTGCCTCTTAGGGTGGTCTTGGGGTCCGTGTGGATCTGGAAGTGCATGTGTTCGGCGGTGCTGAGGGTGTCGTTGGTGTTTGTTGAGACCCTGATGGTGTTTTTGTGGACAATGGTGATTCCTCCTCTGGCCCTGTTGGTGCGGTCTCTGCGGGTGATCTTGTACCCGTCTGGGATGGCTATGGCAATGTCTGGCGAGGAGGCTTCGTTCATCCAGGTCTCGGTCAGGAAGGCGACGTCCGGTGATGTGGTGTCGAGTAGGTCCCAGAGTTCAACAGTGTGTTTGTGTGCGGAGCGGGTGTTGATCAGGATGCAAATAAGTTGGTTGGGTTCTGTCGTGGCGGGCGTCTCGGCGCTTTCGTGGCAGGAGAAGCTGCAGTTCAGGCAGGTGAAGGGACCGTGGGTGCACTTTGGGGCGGCCTTGCAGCAGGTGTGGATCCTTCCTGGGTTGACAGCGACGAGGGTGTTGGCGTCGTAGCGTCAATCATTTTCTATGAGCGTGAGCTGGCCCTTTCTAGTGCATAGTACACATATATAAAAAAGCGTTTCTCACCATCTCTTTATCAATATGCACTGGGCTGGCTTACTTTGACTTTTGGGAGTGAGGAGGTCAGTGAGGAGCAGTTAGTGTCTCTAAACCATCTCTCCCTGTTGGTTGCCCCCATCTAAGGTTGGAGGACTAGTGCAACCGTTCAGAGACAAAGCATGACTGCACTTGCACTCATTCTACCTTTGGTGGGAGTTGAAGTATCATCTCTGACTGTCACCACTTAAGAGGTGCTTATTTTCTTTTGAATTGTCCTTGCCCTATTGAAAAGAGAGTGTGACTCAGCAAGTACATCACTGGTGTTCTACAATCTGTAATCTCTCAGAGAGGATAATTTCACCTGGAGTAGATATGTGCTATGGGAAGGGTATCTCTCTTTTGCATGTGTAGTCTTTTGATCTCTTTTAAAAAAAATAGATGACATTTACTTGAGTGGAAACTAACCCTGGGTGTAGTTGGCGTAGTAGCGCTACGCTACGCAAAGTGCACTTCGCACTGCGCAAGCTACACGTAGCTACGCGAGCTGCGTAGTGCGGTAGGGAAAATGCTGTTCGCACTGATTGCACAGTGCCGGATACTTGTCCGCACTGTGCTGTCATTGCAAACTGCATCTTGCACAGTGCAAGCGGTCGTTTTCTGCCGCTCGAGTAGATTTGTACTCGAGCAGCAGTTTTCTCAATGCGGACTGGTAGTTTCTCATCGCGAGCGGTCGCGAGCATATGCGACCACTCGCAATGAGAAACCTGACCTCCCCGCGTTGAGAATCTCGCCGGGAGGTTTATTTTCCACACTCGCATTCGACAACTTGATGTTGCTGATCGCGAACGAAGAAAAAGTCTCCCCGGGATGTCATTTTGCTTGCTCGCATTTTTGCACTGTGCTACGTGCAGTTCGCGTAGCACGTAGTTGCGCAAACTACGCGAGCATAGCGTAGTCCTACGCCCAGGGTTAGTGGAAACCCTCTGGAAATGAGGAGAAAGACTGTGTACCGAGACTCATGGTATTTCCATGAATCTCCCATGAAAGTATTGTTTGACTCTTCATGAAAGTTAAATCGAGCTCCCCACTTGATCCTGCTCCCCCTCATATTCTTCTAAAAGCAGCTAACATTCTTCTCCCCGTCTTTGCAGTTATGGCAAACCACTCCCTTTTAGCATCAAGGAGGAGGCAAAAATGGAACTGGATCTAGGAGGTACCGTAGCCATCATCCTCCTGGACCTAAGTGCTGCCTGACACACAGTGTATTACAGAACCCTTAAAAGGATTATGAATGCAGGAGTGTCCGGCCTGGCCCTTAAATGGGTCAGCTCATTTCTGGGGGGCTAGATCATTTCAGTTTTGTGATAATACATGCTCCTCATACATTTTCCCTTTGACATGCAAGGTTCCACAGTGGCCTTCCTTGAGTTCCACGTTGTTCAACTTATACATGCACCCTTTGGCCAATATTGTACTGCCTTTTGAGATCTCATTATCATCCTATGATGATGACAACTAGCTGGTCTTCTCCCTTACCCGGATGCCAAACACAGCGCTCCCTCCCTTCTGTCCTGCCTTGAGAGAGTTCTAGCTGGATGGACAAATCCTGTCTCAAGCTCAATGGAAATAAAACTGAGCTTCACCATCGACAGAGCCCCCGCGACCGCCGAAGGAACGCCCGAGACCCACAACACCGATACCCTGACTTGCATCCTGCTCAATGTGCGCTCCCTGCACAGACACACCATTGAAATCTGGGAGCTGCTCGACACCGTCTCACCCGATGTTGCCTTCTTCACGGAAACTTGGATTAACGCCACCTCCGGTCCCGACATCGCTACCGCCATCCCTGATGGCTACAAGATCCAGAGGAAAGACCGCCCGCTCCACCCAGGAGGAGGACTCGCCATCGCACACAAGAGCCCCCTCCGACTTTCCACATCCAGCTCGAATGACCCTCACTTCAACACAGAACACCTCCACTTCCAGATCCAGACTAGCCCCAGAACCACCCTACGTGGCACCATCATCTACAAACCTCCAGGACCTTGCACCCTCCATGCAACCACCATCGCCGAGCTCGCCGCCCCCCACGCCATCACCTCCACAGACTACATTCTACTCGGGGACCTGAACTTCCACCTTGACAACAGCAACAACCCTGACTCCACTGCTCTCCTTGACAGCCTTGCACCCACAGAGCGGGTCACACCCTCGATCCCATCTTCACAGGAGGAGCAAACGTCCGCTTTTGCCACACCACCCAGCCCCTCTGGACCGACCACCACTGCGTCCATTTCACCTTCAGCACCACCACCGCACCCAAACCCGCCCCACTGGAGCAAGGTCACAGAGGACCACCTCAACACCACCCTCCGTCAATACCCCCCCCATCGCTGCAACACCAACTCCGCAGCCAGAGAATTTCACCGCTGGATCTCTAGCTGCGCCGACAAGCTCGCACCCCTCCGCCCCCCGGCCAAACAATGCCCGCCGAAAGCCACCTGGTTCACCACTGAACTTCAAGATGCCAGATGCTCCTGCAGACGCCTAGAGAAAACTTGGCGGACCCTGAAAACCACGGACGCACGGAACGACAACAAGAATGCCCTGAAGGAATACCACCAGTGCATATGAGACACCAAAAGAGCCTTCATTAGAGACAAAGTACAGACCAACGTGACCAACACCAGGGAACTGTTCAGCGTCATACAGCAGTTCGCTAACCCCACCAGCGAATCTACAGACATCACACCTTCCCAGGAACTCTGCAACAAACTCAGCTCCTACTTCCACCTAAAGATCAAGGCCCTCTACGACAATTCCAGCGAACCACCGTCCAGCACCACTCCTCCACCCACCACCACCGATAAGCCGACCATCACATCCTGGGAGTCCGCCACCGTGGAACTCATCACAGCAACCATGAAGAAAACCCACTCAGAAGCCTTCAACACCACCACAAAAGTGACGCAACGGCAGCGTAAAAGGGGCGCAAGTCCCTCATAAATCTGCCCCAAAGTCTCGACAATACTGAAAAAAACGATGAGTGCAAAGAAAATGTACACATGATAAACACTGGTGTGAGCCCCCAGCTCGCAGCATGTAATAGAGGCCTTTTGCTTCATATTCATCTAACAATATCTTATGCAAAATTGTTTCCTAAGAGCAAAAATAACCTAGATCAATTTGGAGGACTTCGGTGGATTGTGGCTTCAGATATAAGAAAATAAGGATGTGCTGCATGTTTACGCTTATTTAGTGGAAACTGACTAGCTATATTACGGTTTTTTTTTGGGGGGGGGGATTTGGGGAACTAATATTAGAGAACGGATTGAGTTATATATCTTTCGTTATATTCTGTTCTTTTGTTTGTATATGAAAGTAAATCCTCCCACAGATTTTGAAAGTATCATTTTAGAGTTACTTCTCGAACACGTGCAGCACACACTTGCCAAGGCCCAGAGACGCTTCGATTGATGGTTTGCAATCACTTCATGTTGTCAACACATTTGTGATTATGTCCAGAATCTCCCGCGGAGGGATAATTACATACAATCACCTATTGTCCACCTGCCATGGAACACGCTCCTCTAAATTAAGGCCTGTCGAGTTTATTTGATTATAAAACCTGGTGAATTCCAAATCTGTGTTCCCTGACGGAAAGAAAAGCAGAGAACAAAAAAATCAATGAACTGAAATCAGTGTTCTGATGGGAAGACAATGACGGAAAAATGGTTTTCTTGCAGTGCGATTACTTTCGAGAACGAAACAAGCTTTTATGCATGCATGTATCAAAACTATTTGCTCAATAATACATCTGATGTTTTACACTGAGGCGTACAATAAAAAAGACTGATAAACCGAAATAGACGTTAAGCTCTGCATTATTTTATTTCTGCTTGAGTTGGCTACAGCTTGATTAGTTGATGTCCAAAATGCATAATTTGTTTTTATGTCTGACTGGCAGCACAGCTATGTGGTAAAAGTACAGTTACCATCTATATACATGAAGTAATTTTTTGCTGCACCCAGAGGTTGTATTTTCTCACTCTCTGCTATTGGATGTTTGATGCATCTATTTTACATGGCAAATGTAATCTTGATCATCACACATCATACTCTATATGCCACTCACGATTTATCCACAGAAAGCATCATTTGTTGGTTCTTTTTCACCGGCGGAGCAGGCGTTTCAGGCTTTAGTCAGAAATCCTGGGTGACACACAAGCGTGCACAGATACCCCCGTGCCCACACCCCACACACAATCCGGCTTCTCAATTGAATATTGGCAAAGCCAGCAGGTCTGGCTTTCCAGCTGTAATACTCGGCCTGTTCAAATGCAGTTTTTGGCCCACTGGCTTTACCAATCTTTGTTTATTCCTCACTGATATATCTTCAAAACTGAACCGTTCAACAAGAACACCCTGTTTTGTAGGGAGTTTCATCTTGCGCCATTTTACTATTACTTTGTTTACTAGCGGAAGAAAGAAACGCTGTGCAGACCCTTCTAAATTGGCCCTTTTGGGGTTTGAACTCATGAAGTGAAGGTCACGCCAGCGGCCAGCAGTTAGAGTTTACATTGGTAAGCCATTTCATGCCTCACATTTGACATCATCTGACCGAAAGAATTGGCTGAATACGAGACTGAATGGTACAGATACTGAACACTTAACTGCTAGAAGGAATAATGATGAATTGCCAGGAAAAAGACAAATAGTCGTCCTCAAACCAATTAGGTGCCCATGACATGAAGCGATAGGAATAAGTGGGAAGTGATGAATAGACGGATCAATAACAATGATTGTTCTTCTGCCCAAAACCTTCATTTATATTGAAGTTGCTTAGCAAACAGTTTCCCTTCAAAGTCTAGGAGCGCTATTAATCTATAGCTGGTTGGATCTTGTTTTTGACCTCCTTTATATAAAGGATGCGTAATCACCCCTTTTCAAGAACATGGAACTTTTCCAGACTTAAGTACATCTGAGAAAAGCTGTTCTAGCCGGGTGCTCCAAAAAGTAACACCTAACTTGACCAGATCTATAGCTGTACCATTTGGTTCAGCTGCTTTGAACGAACGAGAACTTTTTATTAGCTTTGATATTTCTTCCTTTGGAATATCCCAATATGTTCCAAGTCTATTAGTGGTTTGAAGGCGCAAGTAATTACTGGTGTGTACAGGGACTTTATTTGAGTTTCCCATTCATCATTCGGGATAAACAGATCATCAGGCTACTTATAAGAGCTTATGCCATAATATCCCACCAAAGACCAAAATGCTAGTTCGTTTTGGATGACATGGCAGAGAACAATTTTGCATTATCTTCACTGCCCCGTTATATGTTTTCTAATCTTGAATTCCCTCTAAGGGGCAGATTTATGAGCCCCTTGCGCCACTTTTGCGTCACTTTTAACATGGGAAAAGTGGCGCAAGGGGCTCATAAATCTGCCCCTAAGTTTTGAAGTCTCAAGTCACGATCCTTAGACACAAGAAATGTTAGGGTATGCCGTACTAACTTACGATACCCTCTCTTTGGCTCATTTAATTGCTGAGCATTATATGAAAAAAAGGTGTTCGGTCATGGATTTTGTACATCCGTTATCACAACTGACAATTTGCACTCTATTATGATTTGCCAGATGTTCTTCCAATTGTCACCTGTTTTCAATTGAGCAAAATCTTTCTTAATAAATGTTGCTAAGGCTCCACCCAGATTTGATGCTTTGCTTTTTTAGCACACTGTTCCAGGTGAGCCTCTGTCCATTGACAGCAAATGTTCAGTCACAGTTCGCCGTTGCCCGGGCCTTCCACTGATCATATTTAATGTTTACTACTAACTTTTGAGGATCATGGTCAATCTCTGGCCTTTGAATGATAGCATATCTTTGGTTTAGATTGAAATATGAGTAATGCACACATGTGTGGTTTCTGATGATGGAGGCCACATCTCCCAGATAAGTTGGTGCAGCTGACTGATCTTCTGCCAACCTTCCATTTAGTTCTCTGTATCCAGAGTCTGCCAGAACTTTAGCGCCCTTTTGTTTTTCCTGTAGCAGAATTTTTGGGTGAGGAATATTATGTCTCAGATCTGGATCCTCAATGGTGGAGAGCTGATTCGCTGATGGCGGTAACATATGTTTAAGGTCCCCCGTAATAATTACAAATAACTGGACGTATGTTTCCATTATTTGCTCCAGCTCATCTAGCATTTTACAGTATCAATGTTTATTTTTTACAAGATGAGGAGGAAAGTAGATATTTATAATCAGCAGTTTAGCTGCAGATAGATTTGTGAGTAAAACTTCCAATATACAATCTGAAGATGCTATTATTTTTACGTATTCCATACAGAGTTTATTACTAATTGATATTGCCAGCCCCCTACTCGATTTTCCAAAAAGATAATTTTTTGCTTTAAGTTCATGCACGGTGTAGTTTGAAATTAATAAAGTTGAAGGTTGGCAAGTCTCTTGATAACAACCTACAAAATGTTCTTGGATTAAATCAGATAGGGGCAGATTTATGACGACTGGCGCATCCCTGCATATCAGCAGGGATGCGCCAGTTATTATGCGCCACAGCTGCGCCACCATTGATGTGCCACTTTTATAATGCGGCGCACCATGGGGCAAAAACGGCACAGATGCGTGACGCATCTGTGCCGAAAAGTGGCGCATTGCTGGAGTTGCGTCGCAAGCGCGACGCAGCTCCAGCAATGATCTGGGGGGCCCTATCTGTACAATGCTGCATCAATCCTTACGCCTGCTTCAAGCAGGCGCAGGGTTTTGACGCAGCATGGGCCTAAAAGTGACTGAGTGAAATCTTGTAGATTTCACTCAGCCACTTTTAGGAGGCGTTCCTGCGCCGGAACGCCCCCACCTGCCCTGGAACGCCTACATGTGGCGCAGGGCTTTACAACGTGACGCATCTGGGAGATGCGTCACGTTTGTAAATGCCCCGCACCATGGCGCAGGATTTGCGCCGCTGCTGCGTCACAAAAGTGACGCAACGGCGGAGCAAAAGTGCCGCAAGTGCAACATAAATCTGCCCCATAGTTTTTCGACTGCTTTTTTCAATTGCCGTTCATAACCTGCGAAATTCCAAGATATAATGGAAAATTCATTTTACCAAGATTCCCCTACTTTTTGCTCATTAGATGTACTGTTTTGCAGGCTGTAATTGATCACACATTAGGTGTTGTTTCTCTTGCCGTAATATCTAATTTTTCAAGCCTTGTTGTTACCTTAGGTCCTTTATAAAGCGGTCTGGTTGTTGATGCTAATTTATGGGACCCTGGATGCCTATTTGAGGTTCTGGGCATGTGTGAATATTTTGTTTTTTTGTGGTTGTGTGACCATGATTCCCCAGTCTGCTAGGATCTCTCTTAAGGCCAATATTCTCTGTGCCATGTCTTGTGAAACCCACATTGTCTGGTAGTCTCGGAATCTGCATTTGTTTTATGGCAGAGGAAAAATCGAACAGTTAGTAACAATTGTGAGTCAAGGTCTTTCAGGTCCTCAAAGGAACTTAGTAGCTTCAATATATTTTGAGGATTTGATATGTTTTGAGAACCTTCAGATTTATATAAAGGTACAAAATCAATCGCATCTTACTCTTATCCTAGAGCTATTATCCCTTTCTTATAAAATCTTCCCCTCGCCCAGTACCCCTTTCTTATTGCTCCAAAGTAATCGATTGTCCAATGCTCTTGTCCCAAATGCCATAGTCCTTCTTCCTGTGATCCCTGCCTCTTTCCTGGGCTCTCAGCCACTCTATCCACAGGTACCCATGATGACCTCTAGTCATGGTCAGAGGTGGGCATGTCATTATGGTGCAACAAGGGTCTGTGAAGTTGAATCGGGAAAACCATGGGAAAACTATTTTATGCCACCACGAGAAGAGTGCCAGAGCTGCTCCTGCTTCAGGAATGGTGTCCATGGACAGTGGCTCCAGAGGTCCAACCTGCAGCCCAAGTTGATCAGTGAACTGCAGCGCAAGTCAACAACTTTAGTGCCCTAAGGGAGCATATGGCAAGTCCCATGAAATGAGTGTGACAGACAACATTTCATGATCAAGATGACTGGGACTGATAGAAATGAATGGGAGCGTGAGGGAATTATGTGAAATGTGTAAGTGTTAGTATGACTGGAAGTCTAAGTTCATAAATGTTAAGCAAGGGAGCATCAGTGTGCATGAAAATTGTGCGCATGTCTGCCCAATGTGAGCAAGCGTGTGGTATCTGCTCTGATGTGTTTCCCTGAAGGGAGGTTGGTTGATACAAATTGGTGTCATTATGCCAATGAATAACAATATTGTGGGTTTTATCAATGGCATTTCGATCTGTTAGGTATTTGTGACCTTTTCACATGACATAATAACCTAAATATGAGCCATTTCATTAACTCTGGCCACATTGGTTGTGGGGTGAGAGCATTAGTGTGATGATTGTTGTGTGGGGGAAGTGAGGAGGGGCAAACAGGGTTTCCATTCCACTGACCTTTCTAGTGGATTACTCCCTTCACTGCACAACTCCACCTAGTAGCCCTTCTCCACCCGCAGGCTCCTGCCTGCACATCATCCCTGGTGATCTAGTGGTAGAGGGTCACTGCTCTGTTGCTGGACTTCCCTTCTGTCTGTCTTTGTCTGCTTTTCTGCCCTTTTTGCCCTTCCTTTCCTTTGCTGCTGCCTTCTTTTCTGCTATTAGCCTTTTGTGCTTTTGTCTTTTTTGTCCCTTGCACACTTTTCCTCGTGCTTTGCCTCCCTTTCCGCTGTGATCCCTGCGGCCCTGCCCCCTCTAGAGACTCTTTCCTGCTCCCCGCGTTTCCCACCTCCCAGCTGTCCAGCCTCCCCGCACACTACTTAATGGTGGCCGTTGCATGGCCACAACCAAACCCGTCTGTGTCTTTCCGTGCCTGGACTGCGCTCAGCGCCATGGACCCTAATTCTCGGACCCTCCACCGAAATAATGCTATTAACCTCCTCACCTGCAACACAGGATGCCACGCCGCCTGACATCGCGCATCGCCGAAGGGCACCCAAGGACACTTCTCCTGCCAGAACTGCAGCTACACCCCCATCCACTCCAACACGCCAGCTCCTCTTGCCGCCCAGCTGACCAACAGCATACCCGACAGGCTCAACTGCAACCTCCTTAACATGCGCTCCCTCCACAAACATGCCATAGATATCCGGGACCTCCTCGATGCCACCTCTCCTGACATCGTCTTCTTCACAGAAACCTGGACCCACCCCTGCTCTTGTCCGGACATCACCACCACCATCCCTTCTGGCTGCAAAATCACCCTCAAGGACCACACCGACTGACCAGGAAGAGGTATCACCATCGTCCACAAGAACAACCTCCGCCTGACCACTCACTCGAATGACCCAACAACATCCATGGAACACCTCCAGTTCAAGATTCAGACCTACCCCAACACCACCCTCTAGGGTATCCTCTTCTACACGCCTCCCGGCCCCCACCCACCCTTCTCTGACACCAGAGCAGACCTCATTGCACCCCCAGCTCTCGCATTTATTGATTACATCCTTCTCAGCGACCTCAACTTCCACCTGGAAAACCTTAGTAATTAAAACACCAAATTCCTGGAGAACCTCACCAACATCGTACACAAGCAGCTACTCACCGCTCCAACTCCAACTCAAGCAGCTGGACACACACTTGACCCTGTCTTCTCCACCAACGGGTACATCACCTACAGCCACACCACTGAACTCCTCTGGACCAACCATTACAGTGTGCACTTCACCTTCACCACTCCGACCACACACCACCACCCTCACCGGCCCAATCATAGCTGAAACAAGGCCACTGAAGAACATCTCATCACCTTCCTCAGCACTACCACACCGCCGATATCAACAGACATTAACACCTCAGCATGCAACCTCCACCAATGGATTTCCATCTGCGCCGACACTCTGGCACCCCTCAAGAAGGCACCAGGAAAGCAACACGTCAAGAAAGACAGCTGGTTCACTCTTGCCCACCACGAGTACAGATGCACCTGCAGATGACTCGAGAAGAGATGGAGGAATAAAACCCCGGAAACCTATGTAACCTTCAAAACCACAAAGAAAACGGCACTTCAAGACAGAATCAATGCCAGTGCACACAAAGGCAAAGAACTCTTCAACATCGTCAAGGCGTTTTCCAGGCCCAACAGAGAGACCACAGGCGTTCCACCCTCCCAAGATATCTGCAACAAACTCAGCACCTTCTTCCACCACAAGATCAGGCAAATCTATGACAGCTTTGACACCCAAGACCCTGGTATAGCACCCGTCACCACCGCACACAACCATGCTGCACCCCAGCAGATCCTGCTCAACTGGACCCTGCTCACCACAGACAGCAAACTCAAGACCATGAAGAGCATCCACTCCAGAGCCCCATCAGACCCCTGCCCGTATCACATCTTCCATAGAACAACGACCTCCATCGCCTGGATCTTTGCCGCACCATCAACTGCACCATTGAAACCGCCACCTTCCTTGATGACTGGAAACACACCAAGATCAACCCCCTGCTGAAGAAGCCACTCGCTGACCCGACAGACCTCAAGAACATCAGACCCATCTCCCTCCTCCTCTTCCCAACCAAGGTCATCGAAAAAGCCATCAAAGCCCAACTCTCCAAGTTAATCGAAGAGAACCACATCTTGGACATCTCTCAATCCGGCTTCCGAAGTAACCACAGCACCGAGACCGCACTCTTCGCCGCTACCGACAAAATCTGCTCCCTGCTCAATCATGATGAAACCGCAGCCCTCATCCTACTGTACCTCTAAGCCGCCTTCAATACCGTCGCCCACCGCACCCTAATCACAAGATTCCAGGACGCCAGAAATCCACGACAAGGCCCTTGACTGGATCTACACCTTCCTTACTGGCTGAACACAGTGAGTCAGACTATCTCAGTTCCTCACAGAACCCACAGAGATCAGCAGCGGAGTGCCCCAGGGCTCCTCCCTGAGCCCCACCCTCTTCAACGTCTACATGGCCCCCTTTGTGGCCTTCATCAGAAATCACAGACTCAACATTGTCTCCCATACCGTCGACACCCAGCTGATCCTCTCCCTCACCAACGAACCCACAGCCACCAGAATTGACTTTCTCAGTGGTCGTCCCGTTGTGTTTGGAGATCAAACAGTTGATTTCAGAGCTGGATTCAAACTGTCTTCATTTCTGCTCAATGGTAGGAGTAAGTCTGTTGGACGTGGCCCTTTTTGCAGGGTCATTACAGAACTTTATGCCTTCCTCGTGTATTTTTCTGACCTGTTGTTGGTAGTTTTATGACTCTGGGTATTTTAACACTGCTGATCAGTGCTAAAGTGCATTTGCATGTGCTCTCTCTTGTAAACATGGCAAGACTGGTCTACACTTGTTTGGCATATTTAATTTACCTGTAAGTCCCTTGTACAGTGGTGTCCCATATACCTAGGGCCTGTAAATTAAATGCTACTAGTGGGCTTGCAGCGCTACTTGCACCCCCCACTGAAGTAGCCTTTCAAACCTGTCTCAGGCCTCTGTCACTGGCGAGCCTGCACGTACAGTTTGCTGCTGAAGTGACGTGCAATGTAAAGTGGTTGCCACGTCTGAGACTCCCCTTTTACTACATATAAGTCACCCCTAAGTTAGGCCCTAGCTAGCCCTATAGACATGGTGCTGTGTAGGTAAAAGGTAGGACATGTACCTTAACTGTGTGGCATGCCCTGATAGTGACAAACAGGCTATTTGGTTTCTCAATGCTGTGAGGCTGCTCTCTCATACGTTTACATTGGGGATCCCCTGATATGTGCTTCAGTGTGAATTTCTGATCTGAGAGGGGTAGCGTGACCATGTTTGGTATGTTTGGAATACTAGTGATAAATCCAGATTAATGGTGAAACCAGATTTATTATTACTATTTTAGAAATGACACTCTTAGAAGTGGCCATTTCTGTGTGCTTATGTGTCTTTGTGCCCTGCCTGGATGTGTATTGACTGTCTGGTTCTGACTGACAGGAGAGAGGGGATGTGCACTCACTCTAGACAGTCACAAGGGGGCGTTGAGGTGTGTCCTGCCTTTCCTGCGTGACTCAGCGCTAGACTCAATAGACCTTGGCTGAATTTAGAGTAGCGGGAGGAGTTCCCTTGCACCTGAATAAGCCTGGTACGCATTTGGGGTGGTGGGAGGAGTTACACCTGCACCAGAATAGGGTTGTGCCTGCCTTCCACAATGCTGGCTCCGCCCCCCTGAGGTGTGTCTGGGGTCTGGGCTTACAATGTGAATGGGGGTGTTGTGTACTTCAATATAGTGTTTGAAGTGCCCCCAGAGCAAAGACTTTGGCACTATAAGTATAGGGGCTGTGACCCCATGTAAATGAGAAGACACTACAGGAGAAGAAACTGTGTGGAACTTGTGACCAGGAGCTGTTGGGCTGGCAGAAGAAACCGCCACTTAGACTTGCTTGGTGTGCTGATCCGGGGCCTGCTGGGCTACAGGAAGGACTGCAACTTTGCTGAAGGACCCTGATGTGCTGACCTGCCTGCACCCTACTCTCTGAGTGTTCTCCAGGGAGCATTGTTATGCCCCTGTCTCTGCTAGTCAGCACATGATGAAGCGCTGCTCAGTTTCTGGGATTATCAAATCGCACATTTGGGAGCGCCTCGCTCTGCTTATCTGAGCCCGAGGCGAGGGCTCATTCTGCCATAAAGTGTGTGTGGAGTCCTTCATCTCCCTACTGTTGGTGTGGCGCGGTGTGAACGCAGTTTTACCTGAATTTCACTTAAAAACGCATGTGGAGCGCTGTCAGGTCTTGAGCCTGAGGGCTTCGCTGATTTTGAATGCGGCCGCTTGCCAGCTGAGTGAATGCCGCAGGAGTACCAGGCGTTGTCTGGCAACTGGCCCAAAAGCCGGCAGGCCCCGAGAGCCGGCCAGAAGAGGAACTGCTACTCAAAGCGGCCGTCCCCCTGACCCCACGCAGCACCGAATGGAGAACTGGAGGTGAGGGGAATCAAAGGGGGACAAAAGGAGAACCAAGGGAGTATATGGCTGCCTTGACACCGGGCCGACACGGGCCCCCTTGCTGAATACCAGGTCAGCAGAGAGCAGAGGAGGGCGGGTGGGTTTTTCCTCACTGCCAGCCGCTACGAGGAGGGAATCCAGCAAGGTCTCCTCACCGGCCAAGGCAGTGCCCTATTTCTGCAGTAGTTGCTCCTCCGTACAACCTGGGGCAGTTGCCATTGTTAAAGTTACCTTTGCAGGGGTCCAAGTGAGACCTTCCCACCAATGGGGACATTTCTTATGGATTAAATACTGCATCGCTTTTGTTGGGGGCACGGCCAGCCCCCTAGGCCTGAGCAGAGTGACCAGCCTCTGCCCCATTTGTCTCAGCAGCTGTACCATGTGTGCAATTGCGAGGGAGGTATGTGTTTGTCCTTCCCACCTAATGGCTGAATTTGTGCCCTAGTGTTTGGGGTACGTGTTGGGTACACTCACATGCTACATGTGGGTTCAGCGGGGTGGTAATGGATGTTTACTGTGCTGTCTGAGTAGCAGATACGTTTTTACTGAATCTACTTGATGGTGACCTAGTGCTCACTACACCACTGGAGTCAAGCTATCCTGGCTGAAGAGGGGTGAAACCCCAAAACCGGTCCTAGGATGCTTGATTCCGGTCCAGGGAAGACACGGCTTGGCAGTTCGGGCTGGACTGTTCCCATGAGGCACAGGGTCAAGACTGATTTGCCTATGGCCATGTCTGAACTGGGGTGGCGTGGTGAGCAAAATAACGTTGGATTAAACCCAGATCTGTGACTGGGGGTGAATGTTTTGCCTATGTGCAACATTCCGTCCATCATCTTGTGTGTTTTGCTGGTCGCCCTATGTGGGAAGGGTATGCCCAGATGTGGGTCCCGTGTTCACTACGCCACTGGAGTCAAGCTATCCTGGCTGAAGAGGGGTGAAACCTCGAAACCGGTCCTAGGATGCTTGATTCTGGTCCGTGGAAGATACGGCTTGGCAGTTCGGGCTGGACTGTTCCCATGAGGCACAGGGTCAAGACTGATTTGCATATGGCCATGTCTGAACTGGGGTGGCGTGGTGAGCAAAATAACGATGGATTAAACCCAGAACTGTGACTGGGGGTGAATGTTTTGCCAATGTGCAACATTCCGTCCATCATTTTGTGTGTTTTGCTGTTCGCCCTATGTGGGAAGGGTATGCCCAGAAGTGGGTCCCGTGCTCACTACGCCACTGGAGTCAAGCTATCCTGGCTGAAGAGGGGGGAAACCCCGAAACCGGTCCTAGGATGCTTGATTCCGGTCCAGGGAAGACACGGCTTGGCAGTTCGGGCTGGACTGTTCCCATGAGGCACAGGGTCAGGACTGATTTGCATACGGCCATGTCTGAACTGGGGTGGCGTGGTGAGCAAAATAACAATGGATTAAACCCAGATCTGTCACTGGGGGTGAATGTTTTGCCAATGTGCAACATTCCGTCCATCATCTTGTGTGTTTTGCTGGTCGCCCTATGTGGGAAGGGTATGCCCAGACGTGGGTCCCGTGTTCACTACGCCACTGGAGTCAAGCTATCCTGGCTGAAGAGGGGTGAAACCCCGAAACCGGTCCTAGGATGCTTGAATCCAGTCCAGGGAAGACGCGGCTTGGCAGTTCGGGCTGGACTGTTCCCATGAGGCACAGGGTCAAGACTGATTTGCATATGGCCATGTCTGAACTGGGGTGGCGTGGTGAGCAAAATAATGATGGATTAAATCCAGATCTGTGACTGGGGGTGAATGTTTTGCCAATGTGCAACATTCCGTCCATCATCTTGTGTGTTTTGCTGTTCGCCCTATGTGGGAAGTGTATGCCCAGATGTGGGTCCCGTGCTCACTACACCACTGGAGTCAAGCTATCCTGGCTGAAGAGGGGTGAAACCCCGAAACCGGTCCTAGGATGCTTGATTCTGGTCCAGGGAAGACACGGCTTGGCAGTTCGGGCTGGACTGTTCCCATGAGGCACAGGGTCAATACTGATTTGCATATGGCCATGTCTGAACTGGGGTGGCGTGGTGAGCAAAATAATGATGGATTAAACCCAGATCTGTGACTGGGGGTGAATGTTTTGCCAATGTGCAACATTCCGTCCATCATCTTGTGTGTTTTGCTGTTCGCCCTATGTGGGAAGGGTATGCCCAGACGTGGGTCCCATGCTCACTACGCCTCTGGAATCAAGCTATCCTGGCTGAAGAGGGGTGAAACCCCGAAACCGGTCCTAGGATGCTTGATTCCGGTCCAGGGAAGACACGGCTTGGCAGTTCAGGCTGGACTGTTCCTATGAGGCACAGGGTCAAGACTGATTTGCAAATGGCCATGTCTGATCTGGGGTGGCGTGGTGAGCAAAATAACAACGCATTAAACCCAGATCTGTGACTGGGGGTGAAATTTTTGCCAATGTGCAACATTACGTCCATCATCTTGTGTGTTTTTCTGTTCGACCTAGTGCATTTGGCCTATTACGCAGAAGTGATTTATGACCTGTGCAATTTCTGGGTATTTACTGGAATGCACTGCTGATGATGGTATGACACCGGCCCGATTGGCCAAATGATATTATGTGATTCTGTGTGATATCATGACAAGTGCCTAGTGCCACAGTAATATATGTGATTGTGATCTACTGTGTTTTTATGAATAATACAAAGGATATTTTTATATACCCTTTTTGGACTCTCTTTTTAGTGTGCCTAGTGTGTCACTGTCGTGTGAGTGTGTCGCGCAAACACTTTACACATTGCCTCTGGGATAAGCCTGACTTCTCTGCCAAGCTACCAAGGGGGTGAGCAAGGAATATCTTCAGTGTGTAACTCCCTTGCCCTGACTAGAGTGTTGGCTTCTACCTGGCTTAGGTGCACACCCTAGGCAACCAGAAACCCCATTTCTAACAAAGTCCAAGAATGTTCCAGCTGCCACAGCACTTCCAGCCTCCATGCAGCTTTTTGGGGTGTGGGAGAAGGCTTTAGGAGAAGACAAGCAGACAAGTGTGGTGCATCAAGATGTTTTGTCTGACCTGGGCTGATGGTGGTAGATGGAAAGGCACAGGAAGAGGAAAACTCAGGTGAGGTCTGGGGTACTTGGGGGCATATTATCAAGCCAGGCGATAAAATTATCGCCACTTTAGCGGCAGAAAACTGCCGCTAAAACGGCGATAATGGGCTTGATAATATGCTCTATGGAATTCCAATTGAAGCCCATGTTAGATGTCCTTCACATCTAACATGGGCTTCAATTGGAATTCCATAGAGCATATTATCAAGCCCATTATCGCCGTTTTAGCGGCAGTTTTCTGCCGCTAAAGCAGCGATAATTTTATCGCCTGGCTTGATAATATGCCCCTTGGTTTGTCTAGCTAAAGGTATGGTTACCTCCTAAAGAGCTTCTAGCTAAACCATAAATTATATCCGCTTGCACATAATTATGATTGCTCTCCATGAATAAAGGTTACCCACGGTTCTTTCTTTCATGTGCTCACCAGGGACATGCATGTTTTAATATTGATGCACAGTTATATACTTCACTTGATTCCTGCCAGCATCATCTTCCTCAATGTAAAAGGATGCTAAGTGCGGCACAGAATCTTATGATAAGCCTTATCTCTTTTAACGTCAAACATCACAAAAATGGTGTGCGTAGATGGAAATGAGCAGAGGCAGCTGAGAGACTCCTATGTTAACATGGTAGTATAATTGTAGGATTCCACCTCGGAGAGTGTCAGTGGTTTCTGAAACAGTACATGGTAGGTGGGGGGTCACTCAACTACTCGTGCATGTGGGGACTGAGATTGGCAGAGAGACCATGCCTTCTGACCAAGGTGAATTATATATTGGTGGGCAGATCAAGACCTTGACTTCGTATGATAGTAATCTAGCAAGTGCAAAGGCTACTTACTTTTGTCCAATGCAAGAATAATTAGGTTGCAAAAGAGCGGAGCTTAAGAATTAGGATCATAGACAAAGGTATGCGGGCTGCACAGAGCCCTTAACAGTGTAACATAGAGGGCTATTTCGTGAAAATTGATCAACTCCTATAGTATACAAAATAGTTGGTCATACAAAGGAGAACTTTGCTGGTGCTGGAGCAAGAAAGTGATTCTGCACATAATAAGAATGCCTGGCTGGCACATTAAATCTTGTTGTGTGTTTTCAAAGTTTTATAAGTGTCCACTGTGTAAAGCATTTAGTGGAGGAAAAGGGGCCGTGTGTCCATGTCTATGTCTATTGATGTTCATGAATGTCAGTATTGTCTAGTGTTCAATTCCATTTTCCTGTGGCCTGAATAAAGACACAAGAATTGAACAGTCATTAGAGCAAACTGTTAGGCCCAGCTTTCTAAGCAACACTACCCCAGAGGGCTCATGCTTTTGATCGTCACTACTTTGTGCAGGTTTTGCACATTGCTCAGTTCGCCATAGTAGTAACTCAGAATGTCTCAAGTGCATCATGTCTGCGAATAGTCCTTTCCATTGCTGTCTGAGTGTCTGTCCTACTGTGGATCCCGAGTGTGAATTCTATGTATGACTGATCATGGCCTTGCTCATACCTCTGCAGCACTTCCATCCATCTGCAAATGCAGGATGCTATTCGATGCAACTGGGTATATAGTAATGCATGTGATTCTGCCAGGGGCAGCATTATTGAGCTAGCATCAGGAGCTGTGGCTGCTTAAACATAAAGCTCTGCCTCACCTGGGAGTGATTTTCAGCTGTGCATTCCTCCGGTATTTAGTGTACTTCCTTGATGTTCTTGTGGCTTTCTTACAGGCATCCAGTGCAGAATGTTCAGCAGTGCTTGCACCCTCTGGGTTCACTGAGTAGTCTCTGATATCGAGTCTTTCGTCCATGGCTGTGATGTGCCACACAAGACTCTCCAGTGCCATTTGTTACGTAAACTGAAGGAACTGAAGCTACCTCTGACCCTGCTTGCAGGCAAGTCGCCCTCACGCCGCTGCTCGCCACCTGACCGCCTGGTTCCTGCCTCCTTGCTGCTCTTTTCCTTTCTCCTTACCCTCTGACCTGCGCGCCCCCCACTGCTCCTGTTCCGGCCCTTCGCACTGCTGCTCCCCCGCGGCCCGCCCCCCTGCACACCCATTGCCCTCCCCGCCTCCCAGCTGCTCCTCCCTCCCAAGCCACCTCATATGCAGGCTGAGAAGCAGTAGCAGGAGCGACCTCTGACCCTGCTTGCAGGCAGGTCGCCCCACGCCGCTGCTCGTCACCTGACCGCCTGGTTCCTGCCTCCTTGCTGCCTCCCTGTTCCTGGGCTCTTTTCCTTTCTCCTTCCCCTCTGCCCTGTGCACCAATTCCCCGCCGCTCCCATTCTGGCCCTTCCCGCCGCCGCTCCCCCGCGGCCCCGCCCCCCTGCACACCAGCCACGAACGCCACGACACCAGAATCCACTATGACGCCAGCACCCTCCACGCACTCAACGCCAGCCGAAACCACACCTGCCACCAGGCCGCCCCGAAACGGACCCACAGACCCTTCTCCTGTCACAGCTTCACCTGCGACAGAACCACCAAACCTCCAAGGACCGGACCCAACCACCTCCGCTGCATACTCCTCAACACCCGCTCTGCACGCAAACACGCCGTCGAGCTCTGGGATCTGCTCGACACCACCGCCCCAGACGTGGCCTTCCTGACCGAGACGTGGTGGAATGACTCCTCGGCGCCCGACATTGCCATAGCCATCCCGGACGGCTACAAGATCACCCGCAGGGATCGCGCCAACGGAATCAGAGAAGGAATAGCCATCGTCCACAAGTCCACCCTCAAGGTCGCCACCCACGCAGACGACACCCTCAACACCGCCGAACACCTGCACTTCCGGATCCACACAGACCCCAACACCACCCTCAGAGGAACACTCATCTACAGACCCCCCGGACCCCGGGCTCAGTTCAGTGACTCCATCGCCGACCTCACCAGCACCCACGCACTCCCCTCCACGGACTACATCCTCCTCAGGGACCTGAAATTCCACCTCGAGAACAACAACAACGCCAACTCCGCCACCCTGATCGCCAACCTCGGCCTCAAACAACTCGACACCTCACCCACCCATGCCGCCGGCCACACGCTGGATCCCGTCTTCTCCACAGGCCCCCACGGCACCTTTGACCACACCACCGAACTCCACAGGACCGACCACCGCTGCATCCATTTCACCTTCAAGAAATAAACCACGCACCACCGCACCCAACAGCTACCTCGCCGCGGCTGGAGCAAAGTCACCGAAGAGCAACTGATCACCTCCCTCGCAAAGGACCCACCCACCGACCCCACCAACCCAGACACCGCAGCCAGCAACCTCAGACAGTGGATCGACGACTGCACCAACACCCACGCCCCGCTCAAGAAACCCTCCAACAGCCACGCCAACAAAAGAGACACCTGGTTCACCAACGAGCTCCAGACCTCCAAACACGCATGCCGGAAACTGGAGAAGACATGGCTCCACGAACGCACACCGGACAACCACGCAGCCCTCAAGGACACCACCCACAGACACCACCACCTCATCAGACTAGCCAAGAGATCCTCCTTCAAAGACCACCTGGATAACAACGCACATGACAGCAAAGAGCTCTTCAGCATCGTAAAGGAACTCTCCAACCCCAGCGCCAACACCAACGCCATCCCGCTCTCACAAGAACTGTGCGACTCACTAGCCATCTTCTTCCACCGCAAGTTCGCCGACATCCCCGACAGCTTCAACACCACGACCGCCCCGACCACGCCAGACTCCACCCCCCCTGTGAACACCACCAGCGCCAACCGCCTGACCTCCTGGTCAACGACAACGAGACATGCAAGGTCATGAACTCCATCCACTCTGGAACTCCGTCTGACCCGTCCCCACACCACGTTTTCAACAAAGCAGACACAACCATCACCCATGGATGTAAAGTAGCGTGCTTTACAAGTACTCTGATTGATTGATTGATTGACTATTTACAAATAAGGTCACCATTCACACGCCGACATCCCCGACAGCTCCAACACCACGACCGCCCCGACCACGCCAGACTCCACCCCCCCTGTGAACACCACCAGCGCCAACCGCCTGACCTCCTGGTCAACGACAACGAGACACGCAAGGTCATGAACTCCATCCACTCGGGAACTCCGTCTGACCCGTCCCCACACCACGTTTTCAACAAAGCAGACACAACCATCACCAAGACCTGGAACACCCTCCCCACCCACCTACGGCAGACCCAAGACCTACTGGCCTTCAGAAGACTCCTCAAGACCTGGCTCTTCGAGCAGTAGCAGCACCCCCCATCCCCTCAGCGCCTTGGGACCCTCACGGGTAAGTAGCGTGCTTTACAAGTACTCTGATTGATTGATTGATTGACTATTTACAAATAAGGTCACCATTCAGTTCGCCGACATCCCCGACAGCTCCAACACCACGACCGCCCCGACCACGCCAGACTCCACCCCCCCTGTGAACACCACCAGCGCCAACCGCCTGACCTCCTGGTCAACGACAACGAGACACGCAAGGTCATGAACTCCATCCACTCGGGAACTCCGTCTGACCCGTCCCCACACCACGTTTTCAACAAAGCAGACACAACCATCACACCCCAACTACAAAAGGTCATCAACATCTCCTTCGTAACAGCGACATTCCTGGAAAGCTGGAAGCACGCCGAAATCAATGCCCTCCTCAAGAAGCCCAAAGCGGACCCCAAGGACCTCAAGAACTTCCGGCCCATCTCCCTGCTCCCCTTCCCGGCAAAGGTCATCGAGAAAATCGTCAACATGCAACTGACCCGCCACCTGGAAGACAACAACATCTTGGACCCGTCCCAGTCCGGATTCAGACGAAACCACAGGACCGAGACAGCCCACATCGCCGCCACAGACGACATCAGGCGCCAACTAGACAATGGCGAAACATCAGCCCTCATCCTCCTGGACCTGTCAGCCGCCTTCGACACGGTATGCAATCGCACTCTAAAGACACGCCTCCTAGCAGCCGGAATCCAAGAGAAGGCTCTTGACTGGACACTGTTCAACGTCTACATGGCCCCCCTCGCACAAGTGGCCCGCCTTCACAACCTCAACAGCATCTCCTACACTGACGACACCCAGCTCATCCTCTCCCTCACCAAGGACCTACACACCGCCAAAACCAACCTCCACGAGGGAATGAAGGCCGCCGCTGACTGGATGAGGAGCAGCCGTCTGAAGCTGAACTCGGACAAGACGGAAGTCCTCATCCTCGGACCCACCCCCTCAGCGTGGGACGACTCCTGGTGGCCGACCACACTGGGAACAGCACCAATACCCACCTACCATGCACGCAATCTAGGATTCATCCTCGACTCCTACCTCTCCATGTCTAAGCAGGTCAACGCAGTCTCCTCCTCCTGCTACAACGCCCTCCGCATGCTCCGCAGGATCTACAAGTGGATCCCGACCGAAACAAGAAGAACGGTGAAACAGGCCCTCGTCAGCAGCAGACTGGACTACGGCAACACACTCCATGCAGGAATCCCAGCCAAACACCTACGACGACTACAACGCATCCAAATGCTCCGCCCGACTGATTGTCAACGTCCCCCGCCGCAGCCACATCACCCCCCACCTGAGAGACCTACACTGGCTCCCCGTCAACAAGAGGATCACCTTCAAGCTCCTCACCCATGCACACAAAGCTGTCCACAACACCGGACCAGCCTACCTGAACAGCAGACTCAGCTTCTACACCGCCATCCGCCAGCTCCGCTCCGCCAGCCTCACCCTTGCTGCTGTCCCCTGCATCCAACGAACAACCTCCGGTGGCAGATCCTTCTCCTACCTCGCCGCCAAGACCTGGAACACCCTCCCCACCCACCTACGGCAGACCCAAGACCTACTGGCCTTCAGAAGACTCCTCAAGACCTGGCTCTTCGAGCAGTAGCAGCATCCCCCATCCCCTCAGCGCCTTGGGACCCTCACGGGTAAGTAGCGTGCTTTACAAGTACTCTGATTGATTGATTGATTGACTATTTACAAATAAGGTCACCATTCACGCGCGTAGTGGTGTATGGATGCATGTGACTACTGTACTCCCTCTTATTTAGAAAAGCAGGGCACAGTCTCTACTTCTTGTACCCCCGAAATGATGACACATCAATCAGAGGTGATAAAGCCGGAAACTTATCTAGCTTACCATCACCAAGAATCCTCTCAGGTCGCCAGGATCTTTTTATCTGCTAAATAGTGTTGAGGGGAGGAAATCCAACATTAACACATAAACAAAGAAAAAGAATTTGGACTCTAAAGGACCACTGACTCAGAATCTTAACTTTTAGGGATTTATTACAGAGCCAAAAATACATACAAGCACCTCAACACGAGGTTAAGAAAATAAATAGGCACTAATACAAAGAATATCCTACGCAGGAGTCTCATCCTACTCAGAATAAGAAGATTAGTCAATTCAAGAAGCATCAGGCTGGCAATAATCACTCCAATCTCGATATTAGAAGTTATTAACCTAAAAAGAAAATCAGTTAGTCTATCCTTACTCTATCTCTAAGGTGGCATCCCTACTTAGCATTTTCCCCAGGCAAGAGAGTAAAAAGGTGTCAGAAGTGAAGACTTCCTTAGAAGTTCACTCACTTAGTCAGAGCTCGTTCTAAGATGCTCCTTCAAGCTTCCCATCTAAACCTCAACTGCTCAACCGACAGGGCACTGTCCCTAATTAAAAATCCCAAAAACATAGAACACGTCCTCTGGCACACCTCTTCAGCCAGGTCTTCTCCCAGTAGTTTTCCAGTGAAACTTGTCTCCCTTCCAACGACGTTTCACTCGACCTTGGGTCTCAGGCACCTTCTCCGCCGAAAGTATCATCGCTACATTCCAGGATGCTCCCATGTTGGCTTCTCATGCCATCCTAACTCCTGAAACAAAGGGTTAGTTTCTCTAACGAGCTAGGTGTCATTGCACCTGCAACAGAAACATGGGAACAAGAAACTTTCCACTTCTCTGAGATTTTGTAACATCTCTGAAACTCAAAGCCTTACCAAGGGAAATCATTTTCGGCCTACAATATTTATCTAACATAAGAAACAAATAGGCCTTTCTCTTAAACGTATATGCGGTCAGGCCTTTACACAATTTAAACACACACTTCTAGAATCACACTATGAGCATCAATTTCATTACACTTCATATATGAATAAGCAAACTACACGTGCAGACTTTAATATGGTGCACGTTTAAACCTAATGCATCACATTACATGAAAACCAATCATTATGCATTGACTAAAATACATTTTCGTTTAAACACTACATTGAGCTTCATAAATGACTTGATTACATTTCTAATCACACTATTATAAGCAGATTTTAGTAATACATTTCTAAGGCACACGTTAATATGACTTCCCCTAAATATATGGGTGCAGACTAACAGTGATTATGGTGCACCCCTACAATTTTCAGAACATGACGCTCTATCAGAGGCAAATTGGGGGATTTATTCCAAAGGTTTATCTGTACAACAAGAGTGTAGCTATCCCTCTGCCATTCTTCATCCAATTGACTTCCCTGGAATGCTCACGTCACATTTAGAGCATAGAGCGCAGGCTAACCCCACATTCACTGTTATATCCTCAGAGTTCTGACATGCAGCACATTACATACGATCAATGCACTTAATGTATGGATGCATGGGTCTCCTGCATTCCCCTCTTTTTGGGAAAGCAGGGCACAGTCTTGTAATGTTGGGCCTCAGGCCCACATGGTGAGGATTAACTGATGCGGACACAAAATAATATGGTGCAGTAACTGGCCCAGGGCACGTGTGCCCGGCCCCTTTTATTGACAGGGTCACCTGACTGGTGACGCCTGTGGTGAGTGGGTGTAAAATGTGTGTTACATTACGGGCGGAGCACTAGAACGTGTCTAGCCAGACACTACATCCCCCCCACCTTTAATGAAATAAAGGAACAAAGTCGAACCGGGAAGAAAACAAACAAACAACAAATAGCACTGAATGAGTTTCTTCAGGCCGTCGGCCAGGTAGCGCTGGAGCTTTGAACCACATGGTCATGATGTTTTAGTTGGCCTTGGCGAAGTGCTTTAGACCGGCATGGTCTCGCAGTGTCAAAGTCTATGTACAAAGTGCAGCATCAGTGCATTGGGAGCTGCGGTGAGGTCCACTCTGGAAGATCACTGTATGTGGGTCCTTTGCCTGGAGGCAGCGTGGTCGATGGTCTTCCTTGCTCCTGACTGCCGAGCTACTTCTGATTTGCCTCTCTCACTCGGACTCCTCTCTCACTGGAGCCTCCTGGAGGGCTTTTGCTGAGGAACTGCCAGCAGGACTCACAGCCTAGTCACTCCTGTAGCCGCCGAGGGCGGTGTCTCTGTCTAGGTGTGTTCGCCGTCAGGATTCAGGATCCGTGCCTTTCTTTCCTGGTCTTCGGGTGATCAGTCTTCGGCGGTGGCCTTCCTGCGTCCTGTGCGTGTCAAGGAGCTGCTGTCAACGGGGAACAACCTTTACAACGCAACTTTTACAACGCACTACACTTACAACGCATTTTTTACAACGCAACATCCACTACAACGCATGCCATTACATCGCAGGACACTACAACGCATTTTTAAAAACTACCTTTACAACGCATTCCATTACATCGCATACTACCTTTACAACGCATACCATTACAACGCATAATATTATATTAAAACCCCTACACTATCCAACACTTACCCTACTGTTGCACCCCCTGGAGTTAGAATAGTAATTTTTACCCCTATACTATCCAACACTTACCCTACTGTTGCACCCCCTGGAGTTAGAATAGTAATTTTTACCCCTATACTATCCAACACTTACCCTACTGTTGCACCCCCTGGAGTTAGAATAGTAATTTTTACCCCTATACTATCCAACACTTACCCTACTGTTGCACCCCCTGGAGTTAGAATAGTAATTTTTACCCCTATACTATCCAACACTTACCCTACTGTTGCACCCCCTGGAGTAAGAATAGTAATTTTTACCCCTATACTATCCAACACTTACCCTACTGTTGCACCCCCTGGAGTAAGAATAGTAATTTTTACCCCTATACTATCCAACAATTACCCTACTGTTGCACCCCCTGGAGTTAGAATAGTAATTTTTACCCCTATACTATCCAACACTTACCCTATTGTTGCACCCCCTGGAGTAAGAATAGTAAATTTTACCCCTATACTATCCAACACTTACCCTACTGTTGCACCCCCTGGAGTAAGAATAGTAATTTTTACCCCTATACTATCCAACACTTACCCTACTGTTGCACCCCCTGAGTAAGAATAGTAATTTTTACCCCTATACTATCCAACACTTACCCTACTGTTGCACCCCCTGGAGTTAGAATAGTAATTTTTACCCCTATACTATCCAACACTTACCCTACTGTTGCACCCCCTGGAGTAAGAATAGTAATTTTTACCCCTATACTATCCAATACTTACCTTAAATGCAATGTAATATTATGCGTTGTAATGGTATGCGTTGTAAAGGTAGTATGCGATGTAATGGAATGCGTTGTAAAGGTAGTTTTTAAAAATGCGTTGTAGTGTCCTGCGATGTAATGGCATGCGTTGTAGTGGATGTTGCGTTGTAAAAAATGCGTTGTAAGTGCATGCGTTGTAAAAGTGTGCGTTGAAACGACGTACATCCCTGTCAACGCACCTCTCCCATTTGGATTCCCATTTCACAGGAACTCCGCCGAGGCCCCTTGCCCCTGGATTTCATTTTCCATGTGACCGCGTGGGCTGTGCGGGCCTTTGCGTAGGCCACGCTTAGGAGTCGCTGCGGAACTCCCAACAGGGCCACGGCCTAGTCTTGTGTGAGCCCAAGGGGTGGATCTTCCAATGGCCGGGTGTGCTCTACTTTGGTATGCTGCAGGTTGACAGGGGCACACAGACGGTTTCAGGGTGGCTCGCTCATGGAACTCCGGTTGTCTGGAGTGTGGATTCACTCTGGTGGTGCGATGCTCCTTGGTGGTGATGTTAAAACGGTGATTGCTCTTCAGTTGAGCAACAGGTGGCGGTCTGTTTGCTTGGGTGATCTTGTGGAGTGAGGAGGACTGGAGGGGCTTCGCAGCTTGCCTTTATCTTGCTGAGGTTGTCCTTCACCTGTGGAATCTGCGGTGAGACGTGGGGGTGCTGTTTGACTTAGACTGCCGCTGCTTGGAACTGAACGGTAGTGCGGAGAAGCGTTGGAGAGATAATCGCTTCACGCTGGCTGCGGCTTATGTTTGGTTCTTCTCCGTGGGCTGTCTCCCGGGACGTCGGTCCGGCGGGTGGCTTTCTTGTCTCTCGGGGTGCGCTCATACTGTGGTGGTAGGAGTCCTCTGCCCTGTCGCTCTGCTCCTTTTCTCCAGCACGCCTGTGATGGTTGTCTGCCCTGTGGTGGTGTGCCGCTGTTCCTTCTCCCTTCGTGGAGTGGTGTCATGCCACTCTCTTACCCTCTTTTCCTCCATTCGACCAGGATCTCACTTGGAGGTGGCATCCTGCCACATGTCTCATGTTGACATCACATGGACACCTCGCTGGTCGCGTCATCGTCCAGACGGTCTCACCTTTCCTGTGGATCTGTCTAAGGTCTGTCCTGTCAGTAGAAGTTGTACTTCCTCTTGGGAACTTTCGTTGGCACCATCCTTTGTTCGGGGATACTGCGGTGGTTCTCCTTGATGCCTTCCGCATACCTCCTTCTCTTCAAGGAGGTCTTGCTCTCCTGTCCTGTCAGTGGGACTTGTACTTCCTCTTGGGAACTTTCATTGGCACCATCCTTTGTTCGGGGATATCGCGGTGGTTCTCCTTGATGCCTTCCGCATGCCTCCTTCTCTTCGAGGAGGTCTTGCGCTCTTGTCCTGTCAGTAAGACTTGTACTTCCTCTTGGGAACTTTCATTGGCACCATCCTTTGTTCAGGGATACCGCGGTGGTTCTCCTTGATGCCTTCCGTGCCTTCCCATGCAACCAAGCGTCTGGGTGCATTTGTCGTGCACCTCTGACTTAGCACTCTTCTGCCCTCTTCAGGGTAACCGTGATTCTGGTGGTCTGTCCAACCACATCTTTGACCTCTTTCTGGTCACCTCTGTTTGGCACGCTTCCGACTGCGTCTTTCGTTTTCTCCACTGGATGCGCTTACTGCGCATTCTGTTCAGTCTTCCGTTCCTGAAACTGTAGCAGCTGTTCCTGTGCTGCTGCGCACTTGCTTGGTGCTATGCTCTCCTTTTTTACATCTACATCAGGATCTGCTTTTTCTTTTGCAGGCTCAGCATGGCCTGGAAGTGTGATGGCAACGAGTTGCCATCTCTCTCCTCCAGATTCTTTGCATTGCTTGCATGATTCCAGCAAGTTCAGAGTTCCTTCACTGTGATTTTCTTACTCACAGCACTCTTCTTGTCATCTGGCACTGGCACTGGTCACAGGCTGTGACAGACAGTCTGCTTTGCTTGCAGGCATGTGCTTTTGCAAAGTCCTTTACCTTCCGTGAGTGTGGAACTGCGCAACGGCCACTAGATGGCAGTGTTGCTTCTCCCTCACCATTTCATGCCTGCTGGTGCCCTTGATTCCTCGCACACGCGGCGCAGGCACTCCAAGCAAGGTAGGTGCTGAGCCTATTTTCACCCTGTTTTTTTATTTTTTTACTCCTTTCAGTGAAGGGCACCGGTGAAATTGTTCCAATAGTGCTCCTTGGGCGTCAAAACAGCTGTACTCACGCTGTGGGCCACACTTCTCTGCTTCTTCGCAGTCGCAGCCGCTCCTGCCGCTGTCTTGCAGTTTCGTGGCCACATCGATGCTCGGGCCTCTCAGTACGCTCTATCCTTTATGTGGCTGCTGGCCACGTGTGCATTAGCCCTGAAGGCGGGGCTTTACGATCCCTGGCGGCACCTCACCATACACGCCGGTGGATGCTCACTGTTCGGGCAGCCATACCTACACCCACGGCTGCTTCCCGGAACACACTTAGGTGTCCCGATGCCGCAGGAGAACTCCGTCTTTACCCCCGTAAGTTATTTTCTCTATTGCATATCGGGAGCAGGGCCCGCGCTGCTCAGCGACCCTTCCGCTTGCTTCTTGCTTTCGGCCACCCACGAGGTGGTCACCAAAGCCTCTTCCACTCACTGTGCTGGGGGGGGGGGGGTGCTTGAGCTGGCACCGGGGACTGCTGGCTCTATTCTGGGCACCACTTTTCTTCCTCGCGGGAGTGGGGTTAGCTACTGGCCCATGGCAAGTGCGCCTGGCCCCTTTTATTGACAGGGTCACATGACTGGTGATGCCTGTGGTGGGTGGGTGTAAAGTGTGTGTTACATTATGGGCAGAACACTAGAACGTATCTAGCCAGACACTACAAGTCTCTACTTACATCCTGACACATTCCATGGGGGCAATGCCTCTAAAACAGAATTTCACACTCAGGCGGAATTTTGGTAGTAAAGGCTGCCTACAACATATGTTGTAGTCAGATGTTGCTCCTACTCTTTGTTCCAGATTGTCTTTGGGGTTAGCACTTTAAAGGGACCTTAATGCTACTGTGGGTGTTTAGTGCACATTCTACTTTGGTTTCCTGAACAGTGGATCGCCATCTATCACATTAAATTTACATGCAAGCAGCAGATTTCTTTGCAGAGGACAGGCTTTCTTGTCTCTCAATATTCAGCTAGAGCTTCTGAATTAATGGAAAAAGCCATTGTACAAAAACATTTTAGAGCATTTTCCTTTCGTGCAGTTTCTAGCTGCGTTAGCAGAAACATGCACGGCACCACTCTTAACCCTGAACTACTTCCAATTACAACAGATGAGTGAAGTGCCCATTATCTTGCCACAAGTGTCAGCCTTTAATAAATATGTGATGTCATAAATCAGGATGAAGACTGCTGTATATAAAATGTTCTTAACTCCTGAGAGGTTCTATTTTCTTTCTTTTGTCTCTGACAATCATTTCCACACATTCCACACATTTTCATGCTTACACTTAGGTTACTTACGTATTACCTGTATGTACTTAATGATAGTTTTAGTGGCATGAAATAAGAGAGGCTACTCAAGTCTTTACAGTATGCACATTCGATCGAGACCCTATCTAGTTTTGTCCCTCATCTTCAGCTTTTTCATAGATTTATTTCATACTACATCCTCCATTTGTAGAATTTACAATCTCTTGAATTTTATTGTGACACATGCCATTCATAGGTATTTATTTTATCATTAGTTTCTTTGAGAGTATCTATATAGTTAGGGCTTTGTTTTGTAAAACAGCAAGTTCTGAATCTAGAACATGCTAAAACAGCATATTCCATCCTACCCAGTAATCCCTGCATTATGTTTTGTAAAATACTTTGATGAATATAATTTTGGTGCTCCTTAAAATACTGGGCATATACATACTTAGGACATGATTCACAAAAGTAAAGTTTTGTGTTAGTTTATGATTTTTGTCCAATTTTTTCAAATCACAAAGGAATTTTATGAGAAGTAGTGTGGCGGGGACTCCGCACATAAAAAGATAGGCAGTCGTAAAAATACTATTCGTAAAAATGATTTGTGGATTGCAAAAAAAAGTAAACTTATACAAAAGTGTAAGTTTACCTTTGTGAATCAAACCCACAAAGTACAAAAGATTCATAATCTAAGTTAAATAGACTATAACACCCTTGAAAAATGATCTATCTATCTATCTATCTATCTATCTATCTATCTATCTATCTATCTATCTATCTATCTATCTATCTATCTATCTATCTATCTATCTATCTATCTATCTATCTATCTATCTATCTATCTATCTATCTATCTATCTATCTATCTATCTATCTATCTATCTATCTATCTATCTATCTATCTATCTATCTATCTACCTATCTATATATATATTCACTAAAAAAAACATAGGTTTCAGGCATGTTATAGTTAGAAATTAGCATTTTGAAAACCTTAGAAATTCACTGAAAAAACCATAGGTTTCAGGGACGTTATAGTTAGTTGGACATTTGACTTAAACAAAACCAGAGAAATTCGCTTGTTATAGTTAGTTGAGCTAACTATAACTCGCGCCCCCGCAATGCACTGCTGATGACGTCACATATTACATCACTCATGACATGGTCAGTGACCTCACTGATGACATCACTGATGACATCTCAAATGACATTACTGATGATATCACTGATGACATCATCCAGTGAATGTGTGTTTTTCTAAAGTTTAAATATGTTTTATAAATATATATATGCCAAGGTGTATTGAAGAATGAATTAGTGTATAAGACTCAGGATGGATGATTAAGTAGGTGTGTGACTAACTATATAAGTGACTAATTAATTGTGTCTTGCTTAATGCATGTGTTAGCGACTGATATAGACATTCACACAGTTTAGGTTGTTAGTTGGTGTGTAAGCAGTTCCATGGTTTGTTTAGCAACTAAATGAGGATCTATATGAGCTATTCATTGCTTGTCTGAGTACCTGAGTGTCTGTGTGGGTGGGTGGGGGGTGTGACTCTCTGCATAGGTGTGTGAATGGCTAATTCACTAGGTATATATGTTCAAGTCTGTATCTGTGAAGGTCTGTATGGCTGAGTGAGTGTGTTTATGAGTGTCTTGGTGAGTGAATGGATGCCTCAGTGGTACATGTGAGTAACTCCATATGTGAAAGGCAGTATATATGAGTGTTGGACTATATAAATGACTGTGTGGAAATGACACAGTTATTGAGGAAAATGTGGAAGAGAATGTAGAACTCACTGTTAGTAAAAATTTTGAAGATGAAATGACAAGATTTACTATCATCTCTAATGAAAGACCAAATATTACTTGGATTTGTTGCCGGAGAAGCCATTATAAAATTCAAACAAGGAATGGTGATCTCTATAAAAAAAAGTGAAAATGAAGATAATTATAAGTGGAAGGATTTTGCAACATATATATTTCTGGAAAATAGTTTTGATTTGGGTGAAGATCAGCGTATTTGTAAATACTGTTATAACAAGTTAGAAGAAAATAGAATGCCAGCTAGAGCTGTACATAATAATTTGGAATTGGTTGATACTCCTGCAGAACGTTCTGATTTAAATACGTATGAGTCTATACTCATTCAATGTGTCCATCCGTTTCAGACCATAGTGCGTATGGAGCCCAAAACAGGTAAATTACCTCCTTCGGATTTACAAAGAGGTTTAAAAGGAAGAGTTGTCTATTTGCCATTGGATTTGAAAAAAATATGGAAACAATTGATGCAGATAGATTGGAAACTGAACCATTAGTTATTCTGGTTAATGGAGTACCAACAAAGAATAAGAAAATTTGGCAGGAGCTGGTAGATGTACGAAAAGTACAAAGAGCAAATTTATATTTGAAAAGAAATAATAAATGGTATGAATCAATTTATATGGATGAAGATGAAGAAGATTTACTAGCAGACACAGGAATACCAACTGGGCAAATTGAAAAAGTGGATAAGTCAAAAGAAGAAGAAATTTATGAACATTTCAGCATACATCCTCTTCATTCTAAAGAAGTTATGGGAAACACTATTGATCTGTTTCAGATGAAAAAAGCACAAGGAACTCCCGTGAGTGTATGGGAGGAGAGCTTGGAAGCTCGTTGTTTTCCCCAGCTGTTTCCTACAGGAAAAGGTGGACGATATGATGAACGTCCAGTACAGATTCCTGCTTCTGAGTATCGGACTACAAGGTTATATGCAGAAGATCCAAGATTTCGTCAAAGTATTCCTTATTTGTTCCATCTTTTATTTGAAAGTGACTTGTCTGCACTATCTTATGCAGTAAATCACATTTTGAAAACTGGAGTACATCTACATAATGTGTCTGCAAAGGATTTTATGAACAAAGTGCAACAGCGAGATGATCATTTGGAATCTCAATTGATTAATTTGATGGCTTGTCAGCGAGGAACTAATGAATATTGGTACCGACGCCATGGAGAATTGAAATGTATGTTACGGAATTTAGGAACTCCTACATGGTTCCTTACCCTAAGCTGTGCTGAGTACGCATGGGATGATTTGCTGGATTTTCTTCGAGAGGCAAATTCAAATATTGAAAACATCCAATACAAGACAGCAGGAGAATTGTGCTCATTGGATCCGGTTAATGTTTGCAGATATTTCAATCATAGATTTGAGGCTATGATGTCCTTCATCTGCAATAAAAAAATCCACCTCTTGGAGAAGTTGTGGATTTCTTTTGGAGAAAAGAGTACCAAGCAAGAGGTGCTCCTCATATTCATATGCTTTTGTGGATCAAGGATGCCCCTAAATTTGGAACAGATTCTGATGATGCAGTTTTATCTTTCATTGAAGAATATGCAACATGTGCTATACCTAAAAGCACAGAAGAAAAAACTTAAAAGAGCAAGTTTTACGTTTCCAAAGTCATCGGTGTGGAAAATACTGTCGACGAAAGTACAAGAGTAAAGATAAATTCTACACAAAATGTCGATTTGGATTTCCACGACCTGTTCTTTCAAAAGGAAGAGTAAACAGTTTTATGTCAGCTGTGCGACATACTATTACAAGAAAATCGCCTAAGAATACCTACAACCTAAGAAGAAAAGAAGAGTCAAAATATATAAATGACTACAACCCAGTCATTTTATCCATGTGGAATGCTAACATGGATATACAGTATGTAGCTGACAATTCTATTGCTGTTGCTCGGTATGTCACATCTTACATCACTAAATCTGAGAAAACAGAATTGAAAGAAATGTGGGAAGAGATTTCTCACGAGAAGACTGTCAGTAAAAAGCTAAACAGTTTCAGTTTAAAGATGTTATCGCATCGAGAAATTGGATCCTACGAATGCTCAGATAGGTTATCATCTGCAAGTCTGTACTCCAAATCCAGAAGAATAATTTGGGTAAGTTTAGGCCTTGCAGGAATGAGAAATCGAGTACTGAAATCTGTTCGAGAAATTGAATATTTAGCAGAGTACGAACCTGAAAGTACAGACATTTTAAGAACAAAAATGTTGGACACATATTACCCACAAAGAAGTCATCATCTTGAGAACATGTGTCTATATGAAGTGCTGCAGAACTACATTTATAAACGGAATACCAACGAAGACATCAACAATGGAAAATATAAAGTCACTGGTGAGGAAGGATGTTTGGTAAAACAAACAAAAGGAAGTTTGATTAATCACCGGAAGCTGAGTTGCGACACTACTGACAAAAAGGAATTTTACTACTTGCCACTTTACAGCTGTTTAAACCATGGAGTTCAGAGGACGAACTACTTGGAGAATTTCAGAGCTATGAAGATTCCTTTAATGCTTGCAAAGATAGCATAGAATGCAGTACTTTCACAACTTATGTTGAAATGTTAAATGAAGAAATTGAACAAGAAGCAACAATTGCAGCTGAAGTAGCTAGAGACAGTTCTCAAAACAGTCAAAGTTCTGGGACGTTCAGTCAAGATCCTCTAGGACAACCAATCGTAGAAAATGAAGCTGCAATAGCCATGACTGAAGTGGAAACAGCTATGACTCAAGCTCAGGAAGATTTAAAAAACTTACCAAATATGGAAGAACAACTGAATGATGAACAACAACAAATTTATGAGGAAGTCAGACAAAAAATTGATCACGGATTACTACATGAAAATAAAGAGTGCTCATGCACATCATTTAAACCAATCAGAATGTATGTGAGTGGACAAGCAGGAACTGGGAAAAGTTTCTTAATTAAAGTAATTAGAAGCTACCTACAGAACAAGACAGATTCAACTTTGTCTTGTGTTGTTACTGCTCCAACTGGGTTAGCAGCGTATAACATAAAAGTAGTTACCTTACATCATTTGCTAATGTTACTAGTAGAGCATGAAAACAAAATACAATACCACAAGCTAACAGAAGAAGCATGTTTTGAAGTTTCAAGAGTATTGAAGAAAATGAAAGTACTCATTATTGATGAGGTAAGCATGGTATCAAACGTAATGCTTGCCTTTGTGCATTTAAGAATGCAGCAAATTCTAAAGACAGACTATGACGTCTTGTTTGGAGGAAAACACGTCATAGTTTTTGGGGATCTTTTGCAGCTCACTCCAGTTAAAGGACAACCAGTATTCCATACACTTACACATGAAGACACGAAAAAGTCATTAGGAAGTATAGGTAATGTGAATATTTGGACATACTTTGAGTATAAAGAACTCATTACCAATATGAGGCAAGCCAATGATGAGGATTATGCAAGTATTCTCAAAGATATCAGAATTGGACTACTCACAGAACATGGAAGAAAAGCTTTACAGAGTCGATTGCTATGTAATGTGTTTCCAACAGAACAAATAGTTCCAGAGAAAATATACAAGAAAATTGCTGAAAAAAATACTGTAATCTGCTTAATGTCAACACTACATGAATGCTCTATATTCAATCAAGAACTTTTGAAATTGGAAAATGAAGAGATTATAAAACTGGAAGCTGTGGATAAAATACAGCATGAAGGAATAACTATTATATTAACAAGCAAATTGACAACTAAATTGGATTCTCTAGAGAAAAACATATCGAAAACAGCTGGTTTGGAAAAGAATCTTTATGTATGTATGAACAGTCGAGTAATTTTAAGACGTAATTTGGATGTAGAAAAAGGTTTAGTGAACGGAGCTATGGGTAAAGTTGTGGGTTTTGTTAATTACCAGAAAAAAGTTGGAATTGAATTTTTAAAAATAAAATTTGATCAGATTGAAGAGGTTAAAGACATTTGTCGTTGTTCAGTTCGTTTCTTGCTTGTGAAAGACTTATATGTACCTAGGAAGCAGTTTCCGTTTTCTCTAGCATATGCTGTAACTATTCACAAATCTCAAGGATTAACTATAGATAGTGCATTTGTAAACATTGGATCTACTGTGTTTAAAGAAGGTATGGCATATGTTGTTTTGTCACGCGTGAAAAAAATATCTGGTTTATTCATGATAGACTTTGATGACTCAAAAGTTAGTGCTGATGCAAACTGTGTAAAGGAGTATAATAGATTAAGAAGAAGCTATGCTCCTCATTAAGGTCAGTATCCTGTGTTTGAAAAATGTGTTGTTTGTCGGAAAAGGAGATTTGAGAATATCTGTAATGAGGATGTACAGAACAGAAAACAAAAAGAGAGTAATGTGACTGCAAGCAAAAAGAAAAAGGACAGTGTTAAAGAGGTTGTTGGTTGTCATTTTGAAAATAGCTCTGGTGTCAACTGCTACGCAAATGTAGTGCTGAATGTTGTATTTTATCTTCAAATTTTGCAAGAGCAGATAGTACTAAATCATGGAAAAAGATTCTGTTCTCTGCTGACTCTCCTTTATGAGAAGCTGAGTAATGATAAAACTAAAATAGAAAGTGCTTCTGATGTTAGAAATCTTTTAGATGAATGTTCTGGATGTACACAGTTTACACAAGATGTCCAGCAAGATGCACAGGAATTTTTAATGTATATGCTTATGGTACTGGAAGATGAAGGGGTAGAAATAGAAAATATATTTGGTGTCTCATATAAATGGGAACATTGTTGTGAAAACTGTATGAACACATGCAGCAGTAATGTTGATTCTGAAAGGTTCATATATTTAACCTTACCAGAGAGTAAATCAGTGACTTTTAGTAAATTAGTTAAAGATGCTAATCACAACATGGAATGTTCTCAATGTAAATCAGATATGTTATCAACGTTATTTTTAAATAAATATGGACAGTATGTAATTTTAATGATGCAACGTTGTAGAGCAGATGGAACTAAATTGGAAACTTTACTAAAGAAGTTTGTAGGAAATCAATTATCAATATCAGGTAAAACTTTTGTTGCAGTTGCAATAATTTTTCATGATGGTCCTTCTATAACTTCTCAATTGATTTTCAAGCAACGTTTGCCTTATGATTTACCAAATTGTTACTTAATTTTTCTAAAACCAAAATTTTAGATACAAATTCCAGCATCTGAAGAAACCATTATTTCAATTTTATAGGATTAACATTGGATATTTCACTTAAAAATGATTTTAAAATTACCATTTGGCCTCATGGAAAGGTAAAGGTAACAATTGTGGACTTCTTTGACAGATATTATTTTGGTGTACGTGCTTAAGCAGCAAGATTTACAGACGTTATTTATTGCAAATAGTTATTGTTCTTAGAAGGTATTTTTAATATATTTGTGACATTTCTATCAAGGTATGTTTTAGTGAGGATACATTCAGGGCTTTTTTAAACAATCTTTCAGATTGTTTTTTTTTGCCCGCTGTTAAATGATGAATACAATTGATTTCACAATTTGCAGTGAAATTCAATACATTCTGAAAACAGCAAAAAAAGGGCAAAAAATTGCTTTGTTAAATATGAAAAAACATGTACTGTTTAAGAAAATGTATTGTTGAATATTAATACTTTTTTTCTTTTTTTCAGATCTTGAAAGAAAATTTAGGAAATGTAATCCATTTTACTTGCAATTAAAAAAACAACATTTAAAAATGTGTTTCAATTTAAAACAAAGGTGGAGAACATGGAAAGGGGGCAGGGTAGAGACTTCCTGACCCCCTAGTCTTTGTCAGGTAGTCCCTGAAGGATCACAAAGGGTGAAAAAACGATTAATTTTTTATTTTATTTTTTAAACCGTGCGCGCATGAAAAATAGATTTTAAAAACAAGTTTTTATGTTTAGATTTTAGGTGGCTCTAAAAAGAGCCCTTGTGTTAATGTAGGGGCAGAGGAACAGAAAAACGAAAAAATGAAAAAAACTATGGCCTGGTGCATGAGTGCTGCTCTATCTTTCTCTCAATGAGATCAATACTGGTTTCACCAAGACAAATAAGAGCATGACAGTCAATGTACCGTGTATACAGCCTCCGAAAAAGCAGGGCGTATATCCAGAGGTAAAGAAGTAGGTGAAGGCGTCACCGCAGATGAAGTGCTCGGCTGAGCTGCCAATGATGTGCTCGGCTGAGCTGCTGTGGATGTGCTCGGCTGAGCTGCTGGAGAGTTTTCACTAGCAGCTCGAGCAAAAGCCACAGGATGTACTCCTTCAACGTGCCTTAACATCGTGTGAATGCTAAAAGAGTTGTGATATCATCAGTGATGTCACTGACCATGTCATGAGTGATGTAATATGTGACGTCATCAGCAGTGGATTGCGGGCGCGCGACTTATAGTTAGCTGAACTAACTATAACGGGGGAATTTCAATGGTTTTGTACGAGTGAAATTTCCAGCTAACTATAACGTGTGTGAAACCTATGGTTTTTTCAGTGAATATATATATATATATAATATATCCAACAGCGCAGTCCAACCTTTGGTTTTATCAGTGAATATATATATCAAGGCTCTCCGGAGTCGAAACGCGTAATGGCCGACAGAGCTTGGGGAAAATAAATCAGATTCTGTGCACTCGGTTGTGGTCCGTGCTCCATTTTTCAGAAATTGCAGCAGTTGTGCAGTGGAGTTCTCAGTATATATATATATATATATATATATATATATATATATATATATATTCACTGAAAAAACCATAGGTTTCACACAAGTTATAGTTAGCTGTACATTTCACTCGTAAAAAACCAATGAAATTCCCCCGTTATAGTTAGTGCAGGCAACTATAACTCACGCGACCGCAATCCTCTGCTGATGCTAATACTGTATTTAGACACTTATTTGCCCATGTCTTCTTCCATTAAATTTTAGCTACACATATATTACAAATATTTTTTTTTCATAAAGACACATATGTCATCAGCAGAGGATTGCGGTCGCGTGAGTTATAGTTGCCTGCACTAACTATAACGGGGGAATTTCATTGGTTTTTTACGAGTGAAATGTACAGCTAACTATAACTTGTGTGAAACCTATGGTTTTTTCAGTGAATTTGCAAGGTTTTTTAAATGCTAATTCCTAACTATAACGTGTGTGAAACCTATGGTTTTTTCAGTGAATTTGTACGGTTTTTTAAATGCTAAGTTAGTTTACGCCATTCGTGGCGTGCGCGCCCAGTTAACGCAGTTCGTTCCGTGCGCGCACGGTGCGTTTCGCGCACCGTGCGCGCACAGTGAGCACGCGGTGCGCTTCGCGCACCGCGCGCCCACTTTACGCAGTTAGTGCCGTGCACACACGGTGGTCATATGATGCACTTCGTTTTGAAAGGTAATATTTTAATTTTTCGTATATTTTATATGCCATGCAATTCTGAAAACACACTTAGAATGCCCACGTTACGTGGGATGGGCCATGTACGCACGATGAGCTTCGCGCACCGTGCGCACATGGGGGACATATTATGCGCTTCGTTGTGAACGTTATTCATTTGTACGTTCCATTTAAAAAAAATTATGCCATGCACAAATGGTGCCCTACGGGCACCATTTACACACAGGGTGGGGAAAGTGTGGATAATTTTTTTTTTAATAAACTTTTTACCGTACGCGTACGGTAAGCGTAATCGGCGATTTTTCGAAAAAAAATAAATTTGTTTTTTTGGCCTTGGGGGTTGTTTGGGGACACATATATGGATGCTGGGTGTTTAAGAACTGAATATACTCCCCCTGTTGATGTTTTTTGTCTTGGTTTTTGCAGCCCCCCTCAGAGTGCGAGAGAGAAAATGGCGGCCGCCGCTTCCTGGTTTCGACCGATTCGAATGTTTACTTAGATCGAACAGCCAATCAGAATCGCGCTCGCGCACGTCACCGTACGCGTATGGTAAGCGCACCGTAAGCGCACCGTAAGCGCACCGTAAGCTGGCTCAGATATATATATTGATTTAAAGGCTATTTTCTCAGAATCTACTGAGCAGATTTACACCAAACCTACAAAAGGCACTTCCTTGACCTGTAGACTACCTCTCTGCCAAATTTCAAGGAACTCTGTTCAGCCGTTCGGGCTGTGGCTGTGTCTAAAGGTCCTATGGAAAAATGCATGGGAAAAACGCGTTTTGGGACCCCACTTTTATCTCAGCCCCCGCTTGACGAATCCCCCCGAGACTTTCAGGGTAGGAGCGGAGCGCAGCGCCCCACCTATTTTGAAAATTTGGCGAGGATTCGTCGACCGGCGCCAAAGTTATTCAAAATAGAATGTTGCAGTTTTCCTATGGAAACAGGGTCCTAACTATAACTACCTACTGGCGACCGCCAGTAGGTAATATATATATATATATATATATATATGTATATATATATATATATATATGTATACTCCTACCACGAGAACCGCCTGTTCTCTGCCGCTCTCAACACGTCGGGTGCGCTGTACACGGAAACAATTCCGTGACAAATCTCCAACAGCGTAGTCCAAGACATACAAAACTGCGCACTTCGGCTCAATTTCCATAAAAAAGATTTATTTATTTTATCTCCTTTAGAAAGTATAAACTAACAAATGCGTTTCAGCGGCCTGGCCTTCGTCAATGTTAGTTACCTCTCGTATGTATTTTTTCACCTTATAACAAGGGCAAACATCATTGGTTGCGAATTCATAACAGCAATCAAGGAGGGACTAAAATACATGGGTGGTTTCTAAATGATACTATGGCAGACATTACGGCACATTCCATATTACCTTTAGCCATTGGGCATTTTACTCTCAAATTTCATATAAAGACTCCAAATCATAGCATTATTCAAGTGTGAGTCTAAAAATAAAATAACATGGGATTCAATTCAATTAACATCCTAGCAGTTCATGTTGGTTGATCATGAATCTCCATTGCTGGTTCGTGCAGACATTGCAGCCTCTGATGCCATTCTCCTATAAATATCATTATTTTTACACAATTGTGGTTTCACAATTTACAAAATCACGCCCTGATTGGGCCCTCATTAGGTGGCAATGAAGGAAATACGTTATCCAACAAATGGCTCATCCTCCCTGATTCGTGAATACGAAAAAAAAATCAAAAAGACATTTGTGTCAGGAAAGTTTTTACTTTCCTGACACAACTGTCTTTTTGAAAAGAAATTGCAGGAAAAATCATCTCAAGTGAGTCCGGTTTACATAGTGCCATTTATAACTGCTGATTTTTTACAAGACGGACTCACTTGAGATTATTGTTCCGGCACTACAAGAACCACAAGGCTGTGAGAATGGCCACACCCACTGAGGCTCTTGGAAATCAAAAGGTGTGCGGAAATGCTGTCTTGTGTTAGCAGAATGCCATTGAAGAAGGGAACGGATTAACAAAACGCATCTGGCTGGGGAAATATGAGATGATTGTTACTTTGTGGTTACCTCCATGCAGCTGCCATTAATAAATAAGATGAATTATAATACCTACCTGGAGGCTTCTTCAATTGGGGCTACCTTTTGTTGTTGGAGATATGTATATATATATATGTATAGGTTTCAGGGGTGTTATAGTTAGCTGGACTTTTCACTTGTACAAAACCATTGAAATTCCCCCGTTATAGTTAGTTCAGCTAACTATAACTCGCGCGCCCGCAATGCACTGCTGATGACGTCACATATTACATCACTCATGACATGGTCAGTGACATCACTCATGACATCACTGATGACATCTCAAATGAAATCACTGATGACATCACTGATGACATCATCCAGTGAATGTGTGTTTTTCTGAAAATTAAATATGTTTTATATATGTATATCTCAAGGTCGATGGAAGAATAAATGGGTATATAAGTGTCTAAATGGATGATTTGTTTTTGAAAAATTGATTGTGTAACTGACTGATTAAGTGTATCATAGTGAATACTTGGCTTAGTGAGTAATGTTTAAATATGTAAATATCTGTATCAGTCTCCCACTTTGTGTATAAGTGGCTGCATGGGTTGGTGAGTAGCTACATGGGTGTCTATATAGGTTATTAGTTGTTTTTTTGAGCATCAGTCTGAGTGTCTGCATGGTTCGGTGGGGGGTATTACGTAGTGCATAGGTGCATGAATGAGTGACTCACTGTTTGTATGTGTTGAAGACAGCATGTGTGCAGGACTGTATGGGTGGATGAGTGTGTGTATGGGTGTGTTAGTGAGTGAATGACTGTCTCAATAGTGTCTTTATGAGTAACTACATATGTTTTAAACTAGTATATGTGACTATTGGTGTATATAAGTGAGTATATGTGAGAGTGAGAGATTGAAAGAGTTCCTGTATGAATAAGTATGTGTTTCTATAAGTGATTGTTTAAAAGACTAAGTATGTGTAAGTTTCCGTAGAAGTAAGTGTGGTGGTGTGTGTATAACTGTATATGCAAGTAAATGTATGTTTGATTCTTTATTAGCATGAGTGACTATGTATGTGAGTAACTCTATGGATGAGTGGCATTGTGTAACAGGATGTATAGGTGTATGAGTACATATGGTGAGTGAGTACATGTATGAGTGACTGTATAGGACTGTTGACGAATGAGTGGATGTGTATGTGGATCTTAGAATTACTGAAGAGGTTGTTGTAACTGGTATTGGTATGTCCATTGTTTTGAAAATTTTAGTGTCTATTTTTGAATGTGTGTATCAAAGGTTATATTAGGGTGAGAGGTGGTCTGCCACTCTATCACAAGGATGATGTCATCAGTGATGTCATCAGTGATGTCATTTGAGATGTCATCAGTGATGTCATGAGTGATGTCACTGACCATGTCATGAGTGATGCAATATGTGACGTCATCAGTAGTGCATTGCGGGCGCGCGAGTTATAGTTAGCTGAACTAACTATAACGGGGGAATTTCAATGGTTTTGTACAAGTGAAAAGTCCAGCTAACTATAACACCCCTGAAACCTATGGTTTTTTCAGTGAATTTCTGAGGTTTTTTAAATGCTAATTCCTAACTATAACGTGCCTGAAACCTATGTTTTTTTCTGTGATTTTCAAAGGTTTTTTAAATGCTAGTTTCTAACTATGCCTACAGAGATAGGACATGTGAAGAAAGAAGAAAAAATGCACAGAAAGAAAAAAAAGAAGTGCAGAAAGAAGCAACAGAAGTCCTCAAAGATGAAGAAAAGTGCAGGAAGAAGGATAACGTGCAGAAAGAACAAAGAGAAGAGCAGAAAAAGCCTTGTTGCAAAATCATCCTGTACCCTCAACTTTTTCAGATGGATACTGGTGGTAACTGAGTCTGACTAACCAGTCCTAGAGCCAGTGCTATGTTAAAAGACACTTAGAATACAGTGAAAACACCTACATACACTAGGGAACATTATGCGTTGGGGTCCCCCTGTGATTAGCATGACCTCCTCTGTAAGCCTGTGGAAATGTGGATTTTCCTGATTCGTTATGTCCCCTATCTTGGACCCCAACGGTTCTATGTGCATGTCACAAGTACATGTATGTTCCCTCCAGTTCCAGTTTCCAAAACGCAAACATATGTGCGTCCACCGTCAACATGTTCTCTGTCAGATCCGCCATCAATGGGCTGGATATTCGATTCCTAAGTATGAAAGGCCACCGACTTTATATGGCTAAGTTACTCCATTTTTACAGTTCAGGCAAGTAGGCCCGATTCTGTCCTCAAAGCCTTCCCTGCTCTCTGTCTCTGACAGCTTCAGCTTGAGCTCGCATCTGTATCCATGAACTTTGTCCTACTCCCTGTGCAGCTAACGGTGCCTGCCTCGGCCAGTTTTGCCTGCCTGCCAAGAAGCTGTATTTCACCTTCGAATTATCTACTTTGCTCTTCAGCCGATGCATTCCTGTCTAGTGATTTAGGTAAACATTTCCTTTAGCTCACAAGCAAAGGACTCGGCCTTTCCGTCCTCCTGCAAGTAATTCATAGCCCTGTTGCCATGGAAAGTTTTCTGCCCCTCGCATCTCATATAGACACTTAGACGCTTGTACACGCACACACAGTCAGTATAGAATAGATTCTGTCCGAGAGTCTTTTCTTGTGGATAACATAGTTCTCTAAACATAGGATGTTAGATATGATTTGGGATTAGGTTGACTTGACCCCCCAGACTTCTCGTCTCCACATGTAGAGCTAAATGTCAAGTCCCCTTCACCCCCTAGTTGCACGTCAATCACACGTCATGCTGCTGCGCGCGCATCTATGTTAAGTATTATCTTATAGATCCACCTATGCATGATAATCAGAGCCAATCATGTTTCTTTCTGCTCCTTATTACGCCTAGTTTCGATTACGTACCACTATGTCATTCCTCTTATCAATTGTTACGCCTTTTGCATTCGTTTCATTGTAATGTATGACCTATAAAAGTTACTTCTTGTCAATAAAGTATTGTACTTCACTTCCTGAACCCTCATGGTGACGGAACCTGAAGGCCGCCACTCGAGTCGGCCATTTTGGAATAAAGCCCATTCAGAAAATCTCTTATACCACGGATTCTGCCTCTTGTTATTCTGAGCTATTTTACTTTATTTTAGATTCCGTATGAAATTCAGTCAAGGTAAAAAGAATATTTACCACATAATGGCGCCCGAACAGGGACACTTTCTCATCTCACGCGCCGTCGGTGCGTTGCAGGCCCGGTCTCCTGCCACAGCTGGACGGACCATAAACGCGTACCAGCAGGATTTCCTGTAAGCTCCCTCCGGTCAAGCAGGGGCGACTGAGGCTGCGATCAACCCAGACGAGGCGGTGAGAAGTGCGAAGTATCCCGACCAGAGCCTAGCTGAGAGAGCAAGATCCGAGGTATACAGAGGCCCACCAGGTTTTCGAAATCCCGATGTCCAGAGGGTCCGCTATCCGCAGTCATCGAGTCCCGTCCATTCTCTGAGGCCTTCCGTTTCAAGGAGCTACCCGGTGAGTACCATCGCCGGGGAGGCGTGTTGACGCGCACATAGGTTGTGCCGGTCAAGACGGATTTGGGTACACAAATCCGGTCTGCACTGTTTAGCAGTGTATATGTACTGTTTAGCAGTATATCAAGTATTCCGAAGTATCTAGTTATTGTCAAGAATTCTGCTTGGTGATTAGTTATGCAGACTGTCATCATTGTTGGTCATTTTTAAAGGTTAAAATGTTTAATGTTTAATGTTTAATGTGTTAAAAATGTCCTACATATTGTGGTATGAATGATTGTTCATTGTTGTGCTTTTTTTTGTATTAAGTGTGTTCAAGATTAAGTATCAGATCAGTTGTCAATATGCCGCTCTTTTCGAAGTTAAGACAGATTACTACTAGAAAAGGGGTGCTTGAAGAAGCAGTTCCTATTCCTCCTAGGGACACTCCAGGGCATTTTATGTATCACAAGCATGGCTTAGATGCCATATTGTTTCTTGATCTATGGGTAGATTATACCAAGGGATTGCCGGAAAGTCAAAGGTGGCCCGCAGCGGGAACCTGGGATGCAGAGTGCATCATGAAAGTGGAGGAAGAGTTATGGAAAAGAAAAGTCAGACAGTCACAGAAAGACGCTGTTGAGTTATGGCGTAAAGAATCTCATAGACGTACAGAAAAAGCACGTAGACAAGAAGAGAGGAGTAAAGAGAGTTCAAAGGAAGTTCAAGAAAATATATTAATTGAGGAAGGTATCCGAGTGAAATCAGAACAAGTAGATAGACAAAGAAACGCTCTTATGAGTGGTATGTATCCTCTCCTAGCCGAAGGACTACCTAAGGCTGTTCCAGAGATGCCAAAAGACTTGCCACCCCCATTATTTCCAATTAAGGTACATCCAAAAGGGCATCCCAGAACCGCAGAAGATGTTTTTCTTTCCTCATATCTAGATGACGCAGCTCCCGAGTATGCTAACCCCACACCACATAGACCGTCTGGCGGAGGGGTTCAACGTCAGGATCAGGTATCTGTCCCCGTGCAACAGCAAGTCCCGACACGAGCTCCGGCAAGCACATCTGTTTCCGCATCTGTCCCCGCAATAGATTCTACAGTGGTATCGACACCTATAGTTGCTGTGTCACGTTCGACGAATCCATTCACACCCGACGCCCCTGAAGGGGCCACGGGAGGTGCAAGCAATACTTTTACGCCACCTAGAATAAATAAACTTGTTTTTCAAGAATCAGCGCATTCACGTACACCCAAATTCGTAAGTGAACGTACGCTTAAGGAACTCCTTATAGATTGTAGATATGACCCGGTGGTCGGTAAAGAGGACGAAATGGTCCTGGCATCATTACGTATCAGACGAGCCGCAGAGTATTTAGCGAGGTTACCAGGAATGACTACGCATCTAGATAACATATATCATTTTGTCCAAACAGGGCGAGACCCAGAATGTATTAACAGAGCTATGGAATTCCAGAAAGTAGAGATACAGGGGGAACTGTTACGTTTCCTCATAAACTGTGTGATCAGAAATCAAGACCGTCCGGGGGTAGACCCGAATACAATGCTTATTCTTACAAGATGGAGCCAGAATATATCAGAAGGGAGACACGATAAGAAAAACTGTATAATAGCCATGTGCCGAAAAATCCGTAGAGAAATAGAACGTATTCACGAAGAAAGATTGGAAACAGACGAGTTCGAGCAAGATGAAGTATCCGAATCAGGGAATTCCACAAGACAGTCAGAAACCATAGCATACGTAGGCAGAGGAAGATCCTGTGATAATACTAGATGCTTTTCTGATCCCATACACTCAGAATGTCCAAATAATAGCAGAACGTATCCGACGCCTGTAATAAATTTAAAGTCTCCTGAACATTTGTTCCAAGCCGCAGATAAACTACTACGAGAACGAAGGGGTTACCACCTCCTCGATTCCATGGATGAGCAAGAATTGGCCAGATCAGCCGTTCACTGGATTGACAGTCCTGGAAAATACGGTGATAAGACCGTAGCACACACGTTTTTTAACCTTAGTGCAGATGAACAACGTTTAGCTGGAATCTATATGATTCAGCAACTCCTTATACTATATAAGAGCCAACATGCTGACCCTGGTCCTTTACCTGATATATTAACGGAACTACTCACGAACAGATGGAAAGGTTCTAGTAACAAGTTAATTAAAGAAATATTAGTGTCACGTAAACAGTATGTCCTTTTTGTAAGTCCGGATTCTTTCTCGCTGCCCCGCAGAGAAAGAACGCCGTATTATATGGATAGACAAAATCCCTTACGAGAAGTGCACCCAATAAAAGGCGAAGACAATGAGTTTCACCGTGTATTTGTATACACACCCATATCAAAAATTGAATTGTTAGAGATGAAGAAAGTAGTACCAAGTCATGACAAAGACCCAGCGGGTTTCCATCGAGAAATTAAGGACATGTTGCTGATGGGAGAGTATACCTATCCTGATATTATGACGATATTAAAGGTGCTCTTACCTGCTGGCATTTATGAAAAACTGAAAGAAAAAGAGTGGGAAGTGGGAGACCAAAAGATAGATTGGACAGCATTAGAGACGGAAGAAAAGGCCCGAGCTGCAGGTTCAGGGCTCGGGGATAAAGTCAAAGCATTACCAGGTTTACTAGTACAAGTACTGCCACGTTTATTAACTACGAAAAAGGAAGATTGGGGTGCAATCACGGCCTGTAAACAAAAGCATGATGAAGACACAAGTGACTATTATGCCCGATTTGAAAAATGTTTTGGAATAAATAGTGGTATAAAAACAAGTAGTGAGTCGTATCCACATTTATTTGTGACAAAATTAGTAGAAAATGCTTTACCTCCAGTAAAGAATAGAATATTGAAATTCGAGAGTACCTGGCAAAGTAACACTCCGTCACAAATGCTACAAATGTTACAGTATCATCACAATAGAATTAGAGATGAACAAGAACACGAACAAAGACGTATGAAAGATACAAAAATGAAAATGCTAGTGTCTCAGACAGTACCGGCTGAAGGACATAAAAAGGGTATGACACATTCCGATTCAGCAGGACCGGTAAAAGGGACATGCAATTATTGCAAAAAGCCAGGTCATTACGTACACGATTGTCCAGTTTTAAAACATAATATCGCCATAGGTAAAACACAAGAAAGATCACGGCCACTCAGACAAGATCAGAATGAACAAGGAACTATGCCGCATTCCCAGGCCATGCCAGCCGCACAACAGCCAATACAGTTTGTGCCAGCTGCACCACCGTTGCCTGTTACTGCCACACAAACCACAACACGACAAATGTATCAGACTGCACAGTATGAATATCCTGAGTATCAGCGTTACGCATGAACCAGCCTAGAGAGGGAAGTTGACTTACCGCTTATCGAGATTCCTGTAGATCAAGAAGGACCTTATGTACATAGTGAATTATTAGGTCAAGATAGAAAATTCTTACTCGATACAGGGGCAAGTCGAACAACTATAAAACGTAGTGAAGTTCCAGGGGCACCCCTCTCAGGCTCTCAAAATGTTTCCCTTGGTTTTTCAGGAAAACCTATTGTTAATGAAGTATCACAGCCTCTTCCACTTACGATAGGACCTTTGACACGAACTACAGATTTATTGCTTACTAAATCATGCCCAGAAAATCTGTTAGGAATTAAAACTCTGAAAGCCCTAGGAGCCATAATATGTTGTTCTCCGGGAGGAATAAGGTTGTTTTTACGTGATTTTAAAGGTCACTATGTGTCTAGAGACATGGATCCCCGACTACAGACTTTACCAGCACATCTATGGGCACAAGGCCCTACTGATGTTGGTTGCATGAACATTACACCATACCGAGTTACACTCAAGGCAGGAGTGGTATTACCACGATTGCGACAATACAAGTTACCGCAAGATGCTGTAGTGGCTTTGCTGAAAATCATTGATGAGTTAATTGCCCAAGGAGTAGTTGTAGAAACAGACTCCAATGTATGTAATTCGCCGATAATTCCGATTCTTAAACGAACTGACCCTACTGCTCCGCCAGTATACCGATTGGTTATTGATTTGCGTGAACTAAACAAGTGCATTGTGCCACAATTTCCTGTGGTCCCCGATATATCATCATTATTGACAGCAATTGATTCCGAAGCAACATTCTTTACTGTAATTGATCTCAAGAATGCCTTTTTTAGCGTCCCAATAGATCCGGAAAGCCAATATTTGTTCGGATTCAGTTTAAATGGGCGCAGCTTTAAATTCTCACGCGCTCCCCAAGGATTCACAGAAAGCCCCAGCATCTACAGCCAAGCACTGAAACGAGAACTTGACAGTATCCACATGCCAGTCAACACTGCACTGCTTCAATATGTCGATGATCTGCTGATCACCGCGAGAAGCGAACCTGAATGTGAAAAGGCTTCTCTAACAGTTTTACATTTTCTAGCCGACAAGGGGCACAAGGTGTCTCCTTCTAAGCTGCAATTCTGTGTCCAGCGAGTTATTTATCTTGGTCACTCGCTGTCCAAGGAGGGAAGGCAGCTTACACCAGATCGCATCCAGTTAATTGCTAACATGTCAATACCCCAGACACAAAAGGAGGTGCGGGCTTTCATAGGCCTCACTTCATATTGTAGGCAGTGGATCCCTCAGTACGCATTTCTAGCAAAACCACTCATTCAGTTAACCACACAGGAGGCAGCCACATCGACTGTTCTCCCTTGGACTCAGGAACATACACAAGCTTTTGAAAGCCTAAAGGAAGCTTTATGCCAAGCACCTGTTTTAGCAACACCATGTTATAGCAAACATTTTACACTCTTTGTTACAGAACGCGAAGGTACTGCTTTGTCAGTACTCACTCAGGATCAAGCAGGATCACGCAAGCCATGTGCTTATTTTTCCAGTACATTAGATCCCGTAGCTCAGGCTTTGCCCGCGTGCCTGAAATCAGTGGCAGCAACAGCTTTAGCAATCAGACAAAGCGATGCCATAGTGTTAGGACATCCATTGACAGTACAAGTACCACATGCAGTAGAAGTTCTTGTGAACCGAACACAAACACAACACTTGACCATAGCAAGACTTACCGGTTATGAACTGACATTGTTTCAGCCACACATAGAGATCCGACGGTGTAATACATTGAATCCTGCTACACTATTACCTGTAATTGGAACAGACCCACTAGCTCATGATTGTGTTGAAATTATTGAAATAAAGACGAAACCTAGACAAGACTTAACAGACGTTCCATTGTTAGATCCAGACCTGACGTTGTATGTAGATGGATCGTGCATGAGAGCAAGTACAGGAGACTTAGTGGCCGCGTATGCAGTCACAACAGACACTGAAGTTATTGAGACAAATTGTATAGATACTTTGTCAGCCCAAGCAGCAGAACTTATTGCTCTAACACAAGCCTGTATTCAAGCCACAAATAAGAAAGTTAATGTATACACTGACTCACGTTATGCATTCGGAGTTGTACACGACTTCGGCGTGCTGTGGCGAGAGAGAGGTTATTTAACCTCCCATGGTGCCCACATTCAGCACGGAACCCTCATTCATGCCTTGTTAGACGCAATACATCTACCAACTGCCATATCGATTATGAAATGTAAAGCACACACGAAGGTTACTGATATCATTTCTCAAGGCAATGATTTAGCTGACAGAACAGCTAAACAGACTGCTCAGAATCGCACATTAGACATGACAAAGCCAATAGTTCAGACACCAACACAGTGTATGACAATTAAGGATCCCGCACTTGACGTAATTGACATACAGACACATGCTACTGCAGAAGAATTAAAGAAATGGACTGAACTAGGAGGGATCCAGACAGATCAGGGATGGATGACGAAGGAGAAATCTGTATGGTTTCTTCCTGACTCTATGGTCCAAGCCATTATAGCTACAATTCACAGCCCAGCGCATTTAGGAGAGAAAGCTATGCTAGATAGCATTCAACACATTTGGTTCAACAAACATTTACGAGCAGCAGCTAAACAAAAAGTCCGTACCTGTATGATATGTTGTCAGTTCAACCCAGGAAAAAGTGTTCCCGTAGAACAGGGTGGATTCCAGACTCCTGATCATCCTTTTGAAGTGCTCCAAATGGATTATATCCAGATGGAACGATGTCGAGGATTCAAATATGTTCTGGTAGTTGTCTGCGCTCTCTCCCGATGGACTGAGGCGTACCCAGTATCAGATTACACGGCCCCGACTACTGCCAAACAGTTAGTTCGAGAATTCTTCCCGCGGTACGGTTTACCACGTGTTGTATATTCAGATAACGGCCAGCCTTTCTCATCCGAATTAATGAAACATGTCTCACTTTTGTTGGGATATCAGTGGAAATTCCACTGTGTCCGACACCCCGAGGCAGCAGGTCTCGTGGAACGACATAATCAAATTTTGAAAATCAGATTGTCTAAAATATGTAAGGAGAAAGGTGTTGACTGGATAGTAGCATTACCAGTTGCACTATTTTACATAAGAATGGTAGCACACTCTCGAACAGGGCTATCCCCGTATGAGGTGATCTTCGGAAGGCCACCAAATATGTGGGGGACGCCTATACCACGTAAAATAACTGATGTTAATTGTAATATGCTGACAGATTACTTGGCTTCCTTGATGTCTGCACTACAATCTTGTCGTTCACAGGTAGCTGCAGCTTTTCCTGACAACACTGAGGTGAAACCCCATGACGTTGCTCCGGGGGATCTGGTGTTTGTAAGAAATTTTGATCGGAAGACCCAGTTGGAGCCCAGGTGGAAAGCACCGAAGCTAGTCCTGCTGACCACAAGAACAGCCGTGAAAGTTGAGGGCCGCAAGGGCTGGATACATTCCAGCCACATTAAGAAATTTCATGGACTATCCTCGGATATAGACACTGTGCCCTGCACTCCCTCACAGACTGATTCAAAACTTCCTTTTGTTGAACAGAATGACTCTCAGTGCTATAAATTAAAGCTTAGGCCCAAACAGTCGAGCAATTTGATTGTTTAAGTCCTCTCCAAGGTGAAGCGGTTGAATTGTCTCCGACATGTATCCCTTGGACCTGAGTAGAGAAAATACCCGAGAAATGTTGAAACGACAGGCGTATTGTAAATCACTGCGTAGCTACTGTATGAGGACATTATTAATTTTGTTTTTATTGAGTGTTTTAATAATTATTACGAGTGTGATTTTGCACATATATCATCCTATTTCTAGACATGTTTATAATGTTGCTGCTGAACATTCTTTTAGTGACCTACCGCCACATGAATTATCTTATAGACTTGCGCTGCGCAATAACACCTTCATTAGTATGTTACATCATTCCCATCAGACTAGTAATGCCACCAATTGTTGGGTGTGTGGCCGACTCCCTCCCTATCAGAATAACAAAGGAGTTCTGCCTTTCTTTCCACATCCGTTCACACACAATGGCTCCTGTGGAGCATGGTTTAGTTTACTAAATTCCATAGACCCAGACACAGCAGTTTATCAACAACATTGGATATGGGGAAATCTGAATCTAGTTTTATTCAAAGTCTGTCATCCTAATAAGGAGGGTCACCCCAGTAGAACAGGAACTGATCTAGAAAATGAAGTGTATAAATTAGGTAATTTTACACCTAATCTTATGATTCTGAATGTCAAATCCGAAGTTGAACTAATTCTGCCCACTATGTCAGTATTTCCAGTTAAGGGTGAATTATGTGTAAGAAAAGTTGGTTCCATACATATGGGCCATAGCCAATGCGTTACTACAGTAGAATATAGTGATCAAGGTAAATCTTCATTTAGAGCTTCTCGCCATTCTTACTTTATATGTGGTCAGACGGCATATATGCGTCTGCCTCTAGATTGGGATGGTACCTGTTACATAGCATTCCTTCTGCCACCTGTTTTCCTAGCTCCACCTGATTATTATCGGAATGTTCATTTAGTACACAATAGAGAGCGAAGAGATCTCCCAGTTGTCGATTATACTGAGACGGCATGGGACAAGTATGTAGATTTCAATAAAGGCATCTTTCCCTATATAGGTACAATATCAAATAGTAAGCTGATACGCAGACTAACCAAGACTCTTGAAGCTGTAGTAAACGAGACTATAGCCGCCCTAGGCAATCTGACAGAGGAACAATCAGTGATGAGAATTGTTGTTCTCCAGAATCGTCTTGTCCTTGACGTCATCCTGGCCGATAGGGGCGGAGCTTGCAGGGTCATCGGATCCAGCTGCTGCATATTCATACCAGAAAATTCGCCATCTGTATATAAAGCTATAACGCGCCTTCATAAGATTGTGAGCCAGATACACGAGAATCCAGGCACTTGGACGTGGTCCGGGTGGTTTTGGAGTGTAATATCAGCCTGGGGATGGAGAGTTCTATCGTTCCTAGGTATTGGCCTTCTTATGCTCTTCAGTTGTTGTTTATGCCTGCAATGTGGACCAGCGATTTGTGGTCTGTGTGCCACATCATGCATTCCATATCAAAGTTCTCGTTCAGAATGCCGGAAGAAGAAGGAAGAAGAAATGATGCTCCATGAGCAAATCGATGGAATGATGAAGATTGATATCTCTTGAAGGGCAAGTAGGGGACAAGGAGGGAATGTGGAAATGTGGATTTTCCTGATTCGTTATGTCCCCTATCTTGGACCCCAACGGTTCTATGTGCATGTCACAAGTACATGTATGTTCCCTCCAGTTCCAGTTTCCAAAACGCAAACATATGTGCGTCCACCGTCAACATGTTCTCTGTCAGATCCGCCATCAATGGGCTGGATATTCGATTCCTAAGTATGAAAGGCCACCGACTTTATATGGCTAAGTTACTCCATTTTTACAGTTCAGGCAAGTAGGCCCGATTCTGTCCTCAAAGCCTTCCCTGCTCTCTGTCTCTGACAGCTTCAGCTTGAGCTCGCATCTGTATCCATGAACTTTGTCCTACTCCCTGTGCAGCTAACGGTGCCTGCCTCGGCCAGTTTTGCCTGCCTGCCAAGAAGCTGTATTTCACCTTCGAATTATCTACTTTGCTCTTCAGCCGATGCATTCCTGTCTAGTGATTTAGGTAAACATTTCCTTTAGCTCACAAGCAAAGGACTCGGCCTTTCCGTCCTCCTGCAAGTAATTCATAGCCCTGTTGCCATGGAAAGTTTTCTGCCCCTCGCATCTCATATAGACACTTAGACGCTTGTACACGCACACACAGTCAGTATAGAATAGATTCTGTCCGAGAGTCTTTTCTTGTGGATAACATAGTTCTCTAAACATAGGATGTTAGATATGATTTGGGATTAGGTTGACTTGACCCCCCAGACTTCTCGTCTCCACATGTAGAGCTAAATGTCAAGTCCCCTTCACCCCCTAGTTGCACGTCAATCACACGTCATGCTGCTGCGCGCGCATCTATGTTAAGTATTATCTTATAGATCCACCTATGCATGATAATCAGAGCCAATCATGTTTCTTTCTGCTCCTTATTACGCCTAGTTTCGATTACGTACCACTATGTCATTCCTCTTATCAATTGTTACGCCTTTTGCATTCGTTTCATTGTAATGTATGACCTATAAAAGTTACTTCTTGTCAATAAAGTATTGTACTTCACTTCCTGAACCCTCGTGGTGACGGAACCTGAAGGCCGCCACTCGAGTCGGCCATTTTGGAATAAAGCCCATTCAGAAAATCTCTTATACCACGGATTCTGCCTCTTGTTATTCTGAGCTATTTTACTTTATTTTAGATTCCGTATGAAATTCAGTCAAGGTAAAAAGAATATTTACCACAAGCCCCTAGTATATAATAGGGCAGGGGGATTAAAACTTCCTCTTAAAACAGGCCACAGGGCGTTTTTGCACACGTTAACTCAGGCCCCGTCCCCTCCCTTCACCACTGTGTAAACACGCCCTGTGTCCGTTTTTAGTTGGGAGATTAAGTTCATTTGAATCCTGAGGGTCCCTAGGGTCCAACTAGCCCACTAGGTACCTCCAGTAAGTGCCACAGAGCTGCGTTGCAGAGAGGTGTAAAAAGTGGCACGACCTGGACCACCTCTCTGCAATGCAGCTCAGTGGCGCTTACTGGAAGCACTTGGTGGGCTAGTTAGCCCCCAGGGGCCCTCAGTATTGAAGGGAAATTATATCCCCAATTTAAAACGTGCCATAGTGCATGTTTGCACACGTCACCTCAGGCCCCGTCCCCTCCCTTCACCACTGTGTAAACGCGCCCTGTGACTGGTATAAGTTGAGAGATTAAGTCCCTTTGAATCCTAAGGATCCCTAGGGTCAAACTAGACCACTAGGTACCTCCAGTAAGCGCCACAGAGCTGTGTTGCAGAGAGGTGTAAAAAGGGGCTTGGCCCCAGAACACCTGTCTGCAGCGCAGCTCCCTGGCGCATACTGGAGATGCCTGTTGGGCTAGTTGGCCCTCAGGGACCCTCAGTATTGAAGAGGAATTAATTCCCCAACTTACAACTCGCCAGGGGGCGCGTTTGCAGAGTGCTGCAAGGAGGGGGCGTGGCCTCCGGCACGATGCCAGTCTTTTATTTATTTTAATTTTTTAAGAAGGGGGGCTGTGTGTTTCCCCTTCTTATTCTAATTTATTGGCCCTGATGACCCCATCCCCCAGGGCCTGTCTCCTAATTATATTTTTTTGACCCCAATCCCCAGGGCCGGCCACTGTTTTTTATTATTTTAAAAAAATATATATTTATAGACACACCTAGGACATGCTGGACAAACCGTACGTAGCTATCACCATGACGATTTGCGTGATATTCATTAAAAGGCGACTATGCATACAATGAATCCACGTGGAATGTATTTACACCACTAGTGAAGCTCTGACATGTCTGATGCCCTACCGTGCCTAATCCCGATAGACACCCTTGTTGTTTATTTATACAAACATGGGTAGCTATTGACGGGCACATTTAATACACATGCACACCAAGCCATTGAAAGGGGATTCGACAAAAATTCGACCAAAACTATGCAAGAAACCCCCCTCACGGTTAATAAAACACGCATCCACTGCCGGATGTGTAATACTTTTTATTTTACTCTCTGGAAAGGGGACGAACATCACTTGAGAGTCACAGCGCGCTCCTGGCAGAGCCCAATGCTGTGTTACACCCACCATTGCCTGCTGAGTGCCACACACCTCTGTGTTGTATTCCACTAGCTAGTGCATATGCTATGACACTCTCTAGCCCATGTGCACTGTAACACCACCCCGTGAATATGTCATGCCACACTTGTCTTCGCACGGGTTATATTGCCCCATCTAACGTGCCTTCCTCGATGCCTATGTTATAACGCACAGTGCTATGCCATACATATTACAATCTGGGATCCATATCTTTGTCACAGTGCACATGCAACGTTACACTCCCCAGCACATATTTTATATTACAACTTTAGAGACTAGCTAGGTTACACAACACTGCCCTGTGCATATTACACTCCAAGGCGCATATCGCATAGCACGCGCTAGTGCCTGTGCTATCTCGCGCTCTCCAATGAATCTGTAATTGCGCACAATGTATTGCATATTATATTTCACGCCCGGTTCATCTTATATCACACTTTTTGGTGCATAGTTTATACCATACACTATATCTAGATTTCATTTTCAATCGTGCTCTCAGGACTATGTTCTATATAACACTGTGTTCACCTACCCTTTTCACGGGCATTACATTTTGCGATAGGGGGTGGAGGGTCAGGGGGTGTTTCTGCCAAGTGAGCCTGGAGTCACAGTCACATACGTCCTCTTCTTCCTGAATAAAAGTGAGATTATGCTGCATACTTGTTCATATTTTAAGTAGTTCGCACAGACACACATTTTAAAAACAATAAAGTTCCTAATACCCGCCTTCTCTGAACAGTTAGCTTGCTGCCCCATCCCCCTCCTCCCTATCCTCTGTTGTGTGAATCCATAGACTAGCCTCCTCCCTCCTGCCATGCATGGTCTGATGTGCTGCCACTGCCCTCAATTTAGTATGATGTACCAGTCCACTCCTCCTGCCCTCCATTGCCCAATTCTATGCCCCATCATTGACCTCCTGCTTAAACTCTGTGCTTAGCTTGCTGCCCCTATTCTCCTTCCCCCTGCCCTCCGATGTCTTTGTGCATGCCCCTGCTCCATCCTTTTTGCCCACCATGTTCCATGGACATGCCACTCCTATCTACTCTGAGTGTTCTGTTGAGCTGCCACTCCCCTCCCACCTGCCTAGCATTGTCAGACGACTGTAACCTGTCCCTGCCACCTCCACCCTGCCTGTCCACATGCCATGCCCCTATCCTCTTCCTCCTGTCCTACATGGTCCATTGTACTGCCACACCCTTCTGCCCTCCCTGGTCTGTTGTGCTGCAACTGCTCCTCCTGCCTGCCCCGTGCGGTCTGTTGTGAGGCCCCTTCCCCTGAACTTTCTTGTCTGTGCACAGGTCCTGACCCTCCCTTCTATCCTCCACCGTCCTTTGTGCATGCCCCTGCACCCTCCTTCTTGCCCATCATAGCCATTGTGCTGCCACTAACCCTCCCACTTGCCATGCATGGTCTTCTGTGCTGCCATGGCCACTCCCACCTACCCTATGTGGTCAGTTAGATGCCCCTGACCCCCTCCCACCTTCCCTCCATGGTCTGTGTGTATGCCATCACAGTCTCACTGTTGCTCTTCATGGTGTGTCTTGCTTCTAGTGCCCATCCTGCCTGACCTCCATGGCTATCTTGCTGCTCCTGCCCTGCCCCCTTGCCCCCAGCCCTCTGTTTACATGTGCAGACCCCTACTCCCTCCCTCCTGGCTTGTCTGTTCCATTGTAATGCCCCTGATCCGTCCCTCCTGCCCTTTATGGTCTGTTATGCTGCAGCTTTCTCTCCTGTCTGTCCATTATGGTCAGCTAGCTACCATTGCCTCTTGCCCCTCTGTTCTCTGTTGTCCATGTGCATGGCCCTGTCCCCTCCCTCTTGCTTTCTATGGATTGTTGTGCTGCATTCCCGTCCTGCATGCCCTGTGTGGTGTATTGTGCTGCTGCAAACCCTGATGCCTGCCCTGCAGGGTCAGTTTGGTGCACCTCTCCATGTCCCTCCTGTCCTCTGTTATCCAAGTCCATGTCCCTACCCCATTTCCTTCCATGATCCAATGTACCATACTTGCGAACATTTTGAACTTGGAAAGAGGGAGATTTTGAAAAAAAACTGGGGTATTGATTTTCCCCTTTGAGTTACATTGAAAAAGAGGAGATTGTAGACAGGAGACAGATCAAATAAAGCCTATTTCAGCTTAAAAACATTGGACGTTTCCTGGCTGAATCGGGTCTGTTGGCATGTATGGTTGTACTACCATTGCCTCTTCCTTCTGCCCACAATGGTCTATTACATTGCCACAGCCTCTCTTGCAAGTCTTGTATTGTTGGTTTGTTGCCCCTGCCCCCCTTTCCACTTCCCTCCATAGTCTGTTGTGCTGCCAGGGCCCTTCCTGCCTGCTCAGTGTGGTTAAATTGTTGCCTTTGCACCCTCCTACCTGCCTTCAATTTTCAGAGTCCGTGCCCCTGGCCTCTGCCTCTCAACAGTATGAACAACTAGATTGCTAACATTCTATATTTATTACAAAAGTGTGGAACGCCTGAAGTCATCTTGATGTAATCAAAACTGTAATACCTAGAGCATTTCCTTTAGAAATTACATATATGAGAGGGTCTTATTGGTATCAAAATTATGGTTAGTGCTCTAAAAGACTAAAATAAGGACATATTTTCTGAGTTTTCAAATAGCGACAAAGCACTTTTAAATTATTTGTTATCTGTATGTTTTTTTATCCAGTTGACCACTTGATTAAATGTTGCACTTAGGGGAGAGGATGTGGTGTTACTTCCAGAACTGCAGACTTTGCAACTGGGGAACCAGGTTGGAGTTTCTGCTTCAGCTCGACATTCTGTGATTCTGGTCAAATCACTTAGTCTCCCCATGTCTACAACCAAAATGAATTTGTTCTTGTGTGATGTAACCAATGCTCATGTAAAGCACTCCAATACCTGACAAGTCTGCACTATATAACACTGCAAAAACACAAAATAATAAGTGTTTTGCACACTTCTGTCATTGGGCTATATTTGGGCTACATCTAGGTGATTTTGGGCTACATTTGGGCTCTTTTGTCTCCTTTGGCCATCTTGGAAGATTTATTTGTTACGAAGTTTCCTAATTTCCTCATGTACTGCAGTCTCCTCAGTAGGAAATGCTTTCAGTTTTTTACTTTGATTCCATCATGAAGGTATTCAGATATGTCACACATTTGCCATAAATTCTGAATGTTAGCACTCTAGTTGCTCATTAGATCACTGTAGTAAAACTACTGCTCACCAGGGAAAACTGCTGCTGGTATTAAAAGTGCATGTTTCAGCCTGAAATAGAAGAGGATTTGAGAAGTCAAAATGTGCCCTCATTTTCTTTCTTCAGCATTAATCATAATTTCTATGGCAAAATGAACCCCCTCATTGTGTTCCTTTTTAAATTAAATGTTTTAAGTGTTACCAGTTTATTCCAATCAAGATGGCTTCAGGCGTGCCATACTTTTGTCATAATGAAGACAGTAAGCGCTCTAGTTGTTTTTAAGAACACTCTGGGACATTCTGTCATTGGGCTATACTTGGGCTACATCTTGGTGATATTTGGGCTACATTTGGGCTCTTTTGTGTCTGGTGGCCATCTTGGGAGACTTATTTGTTATGAAGTTTCCTAATTTCCTCATTTACTGCAGTCTCCTCAGTAGGAAATACTTTCAGTTTTTTACTTTGATTCCATCAAGAAGGCATTCAGATGTGTCACACATTTGCCAAAAATTCAGAATGTTAGCACTCTTTTTGCTCATTAGATCACTGTAGTAAAGCTACTGCTCACCAGGGAAAACTGCTGCTGGTATTGAAAGTGCATGTTTCAGTCTGCATGTCAGAATTTTTTAATGAAATAGAAGAGGATTTGAGAAGTCACTCAAAATGTGCCCTAATTTTTCTTTCTGCAGCACTAATCATACTTTTTATGGAAAAATGAACCCCCTCATTTTATTCCTTTTTAAATTAAATGTTTTAAGAGTTACCACTTTAATCCAAGCAAGATGGCTTCAGGTGTGCCATACGTTTATCATAAGTAGGACTGTTAGCGCTCTAGTTGTTCTTTGGAACACTCTGGGAAGCTGCAGTAGAACACAACGGAATCAACTGACAGTCTCTGCCCTTGTTGGATGTACATGTTTTACTGGGAATGTCAGACTTCATTCTCACATGACTGAGAAAGATAATGTGAATTTACAGAAAATAAGCTCTCAGTTTAGCTTATAGATCACCTTCCAAACCTCTGTGGGAAAAGCATGAGAAAATATCTTTCTCTCAATCATGATATCCCAGCAGACGGCTTTTTCACATGGTGAAATCACCTTAGAACATACCACAATTCCTAAAATGAGTATGGTACCATCAACAAATGATTTATAATGTAACTAAAGTCTTAAAACCTTCTATTAACTGCAATGCTTTTTAATGAGGTGCTATCATGTATATTGGTCCCAAGATGGCTGCCAACACTTCTTGGATGAAGTGCTGACAGCCAATCAGATCTCAGGATGAGATGTGTGGTTAGGCTCCGCCCACATATATATATGATTTTACTTTTGATTTTCTCAGGAACTACTGAACAGATTGACACCAGACCTGCAAAAGGCATATCCCTGACCTGAGTACTACCTCTTTGCCAGATTTCAAGTAATTCTGTTCAGCCGTTTGGGCTGTACCTTGGACTAAAGGTCCCTATGGAAAATTGCATGGGGAAAACGCGTTTTGGGACCCCCCTTTTTTCTCAGCCCCCGCTTGACGAATCCCCCCGAGACTTTCAGGGTAGGAGCGGAGCGGAGCGCCCCACCTATTTTGAAAATTTGGCGGGGATTCATCAACCGGCGCCAAAGTTATTCCAAATAGAATGTTGCAGATTTCCTATGGAAACACGGTCCTAACAATAACTATCTACTGGCGAACGCCAGTAGATAATATATATACACACATATCTTGTTCACATACACACACACAACACACATACAAACACACACACACATATATATGTATTTGTGTTAGTGTGTGTCTGTATGTGAACAAGATCGTGTTTCAGTCAAAATGAGTCACAAGCCATTTTCTAGAGTAAACCCACAAGCAATCACAACAGCCTCAGAGTGCATCTTTGCTTTTGAGACATTTTATTCTTCAATTGTGTGTTGAGCGTCGTTGCCGAAACTCGAATCCGGTTCCCCAGCTTCGAGGTCGACCACTCAACTGTAAGGCTACATCCTCACCCCTAATGCTAATTTAAATGCTATTAAAGACCAAGTCAAAAGGTGTGTCACCAAGAACTTTCTTTACTGTGGCCCTGGAAATCGGTAGCACTTCTCTCTTGGACTATTTCATTTTATAAACAACAAAAAGTGAGAAATATCTACTAAGGACATAACTGTTGGTATCAAGGATGCCATCAACAAGATGTTGGCAGCATAGAATAAGATCTTCCGATATCCGGGGGGTGCTGCAATATCTTTCACTAGCGGATCTTAGTGGTTGAGTGTTCTTGGGCCGGTAAAAAGAGTAGGGACAGCAAAACTGCCCTGTCTTGTACCATTGAATAGTTACAATGCCATCACACACCCATACACTGTGGAAATCAGATCTGTGTAAAGATATCATACTTCCAGAGTAAGTCATCAACTAGTCCAGTTCTCTCCAACTTTCACAAAAGGTAGCCTCATTCCACCATGTTGCAGGCCTTTTTGGCATCCACGGATAAGCCACTTTCTCAGCATGATCATCTCACATCTGCTACAACAGGTCTGCGGTCATCTTACAATGTCTTCTGAGGACCTACCCGGTACCTAAACTACCAGAGTGGGGAGTTAATGGTCAAGATAAGCAGCAGTGATATTGGTAAATAAGAAGGGCAGTCTAGGGGATCCCTGTAAGGTTTAGAGAATCAAGGTTTCTAATGTTGCATTCCAATTGTAAACAGATATTCTGTTCCATTAATTTGAAGGCATTGCATATTAACTTTGCTATTCTGTTTTTTTTGGTTTTGTAGAACTTAAATAGAAAGTCATTATCACCTAGTGCCTTAGCCAAGCACATATTGCCAATTTCTTTCCCAGTTTCCTTTTCAGAAATACTACCTCTTAGAAATTTTTGGTTCCATGGTGAGTCTTAAGAGGGAGCCAACTGAGAAACACCTCTCTTCTAATGACCTGCATTGGTAGATTCACATTGGCCTCTGGAAAATGTATTAACCAAAGCAAAACATCTAATGGGTGAGTCAGCAGGTCTTCTTGGTCATTGCCAATTGCTGGAACGCCTGACATAGATTTCCTCTGATTGAGTTGCAGTGCTAGCCACCCAGGTCCCCCCCCTCAGTTCATAATGATTCCACCGCTGTAACACATAGCCTTCATTCTTAGAGAAAAGGTGTTTATCTCATATTTAGCACTGATCAAGTCCTATAAAAGTAATCGACTTGGTGTGGTATTATAGTGATCCAGCGCAAAGCCTGGAAAAGAAAGAGCACATTTATAGCTATCCTCCCTGCGTCACAGACCCGTCGTCACACTAACTCATTTACACACGCATTCATTGGTGGGGACCATCACACCAACACTCACACTTTCTCTCACAGGTCTGCACACAGGTGGAGGGATGAGGCGCTGGACATGTGGGAGGGGGTACCTTATAACCTATAGGGAAAGAAAAGTTATCTTACAGAATATACATTAATATTCGTCACCTCTAGATTCCTAATCCCAAACATCAAGGCACTCCACCCACTTGGCCGATGGACCAATTAGTTGGATTGATTGATGGTGATTTAGAACCAGCTAAAACACATTTAAGACTCAGAATCCTTTATTCTCTTTAACAAAAAACCACAAATTCATAAATTCTATTAATCAATATTTGTTTATCTTAAATTTCATTGCAAATAATATTAGTATTTGTTTCATCAAAGTTTTAGAATTTTCTAGATTCATTTATTTAAATCGCAGGTCATTATATTTACCTATTCTGGCTATCTGGATTTTCTCTAATTCATTGGCTCTGCATAACCAAATTAGCCGTTAGATCGTCCAAATAAGCAGGCCAAAGCTTAAGGTCCAAAAGTTCTTTGCTCAGCACGTCACAGTCCCAAAGATCGCCAAAGGACCAGAAGTCGTGCAAGCATCAGTCATCGCCTGTAGGGTCAAAGAGGGTATGCAGTCATAGTAACCGCCGAATGCCTCGATATCGAACGAATGTCCAACTCATCCCTATTCTACTACTCTTTTTATAATAAATTTCAGGATAACATGAAACAATTTTAGGTGGAGAAAGTCTATGATTGGCTAATTGAAAACGTCCGATTTTTGTCAGTCAGGTTCACATGGATTTTGCTGATTCGTTTCCGGAGATGACATCGTCCTTATGTTACAAAATTTTGTTTTTTACTTGTATGATCCAATTGTTCATTTAAACCAGTTTTTTACCGTCCGGGCTGTGGCAGTCCACCAAGATCCTATCCTTGACCGGGGACAGTGTGAAATAGGTTATGTGGAGATTCACAGAGCCATCCGAGTCTGCGCAGTAGAGATCGCGCTCACGAGACGGTGGCCACTTCTGAACTCGGTTTTTGCCGCCATTTTGTGGTCGGCCCAAATGCCAACTTAAGCGAAACAAACACAAAAGAATAATTAATTCAAATAAATGAAGAATCTAATGTCATACCCTCACTAATCCCTTTATATATTAGTATTTTCCTGCTTATAGTGACATTAAAAACAATAATATTTACCTTTATGGTCCATCACGATGACGCCAACGTCACAAAAGCAACATGAATCATGCGATATCTATTATCACATATACTACTATTAATATGCATACGTATTTTAGTTATTTGAGTTAATTTGCCATGCAAAAGCAATAAGTCCCACGTGTAATTTGTGTATGTATTTAGTTGGTTTAATTTCACACAGCAAACCATTAGTAAAATTATAATCAGTAGGTTATATAGTTAATCTTTTCATGCAAAATAGAGGCGGTATACAAAATGTTGCTCTACCTGCTCCATCAATAGCATCCCGTTGCAATCAGAGAATGACCCAGGGTAAGAAGATCCAGAAGGCAGGTATGTAGAGAAACAGGTACTTTATTAGAGAACATGGTACCAGCAAGGGAACCCCAACAAGATCCTAAAATTACTATTCTGAAATTGCCACTTACAGAAAGTTGACATTTTTCTGCCTAAGCCATTTAGTGCCTGTAGCCTGTACCTGGGTCGCATGACTGGGTGTAGCCGGCCGTTTAACCTAGATATTTCCTGTAGACAGCCACACAACATAGGGAGCTTGGATAAGCCTGGATGGGCCATCACTGGCAGGATGGGAGGGAGCAGCTGGGCACAGCCCCACTTACACTTGAATAATCTGTTTCTCGACTCCAAACAAAGGGCTTCATGCCTCCTGTAGTTTGTCTGGAGCCAGGACAGGGAAGACGGGAAACGGGGTATCTCAAAGAGAAACCTCTAGAAGCTTTACCTCCAATTCAAAGGCACAACTGGTTATAAATACTGGACCACAGACACCAAATGTTCAGTACACTTCTGGACCTGTGGATACTCTGCCATGAAGAAATAATTCTGTGCTGCTACAAGGCCTGCCACTCTGGCTGAACTGCTGCTCTAAAGGAACTGCTGCCCTGCTGCCCTCTTGCCTGGGGAAGAAGAACTGGACCTGCAACTTCATCTTGAAATCAGGACCTCAGAGTGACTTAAAGGTCTAGTCTACTGGGCTCCTGATCTGAGGCTCAGGGACATAAAATGCTTCCCAACCAGCTCTTGAACCCAGATGCAGCAAGTTCCTGACCCCCAAGTGGTACCACAGTGTGGCTCATGGGCTCTTGAAATCAAGCTTTTGTGCTGTTCGTGGCCACAAACGGGTCCATGTGCACTGGATCTGTGCCACTTGCACCGAAATTCAGTGTGAGGTGCTGCCAGCCCACCACTTCACACAGCAAGCATCAATGTCCCGCAGAGGACTGCCACCATGAAACTCCAGCCTGCCCATTTACAACACCTGGCCTGCGCTTCACATCATGCTGCCCACTGCCCACGACCTACTCCTTGTTCACTGTGACCCTCTCCAGCGCGAAAAGGACTCTTGGCACAAAACTTGAGAAGGTAAAACTTCAGTGGAACTAATCAGAGACTGTATCAAACCCGTGCTCCATTCCGGTTGGCCTGAACTTTTGACGTGGACCTAAATAGCTGTTGTTGGCGCTTTCTGCTCTTAGGCACTATTTTTCAGTTTATTCTTTAAAAAATCATAATTCTGGTTCTACTAATTGGATTTTTGTTATTTTGGCCATGTTTTATTTATTAATTTAAGCTCTGTTTATCCAACTGGGTGTGGAATCATTTTGAGGGGGGGGTTCATCATTTTACTGTTTGAAGTGTTGCACAAGTATTTTACACATTGCCTCTGAGTTAAGCCTGACTGCTCTGTGCTCAGCTATCTGAGCTAAGCACAAGTTAATTTGGGGTTTGCTCACACCAGAGTCAACCAAGATCGCTGTTTAGGGCCTGATTTGGCAGATGGCATACGTCTTCATGGATTAGACCTCGTCAAAGAGGATATTCTGCTGCCAGGTGTGTTCATTCATGCAAATGGGACTTTGTAGGCTTTAGGTAGAGAAAAGGTAACTTTCCACAACTACCTTTTCCCAAAAATATATTACAACTCTGACTTACCTGTCAATTGGCCTTGTAATATTTTAAAACGTCCTTGCATGGTATTTATTGTGCTTTCCTAGCCATGGAAAACTTAATTAAATTTGATACATTATCCCAATGCTTTGTCATGCAAGAGCTAATCATGGAACAGTCGAAATAGCGTTTGGGGCCTTTCACTCTAAGGACATGTTTAACATTAAACATTTAAACATGTCCTACTTTAAAATTTCATGCACCGTTCCTTATGGGAAGTAAGGCCCATTAGCCAAGTTTAGGCATGTCAAAAGGGATTATTTTGGCAGGTTAAATAAGTAGTTATTAAACTTCATAACTGGGCTAGAAGGGTAGGCCTGCAGTCAAGGATCAACTGTCACCTTAGTGAGTGGCACAATGGGTGCTGCAGTCCATTTGTGACATTTAACTTACAGACCCATGGTACCTTTGGTACCATATACTTAGCCAATTGCAATATGTTTTAGAGCCAGACCACACCCACTAGGGTTTGATTAGCAGAGTCCCAGTGCACAGGAAAAAACATCAATAAAATTCAGCAAAAGTGGACATAGACACAAAAAAGGGCATCGTCCCACATTAATGTTTTCAGATGGGCAAGTTGTTACATTTTCTTGAAAAGACAGATAAAGAATGTTTTCGGTACAGTGAGTGATGTAAAAGTAGCAGTTCAATACAGGTAATATGGAAATTGTTAAATACAGTAAAACTTACTTTGAAAGATAATTATTGTGTTGTCTTTGGTTGTTGCTGATTATTTTTGCTGGCCTATACTTAATTTCATAAAATCAGACACTCTTCAAATGAGAACTGCAGTTTTTACTCATTTTTTCAATTCCTCTTCCAATTGCATCACCAGTTGACATATTGTCAAAGTCAGGATGTTGTAGGGGGAATGCCAGGGTGTGGATTAATAATCCCACTATAACAGGATAAACAGGTTAGTGACAATACAAGTACACTGTTAACTTCAAATGTATTGCTGAGCTTTCACATTGGATTTTAGCAGTGTTTCTACATATTGTTTCTACCAGTGGTGACACCTGTGTGATGGCACCTTGACATTGACATTCTGCACGAAATCCCTAATTTCAATGGGGATTAACACTCATGTTTGTCACCTGCTCTAAGCAGGTAGTAAGTGTGAGTGGGATAGGAACAGCAATGTGGAGGGTGGCTGAAGAAAGGGCCTGACAGGGGAGAGCATTACCCAAGAGGGTTGGGCAGGAGCCAAAGTAATTTTGTTGACCATAAAACTGGGCGGACCAGTAAACTTGGGACAGACATTCCAGCACCCAGAAATCAGAGTAAGGGAACACAAGGGCACTTATAGTTGAGTAGAGCTGTGCTCCACCTGGGAATACTCAGCTCCACTCACCCTGTAACTTAAATGTTAAACTTTAGCAAATGCACTTAATTTGTGCAGTTTTGCACATTTGGTAACAGTTTTAGCATTTTAGTTGCAAAACAATTAGGGTCCACTTCACAAAGGTAAAATTAGAACAAAAATCCAATTTAGACCAATCCAACTTAGACCAAAAGTCTAACTTTACTACTTTTCGGTATTCGCAATATTAAGTTACGACTAGTAACTTTACTATCAGTAATTTTACTAGTAGTAAGTTTACTAGTAGTAAAGTTACTAGAAGTAACTTACCTTTGTGAATACCAAAAAGTAGGAAACGTAGATTTAAGTCGTAAACTTAGACTTAAGTCTAAGTTTACTACTTTTTGGTATTCACAAAGGTAAGTTATGACTAGTAACTTTACCACTAGTAATTTTACTAGTAGTATCTTTACTATTAATAACTTTACAACTAGTAACTTTTTTAGCAGTAAAGGTAATAGTAGCAACTTACCTTTGTGAAAACCGAAAAGCATTTAAGTCCGACGTTTGGTCAAAGTCAGACTTTTGGTCAAATTTTACCTTTGTGAACCAGGCCTTCAAATTTACCACAGTAAATAAACATGGTGGCAACATTATTTTGCAAACAGGTGTTTGACTCTACTGTACTTGAATGGGTATCTAGATGTAACTTTTATCCTACTAAATTACTCCTCACCCGTTATTAATTCCTAATACTAGTGAGGATAGTGCTTCTTGATTTTGGCAATATGTATTTTTGATAATATATGATCACCTTTTGTTTATCTAAACATTGAGGGGGTCAGTACGATGATGTACGGACTTCAGTCCGTCCTCTATCGTCTCATATGTGGGACCGACCGCCTACACTGTGGCAGTCTCACAGGGCAAATTACATTACGCCGCTACCGTGGCTGCCGCATTGCCCATGTTTTGTATTGCGGCGGGTGCTGAGCTCTGCAGCACCTGCTGCAAGACAAAACAGGCACCCAACACATATCCCTGCACTATGTGGCAGGCACCATGCGGTGCCTACCAATGGTGTAGGGATATGTAAGGGGCATCATAAGTGCCCCGCAGTGCCTATGTTCCTGGCCCAGGGGGTTGCGGGGCCCGCTACGGGCCCCCAAATCTGTTTCTGCCTGCTGTTTTGTGGCAGGTTGACTGTCGCAGAACGACCGGCAGAAAGGGATATTGTAATCCCTGCGGCATGCCTGACAGGCACCGCCACCATTCTGGGACTACAGGGAGGTCCGACAGGTGGCTGGATACAGACCATCTGTCGGGACCATGGCGGTCAGACCCATCTAGAAGCCATTATAATATGGCGTGTGGAGATCCCTGTTCGGATGGCGGGGAGACCGCCACTGACAACCTGTCGGTGGCGGTCTCCACGCCATCGTAATCAGTCCCTAAGGGGCATATTATCAAGAAACAGTGTAAAAATGTTTTGGTGACAATATGGACTTCTATTGGATTTCTCAAGGGCATATTATCAAGCCCATTATCGCTGCTTTAGCGGCAGTTTTCTGCCGCTAAAGCGGTGATAATTTTAATTCATGCTTGATAATATGCCCCTATGTTCTTTCTCTTTCTGATTTGAAATATGCTATGTTGTGCTTTATAGCCCAGTCAACTCTTGCAAGGTCAAAGCCTTGAATTCAGTTAAACTATCAAATGTTGAGTCAAAGCTCCTTAAGGAAACATCTTGCAGCCCTGTCTGAGGGTAAACTCTGCCAGGGTGACGTCTAAGAGTGGGTATATTGCTTTAATTTTTTACTTTCAGGCTGTTGATTTCCTTACAGACATGTTTGCCAAAGGTACGAATGTAGAACAACAGTTTATTGATTTACTTTTTGATTTGCCAATTTGGTGCTGCTCTCTTGTGCTTGATTCTGCTTTGTAGCAGGTTTTTTTCGAAATCTTTTTATCGACATTTTTAGTAAAAAGAACAATACAATTTTGAGCGTGTTAGAGCCTCCGCGTCATTCACATGGACACTTTAAAACCCATTATCTCCCCCGATCCTGCTGTGTAGCTGTTAATGCGGTCTGTGTGTCTCAAATAGAATGCATATTTGGCTCTGGGGTCCACTAGCGTGGGGCCTGTGTACACGTGTTATAGAGTTTGAGGTTATGTATTGGAGAGAGAATTACACAGCCTCTGTAATCCATATTCTTCCATTCAACTGTCAAACTCTAGACCTGGTGGTGATGTTATGAGGTTAAGTTAAGACGGCTAGATCGGACGACCTCGAAGTTGGGGAACCGGGTTCGAGTCTCGGCAGGGATGCTCTATATAAACCAGGGAAAATATGGTTGACACAAAGGGAGTCAGTCCTAAGTATAATTTCTAGTCAGCATGAGGTTGTGTTCTATTGGGAATTGAGAAGTAACGGACAAACATATAAATACATGCACATGGATGCCGTGTGTATAACTAATTAACCTGCGTACTGTCGCCTCCAGCGGAAATAGGGCACCATTTTGGTCCAGGGCCAGGCATGACGCGCATTTTGTAAGTGAACGCCAGCAGTGCCCCAAATTCAGTACTTTTAAGACCAAAGATCCTTGACCAGTGAGCTGACGAAAATGCTAATGGATTTTATGTGTAACTTGTCACAATGCTCTAGATAGACTGCATAAAATGCGATTAACAGGAGCCATATTCACAGGGTGGCATACACATTGCTAGCTTTCATGAGTTAATGGCAAAAAGCAGGTTGCAAATTTGAGGTAAAAGACTCCAGAAAATCAGTGTTGTCCTAAACCAAATCAAAATAAATTAAAAATATTTTGGTAACAAAGTATAAGAAAATTGTTCTCTCTACCTTATTTAACTTTTGTGTGCACTGTTTTGAGTTCATCTGTTTTTGCTTCCAAACTTCACATCCAGGCTCTAGCTACCTGCTATTTTCCCTGTAGTGCAATTTTGCACTCATCACCTACACATCTCCGCCACTTATTTCCGCTTTCCTCACCTTTTCCGGTTTTAACCTGCTCATGGGCATTTGTGTAGCGAAAATTCAGCTCCTGGGTACTTTTTGGAATCAGACACAGGGGGCATATTTACAAGGCGGCGATAGAAAATTATCGCTGCTTTTGCGGCCGTTTTCGTCCGAAAAGCAGCGATAATTTTATCGCCTAATTAGCAAGGTCACGCTAACGTGTGAAACCTTGCATTAGCGCAAGTATTCTTAACGCCCAGCTTTGTATCTCTAATGAGATGCAAAGTGGGTGTTCCTGACATGACATGACAGGAGAAATGTCGCTAAGCGTCATTTCTCCTATCATCAAGCCCCACACTATGAAGCATAGCGGCAAGAAAAGTAGCGATAACCCCTGTTATCGCTACTTTCCTTACGCCTGCTTCAGGACTGATTTAGCCATGATATCCTATGGAAGGTGGATATCATGGCTATGTTTGTGAAGCCCTATCAACAAGCTAACGCCACATTTCGTGAGATTATCGCTGGGTTTCCAGCGATAATCTCACGTTAGGCAGTTAGCGCTAGGATTTTTATCGCTTTTGAGATAAGCCTTGCTAATAGCACGCTATCTCAACGATAAAAATCCACGCTAGCCGGTGATAATTATCCTAGCGCTAAGTGCGCTTAGCCATAATTATCGCCGGTTATTGCTGATATGCCCCGAGAGCCGCAGTCTGTCTCGCTTACAATTTCTTTTTTGAGACTAACGATATGCGGAAATCCGAATTGGAAGGTGGAATCGTGCTATCGCACATTTCTTTTTTCAAGTGCCCTCTGCACAAAGGTGCCAATTTTTTGTACTGATTAAATGTTTCATATTTCAAAATATTACCTACACTTATTTTTTTGCGGATTTTTCTTACTACCGTGTTATTAGTCTGTCACCTGGAGTGCCAAAATTTGTTTGAATCTATATGAACAAGTAATATCTTTGTAAGAATGAAATTGCTATTTCAAACTTATGTTTACTGACTGTAGCCACAAAACGAAATTAGGTAGTTTACAAGAATACGGACTCTTCTCATTGACATCAAATAATAATGTTCTACACGGAAAATGACATTCAGTATAAGATTTCATGAGATTCATGTGAACAAAAATGCAAAACGCAGGCCTTGGTGTAATTTCCCACATTATCCCAGAGACTGATGTTTCAGATTTCATTTATATGAGCAAAGTTTATAAAATGATGATATTTCATGAGATCTCAGTGAACCTTGAAAATAGCATCAAGGCTGATATCTGTAATTTAAAGTAATGGATAACAAGAAATTGTTTCTCATTTAGCTCTACCACTGCTTCTCAGAGGCAGAAAAGATGCTTCATATTTTTTTTTTCAGAGTCTCATTTATCTTCATCAATGATGATCTCTGAGTGAGGTTGACTATAATTCATGCGTAGCAGTAAGAGGTAGAAAGTCGGTAATTTTACACTCATTTGAATGTGTGCACATACGGTACAAATTCATTTCCCAGAACGACTGTGAATATTAAATAACACAGGGGCATATCATCAAGGGCATTATCGCCTCTTTAGCGGCACTTTTTGCCGCTAAAGCGGCGATAACCTATCAGCATGGACACGTTAGCGCGTGTTTCCATGCATTTTCACCCTTTCCTTGAACGCCCAGCTGTGCATCTCTAATGAGATGCAAAGTGGGCGTTCCTCCCCCAAATAATGGGAGAAAGGTCGCTAACCGACATTTCTCCTATTACCAAACCTCCCGCTAACTGGCATGGCGATAAGAAAAGTAGCGCTAACCGCGCTTAGCGCTACTTTTCTTACGCCTGCTTTTAATCTGACTTAGCCATTATGTCCAATGGAAGGTGGATATAATGGTTAAGTCTGCCCTTCCCTATCACCAACGTTTCGCCGATCGTTGTACGATTATCGTTGGATTTCCAGCGATAATCGCACAATATGTACCTAACGCTGGAATTTCTATCGCTTATGAGATAAGCGTCGCTGATAGCGCGTTATCTCAGGGATAGAAACCAGCGATAGCCGGGGATAATTATCCTAGTGCTAAGTGCGCTTAGCGATAATTATCGCCGGTTGATGGTGATATGCCCCACAGTCTTTGTGCAGGTTTAGCCGATTAGTGAAATGTAACTAATATCAAGAATGGAAAACAACACTAATGCTGGAATTCAGCATTATTAATGCATCTCTTTAATAAATATTCATCTTATAAGTGACAGAGCAAATTAGAGGTTTTTCAGTCAGCCCGTCACACCCCAGCCCAATACTAGTTAGGGCAATAAGACTCTACAAAAGTTAAGGACAGTTTATCAATTCCAGTAGCGGCCTGTGGTGGGAGTGCTGCTGGGCGCTGACGTGGGGCGGGTGAGGGGCAGGGTGGGGGGTAGTAAACTACGGATTATGGCTGATTAAAGGCAAGTAAACATATAAATAAATAAAACAAATTTCGTTGCGCGCGCTGCATCGCCAAATGCCAATATCAGTTACAACAACCTATTCAGTAATGCTAAGATCCACATACACATCCAGTCATTCACCAACAGTCCTATACAGTCACTCATACATGTACTCACTCATTATATGTACTCATACACCTATACATCCTGTTACACAACGCCACTCATCCATATAGTTACTCACACACATAGTCCCTCATGCTTATAAAGAATCAAACATCCATTTACTTGCATATACAGTTATACACACACCACCACACTTACTTCTACATAAACTTACACATCCTTAGTCTTTTAAACAATCACTTATAGAAACACATACTTATTCATACAGGAACTCTTTCAATCTCTCACTCTCACATATACTCACTTATATACACCAATAGTCACATATACTAGTTTAAAACATATGTAGTTACTCATAAAGACACTCTTGAGACAGTCATTCACTCACTAACACACCCATGCACATATTCATCCACCCATACAGTCCTGCACACATGCTGTCTTCAACACATACAAACAGTGAGTCACTCATTCATGCACCTAGGATGTATGACGTAACAACGCGAGTCATTACAACGCGTGCAGTTACATCGCGGTCGTTACAACGACTGCGATGTTACTACGCTATGCCATTACACCGCAAGTCTTTACATCGACTTGCGCTAGATGGCGTGCTAACATTAGAAAAGCGTAATTTACTATTCCAACTCCAGCCCACTTAACAGTAGGGAAGGTGTTGGGATAGTAAACTACACTATTTGCGTTGTAATGGCATCGCGTTGTACTGAATGCGATGTAAACGATGTTTCCCATGCACCTATGCACTACGTAATATGTCACCTCAGGCCCCGTCCCCTTCCTTTCCCACTGTGTAAACATGCCCCGTGGCCATTTTTTAAGTTGGGAGATTAAGTCCCCTTGAATCCTGAGGATTCCTAGGGGCAAAATAGCCCACTAGGTACGTCCAGTAAGCGCCATTGCAGAGTGGTGTAAAAAAGGGCACGGCCTGCACCACCTCTCTGCAACGCAGAACAGTGGCACTTACTGGAAGCACCTGGTGGGCTAGTTGGCCCCCAGGGTCCCTCAGGATTGAAAGGGAATTATTTCCCCAACTTAAAACGTGCAACAGGGCGTGTTTGCACACGTCACCTCAGGCCCCGTCCCCTCCCTTCACCACTGTGTAAACGCGCCCTGTGGCCGTTCTAAGTTGAGAGATTAAGTCCCCTTGAATCCTAAGGGTCCCTAGGGTCAAACTAGCCTACTAGGTGCCTCCAGTAAGCGCCACAGAGCTGCGTTGCATAGAGGTGTAAAAAGGGGCGTGGCCTCAGAACACCTGTCTGCAACGCAGCTCCCTGGCGCACACTGGAGATACCTGTTGGGCTAGTTGACCCTCAGGGACCCTCAGTATTGAAGGGGAATTAATTCCCCAACTTACAACTGGTCAGGGGGCGCGTTTGCAGAGTGCTGCAAGGAGGGGGCATGGTGGCATGTGTGGCCCCTCTTCTTTTTCTAATTTACTGGCCCTGGGGACCCCATCCCCCAGGGCCTGCACCCTAATTTTTTTTGTTGAAAAAAATTTATTTGGCCCTCCCAAGGCCTTAATCGGCCCCGGGGACCCCAACCCCCGGGTCATGGCCTTTTTTAAATTTAAATTCTTTAGGAGGGGGCTGCGTTGCCCCCCTCCTCAGGCCACTTATGGCTCCGGGGACCCCATCCCCCCGGGTCGGCCTTTGTTTTTTATTATTTTAAAAATATATATATTTATAGGAACACCTAGGACATGCTGGACAAACCGTATGTACCTATCACCATGACGATTTGCGTGATATTCATTAAAAGGCGACTATGCATAGAATGAATCCACATGGAATGTATTTACACCGCTAGTGAAGCTCTGACGTGTCTGACGCCCTACCGTGCCTAATCCCGGCGCCCCTGCCGGTGGGTACTCTCCAAGTAGACACCCTTGTCGTTTATTTATACAAACATGGGTAGCTATTGACGGGCACATTTAATATACACACACACCAAGCCATTCAAAGGGGATTCGACAAAAATTCGACCAAACTATGCAAGAAACCCCCCTCACGGTTAATAAAAAACACATCCACCGCCGGATGTGTAATACTTTTTATTTTACTCTCTGGAAAGGAGACAAACCTCACTTGAGAGTCACAGTGTGCTCCTGGCTGAGCCCAATGCTGTGTTACACCCAGCAGTGCCCGCCGATTGCCTCACACCTCTGTGTTGTATTCCACCAGCTAGTGCGTATGCTATGACACTCTCTAGCCCATGTGCACTGTAACACCACCCCGTGAATATGTCATGCCACACTTGCCTTCGCACGGGTTATATTGCCCCATCTAACGTGCCTTCCTCGATGTGTATGTTATAACGCACAGCGCTATGCCATACATATTACAATCTGGGATCCATATCTTTGTCACAGTGCATATGCAATGTTACACTCCCCAGCACATATTTTATATTACAACTTTAGAGACTAGTTATGTTACACAACACTGCCCTGTGCATATTACACTCCAAGGCGCATATCGCATAGCACGCGCTAGTGCCTGTGCTATCTCGCGCTCTCCAATTAATCAGTCATTGCGCACAATGTATTGCATATTATATTTCACGCCCCGGTTCATCTTATATCACACTTTTTGGTGCATAGTTTATACCATATACTACATCTAGTTTTCATTTTCAATCGTGCTCTCACGACTATGTTCTATATAACACTGCGTCCACCTACCCTTTTCACGGGCATTACATTTTGCGATGGGGGTGGAGGGTCAGGGGGTGTTTCTGAGTCACAGTCACAAACGTCCTCTTCTTCCTGAATAAAAGTGAGATTATGCTGCATACTTTTTCATATTTTAAGTAGTTCGCACAGACACACATTTTAAAAACAATAACGTTCCTAATACCCACCTTCTCTGAACAGTTAGCTTGCTGCCTCACCCACCTCCTCCCTATCCTCTGTTGTCTGAATCCATGGACTATCCTCCTCCCTCCTGCCATGCATGGTCTGATGTGCTGCCACTGCCCTGCATTTAGCATGATGTACCAGTCCACTCTTCCTGCCCTCCATTGCCCAATTCTATGGCCCATCATTGACCACCTGCTTAGCCTCTGTGCTTAGTTTGCTGCCCCTATTGTCCTTCCCCCCTGCCCTCCGATGTCTTTGTGCATGCCCCTGCTCCATCCTTTTTGCCCACTATGTTCCATGGACCTGCCACTCCTATCTACTCTGAGTGTTCTGTTGAGCTGCCACTCCCCTCCCACCTGCCTAGCATTGTCAGATGACTGTAACCTGTCCCTGCCACCTCCACCCTGCCTGTCCACATGCCATGCCCCTATCCCCTTCCTCCTGTCCTCCATGGTCCATTTTACTGCCACACCCTTCTGCCCTCCCTGATCTGTTGTGCTGCAACTGCTCCTCCTGCCTGCCCCGTGCGGTCTGTTGTGAGGCCCCTTCCCCTGAACTCTCTTGTCTGTGCCCAGGTCCTGACCCTCCCTTCTATCCTCCATGGTCCTTTGTGCATGCCCCTGCACCCTCCTTCTTGCCCATCATAGCCATTGTGCTGCCACTAACCCTCCTGCTTGCCATGCATGGTCTTCTGTGCTGCCATGGCCCTCCCACCTCCCCTGTGTGGTCAGCTAGCTGCCCCTGACCCCCTCCCACCTTCCCTCCATGGTCTGTGTGTATGCCACCATAGTCTCATTGTTACTCTCCATGGTGTGTCTTGTTTCTAGTGCCCATCCTGCCTGACCTCCATGGTCATCTTGCTGCTCCTGCCCTGCCACCATGCCCCCAGCCCTCTGTTTCCATGTGCAGACCCCCTATTCCCTCCATCCTGGCTTGTCTGTTCCATTGTAATGCCCCTGATCCGTCCCTCCTGCCCTTTATGGTCTGTTATGCTGCAGCTTTCTCTCCTGTCTGTCCATTATGGTCAGCTAGCTACCATTGCCTCTTTCCCATCTGTTCTCTGTTGTCCATGTGCATGGTCCTGTCCCCTCCCTATTGCTTTCTATGGATTGTTGTGCTGAACTCCCGTCCCGCATGCGCTGTGTGGTGTACTGTGCTGCTGCAAACCCTGATGCCTGCCCTGTAGGGTCAGTTTGGTGCACCTCTCCATGTCCCTTCTGTCCTCTGTTATCCGAGTCCATGTCCCTACCCCAATTCCTCCTGCCTACCATGGTTCAATGTACCATACTTGCGAACATTTTGAACTTGGTAAGAGGTAGATTTTGAAAATAAACTGGGGTATTGATTTTCCCCTTTGAGTTACATTGAAAAAGAGGAGATTGTAGACAGGTGACAGATCAAATAAAGCCCATTTGAGCTTAAAAACATTGGACGTTTCCAAGCTGAAACGGGTCTGTTGGCATGTATGGTTGTACTACCACTGCCTCTTCCTTCTGCCCACAATGGTATATTATATTGCCACAGCCTCTCTTGCCAGTCCTGTATTCTTGGTTTGTTGCCCCTGCCCCCCTTTCCACTGCCCTCCATAGTCTGTTGTGCTGCCACTGCCCTTCCTGCCTGCCCAGTGTGGTCAAATTGTTGCCTATGCACTCTCCTACCTGCCTTCAATTGTCAGAGTCCGTGCCCCTGGCCTCTGCCTCTCAACAGTATCCCAATGAACAACTAGATTGCTAACATTCTATATTTATTACAAAAGTGTGGAACGCCTGACATCATCTTGATGTAATCAAAACAGTAATACCTAGAGTATTTCCTTTAGAAATTACATATATGAGAGGGTCTTATTTGCATCAAAATTATGGTTAGTGCTCTAAAAAACTAAAATGAGGACATATTTTCTCAGTTTTCAAATAGCGACAAAGAACTTTTAAATTATTTGTAATCTTTATGTTTTTTTATCCAGTTGACCACTTGATTAAATGTTGCACCTTGGCGAGAGGATGTGGTGTTACTTCCAGAGCTGCAGACTTTGGAACTGGGGAACCAGGTTGGAGTTTCTGCTTCAGCTCAACATTCTGTGATTGTGGTCAAATCACTTAATCTCCCCATGTCTACAACCAAAATGAATTTGTTCTTGTGTGATGTAACCAATGCTCATGTAAAGCATTCCAATACCGACAAGTCTGCACTATATAAAACTGCAAATACACAAAAAATAAGTGTTTTGCACACTTCTGCCATTGGGCTACATGTTGGCTACATCTGGGTGATATTTGTGCTGCATTTAGGCTCATTTGTGTCTGGTGGCCATCTTGGGAGATTTATTTGTTATGAAGTTTCCTAATTTCCGCATTTACTGCAGTCTCCTCAGTAGGAAATGCTTTCAGTTTTTCACTTTGATTCCATCAAGAAGGTATTCAGATATGTCACACATTTGCCATAAATTCTGAATGTTAGCACTCTAGTTGCTCATTAGATCACTTTAGTAAAGCTACTGCTCACCACGGAAGTCTGCTGCTGGTTTTAAAAGTGCATGTTTCAGTCTGCATATCAGAATTTTTTAATGAAATAGAAGAGGATTTGAGAAGTCACTCTAAATGTGCCCTAATTTTTCTTTCTTCAGCACTAATCATAATTTCTATGGCAAAATGAACCCCCTCATGTGTTCCTTTTTAAATTAAATGTTTTAAGTGTTACCAGTCTATTCCAATCAAGATGGCTTCAGGTGTGCAATACTTTTGTCATAAGTAAGACAGTAAGCGCTCTAGTTGTTCTTAAGAACACTCTGGGACATTCTGTCATTAGGCTATATTTGGGCTACATCTGGGTGATATCTGGGCTACATTTGGGCTCTTTTGTCTCTGGTGGCCATCTTGGGAGATTTATTTGTTATGAAGTTTTCTAATTTCCTCATTTACTGCAGTCTCCTCAGTGGGAATACTTTCAGTTTTTTATTTTGGTTCCATCAAGAAGGCATTCAGATGTGTCACACATTTGCCATAAATACTGAATGTTAGCAGTCTAGTTGCTCATTAGATCACTGTAGTACAGCTACTGCTCACCAGGGAAGTCTGCTGCTGGTATTCAAAGTGCATGTTTCAGTCTGCATGTCAGAATTTTTTTATGACATAGAAGAGGATTTGAGAAGTCAAAATGTGCCCTAAGTTTTCTTTCTGCAGCACTAATCATAATTTCTATGGCAAAATGAATCCCCTCATGGTGTTCCTTTGTAAATTAAATGTTTTAAGTGTTACCACTTTATTCCATTCAAGATGGCTTCAGGTGTGCCATACTTTTGTCATAAGTAAGACTGTTAGCGCTCTAGTTGTTCGTTAGAACACTCTGGGACATTCTGTCATTGGGCTATACTTGGGCTACATCTGGGTGATATTTGGGCTACATTTGGGCTCTTTTGTCTCTGGTGGCCATTTTGGGAGACTTATTTGTTATGATGTTTCCTAATTTCCTCATTTACTACAGTCTCCTCAGTAGGAAATACTTTCAGTTTTTTACTTTGATTCCATCAAGAAGGCATTCAGATGTGTCACAAATTTGCCATAAACTCAGAATGTTAGCACTCTGGTTGCTTATTAGATCACTGTAGTAAAGCTACTGTTCACCAGGGAAGTCTGCTGATGGTATTGAAAGTGCATGTTTCAGTCTGCATGTCAGAATTTTTTTATGAAATAGAAGAGGATTTGAGAAGTCACTCAAAAGGTGCCCTAATTTTTCTTTCTGCAGCACTAATCATAATTTCTATGGCAAAATGAACCCCCTCATTTTGTTCCTTTTTAAATTATATGTTTTAAGAATTACCACTTTATTCCAACCAAGATGGCTTCAGGTGTGCCATACGTTTGTCATAAGTAGGACTGTTAGCGCTCTAGTTGTCTTTAGAACACTCTGGGAAGCTGCAGTAGAACACAAAGGAATCAACTGACAGTCTATGCCCTTGTTAGATGTACATGTTTTACCGAGAATGTCAGACTTCATTCTCACATGACTGAGAAAGATAATGTGAATTTACAGAAAATATGCTCTCAGTTAGCTTATAGATCACCTTCCAAACCTCTGTGGGAAAAGCATGAGAAAATAGTTTTCTCTCAAACATGATTTATGATATCACAGCAGAAGGCTTTTTCACATGGTAAAATCACCTTAGAACACACCACAATTCCTAATATGAGTATGGTACCATCAACAAATGATTTATAATGTAACTAAAGTCTTAAAACCTTCTATTAACTGCAATGCTTTTTAATGAGGTGCTATCATGTATATTGGTCCCAAGATGGCTGCCAACACTTCTTGGATGAAGTGCTGACAGCCAATCAGATCTCACGATGAGATGTGTGGTTAGGCTCCGCCCAGATATATATGTGATTTTACTTTTGATTTTCTCAGGAACTACTGAACGGATTTACACCATTTAAGCAAAAGGCACATGCCTGACCTAAGGACTACCTCTTTGCCAAATTTCAAGTAATTCTGTTCAGCCGTTTGAGCTGTACCTTCGACTAAAGGTCCTATGGGAAAATGCATGGGGAAAACGCATTTTGGGACCCCCCTTTTTTCTCCGCCCCCGCTTGAGGAATCACCCCGAGACTTTCAGGGTAGGAGCTGAGCGGAGCGCCCCATTAGTTTTGAAAATTTCACGAAGATAAGTCAACCGGCGCCAAAGTTATTCAAAATAGAATTTTCAGATTTCCTATGGGAACTCGGTCCTAACTATAACTATCTACTGGCGACCGCCAGTAGATAATATATATATATATATATATATATATATATATATATATATATATATATATATATATATATATATGTATATATATAAAAGAAAGAGGGGAAAAAAGAAAAGGGGGAAAAGTAAAAAAAAAAAAAATCCAGCACTATTTACAGAAATAATCAAATGTAACACCACTAAATACACAGTGAATGAACAAATAATGCAAAGGTAACAGTACATTTCGTAATTTATACAATGTAAGAAACTTAAAACTGTAAGGCTCATGGTGTTTGAAAAACAGAAGTACTATCCTGGATCTGAGTTGAACGCGAGGATAAATAATTAAGAGGAGAGCAGAAGTCCTCTTTTCGGAGAAGTTGGTGAGAAGAGGTGACAGAAGATCTGTCCTATTTGTGGTGATAACAGAGGAGGTCCCACCAGGCAGAAAAGGTGACCTTGGAGGCATGTTTCCAATTAGAAGCAATAGCCTGGAAGGCAATTGCCAATAACAGATCCACGAATTGTCCAGGTTTACAAGCACCAAACCAAACTGGAGAGGTACTTCAAAGAAATATATATTAAACGGAATTCTAATAGAACATATAGAAGATATTGTTTTACAAATTTTTAACAAAAAGAAGGTAATATGTGGACTTAAAAAAAGAGTATAAGTATGTACAAGGAGTAGACAAACAGGTCCAACAGGCAAGTGAGCACACCAGGTAGTTCTTAGAGACAGATGATGGGGTTAGGTACTCTTTGTTTCTTAATAGGGTTCCATAAACTCTTTACATTCCAGGAGACGACATGCAAGTTACCAGTCATGGGAATGGGAAAAAGAGGGTAAAAACAGCCCTGAGAAATTTGAAGGGAATAGCCGTATACATTCACTGTGGAGAAAACACTGTATTATAAAAACCTCTTTAAAATAAGTAACAGAAATTAATCTGGAAATAAAAGAGTAAGAAAAACATATCAGAAAAAGTAAGACAGAAAAGGGAAGATATAAAGATGCAGGACAGGAAATGTGAAAAATAAAATCATAATTCCAGAAATTATATAAGAAATGGAAAAGGAGGGGAACATTGTTGAATCCAATTGAAAAAGAGAAGTTGTCATTGAGCCGAGAGGCATCGGTCAAAAACAACAAAGTACATAAATAGTGTATAAGAAATAGCAGGCTGACGTGGGGAATCACAAAAGGGAAGACAAACAGCAGTTTAACAAGGTTAGAAGAAAAGACAGAGACCGGATAAAAAGGCTTAAGTGTAACAAGAACTGGGAACAACTGTGGAAAATAAAACTGAGATAGAGAGAGTAACTGAAAGTTAAACAAGAAGACTACAAAATAAGCAACAATCAATTCAATTAAATGGGACGACACTTACCAACAGATGAAGATGAACTATAAACATTAGGACTAGGATGGGATGCACTGGGAAGGGGATACATCAAGGAGGGAAGTCTGTACTTGACAAAAAACTAACGTATGCAAGAGAGGAGGAAAAACCGAGGTAAAGTTAACAGTAGAATAACATGAAATAACAAATAAACAATATCAACCAAATTGATGATTAGATAAACAGCCATAACCACTGTTCCTGAAAAAGAAATAACAAGTTATGTGTTTATGAACTGGAACAACACGCAGGAATCCATGATCAGGTTTTCTCAAGGTCCATCCCCTTTCTTTGTGACGGCAAATGAATTGTCTCAAATCTTCCTGACAGTCGAATGAAAAAGTCCCCCCCTTGTAGGTGACCTTGAAAAAACATGGATGTACCAAACCATAGCTAGAGTTCTTTGAGCATAAAGCAGGACGAAAGGAGAGAAACTATTTACGCCGAGCCGCAGTAGCAAGGGCCACATCCTGTGAGAAAAAGAATCTCTGACTGGACCACAACATTTACTTTTATTGTTTAGCTGCAGACAGGACTATTAACAACTTTGTGTATTCCAAAAAGAGAACAATTATTCCACTGGGACATCTGGAAGATGAGGAGGATGAAGGTCCCCCAGACTTAGAACCCAGACGATGTGCACTCTGTAAGTTGAGATTTGTGTCCTCTTTAAGGCCAACTATTTTGGGAATTTGAGACTTGAGAAAAGCAAGCATATCTGATACTTCTGACCCTTCAAGAATGCCATAAAGTCTGAGATTATTACATCTATTATGATTTTCTCGGTCCTCTGTTTGTTGTTTGAGAAGAATAATGTCTTTAGACATGGCATCGATCTTAGTGGCGGCATCCTGGACATCACTAATCTGCTGTTAAATTGTTGATACTCTTGAATCTAGGCTAGACCATTTCTCATCTAGTCGTTGAAGAATAGCATTGGTAACCATAGCGAAGGGTTTCATGAGCTTTCTTTCCTCCATGAGGTTTTCCAGCGTTAGCGGTAATGGGGATTTTGAGTGAGAAATATGCTTCTTCTTCTGTCATTTTGTAGCGGTGGTGGAATCCTTATGCACTGAAGACATGCTCGTTGATATAGCTTTTTGACTAGTTGCGGAGACATGCTCCATAAGTATAGAGACAAAAAATAAGTCTCCAAGGGAAACCAAAGCCGCAGAGTACAAGTTGGAGTTGAAGAGAAGAAAGTGTGACTATTTTACCTGTAGAAAGTCAGCGATAGAATATCTGTGTAAAGAGCCTCAAATGAAAACTCAAATGTAGCCTTCTATGACATCTTTTATTATATCACAAGAGAAAAATAAGCAGAGGAAGCCAGGAGGCTAATAAACCAAGTTGAACTTGCTAACCACTGTGCTGAGGAGTGAAGTCATCGATAAAGTCTGGTCTAAAAACAGGCACAGCCATTTTTAGGACTTTAATATGTCCTAGATCAATCTCCATACATAACTGGTACAAATTTGCGTGTTTGGTTTGACATACTTAATGCCAACACTATCTACACATGGCCACCCATGTGTTCTCATGAACACACACCAGGGTGACCATTTTTGAATGTTTTTGTTCATGAAATACATCAAATCACTCCTAGATTGCTGCCCTTGTCATAGAATGGCAGTTTGTGAATAGCAATTAGCTTAGTCTTTTGAGGGTTTTTACTTGTCCTTCCCGAAACACCTCCCTAACTCTCTCTTGTTTCCTCCTTAGTCTTTCCGCAACCCACCCCATTTAGGAGTTAAGTATTCCCCATTTTCCAGCCACTTCACCGTGTTCCAACCACATTTATTACCAAAATATTACCATGTGTGCCGGAAGTCTCTGTAGTCAGGGCAGAGATTTCTGTACGCGAAAGATAATAGAGCCATAGGCAAAGATCTCCACATGGAGGTTAGTGAATAGCATTTTGTAGTGTGTTAGTAGTACTACTGTGATAGCACTAAATGCAGTATGAAAGTGATATTTGTGAATAGGGCCCAAAGTGTTTATGAGAATGCTATTTAAATAGAGGTAAACAAGCACTCTTGTGGGAGCGTGCAGCTGCAGGATCCTCACAAGAATAATAATAATTAAAACAAAATAAGATGAGGAGGCATTGGGGAGCAGTAGATGAGTAGGGACGTGATCAGACCAGTAGCAGTGTGTCAGATGTCAGGCCATTGTAAAGCAATGAAGGCAATAAAAAAGAAAGTAGGGAGCAGGAAGGGGAGGGGTGTCAGAACTACAGATGATTGAAGGATGGTGAGAAGGAGCAGGAAAAGAGCAGACAAGGAGACAGTGAGGAAAGCAAAGTACTAAAACAGAAATAAAAAGCTAGTTATCTGATTTCGGAAGTGAAAGGAAATCATTCCAATCAAAATTATGGCAAAGAAGTTGTGCTCAAGTGGCAGGACGAACACAAGAATATGAGGTCAGTACTTAATTTGTAAAATGCCCAAACTATCTACGCCTGCAGCTGGTGCATTGTTAGCATTTCTGAATACCAAGGCGGCATAGTACTGTTTCCACCTCATTCTGTTTTCTCGCACCTAAATACAATACCTGTCTCTTTATTTCACTCTTGCAGTTCTATTTCATCCATGCTTTCTCCCTTTGTCCCTGTTTTTCAGATTTTCTCTCCATATCCTCCTTTGTGTTTTTCTCTTTCTTGCTCTGGGTTAAAGATTCATGTGAAAAAATAGAGCTGATGGGTCCCACTAGGACCACTTGCTCAAATTGAGCACTGGAAAAGCACTGGAAAAGCTATTGATTGAGGAAATTCGAACTGATATCGACAACAATGCTTTCCAATCATGAACAACGCGCTGACAGATTTGTCACAATTGTCCCATCTGTTGTATTACAAGTGTCTTTGACTATAATTCACAAGTATAATAATGGACAGAAAGTTTTTAGGGTGTACTCTGTCTTCCAAACCTTAAAGAAGGCCCTAAGTCTTCAACAGTGGACAGCTAAACATTGTGGGCGAAACATATAAGTGGAGAAAGGTGGTGACAGAGTTTATGTTGCCAATAGTACATGCCTTCAAACCATTTTATAAGGCTATTGTGGGATGTATGTTCTATCATCGGTTGCTCAGGTCCAGAGCTGGGGTTAATCAGTTGTTTTGTAGTCAGTAATGCTCATCCTTAACTATCTGACTTCCCTGGACATACCAAAGAGGTGCATTGAACAGTACGGTATGAGAAAAGTGTCAGAGTTCTGCGATCAGCTTCAGGTAAGAAATGTGGATAAAAGTGCCGGATTTAAATAGTATTGGCACATAAACAATGCTAGTATGAGCCAGCATCTAGAATGAAGAAATCTCTTTTCCAGACATCATGCACAGGAGGGAATAGGGAAATGAAGGGGGAGTTATTCACACACTGTACAGACTGCACCTTTAGATGGGTTTTGGATTTACAATGTGGCTTCAGTTCACATTATTTTTACATTTACAGTACTTTGTGAATGTAAGTGGTTACATTTAAAATGAAAAAAATATATTTACTATTTTACATTATGTGGTACATTACTGAGTGACCCATTTGTCATATATTTTAAGCAGAATCCTTCTTCACTGTAATACTCAAACACACTAATGATGCATAGTTAAACATTTCCAGAATGTATTGTCTGTTAACTTATGTTATTCAGATTTATAGAGCGCACTATCACTCAGGAGGGTATCATGGTGCTGAACAGGTGTTGGTCTATGCGCACCAAGGGCCTGGTTGGACTACTCGACAAGCTAAATCTTTAGCTTCTTCAAGAAGTGAGGAGGAGGCTCTTATGTGTAGCCGAATGTCATTCCATGCTTTAAGAGCAATGTAGGAGAAGGTTCGACCACCTGAACTGGTTTTCCATATGTGTGGGATTTGTGCAAGTAGGAATGTTTGTGAAAGCAGATATGATTGTTGAGATATACTGTGCCAGTGTTATGTAGTGCCTTTAAGGTGTAAGTGAGGAGTTTGAATAATGCTTGTTTTAGAATGGGGAGCCAGTGGAGCTCCTTCAGTTCTGGTGTGATCTGAGTGAGGCGTGGGAGGTTGAGTGTAATTCTGGCTGCGAGTTCTGAATGGTCTGCAGCTTTCTGGTGAGTTTATTTTTATTCCGGCATCAAGTGTGTTCTATTAGTTCAGCTTGCCTGTTACCACAGCATGTATGAAGCTTTTACCGATACTGATTGGGAGCCATTTAGCAATCTTCCTCTGCATCCACAGGGTTTGGAACACTGAAGCAAATAGAGGGGAGTGCACTGGCAATGTTCTATTCCATTGTGTGAGGACTGAACTTGTGAGAAGTCATATCAATGTTGTGGCTATGAGGGCTAAGGCAAAGAAGAAAATGGCCTCCAATCTCACATTGGATAGTTAAGGACAGCCAAAATCATAAACTGACACCCCTCACAGCCCTAGGACCAAGGGAGATTGCACCTATTCCACTACTGATAGCCATACTCCTATGCCATTGGAACTCTGAAAAATGTACCTTGTGGGTCGAGAATAAACCAGTGCCAGAATACTGAAACAAACCTGTGCAAAAGAAACTCTCCCAGCTTCTGATTGAGATTCAGATGAACAAGGTATGGAACGACCAGAAGTTTTAGATGAATAGTATACAAACTGGGGTCCCTATGCTTGATTACTTGCAAATAACTAGTACAAGTGGACCCATAAGGGGACTGCAGCTATATATTTATTTATTTTATTTGTTGAGTTTTTTATAGCATGAGCTTGACCCAAAGGCATCAGAATGCTTCACAATATTTTCATGGTGGAAAGTTATGTGGTTTACATATTGGGGTAGACATATAGGCATAGTGGCAGTACGTGAGCAAGATATATATGTTTTTGAGGTAGATACAGCATATAAAATATAGGTATAATTTTAACAGAGCATAGTAGCGGTGCATATTGGGGTAGGCATAAAGATAAAATGGCAGACAAAATATATGAAGGCATTAGGATCAGTAACGGACACATTTTGGAGGAAGAAACAACACGTATATATAAATATAGGGCCCAATTCACAAAGGTGAACTGAGACAAAAGTCTAACTTTACAACTTTTGGTATTCACAAAGGAGATTTATGAGTAGTAAAGTTAGGCTCTTGTCTCTGTTAAACTTAAGGTTTGGTCTTAAATTTAACTGAGGCCAAAAGTTTGGTCTGCTTCAAAGGCATAGTCGATGGGCTGGGCCTACCTAGAGATTTACGCATTCAAGTGATCCCTTGCCCTGGAAACATGAGAAGCAGCTCTCTCACAGTCGCCGATCTTGCCATCAATAAAGTCATCATTTATTTAACAAGTGTGAAATTCACATTTCATGTTAACTCTCAAGCCTGTAAGGCTCTGAGAGCCTGCAATATAGCAACCCAAGGCGATTACAAGGCAAAATATTTTAGCTGTCAAAACATATTAGTATTTCAAAGTATTATGGCGTCCCATTAGTGTAACACCTAATTATGAGGAAGATATTATTCCACAATGTTGCATATATTATTCTATAGACAGTCTTTCAATTGGATGAAATTGTCAATAATACAAAGGCAATGAGTGTAAGGAATAAGTTCAATTTCACTTGGTCTTGGCAATTACAATTCCCAACTTGCGGAGAACTATTGCCCTTTGTCCAACGTCATAGAAATACATTTAATTCTATGGTCCTCCAAATCCCATGCAATTAACTCACAAATGTTTCGGCACAAACAAATCTGCCTACATTTCCCCCATTCACATTAAAGTGCCATCAAGACCTTGATTGCCTCAAACCATCTTTACTAAGGTGCACTGTAATTAGTCCTGGTCTTGTTAACCCATTGAATAGTACATTTCAGTTATAGTTATCGACTATTAACATGCATGGTGAGAATTTGCATGAAATGGGTTTCACTGCAGGTTATTTACAATGTTGTGTTGTGATTCTAAAAACCTACCTGGATTTTACTTTTCTTCCTCTGCTGCTGAAATTACTTCTATGCCTGAATCACTCTGCTCTTTTCCTCTATGCAGCTCTACTCATCTGTTCTGTTGTAGCTCACTCGATCCGCGCCACTGCAACTTTCCCTCTCTGTCTCTTCACTCTCTGCTCTCATCACTTTACTACACTTGCTTCCCTCTACTTAACCACAGTTCTCTGCTCTCTCAACTTCACTTCTCTCACTTTCCCCTACTCCACCACACTGTTCCGAGGGCGGGTTCTTTTCTGTGCTCTGCTGTATTAGGATATGCAATGTTGCTTCAGTCCACCTCTGGAAATCGCTGCTCTTTCAGTCCACATTGGGTCATGGTGGATAGTGGGAGGACTGTTCACTGTTGGCAGGACATCCACATCAGCTGTGGCAGGTAAGCATCTCCCCCTGTCACTGTCCCGTTAACAAGGCAAAGCTTCCTCAAATATATCTATTATTTTTTTCTGTTTATTTCTAATGAGAGTAGTTAAAACTGTTTATTTCTATGTGGGTATGTCAAGAATGACATTTGCTAATACATCCAAGATAGCTACATCAAAATCAGAAAAGATAGGATTGATAATATTGTTGAGGCGCATAACATTTTGCATATTGCCAATCTCACAACTAGATCCTGGTGACATTGCTGGATATTAATGATTTATGTTGCAGATTTTGGGCCAGATGTATGACCATTTTTAGCAGTCACAAACTAAAAATCGGGCTGTTTGCGACCCCAAAAAAGAGAGTTGTAGTATGTACAAACCCTACTTTATGAGACAGTAACCTATTATCTACTCACAAAATAGGGTTTGAGGGTTACTATTAGGAAAGGGCATGCCCAGGGCGTGTCTTCCTAATAGTGAATATTATATCCGAATAATGCTTTGGGACAAATATCTATACTGTATATTAGGTTGAAGAAAAACTTTAATTATTCCTTCCTACGAGTTTCACTCTCTTGATTAATCAAATATCCATTCAAATCATGGTCAAAAAGCAGTTCAAACACAAGTCTCAAAAGAAATTTTTAAAGTCAAAACTTTTGTATACATATTTTTTGAATTTCAATATGTATGCATATATACAATCATATATTCTTATATACAATAGATTATTTTTTCTTAAACAAAAACTAAATAATTACACCTAATCAAAACATATATCTACTATTTCGCATTACCCTATTAGTAAATAAGGATGCTTTCAATGTTTTAAGCAACGAGCATTCCTTTCAAAAGAAGATCACCCTTCAAGAAAGTGCTAAGAGGTATATTACTCCAACCTCAACATTTTTTTAGTACTTTCAAATTTTTCTCACGCATTACTTTGAATTCACATGGGCGTCCTCGATTCATAAGGTTGACGCGTTTCAGCCCCACAGGTATCGGGACTCATCAGAACTAGGGCGTTTGAGCATAATTTTTCAAAAAAATCCCCTAAAAATGAAATATACTTATTTACCTACACATATATACACTAATATTTACATCTAAGTATATGCACACATATACATCTATATACAGGAACATATGGACACAAAGGCCCTCAATAATTACGTTTTTCTATCTCTTGAAGTGGCAGCCCACATAACTAAACACCCGAAAAGTGCACTTCAGAAAACCTATAGTGACCATAGATCAACAAATCACCCGTGATACTATAAATCGAGAAAGGTGCCCAGTTAAAGATTTTGAAAATTGCTCTTAAAGTAAAGCAAACCAGTCCTGATGACGCCCTGGTGATCTTCTTTTGAAAGGAATACTTGTTTCTTAAAAAATTGAAAGCATCCTTATTTACTAACAGGATAATGAGAAATAGTAGATATATGTTTTGATTAGGTGTAATTATTTTGTTTTTGTTTAAGAAAAAATAATGTATTGTATTTAAGAATATATGATTGTATATATGCACACATATTGAAATTCAAAAAATATGTATAAAAAAGTTTTGACTTTAAAAATGTATTTCGAGACTTGTGTTTGAACTGCTTTTTGACCATGATTTGAATGGACATTTGATTAATCAAGAGAGTGAAACTCGTAGGAAGGAATAATTCTAGTTTTTCTTCATCCTAATATACAGTATAGATATTTGTCCCAAAGCATTATTCGTATATAATATTGTTTATTCATCCAGATGCTGTTGGGTTATTTGGGTTACCCCTTTTATATAGCGGCCCTTCCTAATAGTGAGTTGTACTGGTATGTACAATTTTCTTTGTGACCACAAATGCGGTTGAAAAACAAACGCAGTTACCACCTACTTCGAGTAGGTGTTTAGTCAGTCGCAAATGGAAAGGGGTCCCCAGCGTACCCCTTCCCCTTTGTGATTGTATGCGAAAATATTTTTTAGGACCGAGCAGTAGTCCCACAGGCCACTGCCTGCATTAAAAACTTAAAAGAAAACTTTTAGGTTTTTTTCTTTTGAGCGAATCCCATTTTCCTTTAAGGAAAATGGTCTGCATTTGAACAAAAATGTGCTCTGTTTAAAAAGCAAACATAGATATGGTGGCCTGCTGTCCCCAGCAAGCCACCATCCTTGTGTTCTTGCCCATTCCCAATGGTTTGCAAATTGTGACATGCCTCATGAATATTGATGAGTCAGGTCATTTGAGACCCCCTTGGGAATTGCTAAATGTGTTTAAGACACATTAGTACATTCCGTTTTGCGACCTGCAAAATGGAATGTCGTACATCTGCCCCTTAATGCCTACTGTTTGAAGATACTACTTCTTCAACACGTTACAATTTTTTAGGCCAAACGGAAATATGAGTAATTTCCTATTAGAAAAATGAGACAGGTTGCCAAAGTGGGAGTTAGTTTTTGAAATATAAAAAGAAATAATGACCCCCACTACTTGGGTTGTAGTTTTCTTCCAAGGAGTGTTGGTCATTTATCTTTCTTTAACAGTACCTCCCCCCATGATATAGCTGGTGGTGACATACATCAAAATAAGCCATACAAACGCCCAAGCTATAGAGGGCTCATATTGATGACAATCACAACAAAATGCATGTCAGACAGAGTGCTGAAACTTTTCATGCACCCCCCCCCTCCGTCAAGATATCTTGGATAAATCCATCATTCTTTTGCTCATCATGCCACCCTAATTTTGGCCAAGCCCTATGCAAATCAGTCTTGACCTTGCTCTCTATGGAAACAGTCCAGCCTGCTTTGCCAGGGCAGGTCCTCCCTGGACCACAAACAAGCATCCTACCAATTATGGCACCTACTCTCTCAGGCGTTCAGATGAAGACTTAAGGCAATGGGGTGAATGTTGTTCTGTTGACATAGACCAGGGGGGTCAGTCCACCATAATTTGCAATCTAGACAAATTCCATGGAAATCCATTCAGCTGTTTTCTTGTTATATGAGATCCAAAAGCCAATGGAAAATGTGGAATAACATGTTTTGAGACCTCTCCTTTTTATCTTATCACCCCCTTGACCAATCACCATTGAAATTTCCATCCTCTGCCAACATAGAAAAAACTATAGATATGGAACGTTTTGTGGCGATTCGTTAAATGGGGGCAGCCAAAATTCAGAGGAATTCCTTTACCTGTGGATCTTAACTATAACTGCACAGTGGCTACAGCTCTATGTATAGACATGTACGTTTCACTTAGTTTTTTACACAGTTCAAATAAATGAACCAGGTTCTCCTGGAGGAGGGAAGCAGTAATTTACTGGTCCACCTCTTGATTGAGCAGACGGACCAAGAATTTGGTGAAGAAAGTACTCTGTTGCCATTGCTATGGAATGACCTCTCCACCAGACTCTAAATCAATAAGTTTTAAATCTTTGCATCACCAAACCATTCTTTTACAGTTATTAAACAGAAGGCAAGGCTAGGCAAAATTAACAATACTTACTCTCGAAATGAAATCGAGAGGGATCTAGCAATCTGTTTTGTTGAATATCTGATTCAGAGAGAATTCAATATCAATATTGAGCTCGGCAAACATTTTTAGGAGTGAAATGAGGGAAGTAGCGTGACTGGGAGAAAAAAGGAACTAATAATATTAAAAACATCACAGTTTCCCCCGATATTATTGAAACCTTCCATTTTATTTCAAACTATACTTTTGTGAGTTGATGAGTATCAGTGTTCTTGGTATGAAAGAGGCAATTTCCCGTACAACAAATTTCTAGTTGCACACATCATGCCGTACTCATGATGGTGAAATAAAAAAGAGGATGGGATCCAAACCATGAAGGTTTATTAGCGAAATGTTGTAAAGTTCACAAGTCCATTATTTAGTTATTACATTGATCCCCAAAAAATCATTAATGTCTATATGACTGTAAAATCAAAAATGTTGGCTATTAGAAAGAAAAGATGCAAAATATGACAATGTCAAGTGCACAGAACAAAAAATACATTGGTTCCATATTGGAATTTCCCTATTATGATAAAGCATCAAAAGTGGCAAGGGGAATTTTTATGAGGAATGTATCAGCATCAAAAGAACCAAATTAAGGTACAGTGAATAGGAACGAGTGTTCAAGCATAAAGCTGAACACCCTGGGCAAGGAGAATCAGCAGAGTTTAAGAAAGGTCTTCTCTTAGGAAGGTCAGGATAGGATCTGCTAAACTATTCTAAGAAACACACAATTATTAATACACAAAAGAAGGTCCTGGAAGCTACGTCCCGCCAACTCCCTCTGGACGGTCCAATCAGCAGAAGATGTTATTTGGGAGCAGGTAGACTGCCCAGGTTCCCAACACTGAACAAAGAAGCATACAGCAACACAGCCTTAAAGTTAGCAACAGTCCAGTCTGTCTGGTGTAAGGGGCTCTCCCCTATCCCCACGCATTACACATCCATGGCCAAGTTTTCAATTAAGATAGCTAATCTAAAAGTTCTCACCAATAAAAAAAAGCCTATTCTAACCAACAAGCTTTCTTCAATAAGGCATCTGCAGAGGAAAGAAGAACATGAAACTTACAGTGAAGTTAGTAAAAAAAGCAGCTCAAATGATTTGGTTCTAGTTGTAGTCAGGCCTACATTAAGCAAGAATATGTCAGCCAAACAAATACAGTTAACATGAGAAATACATGGGCTATAGGTCAATCATATAAATATAGCTTCCCTTGTATGTAATACAGCCACCAACTAGGTTTTTGAGTAATACACTGCCAACAGGTTAATATTATTATCACACGATTAACATATTGCTGGATAATTATATGGAACACCAAATTACACAGCTCCAGTCCACCCTCTGATGGCTAGAATAGACATCACACAAAACAATCAACATTTCTGAGACCAGCTTAAAAACATGAGTCCTCTTCTGCTATTTATGTCTGGACTTTTCTAGCTACTTCATCTCCTCATGGGTCTCATATTTTCTTTCTTCCATCTCAATTTTGTCTCTCTTTCTCTAAACTCTCTTACCCTCTACATACTTTTCCTTAGTCTTCATATAGATAAATACCTTCGCCATAGCAAGTAAACAAATCATGATCAAAATAGGCCTCAAGATAGTGCCTAAAGGTCCACTGCTAATATTTGTAAGCCAACTACCTATAGAAGAAAATCCTTTCCCAATTGTTTCCTAGTCACCGGTTTCTTTCAGGTCCTTCACATCTCTTGACAATTCAGTAATATTCATAACATACTTAATCTTATTGCTGGTATCTGGCACATGAGTGCAACACTATTGCACTTTCAACATTTTACAAGTTCTGCCCTCTTTCACAAGCAAAATGCCTGAAGCAAGCCTGACCACTAACTCATTATTAATAGCTAGCAAAACTCTGGCAGTATTAGTCCCAAGCCTGTAAAATTAGGGAGAACGTTTTCAAATCTTCACATCATTTAAAACTACCCCTGTAGAAGAAATAATGGCACCAAAAGTATCGCATATTGTTTGTGAAGCACTTAGCCGTACTAGGAAGCATAAATGCAGAATGCAGAATCTTGTCTACATGCTACAATTTAGGAAAAACTAAAGTTAAATAATGACTCTTTAACAATTTGCCGGAAGTTTGAAATAAGCATTCTTTCCACACACACAAACAAATTCCAGGAATGAGTGAATAATTCCCTGCAAAAATCTGATTGGTATACCCTAAAACTATGAGAGCAGTCACTCCTGCCCATCACCTAAGGGTTATAATCCTCTACCTTTCTTCAGGTAAAACTCACCGTTCCTTGCTGGTGCCAATCTAAACTCAGTTTAAGCTGTATTCCAAGTGCCTTGTACATTTCCTCCTCTTTTCTTCACTCACCCTTTCCACAGTCTTGCCCACCTTTAGTCCTCAGAGCAATCTCCTCCCTCCTGCCTTCCAAATCATCAAGAAACTCCTTTTCAACTTGAGTCAAATTACATGTTCAATTTTGTCTATGGACATGGGCAGAATCAAGCTTGACTCGGTATTGGAAACATGACATAAAGTGTCCATGTATTTTGCATTATATTGGGGATTTAAATGTCTGTACAGAGGCACTTGTTGAAGAACCACTAACGTAATTTGAAAATTAATACTCAAATCAACCTTAATGATAAAGTAAACTAAGGATTATACTACAGGAAATGCCATATGTGAGGGTATGATAGGCCATGCCCTCAGCTGCGGAGACAGGTAAATCAGTACACACATAACAATCTTTGACCCTCATTATACTAGTGTACTGATGCATTCAATTGAAAAATACACTCAAAGGGATGTTCCACTCTGAAACATCTCAAAGTTAAGTCTTCCAATCAAAACTACGCTGCTCTGTTACATAAGTAATGGGGAGTTTGGGTTTGAGACTGGGTATAGCAGGAACTATCTTCAACATATCTCAGACCAATTATTAAAGTAATCATGAAACCTATAATAATAATCAACTCTACAGCAACTATTGCTTTACATTCGTTCTTTGAAAGGATAACCATGGTTTCTCTAAAGTCAAACCTTAAAGAAAACACCTGCAAGTAAATGAATTGTGAATTATTTCTACTTGTACAACGTGTTTATGGGTACACAACTAATTTAGGTACAGTTTTCTTTGTGAGTCATCCCTAGCCCCACTCCATCTTCTTCTACAAGTGGCAACCCCACTCTTGTTCAGAAGCTGGGGCCCAAGGGAATCCTCTAATTCAACTAAGATCAGTTGTAGCTCAGTTACAGCCAGTTACATTGGTTAAAATCAGTAGCCTAAAGAAATGTAAACTTTTCACTGTGATAGCCTCTATTCAAGGTGGTTCTGCAGGTATTGTCCACTGACCATGATGTTCACAGGTAACTGGGGCAACTTCACTGTCGTCAAAGTACATCCTCTCTGGAGCTGAATATTTGTAATTAGGCACCCTCTTTTTCTTTGATCTTCTGACTTCTGGTTATTCATCTTTACCGTAACTTAGTCTGCTTGCCTCTGTGTATTTTGTGACAGTTTGTGGAATGCATTTACAAGATAAACGCAGTCTCTCATGATTTTAAGGCCAGCCTTCCCTTCTTTGGTCCCTCCTGGTCACATCAGTTTGCCCTTCTGGGGGACCAGAGTCATTGTTTACTTGTGCATTAGACTGGTTCACTGTGGCTATCGTTGGCGCATTAACCACAGGCTTAGGACTTCCCTCAATTCTACCCTGTGGCACTATTGGAATTTGAATCACTGGTTGACTCTGAGGTGCCTGGGTGCTCTCTTCATCCCCTCTGCTCCTTCAAGATAATCTGGAGTTTGGATTTGTGACTCAGTGATTTATGTCATCACTTCTTTCTCAGGACATTTCACTTGCTATGTATGGGAGCAATGTGCCCATTTAGGCAGTCCACCACATTTGACAGCTGCGTTGGTGACCAGGATCACCTTGAAGGGGCGACACCAGTGGGGCTCCAAGCATGACTTCAGGAGGTTTTTCTTCACTAGGACCCAATCACCAGGCATAAGACCCTAAATCTGAATGGCAGTTACAACCTCTACCTGGTGAGACATAGAGCACATCACATTTTCCATTCCTTTGCAGTAATCAAGAATCATATTCCTGAAATATTCACAAGCACATTTGCAGGCACAGCAGGAAGCCTCATGGCCCTCTCCATGAGGGTCTCATTGGCACAATCAAGTTTGCAGATATGGAGTGCTTCAGAGATTCATCAACACCTAAGGCACAACATTCAGCCACTTCAAAGAGGTAGATACAAACACATTGGCCAGAGAGGACTGGGATTCAAAGTCCCATTCACTTGCACAATGATACTAGATGCTTCAGGTCAATAACTACAGTGCAGTCTCTGTATAGCCTGCAAACCTATCCACAAAATTCTCAGAACCTTATTGTTGAAATGTGTTCCACGGTCTTACTGCAGAGAAGCTGAGAACCTGATAGGGGGTATCAGCTCATGCAACAACAACTCAGCTTCAATTAGACTGTAATTGGTCCTAGTTGGGTAGGCTTTCACCCTAGGAAATATTGCACACTATTGCACCCTGGCATCTCAGTAAAGTCCAACCGCATCCTGTTAAAGGGACCTCCTGATCATCCTATGTGACTCATGGCTACTGGGGTCCTCCTCCCTTTATTCAGTTGCTGACAGGTGACACAACAGTTATAAAGATTCTCGGCCATCCTCTAAAATGGGAATGGGACCAGTTCTGCATGTACAATATGACCACAGCATCTTTCCTACGTGTGCGGGACCATGGAAATGTCTTACCATTGAGGACAACAAACTGTCTGGCAACTCAGGTCTCTCATCATAGGAAACCCAAATCTCATCTTCATTCTTTACACAACCTGCTCGGACCTAACTTTGGTATTCTATGTCAGGTGCCTCTTCCAGCAGCCGGATCTTCCCATGTATCAGCAACAGTCATCAACCAATTGAAATAGATATCATCCTCAGGTTAATTGTTTATTCCTGGTTAAATGCACAGGACTGATGAGCTGCAACACTTCCAATAATGTCATCACATAATTAACATGTCTAGAATGGATTTAGAGGATGTCATGAACCCTCTATGTTACCAAGCTGTCTGAAATGGTGAACAACATCAGTGCAATATTAACTATTAGTGAAAACTAACTTTTAATTGGTCTGAGACACAGATAGCCCTAGTAAGAGTGACCAATTCAACGACTTGGACGGAAGTTATGTCAAAAAGCCAGGAGGCTTCCACTGCACCCTTCATGGTACAAATAGCATAATCAGCTCTTGAATTTCCACCTTCTTCTCTTAAGCATGAGTCCTCCACGGACAATACATAATCAGACTCTGTGATGGGTTCATCTTTATTATCTGGTCTTAGCTTTGTGCATAGTCCAGTCACACTGAAACAGTCATGTTCAAACTCCCTTTCTAGCCTCCCTTTCAGGCAATGGTAACAATGTGTCAGGGTTCAAACTGCGACAACATTTTAATGATATGATATCAGTTACCAGTATGATTTATTCACACTTTGTAAGGTGACTACTAGTCAGGTGTTAGGTCCTAGTGCAACTGAGAATCCGCTCTAAGGAATGGAGGATCATCTTTATAAGAGGCTAGCCCATAACCATATTTTCATTCAGTCTGATGCTGACACCTAATTCTGCTATGGCTTTAAGGCAGCTGAGCAGTCCTGTGGCTACAGGGTTGAGTGTATCTAAAAGTAGGCAACTGATCTTCAGGAATTACCATGTGGCTGTGTAAGCGCTGGGAGAACACAGACTTCCCTCTCAATTGCAAAATAGAACAAACTTTTTACTGTAATCTGGAATTGCTAGGTCCAAGGGAAAGTCAGAGATTTTCTCTCAACTCTAGGAAGGCATTCATGCTTTTGTTGTCCCATGGTATCAGATCAGACACATCATTATGAGTTAACCTTTATAGAGGTAACCCACTGGGGAAAAGTTGGGTATTCACTGATGACAGTAGTCCACCATTCCTGGAAACATCCTGACTGCATTGTGGGAGCGTTCATTTTCAAAATGTCAAAGATCCTCTGCACTGACACCTTCATTGCTACCTTCTCAATGTGATGCCCCAGATATAGGACTTCTTTCTGGCAGCATTACAGTTTATTCAGGGACACTTTGTGTCCATTTTCGGTTAAAATGCTTAACAAGGCAGTAGTGTCTTTCGATATTGACGCCACTAATAGGTCATCAATGTACTAGACAAAGACTAAGGGCCTGATTTAGATCTTGGTGGGACTGCGACGGAGTTGTTTTTTTGGGGGGTCTTCCCGCCAGCCTGCCTGGCAGTCCACCTGCCCAAATCAGATGCTATATTGCCATGGGTGGGTAAACCACCACGGTCCGCCGACTCCACCAGGACTTCGCTACCATCCCCTTTGTCGGGGTAGGCTGCAGCATGTGGCAGCGGGACTGCAGCCAGGATTCCTGCCATCAGTATTTCGTTCTGGCTTTTTTCGAAGGAAATTCTGACAGGAATCTCTCCTATTTTGAGTTGGCTGCGGTTCCTCCTTTTTACCTTTGTCCAGGTGCACCTTGACTGCAACAAACCAGCCCCCCATTTCAACGGACTTGAAGGTAAGTGTGCATGATTTGTGTGAGTATACAGTACATGGTGTGTGTATGCTGGTAGGGGCAGTGCAGAATGTGCAACATAGGTTCACTACACATAACCTACAAACACATACTGAACAGATAAGTGTTATACATATAAAATAACGCGCTTCTTTAATCAGTGAGCCGTGAGGGGAACGGCAAACCACTTCAACTTTTTGGAGGTCTGCGCTGCCACAGTGGGAGCACGGTGGACTTCTTTCTTTTGCCCTCTCCAAGCTCCTTGCAATCCTTCATCGCCGCCGTGAGGAAAACGGCAGGGAGGACCACAACTCCCAGGTGGCTAAGCGAGCCCGACACTGACGTGGGCTATTGACGCGCCAGGAGGCGCCCTCAAAGCAGCACCAGCGCCCGCGCATCGCGGGACGTGCTTCTTTAATCAGTGAGCCGTGAGGGGAACGGCAAACCACTTCAACTTTTTGGAGGTCTGCGCTGCCACAGTGGGAGCACGGCAGACTTCTTTCTTTTGCCCTCCCCAAGCTCCATGCAATCCTTCATCGCCGCCGTGTGGTAAACGTCAGGGAGGACCACAACTCCCAGGCGGCTAAGCGAGCCCGACGCTGACGTGGGCTATTGACATGCCAGGAGGCGCCCTCAAAGCAGCACCAGCGCCCGCGCATCGTGGGACGCGCGCTCGCGGCGCCCGGGCCAAGTGCGGGCCCGTCCTTGCCCGTCCTCGCCAGGAAGAGGCAGGGTAGGGCCATCCCTCTTTTGTTTCGGGCAACGGACCGCTGGGGATTAAAGGTACTGTAATTGGAAACCAGCAGGGACAGGGGAGCCACGGGGCAAATTTGTATCCCAATGGTGACTGTGTAAATGAGTAGTCCACCTATTTTATATTGATTGTTTTCATTGATCTAATAACTGTGAGTAATGGGGAAAAGAAAATCATTGGAGGGAGGGGGTTTATCATTGCTCCCCAATAAGAAAGGAAAAAAAGCACAGAAAGTAGGCTCTGCCGCTAGTAACTGCGTGCTCGCAAGAATAGAAGCAATAGTTGAAGAAAGTGAAGAGGTCCTGGGAGTTAATAACATCAACAACCCAGATGCCCACGTAATTCCTTTAGAGGAGGCTCTGGTTCGCAGGGAAAAAAAAAAGAGTGATTCCAACAATGTTCAGCAAACAAACCCAAAGACCTCCCACTGATATATCTTTGTCTCCCACAGTTGAGAACACCACATTAAACCATCATGTTGCTATTTTAAATATAAGTTCCAGCCCTACCATTCAAAAGGCACTGCATCACTGTGAAGGCGATAAACAGCTTGTATGTTCTAATAGATTTGCAATTTTAGATCATATTGATGATAGTATATTGCCAACCCCAGGTAATGATCCTCCTTTTGTAGCTACCGTCATAGAGCCAAAAATGGGTTGTAAGTGTGGTATCTCAATCGAAGGTTTGTTACAGAAGGTTGATTCCCTCCATATTGAGGTAACATCTCTAAAAGCATTAGTGGAAGACCTAACACGTAGAATTGAGCAGTCACGATCCATTCCCGTCCCTTTCCTCCCAATTACTCCCACTATTTTAGTACCAAGAGTACCATCCAGATCCATTCAGGGGAAGAAGGTTAGTTTGAGCTCAGTTTTAGAGCCTCAATCCCAGGGCCCCCCTGTTGTCGCCACGGCTACTGTACCCAGAACTACTAGATCATATGCTGAGTCTCTTAAAGTACATAGACCCTTGGACTTAAACCGAAACATCGCAATTTCTCAGAGGCCACTTTTCCATAATAAAGATCTTATTAGATCAAATCTGCAAAGAAGTGCTATCCGTGAATGGACTAATTTACCAACAATTTATATGACCAAAATCCCCAAACCAAAACATAACTATGCCTATGAAAGTAGTGAATCCTTTTGCAATAAAACTATCCATTGGCTAAGATATGTGAGGGGGTGCAGGTCAATCATACGGGAAGATCTGTTGGCGGTAAGGAGGATCACAGTGGCTAATTCCCAGACTGATTGCATTGAGTTGAAATTAACAACTGTTGAATTAGCTGAGAATTTACTGGCTTTGGAGCTTCGTACATCTGCCCCAGGGCACTCTGCAATCCAGGTCAGATCCTCCCCTCTTTGGTCATTGGTAAGCTCGGCGGAGTCGATAGCACAGGGAAAGGTGGGAAGCGAGTCCGGACTAAATGTCGTAGACTGACTAGAAAAGGGTATTCAGCAAATAAAGTCTAGTATTGGGTCAGATGACAGTTGTGGTGATTTGGGTTTCCATCTAAAAAGCTCAAATGAGAATAGAACGGAGATGGTTATTCGTACTGTCGAGTCAATGGGTGGGGTAGTTGAAGACAAAGAGAGGGGGGTCAACAGGCACACTCCAAGGGTGATCCATGTTCTCTCTTGGAACATAGCAGGCCTCCAGACAAAACTGGCTCTGCCTGAGTGGAATGAGCTCATTGAGAAGTACGATGTCTGCATGTTCCAGGAGACCTGGAGCGTGGTTCCTCTATATAAATCAGGGTACACTACATATTTTGTTCCAGCCTCCTGGTCAGGGAAAGGTCGTCCATCAGGGGGCCTTCTTATATGGATTAACAGCTCAATGAATTGGTCAATAGTCAAGTATAATCATGATCTAGCAGACATATTACATTTAACGATCAAAGGTTCAACCATTAATACAAACATGGAGCTTTTCAATATCCATGCTTGAGGGTCTCCTGGGGCTCCAGTATCCTCAACCCTTGCTGCTTTAGAGCAAGAGTTATCATACCTCCACCCTCTTGCTAACATCATCATAGCAGGGGATTTCAACTGCACTTACGAACCACTGAGCAGTGAGGATTTGTTGGGCACGAATGAGGAAGACACCAAATGGGATATTCCAATTCTTAACATAGCTCCTATTAAGGAGTGGTCCCAAAGGGCGATCCAAATCAATGCTTTAACGCTTGAATATGATCTAAGAGCAGTAAATGGTCGAACACCTTCTGATCAGCATGGGGCCAACACTTTCAACAGAATTAGTTCACCATCACGAATTGATTACATCCTGATAGACGTCCATTTATAGGGCGATCTTAAAGATATGGTAGGAAAAGACACTCTGGATAGCGATCATAATCCCCTTTGCATGCAAATTAAAAATAAATGGGGACCCATTGACCCTAAAGTGGAGGAGCCCCTTAGATTGTCAACAAAAGAGTTTGTGCCCTCCAATTGCAACCGACGGCTCAAATGGCATAAGGTTTCAAATCAGGACGATAAACTGTTCAGTATAACCGAATTGATTAATCAAAAGATTGAGGAGCTTGACTCGATAGGTGACAACTTAGAGATAATTCATGACTCCTTTTTTCCTGATTTTTACCAAAATCTAATTACAAGGTTGGGACAGTTTTTCACCATCAAGGACAGCAAAACAGGGAAAGGAAACCGAATAATACCCAAGAACCTTTGGTATTCGTTTGCATGTAGGGAAAAGAGGCAGGCGCTATCCATTGCCCTTAGGGGGAAAGACGTGGGACTAATTAGAATGGCTAGGAAGGATTATGCCAGATCACAAGTGGCAGCAAAGCGCGAGTGGGAAGAGACCCACTGGCAGGAGCTCAAGCGAGCCTCACGACAGAAAGACCCTACGCTATTTTGGGAGTTAATCAATAAGGGGACCCGTAAAGGATCTGAGCCAATACCTAACCATATTACGGGGCAACAGTGGCACAACCATTTTTATGACCTGTATTGTGGTAAGGCAGATGTTTCACACATAGGAGACGAGCTTTACCCCTATATATTGGGTGATCCATTATCGGCAGAACCTTTTAACCGAAAGGAGGTAGCCTGAGCAATAGGAAACATAGCCCCCAGCAAAGCGGCGGGTCAAGATGGTATACCTGGTGATCTCCTTTTGTACGATCCAAAGTCTTAGTCGCAGTTTATTTTACGGCTGATGAATCTCATAGCTAGAGGCCACGCAGTCCCTGAATCTTGGAAGGGGCGGAGGTGGTTGTAATTTACAAGAAGGGGGATAGGGAGGACCCTGCCAACTACAGGTCGATTAGTTTAATCGATGTGATACAAAAGGTGGTTGGCAGGGTGCTTCTTATGTGGATGGAGGAAGGTGATATCTTGTCGCACTTCCAGGCAGGTTTTAGGGGGCGAATGGGTACGATGGATCAGGTCTTTAGATTCTTTATGATCCATTGGAAAACCGTGGTCATAGGGAAAGGCAGTTTGTACTTGGCCTTCATTGACCTGAAGACCGCTTTCGACCTGTTCCCGCGCCCCAGGCTCTGGCAGGTGTTGCGCGAGTTGGGTAACCCCCCCCCCCCCATGGTCCTGGATTTTATCAGATGCCTCCATGAGGGTAACTACGCCAGAATTAGGTGGGGGACTCAGGGACAGCTCACGGAGAGGATCGAGGTGAATGGGGGGGGTACGCCAGGGCTGTGTATTGGCGCTGACCTTGTTCTCCCTCTTTGTGAATAGGGTGGTAGACCATCTGAGGGAGTTTCCGGCCGACGCACCAACCCTGGCGGGCAAAAAAACCCCGACCCTCCTATACGCTGACGATACCGTTTTGCTATCGAAAAGCCCAAGTGGTCTCCAAAAGCTGTTGAATAAATTTAGCCTGTTTTGTTCAGTTCGCGGACTAGTCATTAACACCGTAAAAACAAAATTAATGACTATATCCCCCTCGAAGCGGTTTAGAAATAACATCACCCTCCATGGAATATCACTAGACTTAGTTGAGTCTTTTGATTATTTGGGCATCCGGGTCACCAGTGAAAGGAAGTGGAGTTCCCATTTGGCAAAAATGCTTCTAAACCACAAGCGGGTATCCGGGGCGATCTTAAGAGAACAACAACTCTCTGTAAGCAAACCAATATCCCCGGCCCTTGCGGTTTATGAAGGTAAAGCACTCCCCTCAGCCCTGTACTGGGCTGAATTATGGGGCTTTGAGAACACCACTGACTTAGTAAGATCGGAGAATAAATTTCTTAGAGGTCTGGTTTCCCTTCCAATCTCTACTCCATTGAAACCCCTGTATTTAGATCTCGGCAGACATTCCATCAAGGATATTGTACGCCTCCGCCCTTTACTCTTTTGGGCCCGTATTAGATCGACCCCAGAACTGTCCAACTATGCTATCGCTTTTAGCGATGTCATCAAAGCGGATGCAGGCCAGAGGGTCAAATGGATTTTAAACCTTAGGCGTCTCCTATTTGATATAGGTCTGGGGGAGGCATGGGTTAACCAGACCCGCCTCCTAAACAGGATATAAAGAAGGCTTACTGGAATTGGGTAGAGGTGGTACAAGCGACCAGTGCGAACAGGGGAATGCTCACTGAGCAGTTCCTGGAACACAAGCCTGTTCAGAAATTGGAAGCATATCTTGATTTTATCCAAATTCCAAGAGATAGGTCTCTGTACATGAAACTGAGAATTGGAACTCTCCCCATTAATGATCTAATAGCGAGCTGGAGGCAGAGCGACCAAACTGTAGTAGTAACAGTAGCAGCTCCATGTCCAGGATGTGGAGCTTGCACAGAGTCCATTGCCCATTTTATGTTTGCCTGCCCAGTATACAGACACATAAGAAGTAAGTGGCTAAAACCTGTTTGCATATTGTTGGGCTCAAGAAATTATTTGTCTGTTTTACGCCTCCTTAGAACAGATACTACCTCCCTTACTGTGATCTGTGGGGTAGCTAAATACCTGGGATGTGCATGGGTGATTCGCTCGAAGTTTTTGGCAACAAAAAAAATGGTTTAGGCCTGTATGAATTGCTCTTTATTATATCGCCCTGCACTGCTTTTTATGATATTCAAATTTTACTGGTCACTCCCTATCTTATATCTTTTTACAAATTGAATTTTATTTCTGTAAATAGCAAATTTGTAATGAACTTCTATTGCTAGTTTTATGTCCTGTTGTTTTTTTGAATTGTATAAGGATTGACTCTGCTTTTATGATATATCTTTTTTATCGAATAAAGCATATCATACAGCTATAAAATAAAATGTCACTTACCTGTCTTCTCACCACCATGGTCTCTCCCCTGTCTTCACCCCAACCGATAGAACATCACCAGTCCAAATTGGCGCGATGGGACCCTGCCATCAGGACAGCAATGGTGGGAGGGTCGCCAGCACAGAAGACCACTACAGCGGCGTTCTTTTGTTTATCACATATACATCTAAATACAGTAGGCATGACTCTGTCAACCCGAAGGAGTACTGGAACCTGCCGCCGAATCAGGCTGGCAGTCAGACCGCCAGCAGCGGCCGGCAAAGGTAAGCATAGTGAAGCGGGCGGGAGGGGGACAAGTCGACAGATGTCAGAATAGGCAAAATTAAATAAATAAATAAAACCTATTCAGTCAACTGTCGACTTCCCCCGCCTTCCGCCCCACCCTGCTCCACTGTCCCACCGCACTTACCTGAACCGGCCGTGACTGCAAACCGCCAAGATCTAAATCAGACCTTAAGTTATATGATTGCTTCAGAGTCTCCAGATTCTTTTATCAAGATCTGGTTGAAGATCAAGCGGCTTTCTGTGTAGTCTTGTGGAACTAGGCACATTTCAGAATTTTATTCTAGCACCCGACAAGAAGAGAAATTGACTCACTTTGTGCAGTGGCATGGAAAAGCATGCCTGACACAAATTAATCATTGTGAACCACTCAGCTTCACAAGGTATTTGGAACAATTTGATAAAATATCACTGCAGGATTTGGTACTACAGGACAACATGGGACAAAACTCTGATGAATCTTTCTAAGGTCTTGCACTATACTTGCCACTAGGCTCAATAATAGATTGACTACATGGGCTCCCCAAAATTTCTTTCAGTATCATGGACTTAATCACTGGGGCAATTCTATCCACTATTTCTGGTGAGAGATTATATTGGGGTGTTCAGGGGTATTCAGCATTGTGTTTGGCAGTAATCTAAAAAAGTTCTACACCTTTCATGAGCCCTTTAGCATTGCCTGAGAAATCACAGACTGTAGTCGTTATAGTGTTTTTCAGATCAGGTAGCAAACTGTTTTCAATCATCAGGGGAAACAGCCCAACAGCTGTTCCTTCTTTGGCTAATTTAAAATCCAAGTCTTCCTCGTAAGTTTGGAACTCAACACCCTTTGGTGTGTAATAAATTATGCATAATAATTCTCGGCCCAGCAGGTTGACTGGACTTACTCTCTCTGAGGTTATAGCTGGATGTTCTATATGTTCCATCTGTTGATCGCAGTAAATTTTATACTGGGCATACCCGTCCCACTCGGGGTGACAAATGCAAAAATCCCAATTGATGGACAGAATGCAGAACAATGTCATACATGCACCCCAGTACAGAGATCTTGCCCTAAATCCATAGTTTTTTTGCTCACCATGCCATTCCAGTTTAGACCTAGCCGGTCCCAGGATGCTTGTTTCCGGTCCAGGGAGGACCTGGCTTGGCAGTTTGGTCTGGACTGTTCCCATGAGGCACAGGGTCAAGACTGATTTGAATATAGCTGGGTCTAAACTGGGGTGGCATAGTGCGCAAAAGAATGATGGATGTAACCCAGATCTCTTGACTGGGGGCAAATGTATGATTTATTCAGCATTCCGTCCAGCACTTTTACTTCAACACTCTTTCCACTTCTTTCACACTATCATTTGTTCCATATTTTCATTTGTTCCTATTCATTCACTCGTTCTTAATTATTCACACTCATGCTTGTCATTTTCATTTACATTGGTCCTCCTCAGGCCATCCCGAAAAAAGCTAAAAAGGCTTTCTTCATTGTTAATGACGCATTCACAATCAGACTAGATCTCATATAGCAAACTTAAGGATTCCACATTGTGACCTTACACATTCTGACAGTAAATGACTGTTTGCATATTCTATCTCGTATAATTTAACATTGGCACGGGATACAATTCAATATGTTTCTCCCATACTATAGTGGTTGGCTGATGTAGGATGAATATGTTTAGCATCCAATGCATAAAGATGACTGGTTTGCTCCAACTGTGCCGTGGCTCCTGTTAACATACCATAATTGATGACTGTTTACATCTTTAATATATTGAGAGATGTTTACAAAGCACCACATAGGACACTAACCAAATCAAAAGCAAAACATTTCTTCTAATTTCAATCAGCATCAGACATTGATGAATCGTCTACATATTCTCTTATGAATTTATCCTTATACCTTTTCTTTAATTGGTATCAAGAGAAGTACATCCCTAGCCTTTTGCACCCTCTCACACTCAATCATCCACATTTAGTGGTCTCACTTATGCCTTGTCAGTTCAACTCATTCATGATCACTATTCAACACAGAATCAATCCATGTATTAGGATCTCTTTCATCATTGTGTACTAATGTCCTTTTCTGCAACCCTGCTTATTTCTTATTTGTTTCCATTCAAATCTTCTGTCCATCAAGGCAGTACAGTTAGCTTCTATTAGATTCTCCATATTCTCATGCCTCACTAATTGTTTGTCTTCTGCTTCAATAACACTACCTCTCCCATAACCTTTCACTCAGTGGGTCCTTAATAGGCTAACAGAGCTCCTTTCATATAAGGGAGCGTTCCTAATCAATAGTGCTCTAATTCCTACAGTCAATGGATCGATGTTGAGTCCTGTACACTGTAGTTGGCATTTCTGTATCCCTTAAGTACTCATTAGCTTCTGTGCTGGTATGCCAAAGTTCTCAGCTTTCCTCCATGTCCATTACAGTTGGGGAAATCATCTTCAACCCCTCTGTTATGGAGAGGATGGGAGACAGGGATGGAGTGGAGGGGAAGGAGGGATCTATACTGGAGACAAAATCAAGACAAAAGAGCATTCAACTACGCAAAGCATTTAGCCATGATAACTTTAAACAGCATTAAAAATGGTCAAGATTCTGTCATGGGACATTGATGGTATCAAGAAAGGGGGTAAAGGCAAATGTTTTCTCTGAATTCTGATGCATGAAACACGATATTTTGGCTTTACAGATAACTCGTCTTACAAAGGCCAACATTATAATTAGGGCTCCCGGTTTTATGGTATATATTTTCTTGCCATTTCCGTCTGTATTTATCCATATTTATTTTTTGGGCATTTTTTCTGTATTTATCCACATTTATTTTTGTCACAAGCAAAAGACGACGCTACAGCTAGTACTTTTCCACATTTATTTAAATTGACAATGCACAAATGCGCTCGGTTGTTACTGGTCAACACTATACATTCATCTGAAAACTTTGCCATTTGCAGAATGTCCCAAATATGCTTAAAAGTGATATCACAAGCCATTTGTCTCAGAGCCTTGCAGTTTCTGTCATCGGCAGAGTGCCATATCCTCTCCCCCACTTAACACCATACTGCCCCACTGAGAGAAACTCACACTGCCTTCAGCTGCAACCCACTTGTGCCGCGCTATAAACACCTGGAAGCAATTCAATTCAAATTATGCACTAGTCTACAGTAATATGCTGCCTGAAAAGAAGTAACAACATACTGGAAAAAAGCAAATACTCATAGGGAATACAACTTAAAGCTTTTACACTCATTATTCAGAAATCAATGAGTGTTTTTGCTTGTAAAGCTAACAAAATGAAAAGAAAAGTAGCGCTTCACTGACAAAATCTGTAAGGTGGCGCTAATGTGTTTCAGTGTAAATGAAACCAATCTGGACACTTTGCGACAACTCTGTCTTGCTCTATTTAATTATGTATTTATTGTTTGTATTTTAAAACCTTTTTTTCTCTCCTCCTGAGGCTGCATTTTGGAGTAGAAAAATGTCAGACAAAGACGTTTGCAGCAAAAGTGTTTCTTCTTTTTTTTGGATCCATTTCATTTTGGTGCTTAAACCGACTCGCCTCTTGTCTCCTTTCTCAGTCCACGCACAATAAAGCTCTTTGATTGTTTCTCATTTTTTTTAAATCTTATCTCGAAAACTTCTCTTAATCCCCTGCATTCCTGGTTGGACTACACTGAGCGTTTGTTTATTCATGGCTTCGCCTCCAGCACACAGGCTGTCTTGGTTTTACATATAAAGATTTTAAACTGTGAACAACTGTGATTGCATTTAGTGCAAGCAAATCTTTTCATATTCTCGACATTCATGGGATGACTAAAGCCTTAAGAATGACCAAACCATAGCCTTAGCAGCCTTTCATGCACGGGGTGTGACCCGCCTCCCCGAGTGCCGGTGTGGGGATTTGGCTGACCTGGAAAGGGGGGGAGGGGGGTCCGACCCTTACAGTACCCGTCCGTATATAGCACTCACCAGGTTAGATGAAGATTTGCTTACTGCTGTTGCTCTGGCTGTAACTGAAGCAGTTCGCAGCGTGGGCGTGGACTGTAAACTGGCTGGTTTAATATACCAAACCCGCCCTTTTTAACCTACCACCTGTATGTGCGCGCATCGCAAGCTGCCCTTGACTCGGCAGAGTGAAGAGGCAGGGGCTAAGGGGTGAAAGAACAACAAAGCCTCATTAACAAGTAAACGGTCTTTCAAAGAGCTGTGAAGTACTCAGGTGCGGTGGCTGTGTGTGTGCCCGGGAAGCTGTCTCAGCCCGGGCTGACACCTCTTAACCCTCTAAGGAGGGGGAGACACCAGATGGTTGGGGGTGTGAATCTACTGATGTCAATGACAAAATATGCTAGTATTTTCCCGTTTTTATATATAAATACAGATAAAGGAAACCTTGTTTTCCGTCTGTATTTATATGTAAAAATCCTTTTAAACGGAAAACCGGGAGCCCTAATTATAATTCATAATATATCCAAGAGTTGCAGTCTACACTATGCCACAAATATATAATGTAATTAGCATCACACATCACTTGAGGCAGAGAGGAGTACCTATAATAATCTTTAATAATGCCTGTAAAATAATACGATCTAAGGCGGATTGCACGGGCCAATGGGTTATAGGGGAGATAAATAATCAAGAAGATAACTGTCTCTTTATCCTAGGTAATATATATATGCACCCAATTATGACAATCTGTAGTTCATTACTAACAGAATGCTGGAGCTAAGCAGTTATAATACCTCACCTGTTATTGCAATGAGTGATTTCAACTAAATATGAAACCCCTCTGTGGATAACACTTATGCCACACATACTGTACAGATTAAGAGAACTAGAGATAGTGCAAGGGGGAAAGGAGCACACTGCTTTCATCCCAGCACAGTTAACCCTATTGCATCCTGGTAAATGAAGTACGCTTACTTTCAAAGTTGCTGTAGATCTTCACCTAAGCAGAGGCGTAGCTAGAGCTTGTGGCGCCCGGGGCTATCCCTCAGATTGCCGCCCCTGGGGGGGAGGGGGTTGTTGGGGAAAAAGGACAGCAAGCACTTGAAAGAGGACCGAGAGACACGTAGTATCGCTGCTAATAGTTACCTCGATCATGCAAGTTACATGCACATACATACATGACATGGTCCAAGGCTACAGAGTTGAATACACCGGTGACTGGCAGTACAAAAAGGAACACACAGACTGCATGATCTATCTGGGGACGCAGAAAAACCGCATGTGACATCCATCAGAGAGCTGCATGAACAATTACCTGGTAATCCCCTCAGCACAATGCAAACATGCACATGCATGACACTGTTCAGGGATCCATCATCTACGGCTGACATTAAATGACCATTCATCATGGTCCCCCCATTAAAGCAGTGCACTTTGTGATCTGCATGGTACATGTTCTTTGCAGCAGGCACATTAACCCTCTGTGCTACCTTTCCAGGAGTCAACCCTTCCACTAGACAAAACTCGGATCTCTCTCTAGGAAGAACATTAATCACCGAAGTTATCATGACATTTTTATTGTTTCTGAAAATTGCTGGAGGCCAGGAAGGAGGCAGCAAGTTTTTTTTAAACCATAATATACTTGCAAACACTACGCACCCATCCGAAATAGGTTCCCAGTGAGGTCACACCGTTCACACTGCCCTAACCTGCTCAAGGTTCATGCGACCTCAGTGACAGAGTCACAGTGACTGGATCACTGTTGCTCTAGGGTGTGCTGCTTCGTTGGCTTGCCCGCAAGACTGGAGATGAACTTCAGTATGGATTGTGGTGGACAGGCCTTCAAGGTTAACTCACAATTGACACCACTAGGGTACACCTGCTTGTGCTAAGACTTCAAGCCTTCTAAGGTCTAGTGGAGCCTTCTAATGTCTAGCATGGGAATATGCTCCCTCAGTAGAGTGGTCTGGTGGACTGGTCATGAAGGCTGAACCCAGTTCCCCAGTTCCAAATTCGACAGCTCTGGCCCTAGTGCCATATCCTCTCCCCCATTGAACACCATATTTGCCCACTGAGAGAAACTCGCACTGCCTTCAGCTATAACCTAATTGTGCCCGCTATAAACACTTGGATGTTGCTCAATTCAAATATGCACTTGATAAGCCTAAAAAGAAAAAGTAAAAGCAAACACTCATAGGGAATGCAAGATTAAGTAAAGCATGTGAAATGTAAGCAGAAACAACATGGTTACCTTAACGATCTCTCACTCACTATTCAGAAATCAGCGAGTGATTTTACCTGAAAAGTTAAGGACATGACTACAGGGCCCTGAAGGTAACCGTTTCAATGTCCATTGCTTATATCCTTACAAAATGTAAGCAGTATGGTTTCAAAGACCACATCCATAAACACAGAGCCATGGTACACATTTCATTTCCAATCCACCCATCAACCAGGTATTGCAGTACCTCCAGCAATGATACACTTTCCCACCTGGGAACAACAATGCTGTTCAAAGAAAGACGAGAAAACAAAAGTAGCGCTTCACTGGCAAACTCTGTAAAGTGAGGCTGATGTATTTGGATGTGAATAAAACCAATCTGGCCACTTTGCGACCACTCTGTCTTGCTTTATTTAGTTATGTATTTATTTTTCATATTTAAAACCTTCTATTTCTCTCCATGCCGCTGCACTTTGGAATAGAAAAATGTCAGAAAAGGAGCATTTCTCAGAAGAGTGTTTTTCTTTTTTGGATCCATTTCACAGGGAAGCAACTAAATGAAAGAAGGAAAGAGAGGTTGTGAACCGTTTCTTCAAGTTACGGTTTTCAGTAAGTGAGGAGCAAGACAGAAAGAGAGGGAATAATAGGAAGAGAGGGGGCAGCTGCCGGCACAAAAAAGAAGAGCACATTGCCCGAGTCCTATTCCTTCTCTGCCCGTCCCCGAACGTACACGAAAGCAAGACGAGCCTTATCTGAATGCCTTTGTCCGCCCCCAAAATAGTGCCGCCTGGGGCGGACCGCCCCCACCGCCTCCCCCCTAGCTACGCCACTGAACACAGCCAATATGTGATGATTAGAAGCGCATCACTACAAGGCTTAAACATCATATTTTAAGATGCATTGGGGCATATGCATCAAGCTAATTGCTGGTGGCAAAGGGGCAGATTTGCAGAATCGGCCCCTTTGCGACTGGTAATTAGCCATTTGGGATGCATCAAGCCCAAACCCAATCGCAAAATAGGTAATTGCTAAATTTGAGATTACCTATTTTGCTAATGCATTTAGGGTATCGCAATTTGCGATTCCTTAAATGCAATGCAAGAAGTGATCTGAGATTGCGACTTAGCATTAAGGAATCGCAAATAACCACTAACTTCAAGTTGGTAGTAATCTGCAATCCCTTTAGAAAAATGCTAGAAATTGCATTTTTCTAAGTGCCATGTGGCGCTTTGCCAGTTTTGTGGATAAATCAGGATGGCCTTTTGACCTCCTATCACCCTTGAAATTGCATGCGCAATTTGCAATTACATTTTTGGTAATCGGAAATTGCAAGTGGTTTCCCATTCATTCCTATGGGCCTCTAGGGCCATAGGAATGGATGGGAACACATTCCCAATTACCGAATCATAATTTGCGATTCGCTAATAGGGAATGTGTAGTAATCGCAATTTATTTAGCGATTCCTACATGCGTAGGGAATTGCGAGTCCTTAAAAGCGATTCCTTAAAAATAGCTTTTAAGGAATCGCAATTCCTTACATTGATGCACGTGCCCCATTGTACTTTACTATAGGAAAAGACATTCCACAACTGAATTTTAATAGTCATGATGGTATGTGGTGTCACTTCATAGGACTACAGCCAGTGGCGTAACAAAACTTGAGGGGGCCCCCCTGCAAAGCACAATGAGGGGGCCCCCCAGTGGCCCAGCCCACCACCTACCACTTTGCTCCACGACAAAAATAAGCAGTCACCTAAAACCATATTTTCAGCACTTATCTGTGCATACTTCGAACAGCAAATATAAATAGAATGCACTTCAATTGTGTTCTAGGGCTGCCTGAATGATGAGATCCATGACTGATAATTAAAGGAAACAAAGACAGAAAAGTCACATTACAAATGAATACATACTTTTTTATTTATAACACTATTTAGTGCCAAGACAAGGTCTTTTCAGGCTCTTTAAACACATGGCTGGCATTTTTCAATTTGGCAACCCTACTCTATATTCCTTTTCATGAAATGCATTCTCACACTACAGCAGTAAATGTAAATTTCAAATGCAAGGAATAAGCAGAGTGGGGGGCCAGGGGGTACTGGAACCAGGAAAAAACTTAGCCTTGGTAACCAATTCACAAAGGTATGTTGACTGTGCACCTCAGATATAGCGTACAGCTGACTGTTGTGGTGCACTGTAGCACCCAACAACACTTTGATAATGTACATCACATGCAGACATGGAATAGCGCACACTGGGTAGAGCTTATATAGCACATAGCTCAGAAATACCATATAGATGGATGGCACACAGCTCCCAAGAGCATTGTAAGTAGTTTAAAACACACGCAAGCATCGAACAGAACGCTCTGGCCAGACCTTGCAGGCACCCCACATAGCGCAGATATGCTATTCAGCTGGCTGCAATGTGGCCCCGAAGAGCACTTTTCAATAGCATGGAACACACACAAACTTCCAACACAACACATTAAATAGAACATTTTGCTTACATCTAACTAAGCACAGACATGGCATTTGGGCCGTGGGCCATATTTTCCATAGAATGCTTTATATAAACATAAATAACGTACCATAAAATGTAATTGCTCCCCCTATAGTTGTGTAGCTCTATCTATAACGTGGTCATCAGATTGTGCTACAACAAAGACGATGATGCTGGGCTGGTAAACCGGAGAGAGAGGGCCAACCCATCTTCACTACTGAGAGGCTCAGAAGTGCATCATTTAATTTATGAGGCAGGCTGCCTGGCCGCAGGACTGATTTGAGGCAACTGGTGCAACCATGCTGCAGCTGCGAGCTACAACTATTGCGCTGATGGCCTGACTTTACGCCACTCTACTCTATGCCACTGCACTTTTGGGTAAAGGTGCATCAGTGCATGTGCTGTATGTGCCATGCCTAGAGGTGGATCCAGGAATTAAGGGAGGGGAGGTGGACAGGACCTCAAGACGGTGTAGCGATTGGTGGAGCATTAGCTTCTGTACGAACTTCATAATAAGGTAGAGATTTGTTATGAGGTCGGATGTTGTAAATAAAAATGTTAATCTCCAGGGTTGACTTTTAAAACTGCCAGTAATAATTGATTCCAGAAAAGATTCATCTGTTAAACACTGCATGGATGGTCGAGCTATGGCGGTCACGTGTCCCAGCCCATGCTAATGGCAGTGGAGGAAATGGGTTCCATTGAAGACATGGAGGTTAAAAATGATGCTGTGTGAGACAATCAACTTTTCAAACTTGAGAATGTGTAGGCGACAGACTGATTCACCTGAGGCCTGGCCTGCAGCTTCAGTGGCAGGCACGAGCAGGCAGCAGAAGACAGGGAAACGTTAGCATTGGCAATAATTAAATTAAGGCCGCACCTGTCCATCCTGGGCCGCACGGTCCCTCTCAGCCGCCTAACCTCACGCTCACTTTAAATTGCGCAAAGTGACATGCGCATGAGAATGACCAGCCCAACCATAGTATGCACCACCCTAATTTATGATGAAGCGGCCGCGCTTGCAACTACAGGGAGCATAATGTAAGTTATGTAACTCCCAGCATTCGAGAAGATTCGGATGTGTGGAGTGCTAAGTGGTTGCTGGCTGCGCCGCAGCTGCGAAGTGGGCCCCTGGAGCGCGGGGGCTGCAGGGGCCTGTTACGCCCCTGGGGGCAGTGGAAAAGGAGAGCAGTGCAGATTGTTAGGGATACTCAAAGCACAATATGTTGTAAAGTAAAAACATTTTCAAGAACTTCAAAACAGAGAGGAGAGAGAGAGTGTGTGTGTATGTTTTTGTCTGTGTGCCATAGTAAAAAATCCTAGGTGAAATTCAACAGACACCTCACCATACCCAACTGAAAGTACCTGTACCCAAATATTTAATATAGAATACATTTATTGGGGGGTAACACCCCCCCACCCGAAGCTGCGCCCTGGTGGGTTATGCGTGCGCCTGTAGCAAACACTGGGTTGTAATGTTTAACAGGCAGGACCAACTCGGCTCTTTAACCTTCAAAGTGGATGCGATGGGTAACAATGTCACCTAATACTGAAGTAACATGATACGGTTTGCGTGATACGCTGCATAATCGTTCAATATTTCCATTAATAGTGACAATGGACAGTCCTTACCCATGGCGTTGAAAGCCACAACCCCATGAGCTCCACAAACTCCTTTCTCTGAGTTTACGACCGACCATGAAAGCAGCTCCGGCAGCGCCAAGAGGGATATTCCTTCTGCGGGCTGCTTCCTGGTTGCGCGCCTTCTGCTACAAAGTTTTCAAATACCGAGGCTTTAAGCGGAGGGAGCGTGAGGGGCGGGCGGTCAGCGCCAGTTATGACATGCTAATGGGACCGGCCAGCCTGGGAAGAACATGTGAGGTGGGATTCCTGGAGTGTAGGTACGCCAGGGGCGCCCAGAGCGGGGAGAGCGAAGTGGCATTTACGGGCCAAGGGCAGAACGTCACCAGACTTCGATTCAGCTGAGCCCAACCATAGTATGCTCCACACTAAGGGTGAAGGCCGCACATCAATTAATTTATGATGAGGCGGCCGCGCTTGCAACTATGGCGAGCGTAACATAAGTTACGTAACTCCCAGCAATGCATCCGAGAAGGTTCAGATGTGTGGAGTGCTAAGTGGTTGGTGACTGTGCCACGGCCGCGGAGGAGGCCCCTGGAGCACGAGGGCCCCCCGCACCGTGGAGGCTGCAGGGGCCTGTGTTACACCCCTGGCTGAACAGCAGCCAAAATGGTGTACAACATGGCTAAAACACATTGCCAAAGCCAATAGCTCTCATATAGGCGGGACCTATTGGTTTTGCCAATGGTCATTTTTAAAATGCATTATTCTTTATTGGAGTCTCAGGCGTATTCTCAAAAGTACTCATCTAGCCAGGTCCACATTTATTGCCCTTTGATGTCGCTCTGGTGGGTCATTCCCTTCATTCGCTTTTGTACAAATCCCTTTGGGTGCCTGTCTTTCTGCTTTCAGAATTGGAAACCCATAAAGTTTCTCACTAGCATGTTACCTCAAGTATTGGCTTCCAATTCGAATTTTTCATGGGACGTAGTCACTGCTTGCCAAATTGCATGCGTGTAAGAATTAGATGTGCAATAAAGTGAAATGACATCTCATACTTGAGACATGTCCCATGTGTTAAGTGAAGCTAGGCCCCCGCACCCTTGCTCGCTGATACCTGGGTCCCGGGTGGTTGGAGGTGCCGATGTCCAGGGGTGCACCGATGAAATCAGCGTCCAAGCCCTTCGGTGACTCCTGGAAGGGCAGCTTCAGCATGGTGCGGATTCCTGCAGGGCAGGCCACGGTCTCAGCACTCGGGGGCACATTGAGGGGAGTGCCCGAAGCGGTGCGATAGGGGCAAGAGGCCGGAGACCCCTTGGGCTCAGGAGGCCCGGTCTGTCAGAAGATGACAGTGCAGTCTGAGGAACGGAGTCCCCTGCAGCACGCGCTGCTCCTCTGCCCCGACACATAGCTGCCAAGATTTCAGATTGCTTATGTGTGGCATTTTTATAATTTCAGTGTAATTATGAGTGACATTCAACGACTATGAGTAACACTTTCTCGCGAGCAAAATCAAATAAAGAGGCAAAAATGGCCACGGCACTTGCCCCTCTCAACCATGCACACACCTCTTTCTCAGAACTTGCAAGGCTCCAATTTTTACCTGCGTCAGACTTGCAATGTGCATATTCTAGTGGTCGGAGTCGCAGATGGGACATTGGAGCAGTAGAATACAGAAGTCACTATCCACCACTGCGCCAAAAGGACAACATTTAGAGATTGTATTAATCAATCGAGAATTGAATGAGATTAATGTATAAGAATGCCTTTCTCATTTATTTTGCTTGAGCTGTGTGTTCTTTGGCCAGGCTGGGAAGGAGGGTCACGGGCTGCAGAAGCATGCGCATGCGCTGGTCTGGCGAGACTTATTGAGAGGGCTCCAAAAAGTGCTACCAGGCCAGCCTAGAGCTACAGTGCATGTGCGCGGGCGCGCGCAAGCGCTTTACCGCGATTACTTTCACTTTCGCGGCCGCTTTGCATAGCCAATAGGTCTCGCTTTTGGGACCTTATAAGTATTTAGTTATGCAACTGTTGCATGGCTAAACAGTTATAAGGTCCAAAAGGCGAAACCTATTGGCTATGCCAATGCTTGTGGCCTGTTTTGTGGTCTGCTGTGCCGGTTTTCACTGTTGATTTGCCTGTTATTAAAACAAACATAGCAATGTTTAAATTCATTAGGTTTTCTATTCCTTGCAAAATACTTGTATGACGTGTATGAGTGAAACCTGGCACTATTTGGGTCTCTTTCACTTATTAAAGCACTTTTACTTTGGTGCCTGTGCCTAATGTCTGTCCCAGTCTGACTCTGGTCGAAATGGACAGAGAATCACTGGCAGTGTGATCTCTCCTCGCTGGGAAGTGTGAATTAGTGTTAATTATCCAGTTTCTGCAGGCCTAGACAGATAGTAATAAAATAGTGACACTCGCAGACCCACGTGTGCCCCCTCCAAAAACACCCATCCACAGCAGCACGACCTTTTTAATAGCGGAAGAAACAAGACACTGTTAAATCCGACCCCTAATGGGAGAAGCTCCACAATAACACGTTATTGAAAATGCGGAAGGAGGCCTGAGCCTGCAATGGGAGGGGGTTATTGTTAAACAAATAGACATTTATATCATAAAAATAATCATATCTACCAACTAAAGGGGGTATAATGAGGTCAGCATACCTGCTGCCGGTAACTCTGTGAGTGGGACGGGGAGGGGGTGGACTCACCCAGCTCGTCCTGCTCTGTGCTTCTCTCTGAGGGTGTTGTATAGATTTTTCTCAGTTTTTTTAAGGCTCGAGTCTGCAGATCTAATGGGCCCTTTTTCTGTCATCGAACAGAGAGCTGGACAGCTGCGAAGAGAAGCAGCCTCACTCTGCCTGTATCTCCGGCTCCCGTCACAGGCTCCAGCACTCTCCTTCAACCGGCCCGGCTCGGAAATAATTATTTGCTGGCAGGGGGCGGCCATAGATAATTTAGCCCCACAGCAACAGGCGGCCTGGCAGCCGGTGCAATCATAGTGTTGCCAGCCAGCCGAGCACCATGATTCTGGTGCAGCCCGCAAACCAGTGAGCCCTGCAGCCAGCCTCTACCTCCAATTTCCCTACAAAATGTAACTCTCTGCGCCCTGGCAGCAGGACGTGCCCTTACGTCCCCACTCCCCCCTTCCGGCGCCAAGGCCAAGTTGTTACACGCAGCTCCTCCCCGTAGGTATGCGTAAAAATCAATTTGTGCATCTCGACTCTAAAGAAGTGCTCTTTAATTGTCAAATTCGTCGTTCAGAATGCTCGAGTTTGACAATTAAAGATCACTTCTTTAGAGTCGAGATGCACATATAGATTTTTATGCATACTATCGCTGTGAGCAGATTATGCAGTGACGGACTGGCTGCTCAGAAACTGCCGCTGCACATGTGTCCACCGCCCCCAAAATAGTGCCGCCTGGGGCGGACCGCCCCCACCGCCCCCCCCTAGCTACGCCAGTGCACCTAAGTTGGTACAGGTAGTGAGTGCTGTTATCTCTAGACATGTGTTTCTGAATTTAGCCCTTAATCAATAGAGAGTAAAAGTAATATATAGCAGAGAAAAGTCATCAGGAGTTGTTGAAATGGTGCCCAAGTTTTCACAGGTTACACTAGAGATAGTAAGTTTAATATTAGGGAAGTGCTGAATTTGGTGCATGCTTGGAGGAGTACCTATCCTAGTACTCAAGTGTATACTTTTTTCTCCAAACCCCATAGGCAATACTCTTGAATGGATCTCTATTTAATTAGTGCACCAATGTTCTCGTCCTGTCAAACTCAAATCCAGCATCTCTATATTCTGCTCATTCTGCCATAATGCTAACATGGCAATCTAGTGGCACCACTAGCACCAAACAGCGTTTCAAATAATCATTTAGCAGCCCGCCCATTTGTAGTGTGGGACACTATGACAGCCTTTATTTGAGGCATATTGCAATATTGTTTTACTCAGATAATAAAACCGAATAGGGAAGAAGAAGGACTAATAAGAAGACATTTGGATAGATTAATCTAGGCCCATATTATTCTAACTCTGTTGCAGCATGAGAAACATATCTACAAATAATGGGTTTCCAAGGGTGCATTACCACATTATTAACTGCCAGACATAATAAAAAAGACTTTCAGTCTTGAACTCAGACCTGTGAAATAGGAGAGAAGTCAGGGACATTTCTTGCGTGCCTATGCCGGTTTGATAATCAAAAAACATATTTACTCAAATCAAAGATATGACAGGGGAGATATTCAACTAACATCCTGGAATTCTTTCAAATTATTAAAGATGTTATTTAGAATTATAGCAAGAGAATGTAAGTAGCAAACACAACTGCTATTCATGATTATTTTAGGAATAGTGACTTTTCTAATTTGGATTCAAGTGATTAAGAAATACTCAATGCTGATTTTACACTACAGGACAGTTTAACTATTTTTCTCAATTTCAGCTTGGGAAGGTCCCACGTCCTGACTACATCTGGACTGAATAAAACAAGATTCTAGCCGACATAGCGTTGCCATTGTTTTTAGGTGTACTTAAAAAAATTCAAGCTATGAACATCGCACCTCCGCTTCCTTGGACCAAGCAATAATAACCATATTTGGATAAAAAAGACTAGGATCATTTGGAGTGTAATGCACATAAGCCCATATTGTTGATTAAACTGATTCTGGGATATAAACACCAATCTCCCGGCTAATAGGATTATTAAGGTCATTAGCAGGCTAGCATCAGCAGAACAGCATAGATTTATTCCTGGCAAAGATACCACCTCTCATTACTGCATTAAAAGATTAAGCTGATACCCTAAGTTAACTACTACATTTTATTAGATGCTGAGAAAGCATTCAGCAGGATCTCCTGGCAATTTCAATGGGAATTATTAAAAGAATTCAATATTAGCCCTCAATTTTAATCTGATTTGGGCAGTATATCAAACACCTAAAGCCAAAATATGCAGACAACAGAAATTCACCTCTTTCATCTCAACCAGGTGCGGCACCCAACAAGGCTGTCCACAGTCATCAGACTTGTATACTTTATATATGGAGCCATATATTGGGTATTTACAAAATAATATACAGATGCAATATCCATTAATAATGATCTAAACAATATAGGGGGTTAGTTTAACAATGAGAAAATTCCCAGAAAGTTAGATTGAAAATTATTTGAGATCTAACAAAGACTTGGTTGGACATTAAACAAAAATCAAACATTCTTGAAAACCATGCACATACTATATTATTTGATAATCCTAAACTGCCTGAATGTTTTACATCCCCTTACTTTGGCATTTGGCCAGGTATTTAAAGAATTAGTTAGACAATTATGGGCTACAACCTTTTTTAGATTTACAGATGAAATTCTTTCTACATCAAAATATTTTTTTTAAATGAGAACCTATCTACTCAGGAGCACTGACAGTATAACAACACTACTGATAATGTTTAGCCCTCATAGATCCACTATCTCTGATAGACACTGCTGTCTAATGCAACACCAAAAGGATAATCTGGGATTATGGGCATATAAGTGGTCAACATTTGTAGGTGGGATTGTTAAAGAACAAGAGTTTGCTGAGAGCCTTGCTCATTTCTGTAAAGTCATTCAGCTAACTAGATTGAGGGACAAGTATATCGGACTCTATTTGATCTCTACATTGCCCCCCTAAACTTTGCAGATGGTATACAAACATATGACCACGTCTACGAAATCTAACTGAGGCTGCTGATAATATTCACATGTTCATTAGTTGTCAAAAAATACAGTGTATTTTGGACCTTCATCTCACAGATTGATGTTTGCAAAGAAATAGAAATTGAAGATTATGCCTGAGTGTAAAGACTGGTGGAGGGAACCCATAGAAACATATAAACTTGAGTTCCAGATAGCTAAATTGTGAGGATCAATTGTAAAATTCCAGTGTATATTGAGAAAAATGAGAGATCCCCTAATGTAATGAATGATATTATGATATATATGTTGCTTTTTTGTTTATGCTCCATATAAAATAAAACAATAGAGAATATTCTTTCTGGATACATACAGAAGCATGACATGTATTACTTTAGATAATGTACCTTTACATCAGTTGCCTCTGAACCATTTCCTTTGATTAGACAAGATGGTGAGGGTTAAGGACATGAATGTGCATGTGCCCTGTCATGGTCCTTGTCACAGTTCAATATCGCTCTACTGACACTTAGATGTCGTCATGCTTCATGGTATCTTCATCACACTCCAAACCAAAAATATTCCTCACATAAACTTCACTGAAGCAACCACCCAATAAAGTTTGGTCATATTTGAAAATAAGGTTTTACTCTCTACTGGTTTCAATGGGATATTTCATCAGTACCACTCCATGACCATCTATGTATATCTAAAAGGCTGGGACACATGCATTTCTGTCTACACTTCTATCTTGTATATGTGACCATGTTGCACTCACATGGTATTAATAGCAGCATTGTTTTCAACAAGAATCCAATAAAGGTCACAATATGTCACTCCTGTGTCTTCCTGACGTTTCTGATGTTGTGGGCCTTCTCGAGAAATGTCCCATGTAGTGCTGGGGTCTTCTTTTAAATTAATGCCATTGCTACTTTACCTCTTTCTATGTATGTTTTGTATGATAAAATTGTGAATATCTTGTGTGCAAGAAATTACCATTTTTTCTGTTTGGGTCTAGTGGGAGAGCTGCCATCATGAGACAGACATCCACAATTTTTGCGTACATCCTGGACAGGTACCTTTACTGGCCTTTACAACGTGGGGAGAGTCATGCATGCCGCTTCCCCGCAAGCTCAACCATGCATACCTTAACCACGCATATGTGTGGTTAAGGTACTGCGCTGTCTATATGCTGGGATGAGCAGGGCCAGGAGCATGAAGGATCGGGAGAGGACGCAGTGAGGTAAGTGGGGCTGGGTTTCAGGTAGTTTTTAAGGGTTGAGGGGTAGTATTAAGGGCTTGGGGGGTCAGGGTAGTATGTAGTGCTCAGGGAGGTCAGGGTAGTGTTTAGGGATGGGGTCAGGTTAGTTTTATTAGTGCCGGTGGTGCGGTTAGTGTTTAGGGCTCCGGGTTATGGTAATGTTTAGGGCTCAGGGTGGTCAGGGGAGTGTTTAGGAGTCTGGCCGGGTACTGTTTTGGTCTTAGGTGGGGGTGGGGTAGTGCATAGGGCTTTATGGGGGTCAGGGTATTGTTCAGAGCTCAGGGGGGTTGGGGTAGTGTTCAGGGCTCGGGTCAGGTAGTGTTTAGGGCTCAGGAGGGTTGGTGTAGTGTTTAGGGCTCAGGGGGGTTGGGGTAGTGTTTATGTCTTAATGGGGCAGGATAGTTATTAGGGCTAATATGGGGTCAAGGTAGTTTTTAGGGCTCAGGGCACGGGAGTTGGGGTGTGATCTTTACCACATATCCCTTTATTATTCATGCCTTGGTAAAGGAATGCGTTGTTCAAATGCATTAATTGTTGGGGCACTTGTGGTTTAGTCATGCATGCCTCTGTCATATAACCACCTTTACCTGCTCCAATGCAAAATTGGATGCGCATTCAACATTCTCTTGTTTATGTGTTTCTTTGGGTCCCTCTAAATGTTGACCTGATATTTGTATCCCTCTGAACAAGGTATCTCCTGAGATTTAACAGGATTGTGCAACTAATAGTGGTCCTCCCAGCATCTGTTACCATTGTTTAGGCATGTTCCTTAACTCATATTTGTGAGTGGTGTATCATACACATGCATGCTTAAGACAGGCTTGTATTCATATTAAATGTACTCTGTGCAATATTTGCACTTGTCCAATGTGTATTGGCATAAGTTACGCAGGCATACATTCAAACATGATTACGTTTGCAATGGTTAATGTCAGTGACTGGGCAGAGAAAAACATTTTCTTGTTTCCTTCTTGCTTGTCTGAAGAAAGAGAGACTCCTCCCAGTAGTCATGCTGCTACCCTACACTTAACATGAAGAGTGTCAAGGGTCTCATTAAGAGCATCCTAGTTTTAAGGAAAAGGTGACACGGGGCAAAAACAAACCTCCTTGACAAAATGGAGTATTATATAGGTTATCTTAGATAAAGAGCTCTACAAGAGATGCGAAGCAAGACAATAAAACTACCCTGAGACAGAGTAGGGAAAGAGTCTAGCACACTCTTCCAGACTGAGGAATCCAACAGAGGAAAATAACTGCAGAATTCAAATACCCTATTGCGTACCAGTAATCTTCATTACGCTTGGTCCCGTTGTCCTCATCCAATTCTTTACCAAGCCGCCAACAGGAAGGCTGGCCGTATTGGAGGGAGGGGTGTAAGGAATGGGACGAGGACAACGGGACCAGGAGCACTGAAGATTGCCGGTAAGTAATAGGGCATTACCTCCTGGTCCCTGCAGTCCTCGTCCCATTCCTTACTTATGGGGTATACCAAAGCCAGAAACCCGGCCTTCCGAACCCACCAAAGAACACCGAGGACACCACACCGAAAAGCAGCACCACAAGCGAATCAAACGGAGGAACCACAGGAAAAACAGGCAGGAGCATACAGCCAGCAACACAGCCAAACAACCGAAATGTCTGCACCACCCAGAATAAACAGGAGACGACCAAGGGGAGAAAAAAGCAGCAAGCCCCAGGTGCCGCCACCTGGATGGCAGCCAACCCACACCGTGAAAATCCTCGAACCAACAAAGGAGGAGGAGCACCCATCAAGGAAGCACCAAATATCACCATCAACAGAACGACAGCAAAGAGGCCACAAACGGAAGAAGACCCAAAGCAGCCAGACACACCAGCAAAGCCAGGGAAAGACCAACAGGGACACAACCAAGGCCAGAAAGAACTGGGACCCCACAAGGAGAAGGCACCAACGGCACCATGAATGCAACCAACCACAGAAAAAGGGCAAGCAGGGCACCCAGGCCCCACCAAACCCAACCCCCAAAACTGCTGAGCTGAAAGGAGCCAGCCACAAAGGCAACCAGGCAAGGACAAACAAAACCAAGGCCAGAAAGGAGGCAACCCACAGAGACCCCAAGCCCAAAGGCCAAGCCACAGAGGAAAAAAGGGGCCGAAGCAACCACGTCACCAGAAACAATCAGCAAAAGGAGGAACAGAACAGCTGCAGCACCACACAAGGCACAAAAAGGCCGGAAGGAAGCCCAGTGAGCCAAAAAGGTGGCTAAGCCCAGCACCACCAAGCATCCCAGCAGACCCGGCAGCATAACCTACAGAGAGAGCACCCAAGCAGACCACAAAGAGCACGTCTAACGAAGCCAAAAATGCCCACAATGCTCCTTCAAACGGGAAGCAAGGAGAAACCCTAAAAAGCCCCACCCCAACCAGGATCAAGGGCAACAGGGCCAACAACAGGACCAACACCACTGAGAGAGCCATAGCAGACCAGGCCAGAAACAAGAGGACAGGGCCAGCAAACAGGGCCGAGGTACATACCCAGAGGACCAACCAAGTACAGGGCCAAACAGACCAAAACCAGGAAGGGAGAGAGCACTCACCAAAAGCCAGCCCACCCCAACCAAACAGACCCAGCCACCAGAGAGCCCAGAGGACACAGCCACAGAAAATCCTCAGCAGAAGACCAGGACACGGGGCAGGAATGGCCAGTATCAACCACCAGCAGTGACACAGGACAACCGCCAAGGCACCCCCACACCAGGAGTAGGAGCCGGAGCAAGGGCACAGAACAAGGGCTACAGACCAAGACCGAGGCACCCACATAAATGCAGGGGACACTGTGACGCATACCCAGAAACCCGCCTAACAAGGCCAGGCCATGGCCAAACCAAAGCAGGCCACACAACCACCAGAACACCAACTGCACAAACACCAACCAGAAAGACCAGGCAGCCAGAAACACAGACCCCACCTGAACTGAAAAGTCAGGGGGAGAACCAGAGGCCAGAACCCTGTGAAGCACCACCCCTACAAAGAACGAGGCAAAACCAGGACCCCACCCCGAAGGGGGGAAACCCCCAACCGGACAAACAGGCGACCTACTGGCCTGGAGGACAAAGGACAACATCAAGGAACAACCCCATGCAAGTCCCAAGACCAGCCACAGAAAGGTCAAGATAAAACCTCCAGCCAGCCCCAGAGCAATGAGATGGAAGCAGCCACTGGCCCCAGAGCAAAAAACGTCAGGAAACAAACACCATGCCAGGACCATAGGAATAGGAGAGACAAGCAGGGCAACCCAAAGCCCCACCCTGCAGACATCCACACAGGCACCCCAGAAGCAAAATGACTGAACCACAGAACTGTCAGCCAAGAGAGGAGGCCGCCAACACTGTGCCCCCACAGGCCTCGAAGGAGCGGCTCAGGGCCAAACAGCCACAACCCCAGAGTGAAAGTCGCAGGAACCAGCCATAGCATGGTCACTGAGGGAACAAAAAGTGTCAGGAAGTAAGGGAGGAAGCCAAGCAGCCTGCTCCCGCATGACAATGCCACGGCCCAGCCCACACCTGGGGAAGGCAGGTGCAGAGGAGAGGCCCGGGCCCCTGCCATATCGGGCACAGAAGCATCAAACCACCAGGGAGCCCGAAGGACACACACCGAAGCAAGGAGCAATGCAACCAGAGAGAGGGAAGCCAGAAAGGACCTCAGGAAGACCCCAACAGGTGACCTCCAATGCCCCATGGCTTGAGCTGGACACCACCCAGAGGTATCCACCCCACAACCAGAAGGCCCCGAACCAGGAGACAAGGGCAGAGAATGCATCGTCAACCCAACTGGCACAGGGCAAAGAGGGCCAAACCAAGGCCAAGAGCGGCTTCAACAACAGAGGCAGAGCCAAAGCCCCACAATCAGCCATGGTGATACCACAACCCAAGGAAGAACAAGCTCGAAGGGCACACAGGTGCACAACCCACTGAGGGAACAGAGACCAAAAGAGGGACAGGGCAGAAACCGGACCTAAACAGACACCACAACAGCAGGGACCGGTGCAATCGGAGGCAAAAAACCTGCTCGAGCCACAACAAACCATGTAGAGCACACCAGCAGGACAGCGGACAGGAACCCCCACAGACAACACCCCAAACAGCAAGACCAAGATCCAAGCAAAAAAGCGTCATGACCCCACCACCACCGCAGGGACCCAAACCTGCCACAGAGGCACCAGGGACACAGAAGGCAGATACCCCACCACGGAAAACAGAGTCTGCGCAACAAAAGTCAGGGACACCAAGGCACACCACACATAACAGCCCCCAACCCAAGGCAGCCCAAAGCAGAAAGAAGGGAAACAGACATATGGACACAACCTTGGGCCAGCAGAACCCCGACAGCACCGTTGCCCAAAATAAATCGGCTCACCGCCAATCCATGTGCGTCCCAAGCCAAAGCACCAGAGCAAAGCCAAAACAGGTCCAACTGCAACCAGGTGCACCTGGGGCACCCTAGCACAGCCCTGAGCGGCACGACACCCAGGAGAGGCTGCAAATCAAGGACAGAGTAAAGTACAACCCGGCGAAGGGGAACAACAGGGCCCCCGAGCATGAGCAAAACCAGGAAAGGCAGCAAAAAAACAGGAGCGCCGCAATGTGGTACACACCCCCAGGGCCGGCAGACTCCTGATCTCCAAGTCTGCCACTCCAACATTCCAACTTGCAAGCCCAGGCACGCACCACCAGCCCCAGCATCTGGGCAGCAGGAAAATGCCTACACACCGGTCACCAGACACCCCAGAGACAATACCAGTCACCCAAGGGCAGGAAACACACGGTCAGAGCAGAGGCCCAGGACAGCGACAGAGAACACAAAGGGCCAACAAGCATGTTAAAAAGGGATACAAATAACCATATATATTCTGGAAACAAATACAATGTGCAACACGCCATAAGGGATATGAAAGTGTATAACACCAAAACAAATGGGTAGCCACAGTCCAGAAAGCGAAGGAAAAAAGAGAGTGGAAAACCGCTACGCGGTGCTCACCAACTGGGCTGGCAGACTCCACACCAAACTGCCAGCCCCAAGAGAGCCCCAACAGCCAGCCCAGGTGCTCCCCACCAGAAACAGCGCCTGGGCAGGAGGCCATCCAGCAGCAATCTGGCAGCCAGGCACTCTAGGGGCACCACCAGCTCAGCCCCCAAGTCACCATCCAGCCACCACAGCGCATCTTTCACCTGGCCCTTTGGAAGACGCGCCCTGCACCCGGAAAGGAACAGGAGAGCCTGCACACCAGCCACAAAGGGCTGGCCGGCAACATCTACGTCTCCCACCAAGCCCAGCAGACCGGGAGGCAGTACTCAGTTCGCGAGGACAGCCCAGCAGCCCCAGGGGATCCAGCACAAGACCTCCAGCAGAAGACCTGCAACATGAGCAGCACTCAGCACACTCATCCCATTCTGTTGGCAGACAGAAAAAAAGAACAGGCGGAATGCTGGGTAAGTGCTGGTTATGTACTCCCAGTAGGAGGGGGTGGGGTAGGGGTCCCAGCATTCCTCTGTTCTTTTCATGTCAGGGAGATGGTTATCTCCAAAAGTAAGGAATGGGACGAGGACTGGAGTGACCTGAGGGTAATGCATCCTTCTCATTCTGAAGCTATATATGATAGAACAGGAAATTACTTGGTCAAAAACAAACTTGGACATGAAAACTCTAGAAGCACACTTTGGTAAATGAACATTTTGGGTATGAATGATATTCACCCTAACCACACCCACAGTCACATGGGAATGGCATTGTCCTTGTATGTCAAGCTCAGGAAAATTGTTTGAATGACTAACAACCTGTCCTTCAGCCATCTGGCATTTCTGATCCTCCATACCAACATAAACCTTCTGCAGTCCTCTCATCTTAACCATGTGCATATCAGTCTGCAGTGAGCGGTAAGAGCTAGGGGTGGGCGGAATTTGCGAAATCCACTTTCGCAAATTATCGCGAAAATGTTTAAAATTATCGCAAACAAGCGGAAATATCGCGAAGATGCGGAATTTTTTTTCCCGCATGTTCGCGAGATTTTCTGCATGGTTGCGGGTCGCCAACTTACCCATGTGGTTGCTCGCGGGCGCGGCCATCTTGTTTTGAGTTGTCTCGCGGTGCATGATCGCGAGAAGAAAGACTTGATCGCGCGACGCATGACGTCACTGCGGGCGTGAACTGTTGCGAGACAGCGCAAATGGCTAAAAACAATCCAACATCTCATGGAGAACGCGACCGGATCAAGAAAACTTGTCGGCGAACGCAGGGGTTCAGGTAAGGCGATCGCGCGTGCGCGAGAATGTATTATTTTACAGCGCGAGCAAGAAACAAATTATCGCCAAGCTGCGGAAAGCGGAAATTTTGACATTTTCGCGCTCTCCGCGGAACGCGAAAATGTCAAATTATCGCAATTTCCGCGAACGGAACAACATTTTTGCCCAGGCCTAGTAAGAGCCACTGTGGCCATGAGTATGCCAACACTGGCCTGCTGTCCTGGGTAATGCAGGTGGGGAATTGTTCTTGTAACTTGTTAACCTTGTTATTGAAATGGATCTAATATAACTTAAATGAATTTTTTGCCCCACAAGGACACTACCGCGGTCGTCCGTTACAATGAAGACGGGAGTCTGTCAGAAGCATGGCAGGTAAAGCGAGGGGTTAGACAGGGGTGCATACTTGCCCCTCTGCTCTTCTCGCTTTACATTAATAACCTGGATGTGGCCCTAATTTCGACCTGTAAGGATATTCCCAGAGCCGGCTTAAAATTGATTCCCGCGTTATTGTACGCCGACGACACTGTTCTGTTGGCAAGAACCGCGAGAGGCCTACAAGCCCTTTTAAATGGATTTAACGATTTTATGGTCTCTTTAGACCTATTAATAAATTTTAAAAAATCACATTCTATGTCAATTGGTTGTGGGAGAGCGAAAAAGGCTAAATTCTACTGTAATGGTCAGGAGCTCACAAAAGTGCAGACCTTTCCATATTTGGGGATTGTCTTTGATGACAGGAGATCTTGGGTCATGCAACGCGCCCAGAAAAATAATATTTTAGCTAGGGCAACAGGTGCGCTGTTGGGCTTCGCTAAACGTCTGGGGTGTAAACCCCTACCCGCTCTTATGAAGATCTATAGAGCCAAGTGTGTTCCTATGGCCCTATATGGTAGCGGGGTATGGGGCTATAAGGCCTCTTCTGAAATCCAAACAGTAGAATATTCTTTTTTTCGGAAATTGTTGTCACTCCCCCCATCTGCTCCTATTTTTAATATACATGAAGATTTGGGGGCGGGTTATCTTATTGACCAAATTTCTGTGGCTCCATTATTAGGTTGGTTGAGAGTTTGGGCACAGCAACCTCCGAATCTAAACCAACTTATTATGCAAGACTGTTTGTCTCTCGACAAAGCTATGTCTATCCCATGGTTTCGTTATATTAAAACTAATCTGGTGTTACTCGGCTGCCCTGAATTGTTTGATAATCCATGTGCATTGAGTAAAGTGAAAATAAAGACCTTTAAGAATCAGTTCATGAGTAGAGCGATGTCATTGAGGGAAGGAGGTGAATTGGGAAAGCCGGCAGCCAGGAGATTTGCCATGCTAAGTATTGGTAGAGAGATCCAGCCATACCTGTCCTATATAAACAAACCATTCCATCTGTTTTTGTTAATAAGGTTCAAGCATGGCATGCTCCCCTGGCTATTGGCTTACCCCAAGGGATTTTTCAAAGAGGGTACCCTGGGGCCTTGTCCCTGCGATGACATCTCGGAGCAAAATACGTTGCATTTGGTATTTTTCTGCAAATGTTATTCCTTGCAGCACAAGAAATTTATTTTGCCTATTTTTAAGAACTGTAAGTTTAAGCAAGTGAGGCCCGCACGGGGAACAACCTTTACAACGCAACTATTACAACGCACTACACTTACAACGCAATTTTTACAATGCAACATCCACTACAACGCACTCCATTACATCGCATGACACTACAACGCATTTTTAAAAACTACCTTTACAACGCATTCCATTACATCGCATACTACCTTTACAACGCATACCATTACAACGCATAATATTACATTAAAACCCCTACACTATCCAACACTTACCCTAATGTTGCACCCCCTGGAGTTAGAATAGTCATTTTTACCCCATACTATCCAACACTTACCCTACTGTTGCACCCCCTGGAGTTAGAATAGTAATTTTTACCCCTATACTATCCAACACTTACCCTACTGTTGCACCCCCTGGAGTTAGAATAGTAATTTTTACCCCTATACTATCCAACACTTACCCTACTGTTGCACCCCCTGGAGTTAGAATAGTAATTTTTACCCCTATACTATCCAACATTTACCTTACTGTTGCACCCCCTGGAGTTAGAATAGTAATTTTTACCCCTATACTATCCAACAGTTACCCTACTGTTGCACCACCTGGAGTAAGAATAGTAATTTTTACCTCTATACTATCCAATACTTACCTTAAATGCAATGTAATATTATGCGTTGTAATGGTATGCGTTGTATAGGTAGTATGCGATGTAATGGAATGCGTTGTAAAGGTAGTTTTTAAAAATGCGTTGTAGTGTCATGCGATGTAATGGAATGCGTTGTAGTGGATGTTGCGTTGTAAAAAATGCGTTGTAAGTGCATGCGTTGTAAAAGTATGCGTTGTAACGACATACATCTGGCCCGCACTGGTTTATCTGCATATGCTTGGGTCTCCTTTGGTATGCTTTGTGGTAGCTAGCTACATTACTGGGGCCATTAGGCGCAGAAATAGGGCGCTGTCCTCTTAGTAATCCTCCCCATATTTTTAGTATTATTTTTAATAATTGTAGAATGTGAATTGATGATACAGTAACGGTTGTATGGATTTGTAAAATGTAGAACTATTTGGATGACATACCTTTTACTGCGTATATGTGCCAATTGTATTGCATTATTTATAAGTTATGAATTGTTGTAAATCGTGTTTTAACTTGTATTATGTTAGTGGGTCTTCTTGATTTTTGTAATTGTAACTATTTGCACTATGAAATATTGTCCTGTGCTTTGATGGTTTTAAAATTTTAACCGAATAAAGCAAACTTTGAGTTTGACTTTGACTTTGGGTAAAAAAATCTTCTAAATAAGACAGGTTGACTAAGTAAATGAGAACTCAGAAATAGGTACCAAATAATATGATTTTCCAAATTTCATATATGAAACAATAAGGTCAAGCAGTTGATTTAAACACATTACATAACTACCCTTCCTAGATGACTATAAATTATAATTCATAATGCTACAGGAATATGTGATAAGCTAAAGAAGACAGTGCATCTTCCATTAGACATATTTATTCATGATTTGTTTTATAATTCATGTTGGAAATTAAGTTTTCTTCTTCTACAGTACATAAATAACCATTACTTTTCAGAATGATACTTCTTTTATGTTACAATGCTTAACCTGGAATTCATTACAATTGATAATTGTTTAGGTTACAATACTCCAGGAGTGAATATGTCACTTGCCTTATGGGTTTTCAGGGCTCTTCAGAATTTGTAAATTGATGTTTTAGATAGAATCAATTTGAGTCTGGATAACATGTAACCATTGATCTGTCAAATGAATACCATTTAACTGAGACTCCTCCGTAAATAATCCTACCTTGAATCATAGACGGTTCTTCCATAGAGCAATTCCAAATGCAAAAAAGCAGAACTTCGAATTTGAAATGACACAAGGTGACTAAAGGCGGATGACTGGTTGAGGTGAATGGCTGAATTGGCTACATATCACTAAATTAATCTGTAAATGAATGATTTACCAATAGCTTTGATGTAATATTGTGCTATTTTCTTACATTAATTAATTGAGCAATTCTTTAAAATATAAATGTTGAACGTGTTATTTGAATATGAAAACATTCCCCTTGTCCATTGTGCTCTATGTTCCCTAAATGCCCTTTCCGTATGGTCTTTCCTGCTTGTCATTTGCTTGGTGAGTAAGATGTTATTCTGACTCTAATGAAAGCGTGATATTCTGGAAGAACTCTTGGGTGGCTTCAATTCAAATAAAAAGGACAAAATTAAAAAACGTAAAATATTCTCCAAGCTCTTCAGAACTTTCAAAGAATTTGGAGTAGTTTGCTAACATGTTAAAGTGTATTTGTAGGATTAATACGTTTCTTCAATTTGCTAAGCACTATCGAAATACATTTATTAGTTAGAGTTATTATCTTTTTTGGTGTGTAAAAGGTTGCTATTGCTTGTGAAGATGTTCTACATATCCTTCGTTGAAGCATGCTGCTTCAGGGGTGTGTTGGAGACCTCATGTTGCTTCCACTATAGGCTGTATGATATTAGTGGATCTTCCAGCACACAGGCTCAGAAGAAGGTAAGGCCCATGCGTTCTCCTCACCAGCTTTCTCTATGTATAGGTGATTACAAGTTTGTATGGTTGTTGGAGGGTATGTCAATTTAACTGAGGCAATAGGTTCTGGACATTCTGCATGTTTCTGCACATTTTTGTCTATGATATAATATTCCACAGTGTTTTTTCTGGTATGGAAATGCTTTCTGCAAGGTAAATGTTCACTTGGCCTGCACATCGAGGCATGACATTTCTTTTTTTTTCAAAAGCTGATATCTGACTTTATGCACACATCTCCACTTTTGGGCATGTATGGATGGGATTTCGGGCATGTATGTGTGGAATTCCGATGTATGCAAACTCAAACAGAATATATATACACACGTGTGAGCATGTGTAAGATTTCACCCCTGAACATTAAAAGTTCAAGCTTTGATTTTAAAATCGAAATTCTGATTTAAAGAATTAGCGATGCCAAACTGAAATTCACCCATGACGTTGATAAACCTACTTATCTGGTTGCCGTTTCCACATCAGACAGTGCAACGAGGTGGAGATGGTGGTGGCAGGGACGGTGAGAGAAGGAAAGAGATGGAAAGGAGAAGACGGCATGGTCAGACTAACATTTAGTGAGGACGGTCTTTCTAGGTATATTGTGCTTGTTTCAATTTCAAAACAAAGAAATCAATAACAATCAGAGACTCAAATCTGTTCTAATTAATCAAGCCAATATTATGTCTTGATAAATTAATGTTTCTTCTCATCTCTTCTTCGTCCTCCTGTTTATATAAAGACACAAGATGGGGTATTTTCGTATGCTTTTATTTTGACAACATTTATTTTGACATCTTTTGACATGTCCTTCAATCTTTATCAGACTTTAACAACTTTTGTACATCGGGATCCAATTCAGAAAACGTCAGATATTTACTTCTGAAAAATCCATCTTATGATCGGGTACTTTGCAGATTTTTGGGGGAGTTCAGAAAGGAGTGCACCTGGGAAGCTGCAAAGGTCACGGATCCCTTTGTGAATTCCATTTGGGACCATGTAGAAACATGAGTAAAAGCACATATAGTATATTTACGCCTCTATAAATACAGCACTGAATTGAAATTGGACTTTAAAATGTAACTTTGTTTTTATCAAGGAAAATATTTACCCAAAGAAGAGCCACATCGCTATACCTACAACAATATTTGGGGTTTTCTCTTCTCATTCCCCTTGGAACTATATTTACTTCTGTCCATTTCAGAAGTAATTTTTTGAGAATTTCCAATAAAAAGCTTGCGGATATCCACAACCAGGTATGTTTGCGGGTATTCCATGCTAGCAACCACCCTCTGCACTTTGCCGATCAGCTTAGTTGATACATTGTTAATGTTACTCTCTTCTTAACTATGTTGCATAGTTGCGCACAGAACCTGTTCATTGCTCTTGATCTTTGTTTGTGTTCCGTCTTGTTTTTGTCATTTACTTTGAATTCATTCATTAGTATGCTGTAAAGATTAACATTTAAATCAATCAGAACTGAACAATTTGCTCTTTTTGAAAAGACTTCTCCATTTTACCAGGGAAAGAGAAAACAAAATTTGCATAATGAATAACATGAAATGCAAAGCAAAAACCAAACGAAATGATGGACGGAGTGTTGAACATTGCAGGCACTCACCCCCAGTCAACTGATCTGGGTTTAATCCATCACCGTTCTTTAGTTCACTCTGCCACCCCAATTCAGACATGGCCATATGCAAATCGGTCTGACCCTGTGCCTAATGGGAACAGTCCAGCCCGAACTGCCAAGCCATGTCTTCCCTGGACCGGAAACAAGCTTCCTAGGACCGGTTTCTGGCATTTCAGCCGTCTTCAGCCAGGCTTGCTTGAATCCAGTGGCAAAGTGAGCAAGGGACTCACGTCTGAGCATACCCTGCCAACTTATGGCGAACAAAGCAAAAACCAAAGGAAATGATGGACGGAGTGTTGAACATTGCAAGCACTCACCCCCAGTCAACTGATCTGGGTTTAATCCATCACCGTTCTTTAGTTCACTCTGCCACCCCAATTCAGACATGGCCATATGCAAATCGGTCTGACCCTGTGCCTAATGGGAACAGTCCAGCCCGAACTGCCAAGCCATGTCTTCCCTGGACCGGAAACAAGCTTCCTAGGACCGGTTTCTGGCATTTCAGCCGTCTTCAGCCAGGCTTGCTTGAATCCAGTGGCAAAGTGAGCAAGGGACTCACGTCTGAGCATACCCTGCCAACTTATGGCGAACAAAGCAAAAACCAAAGGAAATGATGGACGGAGTGTTGAACATTGCAAGCACTCACCCCCAGTCAACTGATCTGGGTTTAATCCATCACCGTTCTTTAGCCCACTCTGCCACCCCAGTTCAGACATGGCCATATGCAAATCAGTCTGACCCTGTGCCTCATGGGAACAGTCCAGCCCGAACTGCCAAGCCATGTCTTCCCTGGACCGGAAACAAGCTTCCTAGGACCGGTTTCTGGCATTTCAGCCTTCTTCAGCCAGGCTTGCTTGAATCCAGTGGCAAAGTGAGCAAGGGACTCACGTCTGAGCATACCCTGCCAACTTATGGCAAACAAAGCAAAAACCAAAGGAAATGATGGACGGAGTGTTGAACATTGCAAGCACTCACCCCCAGTCAACTGATCTGGGTTTAATCCATCACCGTTCTTTAGCCCACTCTGCCACCCCAGTTCAGACATGGCTAAATGCAAATCAGTCTGACCCTGTGCCTCATGGGAACAGTCCAGCCCGAACTGCCAAGCCATGTCTTCCCTGGACCGGAAACAAGCTTCCTAGGACCGGTTTCTGGCATTTCAGCCCTCTTCAGCCAGGCTTCCTTGAATCCAGTGGCAAAGTGAGCAAGGGACTCACGTCTCAGCATACCCTGTCAACTTATGGCGAATAAAGCGGTACAAACGGGGGTGGTGATGGACGGAGCATCAGAAGCAATCAAACACTCACACCCAGTAATTGAACACAACTGAACATTACACGGGGAAAGCATAGCTAAGCACAAGTACAGTTGCAGAGTGTGACTTGTTATGCGGGTTAAATGTGTGTATATGCTAAACGTACGAAGTCATCAATCAAGCCAAAGAAAAATGTACTTAACTTTTCTGAATTAAAAAGTTGGGTTTAAAAATTCTGCATTGATCCTAGATGAGGATTAGCAATCCAAATGTGAGTGGAAAATCCTCCTCTATTAATGGGTGGTCCGAAACAGGAAAATTGTGTTTTTCCCAACTTCTCATAGGAATATAAATAATGTGGCTACTTATGTGGGACCAGTAATTACGAATATCTGGTGTGTTTACCTGTTTACTTGTTCATTTATTGAGCAGAAAATATGCATTTCAACAATAAATCCTACAAATGACAGCAGAAACACAGCTACAAAGATAATATGCCGTTTGAAGGGTAACAGATGGACGTTGTGTAGTTTTTCACCATTGTCATATCATGGGCTCTGCCACTCATGCCACACCACTCACAGTTTTCCTCATGCAGGTCTCTCTGTGGAATGCTATTATTTCATAGTCTTGACAAATTATTTGGAATGTGTATATTTGAATTTAGTGTTGTTCTGGTAGGCTCTGTGACCTGTGTGCACGGGTGGTTGGCTCTCCTCCCTACCTTGCAAGGAAACAGTTTGAAACAGGACTCACCTGTCGTCGTATTCAGAGAATGCTACTTAAAAAGAATGGCTGCGAGATTGTGAGGCCACCACCTTCTTCCAGATTAAATTATAACGTCCTCACAATCTTCAAGGCTACTTTGGTCAGCCTCACAGTGCTACCAGCTTTATTAATGGTAAGATTTTTGTCTCTGATGAGCATTCTCATCAACATTCAGGCCAGGCCCACTGGAATGCCCAGCAGTCATCAACGTCCAAGCCAGGCCCTGCCCGCTGGAACGCAAACCACTGATACTGGTTGAAATACAACTTGCAGCCATACATTACTCATCAGATGTGTGCCAAATGGATACTCTGCCAGATGTCCTTCCTCAGCGGAAAGACCTGCTCTGGGGGGGAGCTTGCTCGCAACGAAGATGGCCGCTTGAGCTGAACGCCCCGTGCCGCCATCACATGATCCTGTATGTATCCGGCACCTGCGCCACAAACTAGACTGAACTTGGACTGCCGCCTGTACTGGAAGGACACGTGAGTGCAACGAGCCGTCTCTGGTCCCTGAACTCCCACGCACTACCATGCTAGCTGGCGCGGCCTGCTGCGGCTTCATACATGGCCACAATCCCCAGCCTGCCGTGCTGAGGTGGGGCAGCTCACGACCCTGCGGCCGCATTGCTTCCCGGTGCTCCCGGTGCCGAAGAAGAGGCAGCGTGCTTTCACTGAGCAGGTGACGGCTGTGGCAGGCTTCAGCCACTGGAAGGTGACGAGAAATGCACTCTCTGAGGACCACAGAGCTGGGAGATCGCTGGGAGTCCCAGCACTCTGCCTGGTGGAACTGCCTTCGATCCTGGGCCTAGAACAGTCGCAGACGTAGGCCCTACACTGGGTGACACCGCGGAAGCAATACCTGCTGACAGCGGTCCCCTGGTGAGAGTGGCAGCAAAGCAAGTGCGAAGCGGACACCCGGGGCGTAGTGAGTATGATGGAGGGCTGGCGGCTGCGGTGTAGGCGCGGCTGGAGCGCCAGACATCTTTGCTGCCTACATGTCCTGAAGGCTGCCTAGGGAGTACCACAGATCTGGAGGTGACATAGAGAACCACTGGCTTGGGGGGCAATACTGGCCCGAGAGAGTAGAGTTGTACGGTGGGCACCCCTGTTCCCGCTGGTGCTAGCGGCTAATGACGGTGAGCGGACACCTGGAGGGCGCCGACAGCCAGAGCTAAGCTTGGATGTGAGACTTGGTGATAGTGGCGCCATCTTATGCAACGCGCAGTGATACCAGAACTGCACGGGACGCCGCCCAGTGCCGTTGCCAGAGGGAGAGCTCTCCTCAGTCCATCCTGGAGGGGCCAAGTCTGTGCCTCTGTGGTGAGCTCCCAGCTGTGTGGGACTGTGAGGGAGGCACCTGAGGTGATATATCTCCCTGGTTGAGGCACGGTGCAGTGACGATTGCTACGCCGGCTGGCTGAGAGCACACGCTTGGACTGGAGTGCTACCCCCAGTGCGTCGACTCAGAGGGGAGCGCCTGAGTAGCCGAGGAGGTCATGAGGATTGATAGGCGACCTTAATAGGGGGGGCCTCTGGCTGGCCCACTGAGAGCAGGTGCACCTGCGGGGCGATAGCCCTACTGGCTGGTTCTGGTTGGTACATTGATGGTGGTTGTGATTGGAGGCAACGGCCGTATCTTTGAAGAGCTGTGCTTGCTGGTGGCCACTTGCCTGAGTGGTTGATAGATATATGCCCTGTGGACTGGCCACGATGGGCCGTGTTGATAAGACACAGCCCAAAATCACATTCGATCAAAGAAAAACAAAGGTGCGGGAGAATGCCGCAGACGACAGGGACAACACGCAGGATCAGACGCAGGAGGAAGCAGACGGTGACATTCATACCATGCTGGCTGCCATGGAAAAAGGCTTACAGAGCAGCCTCTTTGTTCTGGGCACTAAACTGGACTCCCTCTCGTATAGGATGGAAAGAATGTCTGACCGAATGGGTAAACAGGCAGAAAGGTTGAACATGACGGAGCGCAGGGTCACAGAGGTTGAGGAAGCACAGACAGCCATGGACACCAAGCACAAGCAAATGGGAAGAGTGCTGCAAAATTTGCAAGACAAGGCTGAATACCTTGAAGCGCGTTCTTGTCGCAATAACTTGAGAATTACGGGTCTTCCGGAATCGACCCAGACCGGCAACATGGAAAATTTGTTGAGAAACTTCTGGTAACACTCCTTGAACGTTCTCTCCCATATTTGTGGTAGAGAGAACATACCGCTCCCTGGGCCCTCGCCCTGTTCCTGGTGCTCCCCCAAGACCGATAATAGCAAAACTGATGAATTATCGGGACAGAGACTCGGCGCTGAAAGTAGCCAGGGAAAAACAGACATTACGGTATGAGGGCTCTAACATTGCCTTATACCCGGACTTCACGCTACGAGTGCAGGAAGCGCACAGACTGTTTGCGCCACTGAAGTGCCAACTAAAAGACCAAAATTTATACTATGCCATGCTGTATCTGGCTCACCTACGTGTCAACCGGCAGCGTCATTCAAGTATCTTCACTGACCCAAAGGCTCTGCAGAACGCCCTGAAGGAATGGTCCAGAGAACAGCGTAACAGCCCAGAGCGGAGTTCCTTGGAGGGAGCGGTTGGAGGCCAATTGGACGATCAGGACTGACCTCTAGTCCACACGAGTCACAGATAAGAAAACGGCCTTTGGAGGGGGTCTTGGTGGGATGAGCATCGATCTGCATGAGACCGTGGGTAATGGCTTGACTAAGTAGACATTCGTAGAGCGCGGGTGGATTTTGTGGCCAGCAAAATTCTGGGGAGTTCCAACCCAGCCAAGACTATTTTTGCTTTACTGGGTGACATGAGGAATCCCGGCGGCAATGGGGTTTCTCCTATTACTTCCAATCACCAATGCGATGAGCTAGCCATACACTTTATCAATAAGGTGGAACTGATCTATCAGGGACTCCCGCAAGTTGTCCCCTTGTCCGCAGAGGCGGACTCATTAAGGGGTGAGACGGTGGGTGGCCATAGTCTGGTGGCATTTCCTTTGATCACACCTTTGGAGTTTCTGGCCCTATGCTCAAAAATTAAATCTGGTTCCCCAGCTGACCCAGTGACTCCCACCCATTTCCGTCAGCTCTACGCTTCCATCTCAGAGGTGTGTCTGGACGTGGTTAACCGGTCATTGTCTACGGTGACAGTCCCACGAGCTTGGAAACATGCTAAAGTCATCCCTTTGTTGAAAAAACCCTCCTTAGCCACTTCCGAACCAGGAAATTATCGGCCCATCTCGCAACTACCCTTTTTGGCTAAAGTGACGGAGGCTTACGTTAATTCCATCCTGACTGGCTATGTCGAGCAATATACTTTATTTCACTCCACACAACATGGCTTTCGAGTTCGACCCCGGCACAGCACTGAATCTGCGCTGCTGGTTGTGTCGGAAACAATTAAAAGCCATTTAGATGTAGGCGACTCAGCGGCTCTGGTCCTTTTGGACTTAAGTGCCGCATTTGACACGGCATCTCATAAAATACTCTTGAAACGCCTGCAGGATATTGGGGTCAGGGACCTGGCCTTGGCCTGGATTAAGTCTTTTTTATCAGACAGATCTTTTCAGGTTTCGTCACCTCCTTTTGCCTCACAAAATTGTGTGCTACATCAGGGGGTACCACAGGGCTCTATATTAAGCCCACTAGTATTCAACCTTTACGTCAGCCCTTTGGCGGAGCTGGCTAAGGGAAGGGGACTGTCATTGGTATCATATGCTGATGATACTCAATTGATGATAGCTTTCTCTAAGAAATGTACCACCAATTTAAACAACTTTAGGGAATATTTACTGGCTATTTCTGACTGGATGGCAGTAAACTGCCTTCAGCTGAATTCCGGGAAATCCGAAACCATGCTATTCGGGAAGGATAGGAAGCTATGGACTGATCTCCACTGGCCGGACCGCCTAAAACCCGCCCCAGTCCCTAGGGACACGGTAAAAAACCTTGGGATATGGTTTGACCGAGGAATGACTTTCGAGAAACAAACTAAGGCCGTCGCTGGGGTCTGTTTCGGCCTCCTGCGAGGTCTTAAGCCACTGCTCGGGTTCTTTCCTCCCCCCGTGCAGCAGACTATTGTCCAAGCGTCTGTTCTCTCTCGATTAGACTATGGAAACTGCCTCTATTTGGGTGCTACTAGGGCTAGCGTAAATCGGCTCCAGAGGGTCCAGAACGCAACAGCACGAATTTTGGTTTCATTACCTAAGCGTTGCTCAGTCGCCCAGGTGCTTCCTAAACTTCATTGGCTGCCGGTCTGTAAGCGGATACAGTTTAAAGCATTATGTATATCTCACAAGATTTTAGCAAACACGGCTACGATAGGCCTTTCACATTTGTTGGAGGCTTATGTACCAGAGGTCTCACTGCGCTCTGCTGAACAATCTTTGGTCTGCACTCCGCGAGTGCGGAGGGCCAGGGCTGGGGGGTGTTCTTTCCGCCTCCTGGCAGCCAAACTGTGGAATACACTTCCGATTTCCATTAGAATCATTCCTAACCATCTGGCTTTCCGTAAGGCTTTGAAGACTTGGCTTTTTCCCCTTCCAACCATTTAACTACTGTGTCTCGTTCTAGCTCTCGCCTCTGGTTCTTGCTGCTGCGCTGGGACGCCTCGTTGCTGTGGCAGCTATGCGCATTATAAATCTCCTAATAATAATAATAATAATAATAAGTGAGATACAAATGGCCGGAGGGCACCACAAGATTTGATATAGTGTTAATTGCTATGTGACCAGCGCTTAGGGAGAGTTCTGTGAAAATGCCTTCTGAATGAACAAGATACAGGATGTGGTGGGCGGGTGCATTCTTTATAGCAGATGCACTATATTTGTTGAAGCCGGGCGAGGGCGTAACCGGGACCGGTTGAACCACTTAGCCCTGCTAGGTGAGCATCATCCGCCCATGAGTGAATTACACTACTTGGGTACTCGATTGTGGGGGGTGATCTTGGATCAATGTTATGTTGTTTTGATTTACTAAATATTCAGAGGGCAAAAGAGGAGTTTTTGGTAATATGTTGTCTAGGCACAGTTGGGGCAGGACTGACATGGGTGGGGGGAGGGTGGGGCACGAGACTAGGAAAGTATGGCATTTTTCATTTTGTGTTCAGGATTACTCATGGTGAACACACACCCTATCTGTTCCAATGGTTGGCTCAGTGAGACAGACAAGACACACCCCATGACAGTCCCCATTAGGGCTCGCAGTGACACAGCTATGGACAGGCTTCGAGCAATGACCTGGAACGGGAGAGGACTTAACGGCTACAGGAAGCTCAGAAAGGTCCTGGCCTATTTGACGAGACATGAAATTGATATTGCGCTGCTGCAAGAGAGACACCTCCCTCTCAATAGTCCCATGCTACGTGGTAGAGGATTGCAAGGAAACATACACGCGACTGGTTTTACCACACATGCGCGAGGAGTGATTACACGGGTGAATCCTAGGGCCACCATTAAACTCGAGCCATTAGACATGGACAAGGATGGACGATTTGTGATATCCAGGTGTAGGGGGAAGGGAATGGACCTACTCATAGTTAACATATATGACCCACATTTCGATAATCCCGATTTTTACACTGCATTGTCAGACAAGGTTGGCCTGCAAGGAGAGGGGCATCAGCTTTGGATCGGAGATCTCAATTTAGTCAGGAACCCCTGCAGGATAGATCAGGGGGCGGGAGAGACACATCACGGTGGCAGCAAAAGCGGTAGAAGGTGCACAGGTACAGTTTGACTTGTGCGATGTGTGGCATCAGAGATACCTGGACAAAGGGGGATACACTCGTTACTCAGCCTATCATGATTTACTCACCGATATAGATTATTGGCTTGCAGCCAGGCAGTTAAATGAGAGAGCTCGAGACTGTTAGGTGCTTCCCGGTACACTTCCGGACCACTTCCCGATACTGCTAGTGCTAGATACCCCCAGGAAGGCTATTCCACCCTTTACTCTTTGCTAGATGCATTTTTTAAAGGAGAATTAGCTGAAGCAATTTAAATGTTCTCTGCCACAAACGTGGGGTCGGTGGATAGCTTTCAGAAGGTCTGGGAGGCGTTCAAAGTTTATATCCACGGTGTGACCATGACTAAACACTCAGGGGTCCTTTGGGCGACACACAAACGACTTACTGACTTGGAAAAGACAGTGGCGACCTTAGAAAAATGACTGCAGATTAGAGCGGATGACGACGTCGTACAAGAGTTCAAAGTACAGTTAGGGGAAACATATCATGAAGCTGCTGATGCTGAAATCAAACACCTCAGAAAATACGCCACAGCTCGGTCATACGGAGAGTGATAGCGGCTAGGGGCGATTCTAGCCCAACTGCTCAAAAACGCTGGGAAGTCGGTGGAGGGCGACATTCTAACTGAGGAAGCGGCCATTGCCGGCAGGTTTCGGCAATATTACTCGGAGCTCTACGTTACCCGTAGTGGAGGCACTGAAGCGGAAATTTTGGACTAACTAACACATATAAAGCTACCCTGGCTTACAAACATGCATTGTGAGTATCTTATGAGACCTCTGGAGAAGGAAGAAATTATCACAGCACTGTCAAGCATGAAATCAAGTAGTGCGCCAGGAGTAGATGGGCTAACCGTAACTTTTTATAAGGCGTTTCTGGACTTATTGGTGCGGCAGTTAGCCACCCTCTTTGATGGGATGTGTGTGTCAGGAATAATGCCACCCTCGATGAGAGAGACAATTATTGTTGTTATCTTGAAGCCGCGCAAGCCCCCGGAAGAGTGCGCTTCTTATCATCCGCTCTCATTAATTAATGTCAATATGAAAATATTTGCAAACATCCTGGCAAACCGGTTGGTCCCTTTGATTCCGCTTCTAGTTGCTCCGGAACAAGCGGGCTTTCTCCCAGGCAGAAACCTAGCTTACAACTTACGATCAGTGTTCGGGGCTATGCAGCACACTCAGCCGGAGACCCATGCAGTAGCAGTATTTCTCGACATGGAGAAAGCCTTCGACTCTGTTGAATGGCCCTTTATGCGACAGGTTCTAACTAGATTGGGTTTGGGGCCTGTCTTTCTACAGCTGATAGGGGTATTGTATAGTGCACCCACTGCCAGAATCAAAATTGGTAATGTAGTGACAGACTCAATACCTATTACTAGAGGCACGCGGCAGGGTTGTCCTCTGTCTCCAATACTATATGCACTGGTGGCTGAACCTTTAGCCTGTGCGCTCTGAGAATATCACAGATATAAGGGTATAAGGTTCCTGGGTTACGAGTTAATAGTTTCCACCTATGCGGACGATATGCTCCTATATGTTATGCCGAAGTCCATCATATTTCCTCTAACTCAGGCCACGACCCCGTTCGAACCGGACTATCCGTTGCAGTGGTCAGCGGAATCAGTGCAATACTTAGGTTTAAGAGTGCACATCGGCTCAGTATTAGTATTCAGAGAAATCTACGGGGTGGCTATTAGCAAACTAGAGGATAGATAAAGTGGACTGCTGGATCAGACTGCCATTGTTCCTGATGGGCAGATTTTCCATTATGAAAATGGTGGTACTGCCTCGTTTTTATTCTTTTTTTCCAACATCCCCATGGTTCTCACCTGCTCCTTTTTCCGACAGCTCACAGTTCTGATGGTTAAGCTGGCTTGGGCTGGCAAGCAGGCGCAAGTCAGATGGCAAGTTCTTACACTACCGTACCATATGGGGGGGTTGGGCGCGCCCAACTTTGACCTATATTACAGGACTGCACAAAGCGCGCATGCTTACCACTGGATACATGGTACTCCGGACAACCCGCATTTACATATAGAAAAGGTGGTGGCTGCCCCTCTCCCATTACCAGCTTTGATGTTTATGCCTGCGGTCTGTAGGACGGGGATATTAGATTCAGTTAATGTGACAACTCGCGCTTGGCACCACCTACTACAGTTGCAGGCGGGTACCATTCTGTACTCCCCACTCACGCCGCTGGATTGGTGACGCTGGCTGCCCCCGGGTAGGGATAAAGGGGTTACGTGAGCACTGAACTTGCTGGGAGTAAAGGCCATAGGCAACTTGTTTGAAGGAGGCATGGCAAAGAGCTGGGGGGACCTAGAGACTGTAGAAGTTGCACCCACTCTTCTTACCAAATTCCAATTCCACAGAACGCGGCAAGCTCTGTTGCATATATTAGGGGATGACTTGCTGGAACCGCCGGAGCTGTCCGCCTTGTCCTATGTCATATAGGCGGAGTCACCAACCCGGATTGTGTCCAAACTCTATAAATTAAATGTAGGTACCAAGGACCCCCTGAGAAAATTGATAAGACAATTCCTAGGACAGGGTAAATCTATAATAGAAAATAAACATCACCCTATCGTATCAGGCTCAGGGAAACAGAACCAAAATATGTGCAATCTTATCTCAAATCATTAAATCTTCACATATCCCGGGATACCGGGATTGATATTGACCAGACGCCGGAGACTTACGAGCACGGCACCCCGCAGCACACTAGCATCTTGATATAGAAGCTGCACTTTTATAACTACAAAAGTTTGCAATCGATACAAACTGTCTAAAATAACTCCCCTTTTCCCTATCTTTATCAGAGTAATCTTCTAAGCTACGGAAGCAATATGACCTATGTGGCATTTCTCTTTCCGTGAATGTGGTTTTATTCGAATACCACTTTTGGATGTAATTTTTATCAGATTTTAACATATTGGGAGGTAATTATAAACGTGATGAACATCCAGAATTAAAAGGAAAAGTGACTGAAACCTTCAATATCTGGATAGCGGTCTACTACCTAAATTGGCAATTCCTGACAAAGGTGCCCTTTACGCCGAAAAGCGATTTGAAGACTAAACAACTACCATGCACATGATGTTTTATGTATACTTTTTAATGTATTTTTATGAAATGATATGATATTTTGAATGTATTCAACACTGGTATAGTTTTAAACAATAAAAAAGGATTATGATGAATTTGTATATGTGAAGATTTAATGATTTGAGATAAGAGTGCACATATTTTGGTTCTGTTTCACTGAGCCTAATATGATAGGGGGATATTTATCTGTTCAGTTGCCTGGGAATTTATTTTCTATTACAAACTCTATAAATTATCCATGTCCTATAGGGAGAATCACTACACTAAAGCCCGTTTGGCTTGGCAAAGAGATCTGGGACGGGACATAGACGACACTATGTGGACATACTGCTGTAACAGCATGAAGCACATCTTGTTAAATGGTAGACACAGACTGATTCACTTTAAGTATCTCAATAGGGTCTATAACACCCAGGAGAAATTGAACAGATATGGCTTAAGAGAAGGGGCAAACTGTGAGTGTTGCAGAGCACAGCAAGCCGATTTTCTTCACCTCGCCTGGTCTTGCCCGGGGATATCCAATTTTTGGGATTCGGTCTTTGCGGAATTGGGACAGGTGGCTGAACTGACACTCAACCCGGTGCCTGCACTTGCCCTGTTGGGCTACTCTAAACCAGTACCTAGGGGGGTGCGTAGGCTGGTGGACATGGGCTTGCTATTGGCCAAGCGCAGAGTGGCAATCTGTCACGAGGGCTGCTTCCCACGATTGCTCAGTGGTCGAGAGACATGCTATATTGTTGCACCCAAATGGAGAATTTTAGTGACCTTCTCCCGCCATGGAGCAGACCTAAAAACTTTTGGGAGTTGTACAAAACTTACCTGGCAACCAAAGTATGGGGTACCGAATCCGCTGAAGATGTCCCCCAAGAGTTGAGGGGGTATACTTCTGGGGAATAGCTACTTGACGTTGAACCTAGTCTTTAAATACTGATATGGGCGTCCTAGGCAGATGTAGTGAGAAGTGCACTTATTTGTTGTTTTTCATGATTACATTGCAATGGGTCCAAGGCTGGGGGGTTGGTACGGGGCAGGGGTGGTGCGACTCGACAATATGATATCACTGGATATAATGCTGTCCTTTGGAATTATGCTGTAAATTTTTTGATCACCATGTGTCATTGGAATTGACTTACTGAAAGTACTGAGTCTCATGTTTGTTTTGCACAAAAACCTAATGAAAATAATTTTTAAAAAAAGAAAGACCCCATCTAACAGTACACTGATTCTTGTATTATCTTTTTCTCCTTCCTCAAAATCGCCTCAACATGTATACGCAGAATGGTCATTCCTAGTTTCTGTGGTGCCAGACTCTTAGAGGAGACTCATATTATCTTTGTCGGCAACATTTGAATGCAGGTAGTTAGTCGGTCTTCTCCATAATGTCCACCTAATATGCTCTCATACAGGCAGAGTTCAGTGTGCGCAGACAGGTATTTACACATTTGTTAAGACATTTTGTTTTTAAATCATCATTGAACTTTCTAGCCAAGACTATAAGTGTAATACAGAATACACACACCATATCGTCTACAACCAGCATTCAACGGTGATATGCGCACCCATCAAAATTCCATATTATTACAGAAGCGTTTAAACAAGTTATTTTACAGTGCAAAAGAACACTGCCATTGAACAGCTTTCTTATCGTGCATGTCCTCTCAGCACATTTCTCAAGGCTGTCACACTAGGGGGGTTATTAGCATGGCGGGCGGACTTTAGTCCACCCGCCACCCTAGCAGTGCTGGGACCGGCCACTAGACGTGCGGTGGTACTGCACCACTAATTAGGATGCAACCGGTCTCATTCCACATTTTTGACATTGCGGAATGCCAAAGTGCCATGTTGTGCATTGACATGCACAACGTGGCGGGCACCGCGCGTTGCCTGCCACCTTGTGCATGGCAATGAAGGGGGGTACCATAGGTACCCCCAAGTGCAGCCCCCCCACCCCTCCACCCCCCTGGAGGCCCTAAACGGGCTCCCAAAGCAATTCCCTGCCAGACTTTCCATGGTGGCGTTGGCCTTAGAAACCACACATACTAATGTGGATGACGGTGCCTACTAGGCACCGCCACCGTATTGTGGCCCAAGTCCGGCGGGCTGGCAATCGGAACAATTGCCTTCCAGTGGAAAGGCGTTAGACGCACTTTGCGTATGCCGCGATTCCCCCGCCATTATAATATAGCGGGGGTAAATCAGGTTGCAACCCGCCCGTCATCCTAATCACCCCCTAGGTGTACAAATATGATACACTCACCTTTCTAGTTTTTCTTCTCATTCTTCCTGACTGTGTACAATGATGTTACGCACACCTCTCCTTGATCAGCAAATTAGGATGACAGGCACACCATTGACGTTGTTCTATAATATCTCCTAGGACTTTGTCTGGGCTCTAGTTTCCCTATTTGTTTTTAATCTATATTTGGTCATTCCTTATTTTTTTCATACAGGTTATATTTTTTGGGTTTTCAAATTCCAACCTAACATGCAATCAAGCAACATGCAAACATGCAATCAGCAAATCCAAACCCTTCTTTCTTAGAAACAAAGGGAGAAACAACTTTTCCATAGAGTAGCTAGTTTGATGCTTTTGAAAGGTAGCTCTTTGCAAACTGGTGCATCTAGATTTCGCACTGAAAGACAAAATAAATGTTATTACTCTCTTTAGTTTTTGAGGGGAGGGCTGTTTTCAAGCTACTTCCCAATCTTGTTGAAGTAGAAAATGAAGTATTTGTTAGTTACATGGCGATTGTGAAAAAAGTAGAACTATGCTTTGATGTACAAAGAAGCTTGGTTGTTTTCTGTCACAAAATGTTTAAGAGGAAACAGATGTCGGTTGAAAGCATTGACTTTTGCATATTTGTATTAAGGAGACTAAATTTAGATTGCCAATATGACCATTTTACTGCTGAATTTGTTCACTATCAATAATTTACAGATGTACTAATGGAAGAATTCAACAAAAACATCTCTCAATTACAAGCCCATCACTAGAAGAAACCATATAATTGCTAAAAGCATACAAACATCTCAATCCTGGAATTAGAGGACAAGTGGGCGGACCTTGTTAACACTGTAAAGAGCAAAGATGGACCATGATTTTTTTGAACAATCAAAAATGGGTCATTCTGGATGTATCTGCAAGGGGGCTTTATGAACTTGTGAAAAGGAATGTTGTTGAGGGATAAACTAAACATAAAATGCCTGTTGACGAAGGTAAAGGTGTGAAGGAAGTAAAACAGAGGTGATGTTGAGTGTGTAAAAACTGGGACATATAAAAAATGGAGACCAGGCATTTGGTGGTCCTCTACTTGTTGACAAAGTGTTTGGGAATGCTATCTGTTACGATGTGTTTTCCTAAGTCGTACCATGTTACGGACCAATATGTGTGCCAATGGTACGTCCCTCAACCACCCCTACTGTAATTGGTTTGTCCGAAGTCCCTGAAGGCGACATTAGAATGTTGGTGAGAGATTGCATGCTGGTGGAGAGAGGAGTCAGGAATAAAGGACATTACTCTTACCTTCTTGGAGTTTTCATCTTCATTGTATCACTGGCGACGATCTGTGCAAGGGGACAGATGTAGCCTGCTCCTCCCCTTTTGTTTATCGCTCCACCAGCTGTTCGTCCTGAGACTCTTTAGTTCTTGTCAACTGGACTCTTTGATGGCATTCTATTGGATCTGGACTGTGACCGGTTGACTGATGCCAGCGGTGGCATTAATCAAAAATCCAACGTTCTTCACCACACGCAATTGGTGCGGTTTGGCAAAATTAGAATTTCAAGTTCTAACAGAAGAAGTGATCCGGGCTCATGTCTTTGCTGATCTGTCTACGTCGTTGATCGACCTCTGAGACACTACGAGTATAGCCTGTGTGTTTGCCGAGGGTTTCGCCTCAGCTGTTCCTGTGGAAATCATTGTGTCATCGTGTCCACCGACGCCTGTGCTGAAACGCTTTTTACCTCAACGAGACTTTGCGCGTCTGTTGCCAAGCTACATGACGCTGTTGCTGGGTTGCAACGCAGTGGTTCCGGTGCACCAGGATGCCTCCGACGCTTCTCTTGCCTTGGGAAACGCTTCCTGCGCACCAGTTGCTGGCCCGGTCTTCATGAGGTATTCCGTCGTTTTGAAACAGAGACACGCACTCCATAGCGTGTCCAAGTATCCCACACGGTGAACTTCTCCTGAGTGTGCTGAGACGACATAGCATTGAGAGGTATTTCTTTAATCGGAGACGCGCACTCCAAGCGTGTGACTCATCCTTTCAGGCGGTTTTGTTTTTCAGTTCGGAGTTAGTTTCACCTCTCAAGGGGTCTTTCTTTAGTTACGTAGAGTAGGAGTCCTGTCACTCGTAAGGGAACAAGGGCAGTGGGCTTATCGCGTCTGTGGGACTCCTGCAATTCCTGTGTGTCGGCATATCGGTGACACGCACACCTCAGGTTAATTACATAGCTCTTAAGCAAATCGTTCCACAGAGCTACACAACGTAATACTGTGTGTCATCTTTTGGGGGAACTACGGAGTTCGGCAAATTTTGCTTGCAATGTGGTACTCAGCGTGTCACTGATCGGTGGCACGCACACCTTTAGTTATGATACACTAACTATATTTTTATCTAGTCCTGACAAAACATCTGTGTAGCGTTAGTTCACGTATTTAGGTGTTGCTTTTAAGATATTGAAACTACAGTATGCTTCATTGATGCCATTTTTTATGCAAAGTGTCCTCATTATTCATTCTGTTGTGTTTAGATTTGTGCCATTTTTGCCTAAACATATATATATGCACTGAAGAGTTATTTCTGCTTAGTATTCTGGTGGGTGTGGCTTACAGGCGTTCATCGTTGAGGTCTTAAGAAGTAATTTTCGATTTAGTTCTCTCCTTGCTCAACTGTGTTCACTTAAACAGTATATTGTATAACCTGCCTAACTCCATCGTTCAGGTGCACACATCTATTTCGACACAGTGTCTTACTTCTCTCACGATGGCAGCTGCAAGCATGCTACAACCGGCGCCATTTTTGAATGAAATGGGGGAACCAACTATTCCATGGGAAAATTGGGAGAAAGTATTTGAATCTTATCTAGTGGCAATAGGAGGGGAAAAATTCAGTGCCTTCAGGAAACAGCACATTTTACTACATAATTTGGGTTCAAACAGTAGGAAGATTTTTGAATCACTGCCGGAGCCTGAGGGAGAGGAGGAAGATGAAGATGCCTATGACACAACGTTATCTAAATTGCTGAATCATTTTGGGGACAAAATAAACATAGTCTTGGAAAGACACAAATTTTTCAGTCGTGCACAGGGCAAGCAAGAGAATGTATCCACGTACGTTGCAGTTCTCAGAGGTTTAAGCAAACTGTGTGCTTTCAATGATCTCAATGATTCGTTAATCAGAGATCAATTGGTGCGCTGTACTAACAGCAAAGAAATACAAAGGAAGTTGTTGGAGAAGCAACCGGATCTCCTAGAAGCTATTAAAATTGCTAAGTCGATTGAGCATACAGCAATCTGTATAAAAGAAATAAATTCGACGGAGTCAAGTGAGAAGGTTTCAGAGATAGTTAATTCGGAGGAAGAAGTTGATGTGTACAAAATCAAAATGATTCTGCAAAGAAGAATGATAATTGGCGTGGCCAGACGGCGAGCTCTGAGAATGGCAAATTCAAATGCTACCGTTGTGGAAGCAACAACCATTTGGCAAATGATCTCAATTGCCAAGCCAGGCATGCTTGGTGTAGGAAGTGCAACAAGAAAGGGCATCTTGCGAGAGTTTGTGGGTGCTTCCCGAAGAAATCGGGGGGGAAGCCAAGTCACCACAACGCCAACACAAGTTAAGAAAATTGTACTACAAGTTAATGAGGTTGCGGTTCAAGAGCACCAGAGCTACCCGGTATGTGAGGTATCCCTTGATGGGAAAAGCGTGAAGATGTTCGCTGATTCGTGCTCGCCTTTCACACTGGTGAACTTTGCAGATTTTCAAGCTGTCCTACAGAAAGGACAGGACAAGCTGGATAAAGCCGATATAGCTCCTAGCGGCTATAATAGAGATCCCATACCCATGAAGGGGATGTTCAAGTCGCTTATTTCCTTCAAAGGCCGACGAACGGTGGGAAAGGTTTACGTGGTAGAGAATGGGTCAAACCTACTGGGTTGGCAACATCAAAGAGAGCTAGGGATCAAATTGGACCAGAATAACCCAGAACAAGTAATGGTAATATATCCCTCAGGTCAGAGCGGAAACATTTCAAGTGAGTTTCCAGAGGTGTTTTCTGAGAACTTAGGATTGCTTAGAGACTTCCAGCACAAAATTCAACTAAAAAAGAGTGCTAAACCGGTGATCCACAAAACTAGGCCCATTCCACATCTTATGTGGGAACAGCTGAGGAAAGAACTAGAAAGGTTGGAGAAACTGAACATCATTCAACCGGAGGATTGTTCTGAATGGGTCGCCCCGATTGTTATTGCAAAAAAAGGTCATAGTCAGGACATTCGGATGTGCATTGATCTTCGCGATCTAAATAATAGCATATTAGTGGAGAGACATCCTTTACCCCGCATCCACGAGATGTTAAGTACCATGGGGGAGGCAAAGTACTTCAGTGTTCTGGATCTCTCCATGGCATACCACCAAGTGGAGTTACATCCAGAATCCAGACTCCAAAAAGCTCACTGCATTCACCACACCCATGGGCACCTTCATGTTCTGTCGCATGCCGTTTGGATTGGCCTCTGCGGCAGGAGTCTTTCAAAGAATTATGCAACATATTTTGAAAGGGGTACCGAAAACGCTTTGTTTCCAAGATGATGTCCTGATATATGGTGCAAGTGTGGAAGAACATGACAACGTGTTAAGACAAGTTCTGTCTAGATTTAGAGATGCAGAGCTTACACTCAAAAGAGAGAAATGTCAGTTTGGGGTGGAATCTGTGGAGTACTTAGGACATTGCATTTCAAAGGAGGGTTTCAAACCCAAACACTGCCTAGTAGAAGCTGTAAGAGACGCACCTGCAACTACAAATAAAGATGAGCTAAGGTCGTTTTTAGGGTTGGCCGAGTATATGGCAAAGTATGTAGACGCATCGTCCTGAGAGTGGAGTTGCCAGCAAGCGGGACTACGTTGCCCAGGGGGCCCTGAGCCTCACACCTGCAGCGCATCGCTCACCGCCACTAGAAGAAACCTCGCCGCTCCCGCTGGCGCGGGAGCCGCATCGTCCTGAGAGTGGAGTTGCCAGCAAGCGGGACTACGTTGCCCAGAGGGCCCTGAGCCTCACACCTGCAGCGCATCGCTCACCGCCACTAGAAGAAACCTCGCCGCTCCCGCTGGCGCGGGAGCCGCATCGTCCTGAGAGTGGAGTTGCCAGCAAGCGGGACTACGTTGCCCAGAGGGCCCTGAGCCTCACACCTGCAGCGCATCGCTCACCGCCCAATAAGGTACCACCACTATTTCTGCCGCGCGGACACGTGCGGACGCACGCCGGACGAAGCCCGGACGAAGCCCGGACCAAGGGCGGGCCCGTTTGAGCCCGTTAGAGACCGTGTAAGGCCGGGCCGGGCCCTCTCCCGTTGAACTACATTGAAAGGTCTGTTATTTCCTGATTATTATTTTGGTTTCCGACTTAAAGGGTCAACCTCCCTATGTACTGAATCTGCATTACATTAATTAGTGTACAGAGTGTAGGGTGGACAGTTGCGGCTGTTCGTAAGGAGTTATATAATCCGCCATTGAAGAATGACCACTGCTCCTGTAACTGGTCGAAAGTCCCTTGTCGGCACACTAGATCAATTTTTGGTAAGAGTCTCATCTATTCTGGACAAGGAGATTGATGTTACCGAGAAACGATTGTCGCTGGGTCCTCTCACCAACAAACGCTCTTCGTTCGGCTATTTGTCACAAATACGTTCCCCTGCTCGTAATGTGGAACAGGCAACCGACATCAATGATGCTAGCCTTGTGCTGGATGTTTCTGGAAATAATTCCCTCTGCCATGTTACACCAACGCATTGCATTCCAGAATCTGACGGAGCCAACCTTAATACCAGACCTAAAAAGGGCCCTCCAAACTTAACCCACATTATCGGTGTTTCTGAGAGCGTAAAGACTCGGTCTGCTACGAACTTAAAGGTTATAACACCCGTTTCGAACAATAAAGAATGTCTGAAATCCCTGAAAGCTAAGAGAAAGCGCAGAGAATCGCCAAATGCCGGACATACAGCAAAGTCCAGAAGAATCACCCCCGGGGTTATACCTGAGAACATCCCTGTTCCCCAAGAAGTAACTTTAGCTGGTGGGAAGGAGAGCGCCCTAATGCCGCCTTCTTCGGCTCCATCTAAGGACTTGCAAAACCTGGGAGAAGACTTTTGGGGGAAATTGGAGACAATCTTTTATAAAACTTGCCAACCAATCTATGAAAGGCTGGATAGTATTGAAAATAGATTGACTTGTTTGGAGCTGATGTATTCGTCTATGCAGTCTCGGCAAAAATATGTCACCAATTGCCAGGGGTGCGATAAATCATCTGCGAAGCCTCCCAATAGAAATGCCCCAACTGTTGATACGGTGCTCACTTCCAACCCAACTACTGCTAAAACCAACCCGCCAGTGCTGGGTAAGGTAACCCGGAATATAACCCACACACCAACTGTAGGTAACCTAGCGAGTGGGGGGAATACACTAGCGACAGCCAATAGCAGCCAAGCAATAAACGAACCAGAAAGAGAAGTACCTAGCCTCTTAGAAACTAGGAAACTACCAAGCATACACCTCCCTCCCGAGTCAAGTCCCTACGTGATAATACTGGCAGGAGTTAAGCCCCTGGGTCTAGACACTAGGGAGGACTACAGGGAACTGAAGAACAAGTGTGTGTATTGGCTAAATTCCAACCGCCCCTTACCACAGAATGTATCAACAGAATTCCTCTTTGTGCGCCGAGTCAACTGGGTGGGCCCAAAAAAGAAAAATATAGAAGGAGACTGTATAATAATCAACTTTAGAGATTTAAGGGCAGTAGAGCACATTTGCCATTGGCCAAATTTCAACTCTTGTACTCCTATTCTCTCTATGCCCTTGTCCTTCTTCTATGGTAATCGCCTACAGCCCAATATAGAGGCCTTCGGGCATAGAGGTATTGATATGTGGCCCAGAAACAACAGATGCCCCAATGCGCAGTCTGAGGAAATTAGGTCTTCCGGTTTGGAAGACTGCGATTGACGACCAAACTCTTACTGTATGAGGAAACACCTAAGTAACGCAGTTATAACCCTTGCAGAAAAACAGGTAGCTTTTACCGCTTCAATCGAGGATGATTATGTTGGTAATAAAACCACTAACAATACAAAATTGGATCAGCGCCAGTTGGGGGAAAAACGCCGGCCATTAATCGGGGCCGGGTTAATATCCCCACTGAGTTCTGCTACAGTATCAGTTGGTACAACTGGCAAAACTGAGCATGGTACTACAACTAATGTGAGTACTTATAGCACTAATAATCTGATCCCTTTAGCAAGGGAAAATCCAAGCCCAGTACAATGGAATTCAAGACCTTACAAGGGAGGATTGTTAGATAGTGGCCAACTGACAATAATGTCTTGGAATATAGCAGGCCTAGGCCAAAAAACAGCAGACCCTGACTGGCTGGGTTTTATATCTAAATTCGATATATGTCTCTTCCAAGAGACTTGGTTGACAGATCCCCTGTTATGCAGAGGATTTCTTAACTATTATATCCCAGCCCTAAAAAATTCAAGAGGTCGCCCATCTGGCGGGTTAACTATATGGCTAAAACAAGATTTAGGATGTCGAGTCACCCAAAGACCCAACATTAGCGACGATATTTTATCTGTAAAGATTGTTTCAAAGGATGGGACAAACCTTGACATTTTTAACGTCTACGCTCGAGGTTTGCCGGGGGAAAAAAGTCCCCAGTAGTACAATTACTGGAAGAAATAATCGACTCTCTGCCCTCGAATTATTTACCCATTATAGCAGGCGACTTTAATGCCTCGTTTGAGCCCCTGGACCATGACATATCCCAGCTTGCTGCTGAAGAAGACGCAAGCTGGGGAATTCCACCCCTTGAGATTGCACCAGTAAAAAGGTGGACAGGGGCAGCAATCCAGTTAAGTGGACTATGCCTAGGGAATCAACTGAGAGCAGCCAATGGCAGGAGTCTGTCTTATAAACGTGGTTTAAATACTTTCGACAATGGTCGTAGGGCAAGTAGAATCGATTACTTATTGATTCACATCAAACTCTGGCCCTATTTTATAGATATGGAGGTAGTCAACCGACCAGAGAGTGACCATCATCCGCTAGTCTCTTCATTTAACACGTCCTTACTTGACCTTACATTAAAGCCACAAGGTATATACGAGTCAGAGCACCATCTGTCAAATGATTTGCGCCACCTAAAATGGGATCGGATTGCCGATGACCCGAGAGCTCTACTAGCAATTAAAGGAGAAGTCATCTCTGCACTAGAAGAATCGGGCTTATTGGTAGAGGGACAAGACCCTCATCAAATATTAGTGGGAATACACGCAAGGCTTTTTGCGGGCCTGCGAAAATATTTCCTTAAACCCGCCCCTAACAGAAATTTTAAGGCTCAAAAAAAGGAGGGTTGGTACAATAACAAGTGCAGGAAAGCCCGGGACGAACTAGATAGAGCACTTAAACAGAAAGATCCAATACTCGTAAGATCTGCCAGGTCATACTATGGGAAGTGTCTCAAAGAGGCAAAGGTAACCTGGGAAAATGAAATATGGAAGGATCTTCTTGAAGCTTCAAGGAACAAGAATAGTAAAGTCTTCTGGGACACATACAAATGGGACAGGGGTGGCACAGCAGAGCGTCCCCAAAACAATGTGGCACAGAACGCTTGGATAGATTATTTCAAGCCTCAGTACGCCGCGCCCCCTCAAAATTCTTTTATTGAGACATTTCCCAATGTACCTTACAAAAAGGCCATATTTTCATTAAAGGATGTGGATAGAGCCCTAGATGGAGTGGTTAGGGAAAGGCCCCTGGAAGGGATGGAATCCCTGCAGATATGTTTATCAACGACAGAAGTCTCTGGTCCAGTTATATTATGCGACTAGCCAACGCAATTGCACAGGGAGCGGATATCCCGCCCTCGTGGAAGGGTGCTGAAATCGTCCCTGTATTTAAAAAAGGGGACAAATCAACCCCAAGCAACTATAGACCAATCAGTCTAATTGACTCGGTCCAAAAGATCATAGGCCGCATGTTTCTCCACATAACTCAATCTTGGCTGGATGACCATAACATTTTAAGCCCAATGCAGGCAGGGTTCCGTTCCCGGATAAGTACAATTGACCAAGTCTTCCGTTTTGTCAACCTATATTGGAAGACGGTGGTCTTGGGGAACGGTGCCCTTTATGCGGTCTTTGTGGACCTAAAAGCAGCATTTGATTTGGTCCCAAGAAGCAAGCTCTGGCAGGTCCTGATGGAACTAGGAATCGCACCCGAACTTCTCACCGTGATCATCCGCTTGCATGAGGGAAATGTTGCCAGGGTGCGGTGGGGGGGTGCAGGAGAGGTGACCGAGGACTTCCCGGTTGGCAGAGGAGTGAGGCAGGGGTGCGTCTTGGCGCCGACCCTGTTCTCGCTTTTTGTCAACGGGGTGGCCGGTCGGCTCTCGCAGACCCCCACCGATGCACCGGTTCTGGCAGGAGTGCGCATCCCAATCCTCATGTTTGCGGATGACACGCTGATTATTTCTAAGACCCCCAGCGGCCTGCAAAAGGCTGTCGGGTGTTTTGAAGAATTCTGCATAGAAAGGGGTCTGGAAGTAAACACGGGGAAGACGAAGTTCATGTCATTCAATGGATCAAAATCCTTTAAAGGGAAAATATACATGAACAAGTCACCCTTGGAGGAAGTTACTTCATTTATATATCTGGGGATATCACTACAAAAAGATATGCGATGGGGAAATCAACTAGACTGCGCTGTGCTACAACATAAGCAAAAAGCGGGGGCCTTGTTGACTAGATTCAAAACCTCACTCACCAAGCCAATCTCCCCAGCCATAGAAATCTATGGAACCAAGGTCCTGGGCTCGTGCCTCTACGGGGCTGAGCTCTGGGGCTTTAATAATTTGAATAGTTTGAAGGCTTTAGAAAACGCATTTTTGCGTAAAGTCACAAACCTTCCTCCCAGTACACCACTGCGACCCTTATTATTGGATTTGGGCAAAAAACCTTTGGAACATCTGGTGAAGCTACGTCCAATATTATATTGGCGTCGTCTCTGGTGTACTGATGAACTAATCCATTATAGGAGTGGCTTTGCGGATATTATAGAATCTGACAGGTCCCAAAAAATACCATGGCTGCTTGGGATAAAATCTCTCTTGGGCAGTATAGGCCTGATTGAACTTTGGAAAAACCCTGCAAACACTGTTTTCCCATCTAAAGAAAACCTGAAAAAGATGTATTGGGAATGGGTTTACAAGCTGGAAACCACCCAAGGCCTTTTTACCCATCTAACATCCCGCTTCCTGGATCTAAAAGCTCACCCCCAGTTAGAGAAGTACTGGGATATTATTGAAAAAACCTCTGACCGTAAGTTATACTTCCAGTTGCGGGTGGGAACACTACCCGTCGCAGAATTCACTTTCAGATGGGGGAGGCAAGGCACCAACAATGATAAATGTTACAGATGTGTTGAAGTATGTGAGAACATTGGACATGTATTATTCTTCTGCCCAATGTACGTGGTACCCCGGAAAAAATGGCTACAACCTATTTGTAAGCTTTTGGGTATCAGAAGATATGCCATTGCCCTTCGCATTCTGTGTACAGATCCTGCTCCCCCAATATGTATAGCAGTGGCTAAGTTTCTGGGGTGGGCCTGGAGTATAAGAACAAAAGCTCTGAGGAAAATCGCCAATTTTCCCCTCGTGTAATAGCATTGTATCCTGTAAATATTTCTTGCAGTAACTACCTCACGTATACAGCTAAAGTACCGGGTCTATAAAGTTATGTCTAGCTGCCGTCTGTATATTATAAGTTGATATGGGCTGGTCTCATTCTCACGTCTTGCTTTTTATTTACCTTTCTTAAAAAAAGTAATCAAGCTTGACGGCTATTTACATATTTAATAGCAATTTTAATATTTTAGATAATTTATATGTATTTATATGTAATGTTTGTAAATGTGCTTTTATGACTTAATTGCCGAATAAAGCTAATTGAATTGAGTATGTAGACCACTTCTCGGATTTAATGGCCAACCTGAGGGACCTCACAAAAAATAACACCCAATTTAAATGGGCAGAGGAACATGAAACGTCATTTTCAAGAGTGAAAGAAGGCATTCTGTCTGCTCCATTTTTGTGCAACTTTGAGCAAAACCGCAAGACTTTTCTCACAACAGATGCTAGTGGGAAAGGGTTGGGGGCAACGCTTTCACAAATTATTGAGGGGAAAGAGAGAATTGTCGCGTTTGCATCAAGGTCACTTACCAAAGCGGAAAATAACTATTCTGTGGTGGAGAGAGAAGCGTTGGCTTGTTTTTGGGGGGGTGAAACATTTCAAATTTTTTCTGTGGGGCATCCAATTTTGTTTGCGTACTGATCATAAACCCCTGATTTTCATGTTCAATCCAAAGAATAATTCATGTAACACTCCCTGCATAGCAAGGTGGTTACTAGGCTTAGAAGGTTTCTGTTTCACACTCAAGTATGTACCGGGGGTTCAAAATTCGGCAGCTGATTTCCTGTCTAGAAGTCCCATTGACAAAGAGGAACAATTTGAAACTCCTGAATAGCCAGTTTTCCAGCTCAGTTTAGACACCATCACCACACAAGGCTAGAATGCATGAACTCAGATAGCAACATGACACAGATCATTAATTACACGGTACAGGGTTGGCCTGATTCTTCAGATCAGATTAGTGCGGAATTAAAAACTTTCTGGGAGATACATTTTGAGCTTAACGTGGATCAAGGCATCCTGTTCAGAAATTACAAGATAGTTCCACCAGAGTCCATGAGGGGCAAAATAATCGATCTTGTACATGAGGGACACTTGGGCAGGAGTTTGACGAAGGCAAGATTACGAGAGAGGTACTGGTTCCCCAAGATGGACTCGTTAGTAGAGGCAAAGGTGAGGAGTTGTATCACATGTTCCAACAGTGACAAATCTAGGGTAACCAGGAAGTCACCCTTGTCACCCATAGCTGTACCTGACAAACCGTGGTAGAAAGTCGCATTAGACATCATTGGTCCTCTCAACTTCAAGGGGGTAGGGAAACGGTTTGCACTGGTTCTAATTGACTTCCCCTCCCACTGGACTATGGTCAGAATGGTCCACCAGATAACGACAGTGTCAGTAATTCAGTTTCTAAAGGACACATTTGCACAAGAGGGCATACCATCCTCCATGGTGACTAATAATGGGGTACAATTTACGTACCATGCCATGACAGAATTCTTAAGTAACCTTGACATAGCACACTTGAGAACAGCACTATACTGTCCCCGGGCGAATGGATTAGTGGAGAGGATGAACCGCATGGTTAAGGGGTGCATACAGTTGGCGGTGGTGAATAGAGTGCCAGTTGAGCAAGCTATACAGGAAATGTTGTGGGCATATCACACCACTCCCAATTCTGTCACGGGGGTTTCTCCTTTTTCAGCACTAAGAGGTAGGAAACTGGGTACTAAATTCTTCCCGTATTGGTTAGGAGGGGGATCCCACATCACAGTAGACAAACACGCTTTCAGGGACAAAGTTGATGCACATCAAAGCAAGTACAAAGCTCAGTATGACACAAAACATGGAACCAAAGTCCCGCAATGGAAAGTGGGGGACTGGGTATGCATAAGGGTACCAATGAGGTGCGAAGGTGAAACCAAGTTTTCAAGACCTATGCGCATCAAAGCGGTGAGGTTAAACACAGCCGTATTGGACAATGACCAAGTGTGGAGCATGGACAGGTTAGTGAAACTGCAAGGCTCACACAGCCAGTCTGACGATCAAGTCGCAATACCACAAAACCCAGACACCAATGGGTTACCTGTCACTCGCAGAACATGCAGAGCTCCTGGGTGGCATAAAGACTTTATTAAGTATAAGTAGAGAATTGTAGCTAGTCATGTTATGTTTACTTTGTTTATTTACTTTAAGGGGGAAGATGTGTTACGATGTGTTTTCCTAAGTCGTGCCATGTTACGGACCAATATGTGTGCCAATGGTACGTCCCTCAACCACCCCTACTGTAATTGGTTTGTCCGAAGTCCCTGAAGGCGACATTAGAATGTTGGTGAGAGATTGCATGCTGGTGGAGAGAGGAGTCAGGAATAAAGGACATTACTCTTACCTTCTTGGAGTTTTCCATGGAACTCAAAGTTGTTTTTATTCCATTTCCTAATGTTTGTTTTTTTTTCGGTGAATTTCTAAGGTTTTTGAAATGATAATTTCTACCTATTATGTCCATGTAACCTATGTTTTTCTCAGAGTGTGCATACATCTGTTGGTAGTCGAGTGACTGTATTTAGGAGTGTCTCAGTGGGTCTATGAGTGGGTGCATGAGTGCCTAAGTGAGTGTGTGACAAGGTGCATGACTGTCTGAGTGCATCTGTGAGTAGATCTGTGAGTGGGTGTCTGAGTGGTTCTGTGAGTGGATGTATGAGTCTCTGAGTAGGTCTGTGAGTGGGTGGATGAGTGAATTGTAATTAAAAGCCACTTTAATGGTTAAGTTGGATTTTAGGTTACAATTGTGAAACACTACTTTTATAAAGTTGGTATTTTCCTACCCTAGCTATTTGGTGACTGCAGCCTGTTTCTGGGCCACATGACTGAGCATAGTTGCCAGCTAGACTTTGTTTATTTCTCCCAAACAGACACACAGTGGAGAGATTAGGCGTACCTGGCTGGATCATCTTTGGCAGAATTGAGGTGGATGGAGATGGACCACCCCACTTGGAACTAAATAGTTTGTTCTCTGCCTTCACACAAAAGACTTGCCACTCTTGCATTGTTCATGTAGCCAACTTGGAGCCAGGGCAGGGGAAACAAGAAACTTGAAGCACTTAAAAGGCGATTCTCTAAAAACCTCTCCTCCTTCAAGGCAGCAGGTATAATAATAGGACCTTGAGACCAATTCTTCAGTTCACTTTCTGGACCTGCAGAAGGACTCTCAAGGGACTGACTGCTGGAGTGGTCTCCTGTGAACTCCACAAGATGGCTTTGGTGCTCCTGGATGGACTACTTTGCTGCCTGGAGCCTGCCTTGAACCATCAGAGGCCTGCCCTGCTGCTTGAGCCCTGTTCAACTGCTCGGACCCAGGACTACCAGAGTTACATCAATGGCTAATTGACTACCTTCCTGATCAGAGCCTCAGGGACACAAAGGGTTCCAGCCATCTTAAACCCACACCTGGACCCAGACTCAGTGAGTCTCAACTCCCCAAGTGATGTCCCTCCAGTCTGTGGCCCTTGGTGGTAGCGGTAAAGTGCCCAGACAGCAAAAAGCCCAAACTTAGGACTTAAACAATTGTTAGCTAAACAAGAAAAGAACAATATCAACCTGCTATCCACCCAAGGTGCATAGGCAGTCGGCCTAACTTCACTGCAGCTCTTACTACATTCTTCCCCGCAGCATTAAATCCTGTTGAGCAGTCCTTTGCCAAAGGGGTATTCAGCCTCGTGGAACTCTCGTCAGCGACAACCTCCAGCCTGGTTGTGCTGGAGGTTTTTGACTTTCAAAAGAGAGACTAAGTTTGAACGTAGAACTCTCACTGCAACTTTGGCCAGTGGCTCCCCAACAACGATACTTCCTTCTCTGACACCACCTGCAGCCTTGGCTCACTAAACTTTCTCATACAACTTTTGCTAAAATGTCTTCTACGTCCAAATGTTAGCGCTGACTGGGCCCAATCCATTTTTTTCTATCCAACTCATGCTCCATCAATGTCTGCCAAATTTTTCGAGTTTGACCCGGTCTCACATCATTCGATGTCCTTGGTTGGTGTTTTGATCGTTTATGCACTAATTTTTACTTTAAAATTTAGAAATTCATGAAACTGGTTTCACTGATTGGATTTTTGTCATTTTGGTGTTAAATAATTAATTAAAATGTATTCTATTTTTCTAACTTGGTGTGAGATTTTTCTTGTGGGAGTGACCGTTCTGAGGGGCTACCAGCAACACGAGAAACATGTTGCCGGCAGCCATTGCAGGACTCTTGGACATAGTTCTTTGTCCTGAACAAGTTAAAAAAATATATATGGCGAAAGGGTAGGGATATCCTTACCCCTTAGGACCCATTTGGAGGATTCAGAGGGACTCCCCAGGGGCTAAAAGGGAAAAAGTATCAGCAAAAAAAGCTGTGATTCCACAGGACTCCGGCAGGAACCCAAAAAATAAATGGTGGCCTGCCTGACTACAAATTATAGACTTCAACCGCTGAAGTCAAAAGGGCCATCTTTTTGTAAGAGAGCAGACAATAGTTTGTTCAAGTCACCATAACACATAGATTTCATACTAGGCCAAGGGATGCTTCTAATACCATTTATAGTCGGAAGACACTATTGTTTCTGAAACCGTTATCAAGTACAGCTGGCCAGGTTCCAACCAACAGCAAATAAAATTTGCTAAAAACAATTAAGAGCCATCATTTAATAACTCATGATGTATGGGAATGAATGCAAGAGGCGTAACAGATAACATACAACTGAACCCAGGCATCAAAGCTCTACACATTCTGTGCAAAGATATAGGGGCTGATTATGACCTCTAGTCGGAAGTTTTCCAACCATGGTCGGAGGCTTTCCGACCAACACAGTCAATTTGCAGTCCAAACTCGGAATTAGGATGTCGGCGGTCAGAGCGTGAACCGGTCTGTTATTCCGACGTGGTTCCAACTGGCTCTCAGAGTCTTCCGTCCAGTATGGAAGAGCACCGTAATCCGCTATGGATGGTGTTTTCGCCATCGGAAACATGATGTCAGCTTCCCACAGCCTTTTTGTGCTGGCGTGTGTGACAAGGAAAGGCTGTCGGAAAGCAACTTTGGGGGCTCCTAGCAGGGTTCCCTTGATTCTGTGGCCTGCAGTTGTTGGCTGAGGAGATACCTAGGGTGCTCCCCTGTAAATCCATGCTCTGTGTGGCAGGCACCATGGGGTGCCTGCCATAGGGTCCAGGGTTTTACACACACCCATTTCTTCATGGGAGTCTGTATTATGGCCGGTTTACGGCTGTAACACAAGCTCCCATAGAGAAATGTGAGTTGCCAACAGAACAATATTCAGTCGCATCATAATCAGGCAGTCAGAACTGCCTACCAGAGGTCGGTCAGTCCCGAGACCGAGACGGTGTTGGTCGAAGGCAACTCGATCTGACATCATAATAAGCCCCATGGTGTTACACAGAAGGGAGTATCCAAGAGGATTTCTGCAAATTGTTGTACTGATATGCACAGGGTCATCATCATTTTAATTTAAACAGATATAGGCGAAAGGAAACTTCCCTGAATGGAACTGTTGTGAGTTGCGCATGGTTTCATATCCAACAATTAGATTTATATTTTTTACAGTCATAAAAATGAAAGGTTGTTAAGGGAAACAAAATAATACCATGTATTACCCAAATTATAGGTGGTGTGTCACAGACTGTAAATGGTGCATCTTCAACATGTTCCCAGTTTGCTTGATCACATATTTTTGTTGATCTTCATTTGAGATCTGGTTAGGACTGCTATTCAGACAATATGAATTGCAGCTTTTGCCACTTTATCAGCTGCACAGTTTCTTTAGCATGAATACTACTACACTGATGGCCCAAAGCATGCCTTACATAGACCAATGGAAGCTTGTCTCGTAATACAGCTACCTTTCCCCAAAGGGTTGATTTTTTATAGGTTTTCACTTTGACCCCTTGAAACAATTCAACCACCAATGTTGTAAATCAATATTATAACCTTGCACACAGAGAGCTGAGTCAGACACAATGAGTATGGGAACTGAAAAATCAGTTGTTTGTAGCACAAGTAGCAGGGCATGTAATTCTGCATGTTGTGTAGTACTATCACCTAAGAGTTTGGTTTGGGTGTGTTGTGGGAGGAACTCACCATTCTTCTCTACACTTTGCACTGCTGCGCTGGGTGCAGATTACTTACATTTAGTTACTACCGCAGGTTGGGAAAAGCCATCTGTGTAAAATATGCTCTGGTATGACTTGACAGGTAAACTGTCTGGAGCTGGAACAGTATCCTATTCATACTTAACAAAAGCTTGTGTACAAAGGGATGGATCATACTGAAAATTTACACCCACAGCACTCAAAGAAGAGGCCCACTGTACCCATCTTAGGTGTAGGGCACAAGCATTAGGAATGTTTGCCTTTGTGGCCGCCTCGAGTGCTCGTATGGCAGAAACAATGATTATATGTTTTCCCTGTTCCAAAGGGCGCTTTTTTAGAACGGCTGTTTGTACAACCATCAGGATTTTTTCAATGGAATTAAAATCATGCTTCAGCCAAGGAATACAAGTGAGACTTGTAGGCAATGGGGACAGTCTGTCCTTCATCGTAGTTTACATAGGTGTAACCATAGTGACTGAGTATGTCTCAAGAATGGCTGCTTGGAGAGCACACAAGATATCAGTATGTGTGTTCAGCCACTGTTTAGAGGAAAATGTGGGAGAAACCAGATCATACAGAGGCTTCACTCTCTCTGTGTAGTGAGGCAAATATGTATGTCCAAGATTAAGAAACGTTAACAGGGATAGCAACTTTTTCAGTGCGTCTGGAGGTTGCAAGGTAGCGCACTTCTGGAGGAAATCTGGAGCTAAACCTTTGCCGTCGCTGGATAAGTAATATCTACGGAAGGTCACCGCCAGGTCGGTGATCTCCAATTTTTAAAAATTATTCTTGTAACCATGTGATGCCTACATAGTCACAACTCCATCTACCCTGTTAAGGTATAGATTCAAGTCATCATCAGTTAAGTAGGTATCATCAATGTACGAAAATACCTCAGGATGTGGTTGTAAGATATCCATGATGTACACTGGAAATAAGCCAGGCCTATCCCTGTAGCCAATAGGCAATCATCTGAATGGAAACTGCACTCTGTCAAAACTGAGATTAGATACTTACTTTCAGGCACTAAGGTTTGACTGAAAAACAGCATTGGAAATGTCCAGAGAATTTTTTTATTTTATCTGCACCAGGTTTGTCATTAATCCTATCCTGTGGGCATTTTGTACTACAAACTTTTGGGTATGCAAATTCAGATTTCTATAGTCTAAGACTGTTTTATAGGAAGTTTCAGCACTCCGTCCATCTTCTCCTTGTGTTTGCTTTGTTCTATAGGAACCGTCTGGCTTAGAGATGGCAAAAAGGGGCGTGTTCATGCATGAGAGGTTAGGCACTATTACTATTATACATTGATACTGCAACTGGTCTAATATTGCTTTAACATGTTTTACTTCAGATTTTAAAGGGTTCTGTGGTTGTGGTTCAGCCTGTAGAGGAATGACATGTGGTTTACAGTGATTATCCCACCCCACTTTGTTTTTATATAAGACTGGAGCCTGTCTTACGGCCCTTTCACTGGCATAAATTTCCCTGATAACTTCAGGTACTATGGGAAGATGGCTACCCTTATGGCTTCCTCTCTCAAGGGTGCTTCCCTGATGAAAACTAGATGCCTGTCTTCTCCAGCTAGGATGATATCATAATCATCAGAAAGTTGATTCCAGAGGATTGCTTTGATAATACTTGGTATGTCACCTTCAATTTGTGTTTTTAGGATGTAAACTCTACCAGGAGGATTTAAAGGTTGATCTGGATTCTCGATTTGCATAAAGTCATCAGTTAGATTTGCATCCAGAAACCTTTGGAGCATCTGATGTCCTATCCTGAGCTCTGCTGCACTGTCAAGGAGCATTCTCACCCCAGTCCTGTTTCACAGATGGACTCGTAGCTGGATCACCACTTTCTTCTTTTTTACTGAGGTTTTAGAGTACACTGACATCCGTCACGTGAACTTATTACTGTCAGTGTCTTGAAAAGCCAGTGAAGAGCGGCTATCAGAATAATGATACAGTTCAGCTTTCCTCTTAAGGGATAACCATGCCTGCTGGATCCTGAAGAAGCAGGTGACCCAGTCCATCTTTTATCTTTATCTTTTATTTTTTCTCCCCTTTCATTGTAGAATTCTCCTAAAGCGAACCCTCAATGTCACTTTTAGGTTTAAAGGCCTGATTACGAGGGCGGAAGGCCCGCCACCGACAGCCTGCCGACTGGAAGGCAGCAAGGGCAAAAGGAGGTGGGAGTCCTGCGCCACAGGAGGAGCTGGAGGAAAGGGAGGCCACAGTCATCAGTGTGGAGACGGCGCAAGGAGTTGGTAGTCCGGACACAGCTCAATAGGTCCTGACACAACATCAACAGGGTGAGTAACGACCAGGGACTGGGGGGACGGGGGAACAGGGGGAGATGGGCACAATGGCACACATGCACAACGATGTGTAGCACACTGCACACCCACAATGACCCTGGATCATGTTCCTGATCCCCATGGCACACTGCAGCACACACACAAACACCCTCGTGTCCACCATGTGCCCAAAGGAGTCACATCCCACACGTCAACTATCCCACAACCAACACATGCACACATCTGAAACCCTGCACAGATGCATATTTGTGAGCCACACTGACAATGCAAGTGACTCTACATGACGATCAGCATGGCTGCACTACAATCATCATGACATTGTGCACGCAACGACACTGAGGTGGCTGAGTGTGGACCACATCCGGAAAGGAGCAGGTCACACTCTGACACATCCACGTGCACAAACAAGCCCTGACATAAACAACACATCTGCAGACAAACAATGCACAAGAGTACAATAACTGTCCAAGAGCACAAATGACCCAAGTTGCCAACATCTCAGCACCGTAAAAGCACAAAAGTCAAAGGCAGACCGCCTCAGAGGGATAACGGGCAGCAAAATCACAGCTGCAGGGGCGACCTTCCCAAAATGCTGCGCACACACATAGCAATAACAGCACATCCACATTGATGACAATGTGGTGCAAAGTGCAACACCTACACCGCACAACAGAGGACACAACTGGGTACGCTCGTGCGTAGAACCAGGCCAATAACAACTAACATAGTAGGAAGCTGTGAGATGGAAATGTTCGTGTACAACCTCACATCCGTCATGTAGTCCAAATGTCTACTGTCCCGCATCAAATATTCAGTACCTCCCACACAGTCACAATGTACATTGTCATACAGTCTGCCTATAAACTAGAACAATGTGCAAACATACATGTCGACACAATGTCAAGATGTATCTCTCCTTCACATTGCAGAGAGACAAACATAACCTCCAGCAGAGCAGACCACACAACTCATCAGTGATGCTGGAGAGGATCTCGACACCGATGCCCTACAACAGCTCATGGACATCTTAGGCAACCCACTTCCAGGAGCAGGGCAGCCAAGATACATAGAGGAGACCCCAGCCCATGCACAGAGGCACACATTGCATTCCAATGCCAGGTGTCAGATTGTCAAAAGGAGGTGGCTGAACAGGTGCAGGTGTTGTCAGACCTCATGGAAGCCAAACTAGTTCACATATGTGGGTGTCTAAGTCCCATCAGGGACCACCTACACCCCACAAAGGAGACACACACTGCGACAGAGACACATGCATTCGGACATTTCCTGTACTGAACCACGCCCAGAGCAGCGGAATTATCATTCACACACCCACGCTGGACCTGCGCACGATGGCCCATTCCACTCCTCCCACGTATTGAGTGGGTGACGACAAAGCTACATTTCCAAGGTCTTACCCGCTGCTTGCGGTGACATGGTTGCGTCCACTGTACACAGCACAATGTAATGTTGTGGGGCCCAGGGCCCTCATGAATACATCATGACCACACGGACACATGCAGATAGTTTGTGGAACTGGCTATGGGCACGTGCGCCCGGCACCTTCATTGGCAGGGTCACATGTAAAGTGATGCCTGTGCTGGATGTGTGTGGGGTGAGTGTGAGCCAGCCCTCATGGAGTGGTTGATGCTGGCAACAACTTGAACAGTGATCACTATTAAAACAGAAACAGAAAACACCAGCATTACAGGAACTACAGCAAAGCATCATCGTGGTAGCTGTAGCAAGTACAGAGGTCATGCAAACAGAAGTGTCCGTGAGTTGCAGTGCATTGAGGTTGGGGCAATGGAGCTGAGCGTGCTCATGTGAATAAATTGTCAAGGATTGTGTCCCTTCGGTATATTCCTGATGCAGCTGCAGTGGGGTGTGTTACACCTGCATCATCGTTTCTGGTCTCCCACACAGCCTGAGGTGACATTGCTGCCTGAGCTCTCCACAGCACACAACACAATCAGACTTGGACTATGAGTTGTGGTGCACTGAGTTAGTGGCACCTGAAGAGCTGAGCAGGATATCATGCAGATGATGGCATCCACAACAGGTGTGAGGAAGTTTGATAGGACTGGCTGTGAGACTCCTCTCACTCTGGCTGTTGTTGGTTGGAAGGTCCCAGAGGCCAACATGTGCAGCACAGCCAGCAGCTTTGTCTGCAAAGGGATGTTGTTTGTCTGCTGTGTTGGTACCGTCAGCCTGTGGGCAATGATGGTCAGGATACGTAGGATGGTTGTTATTTTGAGCCTGTAGTGGGCAATGACATTCTCTGGTGTTGGGTCTGTGAGGTTGGTGCGTTTTCTGAAGGTCTGCTGTCTTTGTCTGCCCTGTCTCTTTGGTGGTCCGGGGTGGCAGGGTGTCCAGGGAGTGGCCGCCCTGGGTGTGGTGGTGCTGGTTGTTGTGGCCCTGTTGGGGCTCTGAGTTGCAGGATCAGTGGTCCATGGCATCTGTTGATCTTCAGGTGTGGCTCTGGGCTGGGCTCCCTTGTCTGGTGCCGGTTGTCGTCCGACTTTACACCAGGTAAATCCTGCAGCTAACGCGCCTTATCGCATGTTTTGTGATCTTATCCCCGATCTGGCTGGTCGTTGAGAATGTTGCGAAGTGGTGTATTTGCTGCTTTTTGCATATCATTAGCATTAGTTGCCGGTGTCATCTGTGGCGATTTTTTTTGCGGCTGCTATCACAGGTAAACTGGTGATATGGGCTGTTAGCACCGACTTGTGAATGGGGCGATACATTTATCGCCAATTTGGCTGCGATACAGTGCCGATAACTCTGCGATACGTCCTTGAGAATATGCCCCATAATCAGTATTCTGTGTTTGCCTTGTGGTGGGTATTCAGCAAAATATCGAGAAAAAAATATCCCCAGACCAAAATATTGAGTCTAAAATATCGTGATATTGAAATATCATCAGCAAGAATATCGATGTCAAGAATATCGATTGTAAGGTAAGTAATATTGATTTTTCACATATATAAGTCATTAATATCGTTTGCAAGAATATAGTTGTTTAAAATATCGTTTTTTATTATTGTTAAAGTATTTTAGTATATATTCTAAATGTATGCGATGTAAACTTTTTGTATAATTATTGTTTATGTTTTTCAATATATGTGTTGCATTTTTAGTAGTTATTACACTTATTTTAATGACAGTTTGTGTTTTTTTAGTTCTGTAGCGGGTTGTGGGTTTATAGGGCTATATGGTGGGAAGTAATCTATTTATGATAAATTAATGATTATTTTCTATTTAATATAATTTTTTAATTGATATTTAATTGTGTAATTTGTGCTTGTAATTTTTTTGGGGTACATTTTATCTGCGGGTTGTGGAGTTTATAGGGGTAAAGGGAGGGAAGTAATACATTTTTTATTAATTATTAATGTGCTGCTAATTAATGTTAATTAATAAATAGATGATTAACTTTATTAATTGTGTAATTTTTCTTTTTTTCGTTGCAGGTTGTGGGGTTATAGGGGTAAAGGGTGGAAAGTAATTTATTTTTAATTAATTAATAATTAGTTGTTCAGTAATACTGATTAATTAATTGATAATCTTTTGTGTTTATATTATTTGTTTTTAGGTGTAGGTTGTGGGATTTATAGGGTAAATGGTGGGAAATAATGTATTTGTAATTAATTAATAACGGTGTTAATTAATGTTATTTAATTAATTGATAATTAACTATATTAATTGTTTCATTTTTTTAGGCGCAGGTTGTGGGGTTTACAGGGGTAAAGGGTGGGGATTAAATGTATTTAAAATGTTTATAATTAGTTGTTAAATACTATTAGTTATTTAATAGAAAATTAATTATTTTATTTGTATAATTAATTTTTTGATGTTTAATTTTAGGTGCAGGTTGTTTGGTTCATGGGCTAAGGGGTGGAAAGGTAATTAATTTAAATGAATTAAAATGTAATTTTCAATTAACATTTGTTTAATTGATAATTAAGTTAATTCGGAAATCATTTTTTTGTAGGTTTTAGATGTGCGTTGTGGGTTTTGGAGAGATATGGAGAAGGAAGTAAATTCATTTTAATTAATTAATAATTATTTGTAAATATTATTGATAATTAATTTAATAATTAATTATGTTAATTGTGTAAATACATTTTTGTTACATGTTATGAGTGTGTTGTGTGTTTTGTGCAGGTATATTGTGGGAAGTACATGAATTATAATTAATTAATAATTAATTGCTAAAAGCTTATATTAATAGTGCAAATAATTTATTTTTTACAAGTTAAATTATAAGTGCAGGTTCTGCGCTTTGTGGGGTTATAGGGTGGAAAGTAACTAAGTTACATTAATGTAATAAATAATGTTGCGAATAAATTATTTTAAATACAAATATTTATTTGTATGAACATTATTTTTGTGTTTTATTTAGAATAATATTTGTAGGTGTTTGTGAAAAGGATTTTCCATTATCATATGTTTTTATTTATACATTTTTTTATAATAAACATATTTGTATTTTATTTTCAACAGTTAGATTTTTTTTGTTTACTTAGTTTTTAAAATAATGTAATTTTGTTGAAGATATTTTGTTTGTTTTTAATGTTGAGCTGACTGGCGTGGGAATAGTAAATGTCACACCTTCACTATCCAACACTTTCCCTACTGTTGCATTTATTGGAGTGGGAATAGTAAATATTTTACTTCTGCACCTGTGGGAGTGACCTCAGCAATTGGAAGAGGGGTCTCCCTGTAGTAAAGTGGCAGAAAATGTACACATTTTTTTATAAAATAGTACATATTTGAATGTAAAATGTTAATCTAAATTAATTTTGTGTATTTATTTTAAATGCTATTGAAAGATGGCAGAGCACTATTAACTTTTTTAATAAGTGTTTTTATTTATTTACGTATGTTAATCTAATTTTCAATTATGTTTGTAGATTTATTAAAAAATAAAGTAAAAAGTTTATATGAATTTATTATGTACTAACAGTTACTAAAGATTACATATGGAAATAATTTTCATTACTTAATCCTTATTTAAAAAATAAATGGACATATTTTTAATTAAAAAGGGGATACAGATATTTTAAAATAAAATAATTCTTATTTAAAATGAAGTCTATTTTTTACCATTTTCATTAATTTACATATACTTTTCAAAAATTAATTTATTTCAACGTTATAACCAGGATTAAATCCTTACCTTCATAATTTTGCATGGAACGGGCTTGCAGTACCAGTGGTTGGCCATGTGTAATGCTCAACTTAATTCAGGGCTGAGCTGCAGTACGTCTTTTTACTATTTGGGCCCTTCTTATCTACTGTAATTTTAGAAGTGCAGTTTGTGAATAGAAACTCCCAAGATGACTTCCCTTTAGTTGTAAGTATTCTCAATTTTCCAGTCACACGCCCCTGTCACTCCTACATTTATTGCTACAATGTAGGTGTATGCCTGCAGAGAAAACAGAAGAGGAGGAAGCAGATACCTCTGCATGTAGGTTTGGGAATAGCATTATGTAGTATGTGAGTAGTACTACTGTAGTGGTACTAAAGGTACCCATTAAATGTATTTTAATAATGCCCCAAACTTTGTCTTGAACTAATTCTCTGGAATTCTTCCTTCCCAAATCCTGATTTTCCACACAGCTGAAAATTTAATTTGCCACACGGTCAACTTCATCACATCTAGACACCATAAGGAAACTGTTATCTAATAGCCCCTGGAGTTTCAGCTGCATTTGATACAGTCAACCTTACTCTATCTGTTCACAAGGCACCAAACAGGTTTTCCTCCTAACAGACACATCCTCTTCTTTTTCACAGATTTCATCAATCCCTAGCCACACACTTCTGTCATTGGATGTCACTCAAGGCCTTCACTTTTTTTCTCTTCACACCACATCCCTACGAAATAGAATCTCATTATTCCTCTTCTCGTATTGTGTACAAGCCAATAACATACAAATTATTTTCGCTGTCCTAACTTTCACGATTGAGTCTCAATCCAAAATCTTTGATTGTTTCTCCGCTATTCATCACTCAAAGAATATCTTATCTCTTATTCTAAACTCCACTAAGGCAGACATTTTTTATTTCCCTCCTAAACCAGAAACCTTAGATCTACTGATTATCATCCCCCCACCTTTGGCCAAAACTCTTGGTGTATATTTTAACCCAACTATAACCCTGGAATGCCATATTTGCTTCCACCGCTAATGCCAAATTTACTTATTATCTGCAAGATGTGTTTCAGATTTCCAAAACAGTACTCTGTTCACTGGTTCTGAGCAAGTTTCACTACTGCAACAACCCACTAGTTGATGTTCTTAGATTCTCATTTATTCCTTTGGACAAAGTACTACAGTGACGTTTCGTATACTACTATTGTCATCAAATAAATATGGGTGATCTATAAAATACAGGACAACTTAAAAACTACAAATTTTGCTTTTTTAAACCTATAAATGATATCTTCCCCCGCAAACTATCTTGAATACCTTCTTGCAGCTTTCATTCGACTAATCTACATTTTCTTTCCATTTCAAAACCTCTGTAATCACCCTCAAGTTTCTATTCATCCAAGATACTCAACATTACTACTGGAATCAACTACCTGGGGACTGTGTTCCATCTCCTTGCTTCCTCATATTAAAAAATTACCCTAACTTATTCTTAAAATTGGTCACAACTTATAATAATCAGCTCACTCTTGAACTCCTAAGCTTTCTTATTATGTAATAACATAAATATCTAAGTATGTATACATGCACAGGGGCCGATTACAATGCGGGCCGGAAAGACTCCGACCGTTGGTCAGAGCCTTTCCGGGCAGCATCTCAGTTTAATTTCCGACTGCCACATTACAATGCTGGTGGTCGGAAATTAAACCGGCTGGTCAGAGGCAGGCCCATAATCCCAAAGGTGTGCCTTTGTGCCCCTGGGATTACGATATTCAGTCTCTGGCAAGCGTTCCATGTAAGGCTTTCTACCATGCAAAGCATGTTGGAGAGCGAGTATGGGGGCCCATAGCAGGCCCCCTTGCCTCCGTGGCCTCTGGATGGGGCCTGTTCTTCCCTGCACCGTTTGGCAGGCACCCTGAGGTGCCTGCCATATGGGGCTGAGATGGACACAGACTCCCATTCCTCTATGGCAGCATGTGTTATTGCCAGTTTATAGCAATAACACAAGCTCACATAGAGGCATGGGAGTACGCAACCTAAAAGTGTTCAGTCGCATCAATATGAGGCGGTCAGGACCTCCGACCCGAGTTCGGTCGGCCCTATTTCCGAGAAGTGTCAGGCGGACGTAAGTCTAGCCTGTCTCCTGTTAAATGTTTGCATTCTTTGTTTTAGTCCCTAAATTTCAATTCACTCAGCAAATTTACCAAATATATATTCGCATCTATCTATCTACCTGTTTGTCTATCTATCCATCCATCCCAGGGCCGGCGGCAGGGGTAGGTTCAGGAACAGAGGCGCCTTTTGACGCGGGACCCACTTTGGAGTCCATTATAACCGCCGGTCACTGCTGCAAGATTGCCTTGAAAGCAGTTTAGGTTACTTTATGCACCTGCTAGGTATGTAGACCAGTCACTTACCTTTTGTTGTAGATAGTCTCTAATATTTGATCCTGAGGAAGTGCCCCGACCATTTTGGCGACCAAGGCACGAAACATGTCGATCTCCTTGAGAGTAGGGTAAGCATAACTAGCTACATAATCACTAGTGCCTATACCCACCTCAATTTTCATTGTTTTTAATTAGGCTGTTTACCACTTTAATAAAATTCACGTGTGGACTACCAGTACCTATTTTACACATCCATATACATCTACACCACCTAGGGCCCCTTACCCCCACGGCACCCTTCGGCAGGAACAAAAGATCCCCGCCAAAGAGCCCCAATATTGGGAGCCCGTCAGGAATTGCAGCGCCGACCTGACGAGGGGCAGGCTCAAATGATGAAGCATGACACCTAGCTTGCTGGGTGTGTGAGAGCCCTAGTTCCAAAAAAGGTTTCCCCCCCCCCCCCCTCCCCCCTTCCACTTTCTTGACCTGTACTACCTGTGTTCAGGCCTTATTCCCCATGACACGTGACAGTTTTTCCCTTCGTTCCCTTCCCTTTCTCGACTAGAGGAACTGTGTACCTTTTTGCATTAGTAGCTTGTGTTATTGCCAGTTTATAGCAATAACACAAGCTCCCATAGAGGCATGGGAGTACGCAACCTAAAAGTGTTCGGTCGCATCAATATGAGGCGGTCAGGACCTCCGACCCGAGTTCGGTCGGCCCTATTTCCGAGAAGTGTCAGGCAGACGTAAGTCTAGCCTGTCTCCTGTTAAATGTTTGCATTCTTTGTTTTAGTCCCTAAATTTCAATTCACTCAGCAAATTTACCAAATATATATTCGCATCTATCTATCTACCTGTTTGTCTATCTATCACAACTTCATTCTCCTAAAGTTGGCTCATTGCTTGCTTTCAGTGCCAGAACAAAAATCATTTAGAATCTTTGGTGACTACTGTCAAAAAATAACAGCCTCCTGTGGTTGAAGTGAGCTCTTGTTTTTTCCAAAGCAACACCATTTCAATTTTGCTATAACCAACAATCCTTTAATGAGACTGCCTTCATTGTTGCTGTCGTTTTACCCAGTACATTCTTGTCTTTTTAGCTATGTTTGCTTGAGCCTTCTATGTCTATTATGTTTTTTAAATGCATTATGTTGTGATTAGGAGTACCATGTCTCCGTTACCTTTATCTGAGGAAATCATTGTTGCTTGAGGGAAGATACTAGAGTGAGCAAGGTGCACAATTAGGGTGTACGTTACATGGGTATCATGTGAGCTCGAATGTATGTCAAGTCTGTGGATTCACTCTGCTTATAGCATAACAATATGGATTCTTACAGTATTCATTTTAAGGTATTGCATCTGTGGGAGCAAAACTATATCCCAATATACAGGACACCTTAAAATTCAGTTTCCTCGAAAAAAAATGTAAAGGTTCTACTCTGAGCTGATCTTGCACGAGAAGGCACCCTCTCCAAAATCAGTTTAGCGGAATATCATAACATAGAAATTGGGACAACTCAGTAATTAAATTCTTAATCAAGGAAAAGTTAAAGGGTTTCATAACAAAAATCTCCAAATCAAGCAATACCGAATTAATGCCAAAAGGCTCAAATGCAAAGTTATACAAAATAGTCAAAATCAGAAATAATTCTGAGTCTCAAGCGAGCATCAAAAAAAGAAAACAAACAATCATCATCCCTAGTAGCATCAAGGAAAGCTCAGAAATCTCTGTCTGACCCCCGAAATCCGTGTTTTCGTAGACACAATTGTTACATTAAAAAATTAGGGGAACAGATAAATCATCATGACATGATCACAAAATAACAACTCTCTTGGCAAATGAGAATGAGACATGTTATCATTTAAGTACATGGGCACAATACCATTTTATGAAAGCATCCCGCATCTTCACTGCTAACCCAGTCCAGAGTTGTTCAAACTGATATGAAACATTTCAATAATAATACTTTACACAAATGGTTACGACTGACCCCAGCAATGAAACTACATTGGAAGGACCTTTAAGACTGCTACAGTTAGGAACAATAGAAAGTCTATTGAAAGGCACAACAATAAATATCATCTTCATCATCATCAAAACTTTATTACGATCACCAGGATCTTAAAAAGTACACAGCGCAAGTATAAAAACAGAGGTGTAAACAATTAGAGGTCGATTCCGACTCCTGCCGCAAATCGTAATGACCGACACGGACCCGGACCGGATACTGACCGACACGGACCAGCGCGTACGACCCGTGCAGTACGATGCAACGCGTGTGAATTACAACCGACACATATGGAATACAAGCCGTATGACCGAGCTGTAGGGAAAATAGTGATCCGGCCAGAAAACCGACGCGAGTTTCACTGACCGACACAAACCCGGAATGAACCCGACCGACCCGTACCCGCGATGTCCGATCCGCAGAGTACGATGCAATGCGTGTAAACCCAGACCGACTCGTACGGAGACCAAGCCGCACGACTGACACGCACAGAAACCCGGGCCCACAAGTAATAGAGATCTCCGCGACCGACGCGTATGAAACACAGAAGATAGGCAGCGTCAACGAGGCAGAGAAGCCCGCATGAGCCAACATCAGCGTCCGTTTCCGTCAGAAGAACATCTCCTTCATGCCTACAAAACCCAAAGGAAAAAAGATTAAAAAAAGGACCAAACAAGCAATGACAAAGCCAATAAATATCAAATAAAAAAAGCCTCCGTCAAAGACACACCCACAACTCCAACTATATAAAGGACTACAATCACTACCATGATCCCTTGCAAACAGGAGACACAGCCAGCAGCAAACACCATTACACAGCAACCACAGACACACTCACAACTCACCCATCACACAACTCACACACCATCAGCACCTCATCCAAAAGCACACCCACATACAGCCAGCAAAACCAACACTAACCCACCCTCACTTGCACCCTCACACACACATCATTCACCACCACCACCCATCACCATGTCCCCAAAGAAGAATCCAAAGTTCAGAGATAGTGAGTTAGAAGTGCTGGTATCATCAGAGTAGAGCCACATTTGTTTGGTACATTGGTCCAAAGGACTCTCATGTCACAGAAAACAAAGATGTGGGCGAGGATTGTGGACAAGGTGAACGCTCAAGCACCAGCAAGGCGCACAAAGGACGATATCCAGAACAGGTGGTATGACGTGTGCAGCAGGGTCAAGAAACTCATCGAAAAAATCACGCCCTGAGTCAGTGCACCGGTGGTGACCCTCCTGCCAAACCAGTCTACTTCAGGACCTGGGAGGAGAAGGTGCGGGACATCCTACCACCAGAGAGCGTCCATGGTCTAACAGAAATACCAGAGCCTGGTGAGTACACAAACAACATACCCAAGATTGTATGGCAAGGGGACAGTGAAACCATGCACCACAAGCAAAGCTACAGTAACCAATAGATAATCATCCCAAGATGTTTATGCCAGTCAGACAAACACAATACCTGCCATCTCATAGTGACTTCGGACTGTGTCTTGACATGCACCAACCTACAAACAAATAGAGCAACGCAGTGGCACAAAGCTAAATAAACACTGCCAGACAGTTTGCCACCACAAACACACTACCTCACAGTGCAGCTGACTGACAGGAAGGAATAGTGGGGATGCAGGTGAAGTGAGTGTATCCAAAAGCATGATGGGGTTTGTAGTCACAGATAATGCTCCCTCTTGAAATTGGCCCATCAAGACCTCTCTGAAACATGCCCACATCACAGGGAGTTGAAAATGACTGACAAGATGGCTAACACTGGGTCCTGCTGTGGGGAGCACAAGGCCCTGGTAGGGCTTGTGCGCAAATCAGAAGCAGGACACCACTGACTGACATCCTGAAAGACCACTTGCACGCCCTCCAATGGAAGCACGTTTCATGGTGGGATGTTTGGCCGGGTGGGAAGGAGGACTGACAGCTCTGACCATACTTACCAGCATGTGGAGACACCCCCCAACACAAACTCCACACAACTCACCGGGTAGAATGCATTGACCCACCCCTCAGTGAAATATCAGCAAAAGATACCCCATACTGGGTGCTGCTGTGTGAAGCACAGGGGCTCTCTTTGGACTTGTAGCCAAGCAAACACCAGGATTTCACAGTCAGCCATCTTGCCATTGCTGTCACACCCCCTCACAGGAAAGCAGAGTCAAGAGGGAGGATGCATGGGCATGCTGGGAAGGGGGGTGTAGCCAAGAGCATGATGGGAGTTGCAGTCACAGACAATCCCCACCCACCCACATGGCCCAGCAAGCTCACACTGAACCATGCTTGCCTCACAGGGAGTGGGAAGGGATTGTCTAGATGTCTGACACTGGGCTCTGTTGTGGGGAGCACAAGCCCCTGCTGGGAAATGGGCAACAACAAACACCAGGACTTCACAGTCAGCCATCTTGCCATTGCTGTCACACCCCCTCACAGGGAAGCAGAGTCAAGAGGGAGGAAGAATGGGCATGCTGGGAAGGGGGTGTAGCCAAGAGCATGATGGGAGTTGCAGTCACAGACAATTGCCGCCCACCCACATGGTCCAGCAAGCTAACACTGAACCATGCTCGCCTCACAGGGAGTGGGAAGGGACTGACAAGATGTCTGACACTGGGATCTATTGTGGGGAGCACAAGGCCCTGCTGGGAAATGGGCAACAACAATATCAAACTCTGTCCGTGACAAGCTGGAAAAAGCAGTGTACAGGCAGGCATCTGTTCGTACAGTAGAAAATGTCATGTTTGTGAACCATTGATGCCTGTAGAAACATAACTTACATTGTGTGTCTCAAGCCCAGCACCAAATGAAGAGGATTCCCAGTCCCAGACTCTGGTGGACACTGAGCTCTCTGGTTTGACTCTGTCTCTGTCCTCTTCGGATGATGACGACCAACCTGGCCCCTCCGGTGTGAGTCATCATGCAGCACCAGCAGCATCAACATCTGCACTCCCTGTACCCACGCCTCCAGCATCTGGAAACCGACAGGGCACCCCCACCAACACGGACAGACCAAGGCCACTGAACACCCACAGCACAGGGACACAGGACCCCCCGGAAGCTACAGCAAACACCACCAGCAACACCACCCAAGGGGTCCCAGTGTCACCTGTGCGTCCCGCCGCTGGTCCTGCCCGTGTGGATAGGGGTGCTGGGAGGGGTGGGAGGCAGAGGGCGCGCCTTGCAGAGGGGTCTGGACTGCATGATGACCCCCAACTGGCATGCATCATAGATGTGTACCAGGATAGCACCAGAGGATTTGGCCAGGTAGTGGGGATCCTCAAGGACATGCAACAGGAGCAGGCTGGCCACCATGCCCGCATGGAGGCAAAGTGGGATGCCCTTACTGCGGTGCATCGGGACATACTCCAATGCCTCGGCCAGATCAACACAAACCTGTCCACACCTCCCTGTGTGGCCACAACATCTGTTGCAACACCATCTGCCAGCGCCACAGGGAAGGAGGAGGACTCTGTCGGAGAGTCCCCTGCACTGCAGAGGCCTGCACCTGAGGATCCCCCCAAGACGAAGAGGGGTCATCCGAAGAAGGACATGTGAGAGGCAGATGTCCCAGCACATTCCCCAGGGTCTCTAAACCTGTTCTGGACAATGTTCTTTGTGTGCAACCCGTTCACCTTGTTCAATCGCACAAAACTCGCCCACATGACTGTGGACTTTGCTCTGGACATTTCATCTATCAGCACTTCCAACTCTAATGTGAACTTTGGATTCAAAAACCAATGTACAGCACCCACTATCCTGTGCACTTTCCTAACACATGTTTGAAAATAAACTCACCAGTACACCATACTTGCCTCTGTTGTGATTCCAACTTGTCATGTGTCATGGAGATGTCGATCTGCTACACAACACAGTGGATGCCAAATACTGCAACAATGTGACCTACGTTAGGTGAGTCATGGTGATGTGACACATGTGAGGGAGACACACCACTATGGCAACACAACACATACTCACCATGGCCATGTTACTCATCCCACACAATGATGTTGACCTGAAACACTTAGGTATGCCCAAACACAACACCTATCCACAGTCATTGGTAACAAGTCCACAGGTGAGGTAAGCAAATGTCACTCAGATGTGGGAAGACATCTGTTGTAATACCTGCAAAACTTTCTGCCTTTTTGACACGTCATTCAATTCGCATATGTTCAGTGAAACTATTCTAAGTTTATTGAATGTGTTTCTAATTTTGATTTTTTTTTCCCCCCTAACTTTTTTTAGGTGCTAATGATACCAGCCTTAACACCTTACAAAAAAAAAAAATCCAGCGAACCCATGTCATTGAGATCTCCCGTCAGCCCAGATCCCGCTTCTTGCCATTTTTTTTTTTTATCAAATCCCCCCCTCTCATCCACCACTCCATAACCTTTCCAACTGAACCAAGCCAGAATCTAAATCCTAAAAATAACATAGCTGTTAGAAAAATATTAACGGATTGACTTTTATCCCCAAAAAACATTCAATAAGGACCTGGACCCGGATCCCAACCCCCACCCCAACCCCCCCCCCCTCCAAAAAAAAAGAACAGTCAGGAGTCCCTGAATGATGGAAGCGAATGTGAGACCCCCAGTTGCCAGAAAAAAAAAAGAAGAAAAAAAAGAGTCATAAGAATGGTCCAGTCAACATATTCTATTGGTAGCCCCAGACAAGGAAAGTTCAAGGATATAAATTTCTTTTTTTTTTTTTTAAAGCTAAGACCCCACCCAGATTAGAGTTCTTAGATATGAATTAGAGGTCATTTGTCCCAGTAATCCCAGCATTTCCTGTGATCTAAACAGATTATTTTTTCTTTCTTCCCGTGACTTCCTTTAGATACTCCCCAGCTTTAATTTCCGAAAAAAACATTCGAGTTGATCCCTCACAAATAACTTTTAGTTTAGCAGGGTTCATCAGGAAGGCTTGGGCACCTTGCCCTTGAAAGGGGGATATTAGTTGACGTAATCGCCATCTTCGCTCCACCGTGGTATGCCCATAATCTGGTTTTGCAAAGAATTTAATCCCATCTTCTTCTTTCTGGGAATTAGGCCTAGCCTGGTCGTAGACTAGTTGCCTTAGGAGGAAATTACCAAAAAAAACAAGAAAACTCGGGGTCTGTCTTTCTTCAGAGTTATTGCTAGCCCGATTTGAGTTTATAGTAAAAGGAAAGCGGTGAGCCCTTTGAATTTCCTGATCCCAATTCCAGTTGGTCTGCAGTGGAAAGGCGGATCGAAGAAGTTTTACGATATATCCTCTGGGATCATCTCCCTCTACACCTTCCGGTATCCCCAATAACCTTAAGTTATTCTTCTGTAATCTGTTTTCCTGCTGCTCGAGCTGGGTCATCATGTCACAAAGACGAGCTTCATGGGACACTCCTTGTTCCTTAAGTAAAGGGACCTCAGCTTCTAGGGATTCAGTGCGAGTTTCTACCATGGAGACCCGGTCACCGATATCGGTACAAATTTTATTTAATTTCCTTATGCTGCCATGAAGTTTTTTGCTAGCCCCCTTTGCTGCAAGAGTGTCCGATCTGACCTCCTCCTGGAACTGCTTAATTGAAGCAAAAATTGTAGATAAAGAAGGCTCCGAAAGAGTTTCGTTATCGGGCAATAGGCTCACAGGTGATTGTGCGTTGGCCTCCTTGTCTAAGGAGAGTCCCGAGGGGAGATTATGTAATTCCGAGTGTACTTGCTTAAATTGACTACGTTTCTTGGTGGATATTTTTTTTTGTTTAATAGTCCTTGAGACGGGTTGATCCATCTATCCTTCCGATTTGCTGGTCCCGATGGAGCTCAATAGTTCGTTATCAGTTTCAGTTAGTGATCCGTCCGAGACGGAGAAAAAGTTCTCATTAACTAGGTCTGGAGTTTGTGGAACCAACCCCCTGGGCGTCGAGATTTCCAAAGGATACTTAGGCGTGATCAAGACATCCAAATGGGCATTAGAAGATTTGACGGAAATGGATGCAGCACTAACATTGTTTAGATCAAGGAGACCGGGCTCAGCCATTAACATCGCGGTAGCGTTGTCTTGTAATGGTTGCGGAAATAATGCGGCTTCTTGCGTTACAGATAACTCATTGAGATCTATGTTAGGAGGGGGCATTTGTTTAAGAGATGGAAAATGTTTGGTGAAAGCTGACCCAGCGTTCTCCGTTGCCTTTTCCTTTAAATATACAGAGTCCCCTCCAGGTTATTCGCACCCTTTTTTGTGCCCAGATCCTTTTTACCTTTTGAAGAAGGGACGGATCGGTCCGATTTCTCCGGCTTTTCCTTCTCACCTATTTCCTCATGTACCGAGGTGGTAAGTCTCGTTTTTTGTGCTCTCAGTCCGCGGGCAGCCATCTTCCAGCAGTATTTTCTTTTAAGGATTACAGCACCTTTGTCTCTGCCACAGAGTGATGTCCGTAAAACACAAGTCCTCCTGAGAAAAGGAATAGCTTTTCCCGTAAAGGTGATAGTAATGAGATCAGTACTGCCAAATAAGCCGTGGAGATAAAGTGTTACGGAACTCCCACGAACACCTTTGGGAACACAGGCTGAGACTCTCGGCGTCCGAGTCACAGGTGAGCACGAAACAGTTTTTTCGAGCCCAAGCATTTGTCTCCAAGCTGTGTATTTCCTCGAGGCTCGGTTTTCGGTTTCCAGTCTCAGCTTTGCAACTTCACAGACGAGATCCAGCTACTGAGCTACCGAGCTACAAACGACAGCCATCTTCGGATGTCAACCTTACGGCAACTGGGAAGAAAGGAAGTGCTCACACCAGCGCCATCTGCTGTTCCCCCATCTGATGTTCCCCCATTGGGTGCAGACGTGGTATGCCTCCAAGAAACTCACATCGAAAATTCCCAGAGATCTATTTTAAATACTCTCGGGTACAAACTTATTGGGGCAACCTCGCAGGGGGCTCGGATAAAGGGAGTAGCGATCATGATACGAAAATCATTGCCAATAGTAATTAATCAGGTTAAATCCGATGTACTAGGGAGATGGGTTATTGTACAATGCTCTTTACCTTGCAATCCTGTGTTTACGATCTGTACAGTATATGCTAGCAATTTAGACGATCCCAGGGTAATTAATTACGTCAACCAAGAATTGGTACATTGGCCACTTCCGATAATATTATGTGGAGATCTAAACTTAAATCTCCCTAGTACATGGGACTCTCATAATCCTTGGCGTTATGTGGGAAGGAAACCTAAAGTTTTTCGGGCTTTGACCAATTTAATAAACACACATGGTTTAATAGATGCCTGGGCGCGCCTTAAACCTGACCAAATGGCTATACCTTTTTTTCCGCTCCTCACCGATCTTTAGTTAGATTAGATTATTTTTTTATATCCGCTGCCTTTATTCACGGCTGTTCCATTGATATTTTTCCTCGACTTTTGTCGGATCACAATCCTCTCATTTTAAGCTTAGAAGGCTGGGGTATTCAAAGACCGGGATCAACTTGGACTTTTGAAAAGGCTTTGTTATATGACAATAAATACCGAGAACACATGGCGGGCTGGTTACAGGAATTTCAGGAAATTAATATTGGGACAGCATCAGTGATGGTGGTTTGGGACACGCTTAAGGCAGGCATAAGGGGGGAAACACTCCGCTTCTCTATACGAAAGAATCAACAGGAAAAAACTCAAATCAAAAAACTACATCTGCAGATGATAGAAGCGGAAAAAAAACTAACTCAGGCGGTTATGACCGGTATAGGTTTAGATGAGGCACAGACTCTGGTAGCAGTCTCTAAATCAGAAATGGGAGCTGTTTTAGCGGAAAAAGTAGCTATCAAATGGGCTGCCGCTAGAGAAAAATGCTATGAGTGGAGCGAGCGTATCGGGCATCAGCTTGCCATCTCTATAAGACAAAGGACAACCATAAATGCCATTACCTCTATTAACAGTGAGATAGAGGGACTTATTACAGATCCAGAAAAAATACAGGAAGCTTTCAGGCAGTATTATGAAAAGTTGTACTCGGAAGAAGTTAAAGGGACATCTGAAGACTTGGAAGTTAAAATAGGAGAATATCTTATGGGTACACTGCCAGATAAAATGAATATCGAGGCATGCGACTTGCTGGAGAATATTCCTATGTGGGACGAGGTTGCATTAGCACTAGCTAGTCTTCCGAATGGTAAAGCATCAGGGATGGATCACATACCAATCGAATTTTATAAAATCTTCTCGGACCAAATTAAAGACCTTTTTACTAGTGTAGTAAGGGCTATTTTCGAGGGAGCTGATCCACCTAACTCCTGGTCCCTCGCTAAAATCGTGATATTTCCTAAAAAAAATAAATCTCCTCTTTAGATGACGTCCTATAGACCGATAACATTAATAAACAATGACTCGAAAATCTTTTCAAAAATTATCGCCATGAGAATATCTGCAAATATTGAGTCACTAGTATCTAAATGGCAACACGGATTTATTCCAAAAAAAGGTACTACTGAACATATACGTCGGACTATTACCTTATTTGATGCTGCTGAAGTGACAGGAGACCCGATCTCGCTAATACTTCTGGATGCCGAGAAGGCATTTGATCGGGTCTTCTGGTAATTCTTCTGGGTCATCTTGCGGAATCTCGGATTCGGACCAAGAATTATTCAGGCTATTCAGGCATTGTACAAGAACCCAACAGCTAAAATATCCATTAATGGTCAATTGACTAAAGCAATGCAAATTACAAGTGGGACGAGACAGGGGTGTCCTTGTTCACCCCTACTCTTCGCCCTCTATATTGACCCGTTAATTAGAAGAATTGAAATCAACCCTTTAATTCCCCCGATTTCTCGGTTTGGCATAGACACAAAAATCATGGCTTATGCCGATGACATCGCCATAATTACTCCGACACCTGCACTTGCCATCAGGACTCTGGAACAAGAAACTCAAAAGTTTGGAATGATTTTTGGGTACGCTCTTAACAGAACAAAGACACAGATTGTTGTTAATAGAAAGATAACTTGGACAGATGACAGAATCACAAAGAAAGCAAAATATCTTGGAGTTGATATTGTTGCTGATTTGGATTCTTTGGTAAATGAAAATCTGACCCCTTTGGCCACTAATATGAGACAAGCACTCCGGAAAATTGATAACTTACATCTAACTATACTGGGAAGATGTAATGTTTTAAAAATGACATATTTTCCTAAGTTGTTGTATTTTTTTCGTGCAACCCCGCTTATTTTTAACAGACACATATTGGCAGTTTTTGAACAAATCTTTTCTCAATTTATCTGGTATTATTCGAATCCAAGAAGGGCTTTTAATCTACTCTCTTTACCTAGTGAGAGAGTAGGCTTGGCACTTCCTAATTTAAAACTATATTACTGGGCTGCCTCTTTACAACATTGCTGTGAACTAATGTATGAAGAATCGTCTTTTTCTCCCTCAGGCCTGCCCTCTCCCTATGTTTTGTTGATGGGCGAAAAAGTAAAGGGATGTCTTTGGCGTCAGCTAGAGTATAGTTACTACAAACGAGTGAAATTCAAGACAATGATTTGCGCCTATCAGGTCTTTCGTAATGTTCATAAAATATATGGAATTAAAAGGCTAAATTATTACACTCCGCTTAGAAATAATGATAATCTACCATTAATTTTTAAAAATACATATCTACGACACTGGTATTATGCTGGGATACGAAGATTGGGAGATTTGTGTAGGGCAGGTCGTTTTCTGTCATTTGAGGAATTACAAATTGGTTTTAATCTAAGCAATGAACAGACTTTTCAATATCATGCGATTATGAATTATCTTGTAAAGAATCTGGAAGGGTCTGCTGGGTTTGTCGCATCAGTCTTTATAGATAAGCTACTAGGCCCTAAAGTACCCGGGATCGGAGATATATACGGTACTTTGAATGAGCTAAGACCAGATGATTTAAGTAAAGTAGATACTAAATGGCAGCTTAAATTGAATATTTCCTCTAATGTTCTCTGTCCCGCATTAAGTCTAGCACGTACATACTTGCTATCTCCCAAATTACAAGCACAATTTTATAAAACTGGATTTTTTATGTATATCACTCCGAATAAGGTCTCTAAATGGACAACCGGGCCTGGAACTACTTGCCCTCGTTGTACGGAATACTGTGCTGACTCTGTACACATGTTTGCTACATGTCCAAACCTTGTGGCACTTTTGAAAGAAACCCAACTGTTTTTGAACAGAGTTCTTCTATCAGATATTCAACTTACACCAATTACTATTATGCTTGGGTTATATGAGACACTTAGTGTTAAAGAAGGCGGAGCTTTAATATTTGTAGCCATGACTATTCTGCGGATATGTATTGCCACGCAGTGGAAAGACCTGAATCCCCCTTCTTTTAGTCAATGGCAAGCTAGATTTCTTGCTACGTACAGATTGGAGAAAGCCGTTTATACTAAAAAGGGAAGAAGAGCAAGAGAAAGGGGGTTAGTGGTTTGGGACCCTTTGACTAGATGGCTTGAGTCTTTGAATGTTTTTGAGGAATAATGTATATGCTGAGTATTGTTTGTTTATATCTGTGATTTATTTATCTCTTCCTCTCTCTCTCCATTGTACTCATTGTTTTCTTTGCTTTTATATGGATTTAAGACCGCCTCTATCTTACTGTTCTTTTTATTATCCTTTGTTATCTCTTGGACCCGGGGTGGGAGGGTGGGTTGAATTGACGTTGTGAAAAATGACTTAATTTTGTCTGACTAACTAAATAAAAAAAAAAAAATAAAAAAAAAAAAAAACAGATATGGGAAGACAGACAATGCACCTAACAAAGCATAGCACAGGTTCATTACACATCAGCAACATGTTTATTCAAAAATAGTCGCAAGGCAATTGTACGTTACGGTGGACACACGGTCATAGAGTGTCTGAGAATTGTAGTCCAGGGGTGTGTGGCACATCACTTGATGTCAATTGACTACTTCCACACTGGTGTCGGATTCTGGGTGTTGGGGGTCAGTGTTGACCAAACAACAGGCAAATTACCCTGTGAAGGACAGACACAAGACACAGTCAAAAGCACAGCAGAACAGGAGAGAAATGCAATACACATGCACAAAACATGTCACAAGAAACCTACACAAAAACAAGTTAGCAGTACTACCCTATTGTGGAGTACACACCACCTGAATGGAGACATCACTGCATGCATCCAGTCAAGTGGCACACAGACACACTCATACAGCAACAGAGCAGCCACAACACATTCCAGGCTAACTCCATACATTGACATAACAACCCTGGAAACTCACATTCAGGTGAAGAAGTTGTTGATGAGCTGTGAGCGGACGTCACCCTCATCCTCATCATCACTGACATCGTGGCCCAGGCCGGGATCCTCCACAGGTGCCGGAGGTTGGTCATCGTCGTCCTGGATGAGAGGCACCTTCTTCCGCACTGCCATGTTGTGTAGCATGCAGCATACAAGGATTATTTTGCACACCTTTGCAGGCTCATATGGGAGGGCCCCTCCGGTCTTGTCCAGGCAGCGAAAGCGGCTTTTCAGGAGGCCGAATGTTCGCTCAATCACCCTCCTGCTCCGACCATGTGCCTCATTGTAGCGCATCTCAGCTGGTGTCACAGGGTTCCTGAGGGGTGTCAGCAACCACGGCATGTTGGGGTATCCAGAGTCACCTACACACACAAAAATTAACAAGTAGCTGAGCTTTGAAGGAGTGCGGAATACAACATTGACAAACACACACAATGATAAACAGTCAGTACACACCGACAAGCCAGGCACGCTGAGCTGGCATCTGTGACATCAGCATTGCAATGCGACTACTCCTCATTATGTAGGCATCGTGCGCAGAACCAGGGAACCGTGCACACACATGTGTGATACACATGTCTGCAAGACATACCACCAGAGCATTGATCGAGTGGAAATGTTTCCTGTTACGGTATGCCTGCTCATGTGCCTGTGGTGGTATCAGGGCCACATGTGTCCCATCAATAGATCCGATGACGTTGGGCATCCTCCCCAGTGTATGAAAAGCATCCTTTATTTCAGGGAGTTCAGCTGGGCTAGGGAACTTGATGTACAGGTCAAGGAAATGCAACATCCCCTCCAAGACATCGCGTAGCACATGAATAAACATAGTTTGCGACATACCACCTGCTGTAGCCACAGTGTACTGGAAGGTACCAGTAGCAAAGAAGTGCAGGGCTGCCATCACCTTCACCTCTGGGGTCAGTGCTTTAGGGTATGTCCGGCCAGGTAGCAGATGTGGCGCCAACTGCTCCGCCAACTCTTCAATCAGTGACCTGGTGAAGTGGTACCGTCGGATGCAGTTGCGTTCCTGCATGGTTTGAAGGCCTGGGAACGGTCGATGGACAGCTGGTGCCCTGCAGAACAGAGATGAACAGAGGAAGATTGTCGGTTCATCCACCCATGTGGACATGACCAGGCTCAATATCACATGATACATCATGACATTACACAATGTACTGAAGTGTGTGCTGTTGGGCATGGACACATATGTCACCTACATGACCATCACCTCACATCTCAATTCCAAATGTCCACATAAGTCCCATGTAGTGAAATGGCAAATCATCTGGCTGTGTCACCTGACCTATGTACTGCTGTGACGTTACAAACACACACCACAGTGACAAGTGAGGCCTGATGTCTCCCAGGCATCACAGATCTTTGCCATGCAGATACCCAGGGTCTCTGTATTGCCACATTGACACTGGCATGGGCATGGCGTATCACGTACACACCACAAGGCAAGCGTGAGTCCCACAGGTAGTGGCCACTGTTGTCCCTGCAGGACCCGCATGTACGTCTCTTAGACACACACACACCATCAAGGTTGATGCATATACCACATGGATGTGGAGACTGTCTCCCATTGGGCACATTTGATCAGACACATCTGAGACACAACATGCACACAGACTGTGGGTGCACATCTGAGTTGTGGCTACAGGTCTCACTGTGATGTACATGCCATCACCCTCAGGGTGTATGTGACATGTCCTAAACATATCCAACCTGCAACTGTGACCGTGACTCATGCCCATTACTGTACATTTGCACATCACAGTGGTAATGTGCACAACACACAAAGGATTCTGCCCCCATGTACACGTACACAGCCCGGGAGTGGCTGAACAAAAGTGCCACCCAACAAACCAAATGTTGCCCCCCAACACACAGGGAATGCAGCCTTACATGCCATGGGACACTATGTGGCCAATGCTGTAGTGTGGTAGGTGTGCACAGGTGTCCCTGGCAAGTAATTGTGTGTTGAATCCGTCGAATAGTCACACCAATGAGGTCCGACACGGGTGACAATGCGTACGCATTGCACGGTTCATGACCGAGCCGTGCGTATGCTTTGCCATTGACTGCAATGAGGTCCGACGCGGGTGACAATGCGTACGCATTGCACGGTTCATGACCGAACCGTGCGTACGCTTTGCCATTGACTGCAATGAGGTCCAACGCGGGTGACAATGCGTACGCATTGCATGGTTCATGACCGAGCTGTTTGTACGCTTTGCCATTGACTGCAATAAGGCCCGACAAGGGTGACTATCATGCATGCGCGTCCGGCAGGCATGGCCCAAGACAGGTGTACGCCTTGGCCTTTGAATCGTATAGAGACGGGTGCATGTGTATTTTCAAAAATACGCGTTGTACAGTCAGTTGACCGAGCCGGGCGCACCCATTGGCTCTGGACTGTCATGGAGACGGATGCGGATTCAAAATTTGTATGAGTTGTGCGCTGGAAATTCAGTTGGATGCCTACAGCAATGTTGCAATTCCTAGTGTTTCATGAAGGTGAAGATTTGAACAATGCGGAAGGCGTGTACGAGTCTTACGTTTCAATGGATTGGCTAGATTCATAGAATGCAACCGTGTTGGACCTATCACTTGGGACACATGGCACAGATTCTGCCTCTGCAGCACAGATATAAGGCTGGCTGGCCCCCAGGGATCTCACTTGCCTGCATAACATGCTCCTCGACCACATCCCTACTACCACTGCTGCTGTCTCTGCATCCTCTGGCTCCTGCCATGGCACGTACTCTGGAGAGGGCCCCAGCCTTCACTGAGGAGGAGAACCAGGCCCTGCTGGACGGGCTCCTTCCACAGTACAGCAAGCTGTATGGGAAACCAGAGGAGCAGGTGAGTGTGCAGTCCACTGCCTTCCTAATTGTGCATGTTGTCTGACTAGCAGTACTAGCAGTGTGTACACCAGTGGCAAGCATTCTCACTGACTACTTTCATCCCCCAAAGTGTATAGGTACATGTAATGAACAGGTGTTCTGCTGCTAAAGTGCATTAGTGTAAGCTTAAACTTCCCAGGCATTGTTAACATGTCAGACATGCAGGTTATTTGTCCTTTCCCATGGTTGCACTACCTGTGTAACTCATTTTCCTTTGTGATGATGACATGTATATCCAAATGTGTGCATCACAAATATGGGGCATGTGTGTTAATGGACTCTTAACTTTGTCATCCTCACAGGTTGATGCCCACCAGAAGCAGGAGATATGGCTGACCATCGCCCGGGCAGTTCGTTCGGTGGGGGTCTACAAGCGCCGGATCCGCAACTGCCAGAAGAGGTGTCAGGACCTTCGGGGCTGGACCCGGAGGTTCGATAGAGTCCAGCTGAAGCTGTCACCTCCACGCAGGAGGGGCAGACACCGGACCCTGACCCCCCACATGCTCCGGATCCTGGCGGTGGTCTTCCCGGACCTGGATAGGCAGCTGAAGGCCAGACACCAGCAAGAAGGGGGTAAGTCCATGCCTAATCTGTGTACTATGTCTGACATGCTAATTGCAGTCTTTTGGCCTGGTCACACTTCCACATTAAGTAGGTCTTGTAGTCCAATACTCAGGTTCCTCAATTGTGTGATGCACCCTCCTCATCTGTTCCACAGGTGTGGCCCCTACAATCTGTTGCTTGTGTTACTAGGGCACTGTGTCCCTGCCCTGCAGTCAGCTATGCTTCAGCTACTGGACAGCATCTGTTGTGTGTTTCATGGGTGGTTCAATTGTTTACCCAATGCCTGGGATCTGACATGTGATCTGTGTGTGCCCTTGATATGTGTTCCAATTGCTGGTCTGACTCGCCACATGTGTCTGGGGTATTTCAAACAAAACCATGCAGCAGGGGACTCCAATTTGTGGGCCTCAGGAGTATGTATATCAAGTGTGTCACACTTGCTTAGCTACCTGACTACTGTCCAGGGCCAAATACTGTTTAAGGCCATTTAGAAACACTCTGTAATCCCACTCCTGTGTATCAATTTACAGGTTGTGCTTAGTGACATGTGCCTTCAGGTGTCTGCCTCTGTGTCATTATGGTGTGGCTTCCTGTTACGTACAACTGGGGTGTCCATGATTTTGAGGGTCAGCAGGACATCTGAGATGTGACTGTGAGAGACAAGACCTGTGTGACATATAGGTGTGTGATCATCTGACAGCGCACAATGGTGTATGCAACTGTGTACTTCAGGCATCTGGGTTACATGCACGGCAGACTGTGATGTACTAATGTACAGGGAGTTGTGTTTGCAGAGACTCATGTCTGCGTTGCATGATGTGGGGTCTTGGATATGTTGTTTGCAGGGGATGGGCAAGTGCACTTGTCATCTGCAGAGTTAGCTTTACCCCTGAGCTATGATTGTGACACAGTGCATACTGTTGTTGTCTGGATGCCTTGCCACTGTGACAGGAGACAGTGTTGAGTGACTTTCCAGGCATGCCAGTGCCATGGCATTTAACTTGCTATGAGTGATCCTGCATTGTGTTCAAGTGTGCACCATGCACCCCATTGTGGCATTGACTATCAGGACATGAGAACATCATAGTGTGTGTTGCTGGCATGCATCACAAGCATGGGAAATGAGTCTCTGCCCATCCCTCCATCTGGACACCTGTACTGAGTCAGTGCCAAGAGATGTGCTGTGTGTATGGTGACATACTCCTACATGTTCACTTGCATGTCCAACTGATGTGTGGGTGGTGATTGTCGGGACATTGGGGTATTAGCATCCAACATGCAACAGACATATGGGTGCAAGTCAAGGAGGGATATGTGTGCCATGGTTGATGTTGAGAATGGCAAATGGCTTATTCTAAACAGTGTTGGCACTTTGAGCAGTGTTCAGCTGATGATGCCAGGGCTTGCCCTGTGATGTGATGTACTCACTGTGGTGTGTGCAGTCAGTGCAGGTGACTGATGTTGTTCTCTTTCTTCCTATTCCTATCCAGATACATCCACGGCCACAAGAGGGGACAGCTCCACGGACCAGGAGGAGCCACCGAGCCTGACAGGGACAGAAGGAGAGGAGTCGGGGGACCCAGTGGCACGGAGGGCGAGTGGAGCCACACCGAGGAGTCGTCAGCACCATCCCCCCACCTGAGGGCCACAGCAGCTCTGAGGATGACTTCCTTGTGATGGCGGGTGTCCGCAGCCACCAAACCCCAGCTAGTGAGGCTGTCCCTGCCACCGCCCCACCACCACCATCACCACCCTCCCATCGGCTCCCATCCCAGAGGTCCGTGGAGGCTCCCGTGTTCGGAAGCATGTCTCCTTTGTGCCAGGCACCACACCCCCTGCCCCTGTGTCCCCTGCTGCCCTGAATGAGGAGTCTGTGGACTTACTTAGACAGATCCATGTAGGGCAGACATCGATGCTGAGGGTCCTCCATGCACACACCACTCTGTTGACGCAACTGGTGTCGTTCATGGAGGGCATTTCATCGGGCATGACTATCCTACAGAGGACCAATCAGTCCGTGGCCTCCTCCCTGACGGCAGCAGTGTCCCTCCTCCAACAGTCCCACACCCCTCCTACCCCTGCACCCCCCACGATTTCTAGCAGCCTACCTGTCCCAAGCACACACACACCCAAACCAATGGCTAGACGTGCACACAAGCAAGCGCAGGGGACTGATACCACACTCACAGGGGCTGGTTTGCAGACACACACACAGTCATCCACAAACACTCTGCAGTCCTCCCAGACCTCTCCCTCCCAGCACCCTTCCCTTGCATCACCTGTAACCCCATCTCCTCAGAAGCTCTTCCTCTGTGACCTTGGCCTCTTCCCCACTGACCCAGCAGATCCTGATTACAGGGAGAAGAGGAAGTCTCCACACACAGAGGGGAGTGCCCCTCACACCCAGACACCCTCCCCCAGGTGCAGTCAGACTGAGACTCCCACCCACAAGTCCCCCCGGAGCCGGAAGAGCAAGACCCCACCACCGCCACGCAGCTCCAAGGTGAAGTCTCCGTCCTCCATCCCCCAGGCCACCACTCCAGAGGTTCCCTCACCACTCCCTGCCCCGGGTTCCCCCACCCACAGATACACCATCCCAAAAATGCTGAGGCCCTCCCCCCACCACTTGCTCCTCCACACCTGGTCAGATGGTTAGTGCCACTGATGTGGGGACTGTCCCCCCCCTCTGTCCTGCTGACCTCACCTGCACCCCATTCCGCTCACATGGATTTAGGCACTGCAGTGGAGTCCACGACCACCCCGTCTGACTTGGGCACTGCAGTGGGGACCCAATCCACTCCATCTGACCTGCCTACTGGAGTTGTGCCGGCACCCACCCCATCTGACTTGTGCCCCACAGTTGTGACAGCACCCACCACTTCAGTCAGCTCCACTGCAGTTGCAAGTGACTCTACTGCATCCACCACCGCTTCACTGCCTCCTTCTGCTGCACCCTGATCATGTCCCTGCGGTGCCTGGCCTGCCCCCATGAATGCCCCTCCAAGGTGATGTGCCCTGTCCTTACCAGTGCAGGCAAGCAACGTGTGACAGTTGTCACTCAAGTTCACTCCTTGCAATTTGATAATGGACTGGCCATTGGCCTTTTGTTTTAACAGACGTTTACATTTTCATATGCTAAGTAAAGCTTTTTTCTTTATCCTTGTGAACTTGATTTAGCTGTACATTAGGTTGATAATGTTTAGCATGCCCTTGCACCTGTAATGCTTGGTTTCCAATGTTGAATACTGAGGTGTTGATGTGAGGTACTCCATGTGGTCCATGAGATATGTATCCTATTCTGGTTGGTATCCATGTCATCCTTTGCAGCTAACTGGGTGTGTCATGATCAACAATTTGTGGACATCTCTGTGAACATTGTATTTGCATGGTCACATCTGTGGCTTGCACCCATGCACATATGATGTGCTTCCCATTGTCCAATTTGTCTATTTCCCTGACTTTGGGCACATCTCCACTGGACCTACAGGTGTGGGCATCATTGGTATAGGAGCAACTGGGACCTCTGTGCAACTTGCTGTACATATGTGTTGAGTATGTGCAGATGAGTTAGGGGAGACTCACGTACCCAGGCTGTTCATTGTGTGGTAACTGATGGCTGACTGACCAAGTGTTCTGCTGACATGAGTGGGACGTGCTGTGACTATGTTTGGCACAGCTGGGCTTCCACAGGAGTTGAGTCCTCTCAGGCAATGTCACGGATGTGTTGTTCTGTGACATAGCCTGGGCCCATGGTGTGTGTTGTGTGAGCATGTGTGTGTGTGTCCACATCCCTTTTCATACACAGGCAGTGTTCCCTTGATATATTCCTGTTGTTTATGCTTGCTGAGTGGTACTGTGTTCATCCCACAACTTTCACATGGGCTACCAGATGTGTGGGTGCATGACACATTACTGTTAATTGGTGTTTCATCATTGGGATTTTTCAGTTCTGAGTTGTGGTGATGTTGTCAGACACAGATGGGATACAGTCAGGGTTCCCCAAGGCACTTGGTAGTTCGCAATATCATGTAGTTGTCCCTAGGTGATACCTTTCAGTGATTGAGACATGTGTATGTGTGTGTGACTGCTCCCACTTGTCGGGTTCAGGGCTGCAATGTTTGCAGGTGTCAGCATGTGCACCTTGTGGTTCTCCTTGGTTTCTCCATTGTCCGGGGACTGTGGGAGGTATTCTGAAGGTTATGTGGGCTTTGACATCATGGCCAGGTACCGCATACTGTGCAGTATGTCTGTCATTCACCAGGGTTGTGAACTGTCCTTGTGTGATGAGTCTGTGCACCTTAGTCCCTCCCAACATTCCTGTGTTTGTCATGGGTTCATGTGCAATGTCACCTGTCCATGTGGGCTTCACAGATGCACATTGTTGCAGTTCAGGGTGTGTGGTGTTGAGGGTGGACTGATGTAAATGTTTGAATGGATGGGCCCTTAGCTCCCGTTTGTCCATGGATGACTGGCCATGCTGAGTGATTTGTGTTTGTGTAGATGTGGTGTACGTTTGTGGCCCAGGACACATATCTGGTTTTCACAGTTTGTAAGAAATCTACCTTTGTCATCACAGTGGAGGTGTCATGCATGTTTGTTTCACCCCAATGTCTGGTCCTTGGGGGTAGTGCTGTTGTGTGTCAGTCTCTTGCTGTGTTAGTTTGCGGTTATTCCAGCTTGTGTCACATGTGTCTGTTGTGCTCCCTCTCATCTCACAATGCCTGATTGCCCACTAAGGGTGTCTCAATGATGGTTTACTTTTGTATGGCACTGTGTCCACATCTGTGTCACTGTGGTTCAGCCCCCCTCATGTGGTGTGTAGTTGCCTGGGGATACTGAGACACACACACACACATGTTGTGTCAGATGTACAGTGTGAGGTTGCCTGTTTGTGTTTGTGCATCTGCATCAGTGCATTGGTATTGCTGTTGTGGGCCATTGTCTGGATGCTGTTTCTGTGATTTTCCCTGCTGTCCCTGTGAGTCATATTACATCATTCTGCACATTCATCCTGATTGTGAGGTGCCATTGCTGGCATGTAATGGGAGTTTGTGACCTGACACCTACAGTCTACACAGGTTGTTTTGATTAGTGTGTCTATTTTCGAGATGTGTGTATGCTTTGTGATGGTCATTTCTGCTCTGGTGTCATTGTACACTGTATGCATTGTCAGCCCCCATGTGTGGTGCTTGTCTGCACATGGCCGAGAGTATGTTTTGTTTACACTGCATTGTTAGCCTCACCACATCTCTGTGGGTATTGGACTCAACCACTAGTTTGCCCCAAAAGTGTTTTGTTGTTGGGAGCAGGAATCATACATGCTGTTTGGCATTTGCAGCTTTGGCCATGATGACACTTACCTTTTGGTCACTGTGATGAGAGGGGTTTAGACCCCATCACCACAATGCTCGACATTTGCTGCAGTTTGGAACCCCACACTTAACTTTTGTTCTACACAGTGAGGGGGTGTTATTTTTACATTGATACAGTGCTATAGTGATGCTTGCCTTGGGTAGGCCACACTCATTTGTTGATCACACATGTGCTGTTAGTTACATTGTATGTTCGAAGTCATAATCACTGTTGTGGGCATTTGTCACAGACTACACACTGTTGTCATGATGTTAGGGGGGATGTTTTTTGCTGACATACCTAATGTTGGAGTGTGATGGATGTGTGGCGCATCACCCATCCTATGGGTGGGGTTGGCAGGGGTGATGGGCAACAGGTCCCCGATGAGTGGGGGTGGCAGGGGAGATAGGCAACAAGTCCCCTATGAGTGGGGGTGGCAGGGGTGATGGGCAACATAAGCCCTATGAGTGGGGGTGGCAAGGGTGATGGTCAACAGGTCCCCTATGTGTGGGGGTGGCAGGGGTGATGAGCAACAGGTCCCCTATGAGTGGGGGTGGCAGGAGTAATGGGCAACATTAGCCCTATGAGTGGGGGTGGCAGGGGTGATGGGCACAAGTGGCGACCCGTCCGGTGCATAGGAAGTACGCATCGTACTTGTCAGGGCGGAAACTGCTATGGATACTGCTTCCGGGTAACTTGGTTCGGCGTTCGGAGTTACGACTCGGACTGAGAATGAAGCTTGAATCACAGCCTACGTGTCGGTCGGGTTTTGGCAGTTATACGCATCGTACTTCATCAACAAGACGGACCGGCTACAGGTCCGTGTCGCTCGCACAGTAAGGCTACGGACAGCTCTCGGAGAGCTGTCCGGCCCGGATCGGAATCGACCCCTAAATAATAAATACATTAAAAACAATTTCATTAAGTAAATGTGCAAAATGCAAGATGCAGCGATTCCTAGAAAAATAAAGTGCTTCATGCAAGTAACTTCCGGCACCTGACCCACAGAGCATACCAGAATATTATAAGGCCAAAAACCATTGGTCTAGGGGTATCAGTGCATAATACTCTCATTACCTCAAGATAATGTCCCTGGCCAGCCAGTCTTCACAATGGAAAAATCTATTTTTTCTTCATGGGGAAATAATAAGGGCAAAAAAAAAAAGTAAATGGACTATTGATTCTGGGCGAGCTTTACATGCAGGGTACAAGACATCAAAGGAAGCACTAGAACACCACTTAGAACAGAATAGTCTAGTGGGCAGAGTCTTATAACAAAACTGCAAAAAAAGTTTGTGTACAAACGTTGGAATGATTTCATCTATAGTTATGTTATGTTATGTTAATTCATTTGTAAAGCGCAACGGTTAGCCTGGGGTGTCCTGGCGCTAACAATGGACTGGATTTGAAGAGCAGAAGTCTTTTGACAAACTATTCGCTGGTTCTACCAGGACCATTACCAGTGTCTTTTCCCAATACAGTTCTTTCAGCTTCACCCTCAAGAATTGGACCATCCTTTCAGGATTGGTCCAGAAGGTCTCCATCCCAACTTCCCCAGTAATTCTCGTAATGAGATAAACCACCTGATTGAGGATGCCTTAGAAAATTTCAGGAGATCTTTCAGAGTCTCTTGATAGGTTTCCAGCTCATCCACTGTCCATAGCCTAGACCAAAACATTAGCCGTTTACAGTTCAACTTGTGTTGCAGCTGCCTATGGGCAAGGTAAAAGTACAAGGGTTTCAAGGTGGAACTAACAGGAAGATCAACCAGCTATCTTAGGAAGTGCTTTTCGACAATTGTAAGGAGGATTGATTGCCTGTGCCCAATAGTTCAGCACCATAAAGAACACCTCCCAAAACCTTGGTGTTATAGATTTCGAGGGCTGGGGCAATTTGGTGAGATACCGTCTTCCTATGTATTTTGCCGATGTGGGCACATTGGTAGATCAATTGTAACTTTGCTTTTTCCATATGTGCCTCCCAGTTGATCGATGGAGTCAAACAGATGCCCAGGTAGTCAAATACTTCTACTTGCTCCAACTTGGTGCTACCAGCCCACACAGATCTAGTTGGTGATTTATTTTTCCCTCTAGTAAAAATCATGAACTTGTTTTTTCTTATTTAGAATCAAACCCCTGTCATCACAGAACCTTATAAAATTGTTCAGGAGTTGTTGGAGACCCTGTGGCGATTTGGATATTAGAAGCGTGTCATCAGCAAACAACAGTGCCGGTACTCTTCTAACACCAATTTTAGGGGCACCACAGCCGTCCCTATCTACATAATCAACAACTCAATTTATAAAAAGAGTAAAAAGGGTAGGCGCCAACATACAACCCTGCCTCACTCCACGTTGGACAAAGAAGGTGTCTGTTACTTGGTTGTTGGCACCCCACCTAACCTGTGCTGTGTTAGATGAATGGAGTCTAATTAAAAGGAGTCCCTTCTCTTTTAGGACCCTCAAAAAGCCTTTCCTGGAGGACTAGGTCGAATGCAATATGCCAAATCGACAAAAGCCACATATAGACTACTTTCTTCCAGTAAATGCAGATAAGATGGAAGGCCTGGTCCAGGGTACTAACTTTTGTACAGAACCCTGCCTGGAAATCACTCAGGATTTGGGCCTCCGTCATCCAGTCCTGTATCCTTCCTAGGACCTGTTTGCAAAAAATCTTTTTAAGGGAGTCTATGAGGCTTATTGGCCTGTAGCTCATCGGTTTGGATCTATCTCCTTTCTTGTTAATGGGCACTATTTCAGGCAACCTGCCATGAGGATGGATTGAATAGGGGCACCAGACAAGATCAGATTCGTTACCAGGTTTATGTACGAACCCCAGAGCATTTTGTCTTCTCTGTACAGGTCGTTCGGTATTCTGTCTGGACCAGGGCTCTTCCTGGCACACAAGATGAGATTGCTGCTTGGATTTCCTCTATGGATAAGTCCAAAGTTCCACCTTCTCCTCCCAGAGATTTGACCCTCATCTCACTAGTCTCATTGCCTTTGTTTGTACCGTTACCATAAAGAGGGCCAAAATTGGCAACCCACTCATTGGGCTGGACAGTATATTCCAGGGTTTGCCTTGCCCCCTTTAGCCAGTATGTTGCCTGTCTCTATAAGGCCTTGGGGTCTTTATCCATCAATGCAGTATGTAAGGAAGCCCAGAGAGAACCCTCCCAAGCCTTTTTGGCTTGGCCGGTGGCCTTTTTATACTCAGCTCTACAGGATGCTATCTCTGCACATACCCTACGTTTTAATGCACTGATAAGTACACCCTTAGCCTTCCTCCACTCCTGGTCATACCAGGGACTCTGAGTGTCTTGCAGCGGGTCATTACAATGTCTCCCCTTCCCCCGCACTGTGGATAGCCAACTAAGTGTGTCCATTATCTCACTAAAGAACTGCGCGTGGCAGGGTCCCAGGCTTTCCACTGCATCCTTGGCAGGTAGCTTGACCAGCTCCTTGATCAACTGCCTTGCTTTTTCCTTCACAGCTTCTAAAGCTGCTGGATGCTCCCCCACCCAGCCCCACTTAACGGGTCTTTGGTTGTTTGTGACCGAGAGCACACCCAAATCAGGGCACCCCAGGTTGGTTGTCTGTGGTGGGCCAAGTTTAGTAAAGACAGGGACTAGGGCATTATGGTCACTCTCTGATCTTTTCAACACTTCCATATTGTCCAAATAGGGCCAAAGATTGGAGGTGATTAAACAATAATCTATTATACTAGTGTGACCGGGTCTATTGAAAGTGTGTTCCCAATTTGGGTCCGACCTAGTTCTCCCATTTGTTGCTCTTAAATCGTGCTGTAGGGTAAGGGCAAGCACCTGGCCTCCTCTCTTCGTCCACCTTACTTTTGGTAAATCTAAGGTTGGGATTGACCACTCTCGATCCCAGTCCTCAGTTAGATCTGGGGGGGCTGAAGCAAGGGGTTCAAAAGTACAATTAAAATCGCCTGCCACCAATGCTGGGACACTATCGGTGTACTTGGTTAGAACATGGTCTAATATATAGATCCTGTTAGTTTCCTCCAAGGCACGTTCAACCCTATTATAGACAATAAAGATTCTGTCCTTCCAGCCACTGAACAGGGTCCGCTTGAATACCAAAATGTCCTGTGAATCCACACATAGGTGCCGATTCGGATCCTGGAGAAACCGGGTACGAACCGTCGGACGGAGGGTTTTCTCCGTCCAACTCGTACCCGGTTGTAAAACTGTACAAACATGCAAGTACGATTCGCACGAAAACACTATTTCCGTACGATTCGTACAAAACACCAACCGAGGAAAATAAACATACAAATGACATCCGGAAAAGCGCCGACGTGACGTCGGGATGCATGCAGCCTGCGTTCCACGAACCAGGAAGTACGATTCGCACTGACGTCATCCTGCACGGAGAATATTTTCCGGCAGCCAAAAACTGCCGGGAAATCAGGACGACGCGCACAAGGAGCACCTGTACGCGATGGACAGACATGGACCCGAACCTACGTGTCATCCCGGCCCTCATAGCAGTCGACCTCCTCTACAGGTACCGACGCAGACGCCGCAGAAGGTCAGAACAACACCCAGGGGCAAAGGGGGGGGGGCAGGGGCAGGACAAAAAACCCCCACCCAAGTCACACAGCACATATGCCCTGGACATACCTGACCTCCAGGCCCTGGTCACTTCGAGGGGGTGGGGGCGTGTCCAGCAACGCCAGCGTCCGCCACAACGGAAGTGGGCGACGACGCGAACCGGCAACACAACAATACAGGTAAGTACCGTACCCACGCCTTAAGAGCGTGGGTACGAGTCGTACCACACCCACACCCATGTCACCCCAACAATGGCGGTACGGCCCATACCCATGTGCCAAAGGCCTGGGTACGGGCCGCACAAGCATTCCACAGCGTGGGCACGGGTACGTACGGACCGTACCCTCACCCACGTATGTGTGGAGCGTACCCCCACCCCAACAGTGTATGTACGGACCATACCCCCACCCGCGTATGTATGGAGCGTACCCCCACCCCAACAGTGTATGTACGGACCGTACCCTCACCCGCGTATGTATGGAGCGTACCCCCACCCCAACAGTGTATGTACGGACCGTACCCTCACCCGCGTATGTATGGAGTGTACCCCCACCCCAACAGTGTATGTACGGACCGTACCCTCACCCGCATATGTATGGAACGTACCCCCACCCCAACAGTGTGCGTACGGACCGTACCCCCACCCGCATATGTATGGAGCGTACCCCCACCCCAACAGTGTATGTACGGACCGTACCCTCACCCGCGTATGTACACCAGTGTATGTACGAACCATACCCCCACCCGCGTATGGATGGAGCGTACCCCCACCCCAACAGTGTATGTATGGACTGTACCCTCACCCGCGTATGTATGGAGCGTACCACCACCCCAACAGTGTATGTACGGACCGTACCCTCACCCGCGTATGTATGGAGCGTACCCCCACCCCAACAGTGTATGCACGGACCGTACCCTCACCCGCGTATGTATGGAGCGTACCCCCCACCCCAACAGTGTATGTACGGACCGTACCCTCACCCGCGTATGTATGGAGCGTACCCCCACCCCAACAGTGTATGTACAGACCGTACCCTCACCCGCGTATGTACACCAGTGTATGTACGAACCATACCCCCACCCGCGTATGTATGGAACGTACCCCCACCCCAACAGTGTATGTACGGACCGTACCCTCACCTGCGTATGTATGGAGCGTACCCCCACCCCAACAGTGTATGTACGGACCGTACCCTCACCCACGTATGTATGGAGCGTACCCCCACCCCAACAGTGTATGTACGGACCGTACCCTCACCCGCGTATGTATGGAGCGTACCCCCACCCCAACAGTGTATGTACGGACCATACCCTCACCCGCGTATGTATGGAGCGTACATGGCCAGACGCAGGAGGGGTGGGTGTAGAGCCCTCCCAGCAGTGCCCAGATGCAGGAGGGGTGGGTGTAGAGTCCTCCCAGCAGTGCCCAGACACAGGAGGGGTGTGTGCAGAGTCCTCCCAGCAGTGCCCAGACGCAGGAGGGGTGGGTGTAGAGTCCTCCCAGCAGTGCCCAGACACAGGAGGGGTGTGTGCAGAGTCCTCCCAGCAGTGCCCAGACACAGGAGGGCTGTGTGCAGAGTCCTCCCAGCAGTGCCCAGACACAGGAGGGGTGTGTGCAGAGTCCTCCCAGCAGTGCCCAGACGCAGGAGGGTGTGTGTGCAGAGTCCCCCCAGCAGTTCCCAGACGCAGGAGGGGTGGGTGTAGAGTCCTCCCAGCAGTGCCCAGACACAGGAGGGGTGTGTGCAGAGTCCTCCCAGCAGTGCCCAGACACAGGAGGGGTGGGTGCAGAGTCCTCCCAGCAGTGCCCAGACACAGGAGGGGTGTGTGCAGAGTCCTCCCAGCAGTGCCCAGACACAGGAGGGGTGGGTGCAGAGTCCTCCCAGCAGTGCCCAGACACAGGAGGGGTGTGTGCAGAGTCCCCCCAGCAGTGCCCAGACGCAGGAGGGGTGGGTGTAGAGTCCTCCCAGCAGTGCCCAGACACAGGAGGGGTGTGTGCAGAGTCCTCCCAGCAGTGCCCAGACACAGGAGGGGTGGGTGCAGAGTCCTCCCAGCAGTGCCCAGACACAGGAGGGGTGTGTGCAGAGTCCTCCCAGCAGTGCCCAGACGCAGGAGGGGTGTGTGCAGAGTCCCCCCAGCAGTGCCCAAACGCAGGAGGGGTGGGTGTAGAGTCCTCCCAGCAGTGCCCAGACACAGGAGGGGTGTCTGCAGAGTCCTCCCAGTAGTGCCCAGACACAGGAGGGGTGTGTGCATAGTCCTCCCAGCAGTGCCCAGACACAGGAGTGGTGTGTGCAGAGTCCTCCCAGCAGTGCCCAGACACAGGAGGGGTGTGTGCAGAGTCCTCCCAGCAGTGCCCAGACACAGGAGGGGTGTGTGCAGAGTCCTCCCAGCAGTGCCCATGGAACGCAAAGGGTGGAGTAGCCACAGATACAATGCCCACAAATGTCAGTCAGGTGCACAAAGACCCTTCAGTACATGTACCACATGTGTGCGAGGCTGGAAGTACACACATGCATAGCGCCTAAAAGAGAACATGTCCACATGAAGTCATGTCAACAGTCTACATACACAAGTACAGTGACCACCAAGGATGCCACGAATGATGCAGGTCGAGACATCGCTCAGCATGCATGTGCAAAGTTGAAGGAGTCCATCACACACCCAGCTGATGTAGACACAGCTCAGCACCACATAGTGGAAACACCCTGCAGGGAAGATGTCAGGTTACACAGAGGAAGGAACACAACTTGGGACGATGTCACCATGCAGTAACTGCTTACATGAACAAAGTAATTTAGCCAACAGCTTGTGATGGAACACAGATACCAGGGTCCACCCTATGACCAGCACAAGACTACATTTCCCACACACCCAACACATTATCACCACCCAAAATCATGGAGCAGGTCCACCAACAGCAATACCAGATAAACAGTAGTGTTCCAAGGAAAAAACAAATTGCTTTATTCAGCAGGATGTAAGTAATAATCATCATAAATGTCAATATATACAAGGCCCATAGGGCAGTCCATGACTCAAATCCGGATGGGGGACACAGTGGTACGTGTGTCCCCTAGCTTGCCTGCACAGTCAGACTCCTTTGTCTACCACGGGGGGGGGGGGATCATTTTGGGGGGAAGGACCAGGCACCGCAGGGACAGGAGGGGCAAGGGTAGGTGTTGTGGGTGCAGGGACGGACGACTCCAATACAGGGGATGGGGCAGCGCCAAAGGTGGATTGGAGCACGGCGCTGCACACTACTGCCAGGTCACCCAGCGTCTCCCCTGCACCCGAAGGAACCACAGGCCCCAAGGAGGGCGGGGTCACAGGGATGGGTCGCAGCGATACCCGGGGAGGGTGTGGACAGGGGGGTGACTCAACCACCCTGACCGGGGACTCACTTTGGGGCTCAGGGACAGAGCGGCCATGAAGGAGTCCTTGCTGGATTTGTGGCATGGAGAGCTGAGGGGAGTGGATTTGGAGGGAGTGGATTTTGCAGAATGCGGACTCCCACTCTGGCTGCGTGTCTTACGTTTGCCCCCGACCCAGTGGGTGTGCCTACTTCACCCTGTGTGTGCGTGCCAGGAGGTGTGCGCTTGTCCTTCCCTGCTGGTGTGGTGCCTGTGTCTGGTGGGGTGTGTGCATGCTGACGTCTGGGTGTATGTGGGACAGGCATGGGAGTGGGAAGTGTGGATGGGGCGTGGGTAGGGGGTGGGACGAAGTGCTGCAGGAGACCCACTGCTGCAGTCAGTGTCGAGTCAATAGACCGCAGCAAGTTTTCGTTGGTCAGCCTGCAATGCTGAAATGCCCTCCAAGTATGCCTCCATGTTGTTGAGCACTTGGCTGTGGCCATGGAGGACATTAAGCATCGCAGCCTGACCAACCTGCAACTGCCGCAGGATGTCCACAGACTCGGCATTGGCGGCAGCAGTGGAGACAGGGGCAGGGGGTGCGGTGCCTGGCAGGAAGGAGACACGTGGTGACCTAGCACGCCAGGAAGGGACACGAGCAAGTGGGAGGCCGGTGATGGCAATGGAGGAGGCGGGGAGAGATGTTGTGCTGCTGTCAGCTGTTGGAGAAGCCTCCGCCCCCTCGGAGAGCTCAGCCTCAGACCCGTCAGCTTCATATTCTGTGGTGGCAGTGGACAGGTCCTCCGGCTCACTCCCCTCGGCCTCAGTTCCACTCGATGTGCCAGCTAAGATGTCACTGCTGGCACTGGTGCCCGGTCCCTCCGCACGGTCCGTGCCGGTGTCTCCATCCGTGTCCCCCGACGATGCTGTGGGCAAGGTGAATAAACAGGAATTAATCAGACACCTGCATACATATGTCACATGAGTCAAATCTATATAGGTTACAGTGCATAGCCTGAAATGAAAGATGAGTAACATCTATAATACAAGGTACATATATAGGCCCTGCAACACACAGTTGGTTCACCCACCATGCCACTGAGAAACTATGGAGAGCATGACACATTTGCAAATGACATGATATGGATTTGGACAGAGGAGCCAGGCTCTGGGGACAATCCAGCACTGCATCTGCACTACACAGCGTTGCCGTAACTAGGGATGAGCAGGGACCATCTCCATGAACTTGAGGCACATGCTGCAAAGGTAATACTTAAAGACATGCCCAACATGAATGGGTCACTGCACCTTGAGTGTATGTCCAGACAAACATCACACACTGGCCAGACCGAGCAATGAGATTTCAGGTGTCGACATGTAGGCCTTGCCCGCACCAACCACCCCCTACATGAGACAATTTGATGAGACACAGGAAGCACTTGCATCTCTTAGTCTGGGAAAAATACACATGGGCTGGCAGAAACCCATATTGGACCCAAAATACCCCATGTGCACCTGTACAACGATCTCATTTACAAATGACCATCATCAGATAATTGTAACAAGACACACAGGCACTGGCCACCGTGAGTATGAACGAGGAAAATTAGGTCAGGCTGTACAGTGGACACTTGTAGAACACGTTACGTAAATATACATGGTGCCAGGGGACAATGGCACAGAGCACATCCTATCCTGTAGACACTGAGAGTGTCCACATATTGTGATGACACACATGATACCTAGCAAAATATGCCCCAGAGGACAGTAGTGGCCACAATATTCCATGGTCCTGAATGGTAATGACTGCAACACAGGCCACCATCCCTGCACTCTGCGTATCACACACTCATGCACATCATGTCACAGGCCACAACATAGGACATGCTTGCTGTAAGGCATTACACTTCAGAGACATACTCCTATGTCTGGACTCAGCATCAGTGCCAATTGACATGGACCCCACAAGTACTGAACTGGACATGGCACAGGCAAGGTCCCAAAACCTGTTACACACCACCCCCACACATGATGCTGCAAGCATTGGTCACGTGGATAAACTGCCAGCCCAGATGACCTTGTGAAAGAGTGACTACACACAGACCAGGGAACACATGGCAAGGAAGGGAAGGGAGGAAGGACAGCACCGCTATACTGTGTGTGACAGGACCTGCACCGCACATTTAAACACTGGCAGTGTATCCATGCAACTGCGCACTTACAAATGCTGGTGACACACAACAAACACACATGAACCTACCCCCTTCCTGCTGCTGCTTCTCCCGTAAGCGCCTGTCCATGTCTGGAAAGACCACCGCCAGCACACGCTTGTGGATGTGGGTCAGACGGCGATGCCCATGGTTCTTAGGGCCCACAGGTGAGTCCCCCAGCAGGACCCGTGCGATCCTCCGTGTCCAGCACCGGATATCCTGCCAGCGTTTTCTCATCTGGGCCAGGCGCCGCTTGCGACCCTCCGTCCTCCTCACGGCACTGACGGCGTCCCTCCAGATCTGCTCCTTGGCAGAGGCGCCTACCTGTGGGGTTGAAAAAGTGAGACTACATCAATACACCTGCCACATGTCACAGAGACACACATTAGAACAATTTTGCTGGTTTCAACAAGGCATAGTATGCAGCCAATGCATTGCACATTTGTCATAGGGACATTTTTCTCTGTGTAAGGGCAAATGCACCACGTGCCATTGAAAGTACACAGGTGGCATGAGGGGTACGACACAATAAATGATCCAGACTCACACTGTGCATCAGAAGGTACACCAGGATTATGTGCAGCACCTCAAAGCAGTCACATGCCACAGGCCACTGACGCTACCTCAGCAGAGTACACAGACACACACAGGCACAGGACATTCACCTGCCATTGCCAACTGCAGCTACAAACCTCACTCTGCACATGTGCCACTAGACTGGGGGGGCTCACAGGTGTGGGGCTGGCTCTGCACGTCAGACACACAGCACTGCTCCCTGCTCACATCAGATGGGCAGGGTATATCCATCCCTCATGTAGCTGGGGTGCTACACTCCACTTATGCACCCACCCACATGATAGGGGACTTACACACACACCGATGTCCAGGGTACGAACACATCATGTGGACACTCTCAGCACAGGTACACTGAACGAACACACATCTGTGGGTACAGTCACCTGTCACACTGGGGTGACCACAGAATCACATGAGGGCTGTAGAAGCAACATTCCCAGGAGGATTAGACAGGCAGAATGTGGCATGCACCATGCAGTGATTGTCACAGTAAACACAATGCAAGTGAGGACGGCAGACATGCACCACAGCATGCTCTGGCTGGGAGACATCAGGCATTCCCCCCCTGGGACCCACTCTACAGTATAATGCATGTGTGTCACACCTGGACACAATGCCAGAAGTCCCAGTAACAAAAAAGGGACACAGTCTGTGCTAGTGGACTCAGCACTCACCTGAAACCCTGGTCGGCCATACAGCATGGGGTACTGTGGGAGGATCACATCCAGCAATGCCAGATTCTCCTCCAGGGTGAAAGGCTGGGCCCTCTCCACAGACCTTGACATGGTGCCAGGAAATCACGAGCAGCAGTGTTGTTGAATCAAAAGATGTGCAGGCAAGTGCTCTCTCATGGGACCTGGCTGCCTTATATCTGCCTTGCTGGCCTGTTTCATGCACAGGAGTACAGAGTGATTGGTCACTCACATTTGCATCCTATGTTTCCTCCAATCCATTTAAACCTACCCCTGTGAGGGGGTTAGATTTTTTTAGAATTCAGCATGATGTCATTTCAACAACAACTTTGCAACAAAGGAGATTATTTCAAACCGACTTTTGCAGCCCACCTCATTCAACAAATTCAAAGTTTAAACTCGGTCTCCATGGCAACCAGCATGCATCTCTGGCTTCATACTTGTCCCTCATGTGTCCCCTATGTAATTTGGAGATTCACACACAGGTACGGTGCGTTCCGGGGCCCTAGGGCACCCCAAATGCATAGCTACGGGCCGTACAGGCCGTACACACGCGTGTACGCTCACTATCACTATGGGTGTGCTCGCGTATGCGTACCCATAGTGATACGGACCGTACACACGCGTGTACGCTCACTATCACTATGGGTGTGCTCGCGTATGCGTACCCATAGTGATACGGACCGTACACACGCCTGTACGCTCACTATCACTATGGGTGTGCTCGCGTATGTGTACCCATAGTGATACGGACCGTACACACGCCTGTACGCTCACTATCACTATGGGTGTGCTCGCGTATGCGTACCCATAGTGATACGGACCGTACACACGCCTGTACGCTCACTATCACTATGGGTGTGCTCGCGTATGCGTACCCATAGTGATACGGACCGTACACACGCCTGTACGCTCACTATCACTATGGGTAGGCCTACGGCAGCACTACCATAGTGATAGGGAACGTACACACGCCCTCAGAGCGAATGTACGGTGCCTTTCACACATAACAGTGGTGACAGGCAGCACACAGAAAGGAATAGAGCTGACATACTTGTCCATGGATGGACATCAAGGCATTGTCTGTGCAGTACTACATGTGTGGGGCACAGGTGTGAAAGGCTGTGATGTGCCACATTACTCCTGAGTTGTGAAGGCAATAGATGTAGGATGAGATGTGTACAGATGTTATGTGTGATGGTGCACTATGTGCCAGACATGCCCTTCACTCCTTTGACATGTGTGCATGTCGTACAGAACAGTTGAGATAAGCGTCACTGGCATGGCACAGTCAACAACACACGCAAGTGTCCCCTGATGCCCGCTACAGGGGTTACCACACCTGACATGTGACTACCCACGTTGCACGATGTGACTATGTCATGTATGTGTGGTGTGTTCCCATTAGCTTGATGTTGGTGTTCCCTCAAATGCATCTGCAGTTGCTGCAACCAACATTTGTCTGTGTGTAGATGGCCATGGCACACTGTTACGCACACCAGGCCACATGTGGTATCGGATGTAAGGTGTGTATGTATGCATGGGACACGGAGTAGCGTAACAAGGACCTGTCTCCATACTCTCAATGTATGTGTGATCAGTCATGACATGTAGACCTTCATGGCAAGGTGTGTGGGCTGTCCTAGTGTTATGTCATGTGACCTGTGGCTCTAGTGTTCCACTACCTGTCTCTGCAATCAACATCCTACATCTGCTGATATGTTGATGTATGTCACTCCTGTATTGCGTCTGGCTGTTCACTTACACTGGGACACAGCTAGTCTCATGCCATGGGATGTGGAGGTTCACAATCCCCGTGTGTAGCTGGGTCTTGGTAGGAGTGTCACCTGGCAGCCATACGTGTCCAGGGCATGTAGCACATACCTGACTCCGTATGTAGCATATGTGTATTGACAGATTAACATGTGCTCAGTACATATAAATTGTTGTTGTAGTGCACTCACTCTTCCTTGTCACTTCCAAATTACTGCAGAGCTCCGCCTCTTCCCCGACCAATTCCGGACTTGGCTGACATGCGGGAGAATGACAGTATACGCCGCTACCGCTTCCCCCAACCGTTGATTGAGGAGTTGACAGCAAGGCTGGCACCACACCTGCAACCGCTGCACAGGTATCCAACTGACACCCAAGCTGAAGGTAATGGCAGCCCTACATTTTTTTGCCACGGCTACCTTTCAATATACCATAGCTCATGTTGGTGGCATGTCCCAGACCATGTTCAGCCGTGTGCTGCATGATTTTTTAGAGGCCATGTTGCTTCACCTGGATGAGTTTATCCATTTCCCAACTCCTGAACAGTTGACAGGTGTCAAGCGTGGATTCTATGCCCTGGGAGGGATGCCCCATGTCATTGGGTCCATAGATGGGACACATGTGGCTTTGGTACCACCACAGGCACAGGAGGTAGCATACAGGAATCGCAAGCACTACCACTCCATCAATGCCCTTGTGGTGTGTCTGTCCAACATGGTGATTTCACATGTCTGTGCTCGTTTTCCAGGATCAGCACACGAGGCCTACATCATGAGGCGTAGCAGGGTGCCTGAAATGATGACGCAGCTGCGCAACGAACGAGCATGTGTTGTTGGTGGGTACACTCTGTCTGTCCTGTATTTTGCGTAGACTTCCTGCCCGACTGCTTCTCCTGTCCTACTTATGTCCATGTGGTTTCCATGTAGGGGACGCTGGCTATCCCAACATGCCATGGCTGATCACACCTCTCCGCAACCCCAGCACGCCGGCCCAGCTCCGCTACAACACCGCCCATGGCCGGACAAGGCGAGTGATAGAGAGGACATTTGGCCTCCTGAAGAGTCGATTCAGGTGCCTACACAAGACCGGCGGCGCCCTCCCATATGCCCCGGTGAAGGTCTGCAAAATCTTCATGGTCTGCTGCATGCTGCACAACATGGCAGTTGAGAAAGCTGTGCCACTCATCCTGGATCAAGATGATCAGGACCATCCACCCGTGGAGGACGAAGGGCTTGGCAATGGGGCTAGTGATGTGGAGTATGTGGAGCCGCAAGAGGACATCCGGAGTCGGCTCATACGCGACTTCTTTGCTTAGTGGTGAGTACCAGTGTCTGAGTGTGCACGCATTGGTCCTTGTGTGGCATGTGTTGCAATGTGTGTGTCCATCTGCATGTATGCCACGTGAGTCAGAGGTGTGTGTGGATGTGTCACTCGAGTGATGGTGCCAGTGATGAGTGTATTTCCGCAGTCATAATTGTGACCTAGCATGTTGTCATCCTTATATGTGTCGAGTACATGCACATGCAAGTGGATGAGCTTTTTGTGGCTGACTTCTTGTGTGTCTCTCATCCCCAGGTACTTGCGCATGCCATCTGCTGGTTGCATTGTTGTGGCACTGCTATTCCTCAGGGACACGTCATCGTGTGCTGACTCAGCGTTACACGCACGGACAAGTTTGAAAGTCTCCTTAGGGTAAGGGATGCATCAGGGGTGTATTGGGTGTGGCAGTTGTTTATGATGTGGGCACACTGCCCCTGTCGATGTTTGGTTCCTCTGCAGACATGTCGCATCACCATGGGACACATTACATGTAGCTGGATTCACCTGAATAGATGGTCAGACTTGTTGACAATCATCTGTAATGGGATAGTGGATTGTGATGAAGGCATCAATGTGTGTAACACTGCCCTCGGACACATACGGTTTGCATTGGCTTGACATGGTGTGGGACTTCCACATCAGAGGATCAATGGTGGATGGCAGCCTCTCTGTGAGCAGCAGGGGGTGTTTAGCTGTTACCCGACACTTGTGTGCCAGTTCCATGGATATCAAGCATTTGTGGTGCAGAAGGGGGGTGCCAGTGTTGGACCCACATGTTACTCCACATGACCTGTGTATGTGTACTCCGAGTTGCCTCTGCATTCCGGAATACATGACTAATAAAGGTGTCCCTATGCCTCCAAGGTGCCTCTTCTCAGTCAATGCTGGTGTGTTGCCACGGTGCATACGGCATGTCTGGCATGGTTCTCAGTGATAGTGGCTATGTGTCTATGTGTAGAGTAGCAAGATGCAAGCTGTTTGTGTGGGATTAGACTCTGTATTGTGCATGATGTCCATGACTGTCTGGGTATTGTGACATGTGCCATCCCCATGCATCCAACGTTGGCCAGGCCACCATTCTCTGCATCCACCTGACTCAAGCTTGCAGGACATGGTTCTGCCACCTGTCTACACATACCTGGGTGCCCCCCAGGAAACTCCACATGATCCCTGACCTCTGCGCATGACTGTTGCTGTACTCAATATGTCTGTCGGCACGGTTGTGGGGTACATGTTGGGGGGGGGTATGACAAGAGGGGCTTGCCGGGTGTGTGGAATCCAAAGTTCACTGGGGCAGTTGGTATCCTTGCCATTGGAAATCATCAGAGTCCATGCCACAGTCTTTGTCAACATTGGTCAGACAGTGACCAGCAAGTCCATGTGGCAGAGAATGTCATTTGCTGATGTGCTGCTGTTGGGCCAGTGGGCCAGGTGCCAGGCCAGGTGTCCTGGGAGACGGTGCTGTTGCGCCGACCCTCACGGTCTTTTCCGTGGACGACCCGCCCTCCTGCGGGAACCCTCAGAAGCAGGCCGTGACGATGCTTGGGATGCTCCGTCGGATGTATCCTCCTCCTCCTGATCCCTCCCTGTGGGTGGTGATGTTCTTCGCCTGGTGGCACAGGGAGGGTTGCCCATGTTGTCGGCTATCCGACGGAGTGAATGGTTAATTCCCGTGAGCACCGTCACGAGCTCAGCCTGTCTGTCCTCCATCCGTCCTTGGTGTCGCTGTTAACAGGCATGTTGCTCCGCATGTTGCTGGGCCTGCTGGGTCTTGATCTCCTCGAGGGTCCCCTTCATCTCGTTGAGGGTGGACACAACCTGGCTCATGCCCGTGGTGTCCTGCCGGTATGTGTCCAGGATGTTTCTTACATGGGAATATACCGGTTCCGCAGCCAACTGGCCAGGCTCGTGCCTCCGCCGTCCTCCACTCCCACCACCCCTGCCCACTTGCGCCTGGCCTGCCCTTGTGGGAACTGCCAAACTCCCACACATCGGGTCTCCGGGACCCGTGAGGGGTGGCATTTGCGTTGTCGCCTGCCTCCTCCTGGGTGCCCGGTACACCGTGTCCCTCCTGGTCAGCCTGGCTGCGTTGTGGTGGTGGGGGCAGGGATCCTGGGTGTCTCCTGGGATGTGGCAGGAGTGGGGGTGGTGGTTGGCCCAGTTGTACCTGACGCAGGTGCTGCAGGTGGTTGGAAACCAGAGGGGCCAGGTTGGTCGGGGTCGTCCACAGAGTGGTGAGAGTCGTCGCTGCCGGTGGGATCGTCATCCCGCAGAGACAGGTCCTGTGAGTCTTCCCCCCCAGTGTTGGGGGGTGATCCACGACGTTGACCTGTGTGTGAGAGAGACAATGTTATTTTTGTTCCATGCAACATCCATGTTTCATTTGTTTCAAAGTTGGCACATTTCCTCTGGGCATTTGGATATGTATTGCATTCCACTCACAGTGCACTTGTGCATGGGTATGTCCCTTGGCCACAGCTTTTGAGACTTTACCTATGTGTGACACAGTCTTACTTGCTGCGTCAATTGTGACTGCAGTCAGCAGTGGAGTGAGCAGGTGTGGCGAGCCATGCATTGGCGCCTTCCGTGTTGCACTGTACGTGGGCAAATGGCGTTGTTCCACACACTTATATAATGCAGGTAGCTGGCGTTGTGCTCGTGCACAGGTTGACACATGGCCCAGTGTTTTGCCATGGAGAAGAGAGGGGGATTCAGGCACTGGCCACCCTTGTCTACATGCACGCAGTCCACCTGCTGACGAGCAGACATTCCCACACCACCCAAGGCTGAATTGGTCTCCCTGTGTATCCCTTTCTCACTCCCTCTCTGTCCCCCTCTCCCTCCCTCCCTGTGTCAGCCTCCTCCCTCTGTCCGTCTCCCTGTGTCTCCCTCCCTCTCTCTCCCCCTCTCCCTCCCTCTGTGTGTCACCCTCTGTCACCTCAGCCCAGCTTCCTAGGCACACACTGTTTGCAGATCTTTGAATGGCCCTTGGCTTGTTTATGTGAGTTTGTTTCTGATCTCCAGGCACCCATTGGGTTTAGTGTCTGTGTCTGCGCTGCTGCTGTGGTGGTGTGTGCTGCCACTCTTTCACAGTGTTGGCTGTTCATTAGCTGCTGTCATGTGCAAAAAGTGCCTTCACCCCCATGTCTTCATGCAAGGCGTCCGCCATTTGCAGGCAAGTGTTTCCTGTGTGGGGACACACTGTTTGTCTGGCTGTGACCTAGGCTGAGGGCATTGTCTGCTTCTGAGTTGCACTATGTGATTTTTGAGGCCCACACTCCCGCCATCCGGGTTACCGTGTCTTGTGTTGGTGTTTTCTGTGGCCTGTGACTTGGCATTGTCTAGCTGGGTGCATGGGGCATGGTGGCGCTAATGGCATGTGCGTGTTTATGGAGTGTGGTTGAGCCATGCGATAGCTTTGGGGTGGTTGCGTGCATGATTGTGAGTTTGGTTGTGGATGACGTTCCTCCCATGTGAGGTGAGTTGTTTGTGTACTCACCAGGCTCTCGGAGTCCTTCTACTCCCTCCACTCCCACCAGCGGCAGCATGGCCATCACCTTCTCCTCCCAGGGATGGTAGTGTACCGGTCTGCGGGGCGGCCCTCCTCCAGTGATGTTGGCCTAGTTGTGGTCGTCGGTCATATTGCGGCGGACCGTCCTCCGCAGATCGTACCACCTGGCTTGGCATTCATGCCTGGTCCTTCTGGTGGACGCAACAGCATTCACAGCATCGACAATCGTCTGCCACATGGCTGTTTTTTCGGAAATGCTGGTCTGTCTGACCAATGTTCCAAAGAGGTGTGGCTCGACTCTGATGATTTCGTCGACAAGGACCTCCAACTCTCGGCTAGTGAACTTTGGATTCTTGTTAGTGGGCATGGTGAGGGGTGTGGGTGTGGATGGTTGTGGGGGGTGTGGGTGTGGATGGTTGTGGGTGTGTGGGTGTGGTTGTGCAGGTGTGTGTGTGAATGTGATGAGGGGGTGTTTGTGAAGGTGGTTGTGTGAAGGTGTGCAGGTGTAAGGTGTAGTGGAGGTTGTAGTATGGTGCAGTTGTTGCTCTGTGTGGTCTGGCAGCAGTGGGTCTGTTGCAAAGGATCATGGTTTGTGTGTGTTGGGCCTTTTTATTGGTCCATTGGTGGGTGTGGCTGTGTTTGAACTTTGGGTGGGTGTGTTATAAGGAGTGGTTGTGTTTTGGGCCTCTGTTTGGGAGTTTGGCAGTTGCAGGTCAGTGAATAGGTTGTATTTGTGCTTGTTGGACATGTTTTGTGGCTTTGTGCAATTCGAATGGAGTCTTCTTGTGTTGTTTTGCTTTGTCCTGGTTGTGTACGTGTGTTTTTAGCGTCTGTACGGTGCGTACATCGGCCATTTTGTTGTACAGTGCTGTCCTTGTCTCTGGCTTGGTACGACTCGTACATGCGCGATGTTGGGTGAGGGTGCTGGTGTTGGGTCCTGGGGTGCGCTCCATACTTAGACTGGTGGGGTGTGTGTTCGCTCCATACATACGTGGGTGAGGGTACGGTCCGTACATACACTGGTGTCCATACGCGGGTGAGGGTACGGTCCGTACATACACGGGTGAGGATACGGTCCGTACATACACTGTTGGGGTGGGGGTACGCTCCATACATACGCGGGTGGTGGTATGGTTCATACATACACTGGTGTACATACGCGGGTGAGGGTACAGTCCGAACATACACTGTTGGGGTGGGGGTACGCTCCATACATACGCGGGTGGGGGTATGGTCCGTACGTACACTGTTGGGGTGGGGGTACGCTCCATACATACGCGCGTGAGGGTACGGTCCGTACATACACTGTTGGGGTGGGGGTACGCTCCATACATACGCGGGTGGGGGTATGGTTCGTACATACACTGGTGGACATACGCGGGTGAGGGTACGGTCCGTACATACACTGTTGGGGTGGGGGTACGCTCCATATATACGCGGGTGGGGGTACGGTCTGTACATACACTATTGGGGTGGGGGTACGCTCCATACATACGCGGGTAAGGGTACGGTCCGTACATACACTGTTGGGGTGGGGGTACGCTCCATACATACACGGGTGGGGGTATGGTTCGTACATACACTGGTGTCCATACGCGGGTGAGGGTACGGTCCGTACATACACTGTTGGGGTGGGGGTACGCTCCATACATACACGGGTGAGGATACGGTCCGTACATACACTGTTGGGGTGGGGGTACGCTCCATACATACGCGGGTGGTGGTATGGTTCGTACATACACTGGTGTACATACGCGGGTGAGGGTACAGTCCGAACATACACTGTTGGGGTGGGGGTACGCTCCATACATACGCGGGTGGGGGTATGGTCCGTACGTACACTGTTGGGGTGGGGGTACGCTCCATACATACGCGCGTGAGGGTACGGTCCGTACATACACTGTTGGGGTGGGGGTACGCTCCATACATACGCGGGTGGGGGTATGGTTCGTACATACACTGGTGGACATACGCGGGTGAGGGTACGGTCCGTACATACACTGTTGGGGTGGGGGTACGCTCCATATATACGTGGGTGGGGGTACGGTCTGTACATACACTATTGGGGTGGGGGTACGCTCCATACATACGCGGGTAAGGGTACGGTCCGTACATACACTGTTGGGGTGGGGGTACGCTCCATACATACATGGGTGGGGGTATGGTTCGTACATACACTGGTGTACATACGCGGGTGAGGGTACGGTCCGTACATACACTGTTGGGGTGGGGGTACGCTCCATACATACGCGGGTGGGGGTCGTGCACTGTTGGGGTGGGGGTACGCTCCATAAATACGCGGGTGAGGGTACGGTCCGTACATACACTGTTGGGGTGAGGGTACGCTCCATACATACGCAGGTGGGGGTACGGCCCGTACATACATGGGTGTATATACACGGGTGGGTGTACGGTCCGTACGTATGGGGGTGTACATGCACGGGTGGGGGTTCGGCGTGTACATACGAGGGCTGGGGGGGTGGTTGTGCGCGTACATACGGGGGCTGGGGGGGTGTTCAGCGCGTATGCGGGCACATGTCTCCATGGTTGCTATGGGAGTTCGGTGCGGACGGTGTTTTTTCCATACGGTTGTAACATCGGACGCACGGGATGGATCGTACTTGCGCGATCGGACTTCACTTTTCACATTTGTATGGTAAATCGTCCGGGGACGTGTCGGACACATTTTCCGACCCGAGGACGTGTGAGGAATTATTCCCAATGCAATTTGTATGGACTTTTTCCCATGCGAATCGTACTTGGCAGTTTGTACGGCACTTGTACGATTCGTACGGTAAAAAGACTGGATACGAGTCGTACGGGGACATTTTTTCCAGGATCCGAATCGGCACCATAGTAGCTTGACTTTGGACCCCAGTGCATTTTTTATCCATGTTGCTAAACCCCCCGAGGGTCTACCCTGCTCCTGCCTGCCAGCTTCGATAGCATAGGCAGAAAACCTGCTTCTGTAAGGAGTGGTCCAACTCCAGGTTTCCTGAAACAAGATTACATCAAAGGTGTCCACAAAGCTACACCAATCTGGATCAGATTGCAGCTTTAGAATCCCAGCCACTTTCCAAACTAGAACCCTGAGGTTCGAAGAGACAGGTACCCCGCCTTCCACTGCGGGTTTAAGGGCCATACCACAGATTTCATAGGCGATCAGGGACTCACCTACAGGGGAAAAGACAGAGACACTACCTTCTACTGGCGTGCCACCAATGGGGACTGTACCTGTGGTTTCGTTTACAGACAGAGGCCCGGTGTAGTGCTCAGTGTCATATGCTGAACTTCTAGGTATCAAAATTTCTAATGGGGGCGAATTCAACAGAGGCCCTATGTTACCTGGATTTCTTTTACTGTGTTGTAGTCACCTTCGGCCGATCCCTGTGCCAGAGGGGCTGGTGCACGATCCATCCCTGTTAGGTCTAAGGGGCACTAGCTCCAACCTTAAAGGGCGTCTATACCTGATAGAGATGGAGGTATTGGCCGGGGGAATGGTACGTGAATCTATCGCCAATAGCCCAATGACCATGTTCTTGTAAAAAAACCTGACTTCAATCAAATCCCTGTCAGCCCCTGGGAAACAATTGTTACATTAAAAAATTAGGTAAACAGATAAATCTTCATGGCATGTTCACAAAATAACAACTCTCTTGGGAAATCAGAATGAGACATGTCATCATTTAAGTACATTGGCACAATCCCATTTTAAGAAAGCTTCCAGCATCTTCCCTGCTAACCCAGTCCAGAGATGTTCAAACTGATATGACACATTTCAATAATAATACTTTACACAAATGGATACGACTGACCCCAGCAATGAAACTACATCGGAAGGACCTTTAAAACTGCTACAGTTAGGAACAATAGAAAGTCCATTCAAAGGCACAACAATAAATATCCATCACCTCTTCTCTTCGCTCTGCAGAGGTTTGCAAGGAGAAAAGATGCATAGGGAGACCAGATGTGAGGGGATGAATACAGGAGTGAATGACAAAATCAGCATCTATTTTTTCCAATATGGCATTTTCACATAAATGTGGCTTAAATAAATTATGTCATTTAACTCACTTCCGTACATCTTATTAAACTTGTTTCAACTGTAATCATGTTAGTTCATTATTTACGTATTGGATCCAACATAAAATCATTAGTCATCACTGTTAATTTTCAATGTAAATATAAGCCCAGAAAAAGGCTGCCACACATGTCCATGAAGAAGTTATTTTTTATGTGTTTACTAGTTCGGTTGATGAATTAACAGAACGTTTTTTATGTGGCACTGCAGATCATTTGTCTAGACTCCCGCTAATATCTGTAGATGTTAAGCCAACAGGCTGGATGACAATAAAGTACGTTTATGCCATGTAATATCCTATGCCCATATTCTTCTTGTTCTAATCTCAAATAGTGGACTGAAACTAGGAGCATCATTTCTGAATTAAAAATAAGGTACTTTATCTTAATTCATGTAGCACATTCCTGCAGGCAGTTTTGAGAGAGCCTAAAAGAATGGCTGAGCTTTGTGCTTTCTCCTCACCGTGTTATAGTACAAGCAGCATCTATAGACACAATCAGGCTCTTTCAGTCAATGCATCTGTTATATTTCACACCCATCTTTTTGTCATTGTTGAAAAGGAAATAAAACAGATGTTTTTACTCTCACATCTGAAATAAAATCACCTATAAGACTAAGGTGCCGATCACGATCCTGCAAAAACCGGGTACGAACCGTCGGACGGAGCACAATCTCCGCCCGACGCGTACCCGGTCTCCAATTTTCACAAACAAGGAATTACGATTCGCACGGGTACACCATTACCGTACGAATCGTAAAAAAGCCCGACCGAACAAAAAAACACCTACCAATGCGATCCGGGAAAGCGCCGACCTGACGTCGGGACGCTCGCAGCCAGCCATTCACGACCCAGGAATCACGATTCGCACCGACGTCACCCCGCACGGTGAATATTTTGCGGCAGCCAAAAACTGCCGGGAAATCAGGACGACGCGAACAAGGACCACCAGTACGCGACGGACAGACGACGACGCGAACAAGGAGGACCAGTACGTGACGGACACACAGGACGACGCCACCAAGGAGGACCCGTACGCGACAGGACGACGCGATCAAGGAGGACCCGTACGCGACAGGACGACGCGAGCAAGGAGTACCAGTACGCGACGGACAGACATGGACCCGAACCTACGAGTCATCCCTGCCCTCATAGCAGTACACCTCCTCTACAGGTTACGACGCAGACGCCGCAGAAGGTCAGAATAACTAAGGGAGGGGGGAAAGTGGGGTGGGGTGGGGGTGGCAGGACCAGGGCAGGCCACAAAACAACCACATAAGTCACACACCACACATGGCCTGGACATACCTGACTCCCATGCCCTGGTCACCACGAGGGGGTGGGGGCGTGTCCTGATAAGCCAGCGACCGCCACAACGGAAGTCCGTCACCACGCGAACCGGCAACACAACCAGACAGGTACGTCCCGTACCCACGCCTGAAGAGCGTGGGTACGAGTCGGACCACGCCCACACACGTCACCCCAACAATGGCGGTACGGATCGCACCCACGTGGCAAAGGCCTGGGTACGGGCCGCACAAACATCACATAGCGTGGGGACGGATATGTACGGACCCTACCCCCACCCCGTATGCAAGGAGCGTACCCCCCAGCCCAACAGTGTAAGTACGACCGGTACCCCCACCCGCGTATGCATGGAGCGTACCCCCCATGCCAACAGTGCAAGTACGACGCGAACCCTCACCCGCGTATGCAAGGAGCGTACCCCCCAGCCCAACAGTGTAAGTACGACCCGTACCCCCACCCGCGCATGCAAGGAGCGTACCCCCCAGCCCAACAGTGCAAGTACGACCCGTACCCCCACCCGCGAATGCAAGGAGCGTACCCCCCAGCCCAACAGCGTAAGTACGACCCGTACCCTCACCCGCGTATGCAAGGAGCGTACCCCCCATGCCAACAGTGTAAGTACGACTCGAACCCCCACCCGCGGACTCACGGACCGTACCCCCACCCCAACAGTGTAAGTTCGACCCGTACCCTCACCCGCGTATGCATGGAGCGTACCCCCCATGCCAACAGTGTAAGTACGACTCGAACCCCCACCCGCGGACTCACGAACCGTACCCCCACCCCAACAGTGTAAGTTCGACCCGTACCCTCACCCGCGTATGCATGGAGCGTACCCCCCATGCCAACAGTGTAAGTGCGACTCGAACCCCCACCCGCGGACTCACGGACCGTACCCCCACCCCAACAGTGTAAGTACGACCCGTACCCCCACCCGTGAATGCAAGGAGCGTACCCCCCAGCCCAACAGTGTAAGTACGACCCGTACCCCCACCCGCGAATGCAAGGAGCGTACCCCCCAGCCCAACAGCGTAAGTACGACCCGTACCCCCACCCGCGAATGCAAGGAGCGTACCCCCCAGCCCAACAGTGTAAGTACGACCCGTACCCCCACCCGCGTATGCAAGGAGCATACCCCCCATGCCAACAGTGTAAGTACAACCCGTACCCCCACCCGCGAATGCAAGGAGCGTACCCCCCAGCCCAACAGTGTAAGTACGACCCGTACCCCCACCCGCATATGCAAGGAGCGTACCCCCCATGCCAACAGTGTAAGTACGACCCGTACCCCCACCCGCGGACATACGGAGCGTACCCCCACCCCAACAGTGTAAGTTCGACCCGTACCCTCACCCGCGTATGCATGGAGCGTACACCCACCACACCAGTGTAAGTAGACTCGTACCCTCACCTCGAATGCATTGAGCGTACCCCCACCGTGTATGTGCCAAGCGTACATATCCTGAAATCGGAGGTGTGTGTGCAGAGTCCACCCAGCAGTGCCCTGAGACAGGAGGGGTGGTTGCCTATCACTCCCAGCAGTGCCCTGAGACAGGAGGGGTGGGTGTGGAGTCCTCCCAGCAGTGCCCTGAGACAGGAGGGGTGGGTGTGGAGTCCTCCCAGCAGTGCCCTGCGACAGGAGGGGTGTGTGCAGAGTCCTCCCAGCAGTGCCCTGAGACAGGAGGGGTGGGTGCCTATCACTCCCAGCAGTGCCCTGAGACAGGAGGGGTGTGTGTAGAGTCCTCCCAGCAGTGCCCTGAGACAGGAGGGGTGGGGGCCTATCACTCCCAGCAGTGCCCTGAGACAGGAGGGGTGGGTGTGGAGTCCTCCCAGCTGTGCCCAGAGACAGGAGGGGTGGGTGCAGAGTCCTCCCAGCAGTGCCCTGAGACAGGAGGGGTGGGTGCCTAACACTCCCAGCAGTGCCCTGAGACAGGAGGGGTGTGTGCAGAGTCCTCCCAGCAGTGCCCTGAGACAGGCGGGGTGGGTGTGGAGTCCTCCCAGCTGGGCCCTGAGACAGGAGGGGTGTAACACATGTGTGTGAGGCCAGAATTATCCACATGCATACTGGCTACAAGGGAACATGTCCCCATGAACTCATGTCAACAGACTCCACACACAAGTACAGTGATCATCAAGGATGCCACGATTGTTGCAGGTGGAGACATGGCCCTGCATGCATGGCCAAAGTAGAAGGGCTCCGTCACACACAGCTCATGTAGACACAGCTCTGCGCTAAACATTGGGAACACCCTGCAGGGAAGAAAGCTGGGTACACAGAGGAAGGAATACACCCTGGGACAAGTGCACCACGCAGTAACTGCTTACATGAACAAAGAAAGTTAGCCAACACCTTGTGATGGCACACAGATCCCAGGGTCCCACCAATGAGCAGTACACTACTACATATCCCACACACCCAAACCCTTACACACCACCCAAAACCATGTAGCAGCCCCACCAACACCAATACCAGCATAGCAGTAGTGTGATAATGAAAACAAAATTAAGCTTTATTCAGCATGAGCACAATGTCCGTGGATCGCAGGCAGTTCAATCTTCACAAAGCCCATAGGGCAGTCAATGATTCTCAGCTGGATGGGGGACACAGTGGGATGCGTGTCCCCTACCTTGCCTGCACAGTCAAATGGCATCGTCTTCCACACTGGTGAGGGCATCATGGGGGGGGGAAGCAACAGGCACCGCAGGGACATCAGGGCAAAGGGGCGGCGTTGTGGGTGCAGGGATGGAGGACTCCACCACAGGGGGTGGGTCAGTGCCAAAGGCGGAGGCCAGGATGGCACTACACACCTTTGCAAGGTCCTCCAGGGAGTCCCCTGCACCCGAAGGGACCTCAGGCCCCAAGGAGGGGGGGGGGTCAGAGGGATGGGTCGCAGCGCCACCGGGGGAGGGTGGAGACAGGGGGGGAGACTCAACCACCCTGACCGGGGACCTCCTCGACCGCTTGCGTGGTGGTGTAACTGTGGGGCTCAGGGACAGAGCGGCCATGAAGGAGTCCTTGGGGGAGATGTGGCCAGGAGAGCTGAGGGGAGGGGATTTGGAGGGAGTGGACTGGGTGGAATGCGGACTCCCACTATGGCTGCGTGTCACACGTTTGCCCCCCGACCCAGTGGGTGTGCCTACCTCACCCTGTGTGTGCGTGTCAGGAGGAGTGCGGTGGACCTTCCCTGCTGGTGTGGTGCCCGTGTCCGTTGATGTGGGTGCATGCCGACGTCTGGGTGTACGTGGGACAGGCATGGGAGTGGGAAGTGTGGATGGGGCAGGGGTAGGTGGGGGGAGGTCGCGCTGCAGGAGACCCACTGCTGCAGTCAGTGTGGAGTCGATGGACCTCAGCAAGTTGCGTTGGTCAGCCTGCGATGAATGAATGCCCTCCAAGAAAGCCTCGATGTTGGTGAGGGTTTTGCCGTGGGCATGGAGGACATTAAGGATCGCAGCCTGACCAACCTGCAGTTGCCGCTGGATGTCCACAGACTCTGCATTGGCGGCAGCAGTGGAGACAGGGGCAGGGGGTGCGGTGCCTGGCAGGAAGGAGACATGCTGTGACCGGGCACGCTGGGAAGGGACACGAGCAAGTGGGAGGCGGCTGGTGGGAACTGAGGGGGCGGTGCGAGGTGTTGTTCCGCTGTCAGCTGCTGGTGCAGCCACCGCCCACTCGGAGACATCCTCCTCGGACCTGTCAGCTTCGTATTCTGACGTGCCAGTCGACAGGTCCTCGGCCGCACTATCCTCCACCTCTGTCCCACTCGATGTGCCAGCCCCGATGTCACGGCTGGCACTGGTGCTCGGTCCCTCCGCCTTGCCTGTGTCCATGTCTCCCTCTGTGTCCCCCGACGATGCTGTGGGCAGGGTGGAGAGACATAAATTAATCAGACAGCTGTACACATCAGTCACATGAGTACAATCGACATAGGTAACACTGCATAGCCTGAAAAGGAAGATCCCTAACATCTACTAAACAAGGTACCGATGTAGGGCATGAAACACACAGTTGGTTGAGCCACCATGCCACTGAAATACCATGGAGAGCATGAGACAATAGCTAAACACAGGAAACGGTGTCTGACAGAGCACCCAGGCCCTGGGGACAATCCAGCACTGCATCTGCACCACACAGCGTTGGCGAAAATACCGATGACCAGGGACCATATCCATGAACTTGAGACACATGCTGCATAGGTAATGCTGAAAACATGCCCAACATGACACGGTCACTGCACATTGCGTGTGTGTCCAGACACATCACACACTGCCCAGACCCAGCAAGTAGAAATCAGGATTTGACACATAGGCATTGCCCGCACCAACAAGACCCTACACGAGGCAAATTGTTGAGACACAGGTGGCACCAACATCTCATAGTCTGGCTGATACACACAGGGGCAGGCAAAAAGCAAGAGTGTACGCCAAACAGCCAAGGTGCGCCTGTACAAATAATGAGGTACCAGTGCCCATCCTCAGATGAGTATAACAAGATACACAGGCACTGGCAACTGTGAGTATGAAGAAGGACAATCAGGTCAGGCTGCACAGTGGACACCTGTACAAAATAGCACGTCTATATACATGGTGACAGGGGACAATGGCACAGAGCACAACCTACGCTGTAGACACTGAGATTGTCCACGTTTATGATGACACATACACCACTGAGGAAAAGGTGCCCCAGGGGACAGTAGTGGGCACGCAACTACATGCTACTGAATGTTAATGACTGCAACACACGTCACCATCCCTGCACTATGTGTATCGCACACTCATGCACATCATGTCACAGGCCACTACATAGGACATGCGCGCTGTAAGGCATTACACATGAGAGACCAACTCCCATGTCTGGAGTCAGCATCAGTGCCAACTGACATGGAACCCACATGCAGTGAACTTGACAGTGCACAGGCAAGGTCCCACAACCTGTTACACACCACCCCCACACATGATGCTACAGTCATTGTTCTCGTGGACAAAGCGCCAGCCTACATCACCTTGTGAAGGAGTGACTACACACAGACCAGGGAACACATTGCAAGGAGGGGAAGGGTGGCAGGGGCACAGCGCTATACTGGGGCAAACAGGATCAGCACAGCACCTTTAAACCCTGCCAGTGAATTCATGCTACTGTGCCCGTACAAATGCCGGTGACACACAACAAACACACATGTACCTACCCCCTTCCGGCTGCTGCATCGCCTGTAAGCGCCTCTCCAGGTCTGGAAAGACCACCGGCAGCACACGCCTGTGGAGGTGGCTCAGACGGCGGCGGCCGCGGTTCTTGTGGCTCTCAGGTGAGTCCCCCAGCAGGAGCCGTGCAATCCTCCGCGTCCAGCACCGGATATCCTGCCAGCGTTTTCTCACCTGGGGCAGGCTCCGCCTCCGACCATCCACACCCCTCACGGCACTGACGGCGGTCAGCCAGATCTGCTCCTTGGCAGTGGCGCCTACCTGTGAGGAGGAACAAGTGACACCACATCAATACACCAGCCACATGTCACAGAGAGACATATGGGTACAAATTAGCTGGTTACAACAAGGCATGTCATGCAGCCAACGCATTGCACCTTTGTCATAGGGACATCATCCCCTGGTGAGGGAAAAAGCTGTACGTGCCACAGTGGGTACACAGGTGGAATGATGGCAATGTCACAATCAATGATCAAGGCTCACACTGTGCATCACACCCACCCCTCCTGTCTCAGGGCACTGCTGTGAGTGATAGGCCCCCACCCCTCCTGTCTCAGGGCACTGCTGTGAGTGATAGGCCCCCACCCCTCCTGTCTCAGGGCACTGCTGTGAGTGATAGGCCCCCACCCCTCCTGTCTCAGGGCACTGCTGTGAGTGATAGGCCCCCACCCCTCCTGTCTCAGGGCACTGCTGTGAGTGATAGGCCCCCACCCCTCCTGTCTCAGGGCACTGCTGTGAGTGATGGGCCCCCACCCCTCCTGTCTCAGGGCACTGCTGGGAGTGATAGGCCCCCACCCCTCCTGTCTCAGGGCACTGCTGGGAGACATCAGGCACCCCCCCCTGGGACCCCCCCGACAGTACATGGCATGTGTGTTACACCTGGACGCAATGGCAGAAGTCACAGTCACAACATAGGGACAGTCTGTGGCAGTGGCCTATGCACTCACCTGATACCCTGGTCGCCCATACAGCATGGAGTACTGTGGGAGGATCACATCCAGCAGAGCCATGTTCTCCTCCAGGGTGAATGGCTGTGTCCTCTCCACAGCCCTTGACATGGTTCCAGGGAATCAGTAGCAGCAGCTGGGTCGACGAATGCAAAGATGTGCAGGCAAGTGCTCCCTCATGGGACCTGGCTGCCTTATATGTGCCCTTCTGCCCAGTCTCATGCACAGGAGTACAGAGTGATTGGTCACTCACATTTGCATCCTATGTTTCCACCAATCCCTTCAAACCTAGCAGTCTGTGGGTTCTCTATCGGTTTCATTCTCCTGCATGATGTCAGCCCCACAAACACATTGCAACAAAGTAGAAGAATTCCAACTGACTTCTGCTGTGCACCTTCCAGAACAATTTCGAATTTTGAACTTGGTCTCCATGACAACCAGCATGCATGTAGGCCTTAATACTTGTCCCCTATGTAATTTGGAGCATCACACACATGTACGGTGCGTTTCGGGGCCCTAGGGCACCCCAAATGCATGGCAACGGCCCGTACATGCATGCCTACGCTCTCCATCACTATGGGTCTGCACGCGTATGCGTACTCGTAGTGGTACGGGCCGTACACTCGCATGTACGCTCACTATCACTAGGAGTACGCATACGCGTGCAGACCCATAGTGATAGTGAGCGTACATGCGAGTGTACGGTCCGTACCACTACGGGTACGCATACGCGTGCAGACCCATAGTGATAGGGCCGTACACACGCATCTACGCTCACTATCACTATGGGTCTGCACGCGTATGCGTACCCGTAGTGGTACGGACCGTACACACGCATCTACGCTCTCTATCACTATGGGTCTGCACGCGTATGCGTACTCGTAGTGGTACGGACCGTACACACGCATCTACGCTCTCTATCACTATGGGTCTGCACGCGTATGCGTACTCGTAGTGGTACGGGCCGTACACTCGCATGTACGCTCACTATCACTAGGAGTACGCATACGCGTGCAGACCCATAGTGATAGTGAGCGTACATGCGAGTGTACGGTCCGTACCACTACGGGTACGCATACGCGTGCAGACCCATAGTGATAGTGAGCGTACATGCGAGTGTACGGTCCGTACCACTACGGGTACGCATACGCGTGCAGACCCATAGTGATAGGGCCGTACACACGCATCTACGCTCTCTATCACTATGGGTCTGCACGCGTATGCGTACTCGTAGTGGTACGGGCCGTACACTCGCATGTACGCTCACTATCACTAGGAGTACGCATACGCGTGCAGACCCATAGTGATAGTGAGCGTACATGCGAGTGTACGGTCCGTACCACTACGGGTACGCATACGCGTGCAGACCCATAGTGATAGGGCCGTACACACGCATCTACGCTCACTATCACTATGGGTCTGCACGTGTATGCGTACCCGTAGTGGTACGGACCGTACACACGCATCTACGCTCTCTATCACTATGGGTCTGCACGCGTATGCGTACCCGTAGTGCTACGGACCGTACAAATGCCTGTACGCTCGCCATCACGATGGGTACACATACGGCAGCACGCCCACAGTGATTTGGGAACATGCACAGGCCCTCTCAGCAGCAGTACGGCGGTTTTTACACATCACTGTGGTGATAGGCGACACACATGTAGGAATAGGGCGGACATACTTGTCCATGGATGGACATACTTGTCCAGGAATGGACATCAAGGCATCGTCTGTGCATTACTACATGTGTGGGGCACAGGTGTCACAGGCTGTGATGTGGAACATGCCTCCTGAGTGGAGAAGGCACCAGATGTATGATGAGATGTGTACATGTGTACTGTGTGAGGGTGCAATGTGTGCCAGGCATGCCCTTGACTCCTTTGACATGTGTGCATGTGGGACTGCGCACTTGGGGTGAGCGTCACTGGCATGGCACGGACACCAACACACGGAAGTGTCCCATGATGCCCGGTACAGGGGTCATGACACATGACTTGTCACTACCCACAGTGCACAATGTGACTATGTCATATATGTGTCCGGGATTTACATCAGGTTGATGTTGTAGCACCCTCAAAAGCTGCAGCCGTTGCAGCAACCAACATGTGGCTGTGTGTAGATTGTCATTGCACACTGTTCCCAACACCATGCCACATGTGTTATCGGATGTGAGGTGCACATGTATGCATGGGACACGGAGTAGCGTGACAAGGCCATGTCAGCAAACTCACAAGGAATGTGTGGTGAGTCATGACATGTGCACCTTCATGGCAAGGTGTGTGGGCTGGACTAGTGTAATGTCATGTGACCTGTGGCTCCAGTGTTCCGCAACCAGTCTCTGCAATCGGCATCACACTTCTGCTGATGTGTGGGTGTATGTCACTCCTGTCTTGCGTCGGGCAGTGCACTTGCACTGGGACACAGCTATTTCCATGGCGTGGCATGGGGAGGTTCTCAATCACCGTGTGTAGCTGGGTCTTGGAAGGAGTGTCACCTTGCATCCATACGTGTCCTGGGCATGTGGCACATGCCTGACTCCCTATGTGGCATGTGTGTATTGCCAGATTTACATGTGCTCAGTAGACATGAGTTGTTCTCGTAGTGCACTCACTCTTCCTTGTCACTTCCAAATTACTGCAGAGCGCCTCCTGTTGCCCGAAGAATTCCAGACTTGGCTACCATGCAGGAGAATGACAGGATCCGGCTCTACCGCTTCACCCAACCGTTGATTCTGGAGCTGACGGCGAGACTGGCACCACACCTGCAACCGCAGCACAGGTATCCTACGGCACTGACACCCCAGCTGAAGGTAATGGCTGCCCTACATTTTCTGGCCACGGGTACCTTCCAAAATACCATAGCTCATGTTGGTGGCATGTCCCAGAGCATGTTCAGCGGTGTGCTGCATGATTTCTTGGAGGCCATGTTGATTCACCTGGATGACTTCATCAAGTTCCCAACCCCTGAACAGATGACTGAGGTCAAGCGTGGATTCTATGCCCTGGGAGGGATGCCCCATGTCATTGGGTCCATAGATGGGACACATGTAGGTTTGGTACCACCACACGCACGGGAGGTGGCGTACCGCAATCGGAAGCACTACCACTCCATCAATGCCCTTGTGGTGTGTCTGTCCAATATGGTGATTTCACATGTCTGTGCTCGTTTCCCAGGATCAGCACACGATGCCTACATCATGAGGCGTAGCGGGATGCCTGATATGATGATGCAGCTGCGCAACGAACGGGCATGTGTTGTTGGTGGGTACAGTCTGTCTGTCCTGTATTCTGTATAGCCGACCAGCACGACCGCTACACCAGTTCTAACGATGTCCATGTGCTTCCCATGTAGGGGACGCTGGCTATCCCAACATGCCTTGGCTGCTGACACCTCTCCGCAACCCCATCACGCCGGCCCAGCTCCGCTATAACACCGCCCATGGCCGGACAAGGCGAGTGATAGAGAGGACGTTTGGCATGCTGAAGAGCCGATTCCGGTGCCTCCACAAGACCGGCGGTGCACTCCCTTATGCCCCGGCGAAGGTCTGCAAGATCTTCATGGTCTGCTGCATGCTGCACAACATGGCAGTTGAAAGAGCTGTGCCACTCATCCTGAATCAACATGACGAGGACCATCCACCCGTGGAGGACGAAGGGCTTGGCAATGGGGCTAGTGATGTGGAGGATGTGGAGCCGCAAGAGGACATCCGGACTCGGCTCATACGCGACTTCTTTGCTTAGTGGTGAGTACCAGGGTCTGAGTGTGCATGCATTGGTCCCCGTGTGGCATGCATTGTGATGTGTGTCTCCACCTGCATGTATGGCACGTGGGTCAGAGGTGTGTGTGGGTGTGTCACTGGAGTGATGGTGGCAGTGATGGTAGTATTTCCCCAGTCATAATTGTGACCTAGCATGTTGTCATCCATACATGTGTCGAGTAACTGCACATGCAAGTGGCTGTGCTTTTTGTGGCTGACTTCTTGTGTGTCTCTCTTCCCCAGGTACCTGCGCATGCCGTTTGCTGGTTGCATTGTTGTGGCACTGCTATTCCTCATGGACATGACATCGTGGGCTGACTCAGCGTTACAGGCACGGACACGTTTGGAAGTCTCCATGGGGTAAGGGATGCATCTGGGGTGTATTGGGTGTGGCAGTTGTTCACGATGTGTGCACACTGCCCCGGTCGGGGTTTGGTTCCTCTGCAGACATGTGGCATCCCCATGGGACACGACATGCAGCTGGGTACACCTGAATAGATGGGCTGCCTGGTTGTCAGTCATCAGTGATGGGATAGTGGATTGTGATGATGGCATCAATGTGTGTGACACTGCCCTCGGACACATACGGTTAACATTGTCTTGACATGGCGTGGGACTTCCACATCAGCGGATGTATGGTGTATGGCAGGCTCTCCGTGAGCAGCTGTGGGTGTTTAGCTGTTAGCCGACGCTTGTGTGCCAGTTCCATGGCTATCACGCATTTGTGCTGCAGAAGGGGGGTGCCAGTGTTGGAGCCACATGTTACTCCACATGATGTGTTCATGTGTACTTCAAGTTGCCTCTGCAATCCCAAAAACATGACTAATAAAGGTGTCCCTATGCCTCCAAGGTGCCTCTTCTCAGTCAATGCTGGTGTGTTGGCACGGTGCATCCTGCATGTCTGGCATGGTATTCCCTGATTGTGGCTCTGTGTCAATGTGTCGAGTGGCAAGATGCAAGCTGTGTGTGTGTGCTGAGACTGTGTATTGGGCATGATGTCCATGACTGTGTGGGTATTGTGACATGTGCCATCCCCATGCATCCAACGTTGTCCATGACCCCATTCTCTGCATCCACCGGACTCAAGCTTGCAGGACATGGTTCTGCCACCTGTCTACACATACCTGAGTGCCCCCCAGGACACGGGCCAGGATCCCTGACCTCTGCGCATGACTGTTGCTGTACTCAATGTGTCTGTCAGCACGGTTGTTCGGCCACCCCCTCAGCTGGTTCTGCCCATCACGGGTGTGTATGGTGCTCCATGTCTGTCTTGCCTAATGAACTGTGACCCATGTGTCCTGTGCCAGACTCAGGCCCCAGGGTGTGGATGGTTGAAGTGAACAGATGACTCAGGCATGTTTAGACTGTACAAGACACATGTTAGGTAATAATGCTACCAGCAGGCATCTACTCTTAATAGTGTGATTTATTATTGGGGGGGGGGGGACAAAGTGAGGGGCTTTCCGGGATTAGGGAATCCAAAGTTCAGTAGGGGAGTTGGTGTCCTTGCCATTGGAAATCCTCAGAGTCCATGCCACAGTCTTTGTCAACATTGGTCAGCCAGTGACCAGCAGGGCCATGTGGCAGAGAATGTCTCTTGATGCTGTGATGCTGTTGCTCCAGTGGGCCAGGTGCCAGGCCAGGTGTCCTGGGAGATGGTGATGTAGCAGCCACCCTCACGGTCCTTTCCGTGGACGACCCGGCTTCCTGCGGGGAACCTCAGCAGCAGGCCGTGACGACGTCTGGGATGCTCCGTCGGATGTTTCCTCCTCCTCCTCATGATCCCTCCCTGTGGGTGGTGATGTTCTCCGCCTTCTGGCACAGGGAGGGTCAGCCATGGTGTCGGCCATCCGACGGAGTTCAGCGTGAATCCCCTGGGACGCCGTCACTTGCTCAGCCTGTCTGTCCTCCATCCTCCGTTGGTGTAGCTGTAGACAGGCTATTAGCTCCGCATGTTGCTGGGCCTGCTGGACCTTGATCCCCTCGAGGACGGACACAACCTGGGCCATGCCGTGGTGTCCTGCCGGTATGAGTCCAGGATGTTACGGACATGGGAAAATACCGGATCCCCAGCCAACTGGTCAGGCTCGCGCCTCCGCCGTCCTCCACTCCCACCACCCCTGCCCACTTGCGTCTGGCCTGCACTTGTGGGAACATCGGGTCTCCGGGACCCCTGAGGGGTGGCATTGGCGTTGTCGCCTGCCTCCTCCTGGGTGCCCGGGACACCGTGTCCCTCCTGGCGAGCCTGGCTGCATTGTGGTGTTGGGGCAGGGATCCTGGGTGTCTCCTGGGATGTGGCAGGAGTGGGGGTGGTGGTTGGCACGGTTGTACCTGACGCAGGTGCTGCAGGTGGTTGGACACCAGAGGGGCCAGGTCGGTCGGGGTCGTCCGCAGAGTGGTGAGAGTGGTCGCTGCCGGTGGGATCGGTCTCCTGCAGATCCGGGTCCTGTGAGTGTTCCCCCCCAGTGTTGGGGGGTGCAGCACGACGTTGACCTGTGTGTGAGAGAGAAAATGTTAATTTTGATCCATGCAACATCCATGTTTCATCCGTTACAAAGTTGGCACATTTCCTCTTGGAATTAGGATCTGTCTTGCATTCCACTCACAGTGCACTTGTGCATGGGTGTGTCCCTTGGGCACCAATTTGGCCCCTTTAACTATGTGTGGCACAGTCTTACTTGCTGCGTCAAGTGTGACTGCAGTCAGCAGTGGAGTGTGCATGTGTGGCGAGCCATGCATTTGCGCCTTCCTTGTAGCACTGTACATGTGCACATGGAGTGGATCCACACACTTATATGATGCAGGTGGCTGTCCTTGTGCTCGTGTACAGGTTGTGACATGGCCCTGCGTTTTGCCATGATGAAGAGGGGGGGTTCTGGCACTGGCCACCCTTGTCTACATGCACGCAGTCCACCTGCTGACGAGCAGACATTCCCACACACCAAAGGACTGATTTGCTCTCCCTGTGTCTCCCTCCTTCTCTGTCCCCCTCTCCCTCCCTCTCTGTCCCCCTCTCCCTCCCTCTGTGTGTCAGCCTCCTCCCTCTGTCCATCTTCCTGTGTCTCCCTCCCTCTCTGTCGCCCTCTCCCTCCCTCTCTGTCCCCCTCTCCCTCCATCTCTGTCCCCCTCTCCCTCCCTCTCAGTCCCCCTCTCCCTCCCTCTGTGTCCCCCTCTCCCTACCTCTCTGTCCCCCTCTCCCTCCCTCTCTGTCCCCCTCTCCCTCCATCTCTGTCCCCCTCTCCCTCCCTCTGTCCCCCTCTCCCTCCCTCTCTGTCCCCCTCTCCCTCCCTCCGTGTGTCACCCTCTGTCACCTTGGCCCAGCTTCCTGGGCACACACTGTTGGCAGATCTTTGAGTGGCCCTTGGCCTGTTGATGTGAGTTTGTTTCTGATCTCCAGGCACCCATTTTGTCAGCTGTGTGTCTGTGCGCTGCTGCTGTGGTGGTGTGTGCTGCCACTCTTTCACAATGTTGGCTGTTCATTAGCTGCTGTCATGTGCAAAACAGTGCCTTCACCCCCATGTGTTGATGCAAGGCGTCCGCCATTTGCTGGCAAGTCATTCCTGTGTTGGGACACAGTGTTTGTCTGGCTGTGACCTAGGCCATATGGGCAGAGGGCATTGTTGTCTGCTTTGGAGTCGCACTATGTGATTTTTGGTGCCCAGCCTCCCGACATCCGGGTTACCGTGTCATGTGTTGTTGTCTTCTGTGGCCTGTGACTTGACATTGTCCAGCTGGGTGCATGGGGCATGGTGGCAGCAGTGGCATGTGCCTGCTCATGGAGTGTGGTTGAGTCATGCTATGGCTTGTGGTGGTTGCGTGCCTGTTAGTAATTTTGGTTGTGGTTGCAGTTCCCCCCATGTGAGGTGCGTTGTTTGTGTACTCACCCGGGTCTCGGAGTCCTTCTACTCCTTCAACTGCCTCCACCGGCAGTATGGCCATCACCCTCTCCTCCCAGGGATGGTACTGTACGGGTCTGCGGGAGGGCCCTCCTCCGGTGGCGTTGGCCTGGTCGTGTTCCTCCTGCCTCTTGGCTCTGACCCTCCTCCGCAGATCGTACCACCTGTTCTGGCAATCCTGCTTGGTCCTCCTGGTGTCCGCAACGGCATTCACAGCATCGACGATGGTCTGCCACATGGCTGTTTTGGCTGCCTGGCTGGTGCTTCTGACCAATGTTCCAAAGATCTGTGGCTCAACTCTGAGGATTTGATCAACAAGGACCTCCAACTCTCGGTGACTGAACTTTGGATTCTTGGTAGTGGGCATGGTGAGGGGTGTGGGTGGGGATGGTGTGGGTGTGGGGGGTGTGTGGATGTTGGGGGGGGTGTGTGGATGGTTGTGTGTGTGTGTGAATGTGATGAGAGGGTGTTTGTGAGGGTGGTCGTGTGAAGGTGTGCAAGTGTAAGGTGTGGTGTAGCTTGTAGTCTGGTTCTGTGGTGTCTGGCAGCAGTGAGTCTGTTGCAAAGGCTCATGGTTTGTGTGTGTGGGCCCTTTTTATTGGTCCATGGGTGGGTGTGGCAGTGTTTGAATTTTGGGTGGGTGTGTTATAAGGAGTGGTGGTGTATTGGGCCTCTGTTTGTTTTTGACAGTTGCAGGTCAGTGACTGTGTTATTTTAGTGGTTGTTGGCCATGTTTAGTGGCTGTGTGCCTTTCGAATGGTGTATTCTTGTGTTGTTTTGTTTTGTCCTTGTTGTGTACGTGCGTTTTGAGCGTGTGTACGGTGTGTACATGGGCCATTTGGTTGTATGATTATGTCCTTGTGTGTGGCTTTGTACGACTCGTACATGCGGTTGTGATGTTGGGGCATGGGGTGCGCTCCGTACTTAGGAGGTTGTGTTGGGGGTGCGCCAGGAACGTACTGGGGTGTAGGTACATGGTGGTACGACACGTACTGGGGTGGGGGTACGACTGGAACGTACTGGGGTGTACATAGACGGTGGTACGACACGTACAGGGGTGGGGGGGTGTACATTGACGTTGGTACGACACGTACTGGGGTGGGGGGGTGTACATTGGCGGTGGTACGACACGTACTGGGGTGGGGGTACGACTGGAACGTACTGGGGTGTGGGTAGACGGGGCTATGACACGTACTGGGGTGGGGGTGGGGCTCGAACGTACTGGGGTGTAGGTTCACGGTGGTACGACACGTACTGGGGTGGGGGTACGACTGGAACGTACTGGGGTGTACATAGACGGTGGTACGACACGTACAGGGGTGGGGGGGTGTACATTGACGTTGGTACGACACGTACTGGGGTGTAGGTACACGGGGGTATGACACGTACTGGGGTGGGGGTGGGGCTCGAACGTACTGGGGTGTAGGTTCACGGTGGTACGACACGTACTGGGGTGGGGGTACGACTGGAACGTACTGGGGTGTACATAGACGGTGGTACGACACGTACAGGGGTGGGGGGGTGTACATTGACGGTGGTACGACACGTACTGGGGTGGGGGTACGACTGGAACGTACTGGGGTGTTGGTACACGGGGGGTATGACACGTACTGGGGTGGGGGTGTGGCTCGAACGTACTGGGGTGTAGGTACACGGTGGTACGACACGTACTGGGGTGGGGGTACGACTGGAACGTACTGGGGTGTACATAGACGGTGGTACGACACGTACAGGGGTGGGGGGTTGTACATTGACGTTGGTACGACACGTACTGGGGTGTAGGTACACGGGGGTATGACACGTACTGGGGTGGGGGTGGGGCTCGAACGTACTGGGGTGTAGGTTCACGGTGGTACGACACGTACTGGGGTGGGGGTACGACTGGAACGTACTGGGGTGTACATAGACGGTGGTACGACACGTACAGGGGTGGGGGGTTGTACATTGACGTTGGTACGACACGTACTGGGGTGTGGGTAGACGGGGCTATGACACGTACTGGGGTGGGGGTGGGGCTCGAACGTACTGGGGTGTAGGTACACGGTGGTACGACACGTACTGGGGTGGGGGTACGACTGGAACGTACTGGGGTGTTGGTACATGGTGGTACGACACGTACTGGGGTGGGGGTACGACTGGAACGTACTGGGGTGTACATAGACGGTGGTACGACACGTACAGGGGTGGGGGGGTGTACATTGACGGTGGTACGACACGTACTGGGGTGGGGGTACGACTGGAACGTACTGGGGTGTTGGTACATGGTGGTACGACACGTACTGGGGTGGGGGTACGACTGGAACGTACTGGGGTGTACATAGACGGTGGTACGACACGTACAGGGGTGGGGGGGTGTACATTGACGTTGGTACGACACGTACTGGGGTGTGGGTAGACGGGGCTATGACACGTACTGGGGTGGGGGTGGGGCTCGAACGTACTGGGGTGTAGGTACACGGTGGTACGACACGTACTGGGGTGGGGGTACGACTGGAACGTACTGGGGTGTTGGTACATGGTGGTACGACACGTACTGGGGTGGGGGTACGACTGGAACGTACTGGGGTGTACATAGACGGTGGTACGACACGTACAGGGGTGGGGGGGTGTACATTGACGGTGGTACGACACGTACTGGGGTGGGGGTACGACTGGAACGTACTGGGGTGTGGGTAGACGGGGCTATGACACGTACTGGGGTGGGGGTGGGGCTCGAACGTACTGGGGTGTAGGTACACGGTGGTACGACACGTACTGGGGTGGGGGTACGACTGGAACGTACTGGGGTGTTGGTACATGGTGGTACGACACGTACTGGGGTGGGGGTACGACTGGAACGTACTGGGGTGTACATAGACGGTGGTACGACACGTACAGGGGTGGGGGGGTGTACATTGACGTTGGTACGACACGTACTGGGGTGTAGGTACACGGGGGTATGACACGTACTGGGGTGGGGGTGGGGCTCGAACGTACTGGGGTGTAGGTTCACGGTGGTACGACACGTACTGGGGTGGGGGTACGACTGGAACGTACTGGGGTGTACATAGACGGTGGTACGACACGTACAGGGGTGGGGGGGTGTACATTGATGGTGGTACGACACGTACTGGGGTGGGGGTACGACTGGAACGTACTGGGGTGTGGGTAGACGGGGCTATGACACGTACTGGGGTGGGGGTGGGGCTCGAACGTACTGGGGTGTAGGTACACGGTGGTACGACACGTACTGGGGTGGGGGTACGACTGGAACGTACTGGGGTGTTGGTACATGGTGGTACGACACGTACTGGGGTGGGGGTACGACTGGAACGTACTGGGGTGTACATAGACGGTGGTACGACACGTACAGGGGTGGGGGGGTGTACATTGACGGTGGTACGACACGTACTGGGGTGGGGGTACGACTGGAACGTACTGGGGTGTTGGTACATGGTGGTACGACACGTACTGGGGTGGGGGTACGACTGGAACGTACTGGGGTGTACATAGACGGTGGTACGACACGTACAGGGGTGGGGGGGTGTACATTGACGGTGGTACGACACGTACTGGGGTGGGGGTACGACTGGAACGTACTGGGGTGTGGGTAGACGGGGCTATGACACGTACTGGGGTGGGGGTGGGGCTCGAACGTACTGGGGTGTAGGTACACGGTGGTACGACACGTACTGGGGTGGGGGTACGACTGGAACGTACTGGGGTGTTGTACATGGTGGTACGACACGTACTGGGGTGGGGGTACGACTGGAACGTACTGGGGTGTACATAGACGGTGGTACGACACGTACAGGGGTGGGGGGTGTACATTGACGTTGGTACGACACGTACTGGGGTGTAGGTACACGGGGGTATGACACGTACTGGGGTGGGGCTCGAACGTACTGGGGTGTAGGTTCACGGTGGTACGACACGTACTGGGGTAGGGGTACGACTGGAACGTACTGGGGTGTACATAGACGGTGGTACGACACGTACAGGGGTGGGGGGGTGTACATTGACGGTGGTACGACACGTACTGGGGTGGGGGTACGACTGGAACGTACTGGGGTGTTGGTACACGGGGGTATGACACGTACTGGGGTGGGGGTGTGGCTCGAACGTACTGGGGTGTAGGTACACGGTGGTACGACACGTACTGGGGTGGGGGTACGACTGGAACGTACTGGGGTGTACATAGACGGTGGTACGACACGTACAGGGGTGGGGGGGTGTACATTGGCGGTGGTACGACACGTACTGGGGTGGGGGTACGACTGGAACGTACTGGGGTGTACATAGACGGGTGGGGGTATACATATACGGGGGGTACGTGTCAGACGTACGGGGGCTGGGGGGAGTGTTGGGCGCGTATGCGGGCACATGTCTCTATGGTTGCTGTAGGAGTTCGGTGCGGACGGTGTTTTTTCCATACGGTTGTAACCTCGGACGCACGGGATGGATCGTGATTCCTCGGTCGGACTTGGCTTTTCACGTTTGTACGGTAAATCGTCCGAGGACGTGTCGGACACATTTTCCGACCCGAGGACGTGTGGGGAATGATTCCCAGTGCGGTTCGTATGGACTTTTTACCATGCGAATCGTGATTGCCAGTTCGTACGGCACTTGTGCGATTCGTACGGTAAAAAGACCCGATACGAGTCGCACGGGGGAATTTTTTACCGGATCGTGATCGGCACCATAATGTGAAGCAACAGTATTCCACAGTGGGCCTATTTGCCAGTTAGAAAGAGGTATTTATTTTCTTTTGGTTTGAGAATATCCATGACCTGCCTGCCCAAGATTTTGGATCCATTTTAAGCAGAGGTTGCCTTTGTTGCATGAAATCAAAAGCGCAATATGGCCTCATTCTGCAGTCAAGAGTCCAGGACCAGCTTTGCGAACATTGGAACAGTATATGATATTTTCAATATTAATCTACATTGTCTTTGATAAAGGGATTACCAGGCAAAAAGGACTTTTCATGGAATTAGGGGACACCTGGTTTTGTTACACGAGACTCCAAAGAAATCAATATTAATAATTCTCAAAAGATTCAGAAATTAGCAGAAAGTCTCTGACTAAAATCTAGCAAGTTGATCTGTGATCCAATTCACTTTATATAAACACTACCTCACACTGCATCTGATAGCAATAAGCTGCCTAAGAAGATGGAAGCCTAATACCAAATGCAGATTGCCTGTAAACCATTCTTCAGTCTAAAACTGTTCAATAAAACTGAGTTGCCAAATAAATCGGGGAGATTCAGAAAAGCATTTCTGTGAAGGAGTTCTACAGGAGTACTCTTCTATATACTTTTACACGCCTTTATGAATCGACCCCGTAACATCCAATTCCCTGTTAGTAAAAATGCAAAGAGAGCGCACTCCTTTTTCTCTGTACTAATTGAATATATATCTGTCCTCTATATTACTCTTTTATTCCAATTTTAGACGTTTGGGGTTGATTCAGAAAGACATGTACAAATACATAAAAGGGTGCTACAGAAGTACCCATAGAGCAGACGTAAAGCATCCAAGTGCTCAATGTACTTATTGCAGTAATAAAAAAGCCAACGCACTATGTTACCTTCATCTAGGTCAAAAAGGGGTTTACTTCATAACACAGTAATTTCACAGACGCCATTCCACGTAAGACACTGACAAGTTGTCTAAAATAGTAAGATGGGAAATTGTATTTGCTATTAATATGGAATGCATTAAAAAGAGTAAATATTACAAAATGTATAACCTGCAACTTCCAAAACGATCTACTACAACAGGGTATAAAATGCCATGTCAGTTCAGTTCATACGTCTTTATTTCGATATTATTTCATCATAAAAGACATGCAAGAAACATTCCACTCATGACTAAAAACTCCAGATGTCAAAATTACACATAATATTAAAAAATCAGAAGAATAGAATAGAATACATACAAGAGTTAATTAGCACAAATCATCACTAATAAGCGGAGTTAAACATATTATACACAATAAACTCGGATTAAAAAGAAATTAAATTGTCGGTTAAAGACGTGTTAGAAATATGTTCTTATTATAAGGGGCTATTTAGCCGCTATTACAATGTTGACTGGCTCTAATAATCCATGTCCAACCCAGAAATTTTGCAACGGCTGTGACCACTGGAATCGATGTATTAGTCCTTAAGAGCCATAATGCCTCCTGGCACACCCGAGTTTTCATGTTTTTACAGATGGGTTTAAGCCATTTTCCTCGGGGGGCTGAATAGGATGGACAAACAAAAAAAACATGGCCTATGGACTCTTTTTTGTCCCTACACCAAGGGCAGAACTCATTCGTCTGGCCACGCCATGCAACTGTAAAGGATCTCACTGGAAGTGACCCCACCCTAAACTGATGGTATAGTTTTCTGTCACAGCTCTTTGTAATTACATCCCAATACTCCTCTAAAGAGGGAGTGAGCTTGTGTTCCAGGAATCTACCAGAAAGAGAAGTGGGATCTGACTGGACTATATGTTGATAACGTATAGTCGCCCAGTACTGTTCTTTAAAATCCTTTTTTGAAGGAAAAATACTATTGCCAGGATCCGACCATAACTGGTCATGGCCCATGTTTACCAGTATCGATCTCACATTTCTAAACCAAGGGATGTTAGCAGATCCCAAAATGGATCTAACATCTAATATCTCCTTTGCAAAAGTAGCAAGTTCAGGTGTTGACCAGATCCTTCTCCACATAGCAACGGATCTAAACCGTGCCACTTCGTCAATGGGGTAACAACCCAGGTCTAGTAACAGGGGTTTCAAGGGACTAGATTGGGGCAGGCCAATTAGGTTACGTAGAAATTTATTTTGGACTTTAACCAAGGAGGACAAGTCTGAAGAGCCCCATAGATCTGCACCACACAGGATTGCTGAACTTATTTTGGCATTATAAATTCTTAATGCAGGGCCAATCCTTTTGGTTGTAGAGGCTCTTTGCTCCTTGATTAAAGTACCAGATAGTTGGGCAAATTTCAGTGACAGGACATCAACCTGTGGTTTCCATCTTAACTTGTTTTCAAGTACAATCCCTAGATATGTCATAACTTCCACCTGCTCTGTGTCTTATTTCTAGTAAACACCATACATTTTGTCTTGCTGACATTGACTTGGAGGTCGTTGTCTTTACAAAACTCCTCAAACTTATTTATGGCGAGTTGGAGCCCCTTTTGAGTCTTGGATAGGATGAGGGTATCATCCGCAAAGATGAGAAGTGGGAAATTAGTACCACCTAAAATAGGGGCATCAGTAGGAGTGTTTACAAAATACTGCACGACCCTGTTAATGAATAACAAAAACAGTGTCGGTGCAAGGACACATCCCTGGCGGACGCCACGGGTGACTGGAAACCTCTCTGTTATCTGTCCTTGCCTGCCCCATCTCACCTGGGCAAAGTTAGCCTCGTGTAATCTTATTATTATATCCAGGAGTGCTGGCGGCATTCCCATGTTTCTTAGGGCAGCCCATAGCTTTTCTCTTGGTACGAGGTCGAATGCAGACTTTAAGTCTACAAACGCTGCGTAAATAGTTCCACCGCCCAAAGTCACCACCTTCCAATATATGAGAAGGAATCTAAACACCTGATCAATTGTACTGACACTGGGTCTAAATCCTGCCTGCATAGGGGATAATATATTCTCAATCTCCATCCATTCAAGGATTTTAACCAACACCATCCTAGCTACAACTTTCTAAATTGAATCTATTAGACTAATAGGTCGATAATTTTCCGGAGCCGAACGTTCCCCCTTCTTAAATATAGGTAAGATTTCCGCCCCACGCCATGAATCCGGGATTTGGGCACCACTTGCAATGGCATTAGCTATAAAAGTGATATAAGGGACCCAATTCGTTAAATAAATTTGAATAAGTCGGCCGGGATACAATCTATGCCAGGGGCTTTACCTGCTTTAGTCAAGCCCAGTGCAAACTCTGCATCTGTATTCTCAAAAACTATTGATGAACAGATCAGTGATTCACTTAAAGAAAGAGCAGGTAAGCCACACACAGTTTCTGGTTCACTACCCCTAAACTGGTGCTCAAAATGTTCTACCCACACTTCTGGCGAGACAAAATTCGTCGGGATCTGGCAGTCCTGATTACTACCCCATTTGAGTAACTACCAAAACTTGGTCTGGTCCTTTGACTTACTGGCTTCATACAAGTCCAGCCAATGCAGATCATCTCATTCTCTCCTTGACTCTCTTTGTACCTTTTTATACGCAAGCCTTGCCATCCTAATTTCTGTTACATCTCTAGATTTTAAGGCTTTAATCAGATGGGTATGCGCCTGTCTACAGGAATTATTATACCATGTTTTTCCTGTTTTTGGGACCTTTAAGTTCATAGGTTTAAAACGTGTAGTAAAAAAAGATTTTAAAACGCCAAAGAGCTTGTCATGCTGACCAATTATGTACGATGATTGGTCCAACGGATCAACCAGAGCTTGCAGAGCAGATAAGGTGGAAGAAACCTCTAATGAAATTCTATCTAATGTTATAGGATCCTCCACTATCCTGCTCCACCTGAGCCTTCTACTGTCGTTTGTTAGAATTGCCTCTGCAGTTGCACACTCAGTCGGACTTAATCTCCTTAGGCAGTCCTTTAGATTTAGACCAAGCACTAACGGGTTATGGTCGCTCTCAGGTCGAGCCTTTATTAACATATCCTCCAATAGCACCCAGTGCTCGACCCCGATTAAAATATAATCAATTCGACTAGTACTGGTGCCGTTGTCAAATGTGGCCCGGCCAACTTTATCGGAATGTGATCGGCCATTGACCGCTCTCAACCCCCACTCAAGACACAAACCCATCCATTGTAGTGCTGCCTCTGTCCCACGCCTAATCGGTTTTAGTTCGAGGGGAGGGATATTCCATTGCACATCTTCTTCAGCAAATATATCCACTCCCTTACATTGGTGCGGTTCGAAAGTACAATTAAATTCCCCCACCACTACCATAAACTTATCCCTACCGATATTATTAAGGAGGAGATCTAATTCTCTAATGACCAACGGACTACGTCCCCCAGGGAGTCCGCGAGCATATATGTTAACAATGAAAATCTCCTGGAGGTTGGGACTCGTCGGCTTAAACCCAAGAATATCAGGATTATCCACTAGCACTTCATAGGTCCTACAACTGAGTGACTGCCTACCCAAATAGTTAATCCCCCAGAAGCTCTGCCCATTCTACCCCTCTGGGCGAGTTTATAAAAATTAATATACCCATGTCTATAAATAGGATCAAGGGCCCAGGTTTCCTGAAATATTAGAATGTCATGGTTGTCCACAAAGTCAGCCCACTCTCCTAGGCCTACCTTGCTTTTCAACCCCGCGATATTCCAGGAAACTATTTTAAGCGGGGTATTCATACTAAGGGATTGAGAATGTTCGATTGCCTGGAGACTATTACTCAGTAGCCCTCCACTCTCCAACAAGTCCCTGTATGTATGCTCGCAGCCCTGTAGCCAGTTGAACCCTCACCTTTCCTAAACACAGCGTTTCAGCGCTAATCCTGGTGCAAGCAAAGTCAGTAACCTCAAACAACGAAGCGGGACCCGCGGAGCGGGTCCGACGAGCAGTGGGCAAATTCACGGGCAGAGGCACAATCAGATCTCCAGTGCTGCTACACCTCCTCACGATCACCGACAACTTAAATGAATGTCCCTCGGTCTCACAGGAAGCAGCAGTTTTTACTCCTTCGTGGTCAGGGGCGGGGCAGGCATGCAGGGAGAGCGGTACAGGTGATGTTAATTGGTCATGCAGGGACTCCTGGGAGATGAAGTCCCTGTATGTACGCTCGCAGCCCTGTAGCCAGTTGAACCCTCACCTTTCCTAAACACAGCGTTTCAGCGCTAATCCTGATGCAAGCAAAGTCAGTAACCTCAAACAACAAAGCGGGACCCGCGGAGCGGGTCTGGCGAGCAGTGGGCAAATTCACGGGCAGAGGCACAATCAGATCTCCAGTGCTGCTACACCTCCTCACGATCACCGACAACTTAAATGAATGTCCCTCGGTCTCACAGGAAGCGGCAGTTCTTACTCCTTCGTGGTCAGGGGGCGGGGCAGGCATGCAGGGAGAGCGGACCAGGTGATGTTAATTGGTCATGCAGGGACTCCTGGGAGATGAAGTCCCTGTATGTACGCTCGCAGCCCTGTAGCCAGTTGAACCCTCACCTTTCCTAAACACAGCGTTTCAGCGCTAATCCTGGTGCAAGCAAAGTCAGTAACCTCAAACAACGAAGCGGGACCCGCGGAGCGGGTCCGGCGAGCAGTGGGCAAATTCACGGGCAGAGGCACAATCAGATCTCCAGTGCTGCTACACCTCCTCACGATCACCGACAACTTAAATGAAAGTTACAACCGTCTTCATGTGGAGTACATTTGTTTGGTAGATTTTCAAGGTCAACCATCAAAGGGGAATGAATGGGCAGGTTCTCTCCAACACCCAATCCCTCTTCCCATTCCCTCATCAGTTCTAACCTAAATATACATTGCCTTAGCCACAGACCATTCTCCCACCTCTCTTTTGCATTTACATCTTATTCTTCAATTGCAAATTTGTTTCTTATCCAGCTCTCTCGGTTACATTTCTGCACACTATGAATGTGTTTAACCACATTGCTGTAATTCTATGGGATTACACTTGTGCATCACTAATTCACAGCAGGGAAGTTTAGCAATAAAGGTGTAATAAAGGTGTATGCTCCAACCGTAATAGAAATTGAGCACCTCTGGTTGAAACCTGCTCACTAGTGTTAAATTCCTATAAATGTGTCCCTGTGTTTGCCTCTGTTGATTCTGAGTGGACCCCGCATGGTATAGGACCTGGTTGTTTAAGGGTGCCTCAGATGTTAGGTCTCTGTCCATTGTGTGTGTACTCCATACTCCTGGCTGTACTCCACTGTCCTGGTGCTATACACCCTATCATCGGCCTGAACTTGACGATTCCTAAATGGTTGGTATGCGTAGTTGCGCCTGTTCTCACATTCTCCAAAGCAGCTCATGCTTATGCACAGCAAAATGAGAGGCACTGTGTATGAACCACGTCAATGAAACTCACACATCTCCAAACCAGACTACATTCAACATTTTACCAGACATGAACCCTGAAACATCAAAAGCAACATCGATGACCACGGAATAACCACTACTATGGATGTTGAGTAGGTGACTTTACTCACGCCTCCCCAACTACTCATAACTATACATGATAATTAAGTGGAATACATTTCTTGCTTCTTGCTAGATTTCAGTTTTGAGCTTTGCCTCCTAATGAAATTTGCTGAAATGCAGCTTCTACTCAGTAGTTGTTTTCTTTTTTTTCCATTTCACTTTGAGGCTTCGTGGGAAGCCTTGCTCTTGTATCCCCAAAAGGTCAGAGGCTTTACAGCTCAGTAAAACTGTTTTTTTACACAATCTATAGGTTACTTCTAATCCCTGCAATTGATTTATTTAATCCAGGTAGATGCCATTTAATACACATTTTTCTCAGCATTTACTTACAGCACGAACAGATGGTCAACAAAACCAATTAACCTTTCCCACTCTCCCTTTCAGATTTTTCACGTCTCCATAGTCCACGGGTAAATGAACGCCAGCTACCGGGAGACTCGGTGCCAGGCTGTGATGAATGGAAAAGCCCGCTGGCACGGTGCTCAATGCACCTCCTGCGCCGTGGGTTTGGGCACCTGATACCGTGTTTTCGTTTTGTCTGAGTAGAATATAAGGAAAAAAAACCAAAATATATGCAGACGCATTTAAAGAGATATCCTTCGTGTTTCATGTGAAGTAGAAGGAACTGCAATACGTTGATTATTTCACATGGCATGTCTAGGCAACCTCAAACCTTTTAGGTCGAGTTAAGAAAGGGTTCGCTCTCACTACTGAGAATAGGATGTACAGGAAAAGGAACTCTATGGAAATACCTATAGAAATGCATAAGCAGATGGCTGCTAATATAGCTAATATGGGAATCACCCTTCTCTTGCAAACGCCACATGAGTCATAATTAGATTTAATATTGCACAATTAGAATTTTTATTTGCGGCATTCCTTTGTGCTGCTGTTAGCACCTTGACCATTTGTTGCCATGGTGCTGTGTTCAGGGCCCTGGTGCTTGCATACTCGGAGCATATATTCATGGTGCACCTATTGGTGGCGATGGATACACCACACTGTAGTATATCAGAGGGATAAAAATCCCCTGCATTTGACTGCTTTGTATCCTAGTGGCACTAACCAACCATGCACGGCTGCAAACTAGGGGTCTCATTTATGGGATTTTGGTGTAGGGCAGTGCAGCAAGGCATCATGCTGCTCTGCCCTACCCGAAACGGCAGAAATTCACCATACCTATGCAATACGGTACCTTCCTGTCCTTTCTCACTGCACTGGTGCCGTTTCAGCATCCTAGTGTGAACATAGGCACCCTTGCACCATCGTTCAAGGGTGCCTGTGTTGAATGAAGGATTATTTTTGTGCAGGAAGGAGCACCTTCCTGCACAAAAACAATCCTAAGACGCATTTTCCTCTTAGAAAGGGGAAAAAACAAGGAGAAATAAACATATTTCTCCTAGTTACGCCTCACCTCGGGAGGCGTAAGGATTTATCTCTTTCCCTGGTTTACATAACTTTGCAAATCTAGGGCAAAATCAAATTCCAAGGATGTTGTGTGGAAAAACCAACAGCAATGCCCATGGAATGCCTCTTAGGTGCAGAGTAAGGTGACGCAGCAATCTGCGCTGCGTTGCCCTACTCATGATTTATGAGGCCACTCAAAGCCACCGTGGTGGCTTTGCCTGGCTTCATATATCGGATTGAGAGCCCTCACATCATGCATGTACCACTTTACATGGTGCAAACGTGATGCAGGGTGCTCAGAAATAAGTCTCCTAACCTACTCCACTTTACCTGAGAGACACTAATTCACAGCAATACACTGCGTTCTAGGAACACGTGTTCATAACACTGCATTACATTCTCAGTACAGTGAGTCACAATACGGCAATGCATCATAGTACACACACTCACCATGCTGCAAACTGGGGAGACCCTAACAGGCCACGAAGATCTTTATGAATGCACACACACCACACTGCACCAAAGTTTAGGCTCACAATCTCACTACACAGTCTTGTACACTGTTTAAAAAACATTTTTTTAATTGCATGTAAAGCAAACATTAAGAAAAGTGACAGTCAGCATCACACAATGTAGCACGAAGAAACATATCGACAAATTTGGATCCCCCTCAGCCTCCAAAGCCCCCCCGATCCTCTCACCTCAGCAAATCACAAGGCGGCATTTGTGTCTGGGCACTACAGAGCTTCAAGATTAAAACCATTGGTTTCAATAGGAGCACAAATCCCATCTTGGTAATTGTTCCACTTCCCCCATATGAAGGCCCGTTTTTGGCAACATCCCCAGCTTTCATCCACCACTCTCTCCGCAATCATGCACCAGTCCATGTCCCGTTTCCACTCGCTCAGCTGTGGAGCGAGTTCCCCATTCCCTTTACATGCAATATTGCGTTTGCCCACCATCAGCCCTAGTGTCATACAGATCTGATCCATAAAATCAAGATCAGTCACCTCCCAAACATTCAGGGGACACCATTTCACATAGGCCTCCATGGGTCCGCCCACACATGATTGCGGCAGGAAACAACCGACCCCCAATAGTGCTTCAGTACTGGGCAGCTCCATAACATATGGAAGAACGTGCCCTCTACGCTGCAGCTTCTGTGACACAATGCAGTGGTAGCCCAGCCCATCTTTGCCATGGTTGTACAAGCGTAATAGCAGGATTTTCAGCTAGACAAGTTGAAATCTAGATCTTATGGCAACCTCATGGGGGGATGCCAAGGCCTCCGGGTACTCGTAATCCTCCTGGTTCCCCTGATCTCGCTCCCAATGCTCCTGCAACAGAATCATGGTGTCAGGTGAATTATTAATCAGTTTAGGGTAGGGGTAGTTCGTTTTTTTAGGCGTGCTCATCCAGTTGGGTATCCTTGAGTGGGGAAGATTCTGGTGGGTCCTCACCCTTCGGCAGCACCTTTTGCAGTGTGTGCCGGGTTTGCAAACAATGGTATGTTTCAGCGGGGGCAGTTGATATTCGTTTTGTAATTCTATGGACGGGATCACTCCTCTCTTTGTCCATGGATCTCCCACCCTAGAGAGGCCAATCAGGTTCCATTTATCAAAGCCCTGTTGTTTACCAAGTAACCCCAATTATGAAGTATCCCATAGGGGGTGTGACCTGCGTGATTTTACCGCACCAGACTAGTGCAAGCAGTGCGGTGTGCCAGAGGGTGAGCGTAACCACCGTCAGAGTAGGACAGTCAGGGGCTCACTCCTCCATTGAGGGTCCTGAGGTGGCCTTCAGGCTGCATGACCATCCTATCCAGCCTGTATGCCAGTTCCTCTGGTTAATGATGACGAGTTGTGTTACACCACCCAGTGATATTTCTGTCTGTCAGGCAAAGCAATCCTCCGTCGTACCAGATCCTGTTTAACCTCTTAGTGATTAGACGTGCAGGGCCCCCATTCCAAAGTAGTGTATGAGTCTCACTCTCAATTGCCTGGAAATAAGATGTTGGGACTGAATAGGGCATATTCTGAAGCGCATACAGGAACCATCATCATAAACAGGGTGGCCCTCCCAAGAAGTGAGCGAGGAAGGCCGCTCCAATGCTGGGTGTCCCTTTGCAGACATGCCAGTGGTGGCTCCATGTTCCGAGCGTAAAAGACACCTGGGTCTCTGGTGACATAGATCCCTAAGAACCGGAATCTGTCCATGGCATAATTGACCGCACAGTCACTGGGTAGACTCGGTACCCATCCGTGAAGAAGATGAGTTGGGATTTATTCCAATTAATGGCCTACGCAAATATCGACCAAACAAAGTAGACATATTAATGAGTCTGTTAAGTGTAAATTCTGGATCTGCCATGCAAAGAAGTATGTCATCTGCATAGAGGGAGATTCTATCCTCCCAATTTTCTATCCACCTCAGTCCTCCAACCAGGGGATCACTTCTGATCCAGGTAGTCAGTGGCTCCAGGACCAGGGCTTAGAAGAAAGGGGAAAGTGGGCAGCCCTGTTGCACAGCAAGCCGAAGCTGAAACACAGCAGATGCCCTCCCTTTAACCGTAACCTGGGCGAGCTGTACGGCTTAGAGGAGTCTTATCCAGGCCATAAACCCTGGGCCGCAGCCCATTCTGTCTAGAACCTTAAACATATAGGACCATTCAATGGTGTCAAAAGCAATTTATGCATCAAGCGAGATCACAAGGGCATCTTCCAGAATCTTGTCTGCATGGCCAAGGACCCCATGCAGTCGCCTCAAGTAAAGAGAGGTATTCCACCCCGGCATCAAACTGAATTGGTCCAGGTGGATCAATGACTGGACAACCGGAACCAACCAGGAGGTCAGTAATTTTGCCAGGATTTTAATAGGTCGGTATGAGGCACAATGATTTTGCGACTTGACCTATTTAGTTATGACCACTGTGGTGGCCAAACTTTGGGCTTGGGGCAGGACTCCCATCTCATAGCTTTTTTGAAACATTTTCAGGAGGTAGGAAACAACTCTAGAAGTGGTAAGCTTAAAGAATTCAATAGGTAAGCCATTTGGGCCGACCGTCTTACCAGGGTTCAAGTCAATGATGGCTTGCGTTATCTCATCTTCATTGAAGACCTGCTCCAGGAGTGCCCTGTTCTCTCGAGAAAGTCTTGGGAGTGGAATGTCCGCTAGTAATTCACTTGACTCCTCTGCTGTGGCAGCAACAGTCAGGGAATGTAGATCTAAGAGTATGACACAAAGTCATTCACCATACCCTGTCTGTCTCTCACTCGCTCAACTGCATCATTTAAGATTTCTAACAAACATTTGTTCGCCAGGTCTCTCCTGTCAAGCCAGGCCGGGAGCTTTCCGACCCTTTCCCCCACCTCAAAGAGGCTGTGCTGAGTGACAAGCTGGTGGGCTTTTGCGGGATCTTCGGAAGTGTCTAGATATTCCTTCCATTTAAGGGCCAAATTGTGTTACACATCACCCTGTACTGAGCCTGGGAGTTGGGATTCCATCTCCTATATCTCTCAAGTATCTCTAAACGGGCCCTCGTATTCCTTTTATGTCCCCCTATCAATTAGAGGTCCTGACTATGTATGGTTGTTGTATATGCCTCCCACATAGTTTGCACGGAGTCGACCGAGACAATATTTTCATCAAAGTACTGCTCAGTGGATTTCTGGAGGCCTTAGTGGATATGAGGCACATTCAAGTACTATGGTTTAAGGATCACCCTACAGTGCCCCTCTTGGCCTGGTAGTTTGTAGTCTGCCCAGATCGGGGAATGATCAGATATCCCTCTGGCCAAATAGCAAACCTCTCTGAAATGCGAGATCTGATGGGACAAGGTAAGTATATAGTCAATATACAAGAGACTACCAGGGGCCCTGAGTGGAATGTGAAGTGTTGTATCTACCAGACCCAGGGCCATCAAGAATTCAGCTACCAAGAATCAGGGGGACCTCATCTGTCTGGATAGCCAGCAGTCCCGGGTATCACTAAGGGCCATGTTGAAGTCGCAATCCAGCACCAACCCTCTCTCTGTGAGGCCGAGGAGAAGCGCGGTAAGATCAGCGAATGCCACCTCATGCAATCTTGGGTGCACATATATTGAAATAAGATTGAGCGCTTTGCCCTTCCATAGATCCAAAAGCACCTCATACATCACAGGTGTGTCAGTCCAGGTGTTCTGTATGGTAAATGGAAGCGACTTACGCAGGAGGACTCCCACCCTTCTAGAGCATATGGTATAGCCTGCAGGTGCTGACATTTTGTATTCCTCCCAATCCAATGTATGATAAGTGTTGACCTATAGGTGCATCTCCTGCAGGAGAACCACATCTGGAGAATGTCTCTTGAGATATTGCAGTATCACCCCTCTTTAAATCTTGTACCCCATCTCATTGACGTTCTAGGAGAGCACTTTGAAACTTAAGGCCCTCAATTCAATGTCCATGGGTCTACAATAATCAAGTACAAAGGGGGGGACCGTAGGCCGACAACTACCTTCTGGGGTGTGTTCCTTTCCTGTGGGCAATGTAGCGGAAATCAAGGGTGCCGTAGTGTTTCAAAGTGTAAATGAGCATGGGTGATGTGAAATCACAATGAGCCAAGGATTAGACTGGGGGTCTGGACTGGGGCACTGGCTGACCATGCCCCTATAATGTCGAAGTGTAGCTTTAAAAGACTGTCAAAGGGAAAACAGAATTCATACTTCAACCCAAACCTCCCTCCCTGCCTCTCTGCATGATGGACTCAAAACCATCCGCCCCATGTACTCTGTTGCCCCAAAACATCATACAACTTTAGGAGGCTGTGGTTGTCACCAAGTGGCCACTCACTCACCCCTCCACCTTGTAAGAATATAAAAGATGTTACTAAAAGCATATGTCATTAAACAAAATCCATTCACCGCTCCTCAGGTGAACAGATAGATGTAGGACAGGAGGTGAATGTCTGCTTTACTGCAGCTGGGGTATTGTAGGACACCAGTAGCAGTTCCGTAGGTAGCCCTTGCCTCCGGCACCCCAGTCCCCCGGCATTTCTGAGGCAATGGCGTATTAAAAGTCTCATTAACAAATGCAGCATGTCTGTCTCGTTGGTCAGTCGATCCATGCGATATGTCTGATGTATTGGATTCACGTCACCATCTTCCAGATCCAGAGTAGGTTCCAGGTTTCCCAGCGAATCTCCAACCCTCCAGTCACTCCCATGCCTCATCAGGAGAGGCAGAGTACCAGGTTTTGCCCTCCGTAGCCACCCACAGCCTCACGGGAAAGATCTTTGAGTATTTACTTTCACTTTCTCTAAAGGCCCTCTTAACTACCAGAAATCTGTGGCGTAGCCACTGTACTCACTATGTGAAGTCTGACAAGAAGGTGATTGTGGCATTTTTATAGCAGATCGGCAATATAGTATGAGCATTCTGTAGGATGATGTCACAATAGTTGAAAATGCGAGCTATGATGGGGCGAAGAGGTGGACCAGGCTTTTGTGCAGACCCTGGGACCCAGTAGCGCCCTTTAAACAAAAAGGTAGTTGGAGAGACCATGAGACTGCAGTTGTTTGAGTATGAGGAATTCTATGAGGAGGTCCACAAGCGACCCCTCAGAACTCTCAGGGACCTCTATTATATGAACTTTATTACGCTGTGACCGTCCTTTGCAGTCTTCCAGTCTGTCCTCCAGGACAGTGGTAGTAGCCTTCAGGTCTTTAACTTGGTACTATTGACAAGGATTGTGGGAATGCTTCATGACCTGCACATTTGTTTACCACAATGGCCAATTTATCTTCACTTAATTCTTGAAACCACAGTATTTTAAGGTGCTCTCGTTATGTCACAATACCCACCCACAAGGGTATTACTCCTCTAGGGCTGAAAACAGCTTAGACCAATATCCAACCAAAAGACACCAAAGCACACCAAGTATTCGTAACTATCATCCAATTTTCAATGATCTGTGGTTCAGCTAGTTAGCATAAATGTCCTTTAGAAAAATTCCATCACAATTGTTAAATCAGGTCCCATTGGTTGTTTTATTCCATTTCATTAACAAAGCAGTAAGCAGCAGCCAACGTACATTTCGCCCCCCTGGGCTTTCTCAAGGCTTAGGTTTAATGTACTGAGATCAATTCCATGTCTCAAGTCATAAGGCTCCAATTAAGTGCCAAAGATCGCAATTGATCCAATGCGTGGTGTGAAATATTCACCCGACTGGTACTTCTGTCAGCTTCTATTTAGGAAACGTGCATTTCGTCACGCATGTGAATTTTCACCTCTTCCATGAGTATGAGAACTTGATAAGTCCTCTCTATCTGGTTCTAGTAGTGATTCGAAACCTCGTACTGGCATCATTGCAGGTACGAGGTTTTGTGACGTGCGTGATGAAATACACGTTTTCTAAATAGAAGCTGACAGAAGTACCAGTCGTGTGGCTGAGTCTATGTTACCCTCAGGGGCACTTCATACGTCTCTTGTTCGCAGCCTTAACATCCACCAGCATGAGAGGCCTATCATCAGGGCGACCTGGGCGGCCAGAGGCCGCAGCTCATCAGGTGTGAGTGTCGTTGCAGACTTTTTAGGCATAGTGAATTTATAGATTATGGTCTGGTGGCCTTGCAGGCACCCTGTCCATCGGTCATCTCTGCAAGTTGGACATTAAGGCTCCTGGCTGTGGTGTTCTGTTATAGAGGAGGGGTGCCTGTCACTTTTCCACTGGCCCACCACCAAAACCACACATGGGGCTCTATGGCAGTCCAACAATAACCTCTGTACCTTCAATGCGACTCACATTGTTCTCCATGCTGGGAAACTCCGACACCCCTTGCTGTCAATAGGGGGTGCCCAAGAATCAGACCCCCGCTAAGGCCCAATGCACCCAAAGAAGAGCGAACTCCCTGCAGCAGCTGTTCACTTTGTGGCATCAAGAAGGACCATGTCATTTCTCAGGTATTCCACAGCTCACAGCCCCCATATAAGAGGCAGCAAGATTTCTCTGTGGGGAGTCATCCTCAACCGCGGCATCAGAAACTGTCTCCGAGGCACTCCGCTGTAGTAACAAATATTGTGCAATTCTTTATGCAGGGCCCAGTGAGGCAGCACAGTCAGCCGGTGGTGCAGGAGGTAAGGCAATGTGGAAGGGGCCCGTGTCAGTCCACAAGCCTGGAGTGAGAGCCCAACCAGGGTGATGTATTAGCTGGTATTAACCCCCACGCCCCCCCCTCCAATCTTGCAGCGATGCCCACCTACTAGTAGTGCTGATGTGCCCCAGCAGGCCTCACTTCCTCAGAGGCCTTGTCCTCATGTCTGGCATGGGGCCCTCCAGCTGTCAGTGTTGCAAGGCCCCTCAGCATTAACCCTCTCACCACATAAGCAGGGGTGTCCATGGGCAGAGCTCATCCCAGTGCAGGGCAGCCCAGTTCGGCAAACAGGTGGCCAGTCCCGGCCACGGATGGTGTTGGACTGCACCCACCCCACTGTCACTCTCACTGTCCCTCTCACCACTGCCTCAGTCCTCGGGTCCCCCTCTGGGTAGCACGGGGGCCAAGGCGGAGTGCTCTGACAATCCACTGTCTCTTGACCTCCGGAAACAGCATACCTCCAGCCTCACCACTCCTCTGTGAGCGTGGCCGCCTCCAGACTCACCCCTGCACACAGGTTCACTGCTGTACTTTGCACCGCTGGCATCATCTCAGATGTCAGCAAAAATTCAATTTCCAACTGCAATAAGGGGCAAGCAGGAGTGCCGCAGTGAGAATGCATGAAGCGGGCTATCAGAAACTTGTGGCAAAGAGATATTCATACAGATGGCCATGGAAAGAGTCGGTAAGTACCAGGACGGCTTAAAAAAGTGGATATCTTGCTTGGTGGTTTTCCATGCCCCCCAGTCTTGTATACTGTTGGCATAATACACACATATCGGCACAGTATCAAAGGAGCATTAACCATTCAATGCCACTGCATATCAGAGAAACTAAACCACACAATGTAATGCATTCTTTGAGCACTAATCCAGCACACTGCACTGTAATGACCATTAACCTCCAACACTCCACTTCATCGAAATGATTCTAACTGACCACAGTGCACTAACCTGGACTCCTTATTATGTGGTGGGTGGACTGTTCATATGTGAGCCATTGTAGACTTTTATTCTGATGCGCTGGGTGCAAACAAGGACAGTGTGCCTTATTACAACCAATGTACTGACCCAAGGCACAAATTTGCGGCTGCCCTGGGGGCAGCACATTATTGAAATTCTGAGCAGCTGCTTTAAGCAGCCGCTCAGCGTTTCATTGTGGAGGCTGCATCTGACCTACACTCCACTTCAGAGGGACATCTGGGGAGGGTTCATAGGACCCCATTACCCGCTGTGGAGGGCTGCCCTCGGAGGATTCCCTGACAATCTACCACCTCTTTGTGGATCACTATCAGTGTGCCTCCTGAAGGCTTTTTTGTGTCTGCGCCCACGTGTATAATACAGCACTGGTGCTGAGTCAAAGTATTTCCCTCATTTGTATGTGGCCGTGGGAAATGATGGAAGCCCACTCAAGATAGTGCCAGAGCTGTGAACGCAGGCTCTGCTATATCAAATGGATGTCCGTATGGCGCATTACATCATAAGGACATTAATCAACTATCGTATGCTATAGGGAAACTTACAAAACAGATTTTCCTGCATGCTAGGGACACTAACTCAGCACATCTCACTGCCTCCTATCAACACTTGCAGAGAAAAAGTCTGGATACCTTTTAGATCGTTACTAGGTCCAACAGAATGAAAATTATCTTGATATGTAATATATATTATTTTACAGTGATTAGTCAGACTTTGCAAAGGGTGAAGGCAAAGACAAACTGAGAAATACTGCCGATTTCACAATAAAAGTAACAAGCATTGGCATAGCCAATAGGTCTCGCTTTTGGGACCTTATAAGTATTTAGTTATGCAGCACAATATCCTTGGTGCAACAACAACTGTTGCATGGCAAAACACTTAGAAGGTCCCAAAGGCGAGACCTATTGGCTATGCCAATGCTTGTTGCTCTTTTTGTGGTACTGCAATATACAGGAATGTTATTTGTCACAGTTTATAGTTTGGATTAGATAATTGATGACACTATTGTTCATATGATCACAATGTCTCCAGTGACAACTTCTTGCTGCCCAGGTCGTGCCGAGGGGTTCCTTTTCCGGTGGTTCTGCTGTGCTGATCGAGCCGATGGTCCTGCTGCAGTTGTCTCCTCCCTTTGTGTGTGTGGTTGTGTTGTGTGGTTGTGTTGTGTTGTGTGGTGTGGTTGTGTGGTTGTGTTGTGTGGTTGTGTGTGCGGTTGTGTTGTGTGGTTGTGTGTGTGGTTGTGTGTGTGGTTGTGTGTGTGGTGGTGTTGTGTGGTGGTGTTGTGTGTGTGTATGTGTTGTGTGTGTGTATGTGTTGTGTGTGGTTGTGTTGTGTGGTTGTGTGTGTGTGGTTGAGTGTGTGTGTGGTTGTGTGTGGGGTGGTTGTGTGTGTAGTGTGTATGTAGTGTGTAGTGTGTATGTAGTGTGTGTGTGGTTGTGTGTGTGTGTGGTTGTGTGTGTGTATGGGGTTGTGTGTGTGTGGTTGTGTGTGTGTGGTTGTGTGTGTGGTTGTGTGTGTGTGGTTGTGTGTGTGGTTGTGTGTGTGTGTGGTTGTGTGTGTGTGTGTGGTTGTGTGTGTGGTTGTGTGTGTGTAGTGTGTGTATGTTGTGTGTGTATGGTTGTGTGTGTGTGGTTGTGTGAGTGGTTGTGTGTGTGGTTGTGTGTGTGGTTGTGTGGTTGTGTGTGGTTGTGTGTGTGGTTCTGTGTGTGGTTGTGTGTGGTGTTGTGTGCGGTGTTGTGTGTGGTGTTGTTTGTGGTGTTGTGTGTGTGGTTGTGTGTGTGGTGTTGTGTGCTTGTGGTTGTGTGTGCTTGTGGTTGTGTGTGCTTGTGGTTGTGAGTGTGTATGTGGGTGTGGGGGGTTGTGGTTGTGTATGCGTGTGTGTGTGTGTGGTTGTGTGGTGGTGTGGTTTTGTGTGTGTGGTTGTGTGGTTGGGTGTGGTTGTGTGTGTGGGTGGTTGTGTGTGTGGTTGTGGTTGTGTGATGGTGTGTGTGTGTGGTTGTGATTGTGTGTGTGTGACAGTAATACTAAAAGCATCTCAAAATAAAGGAACACACACATCGAGTTTGGAGAAAGACAAAACATGTTTAACCCCTTGTGTGCCCATGACGAGCTGGACTCGTCATGGGCCGCGGTGGCGCTGTGCCCATGACGAGTCCAGCTCGTCATGAACCCCGCCCGCTAATGCAACGGCCGGCACAGGGCGGGGAAAGGGCGTGGCACACAAGGGGTTAAGTCAAACAGACGCAGCAAAGCATGGACACAACAACAAAAACAAAACAAGATCACGTAGCGAAGAGTAAGTGCTGATAATGGATACACACAGCCCATCATCTTAAGAGTTCGATTGCAACCAATGTGCACTCAAATCTGCCCTCTCCTTGTGAGTTGCACCCCATATTTCATGAGTTATAACTGCTGCACCCACCATAGCACTTTGAGATCTAAAGCGTTTAATCGACTAAGCAATCGCCAACATGCTGTGCTTTTAAAGAGAATGTGCCAAAAGTTTCCAGCTTCCTCATCATGTCCTCATGAAAGTGCCAACGAAAGGACTCCCTGAATGGTGCAACGGACATGAAGCAGCCGCTGCGATCAGAAATAAAGACTGTGAACGTTGTCCAGTTTCACGGTAACATTTCCTTAATGTTCCTTAAGTCACAAAACAGTAATACTAAAAGCATCTCAAAATAAAGGAACACAAACATTGAGTTTGTGGAAAGAATGCACGTTGAGGCAGCGATGAAAGATACATTTAAGGTGGGCGTGATATTGCCCGACAGAGATGCACCCACTGGGAGAATCCCGAACGCCTGTAAGCGCGAAGGCGGAGGGATGGGCGGAGGCAGGGAGCAAGCAAGAGGAAAGACAGATGGCGCTGAAGGCTGGCCGTTCGCACGTGCACGCTCGTGTGAACGCAAGCTTGTCACCAGACAGCAGCACTTTGAAAACTCACCTACTAAAGTCTCTCCCTGCGCGCTGACTCAGGGAGACCTAAAAAAGGTAATTTTTCACTGTGAAATTGAGGTGTGTCCACATTTCCTGTCGCGGGCACTAGGCCGACCCACACAAGTGAGGTAGCATTTTTCTCTGAAGACTTTGGGGAACGCGGGGTGGGTAGAAATTTGTGGATCCACGCAGATTCCAGAACTTTCCACCACAGAAATGTGGGGAAAATGTGTTTTTTTTAACAATTGTTTTGGTTTGCAAGGGATTCTGGGTAACAGAACCTGGTGGGAGGCAGTCAAGTCACCCCATCCTGGATTCCCCTGGGAGTCTAGTTTTAAAAAATGTATGGGTTGTCTAGGTTTCCATAGGTGCCGGCAGAGCTATAGTTAAAAAACTACAGCTAGGCACTTTGCCAAAAAAGGGTCATTTTTCACTGCGAAATTGAGGTGTGTCCACTCTGCATTTTGCGCTGTTTCCTGTTGCGGGCACTAGGCCGACCCACACAAGTGAGGTACCATTTTTATCGGAAGACTTAGGGTAATTCAGATTTGTAAAGCAACTGTTATTACCTATTGACTTTCGATGCATTTCTGCCTTCCAAATGAAAGACATTGTGTAAAAAAAGTCATTTTGAAAAATGAACGGTAATTCTCATGCTGGTATGAGTATTCCCATTTTCGAAAATGTGCAAATATCTACTGTTGCTAAACTCTATAATTTGTTCCCATTTCAGAAATACATAGGTGTCTTTTATACCGATTTTTCCATGTATACATTTTCCCACAATAATTGCTATATACCCGGTACATAATAAAAAGCCATTGCAAATTGCTGCTCAGTTTTTGACTCTGGGTTCGTCGGGTTCTTGGTGAACTTACAAGACCTATATATCCCCACAACCAGTAAGGTCCAGCGGATGTAACGGTATATTGCTTTCAAAGAGCTGTCATAATTAGAAGAAGTTACAGGTGAAAACGTTGACACAAAATGCGTTTTTTTTAAACTAATTTTCAATTTTTCCTATATTTAACTGTTAGTTTCTATAAAGAAACCTTGATGGATCTACACAAATGACCTCTTGCTGAATTCAGAATTTTGTCTACTTTTCCAAAATGTATAGCTCTCCAGGATCCATTATTGCTTTCATACCCATTTCTACCACTAACTGAAAGGTGGTTGGAAGCACAAAAACTAGCAAAAATAGACTAGGTCCCAGAAAAATGCCAAAACTGTAAAAAAATGTTGGTATTCTGAAACGTCTGTCATTCCCTAAAAGCTGGGAAAATTGTGATTTCAGCCCCGCAAACCCTTTTTTGATACCATTTGCAGGGAAAAATCCATTCGCTTTCATTTGCAGCCCTTTTTCCCCCCATTTTTCCCCAAAAAAACAAAATGTAGCTGTATTTTGGCTAATTTCTGGAACCCCTCCAAGGAAATCCACAAACCCTGGGTACCTTTAAAATCCCCATGATGTTGGAAGAAAAGGACGCAAATTTGGCAAGGATACCTTATGTGGTCAAAAAGTTACAGGGGCCTAGGCGCGCACTACCCCAAATAGCCCAAAAAAGGCTTAGAACGGGGCGGGGGGGGGGGGGGGGGAGGAGGCTCTAGCAGAGAAGGGGTTAAGTAATTCTTTTAATGTTGGTGCTTAGTGACCCTTTCATTCACCTCTTGAGCATGGAACAGAGAGCAAGACCTGGTAGGTGTACTATACATTTCACCAAAAACTGTCTGGTTCAAATTTAGGTTATCTGTGGCGTTCATCTCTGGGTATCCACTTGTTGTTCAGAATGATTGACTTGTGAATTCAACCATGCATGGTCATTACTCCGAATAAATTTGATAGAATGCTTGGAGTGGAAGAAGCAATTGAGAAATATCAAGTGGTCACCAGCCGATTTATTTGCTAAAAACTTGTATTTAGTCGAAATGGTGAGTCTGCTCCTCCTCTAGGTTTTCACTGCCTGTTAATCTCACTGCTGCCACAGAAGCAGATGCTCTTTAACTACCCAGGTTGCTCTCTGGTGGTGATCTCCCCTCTGTAGTGACACACACGCCTGACCTGGTCCTTTACAGTTTTCTTCACCGATTCAGTAGACACCCAGGCTCTCACCTACAGGTACTTGCCTAGCTCTAGGAATACTCTGCTCCCACAGGCAGCAAATCTCTAGGTTCCTCACCTTCCACACTTGATGCTACAGATTCCTGTAAGCATCAAGATACTCTTTGCTGTAGCCAGGACACTAACTCCACATGATGCTAGTGTGGCCGAAAAAGAGGAAGAAAGTGGACGCCTACAAAGGTAGTGAAGCAGGGGTTCTAATGATGCACATCCTTTCACAGTAACTCTGCAGCCAGATGTGAAATAGAACATTTAACTTACAAATGATAATGCAGTAAACAAACATACCAACAAAGAACATGTTTGAAAATCAATAAATTTCTATTGGCAGATTCTTATGATGTGAATGCCTCCTGCATAGCGTACACTCATGTCCACTTTCCTAGCATACCCAATGAGGAGTATCTTGTATACCAGTTTTTAATTTTTGGCACCAGACTCTACATTTTCAAGGAGACCTAGTTCTGCATTGATACAAGAATGTTGTCCTGGACCTGGATCGGTGCGCACTAAGAGTGACCTCAACCAGTGCTTTAAATGGGAAAAAAATAGTGCAGGTTCTCATTTAAATGTGGCAAGTGGGCAGGGCTATGGGCGGGGCTAAAGGCAAGATATGCGAGGCTTATTGACTTATATACTAGTTGCAGCACAGACCAAACAAAAGAAATGTGTTTCTATAAACAAAACAGGTTAATAAGTTATACAACACGAAAGTCAAACACAGTGATATTTTAACATTTTCTTCTTTTGTAATATTTCTCTCGTTTTTCTCTCACACAAAAACACTCACACACAAGCAGGCAAACAGACAAACATAAGCAGACACTCACACAAAAGAATCAGGTGAGATTAAAGCCCTTTCAACCTCCTTACCTCCCATGGCTTTCCTCATTGTGCTATCACTGGGCTGCCTCGATTCCTTGTAACACAGCATGACAGCGAAGACCCAGATATCATGCAAATGAGCCCACACTAAATAGTCGGCGGGTGCTCAGCTCAGGGCTATGAAAGTGCTTTGGCTGTCAAAGGGACAGCTTACCACCACTAGAGGCCAATGCACCTAACCCTTATGAGTACCGGTACTCTCCACAGCAGTAGAGAAGTGCCGGTACTCAGAGTGATGAAAATAAGAAGTGCCGGTACTCAGGACCTGTGAGTATCGGCCCATTTAAAGCACTGCCCTCAACAGAGACAGAGGATTACTATCCATGTCACGGGTTCATGTGTGTGGCACAGTGGTGGCAGAATATTGTGCTTGTGGAGTTCTTAGCATGATAATGACTTTTTACCTGTGTCATGGGAATGCAGGCCTAATGACCCACTCATGTAAATTCCTGCTGCCAACGAACAACCTGGAATCTTAGTGTAAAATTCTAAGTGCAAGAACGTATGTGTGTGGTGTTTGATAAGCAAGCTAAACGCTATATGTTGGCATGAGTAAACCACAGTGTCACAGACTTCAGTTTCATTTTGGAAACCCTGGCCTGTCACCATGCAGAAGAATGAGGAGGGAAGGTTACTTTACCTGGCAGTGAATGTGTACTGCTAACATTCCTGAGACTGGAGTGAGGGAACCTAGACAGTGAGGCGGGAAAAGAGGAGACATGCCCCTCCCTAGAAATTCGATTAGATCCTTTAATGCAGAAAGTCTGATGATTAGTTTCCCTGGAGACTGCCATTTTGCGGACGCTATGAGTTATGAGTGGACCTTCAGTTCCTGTTGTCAAAGTATGAACAGTCTTTTCGTGAAGGGTCAACCTTTTGTGTCGGTTTCTGAACACTGTGTGTGGCTGTGACAGTCAGTGAAGACTGCTCACACTTCTTTGTCCTGTGGGTTCTCTAACCCGGAGACTACCTTGCCATGAAGAGCATCACTCAAGCTGAAGTCTGAGTCTGAAAGACAGTCTTTGAAGGAAACATGAAAGGAGAACTGGCCCTGAAAATGCAAACAGAATCTTCTGTGAGCTGTTGCCCAATATGTTGTTCCCGTGCCACTCTCTCTCAATAATACCCCCTACACTGCCAGAGCATCAAGAGGAGTACTGCGCAACCAAAGCACGTGTCTGGGGCCGTTACATAACTCAACCACGGCTGATATTCCACCAGTGAACATTCTGTGAGCGGAAGTCTAACCCAAGGTCGCACAGAGGAATGAGAAACTGAACTGCTAATATAGCCTACCTAGAGACTCACTCACAAGAGTTGCGGCCCTGCACCAGCACACGTTACTATGCCTCTAGGCCCTAAGAACATGGAAAGAAGAAGCAGAGAGCCAAGTAGAGTGAGAGGGGGCAGCCTCTCCAGCTGTATTAGCTTCTAAGCCTTCTAGTGGGCATCAAATGCTCTTGTTCTATGCAAAACTAGGTTTTGTAGAGTAATAAAGTACTTTTTGTTACAAAAGCGAAGCTCTGGGCAATCACAGTATTGCCCTTCCAGGTGTACATTGACTTCTGAGCCTACTGTATACCCCCACTTTAACCTCCCTAAGAAGCCCGTGACTGTGTCAAGTGCTCAATGGGTTGTACATTGACTAGCTTTGCACAGCCATAATAGGACAGTCTGCGGGACAGTAGGGGCAAACAATCCCTGCTACCAAAGACGTAGCACAGTAGCCCCAGTCTGTCCTGTGGCCCCCCGCAAACGGTGCTTGACACAGGGTTTGATGACACATGCATCGTCACACAATATAATCTTATTTAATGTAGTTATACATCCATTCAGGCCGTCAACACAAGACTTTCACTGCCCTAAGTTTTTCTTTTTTGTTTAAAGAGCACACTTAGGGCAGTAGAGGTTTTGTGGATGCTGCAAGAGCTTTCTTTAGTACCGTAACGGCAACTTTAAAATATTAGGGGAAAGGGAACTTTCCCTAAGGTTTTTCAGGAGGCTCTCAGTCTAACTGGAAAGAATGAATAGCAGATATCAATTACTGATGTGATCACTGCAGTCAGCCAGATTATTGCAGAGATTTAAAAAATAAACTAAGTTTGAAACTTGGCCATAGGATAAATTATATGCATGCGATTTTTCAGTGATTGTTTTCTGCACAATAATAGAAATAGGTGGTAGCGAGACGATGAGGTTTAACTGCTAATACCTATGTGGACCTGTGTACTGAAGCAAATGTCTTTCGATAACAAATATATGTTACATTCGGTATTGATGCGACACAGTAAAACAACCAAAGGTCAACGGTCAGCAGATAAAAGTGGAAATAGCAGTTGAAGGCAGAAACTATAGATCGCATAGACAGAATATGTAAATGGCCTCCGTACACAAATCATCCCTCACCCGTGGTGATAATGCTTTGAGATTAAACAGATCAGGTTATCTAACAACCTGAAAACTAAAAGAATCAAAATAGGTGAGTGCAGGAGAGCAGGAACTGTTGAACGAAACGCATCTTGCACTTTCAGCTTTCATTAGTTCATAGAACGTGTCCTAATTTGGAATAGGAAACTATATAATCTATAAAAAACAAGTCCCTCTAATACCGAAACGAAGTCTTATTCATATGCAGTGTTATAACAAGAAGGGCTTGGCGAAAAGGGAGGGGGGGGGAGCAGAGCATCAAAGGGCTGGGCGAAAAGGGAGGGGGAAATGGGAGGAGCAGAGGAGCCAGAATGAAACTGACTAAACAAAGGGCGAGAAGGGAGGAGGGAAATGCGAGCAGAGCATCAAAGGGCTGGGTGAGAAGGGAAGGGGGGAATGCAAGGAGCAGAGGAGCAGCTGTGCACGCCATCGTGCACGCAAGCTCTAGGCCAGTAAAACCATGTGGGTAGCACTTTAGAAAACCCACTTACAAAATGTCTCGAAGAGACAGCATGCGCTGTCTCAGCGAGACAAAATGATAATTATCACAAAAAAGGCAATCAGAATAATAACTTCATACACCTTATATTGGCATATGTGAAAATACGCTTATCGTTACTTCATTCTGCAGCTCCTAATTTACAATTTTTGGGGGTGAAAAGGTGAGAAGGTTTTGTGATGAGTGACTGCAACGTTTGGAGGGGCAGTTTTGGTGGAAATTGTGAGCTAGCAACACAGTGGTACTTAGCCTTGAGCGATAGCGTACTTTTTTGTGCAGTGATGCAGCCACTCTAAAAAAAGTATATTTTAAAAATATTTGGAGACCATTTTGAAGTACACAGCGCAGTTTCAATCTCAAAATCAGTGCAAATCAGGTAAGCAATAGGTGGTCTTTCAAACATGTATCGATCAATGTTTTTACTGAATAGAGTTTTAAACCATCGAGAAATGTGCAAACCAGAGTATTTGGGGCCCAGATGGTGGGTGCTGTCCACTTCAAGTAGGTGGGCTTAGCAAGTGTGCCAAAAGTTTGTCCAGTTTTCCATTTATACCACTGACATGGTTGGTAATGGCTAGCTTTCTGCCTTTCACAAGAAAAAAGTGCCTAGAGAGATGGTACGTTTGAGGGGTCAGCCAATGACTTGAGTACAGCTGTGTGTCCAGTAGTATCTTCACCTTGCCAGTCATCTCCTGGAGGGGTTGATGATTAAAGATATGCAGAAAAGGTGGAAGAAAGAGGGCAGGGCGTGCAGATTAGAAAGCCATGACTGGGGCTGACTGACATTGATGAGGATAGTGTGTGAAGGATGGAAGCATCATGAGTAGAAATGCTGAAGAGCAGTGATATACTCTAAGGGTCTGATGGCATTTGTAAGTCAAGTGAGACACTCCTGTGAAGAGAATGAGTTGGCAGTGTATGATTTTTGGGGTTAAAAATGTACCACACACACAAAACAATTGGGGCATGAATGAGCAGGTTGAAGGACATTAAAATGCATGATTTTACCACATATGCCTTTACCATGAAGCCTTTACCATGCAATACCTTTTCAATGCAAAGGCTTTACAATCCGTGCCTTTACCACTCATGCCTTTAAAACGTAGAGTAAGTATGTTTAATATAAGTTAAACCCATATCTATCTATCTATCTATCTATCTATCTATCTATCTATCTATCTATCTATCTATCTATCTATCTATCTATCTATCTATCTATCTATCTATCTATCTATCTATCTATCTATCTATCTATCTATCTATCTATCTATCTATCTATCTATCTATCTATCTATCTATCTATCTATCTATCTATCTATCTGTCTGTCTGTCTGTCTGTCTGTCTGTCTGTCTGTCTGTCTGTCTGTCTGTCTGTCTGTCTGTCTGTCTGTCTGTCTGTCTATCTCTCTATCTGTGATATAGGTATAGATTAGCAATGCCCTATCGCCCATTGCATAAAGATAGAACAACATTTGTACATTCTTGCATAAAGACCTAGTCCTTGGTGTCCTGGACATTGTGATAATGTTATGTGAAGCCAGATGTGTACACAGAAGTAGTTTCAGAGAAACTAATCCAACATTGTCACACATGTAAATGTGTGCAAAAGTTCACAGCAGCAATGTTATTGTCCAAAAGAGGACAATGTAAGAAAATGAGCAGAATTGCTACATGAGTTTAACCCGGGCACCTAACATTATAAGTAAACTAAATATTTCAATCCGGTGTATACCAATGTCACCATGTTTAGAGGAGAAGCACATGCACTTTAGCACTAATCAGCAGTGGTAAAGTGCTCATAGTACTAAAGCCAACAAAAAGAGAGTCAAAAAAAGAGGAGGAAAGCAAAATGTTTGGGGTAACCGTGCAAAACGGGCCATTTCCAGCGACTCCATTTTTTTAATTTGGGCTCTCCCTAGAGTGTCTTGAGCCCAACTATCGAGACTTAAAAATATTTTTGATCCTTAATTTTTCAAGTACTCTTTGCACCAAATCACAAACAACATGCTTTCTACACCAGAATTAGATTCCTATCATATTTGGTGTAATTGTATTTAGTATTTTTTGTTGTAGCACTGCTCAAAAAAGTCTATAGAAAATGTATATGGATTTTGTATTTTGTGACTCCCCCTGTTTTTCTGGGCCCCTGCTTGATGAATTACCCTGAAACCTTCCAGGAAGAAGCTGAGGTGGGTGAATTTGATTAGGGAAGTTTTTAAAGCGTATTCAAATAGTGTCAAAGTTCTTAGGAAAACAAAAAACACTCTTCATATGAAAGCACAGACCCTTACCCACCACTAGACCCTAAAAATACCCATATTACTTTATGCCCCTATCTGCATCAAACCCTAAAAACACCCTTACGACCCTATACCTTTCCCACCCCAAACCTTAAAAACTCCCTTACCACCTTATACTTCTACCCACCCTTAACCCTAAAAACATACTTAGCACCCTATCCTCCTACTCACCTCGAAACCCTAACAAACACCCTTACCACCCTATGCCCCCAGCAACCCCATAAGCCAAAAAATACCCTTACCACCCTATAACCCTACTAACCACTAAACCCTACAAACACCCTTAACACTCAATAGACTTACCCACCCCGAAATCCAAAATGTTAGCTATGTATAAAAATAATGGTCTTTTATACACAGTAATTGTACCCAACATATTGATTAAGTCTATTAATAGACATTTGCTGTATTATGCAGAAATTTCCACATACCTTTGCATAAGTTGCACAATAGTTTCGCATTTAGGCGGGAAGTTGCACTATATTTGCATATTCTTTTTTTTTTTTTTTTGAAAAAAGTTTTATTGTGCAGAGAAAAGGTTACAAGCACGGGCCTACAACCGCCAGGGCCGGCCGCTAGTAGTTAAAGTGGTCAAGCAGATCAAAAAACAATGACTGGCCCACGGGGGCTCCGCTATATTACAGTAGATCAGACTGCACATAAGGGAAGTCAGGATACACACTTTTAATATAAATAACAACAAAAATAAAGAAAAACGAAAAGCAAGGCGAAACGACTTGAAATGGGCGTCGAACCACAGCCGGGGGAGTCCACACCCGACCACCCGAGGGCGGTCAATAAAAGGAGGCCTGAGAGGGAGGGGGGGGCCACGGGAGAACCAAATCTGTACTCCGAAGTACGAGATAAGCAAGGAACCCTCAAGGATCAGGGGGACGAGGCAACCCCAGACGTATCCACCAGGGGGGGAGCACAGATAGACCCGCGATACACGTTCCACTGCCCCCAAATTCTACCCCATGCCCCCGGTTTACCACGAGCCACATACACAGTTTTCTCCCTGAACATGCACCAGTCCATGTTCTCCTTCCATACGGACACGGTGGGAGGCCGTTGGGAACCCCAGAGCTGCGCTATATCTCTCTTTGCGATCATGTTCCCCAAGGCCGCCCACCGAGCCTGAGCCGCATTATAGTCATTGGGCTCCCATACATTCAGAACACAGCGACGCACCTCCGGCAGCAGAGCGACCCCGGTGACTCGTCTCATAACATCATGCACCTGGCGCCAATATTCCGCCACCTCGCGGCATTCCCATAGTATGTGGAGAAAGGTGGCACTGAGCCCGCAGCCACGCTTACAGAGTCCGTCGTCAGAGAACCCCATCGAGACCAAGCGGGGGCCTGTCACATAAACACGATGGAGAATCTTAAGCTGGACCATCCCAGCCACCAGCTGGGATGGCCACCTCCTTAGGGGATGACAGTGCAGTCTGCCAGTCCTCGTCGTCCAACTCCACCCCATCTCCCGTCCATGCCTCCCGAAGACGCACCAAGAGGTCAGCCCGATTATTTATCAGGTTTTTGTAAATCAAGGAGATAGTACTGTCGGGGACGTGACCATCGAGTATGCGGTCCTCGAGAGGCGAAGAAGCAGGGACCGTGGTCCCCTCCCCAAAGACCGAGAGCAGGGCGTGTCGAACCTGTGCATAACGGAAGAACTCTCTTTCACTAAGCTCATGCTCGCTCTGGAGCGCCGCGAAGGATTTAACCGCACCTTTAACCCATAGGTCCCCCACTCTGCTGATGCCGATCGTGTCCCAGCGCTCGAAGCCTTTCGTTGTTCAGAGGCTTCCCAAGCGTTCTGAGGCGAATAAAGGAGTGGCACACGTTAAACGCTCACTCCAGCCCATCGCTACGTTCGCCGCCTTCCACACACGTACCGCAATCCTAGTAGGGCCCGTAAGGGTCCTACCAGCGGATCGAGAGTAAAGCGCTCTGTTATAGTTACCGCCGGGAAGCAGGAATTTATCCATCTCATATGCCGGGTTCAAACCAGGAGCGTACGTAGCATGGTTAATGGCAGACAGCTGGGAGGCCCAATAGTACCGTCTAATATCAGGAAGCGCGATGCCCCCGTCATACCAGGGGAGAGTCAGCTTTGCCAAAGCGATACGCGCTCGCCCGTCCCAAACCAGTCTCCTCTGCAAACTCTCCACTTCCCTAAAGTAGGCCGCCGGAATGACATCGAAGGAGTTCTGGAGTGCATAAAGAAATCTGGGAAGGGACATCATTTTAAACAGCGCCGCGCGACCAAGTGGAGACAAGGGCAACTTACACCACCGAGCCGTATCCGCCCTCAAACGCCGGAGTGGAGACAGGAGATTCTGCTCATAGCGGACCTCTGGATCCAACGAAACGTACACCCCCAGGTATTTAAAGCCGGACTGAGATATTTGGAGCGGAAACCGAGGCGGCAAGAGAGGAAGGCCACCAGAGATAGGATACACACAAGATTTGGACCAATTAATTATCAGACCCGAATTTTTCCCGAAGGAAGTAAGGACATCAAAGAGAACATTGAGCGACTCCCGCGGCGAGGTGAGATACAAGAGAATATCATCCGCATACAATGAGACCCGATCCTCGAAGCCCGGGGCCCACCGGAGCCCCCTGATCGAGGGCTCCCAACGGAGCCAGGCAGCGAGCGGTTCCAAGGCGAGAGCAAAGAGCAGCGGGGACAACGGGCACCCCTGCCTAGTTCCCCTCCCGAGAGCGAAAGGCCGAGAAACCCGCCCATTGACAACAACCTGAGCCATTGGTCCAGCATAAAGAAGCTTCACCCAGCTAAGAAATCCCTCCCCAAAGCCAAACTTCGCCAAGACGGCCCAAAGGAATGGCCACTCAATGGTGTCAAAGGCCATCGTGGCGTCTAAGGAGACCAATACGGCCGGTTCAGAGAAGTACTCCGCCCTAGCGAGAACGCCGTGCAGACGCCGTAAGTTGAGAGCGGTATTACGATGAGGGATGAAGCCGCATTGATCCGGATGTATCAAGTCACATATAACGCTCAGCAAGCGATTAGCGAGGACCTTAGCAAGGATTTTGGGTTCGGCATTTAGTAGGGAAATAGGCCTATATGAGGCACAGCGATCACGTGGCTTGCCATCCTTGGGAATCACCACTATAGTAGCCAGACGCTGGTCTTCGGGAAGGGAACCCCTCTCGAGCGACTCCTGAAACATATGACGGAGGAAATGCGCGATTTTATCCGGGCGTAATTTATACAGTTCAATCGGCAGGCCGTTGGGGCCCATAGCCTTGCCCGAGCGAAGGGAGCGAATCGCAGTAGCAATCTCGTCGACAGACAAAGGGGCATCCATCAGCTCGCGGTCCTCGACGGATAAGCCGGGCAGGGCAATATCCCGCAGCAGAAGACGAGAGTCGTCATCATCTCTATCAGACACCGGGGAGTACACAGCCCGGAGGTGGTCAGCAAAACACTCCACAATCTCACCAGGTTCAGTCACACACACTCCATCCGAAGCCCGAAGCTCCGGGACCACACGATTCACTCTCTCCTTCTTGTCCAACCAGGCAATCAGCTTACCCGCCTTATCTCCGGCATCATACAACCTACCCTGCTGCTCCCTATACATGGTCTTGGCAGCATCAGTAACAAGAGACTTATATTCAAACTGCTTCAGGCTGAGGGCATGCAGCCCATCCGGAGTGACACCCGCCTCCAAGGCTGCCTCCAGCCCCGATATTTCAGTCTCCAGCGTCACCACCGCCTCCCTCCTAACCCTCTTAGCCTCCACTATCTGGGATAGGGCATGCCCGCGGAGCACTGCTTTAAAAGCTTCCCAGAGGGACACTGAGGACAACACCGACCCCTCATTCTCAAGAAAATAGTGATCAATCGACTTAATCAGGCTATCACGGATCTTGGGGTCTCGCAGGTACCAAGGGTTAATAGGAGCGATCCGCCCAGCGGACCGTGTCCCAGTGTCAAAAAGCAACCACAGTGGGGAATGATCAGAGATACCCCGGGCCAGGTGTTTAACCTCTCGAATCCGGGCAGTCTGGGCCGCGGGCATAAGAAAATAATCCAATCTGGAGAGACTCCCATGGGCCCCAGAGTGAAATGTGTACTGACACTGTGTCGGATGCATTAACCTCCAACAATCCACCAGACCGAAGGTCTCCAGGAGTCCGCCGAGCCACGCCTGGGCGGCAGGGAGGGCCCTGGGCGGGTGGCGATCCAGGTCACCCGAGACAACCGAATTAAAGTCCCCACCCATAAGCAGAAGACTGTCAGGAAGCCCAAGCAGCATACGACCCAAGTCTGAGAAGGTGGAGTTCTGGAGGCCCGGGGGAACATAGACCGAAATCAAGGAAAGGGACTGCCCCTCCCACCTCCCAGTCAGAGCGACATAGCGCCCTCTATCGTCTAGGACTACCCTGGTGATCTCTAACGGAAGTGAAGATCGCAGGAGAATGCCTACCCCTCTAGAACCAGTGGTGAAACCAGAATGGGCCACGAGTCGGTATCCCCCCTGTTCATGGCATGACAAACATTACCAACCAGATGCGTCTCCTGTTAGAACACCACATCAGGAGTCAGACGACGCAAATATTGCAGCACAACACCCCGTTTGATACGGTCCCCCAATCCATTGACGTTCCAAGACATCAATCTCAACCCGTCCCCCCCCATCCCCTCCAGTAGATCAAAGGTCCCCTAGCAAATAGCGCAACACCCGAAACTGAACCATAGCCAATACCTCGCCTTGAAAACAAAAAACACAAATCCAAACAACCCCACCCACCCGCCAACCCCCCCCCGAATCCAACACCCCCCACCCTGCACCCCTGCGGTCCAAAAAACCACCCCAACTTGCAGTGTGCCTGTCGCCCTACAAACCCCATTCTACGAAAAGACCCCGGAGGAGGAAAGGGACCCGTCCCCGCCCGCCCCCCACACAGATCATAATGAAACAAAATGCACAAAAGAAGTAGAACCCAGCCGAACAATACAAATGGCAAAGTCAAGGACCGAAAGTCACTCCGAAGGAGACCCGCCACCCTCGGTACCGGCAGAGGGCCCAGTCCGGTCACCCCGGTCCGGCAGCGAATCCAGCCAGTCACTCACAGTCGCCGGAGAGTCAAAAAAGGTAGTCCGATCTTCATATTCCACTCGGAGCCTAGCAGGAAAAAGCATAGAGTACTTGAGACCCAGGTCCCGGAGACGACGCTTCACCCCCTGGAAGCCCATCCGCTGTTTCTGGACAAGTTGGGTGAAGTCCGGGAAAAAGTTAATGGACGAGTTCTCATATCGGACCGGGCCATGGACCCATGAGGCCTGCAGAATCGCATCTTGGTCTCTTTTAATGAAAAAGTCTCGCAACAATAGGCCTCGGGGGGGCCCCCGGTCGCGGCCACCACCTGGAACTCGATGGGCCCGCTCCACGGCGAAGAACTTACTCAGGCCAGTGGGGGCAAGCTGTTCGAGGATGAGCTCCTCAACCATGAGATCAACCGGGCGGTTGTCGGAGGTCTCCGGAACGCCTATGACGCGGATGTTATTGCGTCGAGCCCGTCCCTCGAAGTCCTCCAGCCGCTGGGCCATTAGATCGTTGGCCGACTTGAGATCGCCGAGAGTAGTCTGCAGGTCCGACACGTCCGTACCAAGGGAGGACGTCCGCACATCCAGCGATTGAACCCTCTCGTTGGTCTTAGAGAGATCCGCCCGGATTAGCGTAACTTCAATGGCTACCGTGTCGATTTTACGGGCCAAGGCCTCATACTGCGTAGCGATGGTCTCCCTGATGCCATTAATGGCGCCCATGATGTCCTGCAGGGACAGATCCGGAGAAACGGACGGGCCACCACTGGCATCATCCGGGGGGACACTGGCCGTCCCGGGGGATCCTTTACCCTGAGTGAAGCGGTCCATGTTGTTCGTCTGGACCGGTCCCCCACGTAGGGATGTCTTGGTCCTACGCCTCTCGGGGTCTCCCTTGCCTCCCATGAGAACCACGTTCGCCGAAGGGGACCACCGAGTAAGCGTCGAGGGGGCACAGGCCAAGCAGACGCAGGCCGCACCAGAGGCCGCAATGTGGCGGAGCGAAGGGACCACCGTCGATGGGCACGCTGGAAGCAGGCGAAGACACAGGCATCAAGCGAAGGCCAAGTGAAAGCCCAGTCGCACCAAGCAATTCCACTGTCCAGCCCCTCAGAGATCCAAAAGTGAAACCGAAAGTGATGGGACGGCCACTGGCACAGCCCCGCTGCCGTTGTCGTTCAACTACGCCCCGGCTCCACAGATCACCCTCGCATCGGGCACAGCCATCGGTTGGGCCTCAAAAGTTCAAACCACCATAACTCAGGATTGCCAGGTCCGATTTGGTTTCCGAAAGGAGTTTAGTGTTCGGCCAACATTCGTCTTCCAGATTCCATCAACCAAGTCAGGATAAAGTCAGGATAAATTCCGAGGAGCAGCGAGGGTCCGGGGAGCCCTGTGCTCACGCGACCATCTTGGATGCGCGCTAGGCTCCTCCCCATATTTGCATATTTTGCACATGTTATATCATGCGTAATTTGCACTATTGATATCCTTGGAGATTCTATGTTATTATATATATATATATATATATATATATATATATATATATTACGTATTTTGCACATGTTGGTTGCGTATTTTGCACAATTTTCGCACTTATGCTGGAATTTGCACATGTGTTTGTACATTGGGTACATTGGACAGGCATTAACCCTGGAGATTTAATAATATCGTCTCATAATTGGAACACATTACGTAATTAACATATATTTGTTGCGTAATTTGCACAGGGTAAAAAAACGTTGCACGATTTGTATGCAATATGTTGATAATATCGCTCGGGTACTATATGTAAATGCATACACTATGTAACTGTGTGTAAATACCATAGATTCAGACAAAAACCGAAGACATGGTTACACAGAAAAAAGTCCCATACTACAAGTATTTTGTCACTGTCTATTATCACGTGGTGTAGCAATGAGAAAAAAAGAAGGTATAAAACAAAAATGACGTACCGCTGTCTCACTATGTGATCAAGGGCACTGGATGCCCGAAACGCGTCATGTGAGGAGTGACAGAAAGGAGAAATAAACTCACCTGTCATTTCAAGCTTCCTTGTGGGTCATTGTTTTCCATGTTCGCCGAAAGGAAGGGCTGGAAGTGGTTGCTGGTATATAAATATATATATATATATATGTGTGTGTGTGTGTTTGTGTGTGTGTGTATATGTATATATCTTTTCACGTAGATCCACAAATAAAAGCACACTCTCAGACGCAGTTGAAAAGCAGTGATTTATTCCTCAGAATGTTACGCGTTTCGAAAGTTACACTTTCTTGATCACACACTGAGCGTTTGTGACATGGTGCTATACATACATGCTGGAGGCACTAAGCATAGAAAGGGGACTTACATTCTGAATCACCCATGGATTGCACCTCTATGGCGGCCATATTTGAACATGTTCATATATACAAAGTGACAATGTTAACTTCCAGTACCTCCAGCATGTATGTATAGCACCGTGTCACAAACGCTCAGTGTGTGATCAAGAAAGTGTAACTTTCGAAACGCGTAACATTCTGAGGAATAAACCACTGCTTTTCAACTGCATCTGAGAGCGCGCTTTTATTTGTGGATCTACGTGAATATTTATGCCGGCTGTGGCTCTACCGGCTGAATGCGCCACCAAACAACAGGCGGATTTCCCAGGAGGAGCCGTCTTTGCAGAAAAATAAACAGAGGGATTTCTGCCGGCCGCTAATCTCACCTTAAGGACTGGAGATATTCGAACATCGGTGTACTTACCCGGAGCAGCGTCCTAGAGGTAAGCCTAACCCGTGGGTGTATTCTGGGGCTAGCGCGCTCACACGGGGAGGGGGCGTCTCTAGTTGGTTGTTGGGGTAAGTTACCGTAAAGGAGATCGGTATTGGGATGTTGGCAACGGCCAAATATTTCTTATTTATCTCTCAGCACGGATTTAACTCCAAAGTATTGGGTGAGCCCCCGTTTCCCTACCGATGTACACCGATGTACACCGCCTTATACAAAGGTGGCATTTGGAACGTCTATTACTGGAAGGGATGCAGTGCATGAAAAGTCAGGAACATGCAAACAGTGACCCTAAGGTGCAAAGCCTTTAAGCCTCATAAGTACCACCTGTACAGACAAGGTTATTACCAACAAGAGGACTGATTTTTTGATCACAGGTAACATTTTAAGCATCATGGATGAAGAATCGCAAAGACGTATAGCGGCATAAACGCTGCTAGCTGGCGCACCAGGGAAAAGTCAACAAGGTGTAATGAGACAAGATACAGACACTACACTAACTACGAAACTCAGAAGATATGAGAAATTGAAGACATCCGAAACGTCGAAATGGTGGGAGGCAATCTCCGTCAAAGACTACGTGGACAAAGGAATGGTGCCGCGAGGGCTCCGAATATACACTACACCATCTTATGAATCGCCGAATCCACGTATGCTGGAGGAATGGTCAGAAAACTCAGCCAACAGTTCAAGGACCATGCTGTGCATACTTGTAAAATACACGTGGGAAGACAGGGAGACAATAATGAAGGAAACAACGGAAATCGAGCAAGAACTGAAAGCACACATTGACCAACCCACAATGAAAAAGTTCAAGGAGGAACTGAAGATGAGATTGCTTCAACATGAGGAAGACATAAAATTGAGGAAACAACAAAAGCTTCACCGGGATTGCACGGACTATGAGACTGGTTGTATATTGACGTACATCAGGAAATACGATCATCTGTACAATATCCAACTGTCTGAAACAGGAACAAGACAAGCAGAGAACACAGAAAGAGCATCTGCAATGGCCAGCAACTCATACACGGATATTCCTGTAAAAACCACAGTCACATCATCTGAAGTGGAGGTCATCACAAGACCTGCCACTTTTTTAGACGAGTTCCGAGTGCTGAAGAAGGGGCTGCAATCGGGGAGAACAACCCCTCCACCGGCGCCATCACAGAGAGGAAGAAGACAACGGGGAAGAGGAAGAGGCCGAGGAAGAGGCAGGGGCGAAGCCAGCAAAGACGATCAAGACGCAAACAAAGGATCAAGAAGAGAAAAGGAAACAGAGCCCATGGGAACCAGGCTTGCTGGCTACAGGAAGAAAGAACAACAATGAATGACAAGGGAGGGAGGCCTCAGAAAAAAGGCATATAACGGAATTCTGGAGAATAATAAATACCCCTTGTTTTCAAGATAAAAACTCACCCTCGGTTGCCACAAACATTTTACCAGAGCAGTGGACAGTGCATTTTGAGGGCTGTATAACCACGGGGAGGCGGACAGTACAGAGGAGAGGAGGGTGGTCACGCAGGGATAGATTTTGGAGTTCACCCTGGAAGAAATAGGCTTGGGCATCAAGGGATTAACCAAAAATAAAGTCCCGGGCCCTGACGGGACCCCCCCGGATCTGTTTTTGAGTAATGTGGAATTATGGGTTCCCATTTTAACCAGAGTAATAAATGCGGCCATCGTGGTAGGTTTGCCTAGGTCCTGGTCGCTGGCCATCATAGTACCCATTTTTAAAAAGGGTAATAGAGATAACCCCCAATGCTATCGCCCAATCTCCCTGATAGATGTTTCAGCTAAAATTTTAGGAAGAGTTATCCTGAACCGACTGACTGATTGGGACGAGGACAACAACATCATCTCGGACGTTCAGTACGGTTTTCGGTCCGGTAGGTCCACTAGTGACCAATGCTTGAACCTCTATATGTTGGTCGCCAAGTACACGAAAACCAGTAAAGAAGCTATTTACTTGGGGTTCATGGACTTGGCCGCGGCATTTGACCACGTAAACAGGAACAAGCTCTGGGCGATGATGAGTCATCTAGGAATTGATCCAGGTATAATTTGTACTCTGAGGGAATTGCACAGAGAGACCTCTGCCAGAGTACGTTACAACATGGAAGGGGGGTTGACCGAGTCTTTTAGATGTACTAGCGGTGTTAGGCAAGGCTGCATATTGACCCCTTTTTTATTCTCGTTATATATTAATAATCTAGAACAGTCTCTAACCAACCTAAAAACAGACTGCCCAAGGGTAGGAACACGCAATATCCCGGTGCTGCTGTACGCAGATGATGCGGTTCTTTTGGCGCGCACCCCTAAAAGTCTTCAGATTTTAATTGACGGCTTCGTCAAATTTATGGATGCGTTAGATTTGTCTGTGAATTTAAAAAAATCTTATGTAATGGCAGCAGGTCATAAACCACGGACTAGCTTTGTTTACAGAATTGGGAATCATACACTAGAAAGGGTACAATCCTTTTCGTATTTAGGTGTGCTCTTTGATGAGTCCCTGAAATTTGCCCCTTTGGTACAGGAAAGGTGTGGAAAATTGGTTGCATCAACTGGGGCCATAGCAGGCTATGGGAGGAGAGTTGGTCGATGGTCCCCGGAACAATCAATGAACCTTTATGGCTCTATGTGTTGCCCCAAAGCCATGTATGGTTCAGAAGTGTGGGGGTTCATAAACCTTGACCTTTTGCAAAGGGAAGAAAATAAAATTTTCCGTTCAATCTTGAAAGTCCCCAATTGCACCCCTGCCGCCATAGCACATAGAGAATTAGGACGACCTTATCTAGAGGATTTGATTAAATTCAGACCAATCCTGGCCTGGCTGAAAATTTGGCTTAACCCTGAAGCTGCATTGAGTAGGCAGATCCTAACAGATTGCCTAGGGAGGGATAAAAGCTTGAACATCCCATGGCTTATTTACGTGAAATCCAGTTTGGAAAGTATGGGTCATAAGGAGCTGTACTCAACCCCTTCAGGGATTACCCCACAGGATAAGCAGACTCTTAAGAAATATTTTTTGGACCAAAGATTTCTTGTAAGATCCACAGTGGAAGGGGCAAAACCCTCAGTGAGTATTTATAGTAGGCTTGAAACCACTGATGGGATGGAACCCTATCTTTGCGTCGTGTATAATGCCCAAGAAAGGTTTTTAATGTCACGTTTTAGGCTCAATTTTTTACCTTTTTTGTTAGCTGAACCAGTTGGTTTTAGTCAATCAATTGAGCAGAAGGGTGCCTGCGGCTGCGACAATAAGTCTCCGCAGGACACCCTTCATTTTGTACTTCTATGTCCCTTGTAAGCAATCCCAAGACGTAGATTTTTAAAGGAAATTTAAAAAAAGGCCAGGTTCACTCGAGCCAAAGAAGCACTGATCTTCCTACAAAGGGCCAGTGACCCGTTAACCTTGTGTTCTGGTATCAGTTTCCTGAAATTTGCACTAAGACTAAGGGTAACCAGAGGATAGCATTACCTGAGAACCCTGTAGGATTCCCCACCCGTCTACTGTGATTAAGTTTTTATGGTGCCCGTATTATGAATAATGAATTATTTTATGTATATAGACTCAGTCAATGTTCTTGTATAATGATTTAATACTATTTTTACTTGTATATATATGTACTCTTTTATGATGGTTTTTAACCACCGAATAAAGAATTATTGATTGATTGATTGAATGACAACACCATGGTAAATAAGACTATTGTTAACCTTACTGTTGGACTTGGCCCTTTTGGCAGGTTCACCCTGAAACTTTTTGCGTTCTCCTAGCCTTTTTCTGTAACCTGGTGTTGGTGATTTTAGGCCTCTGAGCACTTTAGCACTGGGGTCTAGTTTAAAGTGCGTGCGCTCTCTGTGTATGTGTGGTGAGATGGGCCTGCCGTCCCATAGGGATGCATGGGGGATATGTGTGTCCCTGGTAGTTCCTGGTGTGAGAGAAGTGCAGGCTCGTGAGAATGAATGGTGCGCAATGGTGTGCGCAGATTTATGGCATTTCTGTGTACTGTGTGTCTGCCTGCATGATGTGAATTGCATGTCTGGCTTGTGATTGACAGGAGCTGAGAGGGCTGGCGAATTCCAAGAGCCAGGATGAGTCTGCCCGGTGGTGAATGGAGAGATCTGCATGTAGATGGGAGGGAGGAGTTGAACCTGGGACCTGAAGAAGGCTGTGCCTTCCCTCCACAATGCTGGCTTCACCTCCTGTGGTGCATCTGATGTCCCTGGCCTGTCCTGTGAAAAGAAGAGAGGAGCTGAGCAAAACAAAGTGCTCCAAAGCACCCCTATACCAGTTCTGACTGGTATTCCCCCAGCCCTGTGCTGTTACACAAAGGATTTAGTAGTATAAATATAGGGGCTGTGACCCCATGTAAATGTTCAGTGTTCCTGTTCTGTTCCTGACGGAGGAAGCTTGCTGCTGTTGGGGCCCAGGAGGGACCGCCACAGGGGCTGCCTCCCTGCTGGAGGGCCCTGTGTGCTGGCCCCTGGGCCCAGCTATGCCCCTTCCTCTCTAAGGACTTACTCTCTTTACTCCTTGACTTTTGCCTCATCTAGCGCCTGGGAGCACTATCTTTTAAAATGCCCAGCTGATGGAGAGCGCTTTATTTATTCTAGAAGCGCTTTAGTTCTCCTTTGGCAGAACCACTGCCAGGAGCGTGGGCTGCGCAGCGCTGTGCTGCCGCCCCTTTTTTAAGGGAATCCCAGTGTGTGGGATTCCCCCAGTGATGCTGTTGGAGTGGGTGCCCACCCCGCGTTCTTGTTAATGGTGGCCGATTTATGGCCGCACGCTGTAATTAATGGAAAGCGGGTGCCCACCCCGCTGTATATGCCGCAAATTGATTTTATCTAAAAGCGGGTGCCCACCTGCACTTTACAGAGTGAAGGATCACCACCGCTGGCCCGGGCCGGAAGTCAGGCAGCGTCATGCCTGTCGTGGGGCGGGACTTCCGCCTTCCGAGGGAAGCCCCGCACCCCCGGAATTGCCGAGAAGAAGAGTGCGGCCGGTAGCTGTGCTGCATGCTGGGGAAGGATGGGAGCCTACCCCGCCTCCCCGAGTACTGGTGATGAGTCCCAGGAGGGGGCCCGGGTGAAGAGAGGAATGCCGCTACCCCGGGATACTCCATGCGGGACTCCCGGAGTGAAGAGGGAGTCCTGCGGGCCGCCGCAGAGCAACCGGGAGAGGAGCAGAGTCCCTACCCAAAGTCCCAGTGAGTGCTCAATTGGCGAGCGGCAGCGGGCCGCTCCACCGTTGAAGGAGCAGTTCAGTTCCTTTGTGGGGCATGTTTTGTTTTAGGAGCCAGCGCGCTCCAACTTGGGGCAAGTCATTTCCAAGCCCCGTAGGGGCCAGAGGGCACAGAGGTGCCGTGCCCATATTCTTTGTTTCCCGCTGCCCTGATGGCTAGAGGGCAGCTGCCACGTGGGGCATCATTTGTTTCAAGGGCCAGAGGGGCCTGTGGTTGCTCCAACAGGGGCATGTTTTACTTTTCAGAGCCTATGTGGCTCCAACGATTGCCCTCAGTATCTCAGAGCCAGATGTCTCCAACAAAGAGGACATAGTTGTTTACAGAGCCCCGTGAGGCTCCAACGCTTTGTATTTGCTTCAGAGACCCATGTGGCTCCAACGAAGGGGGCACATTTGTTTTAAGGGCCATTGAGAGCCCAGCCTCATTTTACTATTCCCAGCTGCCCAGCAACTAGTGGAAAGCTGCAACGTTTAGGTCTTTCTTTTCTTCAGGGGCATGTTGGTAGTTCGGAGTGAGATGCACTCCTTTGCCCCATCCTTTCACAGCTGCGCAGCACTTAGTGCCAGCTACAACGTTTAGGTTTGCACAATTGCGCACCCCTGACTCCTGCTGCTAGGCAGCCCACCCTGACTTTGGGGACACAGAGCATTTGAGCCCCTTTTCTCAGATGACCAGATGGCCAGGGGGGCTGGGAGGTAAATAGGGCACCAGGCCCTAATGTGATTTTGGTGCTAGGAAATGTAATTCATGTCGTATGTTTTACGCATCCTGTGTTATACCTCTAAATGTGGTTTATGATTATGAGGTTGTTTTTGCACATCATGGTTTATGCTTGGGAGATTATGTTTCACTGTGTGATTTATGCCCCTAAGGTGAGTTATACTTAGGAGGTTAGGGTCTAAGGTGTTTTGACTTGTGGGATGATTGCACATGATTGTGTTTATGCTGGTGAGGTTGGCGCAGAAGGTAATTCTCGCCTGATATAATACTGTACATGATATGATTTATGATACAGGATGATGCTGAGTATAGTGTGCCAGTAATTACTGGTTGTGTTCTACGTTGGTTATATGTCTGCATTTATTATCTTTACTAAGTGATGATTCTGACAGTGGCCCACGTGGCCCTGTCAAGTGTATATAATCCCCTGTAAATATTGCCAGTTGGCACAGTGTATATTGTGTGATTACCATCTAATGTGTTTTATGATAATACAAAGGCTATTTTTGATATAACCTTGTGTGGAGTTCCTTTTGTGGTGTGCCTAGTATGTTGTTGCTGTGTGTGCTGTGCAAATGCTTCACACATCGCCACCGGGAAAAGCCTGACTGCTCGTGCCAAGCTACCAAGGGGGTGAGCAGGGGTTATCTTTGGCGTGTAACTCCCTTGCCCTGACTAGAGTGGTGGTTTCTGCCTGGCTTTGGCGCAAGCCTTAGCCAACCAGAAATCCCATTTCTAACACTTACCAACCGCCAGCTATCATATTTGAAAAAGAAAACACTTTGCCTAGGCCTTTCTTTTTACCCCACTGAACTGTTTAACTATTCACGTATTGACATGTTCAAATTTGTCAGGAAACTTAAACTGACTAAGTGGCATACACTGAAAAGCAGTAATACAAGCAAGACAAAATACAATGTACAGCGATACAACTAGCCAACCTAACCGTACAGTGGGAGATGCCAATATTCTTAGAACAATGCAGGATCATGCTTCCAATAATGAAATTGCAAGTAATGAGAACGACAACGGTACAACTGAGATGGTAGATATCGTCACTGATAGAGCTGCCAACACTACTTTTAAGTCCAAATCTATCTTCTATCCAATTCTTCCACATGACAATACGTTTCATGATGTGGTTACGAAATCATTGCTTGAATGTAAACATCAACAAGACAGAAGAAACTGTTAATCTTTCAACCTAACCACCAAACAGAAAACCATTATTTCTGATCTTGCCAATGACAAAAACATAATAATTCGCCGAGCTGATAAAGGGGGTAATGTTGAGTTGCAGAGAAAAGAAATGTATCTCAAAGAAGCATACAGACAATTGAAAAACAAGCATCTGCAATGCATTAGGTCTCGCATTTACGCGAGTTTGAGCTATTGACCTTGCAAATAACAATGCCTATTGGCATTGTCATTTACAATGCCAATAGCTTTAACTCGTGTAACTGCGAGACCTATTGCATTGCAAATGCTTGTTTACATTCTGGTGCTTGCATTCTTTGAGATGTAGTAGGATTTGCAATTCAGAAAATTACACTTAACAACGATTAAGGAAAACAGATATCTGATGGATACATAACTAACACCACTAGGTCACAACGCAAAGCTTACATACAGGGAACAGCGTGAGTTCCCTGCATTGACAAAGTGCTGCTAGGAACTGCTGGGGTCCCAACCCCTCTGGATTAATGTTGTCTGAAAAAAATGTACCAGCTCGAGTGAAGTGCACGGTGTAAACTGCACTGTGTGTCTGTGGAATAAACACACACTGCTCCAGGAGAGGTGCGGGCACTGGCTGTGCCTGACGCAATGCAGGGAGTTCCGATGACATGTCAGGCGCTGGCTCTTGGCACCGCAGACGACTCTGTCCAGTGCCCGAAAATAGGCGTCTGAGAGGCGGGAGGTATCAGGACATGGCCCCGGGTCATGTTCACAAGAAGGGAAGGTCGGTGCGGGGTTAAATTCTGAAAGGACTAGCTGTGCTAGGAGGCTCAGAGCGGGGCAGCAACACAGGGGCTGCTGCGGTGGTGCTGGGGGGGGTGCTGGGGGGGGGTCAGTGGTATCTGGCACAACAGCACGGAATGAATCAGGTTTATGCAACACCAAACTGAGGGCGGGCACTCGTCCCCTGTTAGAGTGAGTGACAGAGGATCGCAGGCAGTGCGGTATGGCTGCTTGGAAATTGCCGAGAATATTAAAATAAAATTGTAAATGTATATTCATGTTCCATTTGCATGCCAAAGCATTGTTTTCATCACGTCGATGGTGCATAATACAAGGACTCTAGTGCTCGGAATTGAGGGATCGAATTTCCTACACAATAATTTGTTTTTACATAGCGCCTCATATTGTATTTCTTGCGTTTCTTAGCGCTGTAACAGGCTTTAGTGAGTTTAGTCTAAGCACTTTAATTAAGGGACGTTACTTTTACCAAATGTTTAGCACCCAATTTCCCACTTCTCCTAGAGCTGCGAATCGAGCAGAGCATCAAAGGGCTGGGTGAGAAGGGAGGGGGGAATGGAAGGAGCAGTGGAGCAGAGCGGCTAAAGTGAAAGAAAGCTAGAAGGGAGGGGGGAGTGGGAGCAGCTGTGCACGTGCATGTGATCGTGCACTCAAGGTTTAGGCCAGCCAAAACTGTGGGTAGCACTTTGAAATTCCCACATACAAAATGTCTCTTCGAGCCTTTGGCTCGCGAGACCTAATGACAGGTTTTACAGCAAATGCAACACAAAAACTTACAATAAGAGTATTACGACCACTTGGGGGAAACATTCGGGGTGGCAGCAACAAGGGGTCATCTTGTGGGAGGAATATTTATTTCTCAAAAAAGATTACCGCAAACACCCGATAATATATTTTTTCCCGAAGATACATAAGAACCCACTAGACACCCCGGGTAGGCCAATGTTTCGTCCATAGGGAGTGTCCTTGAAAATATTTCAAAATATGTAGACCATTTCCTGCAGGACTTTGTGTCAAAACTCCCGTCTCATGTAAAAGATACGAAAGACTTCCTATGCAAAATCAAAAACATTGATCACAACCATGGTATTAGAGCCTTTGTACACTAGTTAAGCATCAAACATATAATGTATCTAGAACACACAAAAATGTTAACAGAAATGATGGACATATGCCTCCAAAACAATATTTTCATGTTTAATGGGGAATTGTATAAACAAACCACAGGTACTTCTATGGGGACTTGTTTTGCGCCTAGTTTCGGAAACTTGTTCCTGGGGCTGTGGGAGGAGGAAATACAAAAAGATGTCAAGTATGCTCCCAATCTCGAAAAAGTGGCTATATGGTTACGTTACATCGACGACCTTTTTATAATATAGAAAGGTAGTGAACAAGAAGCTAGTAACTTCATAAACCTACTTAATGAGGACAGCTACAATATTGTCCTGACACACAACATAAATAAAAAAGAAATAGAATTCCTAGATGTGAAGGTAATGGCATCTGGTAACACCATACAGACTAAACTGTTCAGGAAAGACACAGCAGGTAACAGTCTCCTTCACGCTCTCAGTAGCCACCTAGATATTCTGAAATGGAGTATCCCTTATGGAGAGCTGCTGAGAGCGAGAAGGAACTGTAGCGACAATGATGGGTGTCATGAGGAAAAAAAAATCATGTTGACTAGATTCAGAAAGCGAGGATGTCCAGATTAGGTTCTGAATAGAGCAGTATCTAAAATGAAAGATATAATAAGAGAGAAAACCCTAGAACCCAAAATAGAAGAAAACCCTATTGAGACTTCAGGTACCAGAGTTATTCTAACTTTCAACAGGGATTCCCAAAAAATACAAAAAATCTTAAATGACAATTGGAATATCTTGAAAAGTGATTCTATCATAGGCCCCTCCATCAGCGACAGACCGCGAATTACGTACCGTAAGAGCAGGAGTCTCAGAGATATACTAGTGCATGGAGACGTTACAGAACGTACAGATCATAGCCAACACAATCTCAAAGGATTCTACCCTTGTGGCCACTGCAAGGCATGGAAGAACAGTAAGATGGTACAAGAATTTAGAGCACCCAGTGACAAAAGTAAAAAAAGAATAACTCAGTTCCTCACGTGCAGCTCCACATATGTTATCTACATTTTGGAGTGTCCATGAAATAAAAGATATGTGGGCAGTACAACCCTGATGGCGAAAAAAAGAGTTCTTGAACATCTTAGAGCTATTACCAACAAAGACCCTCACTATGCAGTAGCATGCCATTTTTCTGACTTCCACCTTTCCAACAGCAGTTTATTACGTTACTTTGCTATAGAACAGGTACATATGGGCCCGAGAGGAGGTAATAGAGAACTAACTCTCAGAAAGTGGGAATCAAAATGGATTCTCGATCTCGAAACTAAGTACCCCAAGGGACACAATCAGGAAGAGGAACTAGCAACACATTTAATTGAAGAGTAATCAGAGAACCAATAATGCTATACCGTAATCTGTATTCCAATCCATGATGTTCAAAGAATGAATTTTATGATGTAAACCTGTGTTTTAATTAGGTTACAACTGTGCTCTATTTTAATCCATATTTTCTTGTTCTCTTTTTTCCTTTTCACAGGAGGAAAGGAAGGGGTCCAATGTATCATCACAGACATCTCACGGGCCGCCTACCCTTTTCTTCACCTCTACAGGGAACGCACCCATGGAAAAATAGATAAGAACCTCTCACTAATTGTCACTTTTTTCACTTCTGTTATTCACTGTTACATGCGGGACTTATGTCTTTCATTTGGATTAAGTTTTTTGCCACTGGGCGCATATATATATTAATTCATATATCTTATGCACTTCTAATTGTGTTGGCCTGGGATCTCAGGGCAAGAATATATACGACAGGAACTAGGTTGTGGCACGCCTGTAGAACACGCATATACAGTGTTGTTATAACATAGCCTTTGGGATCAACCTTACACATGGTATCCCTCAACTAAAGTACCCATTGCCACTCGGCGCGAGTATTGGTGGACATCAGCTGGTAATTCCAGCAGTAAACGGTATAAAAGTTTAACCACTTTTAGGCATAGCCTACCTGGTTTTGGTATACGTATAAGGGTTTATAGACTAGGGTATTATTTTACACCTTGGTTTATGATGAATAACACAGGAATTAGAAAGGAGAATAATTAATTTTTTCTACTTTTCTTTTCTATTCTTTACAAAGATTATCTTGATTACATTGATGTGTGCCAAATATTGTTATGTAACAGACAAATGTGAAGTTAACATTGTCATTTTGTATATATGAACATGTTCCAATATGGCCGCCATAGAGGTGCAATCCATGGGTGACTCAGAATGTAAGTCCCCTTTCTATGCTTAGTACCTCCGGCATGTATGCATAGCACCTTGTCACAAATGCTCAGTGTGTGATCAAGAAAGTGTAACTTTCGAAACGCGTAACATTCGGAGGAATAAACCACTGCTTTTCAACTGCATCTGAGAGCGCGCGTTTATTTGTGGATCTACGGGAATATTTATGCCGGCTGTGGCTATACCGGCTGAACACGCCATCAAACAACGGGCGGATTTCCCATGAGGAGCTATCTTTGCAGGAAAAATGTATATCTCTTTATCTATATACTATATGTACATATATCTATAGGTCTTTGAAGATAATTCTTATTGACTAAACATCAGAGCACTGTCTTATACCAATATATGACGAAAATGAACAACCCAATCTCAAAATATAACTGCAGATATTCAAGCAAAGAAATTATACTGTATCCACAGTGATGGCATCCAGAATGTCAACACGGCTAGGTGCTATAATATATGTAGTCACCAGTGAAGCCATCAACTGCAATTATAATGTGATCTGTCACATCATCCCTGAGGTTATGAGCAGTACATTTTCTCAGCAAGGTATTGCTTCTATGGTGTGGGCTCAACGCATGGTTTGCGTAGCTAACTATTGCTAGAAAATGGGTTTTTAAACTTAATTTTGTAGCCATAACTTCGGATTAACTGAGTATGCAGGACATTTTCTGAAAACAATGTTAAGATTATACTCAGAAAAAAACATAACCTAACTTTAACCAAAAGTTTTAGTGCAATCGACTATTTGGATTGGGCTGGCTGCACTGCCTGGCTAAATTCTTCATTATTAACCACCACAAGGGCAGCCCAAACCACCTGAACCAGGGGCATTCAGTAATTATTCCAAACAAAAGGTTCAGAGTGTACAATTCAAAAATAAATATCAAAAAGCAATTAATGAAACATGAATTATATGTATAACAATGCTCACATTGAAATACAAAAAAACGAAAAGGAAGAAAAAAGAAGAAAAAAAGGAAAAAGAGGCCCTAATAGAAAAACGTACAAAATGTATTCAGTAAAACATATCAGCAAGGCTCAGTGTTGTAAGCTGGTACACATAACATAAAAACATATACAGAACCAGACAGGTGGCAGACAAGGAGATGATTACATAAACAACGGAGTTTGCAAAATTTACATAAAACTCCAACAGATAGAAAATGTGTCCTCCAATAGTTGCGGCCACAATAGCGTCGACGGCGTTTCGACCTTTGGTGTTAATCCATGGTCATCTTCAGGACATAAAATATACTGGGCATCCCAAATGAACAAGCTAAAATTGCAAAAAATAACATTATGTGTATTTAGAAAAGGGCCAAAGAAACATTGTTTAAAGAAAGAAAAAAAGGAAAAAGTAAGAGAAAGAGGCAAAAGGAAAAATTAAAAAATTGAAAGAAAAAGAAACCATCACCCATACCAAATTAGTAATTATTAGTACATGGCAACCTGTGCTTAGTAAAGAATTGTGCTAGCCGTACAGAAAATATATACTAGCCAGCCAAAAACATATGTGTCCAATCAATTCCAGCACCATGTTAGCTTAGAGACTTCAAAAAAATGACTTACTTATATCTTAAAGAAATTAGATATCGCTGTAAATTTGCTTCAGCAACAGCAACTTCAAAAGCTGGGTAAAATAATGGCGAGTTCAAGGGGTCACAAAACGAGTAAATCCTCTTCAACTTGTGCCCGTACTAAATTCAAGCCGGACAACAGAAAATAGAGAACAAGCTCATTTTCTGTACTAGCCAATATAGATATTCAGAAAACACTAATGAATGCGTCGTGATACCTTCGTTGGGGATACATGAGCTGTTCAGACTAATGCGAAACAGTCACGCAGATGTAACAAATGGAATTAATCAAGCATGCCAAATGATTCCGCCTTAAGCCTCATAAAGTGGCGATTAAATGTAAAAAGTTACATAGACCAATCAATGGCTATATGAAAAACCCTATACAGAGCTATACAAGGGAAAAAGGAAATGCTTAGCCTTAATACCCAGTCCAGACTATACACGCTAATCAGGCTGCATAAAACCAGTCATTAAGATGGTGAATCATGCCTCCTTACGTCTCATAAAATGGAATTAAAGTCGGATATCAAGAGTCACACCACCAAATCAATGACAGCATACAGCGCTTAAGAAATTGCGCGTGTGGTAAGGTCAAGTACAATTTAAATCAAAGAACGCTTACCGGGAATCAAACACCGCACGGCAAGTAAAGTGCCAGGTAAACGCAGTTTCAAAGCACCAGTGTACCGATGCCGAGTTTAAAAACGCCATGAAAAAATATAGAAAGTGAAAAGGGACTTCGCACCTACCGCGGCTGAACCTCAGCGCCATATCGAAACAAGTAAATTCGAATCAATAGAGTAGATACATACAAAATTACACACCACACGGCAAAACAAGTGCCAAGTAGCAGGGAATTCAAAGCAACGGTATAGCGATCCCGAGTTTAAGAAGCGCTATGAAAAAGATATAGAAAGTGAAAAAGGGACTTCGCACCTACCAACTCTGAAACTCAGCGCCATGTTGGAGCAGGGTAAAGCGAATCAAAAATATAAATACATAAAAATACTAAAGACTATGAAGTAAATATTGACACCACCACCAAAAACGAAAAGAGGGGGGAAGGGAGGGGGGGGAAGAAAAGAGATTAATTTGTTTAGACTTGATCATTTGGATAACTCAAAACAGTCAAATCATCGTAGTACATTCTGTTGGCAATGTATTACTATGCATGATTCACATCCTCCAGAGTTACATTAGTTTATCACAATGGCGCGATTTAAACTGCGTCATTACATATAAATGAGATGACATTTGCACCTTCATATGACAATACATTGTTATACAAACCAAAATAAATCACATTGATTACTTGCAGTGGCATAATTGATACTACATCATCCAAATGGTTTAGGTGACAGTTATCAATAGGCTAAACATTATAGGCATATATTATTTATTCCATCACAATATAATAGCTACAAAAGGATGCAAATGACCACCACATCCAACAACATTGCGGTCCTAATTACAAAATATAATAACAATACAAATCCATACAGATGTTTACATAATGGCAGTATATTATTATTCATAATCCACATCCTCCAAAGTTACATTAGTTACATTAGTTAATTGCAACGACGTGATTTATAGGAAGGAGGGGAGGAAGAGACCATGCACAAATTTAATATCACAACAGATTGTTACATCCAAAAATTGTTTTTCAGTATACATAATCAACAGTACCTAGGCAGGGAGAGCTCGTAAAAAATACCTCCTACCCAACAATTAGGGAATGGCATTCCTCCAAGGTGTTAAGGCCCTGATTTATACTGTTGCAATGAAAAATCCAGCGACATTCGCATTTGTTTAAAATATTGATAATGCTGCCTCCTCTCAAGGGAGTATGCACTACTTCAATTACTTGCCAACGAATGTCAGTGGGTGCATGATTAAATTCCAGAAAATGTGCCACCAAAGGCGCATTCTCAGTTTTACATCGTATTCGACTCTTATGCTGACCCAGACGTATCTTTATCTTCTGAGTTGTTTGGCCAATATAAATAAGGTCACACGGACACCAAACAGCATATATCACATTTTGGGTATTGCAGTTTGAATGTTCTCGTAAATCATGACAGATGTTACCATGAATGTACTGTTTTGTATTCAAACTGGAGTCACACATGAGGCATCCGCCACACTTATAGTGTCCCACAATTCTGTCTAGACCCCACATGGTTGTTAAACTGGGTTTTTTTTCAAAAGGCAAAGCTGCCCTAACCAAGTGATCCCGTAAGTTTTTCCCTCTTTTAAAGGAAAAAAGAGGTTCCTCATTAGTAATGCCAGTAGATTTGACTAATGGCTAAATTCTTCAGCACACAGACTGAAAGACTGTCACTTGCGACAATCTATTTCTAAAAAGAAAAAAGCTCTAAAAATGGGGTTTTAACCGGCCGTTTAATTACTAATGCTTGGCTTCATTGTCAATCGCATTATTTTCCTTTCTATTGGTGAGCACGTGTCTGTTTCACTTGGGCATCCATGGGGCAGATTTACAAGCCCCCTGCGCCACCAGTATCTCACTTTTCGTGACGTACTGGTGGCGCAGGGGGCTCCTCCATATTTACAAGGAGAGGAAAAGCCACCCTGCGTGACTTTTCCTATCCTTGTAAATACCGCCCCTTCACACTCAGCACTTTGCGTTGAAGGGGCGTTCCATGGGTGTTGCTGTAGGTGTTCCCATGCAACACCCATGGAACAAGACACATCTCCAGATTTACTAGAAATCGTAAATCTGGAGATGCGTGTGAATGCTACACCACCCTAGAGGTGGCGTAGCAAAGCGCAACGAGGAAAATGTTTTATTTCTCCTTGTTTTTTCCTCTTTCAATGCGTGCTGCATTCTACAGCACACATTGAAAGAGGAAAATGCCGGTAGTGATTGCTTTTGTGCAGGAAGGTGCCCCTTCCTGCACAAAAACAATCTCCCCACGCCACAGGCATCCTTGCACCATGGTGCAAGGGTGCTTGCGCCGGCGCATGGCTGCAGTTTGTGCGCCAGCGCAGGGGGAAACACAGAGATGCGACATGAATGTGCTTCTGAAGTGTTGCAGCGTGGCACAGCCAAAGGGCTTGCGGTGCCACGCTGTGGCACTTCCTCGTAGATCTGCCCCCTCGTGTTTGTTTTCTTCTCTTGAGCATGGATTGATTTCTTGATTAGTGTTCTTCTGTGCTGCTTGCACTCAGGTTATGGTACTTTTTTATTCGCTTTTGCTTAAAAAATGAAGCTTGAGATTCCGGTATTTCCAAGAGCTGAATGCAAACTTCTAGCAACAATGAAACATATATTTCTTCCCCAGACGCTTTTATTGATGAGGAAGCTGTAAACATACTTTGTTCATTTGAGACTGATGCCAAACACTATTTATTTTTTCCAGATGAATTTTTGCCACAGTGTCACATCTTATTCGTCATCACTTATGCAGTGATTTGAAAAGGTTCATGCTTCACCATTACCTCTACCCACCCCTAACCACTAAAATTACCATTTACTTCTTCCCAACCCTAAACCCTAAAATTATCCTTAGCTCCCTTTACCTCTACGCACCCATGAATCCTCAAGTCACGCTCACCTCCCTTTACCTCTACCCACCTGTGAACCCTAAAGTCATCCTCACCTCCCTTTACCTCTGCTGAACCCTGAAGTCACCCTCATCTGCCTTTACCTCTACCCACTCCTGAACCATCATCACCCTCACCTCCCTTTACCACTTCTCGCCCCATAACCCTCAAGTCTTCCTCATTACCTTTTACCTCTACCCACCCCGAATACTCAAGTCAACCTCACCTCTCTTTACCATGGGGTAAAATGGAGGTAGAAAGGAGGTGAATGGTGAAAGAGGGGGAGCCTATAAGGTGGTAATGTGCAGGACCTCTTTCCTTGAAGTCTCCATTGCCCAGTTTTGCTGTATCTACATACCATTATCTGCTAATCTGCTTTTCTTTCAGCTTCTATAAGCTGCACCCTGCATTGTCAACATCATTCTTTTGTCGTAGTGCCCTCTATAACAAAGCTTTTGTCTTTTTTTCTAAGGTATCATTACTTTAGCTCGAGTCCTAGTAACACAATTTGTCATTTAATGTTACTGAAGCACTTCCATATCCCTGAGATTGTATTGGTTCCCGTTCCTCCAATTTCTGTTCTGAATGAGGAGCAGACAGCCGGGTGCTGAAAATGAACCTCCACAGAGAGCTTTGGAGGTGTTCAGACATACTTGGGGTATGGTCCCATTCCAATGATAAATCATAACAACGTTCTTTCCATAAAGGAAGATGTTTTTCACTGCAAGCTTTGTTTTGGGCTGATTATATTGTGTATATTCGTGCCATGCATGGTTCTGAAAGAAAAACAATCTTTAAGCCTACTTGTTTTCCGCCATGTGCATTCAGTGAATATTAGAAGTTCAAAGAGGCGGGCTTCGGGTTGAAAAGGAAAGAATAGATTTTTTTTTATTATGCCAGAAGGTTTCAGATGTAGCATGGAAGAATTAATAACTATAATAAGTGTGTGAGTGTGTTCCAGAGCCTGGAAATAGTACTCTACCAACCATTATTCATTTGCCTTTTGTTTTTTTTTTCATTAAACGAAGTTATTTCCTTTTTATTAAAATGAAGTTGCAGGATTCAGCTTAGAGGGACTGAAATATTTCTTGCTGAATGCATTTTGTTGAAATTACATTCTACTGTATTTTATACAAATTGGTATTTTGTAAGAGCCTTGCCCTTCTGGAAGAAATGGTGTGCAGTTCGCTCCAGATAGGCGGACATGTTGAACAAAAAATCATATTATTTGATTTTTGTTACAAATATTTTAGGATTGGCCCATTATTCATTTGTTGCCACGTGACGGTATTATTGTAAGCAATATACATCTGCGTATTTGCAGCGCCCTGCCTCAAGCATAGTTCTAACGTTGTCTAATATTTTTTTGTCTGAATGGTACATTGTGTACCAGATTTTTTAATACTGATGTTTGCAGTTTATTATCACCTTGATTAAAACTGTACTTAAAACGTCAGACCCATGAGTGGAGCACACTGGGGTACAATTCTCACTGCTCGTCCTGCTGTTGTAGCATGTATTCTTTTACCTATTTCTTAACTCTTTAGCCAGGAGAACAGAGAACCAAAGAAAACCTTGAACAAAGTTAGAAAATTCATCTTTAAAACACGCTTGATTTTATTTTAGCTGGAATTAATCACTTGACTTGAGAGGGGCACCTATTTCTTCTTGACTTTAACCAGAAGAGAATGTTATTCCATGGAACCAACTAATGCCAGCCATATGAATTTAAGTCCTGAATGTCCCCTATTGGTGATGTCAGTCGGCTGTGTGCCACTGTATTTTGTCACAGCAGTCTCTAATTGCTTTACAATTGGTGACGTGACGCACTCCATCGCTGGTAAAAAAACAAATGTCAAACCTGGACTATCATAAATTATTATATTCCGTGTCACAATGCTAGCTAGCAGTCCGGTGAAAAGCAGGTCAGGTCACAGCTGTTAAAGCAACAAAACACAGAACCTTGCTTTTCTTTCTTCTTCTCTATTTTATTAGCTTACAATGACAAGCTGAGAGAATATGTTTATTTTTTGCACACCGCCGAGAACTGACTTATATTGAACTGCTTCTAATATCTGTTTGTGAAAAATAACTAATCGGCTTTTGAATATGTTTAATTTTGCACTACAGGTTTTATTTTTAATCTTCATGTTTGTCAACCTGCTCGCTCTTTCATATGAAAGAGCTAAGCACCAAGGTTCTAGGCAGTTTGTAGGAAAGGGGATGATTTGACCATGTATTATATGGGATAAAGTACCCCCTGGCGTACATGATAAGGAGATTGCAAGTCGTTCCTCTTTATTGTTATGGAACTTCTTGCGGACTTTTGAATATCCTTATGATGTACGGCAGGGGTAATTTATCCCTTATATATTACCATTCTAAACTCCATGTCAACTTACCTAGACGTATCTCATGAGGTAACAGAAAGGTTGATATAGTGAATACAATAATTTTGCAAGGCAATTGTTCCATGGTAATATAGTGGTAAGGTGCATGTCAGTACATGAGGGAAGTGATCTGCAATGACATGGTTATTGTTACCTGAAGTAACCATAACTCGCACCCTTACCATGCACTGCTTACTACCTCACATACTGAATCACTTATGACATGTTCTATAACATAACATGTGTATTTGTAAAGTGCACGTTCACCCCTAATGAGTTATCTTGGTGCTGAATAACAGATGTTTATTGTTACCCAACTCAATTGTACTCATTTTATCGACCTCAGATGGATGAAAAGCTGAGTGGACCCGCTGGGATTTGAACCTGTGCCCAGTAGGTCGAACACAGGGCTTTGCAGTGAATGCATTAGTCCACTGAGCCACCAGATGGATGAAAAGCTGATAACTGCAGTGGGGATAGAAGGGTCGTTACCTTCCCTGAATACCCCATATTGATAATTTTAATCCTGCCAGAGGTTGACATAAAATAAATAGTTACTGGTTAACACCTAGGCAGTTTTACAAATATACCTGCACCTCTCTTGGTCCCGTTTTTCCAGGAGAAAAATTTGTTTTCCTTTATGATTTGAGTGACACTTTTGTGTTTTTGCCTTTCTTTATTACACTCTACCCTCACCACTATCCTTCATCTTCTCTCTAAAAAATTGCGCTCCATCCAGTGTGTTGGTCTGCACCTGGTTGTATGATGCGGCCCAATGATGAAGCATGACACTACCAAGTGTGTGAGGGCAGTATTAAGAATTCTTTTGATTTTCCCGTTTCTAATGTATAGTACATCCCCTTTTTTTTGCCATGATGGTTTTCTCTGCTGTGTGAGATTTATGTTCTATAACATAACGTGTATTTGTAAAGTGCACGTTCACCCCTAATGAGTTATCTTGGTGCTGAATAACAGATGTTTATTGTTACCCAACTCAATTGTACTCATTTTATCGACCTCAGATGGATGAAAAGCTGAGTGGACCCGCTGGGATTTAAACCTGTGCCCAGTAGGTCGAACACAGGGCTTTGCAGTGAATGCATTAGTCCACTGAGCCACCAGACCCGGCTATGACAGCATTAACATCAATGAAACATCTAAAATGATATATTTGATAACACTGTGCATGGCGTTGATGTGAGTTATAGTTACTTCAGTTAACTATAACTGGTTAGTTTCATTTTTTTGTTTTTTGAATTTAAAATGTAACATTGTAACTGACATTTTTAACTAAATATAACATAACTTTAACCTTGTTTTTCAGTGATAGTATGTGTTGGACCTGTCAGCCCTAGGGTGGTCTCCCCTTCTATTTTTGTATCGTGCCTCATTTTTTCCACCCTCATTTTTATGTTGGACTAGGTCTCCGGGCGCCTTTTCATTGCCAGGCAGTGTTAAGGTGCAGGTGCTCCCTTCTCCCAAGATGGCTGCCACAGACCCCTGCTACTGCAGGGTGGTCGTTTTTCATAGTAGCACCCTAGCTGCCAGGAGCTGGCTGGGACCCACAACAATGTTGCGATACCAGCCCGCCTTTTTGTCCCATAGTTAGAGTGGGAAGAAGCTGGAACCTTCTAGAAGGGAGGTGGGGTTTTACTTTTGCCGCCTTGGCTAGAGGTCACCTGACCTAGGGCTACTTAAGAGTGGGAGGGAAACTTTTGTGGTGAGTTGGCCATTGGGGTGAAGCAGAGCTGGAAGAATCCACCAGGAGTGTAGGCGGTAGGGCCTAGCCAGGGACTTATGCCTCTGAGAGTGACAGGATTTAGATACTGCCTCTTAAGTGAGTGAGGTGCCCTGTGAATCCCACTGATCTTGCCCAGTAGTAGGAGGACTCAGAGACTCTCTGCCAGCCTGACTAGGAAGGACCTAGTCGCCCTCTCCATCCCTACCCCTGTAACAGAACCCCTTAAGGGCGCCAGATACATCTGCGCCAAAAGACTTCATCTGTCAACTGAGAACTGAAACCTAACTTTAAGAACTGAGACTGCATGACAAGAGCGAGCTGTAAGCCTTGAATGCCAGAGCTGAGACTGCGTGTCCAAGCTAACCTATTGAACTAATTGCTAAACCGATTGCCAAGCCACTGGGGATCGACCAGGTACTAGCGCTGTGACCCCCGCGCTCCCTGCCCTGGTCTGGGACCCCCGGCAGTGTGCTCCGCTGAGCACTTTACCCCATCCTTAATTTGAGCCCCCCCCCTGCGACGACGAAGCCAGCGCGCTCACCGCCGCGGCCTGGAGGCCTGGAGGAGTGCCCTGCTGTGTCGCGAGGCCCAGGCGAAGCCCGGGGCCCCGTCGCTGCCGTCGCAGCCGTGTGAGGAGGTGCGCAAGGTCGGGGCCGAGTTCCCCCAACGTCGTGAGGACGGACGCCTGCTGACGCCGAGACGGAGGTAAGCCCGGAGGCCGAGATCCCCCCTGGTGCGCCCCCTGCTGGTCTGGAAACCACACTGCACTTGGCCCGGGTTGTCCCCTCCGTGGGAGTCCCCTCCCCTGCCTGCGCGACGGAGAGACCCCGCCGAGGGATCCTGTCCGTGTCCCCCCTTTTGTAATACTGAGCGCGGTGCTCTGTGAACTGCACCGGAGCATAGGGACCCGCTCCTCAAGTCCGGTCACCCTCCCCGCTGGAAGCCGCCCAAAGAACTGACTGACATTACCCTCGTGTGGCGCTTCACGCCACCGACCCTGCTTCCCCAGCCGGAGAGACCGGGACTGCGAGTAACCCACTGTGTTATGTGCTCTGCTCGAAAGTAAATTACATGCCAAGGAATGCGAGTAGCGCACTGTGTTATATGCTCTGCTCGAAAGTAATTACCTGCCCAGGAGTGCGAGTAGCGCACTGTGTTATATGCTCTGCTCGAAAGTAGATTACATGCCAAGGAATGCGAGTAGCGCACTGTGTTATATGCTCTGCTCGAAAGTAATTACCTGCCCAGGAATGCGAGTAGCGCACTGTGTTATATGCTCTGCTCGAAAGTAGATTACATGCCAAGGAATGCGAGTAGCGCACTGTGTTATGTGCTCTGCTCGAAAGTAATTACCTGCCCAGGAACGCGAGTAGCGCACTGTGTTATATGCTCTGCTCGAAGGTAATGATATGCAACTGATTACGAGTAACGCGTTGTGATAACTGTTCTACGCAAACGTTTCCATATGCAACTGATTGCGCGTAGCGCTGTGTTTTATATGCCTTGCTTCACAGTACTAGGGGCCAGTGGTCACGAGGAGCGCTCAGTTCGACAGGCGCCATGTTGATGAACCCAATGTTCCCCCTTACAAGTAGTACGCTGTGTTAGACGGCCTGTTCAGGGAGAGACTTTACATAAGCGCGCACAGCGCTAGAATCTCCCGCATTTAACCAGCGGGCGTGGGTACATGAACGAGGTTAGGCACTGCATAGATATCACCAAGAGTGTCGCATGTACTGAACGATGGTATTATGATTCATGTATTACCTTGTTATTTCCTGAACTGCAACTGACCAGCTATACTTGGATAAACTTGAAGTATTTGCATAATTTAAACGGTGTGGCGTCCCTTATTGTGTGTGACTCTAGTCCATGAGAAGCGTGTGGTGTATGGTTGCTTAACACATAGCCCTCTGATTGCCTGACCGGCTCGCGCCACGTTACCACCCTTAGGGCCTGGTGAACCCAGGTTCCTACATTGGTGGCAGCGGTGGGATCCTTGGGACTAGTGACCATACAGCACCCTTCCGTGAGGCGAAGGGCGCCACAATTAAACGCCTGTTGTGTTCCAAAGCTCTAAAAACATTGATTGCTGCATTGTTAGTTCCACTGTCCAGGTTGAGAGTGCAAGAAGCCTGGTGAGCCGGTAACTGTTGCCTATACCCTAGGAATTTTCTCCTTAGTGTCTAGGTCCCCACCTGCCAGAATGGAATCCCGGTTAGCTGACCTCGAGGGGTACACAGTGAAGCAACTAAGGGAGTTCGCGCAGGAGTTGGGGGTGCCCGGGATGCGGAAGGCTAAAGCGCCGGAACTCCGTACCACCATTAGGGCATGGGTAGAAGCCCACCCAGAAGGGAGAGGGGATGAGGGACAGGGGGCGCCAGATGCACCTCAGGAGGAGAGCGCCCAAGAAGTCCTAGACATTGTAAACATAGAGGAGACTGAAAATGTGCCCCCAGGGAGACGTTCTGGGGCCAGTAGTAGGACAGGGTCTAGTAGGAGCGCGTCTCCAAAGGAGTATGAGGACAGAAGGGAAGAGAGGCAGTTAAAATGGGAGCTAGCCAAACTGGAACAGGAAAGAGAAAGGGAAAGGGAGAATAAGAAATGGGCAATGGAGGAGAAGAAGCTGGCGCACGAGCTTCAGTTAAAAGAGCTGGAGCTACGCGCCCTCCAATTGAACGCGTCTAACAAAGACAATGGTGGCAGCATACCCAGGGAACCTCAAGAACCAAAATTCTACCTACCCAAAGAAGTCATAGCCAATTATACACTAGGGGATGACATCATGAAGTGGTTGGAGGCATACGAGGTAGCCTTAACGGCCCATGGGGTACCCGAGAGTAACTGGGGAGGTGGTCTCTACCGGTATATACCTCCCACTGTTAGGGACACCCTGTTATATTTGGCCAAGGCGGATCAGGTTAAGTACGCCCCCATGAAAGAGGCCTTGTTAAAGAAGTTTGGCCTGAACCCCGAGAAGTATAGGCAGAAGTTTCGTGGCAGCCATAAGCTGTCCACCCAGACATGGGGAGATTTTTTTGATTATGCGAGGAAGGCACTAGATGGTTGGGTGCGTGGCAGCGAGGTACAGGACTACCAAGGGTTGTACGATCTTTTTTTAAGGGAGCACCTCTTGGATAAGAGCTTTCCGGAGCTGTGCCACCATCTGGTGGACCGCAAGCTGAAGGATCCTCGAGAGCTTGCGGAGGAGGCAGATATTTGGGTGAGCACCCGGGTGTCTCACAAGGGCCCCGGGGGAGATGGCTCGAAACGCGGACAGGGTTTCCCCCAGAAGAAAGAGGGGGGAGATAAAAAGGTGGAGTTCTCGAAAGGTCCCCAAAATAAGTTTGGGAAGGGAGTAGGAACCCCACTCCCGTCCAATTCCACAAGACCCACTTACCCTGACAGGAGTCAGCAGCCAAGGATTGTGCGGTGCTACGAGTGTGGGGAGATTGGACACTACAGAGGAGATCCCAAGTGTCGCAAGCGACCACCAGCCCAATTGGGCGGGAAAAGTCCCGGGGTGAGTAGTATAGCGCTTGGGGTGGAGCTGCCCTTAGATAGGGAAGGGGAGTGGACAGGCCTGACGCTGGTTTCACTCGGGGATAGAGAAGTGGTCCCCGTAGTGCCCCTGCCCCCGAACACTGCTAAGTATCAGCAGAGGGTGAGAATTAATGGGGAGGAGGTGGAAGCTCTGAGGGACACAGGGGCCAGCATGACAACTGTCGTGCGGCGGCTGGTGTCCCCAGACCAAGTAGTCCCCGAGGAGTTCCATCCAGCCGTATTGGCTGACGGCAGTTTGAGTCACTATCCAGTGGCTCGTGTTCCATTCGAGTGGGGAGGAGTCAAAGGCCTACTGCGAGTTGCTGTGAGCCCAGCCTTGCCTGTGGGGTGTTTGCTAGGGAACGACCTGGAGCACACCAAATGGAAGGACGTCGAGTTTCACGCTCACACTGAGATGCTGGGATTACCAGGGTGGACTTGCGTGAGCACGCGGTCCATGACTGCCCGGCATGGAACTCACCCGGAGTTGGAGCCTGGAATCATGGCCCAACCCAAACCCAAACGTGGGAAGAAGAAGGTGGTAGAGGACATGCCCCGTGAGTCGGATGGGGAGGCCGCAGAGGTGCCCCCGGAGTCCGCGGAGGTAGATGTCGTTCCTGTGGAGGACTTGCCGACCCTTGCTGACTGGCAAGTGGAAGGAGGGCCTACCCGGGAGGAGTTTTGTCAAGCACAAAGGACGTGCCCCACTCTTGAGGGTATGCGGCGGCAGGCCGAAGCTCAAGTGGCTAGTCAGGAACTGGGAGGTTATCATGTGTATTGGGAGGATAGTCTCCTATACAGTGAGCCCAGGGTGCCGGTACATGGATCTTCGAGGGCCATAGTGGTCCCCCAGTGTTACCGGGCCTTCCTGCTGGAGTTAGCGCACGAGATCCCCTTAGCTGGACACCTGGGCCAGGACAAAACCTTTGCACGGTTAGTCCCCCATTTTTATTGGCCCAGGATGAGGATTGCCTCAGACGCCTTTTGCAAGACCTGCAAGTCTTGTCAGGCTAGTGGCAAGACCGGGACAAAGTTGAAAGTCCCGTTGGAACCGCTCCCCGTGGTCGGGACCCCTTTTGAGAGGGTCGGTATCGATATTGTTGGGCCATTGGACCCTCCGACCGCAGCGGGACACCGGTTCATCTTGGTTTTGGTGGACCACGCCACAAGGTACCCAGAGGCTATTCCTCTGAGGCCCATCACTGCACCGGTGGTGGCGCGGGCACTGTTGGGAATTTTTACCCGAGTGGGATTCCCGAAGGTCGTGGTGTCGGACAGGGGCACCAATTTCATGTCGGCCTACATGCAGGCCATGTGGAAGGAGTGTGGAGTGACCTACCGGTTCTCCACCCCTTACCACCCCCAGACTAACGGACTTGTAGAGCGCTTCAATAAGCCATTGAAGGGGATGATCCGAAGCCTTCCCGAAGGCTTGAGGCGTAAGTGGGACGTCCTCCTCCCCTGCTTGTTATTCTCCTATCGGGAGGTACCGCAGAAGGGAGTCGGGTTCAGCCCGTTTGAATTGCTCTATGGCCATCCCGTTAGGGGTCCCCTCAGCTTAGTGAAAGAGGGGTGGGAGAAGACTTCGCAGAAGCTTCCCCGTGACATTGTCAGCTACATGCTGGCGTTCCGCAGCCAGATGGCCAAGCTGTGGAAGGCAGCCACAGAGAACCTGGAGGCTAGCCAGACCGTGATAAAGGAGTGGTATGACCGCAAAGCTCGGACGGTCGAGTTGGACGTTGGACAGAAGGTGTGGGTTATGGAACCTGGGGAGCTTTGTGCCCTCCAGGACCGGTGGACTGGCCCGTTCGACATTGTGGAGCGGCGAGGCCAGACCACATACGTTGTGGATGTAAAAACCCCCCGTCAGCCCCTCAGGGTGCTCCACGTCAACCGCCTGAAGCCGCACCATGAGCGATCGGAGCTTGCTCTCCTTATGGTGACGGATGGGAGCGAAGAGGAAGAGAGTGAAGCTCTTCCTGACCTTCTTGCGGTACAAGAGAAGGATGGTTCGGTGGAAGGTGTAGTCCTCTCCCCATCCTTGACCCCAGAGCAACAGAGGGACTGTCGCCATGTCCTGGGACAGTTCGCCTCGTTGTTCTCCCTCACGCCTCGAATCACTCATTGGTGTACCCATGATGTGGACACAGGGGATAGCCCCCCGGTAAAGAACAAGTCTTACCGGCTTTCTGACCGAGTGAAGGATAGCATCCAGCGTGAGGTGGCAAAGATGCTGGAGCTGGGAGTGATAGAACCTTCCAGCAGCCCGTGGGCTAGTCCAGTGGTGTTGGTGCCGAAAGCGGCCCCACCGGGTACGACGCCAGAACTCCGGTTCTGTGTGGACTACCGGGGGTTGAACTCTGTCACGAAGACAGATGCTCACCCCATCCCACGTGAAGATGAGCTGGTGGACCGGCTGGGAGCAGCCCGGTACCTCAGCACCATTGACCTGACGTCCGGATATTGGCAGATTGCCATGGCCGACGGAGCACGGGAGAAGACAGCGTTCTCCACCCCAGAGGGCCACTACCAATTTCGAGTGATGCCCTTTGGGCTCAAAAATGCTCCGGCCACATTCCAGCGGTTAGTGAATCAGGTACTATCTGGCCTGGAGTCCTTCTCAGCGGCCTACTTGGATGACATAGCTGTCTTCAGTAGCAGCTGGGAGGACCATCTGCAACACCTCCAGGAGGTATTGCAGGCGCTGCAACGCGCTGGTTTAACCATTAAAGCCAGCAAGTGCCAGATTGGACAGGGATCTGTCGTGTACCTGGGACACCTGGTGGGCGGAGGTAAGGTGCAACCCCTCCAGGCCAAAATTGAAACCATCTTGGCTTGGGAGCCCCCCAAGACCCAAACCGAGGTCCGAGCTTTCCTCGGCCTCACTGGGTATTACCGCCGGTTCGTCAAGGGATATGGTACCATCGTGACCCCCTTGACGGAGTTGACCTCAAAGAAACAACCTCGCAAGGTCATATGGACAGCTGCATGCCAAGAAGCCTTTGACACGCTGAAAAATGCGATGTGTACAGCTCCAGTACTAGCAACACCCGATTTCAGCAAGGAATTTATTGTACAGACCGACGCCTCAGAACACGGCATAGGTGCGGTGCTCTCGCAACTCAACACCGAGGGCCAGGACCAACCTGTGGCCTTCATATCTCGAAGACTCCTCCCTCGGGAACGGCGATGGAGCACCATTGAGAGAGAAGCCTTCGCGGTGGTATGGGCTCTGAAGAAGTTGAGGCCATACCTCTTTGGCACTCACTTCCTTATCCAGACCGACCACCGCCCCCTTCGCTGGCTCATGCAGATGAGAGGCGAAAACCCCAAGTTGTTGAGGTGGTCCATTTCCCTACAGGGGATGGACTTTCGGGTGGAACATCGGCCCGGAGTTGACCACGCCAATGCTGACGGTCTCTCCAGGTTTTTCCGCCTTAGTGAAGAGAACTCCCTAGAGGTTGGGTAGCTCTCCCCTCTTTCGGCTGGGGGGGACGCATGTTGGACCTGTCAGCCCTAGGGTGGTCTCCCCTTCTATTTTTGTATTGTGCCTCATTTTTTCCACCCTCATTTTTATGTTGGACTAGGTCTCCGGGCGCCTTTTCATTGCCAGGCAGTGTTAAGGTGCAGGTGCTCCCTTCTCCCAAGATGGCTGCCACAGACCCCTGCTACTGCAGGGTGGTCGTTTTTCATAGTAGCACCCTAGCTGCCAGGAGCTGGCTGGGACCCACAACAATGTTGCGATACCAGCCCGCCTTTTTGTCCCATAGTTAGAGTGGGGAAGCTCCTGGAAGAAGCTGGAACCTTCTAGAAGGGAGGTGGGGTTTTACTTTTGCCGCCTTGGCTAGAGGTCACCTGACCTAGGGCTACTTAAGAGTGGGAGGGAAACTTTTGTGGTGAGTTGGCCATTGGGGTGAAGCAGAGCTGGAAGAATCCACCAGGAGTGTAGGCGGTAGGGCCTAGCCAGGGACTTATCCCTCTGAGAGTGACAGGATTTAGATACTGCCTCTTAAGTGAGTGAGGTGCCCTGTGAATCCCACTGATCTTGCCCAGTAGTAGGAGGACCCAGAGACTCTCTGCCAGCCTGACTAGGAAGGACCTAGTCGCCCTCTCCATCCCTACCCCTGTAACAGAACCCCTTAAGGGCGCCAGATACATCTGCGCCAAAAGACTTCATCTGTCAACTGAGAACTGAAACCTAACTTTAAGAACTGAGACTGCATGACAAGAGAGAGCTGTAAGCCTTGAATGCCAGAGCTGAGACTGCGTGTCCAAGCTAACCTATTGAACTAATTGCTAAACCGATTGCCAAGCCACTGGGGATCGACCAGGTACTAGCGCTGTGACCCCCGCGCTCCCTGCCCTGGTCTGGGACCCCCGGCAGCGTGCTCCGCTGAGCACTTTACCCCATCCTTAATTTGAGCCCCCCCCTGCGACGACGAAGCCAGCGCGCTCACCGCCGCGGCCTGGAGGCCTGGAGGAGTGCCCTGCTGTGTCGCGAGGCCCAGGCGAAGCCCGGGGCCCCGTCGCTGCCGTCGCAGCCGTGTGAGGAGGTGCGCAAGGTCGGGGCCGAGTTCCCCCAACGTCGTGAGGACGGACGCCTGCTGACGCCGAGACGGAGGTAAGCCCGGAGGCCGAGATCCCCCCTGGTGCTCCCCCTGCTGGTCTGGAAACCACACCGCACTTGGCCCGGGTTGTCCCCTCCGTGGGAGTCCCCTCCCCTGCCTGCGCGACGGAGAGACCCCGCCGAGGGATCCTGTCCGTGTCCCCCCTTTTGTAATACTGAGCGCGGTGCTCTGTGAACTGCACCGGAGCATAGGGACCCGCTCCTCAAGTCCGGTCACCCTCCCCGCTGGAAGCCGTCCAAAGAACTGACTGACATTACCCTCGTGTGGCGCTTCACGCCACCGACCCTGCTTCCCCAGCCGGAGAGACCGGGACTGCGAGTAACCCACTGTGTTATGTGCTCTGCTCAAAAGTAAATTACATGCCAAGGAATGCGAGTAGCGCACTGTGTTATATGCTCTGCTCGAAAGTAATTACCTGCCCAGGAGTGCGAGTAGCGCACTGTGTTATATGCTCTGCTCGAAAGTAGATTACATGCCAAGGAATGCGAGTAGCGCACTGTGTTATATGCTCTGCTCGAAAGTAATTACCTGCCCAGGAATGCGAGTAACGCACTGTGTTATATGCTCTGCTCGAAAGTAGATTACATGCCAAGGAATGCGAGTAGCGCACTGTGTTATATGCTCTGCTCGAAAGTAATTACCTGTCCAGGAACGCGAGTAGCGCACTGTGTTATATGCTCTGCTCGAAGGTAATGATATGCAACTGATTACGAGTAACGCGTTGTGATAACTGTTCTACGCAAACGTTTCCATATGCAACTGATTGCGCGTAGCGCTGTGTTTTATATGCCTTGCTTCACAGTACTAGGGGCCAGTGGTCACGAGGAGCGCTCAGTTCGACAGGCGCCATGTTGATGAACCCAATGTTCCCCCTTACAAGTAGTACGCTGTGTTAGGCGGCCTGTTCAGGGAGAGACTTTACATAAGCGCGCACAGCGCTAGAATCTCCCGCATTTAACCAGCGGGCGTGGGTACATGAACGAGGTTAGGCACTGCATATATATCACCAAGAGTGTCGCATGTACTGAACGATGGTATTATGATTCATGTATTACCTTGTTATTTCCTGAACTGCAACTGACCTGCTATACTTGGATAAACTTGAAGTATTTGCATAATTTAAACGGTGTGGCGTCCCTTATTGTGTGTGACTCTAGTCCATGAGAAGCGTGTGGTGTATGGTTGCTTAACACATAGCCCTCTGATTGCCTGACCGGCTCGCGCCACGTTACCGCCCTTAGGGCCTGGTGAACCCAGGTTCCTACAGTATGTATATGTGTTATTATTTTAAAATTAGGCAGCTGTTAAGTTGTTAGTTGACTAAGAAGATGGATGGCTGAATAAACAGATATGGAAAGGGGATTCTATACTTATGCAGACATCGATCTGTTGAACTATTTTTAGCCCCTTTAAAAATATGTTTTGCTTCAAATTAGTGAAAATAGACACCTCTCCTCACATTTCTAATTCTCTGTTTTCATATACAAATGGCACTCATTCTTTGTATGTTTAGTTTCAGGAATTATCAGTTTCAAAATTTGGAGAGTTAGTTACATAGATATATTTCTATTAATGTTATGCCAATAACCCTAAATAACTAGATAGCTATAAGAAATTGGGTCATTGGTTGAGGGCGATGGAAGCTCCACTCAGGCAACAACTGCAATCCTTGTCAGGCTGAACCAAAAAAGTAGCAAAGAGTCGAGTTCACCGGAGCTTTGTGTTGGCAGTCATCATGGGCATCGGAGTCTTAGCGCAAACAAGCCAGTTTGTGACCGTAAATAGCCTAAAACTTCAGGTGTCTCCTTTTCTTGAAGAGGAGTGCACTCTGATGCCATCCAAGGGTCTAGAACCTGGGAAGGCATCTGATATCTCTTGGGGGTCAAGGACTCACTCAAGAAGAGGCCAGCAGTGCTCTGGCAGGTTCAGTTGCAACAGTTCAGGTGCACTGCTGCAGGGAGGCGTCTGGTGCTTGTTGTGTCCCTGTAGCTCAGAATGTGAGGTCAGTCAACCGACCCTTGGAGTCACTCAGGTTAGCCTGTGATGAAGAGAGCAGGTGCACTCTTACTTCTCAGAGAGCAGGGCAGTAATCAACAGTAGAACAGCTTCCTGGTGGTCAAGTCAGTGATCATGCAGCAGGGCAGTCATCTGGTAGCAGCAGAGCAGTCTTCTGGCGGTAAAGATAGGCCTCAGGCAGCAGGGCAGATCTCTGTGGGTCAAATCAGTCCTCCCACTGTAATGTTCAAAGGTCCAGGAGTGTACTGAGGAGTGTCTCAGGAGGCCAAATATGTATTCCTGGTGTCAGCCTTTGTTTGTTGGGTTGAACACCCTGCCAGACCCCCACATCTGGTGCTAGAAAGTTCTTCCCTTCTCCTGGAAGGTTCCAAGAACTCTTATGTGTGCTGAAGGCAAAAATCTTGAAGTGTAAGTGCAGCAGGATACAACTCCTCCCTCAGCCATCCTGGCAGAATGGCCCATCCTGTCTACTCCTAAGACCCTATTATGTCACTGACTGGCAGGAATAAACAAACCCCAACACCAGATCCACACACAATGATGTGACCCAGGAGACTGGCAGAAGGCACAAATGGTTAGGACAAGAATATGCCAACTCTGTAAAAAGTGGCATTCTCAGAATTGTGACCTAAAATCAGACTTTAAGGTTCAAAGGGGTTATAAATTACAATTCATTTGAGTTTAAACAGCATATCTCTAGCTTCTCCCAAATGAAAGTTATGACTTATTAAATGTAATGAGGTAACCCAGTGTTAGGCAATGGGAGGGATGGGCCTTACAGCAATGAAAAACACCTTTAAGAGTTTTTCACTACCAGGACATGTAAAACTGAAATCCACATTCGCTACTTTTTAAATACCATACACCCTGCTCTATGGGACTTCTTACGCCTAACTTATGGGTGACTTATAAGTAATAAAAAGGAATGATTAGGCCTGGCAAAAGGTGTATTTGTCAGGCAGTAATGGCAGCTTATAACTGCACTATAGGTTTGAAATGGCATCCCTGAAACATGTTATACAAGGGCTACTGTAGTGGGTCACACAATGAGTGCTTCAGGCCCACTAGCAGCAATTGATTTACAGGCTCTGGGAACATGCAGCGCCATGTTACTAGGGAATTACAAGAAAACTGAATGTGCCAGTAGGATGTAAGCCAATTGTTATCATGTTTTAGGGAGAGAACACAATCACTTCAACACTGGTTAGCAGTGGTAAAGACAACCAAAAGGTTTGGAGTTGGCCCTGCAGAGAGAGGTGGCCCCGCAGAGTGAGCATGGTCCAACATGACCCTAAATACATTTCCTTGATCAACAGAAGTGTGAAACAAGAGTGGTAGAGCCCTGTACCTCTGCTTTGTTTCAATCCCCAAACACCTTTACTCCCTTCTACTACTATCCTTCCTGAGCCTGTGTATTTGGTGAATGGTTGGGGTGGTGAGAGCAGGAAAAAGCATCTCCCATTTTGATCCTGCTCAGAAAGTTAATGCCTCCTGACAACTTCAAACATCAAATTCAAATAAGATGTGTGTTATAAGTGTAGTTCAAAGAGCAACCCATAAACTAAGGCACACACCCAAGTGTAAATGTAATGAAAGTGGTATTTTAGGTCATTTTGGGTAAGCAAGGGGAAGAAAACAAAGTGTGAATAGAAAACGTGGTTCCAAATGTGAAAGCATGAGAGGACCACTTATATTAACATGCACCAACTTTCCACATTTCCCCTGTACGTCTACAGCCATCTGTGTCTAGCACCTATGTACCTTTCATTCTCCCTCACTCTCCTATGTCTTTAGGCTCTTGTCCCCTCCAATTTCCCCCTTTCCCCCATATCACAACATCCTTTCTTCTATATCTAATATCTCCCCCTCCTCTCTACCTCTACCTCTGAATTTTTCTACTTTCCACCTCCCAACATTCACCTATCCCGCTAATCCACCCTGTCTCTCTGTTCCTCTCCTCCTCTGCTTTTTTATAGTTTTGAAACTGGAATCTTTTAAAAGATTTTGCATTTTGCTTTAGAGGAGATGCACTATTTTGTCCACTATCAATTCCTTTGGCTAACCTTCTCTGAAGAAAACATCTTTTACAAAATCTGGATTCTGTATGCACCTCACTAAATCCATTTAGAATGGTGATCAATCAACACCATGGCAAATCTATTTTCGGAAAGTAATGGCCCAGAACGTCTATATCCTCTGTCTTTCCAGACCCCACCTAGAAAACCTACTTCATGCTGGGCCACAGGTGCAAATTAATTCCAGTTTGATCAAACTCAGAGAAGCATGCACTCTTCTGTAGACCTCACACTGGTCACTGCTAAGTTGATGGGTATTAGACATTAACAGCATCATGAAACAATACGAGCTGCTCAGTGAAATCAGCAACATAACATCACAGTGCTAGGGAGTTTTAAGTGTCAACTAGGAAAACACTTTCACTTGCATTCATAACCTCAATGTTTCTGTACTACTGATTTACTAATTACCTTTGCACATATCTTATGTAAGAAATAAGATTATTAGCAGAGACCGGTGATAGCCCCTTGAACTAAAAAACACAGGGCCAGATTCACAAAAGTAATCTGAGACAAAATCCTAACTTTACGACTTTCGGAATTCACAAAAGGCATTTAGGAGTAGTAAAGTTAAGATTTTGTCTTAAGTAACCTCTGACCCTGCTTGCAGGCAGGTCACCCCCCACGCCACCACACAGCCGCCAGCTGCCTCGTTGCTCCTGCCGCCACCGTCTCCTGCTCCCTAGTTCCCGCCGTTGTGGCCCTGCGGCCCCACCCCCCTGACACCCATTGGCCACCCCGCTCCCGCCTCCCAGCTGCTCCTCCCTCCCTACCCACCTTTTATGGAGGCCGCGCAGCGGCCGCGCAGCGGGCGCGCACTGCGGGCACGCCGCTGGTGTGCCGCAGGCACGCCAAAGGCAAACCTGTCTGCGCCAGTCCGCGCCTGGACTGCGCCCAGCGCCAGAACCCCTGGATCCCGCAAACGCCACACCACCAGACTCCGCTACAACGCCAGCACCCTCCACGCACTCAACGCCGGCTGAAACCACACCTGCTTCCAAGCCACACCGAAACGGACTCATGGACCTTTCACCTGCCACACCTGCAGCTTCACTTGCAACAGAACCACCAAACCTCCAAGGACCGGACCCAAACACCTCTGCTGCATACTTCTCAACACCCGCTCCGCACGCAAACACACCGTCGAGCTTTGGGATCTGCTCGACACCTCCGCCCCAGATGTGGCCTTCCTGACTGAGACCTGGTGGAACGACTCCACGGCGCCCGACATCGCCACAGCCATCCCGGACGGCTACAAGATCACCCGCAGGGATCGCGCCAACAGAATTGGAGGAGGAATAGCCATCGTCACAAGTCCACCCTCAAGGTCGCCACCCACGCAGATGACACCCTTAACACCGCCGAACACATGCACTTCCGGATCCACACCCACCCCACCACCACCCTCAGAGGAACACTCATCTACAGACCACCCGGACCCCGAGCACAATTCAGCGACTCCATCGCCGACCTCGCCAGCACCCACGCACTCGCCTCCACAGACTACATCCTCCTCGGGGACTTGAATTTCCACCTCGAGAACAACAACGACGCCAACTCCGCCACGCTGATCGACAACCTCACCAACCTCGGCCTCAGACAACTCATCACCGCACCCACCCACGCTGCTGGCCACATACTGGACACCATCTTCTCCACAGGCACCCACGTTGCCTTCAACCACACCACCGAACTCCACTGGACCGACCACCACTGCATCCACTTCACCTTCAACAAGCCAACCACGCACCACCGCACCCAACAGCTGCCTCGCCGCTGCTGAAGCAAAGTCACCAAAGACCAGCTGATCACCACCCTCAGCCAGAACCCACCCACCGACCCCACCAACCCAGACACCGCAGCCCGCAACCTCAGACAGTGGATCGATGACTGCGCCAACACCCTCGCCCCGCTCAAGAAACCCTCCAACAACCACACCAGCAAGAGAGCCACCTGGTTCTCCGACGAGCTGCAGACCTCCAAACGCGCCTGCCAGAAACTGGAGAAGATATTGCTCCACGAACGCACTCCGGACAACCGTGCAGCCCACAAGGATTCCACCCGCAGACATCACCACCTCATCAGATTAGCCAAGAGAGCCTCCTTCAACGACCGCCTGGATAACAACGCACACAACAGCAAAGAGCTCTTCAGCATTGTAAAGGAACTCTCCAACCCCAGCGCCAACGCCAACGACATACCGCCCTCACAAGAACTGTGCAACTCACTGGCCATCTTCTTCCACCGCAAGATCGCTGACATCCATGACAGCCTCAACACCGCCAGACCCCACCTCCCCTGTGGACACCACCAGCGCCAACCGCCTGACCTCCTGGTCCAACATCAACGACGACGAGACACGCAAGGTCATGAACTCCATCCTCTCAGGATCTCCGTCAGACCCGTGCCCACACCAAGTATTCAACAAAGCAGACGCTGCCATCGCACCCCAACTACGGAAGGTCATCAACATCTCCTTCGAAACAGCGACTTTTCCGGAAAGCTGTAAACACGCCGAAATCAGCACCCTCCTCAAGAAGCCCATGGCGGACCCCAAGGACCTCAAGAACTTCCGGCCCATCTCCCTGCTACCGTTCCCGGCAAAGGTCATAGAGAAAATCTTCAACATGCAACTGGCCCACCACCTGGGAGACAACAACATCTTGGACCCGTCCCAGTCCGGGTTCAGACGAAACCACAGCACCGAGACAGCCCTCATCGCCGCCACAGACGACATCAGGCGCCAACTAGACAACGGCGAAATATCAGCCCTCATCCTCCTGGACCTGTCAGCCGCCTTCGACACGGTCTGCCATCGCACTCTAAAGACACGCCTCCTAGAAGCCGGAATCCAAGAGAAGGCTCTTGACTGGACCACGCCCTTCCTCTCCGGCAGAACCCAGAGCGTCCGCCTCCCGACATCATCTGCGGTGCCCCCCAGGGCTCATCCCTCAGCCCGACGCTGTTCAACATCTACATGGCCCCCCTCGCACAAGTGGCCCACCAACACAACCTCAACATCATCTCCTACGCCGACAACTCCCAGCTCATCCTCTCCCTCACCAAAGACCCGCACACCACCAAAACCAACCTCCACGAGGGAATGAAGGCCGTCGCTGACTGGATGCAGAACAGCCGCCTGAAGCTAAACTCGGACAAGACGGAGGTACTCATCCTTGGACCCACCCCCTCAGCCTGGGACGAGTCGTGGTGGCCGGCCACACTGGGAGCAGCACCGACACCCACCGACCATGCACGCAACCTAGGATTCATCCTCGACTCCTCCCTCTCCATGTTTAAACAGGTCAACACCGTCTCCTCCTCCTGCTACAATACCCTCCGCAGGATCTACAAGTGGATCCCGACCGAAACAAGAAGAACGGTGACACAGGCCCTCGTCAGCAGCAGACTGGACTATGGCAACGCACTCTTCACAGGAATCCCAGCCAAACACCTACGACGACTACAACGCATCCAAAACGCCTCCGCCCAACTGATCGTCAACGTCCCCCGCCGCAGCCACATCACCCCCCACCTGAGAAACCTACACTGGCTCCCCGTCGACAAGAGGATCACCTTCAAGCTCCTCACCCACGCACACAAAGCACTCCACAACGCCGGACCAGCCTACCTGAACAGCAGACTCAACTTCTACACCCCGACCCGCCAGCTCCGCTCCGCCAGCCTCGCCCTCGCCGATGTCCCCCGCTTCCAACGAACAATCTCTGGTGGCAGATCCTTCTCCTACCTCGCCGCTAAGACCTGGAACACCCTCCCTACCCACCTACGACAGACCCAAGATCTGCTCGCCTTCAGAAGACTCCTCAAGACCTGGCTCTTCGAGCAGTAGCGGCTCCCCCTCCCCTCAGCGCCTTGAGACCCTCACAGGTGAGTAGCGCGCTTTACAAGTACTCTGATTGATTGATTAAGTTTTTGTCTTAAGACAAAATCCTAACTTAAGTTAAACTTAAGTTAAACTTAAGTTAGGATTTTGTCTAAACCTGGGATTAACCCTCTGAAAGATTTGGCACACAAGCAGTCAGGTTTAACTTAGAGACAATGTATAAAGAGTTTGTGCAGCAGACAGACAGTCACAAAGTAATAACACAACACTAGACAAATACCACACCTATTTAGAAAAACAGAGTATAATTTAATAAATAAAATGACAATGATCTGATCAGTAGTACTGGAGTTATGAATCTTTAAATGCTTTTGGTAAAATAGCACCAAAAGGCACAAAGTGCACCTCGTGGTTATCTGGTCACCCTGGACCAGGTCAAAGTCACAAGTTCAAGCCCACCATCATGGAATTCAGGCGGCATCTAGGGCCCTGGTTCATCCCAGTGAAGAGTTTACCTTCTCAAATTCCATGTGAGGAGCCTCGGCTGGAGCTTTAAATTGGCAGGAGCCCTGAGGAGTTTGTTTTCTGTATCCGGAGCAAGTCATTGCTGAAGTTTCCCATTGGTGGGAGACATGGGCAGTCACTGTTTAGCATAAAGAGCGGGTCATCATCTGAAGTTTGTGTTGTGGGAGACGCAGTAACCGTTACTGACGTGAGGAGCACGCTGGAGGTGTCGCAAAGAACCCCAATCTTATAGATTTTTACCTGTAGCTTAGTTTTGAAGCAGTAGGCGTATACTGTGATGCAAGCCAATGGCCCAGGACCTGGGGGGGTGGGGCACCTCTTGGGGCTCAGGACTCCAGCAGAGGATAGCAGCAGGGCTCAGCAACAGGGCTGTGTCTCAACTGGGCAGTTGCAGGGAACCCTTCTGTAGTTCAAACAGGAGCTAAGCCAAGTGACCCTTAGTGTCACTTTCTGGGGTTCCTAGGTTCAAGGCAAGCAGGTCCAGTCTTCCTCTTTAAGAAAGCAGGGCAGTCATTCTTCTGAATCTTCGGATGCCACCTTTATCTAACATTCCTCCTTTTCTGAGTTTGGCGGCAATCTGTCTAGAGGAACAAGGTCACACAGGTCTAGGTGTGAGCTGAATTTGTCAGTGGCAGGGAAGGAGGCTTCAGAAGTCAGGAAGGGGGTGGACAGAGCCCTCAGGCTACCCTTTGAAGTTTAGGAAGGACTGGGTACAACCCTGCTGTCATTCTGCTCAGGAGAGGAACACCTTGCCGCACACAGAAGGCCCTTTTGTTCCCATGTCTGTATGGAATAAACAACACACTACATGAGAGCTATTCATGGTCATGTAAATATGGCAGAGAGCTACATCTGGCTTAGGCAGAAAAAATCCAACTTACTAAAAATGGCATTTTCAGATAAGTAACTTACAATCAGAATTTACCATTAAAGATGATTTTAAATTACAATTCAAATATGTGGAAGAAGTATTTCTCTATATGTTCCCAAACTGAAGTTCTCACTTATTAGGTGTAAACGTTAACCCAGTGCTAGTCTATGGGAGAGATACCCTTGTTACAGTGAAAACCAACTTTAGAAGTTTTTCACTGCTAGGGCATGTAAAACTTAAGTACACATGTCCTACTTTTTAAATACCATGCACCCTGCCCAATGAGCCTATAGGGACTACATTAGGGGTGACATATACATGTTTAAAAGGAAGGTTTAGGTCTGACAAACAGTTTATTTTGTCAAGTGGAAATGGCAGTTTAAAACTGCACTGCAGGTTGAGGCCGTGCTGAGCTGGATTTTACAGGGCTACTTTAGTGGGAGGCAAGATTTTAATGGGGCTACTATAGTGGGAGGCACAACGAGTGTTGCAGCTCACTTGTAGCATTTAATTTACAGGGCTTTGGTGGACGTATCACCATTTACTAGAGACTTATATGTAAATGAAATGTGTCAATTATGTAGATACCAATTTTATCATGTTTAAGGGTAACACAACAAGCACTTTACCTCTGGTTAGCAGGATCAAGGTGCAAAAAGTCCTAAAATCCAACAAAAGCGGGTTCAGCAAAGAAAGTTAAAAATCTTGGTTGAACCTGCAGAAAGGGCCCAGTCCTACAACTTATAAAATTATATCTGCTTGGTTTACTGCTCCGCGGCTTGGCTTGCCGCGGAGCCAGAAGCGAGTTGCGCCGCCATTACTTGGGATTCCCTGGGCTGAGGACACGCCCATTAGCGCCAGGCCACACCCCCTTCCGTCTATTTAAATCGCGCTCTCGCTCGCAGCGCGTATTAGATTGGAATCGACCTCCTGAGGCGGAAAGCCGGGAGCGCTTGTTCATTTTTAATAAGAACTTGATTCTTTGTTGTTTTTACTTACTTGTGTGGTGTTCCCCCTCCTCTCACTTGCCGCGGAGCCAGAAGCGAGTTGCGCCGCCATTACTTGGGATTCCCTGGGCTGAGGACACGCCCATTAGCGCCAGGCCACACCCCCTTTTTGCCCTATTTCCATCATGTGCCTGGCCCGGCCGCGCAGCGGACGCACGCAGTGGGCGCGCCGCCGGCGCGCCGAAGGCTCGCCTACGGCAAGCCCGTCTGCGCCCGTCCGCGTCCGGCCGGGGACAGGGGCCACCCCCCCTGATCCTTCTCACAGGACGCAATATAACTCTGCCGCCCTCTTCACATTGAATCCCCTACGAAGGACAGTTGCCTTCACAGTTATCATCCCCTCAATCTTCCCACCTGTTGCCAGCACTGTAACGCTAACTTAAAATCGGGTCAAACTAAGCAGCCACAGCAAAACTTCACCTTATTGCTTCTAAATTGTAGATCTACGTCAAAACACAAAGTACAAATTTCCCTTCTTCTAGACGAACTATCCCCTGATGCCCTCTTCCTAACCGAGACCTGGTTAACCCTAGACTGCGACCCAGATGTAATTCAAACCTTGCCATCGGGCTATCAAATTGAACGCTGGGACCGCACAGGCGGGAAAGGAGGAGGCCTCGCCATCATCTATAAGTCTATCTTTCAATGCCACTGTACCTCTGACCCTTTCCCGGATTGCGAAAGCTTGTCCTTTTGCCTCAAGTTCACTCCTAACGACAGCTTAACAGGGGCTCTCATATACCGCCCGCCAGGCCCACTGAACCACTTTCCCTCCTCTTTACCCTCGTTCGCTGCAGACACGGCCATGTCCTCCTCGAATTTCACGCTGTTGGGTGACTTCAATATCCATTTTGATGTTAGCACCAACGGCACTGCCAACGAGCTCATCTCTAGTCTAGCCGCGATCCAATTACGACAACTGATAAAGTCACCTACTCACGACAAAGGTCACCTGCTTGACCCAGGCTTTACCAACTGCTCCACCCTAACAGTTGGTTCCGTCACTCCCCTGCCATGGACGGATCATCATCTGATCCTCCTTAACTGGTTTTCATGGAAGGCCCCGGCGCCCCCCCCTCCCACTACACGGAAGATGAGGAATTGGTCGAAACTTCCACCAGAGCTGTGGTTTAGCCTTCTCTCTAATTCCAAACCTACCCTTTCCGAAAACACTGAACAAAACAGCACAATTTTTAACAAATGGCTAGAGGACTCTATTGATACCATCCTCCACGTAAGAAAGACCAAACTAAAAAGAGCCAGAGAAACCGCTCCCTGGTACTCGGACAAACTCAGGGAATTGAAAGGACAGTGCAGAAAAATCGAGAGAAAGTGGCGCCTGGGATACACCCTTATCGACAAAGAAAGATACAGAGAAAAGATTAGAGCTTATAAAACAGAAATAATTTCTGCCCAATCCACCTACTACAATGAGAAAATCATGGCAGCTAGGTCCAAACCCAAAGAAATTTATCAGGTAGTCAAAACCCTTTCCAAAATCCCCTTACCTATAATCACAACTCACGTCTCTACCTCCCACTGCAACGAATTAGCTGAGTTTTTCTTTCAAAAAATTAATATAATATATTCTTCATTCACAACCCTCAACTCAGAAGTTGTCACACCACAACCCACAAGCGCCACTGAACACCCTACGCCAGTTCACCTGAATGAATTTCCATTATTAGATCTGGAATCACTCAAATCTCTTGCTCTTCAGGTAAAATGTGGCTCTCCCCTCGACCCTGCACCCCCTAAAATGATGAATATGGCCAACCCAATCATCCTTCCTACTCTCCTGGAAATACTCAACAGCTCCATTTCATCAGGGATTGTACCCCCCGCCTGGAAACAAGCAATGGTGAAAGCATTGTTAAAAAAACCGAATCTCAATCCATCAGACCCTAATAATTACCGTCCAATTTCCTTGCTACCATGGGCAAGTAAAATTTGGGAGAAGTTCATCAACCGCCATCTCACCAACTATCTTGAGGAGAACCTCCTACTGGACGCTACCCAAACTGGGTTTCGCCCTAGACACGGCACAGAATCAGCGCTGTTAGCCGTTACGGAAGAAGCTAGGAGGATTTTGGATCGAGGAGGGACTGTGGCAGTGGTCCTCCTCGATGTAAGTGCAGCATTCGACACAGTATGCCACAAAACCCTGTTATCCCTACTCTTCGACCTTGGCATCTCAGGAAACGCCCTCGACTGGCTGAGCTCATTTTTCAGCAACAGAACCTTTCAGGTTTTTTTTTTTTTTTTTTTTTTTTGAAACCGTTTATTGGCAATCTCAAGTATATACAAGTATGGGCCTACAACCTTCCGGCCGGCCGCTAGAGTGACAGGAGCACCTGACAAACTTACAAAAGGGCACTTGGCGTTGCAGAGAAGTAAATCAGGAGGCATCAACGACGTGGGCCACATAACTCAAAGCCCACAATACGGTTTCATTTTATACACACACAACAACAGAGAAAAACCACACCCGCAAGGCAACCCGCAATCAAAGGTAACCACACGTGCTCCTCAAATGAGGGATCCCGACCATCCACAGGAATCTGAAGAGGGGGAAGGGAAACAAGTCCAGGGCTGGGGGAACTCTGTGCCCGGGGCTGGGGGAGGGGGTCAACTAGGGGGACGGAGCCGGTGAGGCAGCAGGCAGCAGTGGTGGCTCGCAGATACCCCCGCGGTAGGCGTTCCAGGGGCCCCATATTTTCACCCACGCCCCAGGCTTGCCCCTCGCCACATACACCACCTTTTCTCGGAACATGCACCAATCCATATGTTCTTTCCAGGCCGACACCGCCGGGGGCCGCTGGGATCCCCACAGTTGAGCGATGTCACGCTTAGCTATCATATATCCCAGAGTCACCCATCGCGTCTGCGGAACCGAGTAATCAGTTGGTTCCCACACATTCAGCAAGCATCTCCTCGCTTCAGGCAACAGTGCGACATGCGTAACCAGACGCAGGACCTCATGCACACCACGCCAGAATCGCTCCACCTTCGGGCATTCCCACAAAATATGCAAAAATGTCGCCAAAGCACCACACCCACGCTTACACAACCCATCCTCAGCATAACCCATACGCAGAAGCCTTGGCCCCGTCATGTAAACCCAGTGGAGTATCTTAAGCTGGACGAATCGAAGGCGAGCCGGTATGGCCACCTCCTTCGGAGAGGCCACCGCGGAAATCCAGTCCTCGTCGTCCAACTCCAGCCCGTCGGCAACCCAAGCCTCACGGAGGCCAGTCAGCAGGCCCGAGCGGTCATTAATCAATTTTTTGTAAATGAGGGAGATCGTGCTATCCGGAACGTGACCATCCAGCACTCTATCCTCCAGGGGGGAAGACTCCGGGATGGAGGCGACGTCTGGGAAGACGGAGCCCAGCGCATGACGGACCTGCAAGTACCGAAAGTATTCACTGCCCTGCAGCTGAAACTCCGTCTGCAGCGTCTCGAATGTTTTAAATCCCCCTCTCGTCCAGAGGTCCCCCACTTTAGTGATGCCAATCGTGTCCCACTTCTCGAAGCACTTCGAGGTCCACAGGGAGCCCAACCGCTGAGGCGCATACAATGGCGACGCCCGGGTCAAACGGTCCTTCCACCCCATAGCTGCATTGGCCGCGTGCCACACCCGCACCATGACACGCGTGGGCCCCGTCAAGCGGGGATCCGGCGCGCCAGAGTAGAGTGCTCGATTGTAGTCGCCACCGGGCAGGAGCATCTTGTCCATTTCAAATGCCGGGTTCAAGGCGGGCCCATAGAGGCCGTGATTAATTGCAGCTAGCTGGGAGGCCCAGTAATACCGCTTAATGTCCGGGAGGGCAATCCCCCCGTCATACCACGGGAGCGTCAACTTCGCCAGGGCTATACGCGGCCTCCCGTCCCAGAACAGGCGGCGCTGTAGACTCTCCACCTCACGGAAGTAGCGCGCCGGGACTAGGTCCATAGTGTTCTGGAGAGCGTACAGGAAGCGCGGCAACGACATCATCTTAAACAATGCCGCCCGGCCGAGCGGCGAAAGCGGCAGGCGCCGCCAGCGCGCGACGTCCTCCTTCAAGCGCTGGAGGGGGGGAAGCAAGTTTCGCTCGTAGCGGGCCTCCGGGTCCAACGTGATATAGACACCCAGGTACCGAAACCCCTGCGAGGCAATCTGGATCGGACATCCCCGCGGGAGGACGGGAGCCTCCCCGGAAAGCACATAGACACATGATTTAGCCCAGTTGATGACAAGGCCTGAGTTACGGCCAAAGGAGCGCAGGACATCAACCAGGACAATCAGTGATTTGCGCGGGGAGGCAAGGTACAAAAGGATATCGTCAGCGTAGAGGGACACGCGGTCCTCATACTCGGGGGTCCAACGGAGACCACGGATGGAAGGGTGCCACCGCAGCCACTCCGCCAGGGGTTCCAAGGCCAATGCAAACAGGAGCGGCGACAAGGGGCAACCCTGTCGCGTGCCCCGTCCCAGCGCGAACGGGGCCGAGACTCGCCCATTCACTACCACCTGCGCTAACGGGCCCGAGTACAACAATTTGACCCAGCTGATGAATCCCGGTCCAAATCCGAACTTCGCCAGCATCGCCCAAATGTATGGCCATTCGAGCGTGTCAAACGCCATGGTGGCGTCTAAGGACGCCAAGATGGCCGGCTCCCGCACAAACGGAACACGCGCGAGCACCCCGTGCAAGCGCCGCAGATTGAGGGCCGTGTTGCGGTGGGGGATAAAGCCAGACTGGTCTTGGTGGACCAAATCGCCCACCACGCCGACCAGCCGGTTGGCAAGCACCTTGGCAAGGATTTTGGGCTCCGCATTCAAGAGCGAGATAGGCCGATAGGAGGTAACCCGATCTCGGGGTTTCCCCTCCTTGTGGATCACCACGATTGTAGCCAGACGTTGGTCCGGCGGGAGGGAGCCCCGCGAGTGGGCCGCCAGGAACATCGCGCGGAGGTGGGGTGCCAGTACGTCCGGTCGCAGCTTATACAACTCGACCGGGATGCCGTTCGGGCCCATGGCCTTGCCAGATGCGACCGAGCGTATAGCGAGGGCAATTTCGTCCGAGGTAGGAGCAGCATCCAACGACTCCCTGTCCTCCACCAAAAGGGAGGGCAGCGCGATATCTCGAAGCAGGGCATGAGAATCCGCCTCCGAGCAGGGAGAGACCGGGGAATACACCTCGCGGAAATAATCCGCGAAGCAAGAGACAATGTCTTCTGGTTCGGTGACACGTACACCATCCATCCTCTCAATCAGCGGAACCACACGACTCGCTCTCTCCTTTTTATCCAACCACGCAATCAATTTACCAGCCTTATCACCCACATCATACAGTCGCCCCTGTTGCTCTCTACTGAGGCCCCTGGCTGCCTCCGTGACGAGGGCCCTATAGGCCGCTTGCTTAAGGTGTAGAGCATGCAGTGCAGCATCCGTCACCCCACTCCCCAAATCACCCTCTAGGTCAGTAATTTCGGCCTCCACTCGGGTCACCTCCTCCTGTTCGCGCCTCCGGGCATGGGATATGAAGGAGAGGGCCTCCCCCCTAATAACTGTCTTGAAGGCCTCCCAAAGGGAGATAGCCGAAGGGACAGACCCCACATTCTCCTCGAAATACCGCTGCAAGGATTTAATCAGGTCAGCACGAATAGTGGGGTCGCGCAGGTACCAGGCATTGATTGGAGCTACCCTGCCCTCCCCCCTCGGGAGGACACCAAAGTGCAACAGGAGCGGGGTGTGATCTGAAATACCCCGCGCCAGATGGCGCACCTCTCCCACCCTCCCAGCATAGGCCGCAGGGACAAGGATATGATCAAGCCGCGAGAGGCTACCATGGGCACCCGAATGGAAGGTGTATTGCAGCTGCGTGGGATGTTTTAAGCGCCAGCAGTCCACCAATCCCAATGTGTCTAAGAGGCCGGACAGCCACGCCTGCGCCCGGGGGAGGTCCCTAGGGGGGTGACGATCCATAGTCCCCGAAACCACCGCATTGAAATCCCCCCCAACCACCAGAAGCCCCCCCGGAAGGTCAAGGAGGAGGCGCCCCAGGTCCGCAAAAGTGGTAGACTGTAGCCCCGGTGGGACATACACTGAAACAAAGACAACCACTTTGCCCTCCATTCTCCCCACCAAGGCGGTGTAGCGTCCCCTCTCATCATGGCGCACCTCATCTATTTCCAGCGGGAGCGAGTTCTTAACCATGATGCCCACCCCCCGCGAGCCAGACGTGAAGCCCGAGTGGGCCACCAAACGATAGCCACGCCGATTCATGGCACAAAAGGAATTACCAATAAGGTGTGTCTCCTGCAGGAAGACCACATCTGGCGAAATTCGTTTCAGATACTGCAGGACCACACCTCGCTTAATCCTATCCCCCAGTCCATTAACGTTCCAAGACAACAAAGTCAAGTCCCTACCCCCCATCACATACAGAAGCCATCATTTGTCCCCCCGAGAGCACCTCAAAAACACCAATACAGTAAAGGGTTTGCCTTGCGGTAAAAACGAACAACACCCCACCCCAACCCACTCATCCCAACAGAACTCCCCCCTCCCTGCACCCCTGCATGAGCCCAAACAGCCCCCCCAAAATGCAGTGTGCCTGTCGCCCCATAGATGAAAACACTAACTAGTCCCCCAGAGGAGGAGGGAAAGCCCCCAAGAGACCCCGTACGACCTCCATAGGAGGGGAACGTACACAATCAGTCAATGATGACAATAATGTTGTCCAGAGCAAGGCCTACTATTAGTCCCTCAGTCCTGATCCGGCAAGCCCTCCCCACCAACCGCGCCCCCCCCACCCCCCCGGCCCCGATCCCCGGGCAAAGTGTCCAACTAGTCCCCGGCCGCCTCGGGACGATCAAAAAAGTACGTGCGGCCATCCACCTCTACCCTCAACTTCGCTGGAAAAAGCATTGCATACTTGAGGTTCAGGTCCCGTAGGCGACGTTTGACTCCGAGAAAACTCAATCTCTGCTTCTGGACCGCCGGAGTAAAATCAGGATAGAAGTTTACGTCCATATTGTCGAGTCTGACCGGTCCTTGTTGCCTAGAAGTCTGCAGGATAGCGTCTCTGTCCCGAAAGTTGAAGATCCGTCCGTTGTGAGGCCCGAGGTGGTGTGGGCCAGAGAGTCGACTCGGTCATTCGTCTTGGACAGATCGGCCCTCACCAGGCCCACATCCACGAGGACCGAGTCAATCTTTTGCGCCAGAGTGTCAAAGCGCTGGTCCACCGAGGCCTTCATCTCGGCGATGGCGCCCATGACGTCCCGGAGGGTCAGATCCGCGGGCGGAGCAGGAGCATCAGTCGGGCCAACAGGGGACCTACGCGGCGCCTCTGGAGATCCCTTCTGGAGGGTGTAGCGGTCCATGCTGTTAGACTGAGGGGCTGCGCCACGGCGGGTCGATTTCACCTTTGCCCGGTCGCCATCTTGTTTCGTGGACATGACTCCAGTCCCCAAATCGTGCCAATCTCCTTGAAAGGGGCTGACAGACCAGTTCACGGGCTCCGGGGGAGGGCGACCACAGCTCCGAAGGGCGGATCACAGCTGGCGGGCCGGCAGGGCACCCCGATGAAGCCACACCACCGCACGCCGCCTCGCGACCCTACCTCGCTTGGCAGCAAGGAGGGCGCGAAAGCGAAAGTGATAGTGCGGGGTACGCGAATCGCTCAGCCTCGCCCGCCGCTGTTGTTCACTTTGTCTCCGGTTCGCCCCACAACTCCAATCCGGGGGGCCGGCGTGGAGAAGGCCGCAAACCTCAATCGATGCTCCCGCCGGTGCCCGAGGTCCGATTTGGAAACGGAAAACGGGTGGCACCTCAGCTCGGTCTCACGAACACAGTCCCCTCGTCTAGGACAGGATATGGTCAGGATTTATGCAGGAGGTCGCGGAGGTCCTCGGGAGCCTCGCACCTACGCGGCCATCTTGGTTGCGCGCTAGGCTCCTCCCCCCTTTCAGGTCTTTGATGGCGATTCTTACTCTACAAGCCGACTCCTAAACTGCGGCGTGTCCCAGGGCTCTTCATTGAGTCCCACGCTGTTTAATGTGTACATGAGGCCACTGGCGGGGGTCGTCCAAAAATACGGTATCAAAATCATATCGTATGCGGACGACACACAGCTGGTGGTCTCCCTGACACAGAAAGACAGCGTGCTTTCTCAATCCAATCTGGCAGCATGCATGGAGGACGTCAAAAGTTTGATGACAAAGTCATCCTTAAAACTTAACGGTGATAAGACCGAGATAATGATACTCGGCCCCTCTCCCCCTACCACCTACGACCAGCTATGGCCCGCAAGTTTAGGACCAATACCAACTCCGAAGGGAGATATAAAAAGCCTAGGAGTATGGCTAGATAACAAACTCACACTAAATACTCAGGCAACGAAAACAGCTGCAACCTGCTTCGGGATTATCCGAATGTTGAAAAAAATCTTGCCAATATTACCCTTTGAAGCCAAGCAGGTCGTCATTCAGGGCCTTGTACAATCTAGGTTGGATTTTAACAATGCTCTATACTTAGGAGCCCCAGAGTATGTGTTGGAAAAACTGCAGAGAACACAGAACTGTGCTGCCCGCACCCTTCTCCAGATCCCTCGCAGACAGTCAGTCAAGGCAGGGATCAGATCTCTCCACTGTCTTCCAGTCAGAGAGAGAATAAAGTTCAAAGCCCTCTGCATATCGCATCAAGCATTTCATAGAGTGAGCCCGGAGATCAATCACTCACTACTCTCCCCTTACTGTCCCGGTAAAACCCTTCGTTCCACCAATGCATTTTTCGCCGTAGTCCCAAGAATTAAAAAAGCGAGAGCAGGTGGTAGGTCCTTTTCTTTGAATGCTGCCAAACTCTGGAACTCTCTGCCTTTTTCACTTAGATCCAACCCCACCCTTCTTCATTTCCGCAAAGAACTGAAAACATTTTTATTCAGAAACTAATCCTCTCCTGCCCCCCTTCACTAATCCCCCCTGCTCCCTCCTGGCCCCTCCTCAGAGTCTCCTTTCCACTACTAGCGCTTGGACGCCCGCGGGCAGCAGACGCGCTCTATAAAAATCCTTCACTTCACTTCACTTCACTTTACTATGTATTTTCCTAGACATGCACTGACTTGTATGTGACAAGGAGAAACCAAGTTTTTTATGGTAGTTGTATGACCTTATAAATAAAATAAATGCAAAACGTAAATACAGCTCCGAATAGCTGGTCTCATTTAAAGTTAACCGTAAGTGCGTTGCATGTGCTAAAACCATCAGTTTATTCTTCGCAAAAAGGGAGAAATCAGTTTCTAAAACTCTCCACGTATAATCCCAGGTTGTTTGCAGCTATCCTTTAACCCAGTGCTATTAGCTGCCAAACACAGGTCCTCATCAAATGAGTTATTGCACACTCAGGAATCAATTTCTGTGCACTAGATAAACAAACATTACGCTAACCTAGTTTGCCAATAATTTCATCTGTTGTTTTTGGTAATGGTGCTCAACTATCTAGAGTGCAGGGTTGATACTCCTCATGTCAGTCCATGTGTAACATTTATTTTTCCTCTTGTGGACTTTTCCCTTGCATATTTTAAGATTACTAAGATTAAAAGGAAGGTGAACTGTACTTTTTATTGTAACCCCTTAACATCATATTTCAAATTGGAAAGTCTAGACTTATTTAAATAGGATTTTTGAATAATTTTAATAAATGTAATTTGATTGGATTGAAGAGTGATATTTTAAATTTGGGCTTTTAAATTAGACGATTTTTCTCTCTTCTTCGTATTATGCCAATATCAAGTGAACCACACTTCTCCAGAAGTTTCTCCATAATGCCCCAAAGAATCATGTGCATCTGTGTGGTAAAAGGGCATATTTGTTATTGTTACCCTTGTGCCCACATGTATGAAAGCCGGAGAGGCCTGCGAGGCTATATTTGCAAGCTGTTTTGACACAGCAACAATTCCTTCCACCGGAGTTTAAAAGGGAGCTTCCCCGCATCACCGTGTCTCTCAAACAGGTGGACTGGGACATGTAGCTAAAATATCTCTCTTGTGACTGTCTCCTGTTTTAATCACTAGCCACAAAAGAAGATTGACAGCTCCTGAAACACTCACATACCTTTCAACCCTTTGTCGTCTCCCATTGTATTAATCATCTCAACAACATGTGATACACTTCAAAGAACCTTCTGGCTGCATTGGAAGGTATGGACGAGGACCAGAAATACTCCAACTTCTACACAGAACTCACTTGGTTCCTCATGTATCAATGGGTTTTGTGGCACTGCATTCTTCAATTCTCAAAATCCTATGCTACAGGCCCTCAAAATCCTAAATTGCAATGTACAAAAGGTCCATATTGCATCTCATCCATATCTTTGCATTTCACAATGTACACATTGGAAATCCTTACATTTTGGAAGGAGGATAACCTGAGAAAAGGTAATCCCCATTCTTACCAATCACAGTGGCATATACCAATGTAAGGCAACCCTAGCCGTGGATGTAAACCATTGATGACATACTTCTCCTTTAACAGGCTGGTACTGGAATCACACAATCAAAGCTGAGCATGATGAACAGCTTCTCCTTTGAGAAGGTGGGCCTGGGCAAGGAGGCATGCAGTGGATCAGGGGACTCACCAATGCCCTCTGTGGCATTGCCTCATTGTTTTTATTTTGATTGCAGCTCCTGTCCCTTGAAAAGCAGCGTTTTGCAATTTCTGGAATGGAGGTTTGCTGTCCCTCAAAGTGTTCGATCTCTGAGTTCCCCGTGATTGTCAATAGGATTTTCAAACATAACCCTGGTACATTAATGTTAATGCGGCAAGATTCTATGAATCATCAAATTGTCTTTTTTGAGTTGTTTATATTGTTTTACAAATATTTTCCTAAGTCGCAAGCAAGTCTCTGTTTTTGCACAGGGACTGCTTTGCGACTTGAGAATAATATTTTGGTCCCTACTCTACCAAGATATATAGTTTGGAACTTTTGCACAGAGCTACCCTATCTGAGTGGGATATGAGTGGTGAAGGGCCTTGAAAAACAATCTCTGGAGAAGGAATGAAATGCTGCCATGAGTCGGTGCATGTTTAGTTTAGTTGTTAGTTGTACCATAACAGAATTTCAGTAGTCTGTAATAGATGCCGTGTCCTAAACTAGAGTGCACATTTAACAAAGAAACAGTACTAAGGACCCGATTCCCAAAAGTAAATCTAGACGTGTAAATATATTCATGTAAATCTTCTCCTACACCTAGGAGTAACTTTAAACTTGTTTTGCTATTCACTATTTTCTAGTATTAAGTTGTGTGTAGGTGCAGACTTGAATGTTTCTAACCCCTGGTGGAGCCTCCTGGAACAGAATCTACAAGGAACAAAAGTTCCTACTAGTACACCAGGGCAGGGAAACTAATTCATGTCTTCACTTTTAACTTCAGAGCTAATATAGTTGTTCTCACTGAGTTGTTGATAAGCACTCCTAAAATGCACTTCCTTCCAGTCATTCTTTAACCTCAACCTCCTGATTGTCATCTGTTCTACTGTAGCTGTCATTGGTAGTGGGGTAACAGTGTTGACGGTTTGTAACAAGGTTGGGGAGCTATGCATTACTTGTTGATCATGTGGAGAAGCAGATCAAGAATAACCATTAAACATGTTCATCAGTAAAAGGGATGGAACAAGTGTTGGAGAGAACCATTTTTTTGCATAGTATGCCCCCAGATGTGTTGCTTTCCAATGCTGAACCCGTTTTTGCTCGCCCAGGACTCTGTGCACTTTACCCCTACCAACCAGAGGTAATGTGTTTGTGCTTGGCCCTTCTAAACATAGGCAAATTGACATATACCTAATTGGCACATTTACAATTCACTTGTAGTACCAATTGCTAGGGACTTATATGTACCGAGGACCTGTAAATTAAATACTACCAGTGGGTTGCAGCACTTGTGCCCCCACTATAGTAGTCCTGTAAAATATGTCTCCAAACCTGCCCCTGCCACCTGTGTGTGCAGTTTTAAACTACAATTTCGACATGGAAATATAAACCCTTTGCTAGGGGTAAACCTCCCTTCTTAATACCTAGACGTCCCCCAAATGTAGGCCCTAAATGCCTGTAGCGCGCTGGGCGCATGGCATTTATAAAGTAGGACATGTATATTAAATGTTTTACATATCCTGGCAGTGAAAAACATCCAAAGTTGTTTTTGAACAGTGGCAAGGCTGGCCCTCCCATGGGAAAATACTTGGGTACAATATAACAATTCATAAAGCTTAACTTCAGTTTGAGAGCACATGAACCATGATTTACGGACTCATTTTACTAGTACTTTAGAATTCAACTTAATGGGCAAGTTAGATTTTATAATACTATTTCAGAAACAACCCTTGCATAAAGTCTCTGTACCCATGCCAAAGGAGCCTTTCTGCCACTACCCAGTGTCACCTGACTGTTAATGACTCACCTGTGGTGTAATGTGTCGTGTCCCCAGAAGGTGGATAAAAGGCTTTGGTGTGGATAGGGGTTTTTCTTCCTTGACCAGGTTGTGGAGGGTTGTGGCTGCGCATCCTGAGCTTCAAAGAGTGTCTTCCGTGTCACTGGCAGACAAAAGAAGTTCACACCTAGCCCTGCGCCTTTTGTCTTCTACCTAGTTAACTTGGCTTCAAAATCAGTGGGAGGAGGAGCGGAAGGCTGCCCATGAACTGGCTTAAACTGACCACAGGGGAGGGCTAGCCCATTATCATAGCCACACCTCAAGGTAGGAACAGGAAACACTGCTCAGTAGAAAAATAGTTCTGCCATGTTGGGTTTAGGTAGAGAGGGGCACTATGGGATAGTTTACGGTAAACCACAAACTAAGTGCTGTAAAAGTGGGTAGGGTCACCCATGGGAAGTTTTACTCCATTGGTTAGAGAGTGGCCAGGAGTTTCCCTCACCCACAGGCTGGCACTGGGTGTAAATGTGGTAACCCCAGTGCCCTCTTCAGGTCACTTTTGACCTGTGGAACAACAGAAGAGGACTGGACCTACAGTCAGTGACATGAGAAGAGCCTTGAAAACCAGACCTGCTCTCCCTCTTGTACCCAAGACAAATAAGTAGACTCCATGGGTCATAAGGCTGACTTTTTGTTGCTGCATTCCCAGCTGACCAGTTTTGACTGGACCTGCCCAGGACCCTGCTGCTGGCCTCTGCTGGAGCGAGGCTTGATCTCCAAGTGCTGTCACATAGGCCATGGACTATTGGCTGGTGTCAAAGTGTATGCCTCATGACCTTTCTTGAAACCTGGGAATTAGAAACATCTTGCCAACTGTTTTCTCAGAGAAATGACAGAGAACCGAGACACACCTGCCATGTGCTTTGCCTCTGAGCCAAAGATTCAGATTTGCCCTCCAATTGTTTTTCTCTTCAGCAGCCCATCAGATCCAGCAAAACCTCGCGGAGAAGGTGTCCGGCCTCGTGGAGTCCTTTTAGGCTACAGCCTGCAGCCTTGCCTAGCTGGATGATCCTGAGCTCCAAAAAAGTGACTCAGTCCGAAGGTAGAAATCTTCGCCAGATGAAGGGGTGAAAAGTATCCAGCTGGAGAAGGGCATTTCTGCGTGTGAAACTGAAATTTCTCCTGCTCTGAGCTTTTCGAACAAAAGTAATTGACTTTATCGAGTCATTGTACAGCGTCTATGTGATGATGCGGAGCCACCTTTGGCCACAGCCTGCTGCCTTTTCCCCCCCGAGTATTTTTGACTTTCATATCAAAGACTTCGGAGAAGTCAGAAGGTAAAACTTTTCACTGGGACAAACCCGTTCCATGTATTCGACCTTCGTTCCACTACGGTCGACCTTACCTTCTAACTGTCCCGGTCAAGTGTAATAAGATGCCCACGGTTGATGTGCAGCAATTTCTTGTGCTATTTTGAACCTCAAACTTCAAAAAATGTATTACTTTTTTTACTGATTTTACTCTGTTTCTACATTGCTTTGAGATTTTTATTGTGCTGTGTTTTCACTTTATTACTTTTTGAGTGCTGTATAAATACCTTACGCATTGCCTCTAAGTTAAGCCTGACTCTTTTGTGCCAAGCTACCAGAGAGTTAAACACATGTTTATTTAGTGGCTTTTATGGTTCACCCTGACAATGATTATTATTTGAGTTGGGTTCTCACCCTCTCAAATAATACTCCTATCTCTTACAAAATGTTAGTACGCGTATAGACAAATCATCTCAAAGAATATAACTGCAATGTTTGATCTCTCATTGCATGTTTGTGTTTTTATCCCCAAATCCTGTTTAAACATTGCAAGTTACTTAGGGCCAGTAAAGCTTACAAAGCTTGTGTCAGACATCTGAAATAAAATTAATAGATTTACAAAGTATTTCACATTGCTATCGGAATGACTACTCTTGCTAATTTCAGAACAATTATTTATGACATTATGGGAAATGTAAAACCGGTATATATATAGGGATAGTTATAGTTAGGATTGCTTTTGAATAGACAAGACATTTGTGTTTTGCTAATGACCTTTATGCCGCCTGATGAATCTTCACGAAACTTTCCCCCAAAAAAGCATATTGCTTCAGCTCCTTCTTGGAAAAGTTTGGAATGATCTGTCAAGTGGGGACAGATAAAAGGGGGGGTCAAAAAAGCAAATTTTCACAACCATTTTCCATGGACTTGTTCAGACAAAAGCTGCTGATCGCAATTGCACCAAATTTAGCAGGAAGCTAGACCTTGATCCACAGATTGTGCTTTTTGTGATTTGGTGTAAATTCATTCAGTAGTTTTTGAGAAATTAAGGTTTAAATATATTTGCATATATGGCCTGTTGGCTCCTAAAGAGGCTCACAAGAGTCCAACAAGAGCGGCAATTTAAAAATAGAGCGTTCTGAGTAGCCCGGGGAGCTTTAATTACCTTGTGCAGTGAGCGCTCTGATTGGCTGCCAGCAACATGAGAAAATGTTGCTGGTAGACATTACACTATTCGGGGACTTAGTCCCCTGTCCTGCAGTAAAAAAAAAAGAAATGATATAAGGGGACAGTGTAGGGATTAAGGGTGGGCACAGTGGCGTCACTAGGGTTGGTGTCACCCGGTGCGGGTAACTCCTGGTGTCACCCCCTCACGACTTACCGCATGGACCTCCTCCGCTCCGAGTCCGCCAGTGGACACAGTTGGCAATAACGGGACCATACAAAATCCTTAGTATCGTTTGTAAGTGCAAACCCTCAAATTCCAACAGGCCAGTCCCGATTATCCACTTTTCGACCATCCCGCTCCTGTGTACCTTATCTCACAGCTGACCTTCGGGCCCCAGCCCGATATCAGCCCCATCCAGCTCTACTTTCATTATTCCCGTAAAAAACATTAGCAAAATCACCTTCAAACTTAAAACATTAAATATAGCTGTAAATATAATTAGCACGCACTTTAAAATATGTTCCACAGTTGCCCTAATGACCTGATTGCTAATTAAATAAAAACAGAAAGGCAATGACAGGGCCGGTTTTATCGCTAGTATGTAATTCCGTCTACAGGGAATGTCACATGAGCCAATGAGGATTACAAGATGTAGGAATCACATGTCATCCATACTGGTGGGCAGTAAATTTAAAGAGGGTTTGGGCTGGGGAAGCACAAACTCAGGATTTAAAGCATACCGTCGTGGTTGGGGCTTGGCTTTACTAATAAAAATGTATATCGGCCCAAACTCTTTTTAGCAACATTAAAATAATGAAAGACTGGGGAATTTCTAACTTTATAGTAACACAAAAAAAGTGAAGTTCTAACTATACCATTCATGTTTGTCTGCAGCTCTTTGATGACAGTTCATAGCCACTGTCCTATGTTAGGATTGTAACTTTTGAACTGCAAGTAACACAAGAATCTCTGTGACAAAGGCAGTAACCCACTGAGCTATCCAAATAAAATACAGTTTATCTGCATTTCAAAACTACCAACAGGCAAAGGACTGCTCTCCAGCAGGATCATTAATCACCAGTTCTCTGGACATGTTTTATTGATGCCTTGCATCCATGGCCATGATAATGATGTGCCTTGCTGGGCCTGTGCAGATTTTTAAAATAAAAACAAACAGTAACACATTTTCTGACCTACTCCTCGTGTCACAGCCTGATCTAATAAGCAGCTGCAGGAGTCAGGAAAGGTGAATCAGAATAAACAAACAAACTTCTTTTCTCAAATGCTGAACAAAAATGGAAATATCCACGCAGCAGCACAGGACGGTAGGCAAAAGTTACTCGGTGTCAAATAAAGCATTTGTTCCCTTTGCCATGCCCCTATTGTACTTGCACACACAGCCCACCCGAGCCCAGGCCCAATAACGCATCTCCCAGAATATGAAGAAAAACAACGTTCGGAGGAACGTTTTAAATTAAAGTGCCCATTTTCTATTGGCCTTCATATCCTCACTGCGAGGGCCAAGGCTCATGTTTGGGTGGGCCAGGCTCATGTTTGGGTGGGCCTGGCCCACCCGAACCACCCTCTAGAACCGGGCCTGCTGTCAATGCGCACCGCCAGCGTGTGAGCAGTGTTGTTTGACTACTTTTGTTTCCAGGAACCTTACCTGTGAAAATGAAAATTAGTAACGGGCCCGGCACTCGGTTCCATACAAATGGCGCCCTCCGGAACTTGGCATCCGGTGCGGCACTGTGAATAGGCTAGCAATACGCAATAGGCCACTCACCTGCTGAGTTGGTGGCAGACAGGGGGGGGGACTACCTCGGTCGGCGGCTAGCCTTAAACCAGGCTCCGCTCCTGTCCTTGGAATAAAATTAAATTATAGTGGCGACCTGAGATGACACAAGACCTCCTCACCTCCTCGTCCCTCGTGATGCCATGTCACGCGCACTTGGGGCCCAATGCGCATGCGGGATTCGGATTCCCGTATTCCAAAACAACATCGCCGACTGCACCCCTCTAGTGACGACATCACTGCCGAGGCGCGCAGACGCGGCGGAGGAGGAGACAGTGCGCGCTGCGCACAGGCACCTCCTGCTGAATAGTTAGGTTGCGTCATTGCATTTCTGGTTTCAATTTCTCTCTGCACCATACCACACCCACCGGACCGGCCCTTTGGTGTCACCCCCCGTGAGGGTGTCACCCGGTGCGGTCCGCACCCCCCGCACCCCCCTAGTGACGCCACTGGGTGGGCATAATTGGCAAAGTATTACTACGCGGAATATTCCGCAACTTCGCTCTGTTCCAGCCGACTCCCAATTAATAAAACTGAAACCTCATATACTTTTGGTAAAATTACAAGAATCTCTGTCTTTACATGCTTAAATGCCTATAGTCATTACACAAAAGTGAAAATGAAAAGTTAGCAAGCAGTGAGAGAGGTGATGATTTTGGGATCCTCCCTAACCTAGGGAGAGAACCAAGCAGATGCCTTGAAAACAAAGAGCACATCTTGCTGAACGATTCGGTGGTAGTCCCATCCTCTTAGGACCACCCAAAGCACAGTTATGGGCAAAAATACAACCCCAACCAAAGGCCCTGCAAAGCATTATGGGACGAGATTAGCAGTGGGCAGTGAATATTATAGTATCCAATATCAAAATAATTCTACAAAGAGCTGCAGTTCAACTAGTCATTACTAGGTTTCCCTCACAAGTCAAATGCAAAAGCATTGAAATTATTACATCAAGCTGCAGTTCCGCTAGTTGTTACTAGGTGTCCCTAGGTGTTTATGTGCAAACACGCTTACAGCAAACATCGCTTTAAAGTGACTACTACATACTCGAATTTCTAAAAGAAATGCAGTCTAGGCAGTACCAGAAGGGCATGTGGACTATTTTGACAACCCCAAGAGCAAAGTTTAAACTGAATGTGCTAATAACCCTCAAAAATGATACTTAGCAGCAGAATGGAGGTCGGGGAAGATAGAGGCATTCCACAAAGCAGACTACAATCAAAGTACAAATATACCCCTTTGAGCACACCCACCCACAGAATAGAATATGTGTGCTGGCATTGCATAACATAGAAATACACCATGGACTACACAGTGGGGTCGGTAGCCCTTGGCGGGATATTCCCACCTGCAGTCATCAGAATACCAATGTTCATTTAAATGCCCTGACCATTGGCGGGTAGCTCCTAACAAAAGACCGTGGGTCTCAGAATTGATGACCCTCTGAGGTATAGGCAGAATCCCCTGTTACACTTCTGAAGCGCCCTTATCGATGAGCATGAGAATGTAAATGATAGTAAATCAAATAACGACTATCTATAAAACACACATCAGCAAGTGTGGTGTTCATAAATTAATCACCAATGGAACTCTAGCAAGCAACCAACAGCCACAGCGGGGTGTTCTCGAAGCTGCTTTCCAGGAACTCAGAAACCACAGAATGATGATGGAAAAAGAGAATGAATCAAGCTTGAAAAGGGTCATAGCAGACCCTTCAAATCCAGACTCACCAGTCAAAAACAAGCACAACATTAATGCTACTATGGAGATGATCCTAAAAATCTTGCAGATGTTCATGAACTGGACAAATCCACTAAAGATTACGCTGACATCATGCAAAGTGAGACCTGCTCAAATTGTCAGGACATCAGAGAAACAAACACCGGATTGCAGATGTAGGGAGTAGAATTAGCAACCTGGAAGACTCAGAGACCAAAATGAGGAAAACCAACATAATGCTCAACACCACCACTCGAACACCTTCTAAAGAACTCTCAGAGCTGGAAGACAGAAAGATGTTTGCAAATTTGCATATCTTTGGAATACCAGAAGTAGAAGAAGGAGGCTGGGGTTTCCTGTATTCTTTTTTTTGGAGAAATGGTTCACACAAGCCACAAACTCAACCTTCGATAAAGCTCTAGAATCTGACAGGGCTCACAGAGTCCTATCAAGGCAAATTCGAATTCAAAGATACCCATGCCCAATTGCTTGTAAGCCTCTCCACTATCAGCACATTGAGGTTATTCTTGCATTTATGAGGAAACATTATCATATACTATGGAAGGGAAATAAGATTTTTATTTCTCAAGACTATTATAAAGCTAAAGTCGAATCAAGAAAAGGCTTCCTGGCGCTACAACCAAGACTGAAAGCGATAAACTATCAGTTCTCCTTTGCTGGTCTTGTAAAGTACTGTGTAGTAATAGATGGCACCCCACACCTCTTCACCGACCATATGGACCTCAAATAATTCCTGGACAATTAAGAAGATTCGAACAAAAACGCTTGAAGTAAAATCTGGGTCTCCGTGTGATCCAGCACCTCCAGAAGTCATGATGTTGGCATCTCAGGTTATCCTACCGACCATCATGGACCTCCTGAATGCCTCCATCATCTCTGGTACTGTTCCTCCTGCCTGGAAGCGGGCCATGGTTCGGGCTCTGCTAAAAAAACCTAATCTGGACCCCACTGATTTCAGTAACTACCGGCCGATTTCTCTACTTCCATGGGTGAGCAAAATTCTCGAGAGATACATCAACCTCCATCTGGTGAATTTTCTCGAGAACAACCAGCTGTTAGACGCCACCCAGACGGGTTTCAGACCCAGACATGGAACAGAGACTGCCCTACTGGCAGTCACTGAGGAAACCAGAAAAATCTTAGATCAAGGGGGATCAGTGGCAGTGATCCTCCTTGATCTAAGTGCGGCATTCGATACGGTCAGCCACGACACCCTGCTGAGCCGCCTCTCGAGTGTCGGAATAGTTGATGGAGCATGGCTATGGCTAAAATCCTTTTTGACTGACAGATCCTTCCAAGTTTTTGATGGAGATACAGTATCCACGAGCAGACCTTTGAGGTGTGGAGTCCCACAGGGCTCCTCCTTAAGCCCCGCGCTTTTTAACATCTACATGAGACCACTGGCTGAGGTTGTACGTCCGTTTGGGGTTAAAATAATTTCTTACGCGGACGACACCCAGCTAGTGGTCTCCTTGGCGCAGGAGGCTGGTCTGTCATCTTCAGGTGGGCTAATAAAATGCTTAGAGGAGGTAAAGGGATGGATGACTTCCTCCTCCCTCAAGCTCAATGGGGACAAAACTGAGCTGATGCTCCTGGGTCCCACAAATCCCACCTTCTTCATCTCCTTGTGGCCCTCTTGTTTAGGTGTTCCCCCTATACCCAAGGACAATATTAAGAGCCTTGGGGTTTGGCTTGATAAAACCCTCTCATTTAACACCCAGGCTACTAAACTCTCGGCTACCTGCTTCGGACTTCTTAGGATGTTGAAGAAAGTCCTCCCTCTTCTACCTGTGGAGGCAAAGCAGGTGGCCATTCAAGGCTTGATTCAGTCCCGTTTAGACTTCAACAATGTCCTTTACCGTGGTGCCCCGGAATACACCTTGCACAAACTACAGATAGTTCAGAATTGTGCGGCTCGCATACTGCTCCAGCTGCCGCGCAGACAGTCAGCCAAACCTGGACTGAGCAGGCTGCATTGGCTACCAGTGCGACAAAGAATCACCTTTAAGGCCATGTGTATTTCTCACCAGGCCTTTTGGGACACAGGACCGATGATTGTCCGGGACCTAGTAAAACAGTACCAACCCAGCAGAAACCTCCGCTCTAGCCAGGCATGTATGGCCATAGTCCCCAGAATAAAAAAGGTAAGAGCTGGCGGCAGGACGTTCGCCTACAATGCCGCCAAGACATGGAATTCACTTCCTCTTCATCTTAGGTCCAACTCCAACCTCTCCTCTTTTCGAAAAACAGCTGAAGACTTTTTTGTTTAATGCCCCTCATTAACTTCCCGCTATTTTTTCCTCTGGCAAGCAACTCACTCTGGCCTCTAGCGCTTGGACGCCTCTGGGCAGCAACCGCGCTATATAAATTTACTTTTCATTTCATTTCAAGTATAAAATAATGTAGCACAAATATCAAGCATTAAACCTATACATGACCTACTATATTTACCACAAACTTGTTCCAAGTTTAATATACATTCTGTCATCCTGAATCTCATGGGGGACATATGTTCTTTAACCAGCCAATGCTCCTACAAATGTTTTATCTCCAGGTTAAGCTTTGAAAGTTCCCTGTTGAAAGGGATCATTTAAGTTTACACAGTTTAAGAATTCTACACAAATGTAAAGATGTCTCCAGGACAAATGACAAGGTAACTAACCCTACCTAATATTTGATGTCCTAACGATTTGTTGTGAGATGCAAATCTCTGTTAAGTCTGAAATACAGTTTACTTAATACTGTTATGTTACTTTTAGAACATAAGTTGTGAAATATAGCAGTATACTTTAATCTACTCACTTGGTGTTGACAAAAGCAATAGTTTGCAACATTTCTAGTTACAAAAACACAGCAGGGGCTAACAGTCTATTGTTTAATATGTAAAACCATTGCTACACATTGATTCGGAGAATGATATTAATAATGTGGTGTTTCCTTTATCAAATCAGATCGCTCTCTTTTTGCAAAAATGTACATTACGTGGTTTCATTGCTCTGTTTCCCTGGAGGAGCGTTTCTTCCTCCTATCACCATGCCTGATTGTTTTTTGTGGTGGATTGGGGGGCAGAGGGCAGGGGCCTAGGGGAGTGGGTTTTATGTGGTTCAATATTTTACTTTTTTACTTTCATTTTCAGCTGTCCTTTTGATTTTTCTTTATGTATATCATTTGTCAGCACTCATATGAGACGGTACTTCTAGACAAGTATTGATTCAACTCACAGAATATATTCTGCACCAACCCAGATCCAGAAGGGGCCCATATGCTGCCTTCAAAATCATTCTGGAAGAGATGATGACACCTATACTATAACACACTTGCCGTGATCCAGACGATACACGTAAATCTGAGCCATAGTACCCGGAATACACGACTGATGGGGGGTAACTCAGTAGTAGATCATCTTACCGACTGATTCAGATGACTTCCCCACCACAAAACATTTAATAATCTACCTGAATGTAAAAGAAATCAACCACCCAATCAAAAAAGGAAAATCCTTGATTACTTACACAAAAAGAAAGGAGACATCATCCTTCTGCAAGAAACCAAGGTTGATTCCATGCATATTAACTCACTTTGAAATGACCAATTCTCAGATGTAGCATGCTCCACGGTGATTTCTAAGAAAAATGGGGTTCTACTGCTGATCACAAAAAAATCCAGAATACATTTAGTATCAAGTCCTTCAGACACATCAGGGAGATGGATTATTGCCAAACTACCTAAAAATAATACTGAGTTTTCTGTAATCAACATATATGCTCCCACCAAAGATGATACCTCCTTTTGGGATGAGCTCTCCACACAAATCAAACTCATACCAGACTCGACTACACTCAGACAGGCAGGGGATTTTAATTTACCGCTTGATCCTGCACTCACAGTGTTTATTCCGATCTAATAAATCCCATAAAGCACTCCAAAATATATGCCCCTAATTTAATCTGTTTGATGCATGGAGAACATAGATCCCTATAGAAAAGGACAACACATTCTACTTGTTCCCCCACAACTCCTACTCATGCATCGACTATCGAAAGGTCGATCAGACAACAATCGAACCAAGTGTAATCTCAGATCACTTCTGTGTCACCTTATCTATTACTGACCCCGCTCCGAGTCCTAAACAACCCCTAGAGATTTAACGACAAAATCCTATCATGTCCAACCAACAAACACCTTATTGAAAACACTATCAGACACTTCCTTATAGATGATAACGAAAATCACTCATCAGATCTTGCGAGGTGGGCAACACTAAAGGCAACAGTAAGAGGGGTGATTCTCAATATATGAGCAAATATGAATAAAGAAGCATGCAACAAGCTGCTAAATCTGGAAAAAGAAATCATAGAACTAGAAAGGCAACACATCACCACCAGAAACAACCTTACTGTAAATATGAATATAGTAAAATTATAAGCACCAGAGCAGGCATCTGGGTTAACAAACAAAAAAGTATTAGATTATGCGAATTCAACAAAGCTGGCAAATCCTTTAACATCCTATTTAAATTGCAAACTTCTGAAGTACTCCATCAAGGCAATTAAAGATATGAATGGGACCACACATACAAACCTGAGCAAAATTGCAGACAAATTCAAAGACTTCTACCAAAAATGATATGAAAATAATATCTCATTAGACAACACAAAATGCAAACAGTATTTACAAGAAGCTACATTGCCTACCCTAAAAGAGCAAGAGAAAGACTTGAGTAATGGTCCAGTTACCCCAGAGTACATTGAAGACGCTATCAAAAAGCTAAAAACCGGCAAAGTACAAGGCCCTGATGGCTATAACGGAAAATTCTTCAGGACATTCTCCTTCACCCTAACCCCACCTCTCTTAAGACTCTGCACACACTTTGCAATGTTGGGTCAAGTCAAGGGTACCCCAGCTGGGGCTATCATAACTGCATTACCAAAACATGGTAAAGACCCCCTGCTTATAAAAAATTATGGGCCAATTTCACTAACCTGGATTGTAAAATGTAGGCCATGATACCATCTCACTGTATACAAAAATATATATCCAAACTGATTCACCCTCCCAAGTGGTATTCCTGAAACATAGACTTTCCAGTGATAATGCTAGAACCTTACGCCAAGCCCTAGAGAAGTCAAAATAATAGAATCCCCCACTGTCATGATTACATTGGACCCAGAGAAAGCGTGTAACAAAATAGGCGAACCTTTGATCCAACTCTATTCCTATCATCACTTGAACCCTTCCTACAACATCTGAGAGAAGAACAAGGTATACCCGGTATCACATTCAGCAAAAGCATAGTAAAAATTTCCACCTACCTGGATGACATCTTAGTTATCTCCAAAAAGGCCAAATGCACCATGCCCGCACTAATCTCATCAATCCGGGAATTCTCGTGGTGGTCTCCGGTTACACAATTAATAAACATAAGACTGAAGTTAAACTTCTTAATAATCAAGGTAGCAAAGACATGCTAGGGAACTCTGGGTTGGCTTGGGAACCAAGTTATATCAAATATTTAAGAATAAAATTCAGCAACGATGTTATAACCACACTACAGATCAATGAAAACAATTTACTTCCAGAAATAATTCACTGTTAGAAGGATGGTCACTTAAATTTCTATAATGGTAGGGAAGAGCAGAAACAATAAAAGTGATATTATTAGCATGCTACCTATGACGCTATCTGAAGATTTCTTAAAAAAGATCGATAACACTTTTAACAAATTTCTCTGGCAAGGCAAGGCATCTAGAATCTCACTTTAAAAACTTAGACTGGCAAAAGACAGAGGTTGACTAGGGCTTCCCAACTTCAGAAACTACGATACAACCTATCTTTGTAAACAGGGCGACAACTGGTTTGTCAATGATTTAGAATACCACCTGGTTTAGGTTAAAGTGGAAACATCTCTCTTAAAAACATCCCCCTGTTGCAATCCTGACCATGCATACTTCCCAACTTCCATACTCTAAATATGTCATATAAAATGCTAAAAAAAGCTCTTCTGAGAATAGACTACTGCTCACAGACCAAAGAGGGTAACTCCATCTTAGCATCCTTGTGACATAACCCAAAACTCAAAATCAATGGCATACTACCATAGTGGCAGGACTGGTCAAACAAGGGTATCAACCTAATAAAAGACATCTATGAAGGTAATCTACCACTGCAGTTCTCTACTCTACAGTGCAATTTGGTCTAGAAGAAATGGACTTCTATAAATACTTGAAATTGAAACTACAGATCACAAAACACATGACACAACGAGTAGCCCCTCACTTCTCAACTACTTAAATCTGGTCACACGGTCTCTAGATTATATAAACTCCTACTGCCAAACCCCAGTAAGGCCCACACTCGAAACAAAGTAAAATGGGAAGACAAACTGAATAACAGCAATGTTAGATTCTATTAGATGCGCATACATAGAGTTCTGTTTACAAACAAGATCACACCATCACTATCCCAGACAAAAAATATGATTATTAATAGAACATATTGGACTCCTTCTAAACTTCACAAACTTAACCTTAGCCAAAATCCTAACTGCTGAAACTGTAATTTACAGGAGGGAGTTCTGGCCCATATGCTATTCTACTGCCCTATCCTACAACCTTGTTGGGAAAATATCTTTGATTACATTAAACACACTTTAACATTAAACCCAATAAGGAATTCTCATACTTAATCCTGGACTCCCAAATAAAAACTGAAAATGACCGTTGCTTACTAAACCTTATGCTTACTCTTGCATGCAAACTAATTGTTAACAATTGGAATAACTTTAAAATAATCTCTTTACGGATGTGGCAAGAATTGCTCACCTTTCTTAGAGGAGCAGACAACATCTCACTACAGCTCTCATCATGGCACCCACCACACTGCCCAATGTGGGACCTGTTTAATGCCTTATCCTTTAATTTCAAACACCCCTGAATCCAGAAGCTCACACTTCAACCCAGAAAGTAACACTACAATTGGGGAAACCTATCCCACATCCATAGGCTCACAAACTCCTACATGGATACAGTCTCATGAATGGGCTGCACCAATGGACCAGTAGACCTGTAACAACACTGATAATTACTTCACTACCACCCGGTTACCTCTCATACCTGTGCGCTGCCTGTTGTTATCCCTGTGCATTCTGAACCATGAGAATATATTATCAAATGCAACACTGAAATATTGTGCTCAAGGTATGACTGATGCTATTATTTTGCAAACATCTGTAAATTGTTAACTCAAGCAAATTATGTACCCAAACCAGCTGATGGCTAAATTGATTTTTGGTATGGAAACATTCAGTCTTAACCCACCCCCTTTCTTGTTTTCTGTACCCCCCCCCCATATATACGTGCATAATGGTACAGGTTATCCAATCGGCATGTATCACTGCATTCTTCTGATTCATGTATTTCTCTCACTGGCTCTAAGCTGATTATCTTTGCCAAAACCCAATAAAAATTACTTGAACCGAAAAAAACCCAAGCTCATAGATTGTGCAGCAGAGCGTTCTGGAAGATAGTGTCCATTCAGTAGCAGGAAAAGGTCTGTCACAATACTAATCCACAGGGTGAGGAAAAGTAATTAAATTATAAACCACAGGATATAGCCATGGAGGAACAAAGTATGTCTTCTTTAGTCAAAGGTAGAATACCCACAACCTGCTCCAGAGAGGTGGAATTGGAGGTGGCAGTGGCTCCGATGAATCTGATGAGAAGTCCTCGAAGTAAACAAAGTAGCCGGAGGCTGTTCGATCTGTTCTTGACAACTCTGGAGGCTGTGTGGAACTCAATTTGTGGTACACTGATGTGGACACCATCCGTGTCATGTTTCCGAATATAAATCTGTGTTTCTTTACAAGTTGTATAGTTGTTGCTTATGTAGCAGGTAGAAGAGATACTTCATTATTTGCTTTCCCCAACCAAGGAGTAGACCCTTCATCGCTGATCAAAACTTCCAATGGGACTTCCTGTATAGTAGTGAGAGGAGACAGGTAACTACTCAGGATCCCACACGGCTTGCTGTGTAGAATCAGCCACATGAAGCAGTTTGATGAGATCTATTTACACAAATCTCTTGTTTTGCAACCACCAACGGGTGGTAAAAGTACAGTTGTGGTACCTTCAACAGCCAGGACAGGTACAGGCACTCTGTAAGTTGGAGCAAATTCTTTCTTGTCTACTATTTTCTCCCTGACCAGTTCAGCAATCTTGGGAATCCAGCTGTAGGCTGCTGGATCCTCTTTCACTTCTCCAGTGGCAGTGCATTTTACTTGGACATTGCTCTGTGCGTCCCGGAAACTGTTAGGTTCCTCTCGAACAGCCAAGCATTCATTGATATCTAATAATGTTTCAGCCGCCACTGTGCTGGGACTGTTGAGGTCAGGTAGCCACATCAGGACCCCAAATACGATCTCGTTTGGAGTCTGTCCACCCAGAGATTTTTTAAGCAGATTGTATAGTGCTCTTTGGACCCCATATAGGTGATGGACCCAACTGCGACCTGAGCCTAATACCCTTGCTGTTAAAGACTGCTGTATGTCCTGGTTTTTCCTCTCCACTACAGAATTTCCCTCAGGATGGTATAGGGAAGAATACTGAATGATCACACCAAACCTTCCCATGCTTTCTTTGTAAGCCTTAGAGGTGAACGCCGGCCCCTGGGCGTAATGGAATGAGCCAACTACGTATGTCCTGATGAAGACTTGCAGGTTTTTGATAACAGTTTGGGCATCAGCCAATCGCTGTGGCTAAACCCATGGGAATCGAGAGCAGAAATCTGCTGCAACCAAGATGTATTTGTAAGCCCCATCTAACTGTAAGCGGCTACAGTGATACAGAGGAATGCTAGGGAGAGGCTTTCCTGAGATCATAAGAGGTGTGTGTGGGTGTGTGGTGACCGTGTCACAGTGGAACCCTTCTTCTGCTGGCAGATGTCACATTAAAGTCACTAGTCTGTTTGTAGAGACCTTGGCACCAATAGCGTTGTTGCAATAGTGAAATTAAAGCCGCAACCCATGCATCTGCAAATGATAATCGCTCATGAACTGCTAGGTTCAAACCTAACCTGCAATCTGAATTTGGTATTACTCTATCCTCCACTCTAGTAATATGAGCAAATGGAATGTTTTACACACTTAACTGGTAGGTGTACTTCACTGTAAAGCCTTTTGGCAAATGGGTGTTTCTTCACATGCAGTTTTGACAGCCATCATGATGTCTCTATATACTCTTGTGCTGGAACGAGTAATCACAGTAACAGCAGCAGTTTGCACTGCTGCTTTTTCAGTTTCCTCAGCAGTGGAATTCTCTGCAACGTGTATCCGTACACGTTGGTGAATCATGACAAGCATTCTTTCATCTTAACCACCTGCCTCCAAAGCATTTTATGCTTTATGTACACTTTGGAATCTCTGAATCCATTCTGGCTCCAATAGTGTAGATACTCGTAAGACTGGACACAATAATACTACTCACACACAATAAGTGTGGGGAATTCAAGATCTGTATTCCCTGGGGCTACTATCAGAGCCCTAAGCATTGGCCATTGCACTGTGCAGTCACCGAGTGATTGCTTTTAGGGTTTTTAAGGTTGGAATTCACCATCCCGCATTTGCCCCTTCACGGCTGCGCATGCCACCGAGTATTGGTGCTTTGTCCCTACTGCAGGTTTTGCGGAACCATCAGTATAGATGATGTAATCATACTGATCAAGAGGCATGACTTTATTAGGCAGAGGATATTCATTTATATATTCCAAAATGCTTGAGTAGAATCTAATCTGTAGTCTCCCTCACCAAAGCAGTCTGTACCACTGTCAGAATATTTTCTGTCTGTGCAAAATGCATCTCAGCGTTGGTGTATAAATGCAATTTAAATGCAATTGTTAGTTAGACCAAAGACCAATCATGGTAAATACTACAATTTTCGCATAATGCATTTTTGTAATGCTACTGTCACAGTGGAATCCTATTTTAGAAGCAAAGGAGTGCTAAACAAGGGTCAGAGCATTCTAATTTGTCAGGGATAGTGCTCCTTGTAGAGATATGACACCACTTTCCTACCTTATGGGTGAACCTCTAGTACAACTAGTTTTGCACTATGGGCCAGATGTATCAACCCATTTTGCATTCGCAAACAGTGCAAATCACTAAGGGCCATATGTAGATAGCTAAATACCGGTCGGTAACGGCCGAAAATCGGTAATTTTCCCGTTACCGACCGGTATTTAGCCCTTTCTAATGTGGGAGGCAGGGTTTAAGGATTCGGTAATTTACCGAATCGGTATTTTAAGAAATCGATAAAATACCGAATCGGTAAATTACCGAATCCTTAAATCCTACGTAGGGAGCACTCAAGTGAGTGCATTTTTGGTTTAAGAATTCGTTATTTACCACCAACCACAAGTTGATGGTAAATACCGAATACCTTTTCAAAAGCAATTTTGTGCTTTTTTAAAAGTGCCATGTGGCAGACATGCATGCCCTTAGGGCATGTATGTGCGCCACATGTGCACACATGCACGATTCAGGGGTGCAACAGGGTGTCAATGTGACACCCTGCCACCCTTGAATATGCTCCCCCTATTACCGATTCGGTATTTACCGAATCGGTAACAGTGAATGGCTTCCCATTCATTCCTATGGGCCTCCAGGCCAATAGGAATGAATGGGAAGGTATGCCTTATTACCGATTCGGTAAATACCGAATCGGTAATAACGAATATTACCGAATCGGTAAAATGTACCGATTTTTTACCTACATTCTATTTACCGATTCTTAAATACCGAATCGGTAAAATTCGGTATTTAGGAATCGGTAAATAGAAATTACCTACATATGGCCCTAAATTTGGCCATTTGTGAATGCAAAATAGCCTTTCATGATATACAAAAAGGCATTTGCAGCCCAATTTTAGGGAATCACAATTTTTGTGATTACCTGAAATAGCGACTACAAATTCACAAATAAGTAATTGTAAAAATGTATGTATAAACCATTTGTGAACCGTCGCAAAACGGAAATTTTGCATGTTCAATTTACTACCGACTGAAATCAGGTGGTTATCAGGCCCAACCTATATAAACAGACCCAGTGAGCACCTGCAGTTCCCAGAATGGCTTCTCTCTATGTCATAGCGATGAGGGTGAGGATCCTGGCACATTTGCGGAGAAGGAGGAAGAGACAAGAGCGTATTTTCAGAATGCGCATTACCATGTTTGCTCAGACATAGGAGGAAATCTTTGAAAGTTATAGATTAAATTCCGCCATGATTTTAGTTTTAATAGATTAACTCCAACCACAACTGCGACACACTCGTAAGACCAATGCAATTCCCACCCATGTCCAGGTTTTATGTTCCCTGCACCTCTTAGCCTCAGGAAGCTACCAGTGGGTCATAGCTGCAGCAGGAAGTGCACTGTCACTCATTTTCCATGCATTCCTGAATGCTATTTTATTGAAAATCAATGATTATATTAAATTCCCTGACACAGCACAGGATTTTCAGCTCACTAAATTTAAATGTTTACAGTTAGCCCAATTTCCACATGTCATTGGCTATATTGATGGGACACATGTCACAATATGTCCACCATCTGAAAATGAGTACATCTTCTAAAATAGAAAATGTAGTCATCTCTGAACATTCAAGTCATGTGCAATGTCTCATATATGAAAACTGATATAGTGGCCAGGTTCCCTGGTAGTACGCATGAGTCCTTCATAATTCGCCATAGTGGAATTTACACACTGCAACTTGGTGGGGAGTTTGGAGAAGGACATGTACTAGGAAACCTTCTTAATATCCTACTGTGTATTTAAGTGTCATACTCATATTTGTCAGTGAAATATTGTTTGCTCTCATGATTGTAGGAGACATTGTGTATGCTGTGTGCTCATTCATTTTGACACCATATTTGAACCCATCCACTGCAAGCGAACACCCTTACAATGCTGCTCATAAAAGTACACGAAACATGATAGAGAGGACCTTTGGGCTTCTGAAGAGTTGATTGAGATGCCTACACAAGAGTGGGGGACCACTACAATACTGTCCAGAAATCTGCTCCAAAATCGTGGCTACACGTGCCATATTTCACAATATGGCAAAATGTAGAAGCATACTCCTGGACCTGTCAGATTCTTAGTCACATGACAATGAGCAGCCACGTCCACCACATCAACCAGCAGATAGATCAAGGGAAGAGAAGGCAGAGAATGACGTGCAGCATTTACCCGCAATTATTTTTAAAGTTAAGTAATGATGGAAAAAAGCATTTCGGAATGTATTTGCCAATAGTGACATTTATTACCTTAACTTCAGGTAAATTTTGCTATCACATGGCTGTTCAGTGGGCTCAGCATTATGTCCTGGTGAAGCCTGTGAAGATACATTGTGTCTAGAACTCTGATGCCTATTTTCCATCACAGGGGCAGTAACACACTACTGAGGCTGGAGTGCTCCTCTCCTTCCCCACTGCATAAGTCACTGTTGGTTCCAATCCGAGCCGTCTGCACGTACTTTATTGCATTGCTGACTTGCACTAACCCTTGTGCGATGTCTCCACTACAATGTGCCATCACAACTTGTATGGCAACAGCGCCTCGCGACAATAATACAGTTGTATTTGGCAGGTGATGAACAGATCTTGTAAACCCATCCAATCTGCCCATTAGTTGCTGATGACACCTGCATTTGTCACCCCGAGTGGGACGGGTATTCTCAGACGTGAGTCCCGTGCTCTCCATGCCACTGGAATCAAGCAATCCTGGCTGAAGAGGGGTGAAACCCCTAAACCAGTCCTAGGATGCTTGTTTCCAGTCCAGTGAGGACCTGGCCTGGCAGGTCGGGCTGGACTGTTCCCATTGGGCACAGGGTCAAGACTGATTTGCATATGGCTGGGTCCAAACTGGAATGGCATGGTGAGCACAAAAACGATGGATTTAGGCCCAGATCTCTGTACTGGGGTGAATGTATGACATTGTTCTGCATTCTGTCCATCAATAGTTCTTTTTGCATTTGTCACCTCGAGTGGGACGGGTATGCTCAGACATGAGTCCCGTGCTCTCCATGCCACTGGAATCAAGCAATCCTGGCTGAAGAGGGGTGAAACCCCTAAACCAGTCCTAGGATGCTTGTTTCCAGTCCAGTGAGGACCTGGCCTGGCAGGTCGGGCTGGACTGTTCCCATTGGGCACAGGGTCAAGACTGATTTGCATATGGCTGGGTCCAAACTGGAATGGCATGGTGAGCACAAAAACGATGGATTTAGGCCCAGATCTCTGTACTGGGGTGAATGTATGACATTGTTCTGCATTCTGTCCATCAATAGTTCTTTTTGCATTTGTCACCTCGAGTGGGACGGGTATGCTCAGACATGAGTCCCGTGCTCTCCATGCCACTGGAATCAAGCAATCCTGGCTGAAGAGGGGTGAAACCCCGAAACCAGTCCTAGGATGCTTGTTTCCAGTCCAGGGAGGACCTGGCCTGGCGAGTCGGGCTGGACTGTTCCCATTGGGCACAGGGTCAAGTCTGATTTGTATATGGCTGGGTCCAAACTGGAATGTCATGGTGAGCAAAAAAACTATGGATTTAGGCCCAGATCTCTGTACTGGGGTGAATGTATGACATTGTTCTGCATTCTGTCCATCAATAGTTCTTTTTGCATTTGTCACCCCGAGTGGGATGGGTATGCTCAGACGTGAGTCCAATCTACGCCTACTGAGGGGATGGTTTTGGTACATGACAATGGACTGACGTCTGTGGGAGAAGCTAACTTCAGATGGTGGTGTAGGCATGCCTGTTGCAACATTATCAGTCTCTGAATCAAAATCAGGCAGTGGAGACATTGTTGTCCTGTGTCTTGTTGGTTCAAGTATTGTGGGTGTTGGAGGCACAATGTATTTAGCCTCTAAGTGGGGCAGAGTTTTCCTCAGTTTCCACCAATTCATTTTCCCCTGAATGTGTTGCTGGTAGTTCTGTGATAAGAACAATATATAGTTCCGTTTAATATATGGTGTTGTGTGTACCAGTTTATGTTAATGAATTTGAAATAAAAATATTAACCTAACATGGTGTTTTGACTTGTTAATTGCTATGTCACTTTAGAAGGGACTACATGATGCTGAATTATTGGCCATGTATTCACTATCATAATTCACACTACAACTCCCATAATGCATTGTTGGGTTGATTAAAAACTGTGGCCTGGAGTAGATTTTGTTTGTAGTTAGCTGTGATTCCCTACTTAGAAAACTTTTTACATAGACCTTTAAGAGCTTATTTATGAGCCCTTGCGCCGCTGGTGGGTCACTTTTTGTGACGCACCAGCGGCGTAAAAAATGCACCATGTTGTGTCATATTTACTAAATGACGCATCTAGGTAGATGCGTCACTTTGTAAACCCCTGCGCCACATTATACCTGCGCCAGGTATAATGTATGCAGGGTGGGTGTTCTGACACAAGTAAGCCTCGTAGAAGTATGTCAATATCTTACGCCTGCCTCACAGTAGGCATAAGACTGACGCAATGACCCATTGTTGAAGTTGCGTCACTTTTGTGACACACTCTGGCAATGCGTCATTTTTACGCCTACAGATACGTCAGAAATACTGACGTACCTGTAACTCTTTGCAACATGATGCGTCATATTGTAAATATGATGCATCCCGCATGTTGCAAGGAGGGTGCAATGAAAAGTGGCGCATCGCTGTTTTCACACAGTGATGCGTCACTTTTCATAAATGAGGCCCTAAACATTTAGCAAATTGTATCTCTTACCTCTGCTGGTACTGGATGTGGCTGAGGTGTCAATGTCTGGTCCACAACAATATCTTTGGGCTGCAATGTTGACTCTATCATGTCCACCAGAGAGGTTGATGGTGGCTGAGTGGATGGTCCTCCACCTGTTCACCGTGCCTCAGCAACAGGGCCCGACTGGGATTTCAAAGCAGCCTTGGCAATTATGTCCGATCAGCCCCCCGGGGGAGCGGCTGGGGGGTTGGACGTAATTGCCAGGGCTGGAACACTGCTGGTTTACTGCTGCGGCACTTTTTCTTTTGTTTGCAAGGGGCCGATTTTGCAGTGCAGTGCAAAAACGGCCCCCAGCAATAAAAACACCCCCCCCCTACTGGTACAAAACCTCCCCCCCACCTCCCCCACCCTTCCGGCCCACCGGGAAACTACCGGTGCCTGCTACGGCCAGTCCAGCCCTGCTCTGCAAGCCTACGTGTGACCTTTTCCTTGGCCTGTGCCCGTAAGTCATACAGCGTTTGTGAATTTCCTCACATGAGCGCTGTGTAACACCCACATCACTAATCTTTGCCTGGGTGTCATTCCAGATTTTGCGCTTCTCACTCTCTGGAACCTGAAGGGAGCTCTTCAGCTTGGTGTGGTTTTTTACACTCTCATCAGTAAGCACCTCCAGTTCTTGTACACTGAATTTTAGTTTTCTCTTGCTTACTCCTGCCTCCTTGTCATTGTCATCAGTGGCCATGGTGTGTACAGTGCGCAAAATACTCCTCTAAACAAGGTCTCAGCCACTCTTCTGCCACAGCCAGCCTTCTCCTCTGACTCTCGGTTCTGGAAACAGCATGGATTGACTCACTTCCTCAATGTGATGTCATCAAACTACTCCAAAAAGCAACATTCACTATTTTGTGATTACCTAATTGCTATTACCTATTTAGGTAATTGCTTTTTGGCAATCACAAAATTGCGAGTGCTTATCCTGAAGAATTGCAAAATGGATTTTGCTTGCAATGTTACTTCGGAAATTGAAATTATCAAATAGCAAATCAGTAAAATTCGCTATTTGGGAATCTTTATTCACAATCTTGATACATATGGCCTATAGCTTTTTTTACATCAATGGTTACTCAGGCAAATCCTGTCAGTACTTTCCAAAGTGGTGGTGGCATCATGTATTTTGTATGTCCAGGCAAGATTTTCATTATGCTGTGAAATCTCATCAAATGTATGTTATCTACCACACATTCTGCACATTCAGTGATATTCTTGCAGATTTAGCATCATTTTTTACTTTAGGAAGCTGGCTTGAGCACAAAGAGCCAGATGTACAAAGCCATTTAGAATGTCTTAATGGGCCGAATCACTATTTCGACCTGTTAAGAAATGCTCAATAGCCTTTTGGCATACACAAAGGCCGTTTGGGAATCGCAAAATGTGATTGCGACCCAGAAGAAATACGATTTTGCAACACCCAAATAGGAAATCATAAATATGGATTTCCTGTTTGGGATTTCCTGTGCATGTTTACAAAGCATTTCCTAAATGCGATTTGGGCATTTAGGAAACACTATTGCCATTGACTTAAAGTCGATGGTAACCATGTGTAATTTAAAAGAAGCACTCCAAAATGCTTTTTTTAAAGAAGCACTCCAAAATGCTTTTTTTAAAAGTGCAATAACGCGCACACCTTTTTGGGAGTGCAGCAATTGGAACTTTAGACTGAATGTCACCCTTGCTTTAGCAGTTCCTAATTTGCAATTTCCTATTAGGAAATCACAAATTAGGAAATGCAAAACCATTCGAACCTATGAGCATTTAGGCCCATAGGAACACATTTTTTGGTATTGCCTAAATAGCGATTCCCTGATAGCGATTTCTATTCTGTAGGAATGCTCTTACGGAATCTCTATTTTGTACACACCATTTTGCATTTTCTAAATAGCGATTTTTAAGGAATCGCTATTCAGGAATGCAAAATAAATATTTCGTACGTCTGGCCCAAAATGTCTTACAGTAAAAGACGGCGAAACCCTGCCAGAGATGCATTTTCTCCTTGAATTAGTCTCGAACCAGTGTTCTCCCTGTATCTAATGTGACTTATGTTTGCAAGGTCTGCTCTTGCTGCAATGTTCAGGCAACATACACATTTTTTCACATACTTTCATGAAAGCACACTGTCAATGTTTAATGATTGCAAGACTTTACCTTCCTAGTTATACTAAGGCTAAATTACAGTGGTTGTTCAGTTTTGTGCTTTGCATGGTTGTAGAACTGAAGAATTTTGATAATGGATTGAGGGCATACAAATCACTACATTATCCTAAAGCGTCCTCTTTAGAAAGCACTGCCTTGGTAATTCAGCTAATTTCAGGTAAATACATTATTTGACTGCTCATATTTTCATTATACAAAGCCCTCCATTCTTGTCTCTCGCATAGACTGTCAGATTCCTTAGTTGTGGAAAAAGTTTATAATGGAGCTTTGTCAAATTCAAGGCCACTTTATTTTATTGGACCGATAAAAGCTCTCTTCTTTTAATCGTGTTATATTAAACTTTACCACATTCAAATGAATGTCTACTCTTGCGTCCAATTCACATTCCTATGTATTTCTATTTGTTTCAACTGGCAGAGACAACTGATTTTTATGACCGCTATCAAGAGGCCAATTTCTAGGGTTAAGACAATTGAGAAGCTTCAAAATCAAATCAACCACATCAAATAAAACCAGATGCGTGCATACTGAAAACGAACTCTGCACCAATCTAGAACCACTCATGCACTTTAGGAGCAGTGTGAGGGTGTGAGACATATAAAATATTGCCCGCATCGTTTTGGCAATATAACAAACTTTACGCTCTGCGTAGTTTGTCAATTTAGCAACATTTCACTTTTGGCCGCAAATGTTTTAGCAGCATATTTTTGAAACAGATTTCCCCAGTTGAATGTGCATGTATGTAGTGGAAGGCCGTGAGCACATTGCTAGAGGGAAAGAAGGCACATCGACCAATGATCCTAGTAACCACGCGCTCTGCTCACTTGCCGCCAACTTCCGTTCTTACCCAGTGATGCTACTTCCTGTGCTCGTGCTGCTGCTGCTCTCTGCCATTGCTGCTGGACAGACTGCTGGGGATTCTGTGGCACTGCCTGCTATTTACGAGCGACCTGAAGAACAATGTAAAAATGGGAAAGCAATGGGAAAGAGTGGTGTTTTTTGGTGGCCTCCTGGGTCACGAAGGCAGGAACACCTGAGGGAGTTTGAGAATAGTGTGGGTATGGGCTGGTGAGAAAGAGTGGCACTAGTATGTGCCTTAGTCCTGTGCCTGATCTTTCTCAGATGCCCAGCCCAGTCCAATTTAATCTGTGCCAATAGCAGGTCTGACACCCAATCACAGGCTGGGTGAACAGACTGCACATCGAAGATCTTTTATGGCTATCAAGAGTGTGGCTGAACTCCATGGGGCAGATTTATGAGCCCCTTGCGTCTCATTTACGCCGCCGTTGCGTCACTTTTGTGACGCAGCGGCGGTGCAAATCCTGCGCCATGCTGCGGAGTATTTACAACGTGACGCATCTGGGAGATGCGTCACGTTGTAAAGCCCTGCGGAAGCAGTAGGCGTACCTGTGCAGGGGGGGGGGCGTTCCGTCGCAGGAACGCCCCCTAAAAGTGGCTGAGTGAAATCTACAAGATTTCACTCAGTCACTTTTGAGCCCATGCTGCGTCAAAACCCTGCGCCTGCTTGAAGCAGGCGTAAGGATTGACGCAGCATTGTAATGATAGGGCACCCCCGAGCCTTGCTGGAGCTGCGTCGCGCTTGCGACGCAACTCCAGCAATGCGCCGCCCTTCCGCCATCAGATGCGTCACGCATCTGTTTATCCTTGTGCCACGATGCGCTGCATTGTAAATGCGGCGCATTCAAGGGTAAAATTTTGTGACGCATCTTTCCTGGCGCATCCCTGCTGATTTGCAGGGATGCGCCAGGAAACATAAATCTGCCGCCATATTCTGCTCAGTGTGTCCTTACTAAACATAAACAATTGGTTCTGTCGGGGTTTCAATTGCTTTTAGAGCATCATGCTTACTTGCAACACATAACAATGATTTGAGAAAAAAGTAATTAACATAACACACACCAATGTTAGAATTCAATACTGTATTCAAAATTAAATGTCCTTAATGGCACACAATCTTTTTACAATTTGAAAAGGAGTCCTTTCTGGCCCCTTTTTAGATTGACCCAGGTTCAGGTAGTAATCTTAGAGCAGCTCGTTCACAAACAGTAGGAGCCTCTATGCACTAGCAGCTTTCTTGTAAGTCGGCTCTCCCAGGTGTGGTAATTATCGTATTTAATAAGAATCTGACTATGGGGTGTTCAGAATTTATTGAGCGGGATAATTATCGAAAATGTTTCAGTTTTGTGGAATAACATACGAATGTTGGAGCTTACGGCACCAAAATACACATCTCACAGAGATCACTGGGGGGCATATCTACAAGCTGGCGATAAAAAATTATCGCCTCTTTTGCGGCCGTTTTCGGCCGAAAAGCAGCGATAATTTTATTGCCTAATTAGCAAGGCCACGCTAATGCGTGAAACCTTGCTTTAGCGTGGGGATTCCTAACGCCCAGCTTTGCATCTCTAATGAGATGCAAAGTGGGCGTTCCTGAACTAACATGACAGGAGAAATCTCGCTAAGCGACATTTCTCCTATCATCAAGCCCCACGCTATGAAGCATAGCGGCAGGAAAAGTAGCGATAACCCCTGTTATCGCTACTTTCCTTACGCCTGCTTCAGGACTGACTAAGCCATGATATCCTATGGAAGGTGGATATCATGGCTAAGTTTGTGAGTCTCTATCAGCAAGCTAACGCCACACTACATGAGATTATCGCTGGGTTTCCAGCGATAATCTCACGTTAGGCAGTTAGCGTGAGGATTTTTATCGCTGAGGAGATAAGCATTGCTAATAGCACGCTATCTCAGCGATGAAAATCCACGTTACCCGGCGATAATTATCCTCACGCTAAGAGCGCTGAGCGATAATTATCGCCGGGTGTTTCTGATATGCCCCTGGGTCTTTTCCACTCGCTAAATTTCAGCAGTTTGACCTGCTGAAATTTAAAGGAGGATGTAACCATTATTGCATCTTGTAATTACCAGGCGCCATAAGCATAGCTCCACTTGTAATTAGAATTGTTTGTGCAGGGATGACGTTTTAAGGGTCACTTATAAACAAACCATAAAAAGATGCCTGATCCTAAGAAAAGTGGGATTCAATCTAGGACAATGAAATCAAAAGCTACCTATATGCTAATGTCGCCAGTCGCAAGAGAAATGAAATATATATAGCTTTTGTTACACAAGGATGATCCAGCCAATCACCCTCAGACCTCAAAATGTCCCAGTTTCTACTTACCCAACCTCACCAGCCTCATAGTTGTGTCTCAAGGTGGGCCCTCCGAGTCATTGCAGTCCAGTGTAATAGCACACGCAGACCCAGGAACACAGGTGTTAGAGACAAGTATCATTCAAGTCAATTCCAGACAGGAGCATGAAGAGGAGAAGGAAACTGTGGGTGCACAAAGAAATAGAAGACAAATAATAGGAAAAGATGGAAGTCCCTGGCAACACATATAGATATATGTACATATGAGAAGTAATACAGCGGAGGAGACTTTAATGGAGCTTTTTTCCCTTCCTCCTCACAGAACACCAAATTACATCTTAAGAGGTAATTGTTGTACCCTACTGAAAATGGAATAGCGCTAGTTTGTGGGGAGAAAAGTGACAGCAGATGATGCAGTTTATCCAGTATTAACACTTGAAGAATTCCTACCTATTTGTAAAGTGCATACAAATAAACAGGTAACCTTAACCCCTACGAGGAGTCAAGCAGGATGAGATCAGCCCAATCTTTGGGCAGCAAGATTAAAGAGTGCTCACCATGCGCTCGCAGAGGGAAGAGGTGGGTCCAGGCAGGCCAGCTCACAGGGCCCTCCAGCAGAGGAGAAGTCCTTCGTGACGGTTCCTCCTGGTGCCTAGCAGTCCTCCAGTCCTGTCTTCAAGTAAGCACATAGCACCTTTACATGGGGTCACAGTCCCAATATTTATATCACCTACAGTCTTTGTTCTGCCCAGGCACAGGGCTTTGGACCCAGTCCCAACCATTTCAGGGGGGCACTTAACAAGTGCACAACACTTCCCACTGTTGGTGTAGGCTCTAGTCCCAGACACACCACAGGGGGGCAGAGACAGCTTTGTGTAAGGCAGGCACCGTCCTATTTGGGGTCAGGTGCTACTCCTTCCACTACTCCAAAAGCAGATCGGCCTATTCAGCCTAGCGCTGACTTACCCAGCTCCTCTGGAGCCACTGCCCCTCCCCAGCCCCTGTCATCCAGAGCCAGACATGCAATACATAACAGGCAGGCACAAAGACACATAGCACACAGAAATGCCCATTTCTAAAAGTGGCATTTCTAAAATAGTGATAATAAATCTGCGAACACCATTATGCAGCATTTATTGCCACTATTCCAAACATACCAAACTTGATCACACCACCCCTCTCCTATCAGGAATTACCACTGAAATACATATCAGGGAATCCCCAATGCATTCTTATGAGAGGGCAGCCTCACAGCAGTGAGAAGCCAAATAGGCTGTTTGTCACTACCAGGACATACCACACAGTTAAGGCACATGCCCTACCTTTTACCTACACCGCACCCTGCCCATAGGGCTAGCTACGGCCTACCTTAGGGGTTACTGATATATAGTAAAAGGGGAGTCACAGACGTGCCAACCATTTTATGTGCCACGTCACAACAGCAGTAAACTATGCACGCAGGCCCTGCAGTGGCAGAGGCCTGAGACAGGTTTGAAAGGCTACTTGGGTGGTGGTGCGAGCAGCGCTGCAAGCCCACCAGTAGCATTCAATTTACTGGCCCCGGTTATATGAGATACCACTTTACAAGAGACTGATAGGTAAATTAATGCACCAAATAGGTGTAGACCAATCTTACCAAGTTTACCATAGAGAGCACATGCACTTTAACCCTGGACAGCAGTGATAAAGTGTCCAGAGTCCCAAAACCACCAACACCAGGTCAGAAAAAATACCAGGAGGAAGCCAAAAAGTACTGGGATGACCCTGTAAAAAGGTCCAAGTCGAACAATGTCTCACATCAGTGGTACTAGTGAGACTTCTATGTCCTCATTACAAGATGCATGGCAATTTTAGGAGGATATACCAGGGCCAGACTTAACATTTCTTGCAAATATCTCCTCCAAGTTAATAAGCGTTATGTTTTTTTGGGCCCTGGAAGGAGGAATATCATGCTCGACCTGAAAATACTGGGTTCCATATGGAACGTGCTTCCCGAATTCCGGGTCTTTTGTTTGACATTACCTCTTCGTCGCAGCTCCTCATTCCAGTCTTAATTGCTGAGGCATTGCCTCCCTGCTAGCATCTTCACAAGCACTAGATGTTTAGTCTTTCTTTAATTTTCACTCCCTCATAAAGCTCCTCCCTGGAGAAAACAAAAATCCCTGTGAGGGACAAGAATTGTTCTTTGAAGGTCATTGGAAAAGGATATTCTATAAAGTGTACAAGTCATCAATTGGTTCCAAGATTCCAATCAACTCCAGTCCCAAAAGACTTGATGAAACATCATGCAAAGATGGAAGGTGTTTAACCATGCTCCTGAAGGGTGCCATAGTTCAAGCTCCTTTCTTGCAGAGAGGGTCTAGAGTATATTCTATTATCTTCTAGGTCTTTAAACCCGGAGGGAGGTTCATTCCAGACCTAGACTTGAAATAACAGAACAATTCAGGATGTTGAAATTACAAATGGTGATACAGATTCTGACACAACGCAACTTCTTGGCAACCCTGGACTTACAGGATGCGAAAGATGCGTATTTTCATGTCCTGGTGGCAGAGGAGACTCAACAATTTCTGACGTTTGCTGTCTAAGGCGAACACTTCTAGTTCAAAACCCTCCCCTTTGGACTCTCTTCATCCTTGAGAGTACATGCAAAGGTACTTGTGCCAGTGGTGCCTATTTTACAGTTAAAAAGGGTGCAGGTTTTTTCATATTTGGACAATTTGCTGACTTCTGGCTCTTCCTTTTCAAAGGTGGAGTCCAATGTGAAAATGTTGTGTGCATGTCTCCAGGATCTGTGATTGAATGTGAATTGCCGTAAATCAAGCCTTCATCCGGAACAGATGAAGACATGCATTAGTGCCTTAATAGACACTCAGATGGGGAGGGTGTTTCTGCCAGGGAAGATAATAGCTCTGCTCCAGGAAAAGGTGGCCCACTTGTTGCTACTTCCCCCAGGTGACTACCAGACAGTGGTTAGTGGTTCATGGCTTGTTGTCCACCACAACAGCTGTGATTCTTTGGGCTTGCCACCAATGGTCTTTCACCTTCTGGACAATTGGTCTCGGGCAACTTAAGAGTTTGAGACCGTAATTCCAGTTCCACAGTAGATAAGGGATCACTCAAAGTGGTGGTTAGATCCCAAAAATATAAAAGGAATCTTGTTTCAGCTTCCAGCTCCAACTGAATTTACTACTGATGAAAGTGCTTGAGGCTGGGGTTCACTTTAGATGGTTTGGAGGCACAAGGAGAGCGGTCAAACATCAAAACATTGAACCCCTCAACTTGGAAGGAGTTGGTGGTGGCTTGTGTACTTTAGTAATTTGTTCTCCTGACAGGAGTGCCTGCAGTCTTGATCAGGATAGACAACCAAGTGGCAAAGGCCTATGTAAACAAGCAAGAAACGAGAAAATGAAGTTGGTAAGGTTGTTGATGCAGATGTACTTGTTATCTCCTGGAAGGTAGAGCTATGTACATTCGGGGGTGGGGGGTGTACACTTTAATGGATGACAGGTTGAGTCGCAATTTGCCAAAATCAGTCTCCTATCACATGAGCAGGCAGGGTATGGTCAAAAAAGGTTAATGAGGTCCAGGCTGAATGTTATGTTATGTTAAATATATTTCTAAAGCGCGCGTACACCCAAAGGTTTCATGGCGCTATTGCAGTGTCGTACTGGATCCGGAGGTTACTGGTAGGCTTGAATGAATAAAAGAGTTTTGAGGAGGGATCTGAAGTGAGGCAAAGATATTTCGAGTCTGTGTTTTAAAGGAAGGGAATTCCATGTGTGAGGTGCTAGGAAGGAAAAACTAAGCCCGCCATGTTTTTTCCGGTTAAAGCGAGAAGGGGTGAGGAGATTGGCATGCGACGAACGGAGAGCACGCGTGGGGGAATAACGAGTGATTAAGGAGGAGATGAAAGCAGGCCCGCTACCAGTTAGGGATTTGAAGGTAGTGCAGCCCAATTTAAACAAGCAGCGTTTGGCAACTGGGAGCCAATGAAGAAGTTTCAGCAAGGGGCGGACGTGTTGGATACGAGATTGGTGAGTAATGAGGCGTGCAGCCTGATTCTGAACCAGCTGAAGGCGATGGAGTTGATAGGCAGGAATGCCAACATAAAGGGAGTTGGCATAGTCAATCCGGGAAATGACTAGGGCCATGAGTATCACAGTGAGGGCCTCGGTGGTGAAAAATCTTGCAATCTTCCGAATTCTGCGTAGGTGGAAAAAGCATGAGGAAGTAACTGCACCGATCTGGGGCTTCATGGACAGGTCATTACTAATTATTACTCCAAGGCTTTTAACTGATTTGGAGGGTGTGGGAGGATTTCCTAACGAGGGGGGCCAAAAGTTGTCATTCCTGGGGTTTGAGGGGCCGGTCAACACCAGCTCGGTCTTATCAGGGTTGAGTTTTAGTTGGCTGGTGTTCATCCAATCCCTGATAAAGCATAGAGTAGCCTGAAAGCTGGAGATAGACGCAGTAGTGGGGTTAATGTTAAACACATGTTGAAGATCGTCCGCATAATTGAAGCAGACTACTTCAAAGTTACGGAGTGAGTAGATTAAAGGAGCCATGTATAGATTAAATAATAAAGGAGATAAAGAAGAGCCCTGTGGTACACCGCAGGTTAGAGTGGTCTTTTTGGCTGAAAAGGTAGCAAGGCGAACGGCCTGCGAGCGGTCCCCCAGAAATGAGAAAATACATTTTAGGGCCGTGCCCTGAATGCCAGCATCTCAGACACGGTCGATCAAAAGCTTGTGATCGACCGTGTCAAAGGCGGCCGAGAGGTCTAGGAGAACAAGGGCCTGGGAGAGGTTGTTATCAGCTCCCCTGCGGAGTTCATTCATCACAGCGAGAATGACCAGCTCAGTAGAGTGCGCAGGCCTAAAGCCGGCCTGGTGGGGGTCAAGAAAAGACGAACGTTCGATGAAAGAGCTCAGGTATTGTGTAACATGGGCTTCCAAGATCTTGCTCAAGTAGGGAAGGAGAGAGATGGGACGATAGTTAGTGAAATTGGTAGGATCGGCATGGGGCTTCTTCAGGATGGGAATGACCTCAGCTGCTTTAAAGGAGGTGGGGACAACTCCTGTTTGTAATGAGTTATTGAGGAACGCAAGCGGGGGATCGGGGCAGGAGAGAAAGGCTTCTTGGAGGAATGGAGGGGGGCAGGGATCTGAAGGGGAACCTGAGCTGACCTTTTTTAGAAGTATAGAAAATTCTTCTATGGAGATCGGAGGAATTTGATCAAGGAACTGAGTGTTTTTGGATGAAGTCCCCAAAGCTGATCGGGGGATGGACGGAGGAATACTCTTCTTGATAGTGGAGATTTTCTGGATGAAAAAGTTATTAAGAGCATCACAGAGATCCTGGGTTGGTGCTGATTTGATGGTGACTCTGTCAGGTAGAGATAGTTCGTTGACAATGGAGAAAATATCCATGGTAGACAAGTTAGTGATTTTTAATGAAAAATACGAAGATTTTGCTGCAATAATGGCTTTTTTGTAATCAGTTAGTAGCTTAGTGAATATGACTTTTGTGTTAATGGAATAGCTACGTCTCCACCTACGTTCTGCTTGTCTGAGGAGAAGCTTTTTTTGTTTGAGATCCTCTGTAAACCACCGCTGGGCGTCATGAGGCCGCCTGATGATGGAGAATTTGCAAGGGGCAACAGTATTACTGGCCGCACATAGCCAGTTATAGATAGCGGTTTCTTGAGCGTTCAGACAACTAGTATCCGTGGGCAAGGAGGTGGAAAGTAAAGAGCAAAACTCCTCTTTGTTTGCTCGGCTCCAGTTCCTGGTTAAAAACTTTTCCGAGGTTAGGGGTTTAACTGGTCGAGGCAGGTCCAAGGAAAATTGGATAGAGTAGTGGTCAGACCAGGAGCAAGGAGAGATAGATAAAGAAGAGATGGACAGATTAGCTGTCCATAACTGGTCGAGGGTGTGTCCTTTAATATGAGTGGCAGAGCGGACGTGCTGAGTGCAATTGAAGCCCGAGAGAAGGTCTGTGAATTCTCGGGAAAGAGGTGTTTCATAAGGGTCAGAAGGCCAATAGTTGAAGTCGCCAATTATCATTAATTTAGGGTTATTTATTATGAGTTGGGAAATAAGATCACCAACTAACTGAGGAAAAGAGGGCATAGGATGAGGAGGCCGATAAAACAGGGCACAAGTGAAAGAGGCGAGAGGGGACTCGAGCTTAATAATAAGATTCTCAACAAAGGGAATGGTAATGGCAGTAAGAACGGTAAACTGTAGCCGATGATGAATTATGGCTGCCATACCACCTCCTGCTTGCCCAGCGGGTCTGTTGGTTTGTAGAATATAATACCCCGTGGGAATGGCGGCCAGGATATCTGGAAGGGAATCATCCGTGAGCCAGGTTTCGGAGAGGAGAAAAACATCCGGTTTAAGAGTATCAAGGAGATAGAAAATTTCCAGTTGGTGTTTTGGAAGTGACCGCGTGTTTAAATAATAGAATTTCAATGATTTATTGGAGAGGCAAGGGAGGTTGGAGGAATTAGGTGGGGAGACAGAAAGGTCTTTCCTAAGCAGTAGAGGGGGTGGGGCACGGAGAGAAGGACCGGGGAACAGAATTCCACAGGAGGAAAGTTTCTGTTTTAATGGTGGCATAATAGGCCAAAGATAGCGAAGAGCGCATAACTCCTTAGAGGAATATTTTAACAATTGTGCGGCGTGACCTGGCCCTTGTCCGGTCGGTCGCGGACGGGCGCAGACAGGCTTGCCTTAAGCGCGCTTGCGCTGGCATGCTCAATTTATAGCCACAGGCTCGCGGTATCTAGAGTGTGTCCTAACCCCTCACCCAAGATGGCGGCCCCGCTGGTGATTGCCGAGTCCTCCGCCGCGACGGGTCCGGACAATGGAGGCAGAGATGGTAGCGAGGCGGGCACAAGGATACAGGTAAGGGTAATGGCAGAGCAAATTTTGTTTAAAAACAGGGTGCAAACAAAATTACATACGAATCAGAAAAGCGTGATAGCAGTTTTTTAAAAAGAGAACACCTCCCGGCTTCCGCCTCAGGAAGTACGACTTATGCTGCGCGCTTGCGCTGGCATGCTCAATTTATAGCCACAGGCTAGCGGTATCTCGAGCGCGTCCTAACCCCTCACCGAAGATGGCGGCCCCGCTGGTGACTGCCGAGTCCTCCGCCCGCGAGAACGCGACGGGTCCGGACAATGGAGGCAGAGATGGTAGCGAGGCGGGCACAAGGATACAGGTAAGGGTAATGGCAGAGCAAATTTTGTTTAAAAACAGGGTGCAAACAAAATTACATACGAATCAGAAAAGCGTGATAACAGTTTTTTAAAAAGAGAACACCTCCCGGCTTCCGCCTCAGGAAGTACGACTTATGCTGCGCGCTTGCGCTGGCATGCTCAATTTATAGCCACAGGCTCGCGGTATCTAGAGCGTGTCCTAACCCCTCACCCAAGATGGCGGCCCCGCTGGTGATTGCCGAGTCCACCGCCCGCGAGAACGTGACGGGTCCGGACCATGGAGGCAGAGATGGTAGCGAGGCGGGCACAAGGATACAGGTAAGGGTAATGGCAGAGCACATTTTGTTTAAAAACAGGGTGCAAACAAAATTACATACGAATCAGAAAAGCGTGATAACAGTTTTTTAAAAAGAGAACACCTCCCGGCTTCCGCCTCAGGAAGTACGACTTATGCTGAATCTTTTTGCTTCACTGAACAATGCTTTGCTGACTCATTTCTGCTCTGAAACTTGGCAGCCAGATGTAGGGACAGTGTATGCCATGTTATTCCATTGGCCAGTAAGGCTTTTGTTTGTATTCCTGCCAATTCCTCTCCTGCCAAGAGTCTTACAGAATGTTTGGAAAGAACGGACACAAGGACAAGGTTCCCATTGACTTGCTAGTTGGCACAGGGTCAGTCTTCTCACCTTCCACTTTATCCACCACCACTACAGATTCTTGCACTGTCCCTGTTGCAGTAAAAAACACTAAATCGTATGGTTTGCAGGTTGATTGGAGAGCTTTGTGGGGATTAAGCTGCTTGGAGAAAGTGGCTGTGGATATTCAGCCATGTAACAAACAATCTAAACTTGTGTTACACTCTAGACATTGAAAACATTTTAATAAATGATGCACAACTAAGGGGTTGATCCAATTTCATGTGATCAGTTCCGTATTTTAGTTTTTTTTTTGAGTCATGGGTTTGCCTCCTTCAACGTTCACCACTCAATGGGAAGCGATTAGAGGTTGTAGGGAACCTGCTGGAACTGTGGAAAAAATCCTTCCTTTGGTTATTAAACTTCTGAAGAGTTTTTGGTTGAAGATGCCAGTGGTACATTATCCCTTAGCTATTTGGGATTTTTCTTTAGTACTTAGGGAGTCATTATGATGGCGGAAGGACTGCAACCGCCGGGCGGGCGGTCCTTCCGCCAACACGAAGCACATTACCCACCGCCAAACTAGGATGGTGGTGGGTACCATGGCGGACAGAAAGTCAGTCCGCCGCTTCACCGTCAAAGGCAATTGTCCTGATTGCCTGGCAGAGGGTGCAGGGTGCCTGAAATGGTAGAGGTGCCTAGCAGGCACCGTCCGCCAAATCAAGATGTGGGTAAACAAAGGCCTTTCCATGGCGGCGATGCCGTCATAGAAAGGCTGGCGGGGATTAGGTTTGGGGGCCCATTGAGGGCCACCCTTTGGGGGGGTCGCTGCACTGGGTGGTACCCATGGTACCCCTCATTTCCATGCACCAAGTGGCAGGCACCACGTGGTGCCTGCCACGTACTGCATGGAAATGCTGTGCACACACTTTTTACATTGCGTGTGGTGCTGCAGCCAACAGCACTGCCCACAATGTCAAAAGCCCAGGATGTGCCCACCAGTATGGCGGGTGCATCCTAATCACAGTGGTGGGACATCCACATGTCTGGCGGGTGGTCCCAGCACCGCAACGATGGCGGGCAGACCATCGTAATGAGCCCCTAAGAGGCTTGCAGAATAAACCATTTGAGTTGTTGCAATCTGAAGATATGGCTTGGGTCTCTGTACAAGTGTTTTGTTGTTTTGTTAGCCATCCCTACTGCAAAATGGTTGGGTGAACTAGGAGCACTGGTGGTGAATTTCCCATATTTAAAGTGCCTAGGTGACAGGGCAATATTGAAGCCTGACCGGAGGTTTTGGTCTGAAATGCAAAAACTGTTTCATTTTCTCAAGAGTTTGTGTTTTCTGTGGTTTCTGTTTATGTTCCAAATGCATTGCCAGAGTCTGTGGATATTAAGAAAGCTTTGGTGGTTAGACTAGTCCGGGCAAAGAACTTCAAATTGTCTTACGTGTTTTTTGTGACACATGTTGTGGCAAATAAAGGCAAAAAGGTGGTCACTGTGACTTTGAGCAGGTGGGTGAAACAGCCCATCTCTAAAGCATTTGTGTCAGCTCTTTGTGAGGCAAAAGCAGGTCTACAAAGTCGATGGACAAGAGCATTGCCTACTTCATGGGCAGAGTCTGAGGTGGAGTCTATGAAAGAGATCGGTAGGGCTGCTGCTTGTCCATTCCTCATGCATTGGTGATTCACTATGGTTTGGATGAAGATGATGGTGAGTCATTGAATTTTGCCTCTGTTGTTCATAAAGCTGCGATTATGTAATTGTAATATATGTGCTTGTGGAGACAAGGTATATGCTTTTGTCATATTAAAAGTTTTGTGATAGTTTATCTGTGCGTGGATCTTATATATATCGTCACTAGTTAAATCAGAGATGAGGAGCTTTGAGGAGAATGTAATGAATCCATTACTTACCAGTAATCTTAATTACTCCAAGTCAAAAGCTTCTCTCAATTTACCAGCCCTCTGCCACTAGTATTGCACTGATAAACTTGATGGGGAAAGCAGGAAGTGCTGCGGGTCAGTGTGAGAGTGAAAATTAAAGAAGGACTAAAAGGTTAGTGCTTTACAAAGTGCTGGCATTTAAGACTGGGATGAGGAGCTTTTGACTCGGAGTAATGATGATTACTGATAATTAACACGTTCATTATCCACCTGCAGGGCCGGACTGACTACCGGGAATTTTGGAATTCTGCCCAGCAGGGGGCTGATTTCACTGCAGTGGGGGGTGATTTCGTTCATGGAGATCTGCGTGTACTTCAAAATAATTAAAGCAAAACGAATTTCGTTCAGTACACGCAGGTCCCCATCACCGAAATCAGCCCCCAGCTCAGCAGCATTCCAAAACGCCCGGTAGTCAGTCCGGCCATGTCCACCTGTATACTGCATGTTTCTTTCAGAAAAAGAGGTAATCTGAAAGGTTTTTGGTTCTCCCAGGTGCCGGCCGCTACCGAGTAAAGCTCAGAATCATAGGGGCAGCATGCCTCCAGCGGTGCCGCTGCTCCCCCTTACAATGAAGGCCTAATTTGGGAAAGAACAGCTTGAAAAATTATGCTGCACTTTAACATCTGCATCTCAAAAACCTACTCTTTCTGATTGCTTCTGAAATTCAGATGTGGCAGGCAAACTGTCTGAAACAATAACCCATGAACATTTTGGGCCGAGTGAGGTTTGTTAAAATCACTAAATACTCTGCTAAACCTGCCAGAAGGCCGCCTGTCTTACCAGAAGGTGGATATCTCAGAAAAGAAGAAAAACAATAAGGGCCTCATGTAGGTAAATAAATTTTACCGGTTCGTAAATACCGAGCCGTACCGAATCGGTAAATTAGAATCGGTAAGTTATATGTAGGTAAAAATTCGGTAACAGTTACCGATTCGGTAACATTCGGTAATTACGAATCGGAATCCACCGAATCGGTAAATACCGAGGTGGAATCCACCGATTCGGTAAATACCGAGGTGGTATTTAGCGATTCGGAAAATACCGAGGATACTACCACCTACCCTTAACCAAGTAGCCAATATCACAATCATGCCATCATAGAAGGTCTCTCAGGCTTGAATAGGGGACCCCATACCTCAAAGATCAGCTCAGTGAAATCACATCACAGGAGCATCAGGAGTCTCCTCGCAGGAAGGCTCGCCTTCGGTCTGAATAATAAACATGATGTCTGTGATATTAAAAGCACCAACTTTCAGGTATGTGCAGCTGCGCGTGTGCCATGGCTAAATCGTGGGTCGAACAACCCAGAGTGGAAAACATGCATTGTGTAAAATTCCAGACTGTGTGTCACAGCATGTACAGACCAAGGTCGCTGCGCAGTGCTCGGGATGGGAACAACATAATGCACTCGTCTGAAGGAATTTTCGAGTCATCAGTTTATTCAAGAAAGAACATGTAAACGCAGTGTCGTGTGCAAAGACACAAATATGGCTACATAACATTCAACGCGGTCATGCCAACTGAACAATGCATGTTCGTATGCAGGGAGAACTCACTACACGCCCCCTTGAGCGAAGCAATATGTAATAGGCAAGAAAAGAGGGAAAGCAGAGTTCAGTTTGGTCAGAGCAGGACAGGGCATAACCAATGCAGCGCCAAAGTCCTACAGTCCAATTAATTGCAGCATACAATTGTAAAAAACACAATGCATATATAGTAAACAACTCAAGCAGACCATCAGGAAGCGAAAAACGAAAAATAAAAGAAATGAATGTCGCGCCAGGGTGCTGTCCAGTAGCACAGGCGCAATGGACGACTATCCAGTCAATCCATGAATGTATAGGCAGCATATGTGGCCACGGCTTCCAACAGCCAATCGTTTTCAGGGCCACTAAAAGTCTCAGCCATCCAATTGAGTAAAGAAAAGGAACATACGTGTGCTCCAACCAACGGAGCCTCTAGCACAATCTGAGGGCACCCGGAATGTTCCTCCAAATAGCTCATGGACAAGAAGTCGTAGGCTGCCGCTGAGATGTCCCAATTACCCAGGATACCAAGCGCCGCTCCACACTCCATGATCCGGACACCATAACAGGACAACTCGTGAGACACTAAGGGCCGCATCAGTCGATCGAAATCCGGCACCGGAGACAGCATGTTGGTCAAGCACAAATCCAGAGGCCATTCAAAGGGACAATCCAGGCAGTGCAATACAGGTTGTACGCAGGTGAAGTAGGAATACCTGAAGGATAATCCATAAGCCAGGCTCAAAGTCGCCAATGGCAAAGTACCATAGAAGTCAAGCATCCTATCACGAAGAAGATGCAGACGGGACAGGCGCTCGTGTGGCACAGAAGGAGCAGCCATTCCGTAGTATGAAAAGTAAAAGCAGCACACCTTCCACCAGCGCCAGATGCAGCGGAACACCTCCAAAGATGCTCGGGAACAGTGAATGTAAAATGCCGAAATTACACAAATAATAGTGTGGAAGGAGGTCACGAGACCCGAGCCCCACATGTTCACACAAATTGAGCCAGGCCGGTCGTGGACGAGGCATTGATAATACATTGGATCAAAGAGCCGAAATGCAGGGGGAGGTCAGTATTCAGAAGCGCCTGTTCCTCAGTGCGCGTAGTAGCAACGTGAAGGACAAATATTTCACGAGGGAAGTCAAAGGCACCTGTTTGTGGGACAATGGCGCTCTATTCTGCTCAACTAGTTGGACTCTGCTTTCAAGGTTGGAATCGAAGGTCAGATGGAAACATCCCGCCGCCCATGCGGGGGTGGAATAAGAACAGTATTGCAGCAGACAACTTCATGCGAGACAGTTATGTACGGGATTACCACTCACATCCCGCAGCAAACATCATTTATCATATTTAAATGAATACCGTTTGCAAGCACAGTGAAAGAAGGTGTAATCACAGGCACTGGGATACCTCGTAGGACGCACGCCGAAATCGGGGCTTGTACATTGCATGCGCCGTGTACTTGCATGTGCCCATTGTCTCATGCATGATTCCTAGGAGTGAGAGTGCTAGTGCTAATATCTATAACGGCTTAGGCCTTCTCCATGTTCGCTTGGTCAATGCCTCTCAGTCTGGAGGCCGCCTCACTGTGCGACAACTTGCAGACCTCGTTGTAAATAGCATACGCGCACCTTTTGGTTCTGCCACCCACGGGACCTTTCACAATAACATTCCATTCGGTATGCACATTGATGGAGTGGGTGGACTTCCTGATCCTGTAGATGTGCTCTGTGTCAGCTGGTGGACAGAGTGGGATGTGTGTCCCATCAATGCAGCCAATGTAATGGGGGAATGAATTCCTGATGGAACGGGACAGGCAACTCTGGGATACACCACCCACCGCAGCTGTCACCACCTGCGAAATGCCGGATGCCAGCAGATGTGGGCTGCAGAGCACCTGCACATGTGGGGGTATGGCGTGCGCCCTTCTTATTTGCTGGTCCAGGAGTGGGTGTAGGTCCCTGCTTAAGTCCATGATGGTTTCGGGGTGTAGCCTGTACCTCTCATGTATCTCTGCATCAGTCAGCTGGAATAGTGTGATGCGCTGTCTGTGGATGCGTTCCTTCCGTCGCCAAACCCTCAGTCCTGCTGCCTGTAGACGTAGGCGCATTGCAATGACGTGCATGGCTGCCAGGCTGTCCACGCTGTTGCATTTTGGGATTGCTGAGCTGCACTGCTGTTGGTTACCACCTGCTTTCAATCCGTGTTAATTACCGACTCTTATTTACCGATTTTCCTGGATTTCTTATTTACCGAGTGCTCCTACATGTCATTTTAATTATTTCCACTTCATATTTACCACTTCATGTTTACCGATTCGTTAATTATGTATTCGGTAACTATGAATCGGTATTTACCGCCTCATATTTACCGAAAAGTGGTTTTTGGACTCCTACATCTCACTTGTCTGTATACCGGTCGGTAACGGCATATTTACCGAAATTCGGCCGTTACCGACCGGTATTTCGCTACCTACATGAGGCCCTAAGTGTCTTGTGAGAATTGTATTTGCTTATCAGACACGGTGGATTAGCAGTGGATTGATTAATGGGTCAGTACTTTCTATTGGCTAAAAAGTGCAGACTCAGGCTAAGGTTAGACTGCGAACAAAAACTTCTGTGCTCACGTCAATAAAAGCAGCAAAGGACAAAGGCAACAGAAAGGTTTTTCATTTTACTTTTACCAGTAGGAGACAAATCTACTCCCCAGACACGCAATTTTTTCAAAAAGTCTTGAACTTTGTTTTTCATGGTCAGTCTCTCGCTGTTTGCAAATGTGCGAATCATTAGCTATTTTAAAACTTGACAGAAGCAGGTAGCATGTTATACCACGTTTATTTAAAATCGTGTATTGTGCTCTGTAGTTTAATTCTGCGAACTAAGAAGCAATACATAAAAACATATTTCTGTCAATATGTTCCAATTAGGTTTCTTCTTCTTGCTCCCCAGATTCAGCAAACAAGTGGTCCCCAGATTTACTGACATTTAGGGGCCTATTAGGATGGCGGGCGGAAAACCACCCCGACTGCCATGGATCCGGAAATCAACTGCTCGCCGGCACCGTGGAAAATCCAGCGTCCAAATTAAGATCAACTGCTAAAAAACACCAACTACGGCAGAACGAGGCCAAGAAAAACCACCCATAGCAGACGGAGATGGCCAAAACCCATCCGCGGCAGTCTCATTCATGGCATAACACAATCAAACTGCCGCCAGGACAGCGGAGACACCGCACGGAAAATTAAGATAACCCCAAAGCCCACGCGGTACGTAACACAGTTCCCGACCGCCGTGGTTGCAAACAGTGATGAATCGGAGAGCCGGCAGAAGAGCTGCAGCGCACCCACCGCTGCGGGCGCTCCATGACAAACATGGTGGACGAAAGAAAAAACCCACAACAAGGCCACAAAGTGCACCCAGCAAAGCAGCAATGCCCCCAAAACACAGAACACACCCCAATGACACAACCACATGGCAAATACAAAAATACAAATTCCAGGACAACCAACACACCTGACAGCAATACCCCATTTGGACACACCCACATAACTGAGTATAAAACCAGCCCCTTCCCTGACCACAATCCTTTGCAACAGTCCAGAAGAGAAGGGCTTGAACCAGAACAGAAAGGAGAGGCAGAACATTACACCACACACACCTCACCACCACCTCCACTTCCACACCTGCACCTTTGACTCCCCTGCACATCACACCCCATACACATCACCCCCTCAACCACTCACACCCCTGCACCCACAACCCCTTTGCTCATCAAACATCGTGGCAAACCATAAAATGCCAACATTCACAGAGAGTGAGTTGAAGGTAATGGTAGATGAGATAGTCAAAGTGGAACCACAGCTGTTTGGTAGCCTGGTCCAACAGACACCATTAGCCACAAGAGCCCAAATGTGGGCAAGGAAAGTTCAAAGGGTCAATGCAGTAGGGACCACCCCACACTCCAAGCAGGAAATCATGAAGCGGTGGCATGACCTGAAGAGGGTTGTCAAACAGAAGAGGAGGAAGAACCGTGAGCTGGCTGAGAGGACTGGCGGTGGCCCTCCCATCACACCAAAACCATTCACTGCATGGGAGGAGAAGGTGCTCTCCATACTGCATCCAGAGAGTCTCACAGGAGTAGCCGGGGGTGTGGAGGCTGGTAAGTACAAACAAATGACTACCACCACACTGCTATGTACTGTCAAGCACAACTACAAAGCTACACCTCCTAGGCCCAAGTACATTCATATGCACCACACAATCCCAAACACATGACTCACAGATCGAACATTCACTCATTCACATCCACCCCAAACATAGCTGGCAACATCACCATGGGGGCATGTGCACAGGCAACCAGCACAACAACTCCCACCATGCCCCCTGTCCCACCCCTGAGCAAAATGTAGCACTCCACACCACCCAGAAGCATTTGGAAGCCATGGTCCCACTACAAACAAACTAACAGGTAGGTAGCCATCTTGCCATGGAGGCCGTGTGGGGGTGGTAGACCTACACCACAACTCCCACCATGCACCCTTTTCACCCAGCTCATCAAGTTGGAACACTCCCTCCCACCCAGATGTATGTTGTAGCCATGCCATCACTACAAACAAACTAACAGGTAGGTAGCCATCTTGCCATGGAGGCCGTGTGGGAGTGGTAGGCCTGCACCACAACTCCCACCATGCATCCTTGTCACCCAGCTCATCAAGATGGAGCACTCCCTCCCACTCAGATGTATGTGGCAACCATGCCATCACTACAAACAAACTAACAGGTAGGTAGCCATCTTGCCATGGAGGCTGTGTGGGGGTGGGAGGTCTGCACCACATCTCCCACCATGCCCCTTGTCCCACCCCTGAGCAGGATTTAGCACTCCACACCACCCAGAAGCATTTAGAAGCCATGGTCCCACTCCTAAAAAACAGGTAGGTAGCCATCTTGCCATGGAGGCTGTGGCGGGTGGGAGGCCTGAACAACGACTCACCCCAGGCCAACTCGTCCCCTAGACCATCGCGATAGAGCCTCCCCTCCCACCCAAATGCATGTGTCAGCCATTGTATCACAACAAACAAATAACAGGTAGGTAGACATATCATGCTTACTAGTCACACCACTGAGTAGGATGTAAGCCTCCACCACACACACACACAGATGTGTCAAGTCAAAGCCAAATGGCAAAACAGAACAGGTAAGTAGCCAGTAAGTGCACACAGCCAGTGTCCGCAAAAAGCATGACCACATGACAACACCAGTCCTCTCATTGCACACACATACACACAGATCCTATTGCCACTCACAGTGTGCTCACAGCTAAGCCAATGAGACTGTCACAGCAACCAAAGAGTGACACACCAGTGTACATGTAGAAGAAAGTTTGGGCACAATCATGCACAGCTCTGAATTTCATGTGTAAGTGCCATGGGGCCAGAGCAGCAAGGACCAAATGAGAAACTAGAAAGCATGCTTGGTGGTACAAATCCAGATATGCACACGACAAGACAAAGGTATGCAGGAGATGGCAATGGCCTGTTCATGGCCAGATGTAACGTGTGACAGGGCTGAGTGAACCAAAAAGAGTTCTCACAGATTTTTTTCCTGCACTGGTCCCTAGATGGCAACATGTCCCTGTACTCAAAAATCCAGGGACTGCTGCCTGGGACCTCTCACCTGCTGCTGCCTCTAGGGACTGCTGCCTGAGACCACTCACCTACTTATGCCTCCAGGGACTGCTGCCTGAGACCCCTCACCCTCTGCTGCCTCCAGGGACTGCTGCCTGAGTCCCCTCACCTGCTGCTGCCTCCGGGGACTGCTGCCTGAGACCCCTCACCACCCACTACCACCGCTGCTGTCTCATGTCCACAGTGATGGCAAGGACTGAGAAGATCCGTGCCAGTCCCTTCACAAGCGAGGAACTGGAGGTCCTGGTGGACGAGGTGCTCACACAGTACCCAAGGCTATATGGTGCCCGAAATGTCATGGTAAGTCTTCAACAGTGAGGGTGAGAGTGCAGGGGGGCACACATGCAGTCTGTCTGATGCAGTATGTGCCTTAGAGTGTGGGGTTGGGTCATGCACTGCCTAACATGCTGTCTCCATGGGTTAGGGGTGTGTAGCCTATTTCATACGTTTCCCTGCCTGCACATCAAGATTGGAGGGACATGTCTTGTCTTGTCAGCCATACAGTGATGCAGCAAGTTGGTAATACAGGAGTCAGGACAGTGATTGCTTGTGTGAATGGCTGTGTGGGTCCCTGTTGTCCATCTCAGTGTGAGCCCACCTGGCCTGCACAGTCACCGCCCAATCTGACAGGGACCCATCACAGAGTGTTACATGTGTGTTTTTTGCAGGACTCTCCATCAATGAGCCATATCAGCCCTGTAGCTTGCACTCGGCTTGCCCTGTGAGAAGGGTGTGGGTTTGTGAGATCATGCCCCTCAATGTGACATCCATGACACAGTGAGGTATTCACAGGGCAAGGTCGTGAGGCCTGCGCAGTGTTGGACACAGTGAGTCTCCCCCCAAACACATGTAGACATGTGACGTATGTCTTGCTCTACCTGGAAATGGACAGTAGATGTGGGCAGACTACACATAGCTTTCTGTGCTAGCATCCTGCTTGTATGTGAGATTTTCAGGTACTGTGTTCCCCCTCACACCTGCATTCATTTACGTGTGCTTCTCACATGCAGACGTACCCTGTGAGATGCATTCCTATCTCTGCAAGACATATCTGTGGGGTTGGGATGAGTCAGTATAATGCTACTGTGCTGAGGGATTTTGTTACATAACACTGTGTCACTGATGTTTGCCCCCTCTTGTCTCCCATGCCTGAAGCTCAAAGTACACCAGCGTAAGGCCGTGTGGAGGGCCATTGCGACCAAGGTGCGGGCCCTGGGTGTGTCAAACCGCTGGCGCACCCACTGCCACAAGAGATGGGATGACATTTCACGGCTGGCAAAGAACGTTGCGGAGATGACACTGGGGCTGCTCCCTCGCAGTGGCAGGTTGGCACGGTGCAGCATGATACCACTGATGTGCTGCATCTTAGCCGTAACACATCCTGAGCTGGATGCACGATTGAAGGTGCATCAGCAGCAAAGTGGGGGTGAGTTTTCTGGGAAGGGTGACTTTGGCTTTGTGTGGCTGCATGTGTACCCAGGCTGTGCCAGTGCTGGGCTATGTGATGTTGGTAGTGTGATGCAGTGGCTTGTGAGTTGCCTCTGTGCTGGGCGCAGCTATCATGCATATGTCCTATCTGTACTACCTAAGGGAATTCGAGTACTGGGCATTTCAATAGCATTCTGGCCGGTGGGCTTCATGTCTGAGCTATTTGTGTTACTGTTTGAACGGAGCCACGTGCAAGATGTTGTGCTGTGTAGTCATCACATGGCTCACTTATGGCTGATTTTCTTGTTTACACGCACTGTTTGAGTGACAAAAGTGTGTTTGCATAATGTTATTGCACAGGTTGGCGTGCAACATGTAGATTTTTTCATCCTCAGTGTTGCTTTGCTTGCATATGTATTTTCTGTTGCTGCCACTGAACTGACCCTACATCAATCTCTCTCATGCAGCATCTCCAGTGGTCACGGAGGGACAGGAGATGGACACCAGTAGGGGGGAAACAAGCACAACAGCTGCACAGGAGCCCAGTGACATAGATGTGACCAGCACCTCGGAGGAGGACAGGAGTCTGCTGGAGGAATCACAGCCGAGACACAAAGTTCAACGTCATCTGATGCCAGCAGTAAAGCTTCCATGTTGGCGAGCACAGGGACCGGGGACTCTGCATCATCTTCCACCACACAGCAAACAGTGTCCACCCTCTCAGCCACTTCCTCTGGTGCTGCCCGTGTTCGCACCAGTAAGAGGGGAAGAGTCTACTTCACTCCTGGCACCGCTGCCCCTGCCCCTGTTCCCCCTGCTGCCATCAGTGCTGAGTCTGTGGACCTTTTGAGCCAGCTGTGCGTAGGCCAGAGAGCTCTCCTCAATGCATTCATAGACCACGACAAAAAATTGGCCCAGGTGGTTGCTTTCATGGAGGGCATACATGCAGACGTGGGTGGGCTGCACCGGACTGTCCAGTCTTTGCCCTCAACAGTGACAGCAGCCCTGCAAATGGTGCAATCTTGGAGTCCAGCTCCAGTCCCTTTGACCACCCCCATGCCAGTGGCCACGTCTGACGATAGTGACCACGCTTCACAGACCTCAAGGTCACGATACAGCACACGTAGCGTACACCAGCAGCAGCCCAAGCGGTCCAGGCCGCAGACACCATCCCCACAGAAAACCAAAGCCACCCCAGAGCACAAAGAGAAAACCCCATCAGGCGACACCAAGGCCCAAAAAGCAAAGAAGCAGACATTAGGGTCACATGCATCCCCAGCCAAGGACTCGCCTGTCCGAAAAGCGTCTCGCAAAGACAAGCAGTCAGTTTCCGTGCCCACTGAGAAGGTGGTGCCTGCCAAGGCTACACATAAGAAGGGCTCCAAGGCAGATTCACCCACTACCTCGACTCCCATTCCAAGCCCAGTGAAGCAGGGAAAGGAGGGCACTGTAGGGGGAACACCTGGTAAACAGGGGATGGAGGGGTAGGGGCAAGGCCAGGCGAAGCGTCCCGCTGGATCCAGCACGTCCCCAGAGGGAGGGCCAGCATCTGCACCTGATGCAGCCTTGGTGTTGCGTGTGCCTGTTGTGTCCACACCACTTCCCATTGATCCAAAGTCAGGCAGCCATTTAAAATTCCCAAGAAGTGGAAAGGCACCCCTCCACAATCTCCCACCCACACTGTGTCTCAAGTCAGCATGACTCCTCCTCCACGTGCCACTATTCCACCTGGTCCAAGCAGCCCTCCGGCTTCCTAAGCCACTGATAGCTCTAACTCAGCTGGGCCTCTCACTCCCCAGGCACGTGCTCCAACTGTGCCAGACACACAGTGCAGCTTCTCATGGACTCAGTCTGCTCCTTGCACTGGCCACTGGCCTTGCTGTTTACCCCCTGCCTGTGCAGCTTCTCATGGAAAAGCTCTGCATTGTGTGCCTTGCTCTTCTGTATGGGGCCTATCTGTGCAATTTGTGAATAAAGACAGTTGCTCCTGTTGTCTGTTTTGTCAGTGTCCTTACTGAATAGAGTCTTTCTTGTGTGTATTTGGTTTACTGTGCCACATGCTCTGTATGTCACTTCAACATTGCCAATGGGTTGTCTCACTTTTCCTAGGTTTTACAGGTGTGATAGGGACTTCATTTCCTCCTGACTCTGATGCTTGTGGTTGCAATGATGGTGGTTTACGGTGAAATGCCGTTTTCATTATCATTCTTTCTTCATGTTAACTATATTGCACACATGTCAGGTTTGGGGGCACTGCCAGCACAGTGTGTGATTCTTTTCACTAGATTGAAGGCAGGCTGTCCAGGATAATCATGTATGTGTGTTCTTACTTTCTGTGTGACCAGCAGTGTAGATGTATGGTCATGTTGTGATGGTCAGTCATCCTAGTCACATGGGCTATTTTCAATGTGTTTGAACTTGGGTGGTCAAGAAGTGAGCAGTGTGAAGGGGGTGTGTTTGTCGTGAGGGTTGATGTGTGTGTGCCCATGCAATGTCAACTACACACATGTGTCACCCAGGAGTAGAGTGCCTGTTTGTGTGATTGTTCAGGCCTGTGCTTGTGATTGTGTGCACATGTGTGAGTTGTATGGTGTGCACTGTGCAGTGTGTTGGTGTGTCCTAGCAGTTCTAGCTGACTCCTACTTGTTGCTTTGGCCAATTGTGAGTATGCAGAGTGTGTGACTGGCAACTCAGGCTTTTGTTTTGATGAACAGCCCTGTGTCTTGATACTGTTTGTACTCACTGTGCATACCTGCTCAATCACACTGACATTGTGGGTGTGATGTGCTCATGCATTGCTGTCACATGGTGCTTTGTTGCCTCCAGTGTGGCATGTGGTGTGCGGTGTCATACCAACCCCTAACTGTGCTTCAGATGCCTTGACATTGTGAGTCAGCACTCCCTCTATTTGTGTATGGTGCACTCCTGCCACGAAAACCAAAGGAAATGATGGACGGAGTGTTGAACATTGCAAGCACTCACCCTCAGTCAACTGATCTGGGTTTAATCCATCACCGTTATTTAGCCCACTCTGCCACCCCAGTTCAGACATAGCTATATGCAAATCACTCTGACCCTGTGCCTCACGGGAATAGTCCAGCCCGAACTGCCAAGCCATGTCTTCCCTGGACCGGAAACAAGCTTCCTAGGACCGGTCCACCACTGACGAGCACACCACTTCACTTTGATGTCAGCTGTCCCCTTGTGTTGCCTGTGTGTATGCCTCCCCATCACTTATTTTGTGACACTGTGCTTTGTGGTGTAGATCTTTGGCCAGGAGCACTGTGACACTCATGGCATTTCCCCAATTGGTTATCTGTGCTGTTGTAGTACTGTTCAGCAGTCATGGTTGCTCATGTGCAGTTCAACTGTCTGTGCTGGCCAGTCCTCTGGTCAAGGTGTTTCCCAGACTTGTGCATCTGTGGGTGTTGTGTTAGGTGTATGTGTGTATGCTGGGGTATTGCTTGACTTCTTGGGTGTGATGTTGTCAGTGTGCTGTTTTGGTTGTTTTTGTGGGTGTTCATGGTGTGTCACTCATGGCTGTGTGGAACTGTTCTGATTTGTGTGCACACACTGCTTGTTGTGCATGCAGTGCTGTGGGTGTATGTTGCCTTGTCATGGCCTGGTGTGCATCCCCTGATGCCCGGCTGTGTTTCCTATGTTATTTATTGTCATGTGCATCTGTTGTGTGTTTGATGTGGCTGTGTTGTTCTGTGATGGTGCACTTTTTGTGTGTGTTGTGGTATGTTGTCTGTGCATTGTTCCTGACTGATGTGGTTGTGCACTCCTGTAGTGTCTGTGCTCCCAATGCCTTCCCACAGTGTGGCTGCACAGGTCATGTGTGGTCTTGCTGTGGTTCTGTGTGTGTTTCTGTTGATTTATGTGTTTGGCTGTTGTTTTTGTGCAGACATTGGTTCTGGCATCCCTGTGTATGTGTGATGTTTGTGGATACCCCCAGGGAGTGTGACTGTATGTCTGTGTTTTGACTGGACATTATTGATACCCTTCTGTGAGTCTGGCACTGGGGTTGTGTGCTGCAGGTGTGAGGGGGTATGTGTGGAGAATCCTACTTGTGTTTGACAGCCATGGAGTGTGTCAATGTGCCCTGTGTGTTGTGCTGCTGGCATACTCCTGTGAATTTTTTGTGTATATACGTGTGGCAGTTCACAGTTTGACTGCAAGGCCTTCCTTTCTTCCCTGTGCCTCTACATGGGTTGCCTTGCTGTCTCCCTGAGTTGTTGCACTGAGGTGACTGTGGTTTGAGTTCACTCACTGTGCAAGCCATGTGTGCTTTGATGGGGTGAGGGTGTTGTTCTCTGTTCCTTGTCTTGCATGTGATGTACACATGCTTGTTGGTTGTCTCCTTGGCCTCCCATTTGTGTGCACCTCACTTTGGCTTTCCTATACGTTGTGCTCCATTGCTGGTGGCATGTGGTGTGTGTATGTGGCTGTGTGTCAGTGTGGGGTATGTCTGTGTGTCTTGGCAGGCTGTGTGTCCAGTGGGAGGTTTGTTGATTGTATGTGTGTGTGTTAATTTTGTGCTTGTAATCAGCTTTCTTGCCATGACTGTGGTGTTGTTGTGGTGTGTGTGTGTTGCCCTGGGCCTGTGCTTCTGTGCTGTGTGTTCCTCTGCAGCCACTTCTGCTGTGGTTGTCTCCCTAGTTGTTTGTTGTTTGGTGCAGGGTGTGGATTCACCTAGCTTGTTGTCGGGCATGGGGGTGCACAGAGGGGTGCACATGGCATGTCCATTCAGGGGGGGGCAGTATGTGGAGTGTGGAGGTGCGGCCCTGTGTACTTTGTGCCCTGCCCATGCCTGGCGCTGGCCCAGCCTTCTGCATTGTGCGCATGTTTTGCCTTGTCTTCACCGCTGCGGTGACGTGACCGGGACATTACTTGGAGATCGCGGTGATGTGTGAGCTGGCAGCAGAGGGGTGACTTGGTGGCAGGTAGGAACAATTTGGGTACACTTGTGGATGTATTCCTGTCCCCACCAGGGTGTCTGGTGTGGCAAGGGACCCTGTATCAGCCCATGAGTTGTGTGTTGTGGTTGTGAGCCGGATTGTGTTGTTGCGTACCTGTGGCGACGTCCGCGATGTTCCAAGTGTTGCTTGTGATGTATCAGGTAAAGCATCGGAAGGCGTGAAGAGCTGGGTCCATTGCGGTCGGGACCATGAATCAGGTTTCGCGCTCCGCTGTGAAGCTTCCGCTGTCTCTAGTTGGGCAGTTTCTCCGCTGCGGTGCGACTGGCTTTTTGAGGCATCCTGATTTGTACAGCAGACGGGACGTCATTCCGCGTGGCGGTGAGTCTCCATTGGCTCCCACCGCTGCGGAGGCGGGCGCACTTAGATGGCGGTGTGCATCGCACCACAGAGGACAGTAAATGGGCTGTGTTTGGCCATACTAATATGGCGGGCGTGAGGCCTGCCGCTGGCGTGCGAAAAAGGCATTTTCTGCCACCGAAGGAACCGCGGTGGTGCCACTGACCGCCATCCTAATAGACCCCTTAGTGAGCATGAGGCAAAGCAGCGTTAGGTAACCCAAAGCAGCACAATTGCTACCAATGATCAGTTTTTGTGATGGCAAGGATTTTATCACTGAAGATTGTTGCGAGCACAGTGGTAAGGGCCAGATGTGCAAAGCCTTCTTGATGTTGCAAATGGGCAGACTACCAAAATCAGGGTGTTTGCGATCGCAAAAAAGGCCTTTTGGTATGTATGAAAGCCAAATTGCAATTTGGTAACACATTACCGGTTTGCAATTTGGGTTTGCAACTACATGCGAGATCGGAATTTGGAGGGGGTGGTTAGGGCTTTCCTTCCAAATAGCGATTTACAGTAGTATGTATTAATGTTTTGTAACTGAAATACAATTGCAAAACATAAATTTTTCACCGACTACTGATTGACAGTGTTAAACGCATTTCCAAAAGGGAAGGGGGTCATATGGGATCCCTTCGACTTTGAGAATTTTAAAATAATATATTTTTGAGTAGACGGTGGCCCGCAGACTTTTAAGGAAAAACAGGCTGCATAAAAAAGAGATTGCTTTATACAAAAGCAATTGCAGACATGGTGGTCTGCTGACCCCTGTAGTCCACCATCCCTGTGATGGCTTTCATTCCTAATGAGTTGCAAACTGTGATCTACTTTATTATTATTCATGAGATAGGTCGATTTGTGTCCTGCTAGGATTCCGTTATTAAAAAATAAAAGTTTCATATATTTGGAATAGTGATGGAGTGTGGTCTGCACGTAAATGGCACAAAAGATGAAATTCTACAAGTAGAAGGGCTTGGCCTCAAGTCTTCTTTTGTGCAGGCCTCAAGCCTGAGCCTCCCGCCAGCATCCTCACAACAACTTAAAATCCAAGGATTTATTTTGGATTCAGATCTTAAGTTCACACCCGAACTCAATGCTTTAGACAAATGGTGTGAATTTTCAACTGTTTCCTATAGAAACTCCTCTTGCTTCTTTCAACTAATTATCAGCAATATAATCTATACCTGCATACCGTAGAATGTAGTTTCTAGACTTTAAACAGTGCTAAGCTAAGCAGCTAGAAGACAACCCTGAGAGCAATGCACTGGCTCCTGGTAACATTTTAAACTCTTTTGATCATGCAGAAAGCATAGTGGGACACAATTCCTCTCTGTCCCGTACTAGGCAGGAACTTGTGGCTATATTCCTCTAAGCTATACCATTGATTAAAACACAGCTGTAGATCCTTTGGAGTCCAGGGCGCCAAAACAGTATGACATTATTAGCCATTAGCTCTGAGCTTAAGACAGCTGCCTTCAATTCAGGAAACTGTTTTTGTGATAGTATAACAATAATTTTCTTTCCCACTCAAGGAGAACAGCACAACAAGACTGATTTAAGAGCAATCCATAAATCCAGGCTGGATTGTACACCCTTTTTTCTTTACACTGTTTGTCAGTTTTGTTTTAATCTGTCAGTACTCTATAGTGATTTAGAGGAAGTGTCAGGAACATACAAACATGCAGTTATAAATAAATGAATAGATAGATAGATAGATAGATAGATAGATAGATAGATAGATAGATAGATAGATAGATAGATAGATAGATAGATAGATAGATAGGTAGGTAGGTAGGTAGGTAGGTAGGTAGATAGATAGATAGATAGATAGATAGATAGATAGATAGATAGATAGATAGATAGATAGATAGATAGATAGATAGATAGATAGATAGATAGATAGATAGATAGATAGATAGATAGATAGATAGATAGATAGATAGATAGATAGATAGATAGATAGATAGATAGATAGATAGATAGATAGATAGATAGATAGATAGATAGATAGATAGATAGAGTTGGAAAGTGCTAGGGCTGCGGTATAGGTCTCAATAAATTATTCCCATGCTCAACCCTTAGCAGCTTGACTGCGAGCAGGTAGGCTTAATTTAGGAGACAGGCATGTAAAGCACTTAAAAACACCAATTCATTAAATAATTAAGACACAGCATACAATAAAAATCCCACACCAATTTATACAAATATGAAATATTTTAATCTTTAAAATGACATCAAAATGGCAAATATCCAATGTAGGGAACCAGAGCAAGAACTTTTTAAAGAATTACCACTAATAGCTAATAGCGCAACTATGGGTCATCTGGTCGTGCTTGACCTGGTCAAAGTCAAAGTTTGAGGCCGACTGTGATGGAGCCCTGCGCGACTACACCAAGCAGAAGATACAGTTTGCTGGCTTGACATTCAGGGAGCTCCCAGTCATACTCTGGAAGTCGGACCTCCAGAGCTCTTCAGTAAAACGAAACTGGAATCCGGGCCGGGTCGCGGTTGAAAGATGCTGGCATGGATCCTGAAGTTGAGTAGGTCATTTCACTGAGCTTTTTTCCAAATTTGATCCAAAGCTCTGAACTTCTTCCTGAAGTTCCTCTTGAGGGTCCAAAGGGTCCAAAACACAATCCAAGGGTGTGGAAGCTCCAAGATGGTCCTTGAAACTTTGGGACTGCAATTCCTACAAAGCAAATAGGCAAAATCCTATAAAGTTCAATGGACACACTTCAGGCAGGGGACTCTTGGCGGTGATGGTGCAGGCGAACTCAGTTAACCTGTAGCTAGCGGGGAGTTCTCTTCAATCCTTTTGAAGCAAGGTACATACACATGGCTGTAGTTCCAGATAGTGCAGCAGGCGCAGTCAGTCAGCATGCAGGGCCTGGTGGTGCAAATCAAGTTTCCAGACATGCAATCCTTCTTCTTCTCTTAGTTTCTGCACCTCTCACATATTTATTTAGTGCTCTCTGGGGTCAAGCAGGAGAGCTCCCCTGTCCAATGAGGTGCAAGGCAACACCCTAGAGCATGACATCCTCTTTCAAAGTGTGGCATATACGTGTCCCATAAAGCAACATTCCTCCAAAATTCATGATGGCTGAAATCTCAGCAGAGGAGCAAGAACTAGCTAAACCAACCTCCAGTGTGGCTGATTTCTATAGTGTTCCTCCCTCTAACGTCTGCAGATTCCTTCCTTAAGACTTCTATCTGGATGGGTCAGAGGGGGAGGGGCAGGTAGGCCTGGTATTCCCTGCTTGTCCTGTTCCTCCTTTGAAGACTCATCTTTACGACCCCTCTCCCCTGCTCTGGCATTCCTGTGTAGCAGAGCCTTCTCCAGCAGATAGCCTCTCCCCTGGTCAATCAATCAATCAAGGGTTCGTAAAACACAACTACTCACCGTGAGAGTCTCAAGGTGCTAGAAAAGGGAGGTGGGGTCTCCGTAGCATGATGGGGTCATCCGAAGAGCCAGGTCTTGAGGTCTTTCCTGAACTAGGGCAGTGTGGGGGTTTGACAGAGGTAGAGGGAGTGGTCATTCCTGGTCTTGGCTGCGAGGTAGGAAAAGGACTTCCCTCCTGCTCTAGTCTTGTGGATGCCTGGGGTGTTGGCCAGAAAGAGGTCTGCTGATCAGAGATGTCTCTTCAGTGTGCCACTTATCATGTCCTCAACACAGCTTGGCTCATCCTATTATCTCTGATCAATCAGGGAACATTGCAGTAAGGCTGAAATTGGCTTACAGACAAGAAAGTCTTATAACATCTTTTTTGCACAATTTAGGATAAATTCAGCAATGTCATATTGCTGGATTTATCAATACCATACTCCTACATCTTTTAAAGATATTTGAATTCCATTCCTAGCAATATTTATGCATCCACAAACGATTGCAATGTTATCCTACGTGGCTAGGTACCTACAATGTAGAAAATGAAATGTGCAATTTCTCCACCGCCAGGGCATACAAAACATCTTTTACAAATGCCCTGCTTATAGTTACATGGCCCTCCACCTCTGAGACACCTAGGGGAGACCTTGGAGGTCCTGAATATGTAAAAAATAGTGTGGATCCTACCCCACTGTGCTCATAGCACCAAATTCGATTTTGGGAGGGACTTTACTACAATGGGGGAAGTGAAATGTGCAATTTCTCTACCCCCAGGGCATATAAAATGTATTTTAAAAGAAGATTTAAAATTAAAAAAAATATTTAAAATTATAAAATTACATATCCCAATTACTTAAAGAAACTATAGCAAGATATATAAAAAATATTTAATTATTTTAAACAAATGCTATTATAATATTAACACAAATAAATAAATAAATTAACTATACAACATTAAGGTGCCGATTCCGATCCGGGTAAAAATGTTTGCGTACGACTCGTATCCGTATATTTTCACGTACGAATTGTACAAGTACTGTACAAACTGCGAAGTACGATTCGTACGTGAAAAATACATACGAATTGCGTCGGGAAAATGATCCGAGAGGGAGCCGTAAATTTTTACGTCCGAATAGCGTCAGGAAAAGTGTCCGATAGGAAGCCGGACATTTTTACGTGCAAATCGTAAAACAGAAGTCCGAGCGCGCAAGTACGATCCGTACCACCCGTCCGAATACACAACCGCATGTAAAAGGCCCCGTACGGAGTGAACGCTGTAGCACACATGTACACGGGTGCACTTGTGCCCGGATACGAGTCGTACAGCCCCCCCTCACCCCACACATGTCAGCACCGTACCCCCGTATGTCAGCACCGTACCCCCCCTCTGCATCGTACCCCAACACTGTGGCACAGCCCTGCACCTGTACGCGTCACACCCCAGGCCCATCTCCCAGCCCCGCACCTGTACGCCCCGTACCCCAGGACCGTACCCCAGCCCCCCGTATATACGCGCCGTACCCCCACCCCGTGTATGTACACGCATAGCGCTGGGGATACGGCGCGTACATACGGGGGTGGGGGTACGGTGCATACATACACGGGGGTGGGGGTACAGTGCGTACATACATGGGGGTGGGGGTATGGCATGTACATACACGGGGTGGGGGTACGGCGTGTACATACACGGGGGTGGGGGTACGACACGTACTGTGCCCTCTTTTCCTCGTGCATCGCGGCATACTTAGCTTTTCCGGCACTTTTTGGCTCCCGTAAAAATATAGCCGTGCGGAGTGCTGTGGGTACGAATCGTACTTGCTGGTCCGTAAAACGCTGCCTGACTCCGTGCGGACGTCACGTACGCGCTGTCCAGGATCGGAATTGTATGTATTTTTTAGCCGCACGTTGTTTTTTACGATTCGTACGGAAAAGGTATTTCTTTACGAATCGTACTTGCTGGTTTGTACGGTGGAATTCCCGGGTACGAGTCGTACGGAGAAAACGCTCCGAACGACCATTTGTACCCGGGTTTTACAGGATCGGAATCGGCACCTAAATAATTATCCAACAAACCGAAAATGAACTAAAATAATATATATCAACTGTAAATAATTTAAATTGCTTTTATTTGCAAATATATTTAAATAACAAAAATAAATAACATAAATACAAACATTAATTATATATATGTTAAACTAATTAAAAGGTAACTGCTAAAAAATTCACAAAAAGTATATCTACCAATAAATTTAAACTAAACTAAAACAAACCAATAGAAAATGTTAACTAATTAAATAAACACTATAAAAACAAGGAATTAATTAACGCAATTTTACTGTATAGCTGCCAAACAAGGAGGAAAAGCGTTACTTTGCGAGAGAGGAAACAGAGAAGAAAGAAGAACTACATAAACACTGTATCAAAATTTCTACTACACAGGTAAGAAAAAAACTTTATAACAAATTATAAATACTTCACTTTTTTAAATTAAATTAGGTTAAAATAATTACATGTTTTTCTTTAAATATCACAGATTAAACTTCATTACAAATACACCTAGAAAATATAGAAAAACATTTTAGTACCCACAATATTTAACTCAACATCATTAAAAATGTATCTAACTAAATAAATAAATTAACCTACAAATAAATTACATTTATTTGATTTACCATTTTAATCAGAGCATATGGAGGCACCTACAGACATCTACCCCAACATCGCGTATGTACACACCCCACAACAACATCATCGCGTATGTACGGTGCGTACCCCAACATCGCGTGTTTAGGCACCTCACAACAATGTCATCGCGTATGTACGGTGCGTACCCCAACATCGCGTATGTACGCACTCCACAGCAACATCATTGCGTATGTACGGTGCATACCCCAACATCGCGTATGTATGCACCTCACAACAACATCCCATTTGTACACACCTTACAACAACATCATCGCGTATGTACGGTACGTACCCCAACATCGCGTATGTATACACCTCACAACAACATCATCGCGTATGTACGGTGCGTACCCCAACATCGTGTATGTACGCACCCCACAACAACATCATTGCGTTTGTACACACCTAACAACAACATCATCGCGTATGTACGGTGTGTAGCCCAACATCGCGTATGTACGCACCTCACAACAACATCCTGTATGTACGCACCATACATAAGCAATGTAAAACAGCACAAGGAGGGTCTATTCGACTCGCACAACACCACAAAACACGTCTACAGTGCACAAAACATGGAAATGACTGACCTGGCCACATCCAAACAGGCAAACAGCGGGCCAAACTCACAACCATCCCTTATAACACATCCACCAAAAATTCAAACTGAGGCCCACCCACAAATGGACCAATAAAAAGGGCCCACACACACAAACCATGAGCCTTTGCAACAGCCTCACTGCAGCTAGAGAGCACACACCAACAGCTGCACCCATCCACCTTAACATATACACCTTCACACAACCTCCTACACACATACCCCGTCTTCACATTCCGACCCACACACCCACAACCATCCACACCCTCACCCCACACCATGCCCACAGACAAGAATACAAAGTTCAGAAGGGAGGAGCTGGAGATCCTTGTCAATGAAGTCATCAGAGTCGAGCCACAGCTGTTTGGAACATTGGTCAGACAGACCAGCATAGCCAAAAAATCACACCTGTGGCAGAGGATCGTCGATAGGGTGAATGCTGTTGCACCCATCAGAAGGACCAGGACTGAATGCCAAGCCAGGTGGTACGTTCTGCGGAGGGCGGTCAAGCGAAAAATGAATGACGACTATGCCCAGAGCAACATCACTGGAGGTGGTGGGCCCCGCAGACCAGTACATGTCCGTCCCTGGGAGGAGAAGGTGATGGCCCTGCTTCCGCCGGTGGGAGTACATGGACTTCAAGGACTTCCAGAGCCTGGTGAGTACACAAACAACTTACGTAACATGGGGGTAATGGCATCCACACCCCAACTACACAAAATGCACGCAACTACCCCAAGCCCTCACCGGCCAGAACCACAGTCAAAAACAACGATAATGCCAATAACATGTGTATGCCCCATTGAGAAAGCCAGGCCATGCTATGTCCCATGCTACACAACACACCAACCCAAGAATGGATGTCCTGTATGCTGGGAGGGTGGGTATCACAAAACGCATTGTTGAACTCTAAATCAGACACAATTTCCCCATCCCATATGGCACAGGTACATACCCATGCACCATGCGCAATGCACAGGGATTGGGAAAGTACTGACAAGATAGCTGACACCTGGCCCGGGTGTAGGCAGCACAAGGCCCTCCTGTGACCAGTGCAATCACAAACACCAAGACAACAAGGTCAGATAGCTAGGACAGGAACTCACACTCACTGTCATAGCAGCATGCTCCATGGGGGGACAGCTACATCACCTGGGAGCCCCAGTGCAAAATCACACTACACCCACCAGCAGGCCCTGTCACACACACCCCTTACACAAGCAGACACCCCCGGGACAGGCAATGGATTTACCCACTGTTACAATGGACATGTAACACAACAACACCAATACACAGCCGAAGAAGCATCCAAGCAAAAAATCCACATGTCAAAGACTCCGGAGAACATATCAATCTGTCCCCCGCAACATACCCATCCACAAGTGAACATTGAGGAGAATGCTAGGCACATACAACTACCTGGAGGAACAGTGCCAACTTGAATGTGTATGAAACATGGATGTTGCATGAAACAGCATTAACATTGTCTGTCTCTCAAACACAGGGCAACGTGATGAATCTCCCCCAACAATGGGGGTGAAGAATCACAGTCCCAGGCTCGGGAGGAACCTGATCCCACCGGCAGCGATGCCTCTCAACACTCCGCGGATGACCCCGACCGACCTGGACCCTCAGGTGTCCAAGCCCCTGCAGCACCTGGTTCAGGAACACTGTGCCAACCACCACCCCCATTCCTGCCACATCCCAGGAGACACCGAGGAGCCCTGCCCGCAGTGAACAACTGAGCCAGTCTGACCAGGAGGGACAAGGTGCGCCGGGCACCCAGGAGGAGGCAGACAACACCGCCACTGCCATCCCTCAGGGGTCCTGTAGACCCGATGTGCCCACAACGGCAGCCCAGGCTCGTGTGGGCAGGGGTGGTGGGAGTGGAGGCAGGCGGAGGCGAGAACCTGACCAGCCAGCTGAAGGGACCGGTATGTCACACATAGACAACATCATGGATGCATACCGGCGTGATACCAGGGAGTTCAGCCAGGTAGTGGTGACCCTCACAGAGATGAAGAACCAGCAGGCCGAGCAACACGCCAGTCAACCAGAACACCAAGGACGGATGGAGGCAAGACTGGTTGAGCTCCTGGCGGTGCAAAGGGACATAAGCCATTCGCTCTGTCGGATCGCCGACAACATGGGCAGCCCTCTCTGTGCCACCAGGCGAAGACCACCACCAGCCAAAGGGAGGGAGGAGGAGGAGGGTTTGTCCGATGGAGCGTCCCAAGCATCATCAAGGCCTGCATCTGAGGGTCCCCGGAGGAAGGTGGGTAGACCGTGCTAGGCAGCGGACCATCCACATCTCCCAGGTCACCTGGCCTGGCACCTGGCCGCCATGTGCGACAGCATCACCTCATTGACTGACATCATCTGCCACATGGACTTACTGGTCACACTCTGACCAATGATGCCAAACACTGTGGCCTGGACTCTGATGACTTCAAATGCCAAGGATCCCATCTCCCCCTGTGAACTTTGGATTCTATGGTCCCTGTATTGCGCCTTTTTCTGTGCACAAATCACACCCCAGACCTATAATAAAAAAATGTATAATTGTGATTTTATGTTGCAGTCATTTTGCATTAGTCCACAACATACGTGTGGGGATATGTCAAAGTATGCCTGAGTGTGGAAATAACTCCAGCCATCCATACACTTGGATCTGAGTCCGGTCGAGGACACACATGGGTCACAATGTATCACCAAATACAGACATGGAGCCCAATACTCACCCGTGACGGCCTCAAGCTGCTGAGGGGGGGCTTGCAATACTGTTCAGACAGACCAATTTGGCAGAGTATCATGAAGGTGAAAAGGTCATGGTTCATGGTGAGGTGCCCGGGGAGGGAGTCCCACGTCTGTTTGGCGAGGTGGTAGAACTATCTTCTGCATGCAGTTGTTCTGTGGATGTGATGAATGGTGGCCAGGGCAAGGTTGTCTGCACGGAGTTGGGCCAACGGGTGTTGGATGACAGACGTCCAAGGTCGGTTTTGGGTCTGGGGTTGTGGACTACCTCCTGAGTGTGGTTGAGGAGTCTGAAGGTGATCCTGCAGCAGACAGTGAGCCATTGTAGCTATCTCAGGTGGACGGTGATGTGGCTGGGGTGGGGGATGTTGAAGATGAGGTGTGCGGATGCACCCTGGATGTGGACAACTTCTCCTGCAGTTTTGCTGTTGTCCCACCATAGAGGGCGTTGCAGTAGTTGACCCGGCTGGTGTCGTGGATCTGGGGGACGGTCTGTCTTGCCTTGGAGTGGATCTATCTGTGGATCATTTGCAACATGCGGAGGGTGTTGCAGCATGAGGTACAGATGGTGTTGAGTTGCATGGTAATTGTGAGCGATGAGTCCCTGATGAACATCAGCTTGCGTGGCCACTGGGTGCTGGTGCGGTGCCCAGGCCGGTGGGACACAAGGAGTTGACACAGCCGTAAGGTGACAATCCTCACATGATGACCTCAGTTCTATCCAAGTCCAGCCTCAGGTGGCTGATGTTCAGCCATTCATTAACGGATCTCATGCCTTCTTGAAGGTTGGATCTGGCAATGGCTGGGTCTTTGGTGAGGGTGAGGAGCAACTGGGTGTCAATGGCATACGAGATGATGATGAGGACGTGTGCGCATGTGATGGTGGAGAGGGGGGTCATGGAGAGATTGAAGATCGTCATGCTGAGAGATGAGCCCTGGGGCATGGGCCAGATGACCCCAGTGTACCACATGTGGAAGGGTGGAGGCAGACTCCCTGGGCCTTGCTGGTGAGCTACTTGTTGATTTAATCCTGGGCCCTCCTCTGGATACAAGTGTTGGAGATGTGTGAGCTGACAGTGTGGTAGCACATGGTGTACAATGCCGTTGAGAGGTCAAGGGGGGTGGTCTCACCATTGTTGAGCAGGGCAAAGTGGTCGTTGGTGGTGGCAATTATGACGGTTGCAGGAGCTGTTTGCGTGGAGGAAGTTTGTCAGTTGCTCGTTGAGTGTCTTCCTGATGACATTTGCTGGGTAGGGAAGCAGGGTGATGTTCCAGGAGTTCCGGCGGTACTGACGTCTGTTGTTTAAGAAGGGCCTGGGTCTCTGCATGCCTCCAGCTCCCATGGAATTTTGCAAACTCAAAGGAGACATTCATGACGTGCTGGACGTGGGCTTCAAGGATGGGGAATGAGGGAATGATGTGGTTGAGATGTTGTGTGGGAAGGGGCCTGATGGAGAGCCAGAGTGGATGGTGCACAAGCCAGGTGGTGTATTTGCTGCTGACGGGAGTCCAGCACCTGAGGGGGGTTTGTCCCGCTGATAATACTGCTGTCTGCCTCTGTGTGCCAAGGCTGTCGTGTATGTCCATGAGCTTGCAGTGGTAGAAAGTTGCAAGGGATTTGATCTGCCTTGGAAGGGTGGGGTGTCTTTTGGATGGAGAGCTGCTGTCAGTCCACTCACAATGCTGATGAGCTCCTTAATGTCGTTTGTTGTGGTGCCTCGGCCCTATCTGAAGGATCTCCACTTGTCCTTGCTGATGATATGGTGATGACTGTGTGTGGCGTTTTCTAGGGCTGTAAGGTAACTGATGGTTCTTTGTGTTGCAAGGTTTGCACAAGAGTCCGGCTAGATCTGTATGAGTCCAGTAGGTCTGCCTTGTCCCAGGTGCCTTAACTGTTGTTGTGCTTCACAGGAAAGTCCGTCAATGTAGCAAGATTGTTGGATCAGTTGCTGATCCAGTGTGTGAGGTTGCAGGGTGTGGCGGGGGTGTTGGTTCGAGTGTCCCACACAGCTTGACTGTGGTGACTTACATCAAGCATCTTTGGGGGATCGGTAGCGGGGTGTGGGGCAGTGTGTTGCTTGTCGGAGACGTAGATTCAAATGTTGATGGACCAATGATGGATGGTGGTGTTGTTCTCCTCCAGCAAGAATTTACTGGCCCCCAGCCACATGTAGCTTGTGGAGGTGAGGGCGTGCGTGCAGATGTACGTGTTGATGGCTTTGTGGATTTGTGGATGTAGGCCTGGAGATCTGTAGATGGGAGTTATTCTGAGGGTTGCCAGGGTGTTGGTGCAAAACCGGATTTGTGATTCCGAGGGTGTACTTGTGAATAAATTGCAAGTCATCCGCCGGGATTGTTGGTGCCGTCCCTGCGGGTGATCTTGTATCCATCAGAGATGGCAATGAAGAAGTTGTGTGATGAGGATGCTTTTATCCTGGTTACTGTCATGAAGGTGATGTGTGGGGCTGTTGTGTTGAGGAGGTAACAGAGTCCAATGGTGTGCTGGTGGACAGAGCGGGTGTGGAGTAGGAGGCACATGACCTGGTTGTTCTGACAGGGTCTGGTAGGCGGGGCAGCGCTGTGTAGGCAGTTGGAGTTGCACACTCAGCATCCAAAGGTGTCGTGTGTGTGCACTTAGGGGTTGCCTGATAGCAGGCGGTTGCTTGTCTGGTGGACATTGCTTGGAGGGATGGCTGCAGCATGAGCCTGTTGTGTGACGTGGGTCATGAAAGGACAAGAGGGTCGTGCACTGTGCACGTTGCAGGCGCAGACGGTCCTGCCTTTGGCACGGCGTTGGCGCAAACGTGGCACAGACAAGCTGCTGGCTGCATTAAGAATGGGTGGAGGGGGAAGGGATGTGCATTTTGGAGGTGTGTGGGTTGCAGAATCAGGGCACTCGGTGGGGCGGTGCCGCAGGTGAGGCAGCAGCAGGCAGAAGGGGTGAGAAACTAGGCAAAAAGTAGCACACAAAGACAAGAAGGTCAGAAAGGCACAGTGCAACAGGTGTATGTAAAGGAAGGAGTGTCAGGTTACTCATGGGTCACTCCGAGAAAATGTATGAAGAATCAACAAAAATGACGGCCATAGGCTCAGGCAACAAAATGCGGAGCTGCGCACAGGAGACACACCGTCAGCAGGCATTGACGTCCCGTTGTGGGGAGCAACCTGCACAAATACATACACAACCAGGTACTTCATGCACAATAGAGATTATTAGCCATGAAGAAATGCATGCATGTTGCCGAAGTACACATACACTCATATGCTCAATCTTTGACAATTATGCCATAGATGACGCATGCAAACATGCAAGAGATCTTCAGTGACAGAGATGAGGCACTTTGGCTTGTGCTGAACACCTTTATTGCACAAACTCACACAAAGGGAAATGCATCCATACGAACAGACTCACCGGTCAGTTGACAGAACATGTGGGACATACGCTGGACCCCCCCCCTTCACAACACGGATGTTCTAAATCCCAATGAACTGTCACACAATTCAAGGGGATGAGCCAAACACATCCTGCTGCACACGGAGAGGCTGCAAATCACCATAGAGCCTGTTGTTGTGATGTCCCACACTATGTCCACCCGTAGCATCAGCAATGTTTCAGAGGCAAGGTTTACGCACATTGATGCCTTCATCAGACTCCACACTCCACTACAGATGACTGTCAAGAAGGGTGACTATCATGTCATGGGAGTGATGCTACATGTAATATGCTCCATGGTGAGAAGACATGTATGCATGGTACCACAACATGCACAGAAGCAGTCCCCACAGATTCCTATACCACCACCAAAAAGCCTTGCTGCAATCCTTACCCAAACTGACATTTCCACATGTCCGTGCATGAAACGCTGATTCAGCACACATTGCAATCCTCATGAGGAACAGCAGGAGGACAAAGATGACATGAGCAGACAACAGGCGCAAAAATCTGGGAATGGCAGACACACAAGAAGTCACCTAAAACAAATCTCGCCGCACACATGGTCAGTTACGAAACATGAACAATGTTGGACACATGCAAATTTCAAAGAAAGTCTCTCTGCAAAACTGTGTGGCATGACATCATCACTCGAGTGACACATCAGTACACACATCAAAATCACTTTGCATTCAGTCAGCTGGACACACACATTGCAACACATGCCACTCAATGCTACAAGCTTGTACACTCATACCCAGTGACTCACCATTATGAGAAGAAGTTGCGTTTCAGCTGACTCCGGATATCATCCTCCTCCTCCTCATCACTTGCTTCGTGACCAAGCCCTGGATCCTCCACGGGTGGATGTTCCTGCTCATCAGGATCAAGGATGAGTGGCACTGCCTTCTCAACAGCCATGTTATGCAGCATGCAGCACACAATGAAGATTTTGCACACCTTCTCCGGTGCATATGGGAGGGATCCGTCTGTCTTGTCAAGGCACCGGAATCGGCTCTTAAGGAGTCCAAACGTCCTCTTAATCACTCGCCTGGTCTGCCCGTGTGCATTGTTGTACGGGTGATCTGCAGCTGTTCTCGGGTTGCGGAGAGGTGTCATTAGCCATGGCATGTTGGGATATCCAGAGTCCCCTACATGGAAACATCATGTAAATAAGTGGGTCAGGAGATGCCGTAAGAGCCAAAGATACCGCAACACACAGGACTAACAGAGTATACCCACCAACAAGACATGCTCGTTTGTTGTGCAGCCGCAGCATCATTTGTGGCACCCTGCTACGCCTCATGATGTAGGCATCGTGTGCTGATCCTGGAAAACGTGCAGAGACATGGGAAATCAGCATGTTAGCAAGACACACCACAAGGGCATTTATTGAGTGGTAATGTTTTCTATTGCAATAGGCTTGCTCCTGTGCCTTTGGTGGTGCCACATGTGTCCCATCAATGGACCCAATGACATGGGGCATCCCTCCCAGGGCATAGAAATCACCCTTCACATCTGTCAACTCCTCAGGAGTTGGAAATTTGATGAATTCATCAAGGTGCTCCAACATGGCTGCCAAAACCTCACACAGGACACGGCTGAACATTGTCTGTGACATCCCACCAACATCAGCTATGGTCAATTGAAACGTACCTGTGGCAAAAAAATGTAGAACTGCCATCACCTTCATCTTGGGGGTCAGCGCAGTAGGATACCTGTGTCGTGGTTGGAGGTGTGGTACCAGCTTGTCAGTCAAGTCCTCAATCAACTGTTGAGTGAATCTGTAACATCGGATGCAGGCACGTTCCCTCATGGCAGCCAAGTCTGGCATTGGTCTTGTGACAGGCGGTGCCCTGCAAGACATTGTTAGGAATAATGAAGATTGAGAGTCTGCCAACATCAATGTCAATGAACATAGCACATGCTAAACTGCTACTAAACATCAGGTAACTATGGAGTCTGATGTGTGCAATACATCCAGGACACATATGCCAGCTTGCTGGCACTCCTACGAAAAGCCAGATACACCTGTTGATTGTCAAGTCTACATGACATGCCCTGAAATGAGCTGGGGGCAAGTCTGAGTGAACAGCCAGAGATATCACCGGAGTGACACACATCCACATAGCTGCATTGGAAGGATGTCATCTCATCCAGACAGTTGACTGCAAGGCACACGCACAGGTCACATGGAATGTCAAATGTACATATGACACACATTGCGATGAAGGGGTACATGTGACAACAATTAAACACAGCCATTGAGACGACGCAGACATGTATGCCTGGGAAAATATGATGTCCAATGAACACAGACCCTACAGCCGTGGGAATCCACATGTGGCATGGTGTGCGTAGATGTGTGCCATGCCCATCTCCACACAGACCCATGTTGGATGCACCAGCAGCAGATGCAGGTGACAGAACACTAACAGCAAGCTCATGGGAACACATGACACACACCTGACATAGTCACATAGGGGCACGCTGATCGTGACATGTCAGTTGATAGAGTGTTCCTGTCCCTGGCATCAGGAGACAGGTGCGGGTGGTGATGACTGTGCCATCCCACTGCTGCTGTGTATGACACAGTTGGACTACAGACACACATGTGGCAAGTGTCAAGGTGATGTGTTCCACATAGTGCCCCATCACACATGACATGTGTCCACAGGTCATCACACATCAATTGTGCAACTAGATGAGATGACCTGTGCAACATCACTGGCTGACACACCTAGGGCCTGCACATGAAAGTATGCAATGACAAGTACTTGATGGACATCCTTGTGCGACTCGTAGCCCTCCATCCTTGGCATGTGTACGCCTGTATTACCATTGTAAGCGTGTGAAACGCACGATACACCCGCTATCATTGCATGTGTACGCTTCGTTTCACTATTGTACTTGTGCCGTAGAGGTACGTGTGAAACGCACCGTACACCCGCAATCATTGTGTGTGTACGCTTCGTTTCACTATTGTACTTGTGCCGTAGGGGTACGTGTGAAACGCACTGTACACCCGCAATCATCGCATGTGTACGCTTCATTTCACTATTGTACTTGTGCCGTAGGGGTACTTGTGAAATGCACCGTACACCCGCAATCATCGCGTGTGTACGCTTCGTTTCACTATTGTACTTGTGCCGTAGGGGTACGTGTGAAACGCACCGTACACCCGCAATCATCGCGTGTGTACGCTTCATTTTACTATTGTACTTGTGCCGTAGGGGTACGTGTGAAACGCACCGTACACCCGCAATCATCGCGTGGGTACGCTTCGTTTCACTATTGTACTTGTGCCGTAGGGGTACATGTGAAACGCACCGTACACCCGCAATCATCGCGCGTGTACGCTTCGTTTCACTATTGTACTTGTGCCGTAGGGATACATGTGAAACGCACCGTACACCCGCAATCATCGCGCGTGTACGCTTCATTTCACTATTGTACTTGTGCTGTAGGGGTACATGTGAAATGCACCGTACACCCGCAATCATCGCGTGTGTACATTTAGTTTCACTATTGTACTTGTGCCGTAGGGGTACGTGTGAAACGCACCGTACCTGTGTGTGGATTTCAAATTTACATAGGGGACACATAAGGGACAAGTATTAGGCCCTAAATGCATGCTGGTTGTCATGGATACAGAGTTTTCAGTTGAAATGTGTCTATCAGGTGTCCTGGGACAGTCAGTTGGCCACAAAATACAATGTTGCAAAGTGGTTGTTGACTTGACATGATGCTCAAAATTTGAACGATGCGAATGCGTGTCCTTGGTGCATGTTTAAAGGGATTGGAGTAAACGTACTATGCGAATGTGTCTGACCAATCACTATGTACTCCTCAAAATGAATGCCCCTCAGCAAGACAGATATAAGGCAGCCAGAACCCATGAGAAGGCACTTGCCTGCACAACTTTCCAGTCGACCACACTGCTGCTGTCTCTGCTTCCTCTGGACCATGTCACGTACTGTGGAGAGGGCCCAGCCATTCACCCTGGAGGAGAATGAGGCATTGCTGGCCTGCCTCCTCCCACAGTACACCAAGCTGTATGGGAGACCAGGGGAGCAGGTGAGTGCTGACTCCACTACCTTTGCCTATGCATCTGTTGTGTGACTGTCAACATTGTGTCCAGGTGGGACAGACATGCAATGTTGTTTAGAGTGGGTCCCAGGGGGGGACATGCTGATGGCTCTCATGCAGAGCATGATGTAGTGCCTGTGTGCACTCCTCACTTGCATTGTGCTTACTGTGACTTTCACTGCATAGTGCATGACACATTCAGCCAATTTCCTATTGTCCTGAGGTGATTCAGTGGTCCCCCCGGTGTGACAGGTGACTGTACCCACAGATGTGTATGAGTTGAGTGAACCTGTGGTGAGAGTGTCCAAATGATGTCTACGACCTCATGGACATTGATGTGTGCGAATGTTCCTTCTCATGTGGGTGAGTGTCTCTGTGAAGTGTTGCACCACAGCTGCATGGAGGAGGCAACAGATCTACCCATCTGATGTGACTAGTAAGCCGTGCTGTGTGTCTGACTTGCAGAGCTAGCACGACACCTGTGACACCCCACTGGCAAGTGGCACATGTGCAGAGTGAGAGTTGTATCCGCTGTTGTCAATGACAGGCGAGTGATCTGTGCCTGGGTGTATCTGTCTAGTCTGCTGAGGGTGCGTCAGTGGAGTGGGACATGTGACTGCTTGACACGTGCTGGACATCAGCCTGCTGTTGCATGTGCTGCACAGTGTGTGCCATGATCAGTGAGTGTGTTGCATCCCTCATGCCACCTATTGACTTTCAATGCCATGTAGTGCATTGGGGCTTGCACACAGGCCAATTTCTTATTGTGAATGGTGCAATTCCTGTCAGCATCCTATGCCCTGTTCAACATTTCAAAGATGTTCAAATGTGTGTCTCTGGGACATGGAGCAGGTGTATTGATGTTGTGTCACTTTGTCATCCTGACAGGTAACTGCCTACGAGAAGGGGGAGATATGGCGGGACATCGGCAGGGCCGTGAGATCTGAGGGGGATCGAAGTCGGAGCCTGCCACAGGTCCGCAAAAGGTGGCAGGACATCCGGTGCTGGACCCAGCACATTGCCCGGGTCCAGCTGGGGATCGACACTCCTCGCCCCCACGGCGTGCGCTGACACCTGACCCCCCACATGAGCCGTGTCCTGGCGGTGGTCTTCCCTGACCTCAATAGGCAGTTACAGGAGAGACTGCAGCAACAAGGGGGTAGGTACATGGCTGTTTGTTGTGTTATGTGTCACCAGCTTTTGGAAGTGCTCTCTAGCCTGGATACATTCCCAGAGTTTATATGTGCAGTGCATTTTCTGTTCCCCAATGTCACCTGGTGCTCTTTTTCATCCCTTCCCCTCCTTGACATGTGTCCCCTGGTCTGTGTGTAATCACATTTGCACATGGTCATCTAGGGTTCCAGTAAATCTAAGTGCACATTGCTTTCTGCATCATGTGGGAGGGTGGTCTGTGACTTGTGTTGGTACCTTGCCTGTGCCATGACCTGTTCACTATGTTGGGGTCCATATTTGTTGGCACTGATGATGAGTCTCACAATAAGAGTGTGAGGTTTCAACTGAACACCCTTGCACCATGCATGACCAATGTTGTGGCCTCAGACATGATGTGCATGAGTGGGAGATATGCATAGTGCCATGACGGTTGCTCGTGGTACAGTCAGCTCATTACAGGAACACGGAGAAGTGTGCCCACTACAGTCCCCTGAGACACCCTGGCCTCCTAATCATGTGTGCCATCCAACACTGTACACATTCTCTGTGGGTTCAGCATAGGTCTGCCTCTGTGGCATTGTTCCCTGGCCTAGTTTGTATTTTTCTAATGTGTGCTACATGTGTCCACTGGACAGGGATACACCATTTTGCTTGTGCATACTCACACTGGGCAGTGCCTGTGTGGCTATTCACAACAATCTGTTGATGGTTGTTTTTTCACAAATATGTGTTGCCAGCCCCAGGAGGTGATGTTGTGTAAATCTAGCAATTTTTGCTGGACAGTTTTTGTAACCCTGAATAAGAGGTGTCACTTCTTGATATGTATCAATCACATTGACTTAGGTATTGGTGGTTGTGCGGGAGAGGCCTACATGGGCACCCCTGATTTTTCCTTGCCAGGTCTGACCTGTATGTGAGAATTGGCTGTACAAAGAATCACCGTGCAGTGCCCCTGTGATGCTGGCCAGTGCTTAATGTTCATGCTTTGCAGCCTGTGTCATTTTTTTCAAAACATGATTCCTGCTCATACATTTATGGCACCTGTGTGTGGTTCAGATGCAACGCAGTTTTGACTTTGTGTGCTGACATCTGTGTGGACATTCTGGCTTGCCATGAGTGTGTCTCCACAGTACAGCTATGCTTTTTTACAACCCAATTGCAGGGCCAGTAGCTTATGCATTGTCCTGGGTGTGGACATTGGTGCCACTCCAGATGACAGGCAGTAGGTCATATGTGTAGCCAACGGTGTAATCAGGTGACGGATGGCCATGTGACAACTGACACAATTCAAGTTGTTACTCTAAACAAATTGTACCTTGGCACTCACAGCACTTGTCAACAGTTTTTCATGTTTAAAATGTGGTAATTTGATGATTTGTGTTAAGAACACTGATGTGCCTGCATGTAAGATGTCTCCCAAGGAAGTGCACACCAAAGACATTTCCACTTTCATGGTACACGCTGGCACCTTTGCAAAGAAGCCACTGTTAGAATTAAATGGTGTTGCAAATTCTCCATATACATGTTCCCACAGTGGTCTTGATTTTGTGAGACTCCTTTGTTGTTGGTGATACAAACTAACAAGTCTCAAGACATCAAGACCTCCGTGGGCCCATGTATATGTACTTTCTGCAACACCATTCATTTCTAACAGTGGCTTCTTAGAAAAGGTGCCAGCTTCTTCAATGACAGTGTAAATGTAATTTTGTGTGCACTGCCTTGGGAGACATATTTCATGCACGCACATGAGTGTTCTTTTCACGAAATAGCGAATTGGCACATTCAAAACATGTCGATTGTGTAAAGTATTGTGAGTCCAAAGGTACCAACATTTTTTCGTTTTGTGTTCCAAAGTACTTACAGGTCTCTGAGTGTGGTGACACCTTGAGTATTGAGGTGTGTTAGTTTACGTTGGGTGCACCACTACTGTTTCTTTCAGGGTAAACAAGAGGTGGAATGACTTCATTGTATTGCTGTGCTCACCGGTTCACAGACACTAGCTTCTCAGTGTATTTCTCATTCAAGTTGTGGCCTGGTGTGTTCTTTTTTTCCTTGTATCCAAGTGGCATAGTTGGTCTACCAACTGGGCAGTACAGGGCTTGCATATGTGCGGAGTAATCTAGCTGTTGCTTATGATGCATTGCCTGATATGCACTGTGACCAATTGTTTTTGTGCTCATGTGTCAGATGTATACAGGTGACTGATGCATTTCGGTTTCTTCTCCTTGCCCACAGCATCATCATCCGCAACAGAGGGAGACACCTGCACGGACCTGAAGGAGGGACCCAGCGACAGTGCCACCAGTGCTGTAGAGTGAGGAGGAGCCAGTGGCACGGAGGGCGAGGGGAGTCAGTCAGAGGACCTGTCTGGACACGATACCAGCTACGACGCCGACGGCTGCAACACCACCTGGCAGCATCCCCACATCTGTCCCCGTCTCCTCCGTTACCATCTCCGCCCTCCCAGTTGCTCCCGTCCCTTCTGTCCGTGCAGAGGCCCAACATGTCTCCTTCGGACCAGGCACCGCACCCCCTGCCCCTGTCACTCCTGCTGCCCTCAGTGAAGAGTCTGTGGACATACTGCGGCAGTTGCAGGTTGGGCAGGCATCGGTGCTGAATGTCCTCCATGGACACACTAAACTGCTCACACAGATGGTGTCGTTCATGGAGGGCATGTCAGCAACGATGTCTGACTAACGCAGGATTCTGCGGTCCATGGACTCTTCTCTGACGGCAGCAGTTACTCTCCTGCAGTGCTCCTTCCCCCCTACCCCAGACCCATCCACACTTCCCTCTCCCATGCCTGTCCAACGCACACCCAGACAGTCACGGGCACGCACCCCATCAGACACAGGCAGCACACCCCCAAGTAAGGCAAAGCGCACACCTCCTGGCATGCACACTCAGGGGGATGTAGGCACACCCACAGGGTCTGGGGACAGGCGACATACACGCAGCCACAGTCGCAGTCCGCAGTCCTCACAACCCTGTCCCTCCAAAACCACTCCCCTTGGCTCCTCTGCCAAACGCTCACCCAAGAAGATCTTTATGGGTGAGCTGGACCTTGCCCCCACTGAAAGACCACCCCACAAGCGGGCGAGGAAGTCCCCGGGCACGGAGTTGAGTCCCCCACCATGTCGACCCCTCCCCCAAGAGAGCTGCACCCCATCCCTCACCCACCACACCTTCCGTTGACCCTGGGGAATCCTCTGGTGCAGGGGTTAGGCTGGACGTCCTAGCAGCAGTGTGCAGCGCTGAGCTTGCCTCCACCTTTGGCGCTGCCCCACCCCCTGTGGTGGAGACATCCACCCCTGCACCCGCCACACCTACCCTTCCCCCTCCTGTCACTGCGGTGCCTGGTACTGCCACAGATGATGCCCCCCCCCGGTTGACAAACCTTGAGGTTCCTTTGTGCAGGCAAGCTAGGAGTAGACGCGGTCCCCTACGTCTCCCCTTGGACTTGAAATATGGACTGGCCATTGGCCTCTGTATATAGTCCAATTTTCCTTGTCTTTTTTTGTGCTGAATCAAGCCTTTATTTTTACTTTCAACACTATTGCATTTCAGGTACTTGATGTTGGTGCTGAGGCTCCTGGAGTTGGTGTTCTGGGAATGTGTTACGGTTCTGAGAAATGTTTTTGCCTGATGGTCATGAGGTGGACCATGGTATCTGTGTGCCATCACAATGTCTCTGCAATGAATCATTGGTAGTGTGTGTTCATTTGGTTTTGACACATTGTCCCAAGGAGTGTTCCTTCCTCTGTGGCACCTGACATCTTCCCTGCAAACAGTTGCATAATTGTTGTGCTGACCTGTGTCAACATTTCCTTTGTTGGTGACGGATCCCTTCAACAATGGCCATGCCTGCTCACCGATGTCTCCTGCTGAATCGTCTGTGCCATCCTTGCTAGTCACCCAGCGAGTATGTAGGAATGCCTCCAGGGACAAATTCCCCCTTTTCAGCACTATGCATGTGTGAAATCACAGCCTACCACACAAATGGTACTTGTTATGCAGGGTATTTGGGCACCTGACTGACAATTGTGGGCATTGTATCTAGGGGACTTCCACCCTATTCCTTCCATGAGAGACAACATCTTGGTGGCTGGACCAGCACCTGGACATTCCTATCAGTCCTGGGATGTGCGTGACAGTGTGTGTTCCCTTTGGCTATCTTAGTTTTGAAGGCAGTTACATGACTATACAGTCTTGTGGCATGATATCAGAGTGTGTATTGTGCTGCATCCGCCATGGGTGGGTATGCATGTGTTATATGTCCTCACACCCACATGTGGTGTGTCATGCAGTGTGTGAAATACATCCATCCTCCTGGGAGTGGGACACTGCTGTCAGTGATGTGTTGCTATAGCACTATCATCATAGTCCAAAGTTAGGGATGCGTCCATACCACCATGTAGATGTGGTCATCTGATAATGATGTACACCACCCCCATATCTCTGTCCACTGCTGGGAGTCCTCTGCACCCACCCCCATATTTCTGTCCAATGCTGAGAGTCCTCTGCACCCACCCCCATGTCTGTGTCCACTGCTGGGATTCCTCTGCACCCACCCCCATGTCTCTGTCCACTGCTGGGAGTCCTATGCACCCACCCCCATGTCTCTGTCCACTGCTGAGAGTCCTCTGCACCCACCCCCATGTCTCTGTCCACTGCTGGGAGTCCTCTGCACCCACCCCCATGTCTCTGTTCACTGCTGGCAGTCCTGTGCACCCACCCCATATGTCTGGACACTGCTGGTATTCATCTGCACACACCCCTCATATTGCAGGCCACTGCTAGGAGTTCTCTGCACCCACCCCCATATCTCTGTCCACTGCTGGGAGTCCTCTGCACCCACCCCCATGTCTCTGTCCACTGCTGGGAGTCCTATACACCCACCCCCATGTCTCTGTCCACTGCTGGGAGTCCTCTGCACCCACCCCCATGTCTCTGTCCACTGCCGGGAGTCCTATGCACCCACCCCATGTCTCTGTCCACTGCTGGGAGTCCTCTGCACCCACCCCCATGTCTCTGTCCACTGCTGGGAGTCCTCTGCACCCACCCCCGTGTCTCTGTCCACTGCTGGGAGTCCTGTGCACCCGCCCCCATGTGTCTGGACACTGCTGGTATTCATCTGCACACACCCCTCATATTGCAGGTCACTGCTGGGAGTCCTCTGCACCCACCCCCATATCTCTGTCCACTGCTGGGAGTCCTCTGCACCCACCCTCATGTCTCTGTCCACTGCTGAGAGTCCTGTGCACCCACCCCCATATGTCTGGAAACTGCTGGTATTCATCTGCACACACCCCTCATATTGCAGGCCACTGCTGGGAGTTCTCTGCACCCACCCCCATATCTCTGTCCACTGCTGGGAGTCCTCTGCACCCACCCCCATGTCTCTGTCCACTGCTGGGAGTCCTATGCACCCACCCCCATGTCTCTGTCCACTGCTGGGAGTCCTCTGCACCCACCCCCATGTCTCTGTCCACTGCCGGGAGTCCTATGCACCCACCCCCATGTCTCTGTCCACTGCTGGGAGTCCTCTGCATCCACCCCCATGTCTCTGTCCACTGCTGGGAGTCCTCTGCACCCACCCCCGTGTCTCTGTCCACTGCTGGGAGTCCTGTGCACCCGCCCCCATGTGTCTGGACACTGCTGGTATTCATCTGCACACACCCCTCATATTGCAGGCCACTGCTGGGAGTTCTCTGCACCCACTCCCATATCTCTGTCCACTGCTGGGAGTCCTCTTCACCCACCCCCATGTCTCTGTCCACTGCTGGGAGTCCTCTGCACCCACCCACATGTCTCTGTCCACTGCTGGGAGTCCTCTGCACCCACCCCATGTCTCTGTCCACTGCTGGGAGTCCTCTGCACCCACCCCCATGTCTCTGTCCACTGCTGGGAGTCCTCTGCACCCACCCCCATGTCTCTGTCCACTGCTGGGAGTCCTCTGCACCCACGTCTCTGTCCACTGCTGGGAGTCCACTGCACCCACCCCCATGTCTCTGTCCACTGCTGGGAGTCCTGTTCACCCACCCCCAAATGTCTGGACACTGCTGTTATTCATCTGCACACACCCCTCATATTGCAGGCCACTGCTGGGAGTCCTCTGCACCCACCCCCATATCTCTGTCCACTGCTGGGAGTCCTCTGCACCCACCGCCATGTCTCTGTCCACTGTTGGGAGTCCTATGCACCCACCCCCATGTCTCTGTCGACTGCTGGGAGTCATATGCACCCACCCCATGTCTGTGTCCACTGCTGGGAGTCCTCTACACCCACCCCCATGTCTCTGTCCACTGCTGGGAGTCCTCTGCACCCACCCCCATGTCTCTGTCCACTGCTGGGAGTCCTCTGCACCCACACCATGTCTTTGTCCACTGCTGGGAGTCCTGTGCACCCACCCCCATATGTCTGGACACTGCTGGTATTCATCTGCACACACCCCTCATATTGCAGGCCACTGCTGGGAGTCCTCTGCACCCACCCCATGTCTCTGTCCACTGCTGGTTGTCCTCTGCACCCACCCCCATGTCTTTGTGCACTGCTGGGAGCCCTATGCACCCACCCCCATGTCTCTGTCCACTGCTGGGAGTACTCTGCAACCACCCCCATGTCTCTCTCCAGTGCCGGGAGTCCTATGCACCCACCCCCATATCTCTGTCCACAGCTGGGAGTCCTCTGCACCCACCCCCATGTCTCTGTCCACTGCTGAGAGTCCTGTGCACCCACCCCCATATGTCTGGACACTGCTGGTATTCATCTGCACCCATCCGTATATGTGTGGCCACTGCTGGTATTGATCTGCAGCCACCCCCATATGGCTGGCCACTGCTGGGAATCCTCTGCAACCTTGGAGCAGTACACTGCTGGCCTGGACCTACACACACACCAATATGAAGGTAACATGCAGTAAGCCCACATTCCTGGCGTGTGTAGGCCTCGTTTCCCAAATGTACTGGTGCCGTAGGAGTATGTGTGAAACTCACCGTACCCACGCATTCATTGCGTGTGTACGGTCCGTATCACTGTTCCACTGGTGCCATAGGAGTAAGTGTGCAACGCACCGTACCCACGCATTCATTGCGTGTGTACGGTCCGTATTACTGTTCTACTGGTGCCGTAGGAGTACGTGTGCAACGCACCGTACCCACGCATTCATTGCGTGTGACCGGTCCGTATCACTGTTCTACTGGTGCCGTAGGAGTACGTGTGCAACGCACCGTACCCACGCATTCATTGCGTGTGTACGGTCCGTATCACTGTTCTACTGGTGCCGTAGGAGTATGTGTGCAATGCCCCATGCATGTCCACTTCCGTTGTTGCGGTACGCAGGGGTTGCTGGCCACGCCCCCAAGTGACCAGACCCTGGTGGTAATGTATGGGCTCCATATTATAAGTTTGGCTTTGGGTATGGGGTATGTTTCCTACCCCTCACCCCCCCTGGCCCCTGGGTGTTGTTCTCACCTTCTGCGGCGTGTGCGTCGGGTCCGGTGCACCAGGTCGTAGGCTAGGAGGACCAGGATGACACATATGATGGGGTTCATGGCGTGTACGTTGCGTACCGGGGCTCCGTTGCGTAGCGGTTCGTGTCGGACTCTGCTTTTCCGGCTGTGTTTGGCTCCCGTAAAAAAAGAGCTGTACGGAGTGACGCAGGGACGAATCGTACTTGCTGGGCCGGAAACCGCTGCTTGAATGCGTCCAGACATCGCGTACAAGCTGTTCCGGATCAGAATCATTGTGTTTTTTTAAACATACGGAAATAGGCTTTCTGTACGAATCGTACTTCGTAGGTTGTACGGAAAGTTTACCGGGTACGAGTCGTACGGAGAAAACGCTCCGTAAAACTATTCGTACAGCCTTTCTCCAGGATTGGAATCGGCCCCTAACTGTTATAATATTCAAAAAATTTAAAATATAATATTTAATGTATATTAAAATAGATGTTTATTTCTTGCAATGTGAATGTAGAAAAAATATAAAAAGGTAATAAAAAATATATATGTTGTACAAAATATTTCTGTTAAAAATATTGTAAATTATGTAACATATTAAATATTATTTTATTAAAAATAATATTCAATATACTTAGGTGCCGATTCCGATCCTGGAAAAAACGGGTACGAACCGTCGGTCGGAGGGTTTTCTCCGTCCGACTCGTACCCGGTAAAATAACCCTACAAACTTGCAAGTACGATTCGTACGGAAACACCATTTCCGTACGAGTCGGAAAAAACACCGACCGACTGTAAAAACACATACCAATGTGATCCGGGACAGCACCGACGTGACGTCAGGACGCATGCAGGCTGCATTTCACGAACCAGGAAGTACGAATCGTACCAACACCAGTCCGGACGGCAATATTTTTACGGCACCCAAAAAGTGCCAGAAAAGCGAACTACGGCGCGATGCGAGTGGAATTGGGGGCCCGGTACGCGCCGAACCCCCCCCAGACCCCGTGGATGTACGTGCCGTACCCCCACCGTGTATGTACGAGACGTACCCCCACCCGTGTATGTACGAGTCGTACCCCCACCCATATACCCCCACCCATGTATGTAGGAGACGTACCCCCACCCGTGTATGTACGAGTCGTACCCCCACCCATGTACCCCCACCCGTGTATGTACGAGATGTACCCCCACCCGTGTATGTATGAGTTGTACCCCCACCCGTGTACCCTCACCCGTGTATGTACGAGTCATACCCCCACCCGTGTATGTACGAGACGTACCCCCACCCGTGTATGTACGAGTCATACCCCCACCCGTGTACCCCCACCCGTGTATGTACGAGACGTACCCCCACCCGTGTACCCCCACCCGTGTATGTACGAGACGTACCCCCACCCGTGTATGTATGAGACGTACCCCCACCCGTGTATGTACGAGTCGTACCCCCACCCGTGTATGTACAAGTCGTACCCCCACCCGTGTACCCCCACCCGTGTATGTACGAGACGTACCCCCACCCGTGTATGTACGAGACGTACCCCCACCCGTGTATGTACGAGACGTACCCCCACCCATGTATGTACAAGATGTACCCCCACCCATGTATGTACGAGACATACCCCCACCCGTGTATGTACGAGTCATACCCCCACCCGTGTACCCCCACCCGTGTATGTATGAGACGTACCCCCACCCGTGTATGTACGAGACGTACCCCCACCCGTGTATGTACGAGTTGTACCCCCACCCGTGTACCCCCACCCATGTATGTACGAGACGTACCCCCACCCGTGTATGTACGAGACGTACCCCCACCCGTGTATGTACGAGACGTACCCCCACCCGTGTATGTATGAGACGTACCCACACCCGTGTATGTACGAGTCGTACCCCCACCCGTGTATGTACGAGTCGTACCCCCATCCGTGTATGTACGAGACGTACCCCCACCCGTGTATGTACGTTGTGGACCCCCAGCGCGTAGTGGGGGTACGTCTTGTACATACACGGGTGGGGTACACGGGTGGGGGTACGACTCGTACATACACGGGTGGGGGTACGTCTCGTACATACAGGGGTGGGGGTACGTCTCGTACATACACGGGTGGAGGTACGGCACGTACATCCGCGGGGTCTGGGGGGGTTCAGCGCGTACCGGGCCCCCAATTCCGCTCGCATCGCGCCGTACTTCGCTTTTCCGGCACTTTTTGGGTGCTGTAAAATTATTGCCGTCCGGACTGGTGTTGGTACGATTCGTACTTCCTGGTTCGTGAAATGCAGCCTGCATGCGTCCCGACGTCACGTCGGCGCTGTCCCGGATCACATTGGTATGTGTTTTTACAGTCGGTCGGTGTTTTTTCCGACTCGTACGGAAATGGTGTTTCCGTACGAATCGTACTTGCAACTTTGTAGGGCTATTTTACCGGGTACGAGTCGGACGGAGAAAACCCTCCGACCGACGGTTCGTACCCGGTTTTTCCAGGATCGGAATCGGCACCTATTTAAACATAAAAAATATTTAAACATTATAATACAAAATTACTTAAAAATAAAAAAAATGAATATTAAAAAATAAAAACCGTAAAATTGATATTCTTTACATCAATATTTTTCAAAATCAATATTTCTAAATAACATTAAAATCGATATTTTTAACATCGATAAAACTTACAGCGATATTTAAAACAATCGATATTCTTACCTCTATATTCTTGCATGTGGATATTTTTCCATCAATATTCTTTCTCTGCACCGGAAAAAACAATTTGACTGTGTCACTGTGCAACAGGACAAATGTCCTCATTTAGGTGAAGCTGCACCTTCATTGTGTTAAGTTTCCCAAGTTCAAAAAACAATGTCAGGAATTGACTCCCTCTTTCAGAATGGGCATTCAAGTTGTAGTTAATAGAGATCAGTCTCATGTCAGCAGCAATATCGAAACTTAGTAAGCATGCACTCAACTAAGTAGCAGGGAGGACATGAATTAGTGCTTGCACTGTCATTTTCTTGCTCTGCGTGGTCGCTACAAAGGACCCTTTACTCTGCAAGGCCATATAAGCTGCCCAGGTGTACACCTTTGTTCTCCACGATGTGAGACTTGAAATCAGAGACCGTTCTTTGTACTTTTCTGCCAGCATGATGTTTATTGACGCGCCACTGTCCATAATAAAAATTGTAGGACTGCCTTGAGCGTGATTTTGGGAAAATGTCCAAATTAACATTGTTGCTTCGTGTGGAGATTCTTTTTAGATTTGTGTTCTTGTTAGCAATCAGCCAATCCTACATGCACATGTCGGTCTGTGACTGACATCACCATCACAAATCTATCCTCCTCACTGTCACTCAAATATGAAGTTATCAAGCCTTTGGAAGATGAACTTAATAACTAGCATCTTCATTTAATTTCCACTTGCCTTAGTCGATGTAGCCATTTGAACTTGTGGGAGTAGCTGGAATGCTTCTCTAACTTTCTGACATTCATATTCTCATCTCTTCGTTCGCAAACCTTTATTGTATAGTTTTCCCTCCCACAGCCTTTGCCAGTTTGTCTGGTGGCAGGAAATTTTCCTTCATGTGGAAAGCAGGAATACAGTTTATTTTCCTTCGGAGACATCACTCTGTGGGCTTCAGCCTTGTCTTTCTTCTTGCCTTTCATACTCAATGATGATTCATTTTGGGTTGTTCCATCTTCCATCACAGCAGCTTGTCAATTGGCAGGTTCCTCTGCTTTTGCAGCCGTGAGCACTTTCTCCAAGCTGAGCGTTTCTCCCAGCATGGGTTGTCTAAATGAATCGGAGAGGCAACCATCAATAATTCTAAGATGCATGTCTTGGTTTAATGTGTACCTTTCATAGTCGATATTCAGCATTGGATGGAACTTGGCCTTCAACATCTTCTTGATTTAATGGTATGATAATTCATCAGCTTGTGATATCTTCTTTAAAACTTCTTTTACTCCGTCACCTGCAATTTTTTTAAAAATATTTGAGGCTCTTTTTGTCATCTGCTTCTTCTATAGCATCTACGAAGTCATTGAACGTTTTGATCCAGGCAGTTCATCTGGCACCACCTGGAACAGGGCGGTGTCATAGTTAGCACTCTTTTCAACAGCCATTGGAGACCTTCAAAGCTTGAAGGTCTTTTGAGTTGTGTTGAGTATCAACACCATCCTCTGTAGCCACTTCTGCGCAGACCAACCACATCGTAAGCACAACTCCCATGCTTACGCTTGGGTTGTTGTGGATGCCACATGCTACTTTGAGTGCACCGGTCCCTGGCCTAGTCTCGATTGGAAGTCAGGTGGTGCTTTTCTCATTATCTCTGGTGAGTACAGTTCTTTCTATACCTGGTTGTCTCTGCCTTCAGCGTTTTCTTGCACCTGGCTGTCGATGCCTTTACACTTCTTCTTACCTGGTTGTCACTGTCTTTAGCATTTCTGCTTTGTATTGGTGCTGGCTCTGTGTTATGCTGTGAAACACTATCTCCTCTTTCTGCCTCACCAGCAGATTTTTGCCAGGCTTATTGAATGTGCTCATCCATAGGGACTTCGCCTACTTCAAAGGCCTCTCAAAAGCTGGAGTTGTGCTTTTACCCTACATATGCTAAGTGTAAACCACTTCTTGAGGTGCACATGGAATGCACAAGCAGTTTTCTGGACCATGGCAAACTCTCAGGGAGAGCAGTCTTGTATCCTGGGGGGGCATGTATCCCCTATATCATCGCCAGTTGTAGCATCCTCCCCAGTCTGGGAGCATGTAGCAGACTACGCCACACATGGAGCTTTAGTTTGCATGTAACTGGATGTACTGCGTCACAAACTTTATTAACCACACCCAGTCACAGCTACCAGATTATGTAATACTTGAAAGGAGTCTGCCGAGGATCACTAGAGGCCTCATACATACAAACACAGGACTCAACAGTTTCCTAACGTCGCAGTGGCTTTATAAGTCTTTTGATCCCCCATGATATCACAGAGAGCAAAATCACACAACCTTTCACCGAGGTGATGGGCCACTTTAGGTTTCCAAAATATCTACAAATATGTTGAACGGTGTGAGAGAAGTGCTAGAAATAAAATCTGATACAAACATTCATACTTTTTACCTGTAATATCAAATTTGGGAGAAGAAGTAAAAAAATTAAAATGCTAATTTAAAAAATAGTGCAAGGTCGGCTTAAATCGAATAAGACTAATAAGACACAGAACTTCTGATAATAACAAGCAGAGAAACTATGGGGCATATTATCAAGCCAGGCGATAAAATTATCGCAGCTTTAGCGGCAGAAAACTGCCGCTAAAACGGCGATAATGGGCTTGATAATATGCTCTATGGAATTCCAATTGAAGCTCAGCTTAGATGTCCTTCACATCTAACCTGGGCTTCAATTGGAATTCCATAGAGCATATTGTCAAGCCTATTATGGCCGTTTTAGCTGCAGTTTTCTGCCGCTAAAGCGGCGATAATGCTATCGCCTGGCTTGATAATATGTCCCTATGTTAATTTTAAATAAATCCATGGCATTCCAAAGGTTTGAAGGGAAATGTCTGGTAAAATGTATCATTTATACGGTGGTGGTTTTGATTGCCTTCTAAGGAGCAGGGGAGACGCTTTGTTCAGTGATGAGAGGATGCGGGCAGACAATGGATTAGAGTGAGAGCCACCATCCCACTGTAGTTTTGCCTGAGACCTCGCCTGGATTTGGACAAGGCTTTCTGAGTTAAAGGCTGGCGCACTAAGCCATGTGATCCTGCAACGTGCTGACATTTGTTGCAAAGCTCCTCACTGTGATGTTGAGGAGGTAACGAGACAGAGTCTTGAAACTGCCTGCCCTTAGAGAGCTTCTGATCCTGGAAGCTTATTCCCGGGCTGACTTCTTTTGACATTTAAGACCAAACAAGGCCCACGTATCAGTAAAGAGATGCATTCCATGTGCTCTCCAACCTCAGTGTTCCGTGACCGAGATCCTAAGACAATAAAAAGAAATATTATTCTTATCAAAGCATGCACGCCCTTTAAACGCACTGATGCGTTTGGACAACATTTATCAGCAGGCCTTTCTGCGCTTCCGAAGATCACATTATTTTTCAAAGACTACGAATTGTATGTGCACCTTCTTCCCAGAATCCTAGAGGGGACTAAGATGTAACACCACAGAATGCATCTAAAGATGGCCATGGATTTTGCTGTCCCAGGTGGTGAGCGAAAGTGTCAAGAGTTCAGCCGGGGACAGATATTTACACTTGTCGTGGTAAATCTCTTGTGTATGCTTTCGACCGACTAGCTGGACAGGGGCTTCATGAAAACACTGAAGCAGGTGGGGTTTAAGAAATGTAATATCAATGATCACCACTAATTGGGAATGCCAGATAAGAGGTGTAAAAATACGGGTTAAAAATAAAAACCCATCTTAATGCATATGTTTTGTTCTATTAATTGATATCTCCTTCCCTTCTTTCTTTATTCCTTCCCCTCGCTTATGACATTTTTTGCACTTTAGCTGTATTCAGTCATTATGTTCTATTGTTATTCTGTTGTAATTGACATTCAATAAACTTTCCTTTAAAACTAAAAAAAAAAAAAAAACAGCAGGCTGCAGAATTCTCTTTTATATAGGTTTAAGTCGCCTTTGGGTATCTGTGGATTTTACATGTAAAACGTGAATGATTGACAGTAATCCAGATTGCGGGGCTGGAGAGCACGCGCTTCTTATAATATATATAAGCGGCACTTTCTGTAGCAGTGTGGATTTTCTGATCAGCAGCGAGACATTTAGCAGGAGAATCGAGCTGCAAGTGTTAAAAGTGGAAGAAAAAAATGTAAAAGTTTTATCAAGCAACACAATGGAGGCGGGTGGCAGACTGCGCAGTACAATATAATTGGGCGATGTACTGGGTTGCAAGGTCAACATTGTGGACGTGCAGGACAATTTCATGCATGTGGGCTATGCAGGATACGTTGCCTCCATGCTGTGACTTGGAGGTTCATTTAGTGTTTGGTTAAATAGGGCTCCTTAAATTGTAAGAGCTCCCACTCTGCCAAACAAACGTTTCTTATGATCTCTTGAGAAGAGGGAGTTCCCGTGATTGTGCACAGATGCAGCCTCCACCGTCATTGATGGTTCACAATCATTGGAGATGACACATACATGACTGAGGCACTGCCATCAAACCATTAAGACTCTAACACATGGGTACTCACAAACTTTCTCTCTGGGCCAAATTTAAAGAGTGGTTTATGGCCGAGGGCCGTACCGGTGGGGGTGGGGGCAGTGGGGGAGGGGGCGGGGCTAGAGCAAAAAAAAACTATGACTATGAGGTTGAACACAGGCCCCTGCAGCGGACGCCTTCGTTCACTGAGCCACCATACCCGGCATACACACATCTCTCTCTCTATTTATCTCTCTCTCTCTCGCTCTTGCTCTGTCTCCCTCCCTCTCTCTATCTCTCCCTCCCTCTCTCTATCTCTCCCTCCCTCTCTCTCTCCGTCTCCCTCCCTCTCTCTATCACTCTCTCTCTCCCTCTCTCCCTCTCTCTCTCTGTCGCCCTCTGTCTCACTCACTCTGCTTGTCTCCCTCTCTCTCTCTGTCTCCCTCCCTCTCTCTCTCTGTCTCCCTCTCTCTCTCCCTCTCTCTCTCTCCCTCCCTCTCTCTCCCTCTGTCTCCCTCCCTCTGTCTCCCTTTGTCTGTCCCTGTCTCCCTCCCTCTGTCTCCCTCTATCTGTCTCCCTCCCTCTGTCTGCCACCCTCCTCCCTCTGTCTCCCGCTGTCTGTCTCCCTCCCTCTGCCTGTCTCCCTCTCTCTGTCTCCCTCCCTCTCTCTCCCTCTGTCTCCCTCCCTCTGTCTCCCTCTGCTGTCTCCCTCCCTCTGTCTGTCGCCCTCCTCCCTCTCTCTATCTCTCCCTCCCTCTCTCTATCTCTCCCTCCCTCTCTCTCCGTCTCCCTCCCTCTCTCTATCACTCTCTCTCTCCCTCTCTCCCTCCCTCTCTCTGTCTCCTTCTGTCTCACTCACTCTGCTTGTCTCCCTCTCTCTCTCTCTCTCTCTGTCTCCCTCCCTCTCTCTCTGTCTCCCTCTCTCTGTCTCCCTCCCTCTGTCTGTCTCTGTCTCCTGCCCTCCGTCTCCCTCTATCTGTCTCCCTCGGATGTATGACGTTACAACGCATACTTTTACAACGCATGCACTTACAACGCAATTTTTACAACGCAACATCCACTACAACGCATTCCATTACATCGCATGACACTACAACGCCTTTTTAAAAACTACCTTTACAACGCATTCCATTACATCGCATACTACCTTTACAACGCATACCATTACAACGCATAATGTTACATTGCATTTAAGGTAAGTATTGGATAGTATAGGGGTAAAAATTACTATTCTTACTCCAGGGGGTGCAACAGTAGGGTAAGTGTTGGATAGTATAGGGGTAAAAATTACTATTCTTACTCCAGGGGGTGCAACAGTAGGGTAAGTGTTGGATAGTATAGGAGTAAAAATTACTATTCTAACTCCAGGGGGTGCAACAGTAGGGTAAGTGTTGGATAGTATAGGGGTAAAAATTACTATTCTAACTCCAGGGGGTGCAACAGTAGGGTAAGTGTTGGATAGTATAGGGGTAAAAATTACTATTCTAACTCCAGGAGTTGCAACAGTAGGGCAAGTGTTGGATAGTGTAGGGGTTAAAAATTACTATTCTAACTCCAGGGGGTGCAACAGTAGGGTAAGTGTTGGATAGTGTAGGGGTTAAAAATTACTATTCTAACTCCAGGGGGTGCAACAGTAGGGTAAGTGTTGGATAGTGTAGGGGTTAAAAATTACTATTCTAACTCCAGGGGGTGCAACAGTAGGGTAAGTGTTGGATAGTGTAGGGGTTAAAAATTAATATTCGAACTCCAATGGTATGCATTGTGATGGTATGCGTTGTAATGGTATGCGTTGTAATGCCTGCGTTGTAGTGACATGCGATGGAGTGTCTGCGTTGTAATGGTACGCGTTGTAATGGTATGCGTTGTAGTGTCATGCGTTGTAAAGGATGTTGCGTTGTAATGCCTGCGTTGTAAGTGTAGTGCGTTGTAATAGTTGCGTTGTAAAGGTTGTTCCCCGTCTCCCTCCCCCTATCTGTCGCCCTCCTCCCTCTGTCTGTCTCCCTCTCTCTGTCTGTCTCCCTCTCTCTGTCTCCCTCCCTCTCTCTTCCTCTGTCTCCCTCCCTCTGTCTCCCTCTGTCTGTATCCTTCCCTCTGTCTCCCTCTCTCTCTCCTCTCTCTGTCTCCCTCCCTCTCTCTCTCTCTGTCTCCCTCCCTCTCTCTCTCTGTCTCCCTCTCTCTGTCTCCAACCCTCTCCCTCTGTCCCCCTCCCTCTGTCTCCCTCCCTCTATCTCCCTCTGTCTGGCTCTGTCTGTCTCCCTCTGTCTGTCTCCCTCCCTCTGTCTCCCTCCGTCTGTCTCCCTCTGTCTTCCTCCCTCTATCTGTCGCCCTCCTCCCTCTGTCTGTCTCCCTCTCTCTGTCTGTCTCCCTCTCTCTGGCTCCCTCCCTCTCTCTTCCTCTGTCTCCCTCCCTCTGTCTACCTCTGTCTGTATCCTTCCCTCTGTCTCCCTCTCTCTCTCCTCTCTCTGTCTCCCTCCCTCTCTCTCTCTCTGTCTCCCTCCCTCTCTCTCTCTGTCCCCCTCCCTCTGTCCCCCTCCCTCTGTCTCCCTCCCTCTATCTCCCTCTGTCTGGCTCTGTCTGTCTCCCTCTGTCTGTCTCCCTCCCTCTGTCTCCCTCCGTCTGTCTCCCTCTGTCTGTCTCCCTCTCTCTGTCTTCGACCCTCTCCCTCTGTCCCCCTCCCTCTGTCTCCCTCCCTCTAACTCCCTCTGTCTGGCTCTGTCTGTCTTCCTCTGTCTGGCTCCCTCCCTCCGTCTCCCTCTATCATTCTCTCTCCCTCTGTCTGTCGCCCTCCTCCCTCTGTCTCCCTCTGTCTGTCTCCCTCCCTCTGTCAGTCTCCCTCTGTCAGTCCCCATCTGTCTCCCTCTCTCTGTCTCCCTCTGTTTCCCTCAGTCTGTCTCCCTCTCTCTGTCTAACTCTCTCCCTTTCTCTCTGTCTACCTCCCTCTCTCTGTCTCCCTCTCTCTCCGTCCCCCTCTCTCTCTGTCTCACACCCTCTGTCTGTCTCGGTCCCCCTCTCTCTGTCCCCATCTGTCTCCCTCTGTCTGTCTCCCTCTGTCACCTCACCCACTACTATCACTCCCTGCTGCCCTCCGTCACCTCACCCGCTGCTCTCACACCCTGCTGTCCTTTTCACCCTCTGTCACCTCACCCCGCGTGTGTCACCCCAGGCTGGGACAGCTTCCCGGGAACACACACAGCCGCACCCGAGTACTACACAGGTCTTTAAAAGACCATTCACGTGTTAATGAGGCTTTGTTGTCTTTCACCTCTTCTTAGTGCCCCTGCATCTCCACTCAATCAGAGTGGAGATGCAGGGGCGCTAAGTAGAGGTGAAATACAACAAAGCCTCATTAACAAGTGAATGGTCTTTAAAAGAATCGCCCGGACCCCATAGCTCCGCGCTGCTGCAACCGTTGGTGTTTGCTGACACTTTTTTAAAATAAAAAAAAACACAGGTAGGATGTCTGCAAGGTCCGTGGGCTGCCAAGGAAGGCTTGCCGGGCCGCTGGCGGCCCGCGGGCCGTACTATGAGTACCCGTGCTCTAACACTAGGGCGGACCTCCTCCATGACCGGACTGGGAATGCAAACCATGCAGCCCTGGCAATTACGTCGAGGGGTCGCTGGTGGGAAACACTGCTGCTGCGCTTTTGTTAGAGCAGCCGATATTCCAGCACTGCTGCAAAACCGGCCCCCAGTGACAAAAACTGCCCCCACTGATCCAAAACCGGCTTTCACGCTTCCGGCCCACCGGGAAAACACTTGGTACCCACTATGACCAGTCCAGCCCTGACCTCACTCGCAGATTTGTTGTGCAATGCACAGTGGATGTAGGCAGGGAAGATCTTCACTGGCGCTCACATGTAGGAAGGAAATTAGCTGCACCACATGACTGTTCACTTTTTGCTTTTCAAAAAAATACCCACACTTTGTGTTTTTTTCTGAAATATAACAAAGAATGGAGAGTGGGCCACTTCAACATGATGCCCTGCCCAGCATTCAGATTTGCCAAAATGGGATCCGCTCAACCAGTGGGTAAATTTTCGGCCATATGATCCTCGCACATAATTGGGATTATTAGGTGGGCAGGTGCTGCTCTGCCAGCGCGGTTGCAAGACTCTCTGCCATGCAGCCGCCCTGTCAGATCACATGCCCATCTCCCAACAGGCCCCTTCGAGGTAGCATGTGAGTGTAAAGAGCATTAAGCTACCCTTTAAATGTTTTGCATGGTATACAGTAAAGGGTTAATCTATGGACAATGTACCTAGCATCCAGCATGCCTATATAACGGAATTAATAATGATCAAAGTTGGGGTAGTTCCTCATATATATGCCAGGTAGTCACCAAGGGTTGAACAAGGTAGCTGCTCCTACTGTTGCAGGAAGACCTGAAGGTCAGATCTTGGTGTCCTCACACACCGGTTAGGGTGGCATGCTTCATCTTTGGGCGTTCCTCGTCGGGCCGGCACTGCAATGCCTTACAGGCCTGGGGGCTCTTTGTCGGAGATCTTTGATCCTAAAACACCGTATAGATGAGTGCAAGTAAGAGGGTTAGATAAGAGTGTAACAAGTAAGAAGAGTGGGTGGTGACTAAAATAGGCTCTGGTATCCTGGAATCATACACCGACAAGGGCACAGGCCTGAGAGCCCCTTCTAAATTGACCCCACATGAGGGTATGACCCCACATGAGATCTTGACTTTCGAACAACTGTCATCAAGGATATTGGTTCCTTGGATACTAGAGAGCATTTAAACAACACCTCATCCCAGGAGAGGAAAGCCACCAAGCAACTAACAGACGATGACTCCATTATCATAAATCCAGCGGATTCAACACTTGGTGACCACCTTGCATATGAGGAACTACCCCAACTTTGATAATTATTGAGCTGTTCTTTGGGTGGAGCATAGGTGTAGGACCTCAGTAAAATAATTAGCTCTTCCTTCCCTCCTTTGATCTAAAAATATATATTGGAATTGACATTCTGAATACCCCTGTCTTAGAGCAACCCTTTGCAGACTGCTGCATGGGTTTCTGATAGCCGTAGCTGTCTGTAGGGAAGTCTGAATGTCCCACTTGAAATGGCCCCACATCTCATAAGCACAAAGCAATACTCACTGACCTTCATTTGGCCTCCAAGTTTGAGATAATAGCCTTCCAAGTATTTAGACAGGCAAGTCAGATAAACTGTTTTCACTTATTACCATAACACAAGGTACACTTGCTGTGGCTTTGTCCTCCTTGTGTACTTGTAGCGTCCAAAAGAGAACACATGCTTCAGAGATTTGTGAGGAAGAAGAGGGTGGACATGAATACCTTTCATCCAGAGTGTGGTTGAAATTAAGTTCTATAGACTACACTACAATCATTGGTGTATTTTTAACAATCTGACAAATGTATTTGAAATGCTATTCCCGACCCCCGGAGTCCCTCTCTTCTGATAAACCTCTTCAAATCTCAAGAAATAGGTCCAGATTAAATCAATACAACACTGCAATTTTTTTTATTGAAGTCTTCAAAGGTAAAAACGATTACATTCTGAAGAACTAAAATGACAACAACTAGGGCCTGGCAAAATAGGGCTGCATAAGGTATTGCTTTGAAAATGACTTCTAAAAACTTCTAAGGAAATGGATAGATCCAGGCCTGGTACAGTTTCCGGGTGCAGGGTCCTTTCTCTTTTGATTGGCTTTTTGTCTTCAGTCAAAATTCAATATAACACCCGATAGTTAAAGAAAGGTGATGTAATACCTTTATATCTCTGAGCGGGTGCTTGATGTGTTTCACACCCATTCTTCACATTCTTGTAGATATCTAGGGTGTCTGTTTGTAAACAACCCACCTGTTTCACACATGAATCAGGTTTGGAACGTTCATTTTTAATGTTAGTATTGTTTCTAAGCTTGTGAGACTCTGGTTTCAGAATCATGTTTTGGCTGAGTAGGAAGAGTTCCCATGTGAGTGAATGTGAGACCTTCCTTTGGAGTTTATTCACTGCCACCGCCTGCAAAATATAGACTTAAAAGGGTCCTCTAGGTTTTCTTTACACAGCCGGGATGAACAGTCGGAAAATGTGAACCCTTTGGCTGCTTCATAACATTGTTTATTTGTTGGTTTGTGTAAGGGGCGTGACATCCTTTTTTGGATGGAATATTTCAAATATTTGGGGAGCAATTTTAATCTTCTAGCAATTGAGAGTGCTATTGGCTATGGTTTCCAGTTCTCTTTTCAGTCTCATATACTTTTTATCATTGACTTGCAACCTGTTTTCATTATGTCATGTTATATTGATTTGTATAGCTCACTAATCACCCAAGATGGTATCCAGACACTTGGGCAGGTGTGTAAGTTTGAGGTCCCCATGGTGCTTATACAAACAGCCAGGTCTTCAGCTTCTTGCGGAACTCAAGAAGAGAGGAGGAGGCTCTGATGTGTTGAGGGAGATCATTCCATATCTTGGGTGTGATGTAGGAGAATGAGCGAGCTCCAGTTTCATGACCTACTCATTCAATTTTAGAGGTGAATTTATGTAGAAACTGCACATAATCTACTCTGTAGGATCAGAAACTAGTTTGCCCTTTAGTGTGTTTGTGGGCAGTGATCAACCAATCAGCTTAAAATTAACACATTTAAGGTAGATATTATTTCCAATGGTACCACAGTGGGGATTATCTTTGGTGAAGGTATTGCCTCAGAAGGCTGCTTGTGGCTGACTCTTTATGTCCCTGACCAGTATCAATGACATGATAAATGAATCTTGAGGCATTATTATTTGAAATTTCAATATGACTACTGATGAGCTGGATGATTGATCATTGTAGGTGGTCTGGAAGGGACTGTGCACCCTTTGGCTTGAAAAGCACCAATCTTCTGGGAGTAAATGATGCTCTGTAGAGGTGCAGCCAGTCACTGTGGCCATGCAGAGTTGGGCTGGCACTCCAGGAGCCATCATGTCAGAACTAAAGAGCTAACGATCATGGCAGATGGCATCTACATCACAACAATGAGATGATGGTATAGGTAAGGTGCATTCATGACAACAAAACCGAAGGTTATTTGTGCTACACTTCATGAAGGAAAGAAATTGTTGTGAAGCAATCTCAAGGTAGCATTATTCAAAGTGTTGCTGCATATCCAGAGGTACCCCTTCAGGAAGGGAAATGGGTTGAAGCCCACTGCAGCTTTTGCTAATACAAGATGATTTGGTCTACCAGTGATGGGTTGCAGAGGATGTAGTGCACTGGTCTAGGGCTGTCCAAACTACTGTCTTCCTCTCTAGCACAACGCTTTCCTACCTAATATACCTTGGCATGACTGCATGCGTTTCGGTCTTCTGTAAGGATGTGCAAAATTGTGTAATATTTTATTGACATTTCATGAAGTTCTGTAAATGCAAAATGTTGACAAGTTTCAAATAATATGAAATTCAGGAATTTCCCACATTTTCCCCAAGTAATTAGAATGTTGTCCAGACCTAGTCTGATGTTTAGCTTGCAGTTCTATCCCAAACAGTAAGGGGGAGGAATCCTTTCAGAAGAACACTCTGAACAAAAAGCATCAAAGCTCTGATGAGAAGGCTCAAGGGCAATATGTTCTTTATGTTCTTTATCTACCAGTGGCATGCTGGGCTCCAAGAGACGCTTTGAATTAGGGCAAACAAGCAGGAACATTAAAGGAAGCCAAACATTTCCCCAAATACAGTCTCAAAATGATAGATAATAATGACATAAGTTTCCTCGGAAGAATATACACATTTTCACTCCCTGTATGAGCTCACCCCCATGCTGTCTCTTTTCGTCGTCCCTCCTCATCGTCGCTCTGCTCCTGCCGGAGGCAGGAAGCACCCTGGCTCCTCTGAGCCAATCACAACGCTGCTGTGCAGTGTTGTGATTGATCTGAGTACCGTGGTTTGGTGCACAGCCAGGGACTGGGAGCCTGGGCATGTTCTCCACCAAGGCTGTAATGCAGCCTGCGTGGAGACCATGTGAAGTGCGCATGACTGTTTGACCAGCCAAATTGTCATGCCCACTGATAACAGTGCATACCACTCCCCGTGGGTGTCTGTCATCCCCCTGGCCCCACCCCAAAGACTCTGGGACACAAAATAAAATGATAATAAACCACGATTTACCATCGTTTTATTTTTATTTCCTTTACGCTGCTGGAAGAGGGGACGACGCTCCTCCGCCATAGCAGAGGAGCTGCCGCTGCCCTTTACAATTTGTTTTGTTTTCCAATTTCTATGTTTTCAATTTTTGAAAATGGTGTATTCATACCAGACGCAATGTAACCTAAATTTAAACTTGTTCAGGAACTGGGAGCAAAAGTTAATTTTTGTGCCCGGTGCTGAATATTCATTGCACTGAGAGGAAATCTATATTTTTGTCTGTTTTTACCCCAACTACTTTTCACTACGGGCTTTGGGATTTAGCTTCAGGAGTTATGAATGACTGCTTACCATCCTCTACCCCCATAAGCACTCTACTGAAAAATAAAAAATTTTGCTTTAAAGTTACTGTAATTGACACTTTGGTAAGTGAACTGTAAAAGTGCACAATGCATTTGGCGTGGTAGCACAACAGTGCAATACTGAAAAGAAGGGGTTTTCCAATTATATCTAAAAAAAACTACCATGCACATTAAAAGCACATGCATAATGTATTAGACTTGAAAGACTTAATTTTACATTTGTGAAATGAATAAACCCCATAACCCACAAATTGCTAACTTCTTTTAGGAAAAAATTACAAACTCCAAATTTGCAGCTTGTAGTTAAATCAGCCTATCAAGATAAATGGAATAATTGGAGTTGCATTGCTTATAGCATTTGTTAAAGTTTTAAATTGTTAAAATTGATTGTTTGCTACTTAGCAGCAGTGTCTTGCAAACAAATACTCACATTCCAAGTGGACCTCCAGTTGGTCACACCACAACTTTTGTTTTGATGCCTAATCTCCTTTGGTGCTCAGATGGCCACCCATTTGGCTTCAATAGCAATTCCACAGAAAGATTTAAAAAGTGAGGGGAAAGGTTGTATGGTGTTACTTCACAAGTCCTAAACCAGTACTCACACACCCACTCACTCCCCTATAGAGCTATTCACACACCCACTCATACAGCTACTCACACAACCATTCACTCAACCATACAGCCACTTAAACAACCAGATATTCACCCATACAGCCAATTACATAACCACACTCTCACCCATACAGCTACTCACACACCCACTTCTTTACCTACAAAGTCACTCAGACATCTAATCACTCACCCAATCAGCCTCTCAACACAGCCACCCACTCACCCATACAAGCCCTCACACACCCACATAACCACTTACATACCCATTCACACATCCATACAGGCACTCACACATCCGTGTATTCACCCATACAGCCATTCACACAGACACTCACTCTCTAATACAGGCACTCACACACCAAATCACTTAACCAAACACCCACTCAAACAGCCACTCACTCACCCATACAGCCACGTACACACCCAGTCACTCACTCATACAGCCATTCAGACACCCACTCACTCTCCCATACAGTCACTAAACAGCCACTTACCCACCCATTGAGCCACTTGCACCTCCACTCATCCACTCATACAGGCACTGACACACCCACTCACTCACCAATACAGCCACTGACACACTCATATGCACAAGGATACATACAGTCACACAACCACTCACATAATACATATTAGTAGTAGTATCACTCATTAGTAGTACACTTAGTATATGTTTTAAACTTTTGTAGTACCTTAGTGTATATGTTTAACAATCATAAACTCTTACAAAATACTTACATTCACTGGATGATGTCAGCAGTGATGTTGTCAGTGATGCCATGAGTGATGTCACTGACCATGTCATGAGTGATGTAATATTTGAAGTCATAAGCAGTGCATTGCGGGGGAGTAAGTTATAGTTAGCTCAGCTAACTATAACTGCTGAATTTCACTGGTTTTGTGTCAGTGGAATCTAAGCCTAACTATAATGTCCCTGTAACCTTTGTTTTTTGTCAGTGAATATAGCTAGCTATCAAGATAGATATTTTTTTCAACTTTCTGATGTAAAGCAAATAGCTCCGGGGAGTTGTGCTGGGACCACTGACGTGTTCACATCTTTGCATTCATTATTCTTGATGGAGTAATCCAGCACTGCCCTAAAAGTATTTTTACAAGGAGTCACAGAACTGTGGCAAAATTATTTAGTAACGTTTTGTGAACATCTACTAAAGCTAGGACAGAGACCTGCTAGAGCGAGCAGACATCGTTCAGTAAGTTCACTTTCGGAATGTACTTGTATTGCAGTGCAAAAAAAGGTAAATTGTGAAAGGGCCTGCAGTTTGCTCCTACCTTGTGATGCCTGCAGCTATCCCTTGCACAGTCAATGCTGGAAACCACCCCATAATCATTCACTGCTTTTCAAATGCATGATCAGCACTAAGCACTGGCACGTCCCCTTGTGAGTCACTAAGGGGGGGACATGCCACTTTCCCTTCCCTACACCATACTACTCACAGTGTTTCGCAATGTATTCATTGTAATTTTCAAATACATGTTCAAGCATCAGTGTGATTTCTGTACACTGCATTTTGGGATTTTGTGTGTGCAAAGACAGATACATTGTGAAGCAAAAGCAATTGTTCGTTGTAATGGTTTGACCACTGCCCAACATTAGGTTGACTGGAAGCAGTTTCAAGTGCTTTGTATTACCAGCAAAGCTTTAATTACGTTTGTATAAACCAATTGGCATGTGCCTAAATGTACAATGGAATAAATATCTCTTTTCTTTTGGCAAAGTGCGTCTGAAATAGGCCATTCCTTATGCACAAGAGACTATTGATTCCCTGAAGAAATTACAACTGCATTGAGAGTAAACAAACACATGCAGACGTTATTGCAGCAAAGAGAAACTGTCAATTGGTTTTGCTTTATGGAATAACACACTCCTCGATCGAAAACACAATAAAATTATCTTAACCTGCTTCCTTGAACAAGAAAGGAACAATATATGGACAAAGTGTCTGGTTTAGTTTAAGCAGCAGAAAAATACTTGACACATAGGCCAGCTTGCAAGTCTATAAAGTCTAATGCAAGCGCAAAGGCAGAACAAGCTCACCATTAAAGTGATATTCTGGAGTGACCTCCCTTCATTGATCAGGGAAGTGATAAGATTTGGTGGTCCCTTTGGAATTGATATAAATTGGACAAAAACTGAATTGCTCCAACTCACTGACTCTACAATCAGAGCGGCGTTAAATTTCCACATTTCATGGTCAGATGACTCAGTTAAACCCTTAGCTTTACACTTACACCGAGATCTTAAGACTAAGACCCTAATAAATTACAGCCCAGTGGTTCACTGGCTCTCCCATTGGGTGAAAATATGGTGGCGGCAGCCTCTGTCCATTGTGGCTCAGAGTGTGTTCATTATACTGATCATTGTACCTAAAGTTTTATATCTGTTTACCAATATACCATTCAATAAATCCATTTTCCACACCCAGAGTACAATGGGACAACCTAGCATTACCATACAACAGAGGGGAATTTTACGGTACTAACTTACCATGTTAGTACCTGGTAGCTTAGGCACATTATTGCTGGTACTATCGGGATAGGCGAATGTCATAGCTTACCCTGGAAAGAGACTTAACTGAGGGGGTTCATTTAGGATCCCTCCTATCAAAAGGACGCCCAAGACCTAGGGTGAGGTGATCACTGTGTACTTTGCTTGTATAGCTTGAAAGACATTGAGTATCCATTTAGGATATACCAGTTTGTATTCACCGGCAATCCTATCCTCCCTCTTAAGAGAGAACCTGGGATTATCTGGATGCAAGCTGAGGCCGGAATTACTACTCTGGGATATATATACCATGAGGCAAAGTTCCTCATGCTGGAGAGTTCTCCAAAACGGCCTTGACATCTCTCCATTGGCTATATTCACACACACATAGAAAGAGGAAAAAATAAGGATAAATAATGTTATTTCTCCTCGCTGCATCTCCCCTTTGCCTCCCCTGGAGAGGCGTAGGCTTTTGACACATTCCCAGGTTTATAGAACGTTGCAAATCTGGGAATGTGTCAAATGCCATGGGTGTTATGTGGGAACACCCACAGTAATGCCCATGGCACGCCTCCCCATTGCAGTGTGAGGCAATGCAGCGACTTGCGCTGCATTGCCTCACATCATATATATAAGGCAATGAAAAGCCACCCAGGGTGGCTTTACATGGCCTTGTAGATATAACACTGCACTCTCCGCCGCCGGAATATCAATAAAAGTGACGTCCAAAAGGCTAATTTGTATTGACTTTGCAACACTTCCAAGCCTCAGTTCAGCCAGGGAAGAGGTGTGTAATTCCTTCAGGAGCATACAATCAGGTGATCTGAGTAGGCAGAGATGGGCATCTGTTGACACAACAGTGTCAAATCCTACCTGATAGATCTGTTGAGCGACATGTAACAGTCTCACACAATTAAAAGGGAGAGAACAGGAAGCCAGGAGAATTATTGTAAGAAACCTGCTAGATTGCTAAAGAACCCTGCTTTCACGTCTGTTACTGGGTTTGTTTTGGGTACAGAGCCTGTTTCAAGTTAGATTTTAGTGTTAGATGTGGGTGGACACTAGTGTAGGGACCATAGTGCACTCGCCTACACACCAACAAAGTCCAAGTTTAGTATTACAGAAGACTTTTGCCATCTTGAAACTACCTTTACACATCGCATTTTGGGCCTGTTAGCACTAAGGCAAACAGAAACTACTGAAAAAGTGGGTAAGGTTGATTTGATTGGTTTGGGAGTGCCCAGGAGTCACCCTCACCCACTAGCTCATGCCATGCATAAATATGGCACCCCAAAGCACTTGGACGGAACACTTTCTGAACCTGCAGAGGAACAGAGGAGGACTAGCCCTGGTCTGTGATCGTAGAGGAACTCTGAAGGACAGGACCTGCTCCCCCATGTACTCGGTCTGAGAAGTGGACCACAAAGGGCAGTTGGCTGACCTCCTTTGTAGCTACAGGAGCACAACAAGCTACAGGAGGCCAATTTCTTGGAGTGCCCAGCTAACCAGTAGCAACTGAACCTGGGCTGGACATTGCTGGTGGGATCTGCTGGAGTGAAGACCTGTAAGACCTGTAAGTGCTGCCCCTCAGGTCCTGGGAGCCAGAGAAGTGAGAGAGGAGCTTTTCCAGAAAAACCCAGAAAAATTGGGACTTAAAAGACTAAGGCCCTGATTTAAAGTCTGGGTGACAGGATACTGCATCACAAAATTCATGGATATATCATCCTTCATATTATAAGGGCAGTATATCCTGTGGCACTTCTAATATGGCAGACGGGATATTCGTCACGTTTATGACAGAGTGTGCGGTCCACCAATTTTTAAAATTAGACCCCAAGTCAGAAGGTAAAATCTTTGACCAATATAAACTTGGTTCATATATTAAGATAAACTTGGTTCATACATTTGAGCAGCACACCATCGTGGTCTGCCTCAATTTGCCCCTAAATCACGGTCTACCGTGACCATAGACGATCATTGGCACTGACACCTTTGGGCACTTTTTCTACTTCAAATGTCCTATTTTAGGTTCCCTTAATTGGATTTTTGTTGTTTTGGTGCCATTTTGTTTATTAAGTTTTACTGCCTATTTCAGATTTGGTTTGGAATTGTTATTGCTTGCAGTTTTTACTTTTCTACTGTTTTGGTAATGTATAAATACTTTACACATTCCCCTAAATTAAGCCTGTCTGCTCTGTGCCATAGATAGCAGGAAGCTGAACTCAGGTTAATGTAGCAACTTCAAGGTATCGTCCTGAGAAGAATTGAGATTATTCCTTGAGGTGGGCTACCCCAAAATATAATCACATTTCTTACACCCTTGCACTATGGAGCAAAGTTGTGTGTTAGCACATGACAGTCAAAAGTGTGCTGGTGTTGGGAAGATACTGCTAGGGCCCAATTTTCTTGAATCCATTTATCTCAAGAACCCACTCTGGTCGAATGAACCTTTTTACTTGCCCAATAGCGTGGAGGGAGCAGACACAATTATCAAAGAATACCTTCCGCAATTTGACATAATTGAAGACTCGGAAGTCAATTGCTACTTCTATCGGGATTTTATTATCAGGAAAAACATCTGCAGATACAAGCACCTTAACACAAGGCTCAACAGGTAAATGGGTACTAATACAAATGCCACTCTACGAAGGATCCGCATACGGCTAAATATGAACAAAAGTACAGCTTCTAAAAGCATGAGGTAGATAACTACCAAGCTAATGTCAATATTAGGAATCATTAAACCATTAAACCAAAGCATTTCTGTCCCTACTCTATGCTGGATGACATCCCTGCTTACCATTCCCTTGAGACCCAAGATCCCGTAAAAAGGTGTCAGAAGTGAACTTCCTAAGAAGTCTTCACTTGGAGAGCTCGGTCTAAAACGCTCCTTCTAGCTCCTCGCCTACCTCTTCTCTGCTCAACCCTCGGGGCGCTGTCCCTAATACGAAACCCCAAAACACAGAACACGCCCTCTGGCACACCTCCTCAACCAGGTCTTCTTCCAGTAATTTTCCATTCGGCTCCGTCCATCTTCCCTCGTCCATCAGCTTGGCCTTGAGTCCCAGACACCGTCGGCACTAGGAGTTACGATTGGCACATTCCAATGCACTCCCATGTCTGGCTTTCTCCATAATTCAACTGTTAAACAAAGACCTTTTTACTAACGAACCATCTGTCCTTGCACCTGCGGTGAGATCACAGTGTGAATAAATACTTCGCATCCTTTAATTCTACAATTTACTGCAGCCTGAAACCTCTACTAAAATAAATCACTTGCGGCCTACCGCATACAGCTAACATAAGAAATACCAGGCCTTTCTCTTCCACGATATATGTGACTTCGGACCTCTACTAGGTTAAACACACTATTAAATTACATTCTAACATTCGTGCTGTTACTTTCACATACATGAATAAACGGCATACATGAATTAATCCAATCGAATTACACATTTGGTCTGGTACATTGCACTAAACAGAAACTTATCGTTATACATTTTGCTAAACACATCCATTATACATTTTCGCGTCTCCTAATGCTTTTACATTACAATGTAGCTAACACGTTTCTTAGTACGTTTCACACAGAGTGACTAAGGATACATTCATTATGTGCGGGTGCCAACTAACAGTGAATATGATGCACCCCTACAATTTTCAAACCTTTAGGCGCTACATCAGTTCCCCCCTTTGATGACAACTGTCATCACACCATCATTCTCATTCCTCCTGGAATATAGCTGACCTAAACTGCAGTTGCTACCATCCCACCATGTCGGATCCCTTCCATTCTTTTAAGATTCTGATACTGACGATCCTGCAATCTCTCCATTCGCTGCTCATTTGCTCTGAGGGCTCTTTCGGCCTTATTCCCTCTATACCACTTCCAGGCCCTTAAGACTCCCCACAAACAGATCACACATACCACGGCAATTATAATTGGCTTCAACACAGAACCCAGGAATCCCATTCCTAAGTTCGCAAACCAAGTCCCCACTCAACCAAATCCTTGGCTAATCTTTTCCCACACATTCTCTTCCGTCAAATCTTCTATTTCCTTATGGATCGTGGTGATGTTGACGATATACTTCGCCAGGTCCTTACTGTTGTCTGGAATATACGTGCAACATTCTTGGACCTTCAGCAATTTACAGACTCCGCCCTCTTTTGCCAATAATACGTCTAACGCAAGTCGATTTTGCAAAACCATATTCCGTATCGACAACATTTCTCCATTCACCAACAGCAATGACCTCGCCGAATTCATCGACAATTCATCCACCACAGTTGCCAACCTTCTTATCTTCACATCATTCAGGACCACCCCCAAACTAGGTATCGTCACTCCGTATATGTCCCCAATCACCATTCCTACATTCACAGCTCTCCGCACTTTGGAGTGACTTCCTGTCTCTAACAATTTCAAATCTTCCGTATGGTAAATCTTTGGGAATATAATGGCCAAGTAACACGTACCATACCAATTCGCAGGCAATATCACATAAACATTCCTCCCCACACATAATACACAGTCGGAATCACCTGTATTGACTTCTGCAAGAAATCCTTAGCCGAGTCCTCCATGGTAAAGGTATGTTCACACGTACTATGCCCCACTAAAACCTTCTCCTTGGGAGTTTGAGGCCGGGCAACACACAATTTCCCCCTCTGTACCTCATCAGATGCAATCGGTCCAGAACTTCCCTTGGATTTATGCCATCTCTCCTCATCCGTCCAATCCACTGGACTATCTCCTGTATCCTGTGTCTGAGTAAATTTTCTATACCTATCTTCTATCTGGCCTATGAACTTCTTTTCCGTTTCGGACAACCAGCATGTCAAATTATGTCTATGGGCATAAGCTGTGTCTAGCTTCGCAGTCAGCCTAAAATACTTCCGAAGCCTATCCTCTGCCTTGTAATAGTCATATTTATTCACATGCTTGTATGCCGGAACTTCGGGAAGTACTGTGTCATAATTTGAGAAGAAATACTCAAACTGTTTCCTTTCATAAAACAAACTAAGCAATAGGCTGCAAGAGATCCCATATGTCAGTGGGAGATGATGGTACCTAATACCCTCATCTACCGAAGCAGGCAACTGCATGCACACATAACAATCTTTCGCATCCATCGCGTCCACATATTCATACAACAACTTCGCATAAGCATTAAGCTTAAAATCGGCTCTGGACAAATCTATGTGGAACATACGGTTCTGCTCGAGCGTCTGAGCTCTCTGATCCCTGACAGTGACCCCTCCCTGTCTTGGAGTGGTAGGTGTGGGTGCTCCCTGAACCTCCCCCTCCTGTCTATGGGCCACCATGTATGAAGTCACCACTACTGCAAATATGACCACTATCACTACTCCTAACAGTGTGCCTATCACTAATTTAGCTCTACGATGCGCATTCCCAGGTTCCGCCATCTCTGAAATGTTCTCAATGTTCAGTACAGTCTCTGCGGACACAAGTCTCTTTCTCATTCAAGAAGTTCAATCCAACTGCTCTCTCGAACCAGGGAACTTTTAGCAATGTTCAATTTCTCGTTCCCTCCGATCGGAAAGACTTCCCTAACTCTTCTTTGTCCTTCAACGGAAAATCCCTAAATTTGTTCTTCTTCCTCTTGGGCCTAGGTTATCTTCTTTTCAACTTTATGTACAACAACTTCACAATCAATCCAGAATAACTGCTGATCCCAACAGTTCTAGGACTGCCTGCAGTATTTCAAGCTTAAGGGTTGTCAGTTCTTGGGGTGCGGGTATAACTGCAAAGGTTGGGAAGTCTAGCGTTTCCAAAATCAGACCACGGATGATACTCAGGAATGGTGGATTCGGAATATTGATAGTCAGGACTCCTTCGATCTCCAAGCCTGGGATCTTCAACAACACTTCCACTCTCGGAAACGGGAGACTGTTGACCAGTGTGATCGATCTCAATCTTCCGGTGTTCAGTAAGCTTGGCATCAGTCACTGTGTATGCCCACTCTGGTGAGGCGTACTTTTGGCTCGGCACTCTGGTTCGCTTCGACCTTCTCAGAGTACCTTTGGGGTCGATCTACGTCCTCTTGCTCTGCTTCAGATTCTTCAGAGACTGGGGCAAGATCTGTTCTGGGTGCTGGTTTCAAGTACTCCCGCCTCTGACTCACGGGCCAAACTTTTCCTGCTTCTGTAGCACCTCCGCGCTCCCTACTGGTACCCTGTGCACTGCTTTCTTCCTCGGCAGAATCCGACTCGGTACTGCCCCCTGCAGCTCTTTCTTCTTCTTCCGAGTCTCTTTCAGCGTTATTTTCACGTTCTTGGTTCAGTGCACAACCAGCTGCGTCAGCAACCCCTACAGCTTGACTTGCCCCCTCAGATGGCTCTGCCACATCAACTGGGTTTTCGTTCTCAAGAGGGGCTGTTTCTTCCAAGGGTGCTGGAACTCTACGGGTATGGGAGGCTTGCATCCAGTTCGGCAGTCCCCCACACTTCACTGCTGTATTCGTTATCAAGATTATCTGGTATGGCCCGCGCCAGTGAGCATCCAGACAACTCTTCCTCACGTGTTTGCGCACCAATACCCAGTCGCCTGGGCACAGGTCGTGGCACAGGTCGCTTGCGGCGGGAACCGTTGCTGTCTGCACCTGCTGAGACACAGAACGGACCACGTCAGCCAGGCCTTTACAATAGTCCAAAATCATGTCATCAGTGATGTTAATCAAAGCAGTAGCAGGTATTGCTGGCAAGCGCATCGCCCTCCCCATTATTATCTCGTGGGGTGACAATCCAGTCCTCCTATCAGGTACACTCCGGAGACTCATGAGAACTAAAGGTAATGCATCTGGCCATTTCAAGGATGTCGAAGAGCATACCTTCGCCATTCGGGCTTTCAAAGTTCCATTAACTTGCTCCACAATCCCAGAAGCCTCTAGTCGGTAACTGCAGTGCAATCTTTGGTCTACATTTAAGGCAGCACAAAGCGGCTTCATGATTTCACTATGGAAATGAGTCCCTCTATCTGATTCAAAAGAGGTCGGGAACCCGTACCTCGGGATTAATTCTCTCAATAGCAACTTAGCTACGGTGAGTGTGTCACACCTACGTGTTGGGTAAGCTTCCACCCACCTGGAAAAGACACATACTATAACTAATATGTACTTCAACCCATTACACTTCGGCATTTCAATAAAATCTATCTGCATCCTATTAAAAGGTCCACCTGACCTACCTATGTGACTCAACGTCACAGTGGTTCTCTTTCCTACATTCATCTGCTGACATGTAACACACCTCTGACACACAGCCTCAGCTACTGTCCGAAACTTCGGATTATACCACGTTTGGCGAAACACTCGCATCATTGCATCCCTGCCAAGATGCACAGCACCATGTATCAGCCTCGCCATGGGACTCAACAAACATTCCGGTAACACATCACGTCCATCACTCGAAACCCATATGTCCCCATCTCCTTTCTCACATCCCGCTCGTATCCAACTGTCCCGTTCTTGGTCGGGGACCCCATCTTGCAACTGCTTCAGTTCTTCCCATGAGTCTGCCATAGCTAACATCACAGTATAATCCGTTTTCTCTTCTCTTTTCACAACATGAGTTTCAGTATAATTACATCCCTGCTCTGCACAAAATCGAGCCACTTCATCTGCGTAATTATTACCTAATGACACAAAATCGGTTCCCTTAGTGTGTGCAGAACATTTAACAACAGCAATTTCATCTGGGCTTTGCAAGGCTTCTAACAATTGTTGTACATATTCCCCATTTCTGATAGGTGAACCAGAAGATGTCATAAACCCTCTCTGGGACCATAGCTGTCCGAAATCGTGAACCACACCAAACCCATATTGGCTATCTGTGTAAATCGTTACACGGATCTTATCAGCGGCCAAACAGGCATGGGTCAGCGCAATAAGCTCAGCCACCTGTGCGGAGTGTACTCCTTCAAGACAAGCATCTTCAACCACCCCTGTGATGGTACACACAGCAAACGCTGCTCTCAGTCGACCGACACTGTCTCTTAAACATGAACCGTCCACAAAGAAAATCTCATCTGAAACCGGGAGCGGTTCATCGACAATGTCAGGTCTCGGTTTGGTGCATAGTTCCGTCACATCAAGACAATCATGGTCCTCACAATCTTCATCATCATTTACATTTGGAATAGGCAACAGTGTAGCAGGATTTAAAACAGAACACCTCTTCAACGACACATTGTCCGCTGCGAGGATGACTTGCTCATAACGAGTCAACCTATTATTCGTGAGGTGCTGTGTTTTAGTCCTAGTCATCAGCAATTCAACAGAATGTGGTACATGAACAGTAAGCGGATGCCCCATCACAATGCTCTCACATCTTTCGATACTGACACCTGTTGCAGCAACCGATCTGAGACATCCGGGCAACGCAGAAGCTACTGGATCTAAAGTAGCTGAAAAATAGGCAACTGGTCTACGGACTCCTCCGTGACTCTGAGTCAACACTGCTAATGCGCAACCTTCCTTTTCGCAACAGAATAAGGCAAATGCCTTGTTATAGTCTGGCATCCCCAAAGCTGGAGCGGTGCACAAAGCTTCCCTCAGCCTCAAGAATGACCTTAAACATTCGTCATCCCATGGTACCGGATCACTCACATCCTTTCGCGTCAGCCGCTGTAAAGGCTTCGCTTCAAAGGAGAAGTTTGGGATCCACTGGCGGCAATAGCCCACCATTCCCAAAAACATTCTGACCTCCCTCTGAGTCGAAGGGACTGGCATCCTCAAAATCGCATCAATCCGATCTGGAGACACCTTTCTCTTTCCCTTCTCAATTCAGTGCCCCAAATACTGTACTTCCCTCAAACAGTATTGCAGTTTGTTGGGAGACACCTTGTGACCATTCTCTCCCAGGTAATTCAACAGAGCATCTGTGTCAATTCTGCAGGCGTCTTCCGTTTCTGACGCAACAAGCAGATCATCGATGTATTGCACTAAAACAGAGTTTTGTGACAACACAAGACCTTCGAGATTCTTCTTCAAGATCTGATTTAAGATAGATGGGCTCTCCGTGTACCCCTGTGGGATACGACACCACGTTAACACACGATTTTCCAGCCTAAATGCAAAAAGAAATCGGCTCTCCTCATGCAGAGGAATCGAGAAAAATGCTTGACACAAGTCAATCACCGTGAACCATTCAGCTTCACATGGGATCTGAAATAGGATCACGGATGGATTCGGTACCACTGGACAACATGGGACAACTATTTCGTTTATTTTTCGCAAGTCTTGCACAATCCTAAATCTCCCGCTTGGCTTCTGTAGCCCCATAATGGGCGAGTTACATGGGCTACCCATAATCTCCATCAGTATTCCCTGCCTAATCATGGACTCAATCACAGGTTTAATCCCTGCGACTGTTTCCGGGGATAACTTATACTGGGGTGTCCTCGGGAATTTAACGTTTGGCTTAACCTGGATTTTCACTGGATCTGCTCCCTTCACTAGACCAATTTCCTCACTACTAAGATCCCATACATCAACAGACAGTGAATCTTTCAGATCGAGTGGAAGTTCCTCCACCGTTAAGGCTGGATACATTTCCACGCACGCGCTCTGATTTGCAACCTTAAAGGTCGCATCATCGTCTCTCGTCTGTACCTCCACTCCTTTCGGGGTACAGTAGATCGTACAATTGAGCTTGCACAGTAAATCTCTTCCTAACAGGCAAACCGGACTAGAGTCGCACACCATGAACTGGTGCCGATCACTGAAATTTCCTATCCTGATTGGAATTGGCTCCGTCAGCGGGCTAACCAGCTTCTTATTTGCCACTCCAACGACCTGGATACTTTGTCCAGAAAGGGCCAACCGTGGAACCACTGCCGACCTTATAGTCGATCTAGTAGCTCCCGTATCAACAAGAAAGGTCGTAGGATGACCGTCAAGATTTGCTTCCACAAAGGGTCCTGCCTGGTCCACTTCTAGAATGGCCCTAAGCATACAGTTCTCGTCCTTGTTAGACCCTAATCGGGCCAACAGGCTTATCTCATTTTCCTCTCTCACTTCAAACATTGGCATTTGCAAGTAAGTGCGAGCTCCCTGCTGTACAGTCTGTATTCTGGGTGGATGGGGAACCTGCATCTGCGGAACACCAGTCCCCCCTTTCATCTTCCTAGGTCTGGTTACTGTCTGTACCGCCTCCGCCCCAGTTACCTGAACTACTTCCCCTTCCGGCTGCGTCTGATTCCATGGGTTCAGGGGACACTCGCATCTCCAGTGTCCAATCTGGTGACACTGGTGACAAGCTGTAGTCTTTTTCAATATCGCCACATCCATCCCTGTCCTAGGATCTATTGGTCTTGGCCTTCCTTGCCCCTGGACATTCTGATTTCCTGCCTGATAATTCCCCTGTCTCCTTACCGCTGCTCCGCCATTAGGCTGTCCCTGAGCAGTTTGCATCTGGACAAGCATCAGATTATCCTTCAATTTCCTATGCTTGGATTCAATCCCATCAGCACAGTACCTAGCGTACCGCAAAATTTCGTCAACCGGTTTATTCTGCCAGCAGATCAAATGTTGCTGTATCGTAAGGCTAACCTCTGGCCTCAATCCCAACACAAACTTTGAAACAGACTGTCCCATATCCTTTGTGTCCAACGCATCTAAGCCACTGTACTGCTTAAAAGCCTGCAAAAGTCTCTCATAAAACTCATGCACCGTCTCTTTAGGTTCCTGCACTGTCCTGTCTATCTTTACCCAATCGATATCTTGAGGAGAAACCTTCTCCTTTAACCAGGCAATCACTCGATCATACATCCTCATTACTGCCGGTGATGGACCATTCGTGTACGCATTTCTCTCAGGCTCTTGAGTTGGCCAATCAATGGCAGTCTTACATGCCGCCCACAAATCTCCCGGGACCACGATGTCGAACAAAGTATTCAGATCGGTCCACAATACCTTTGAGATCTTAACAAAACGATCAACTTGCTTAGACCACTCTACCGGCTTCTCCCTAAGCCGGGGAAAATCATTGGTAAACGCCGCCAAATCGCCCCTACTCCAGGGTACGTACACGTATCCTCCATTCTGCACTTCCCTTAAAGGGAAATTTCCTATTTTTACCTGGCCTCCACCCGGAGGTGGGGTCCCTCCTATCATTCCTCTAGAACTTTTCTTCCTGGACCATTTTTCTTCCCATTTATCAAGTGTCATCTATATTCGAATGGCTAGGCTCAAGTCTCTACTATGAGCCCTTAATCCGACGACCCTTTTCTCCTCCAGTTCCTGGTCACTGTACTGCAACCTATGGCTTCCTTGCAATGCTTTAGTTTTAGACAAATCTACCTCATATCGCCTAGCCAATTCTGACAATTTCTCATGTGCCGCTCATGCCTTCCGAGTCACATCCTTCGCCACAAAAAGTATTTCATCCGGTCCATATGTTACCACTCTCTCGAGGGATAAGCTCCCGCTTATTATCTCATCCACTTCTGCCTTTAACCTTACTACATCTATCATCCCAGCTCCTATGGCTCCTTTCAGCACCTCTCGGCAGACCACCCTTCCTCTACCGTCTTCCTCACATTCCTGGTCCTGCGACCTCCCTTCTCGGAACATTTCCCTTGGAGCGGACCGATCTCCGAAGCTGACCTGCTCTCTCTCTGCCATTCTTACCCTCGGGTCCTGGCCTCTCTGTGGCGGTACCCATGATCGTAAATCTGATCTCGACTCCATCAGGGACCTCGGCCTCTCTGGTCTCTGCTCTCTTTGCTCCCCTGCGGAGTCTGACATGGCTGGCAAAGGTGTACTCCATTCTATAGGGTTCGGATTCCGGGTCATTGCACCCACCAGGCCACTTTCTGCGACCTCTCCCCTAACCTCCTCGGTTGTCCGCTCCGGGTTTTCACCCTCCCCTGTATCTGGGTGGTAAATCGAAACAATGGGTCCAATGGTAACCGGTACCTTAAAGGCGTCCGGTAACCTCCCCTCTCTCTCTACCTTTACGCTCGCCTCAGACGGGCTCCTTGTACTCTCTGTTCCTATTGAGAGTCTTCCTTCTACTCTCATTTCTGGATGGCTTATTACTCTTATAGTATCTTCTATTTGAACCAATGTCCCTTCTGGGACCTCTGGGTTATATACGGAGGTGGTCTCTCTGACAATAACCTTTCCAATAAGTCATCGTCTATCTCACTCTCATCGTCTTCTTCTGACTTTACATTCCTTACCCCCACTGATGTAATCAACAAGGGGTAAAGTCTCTCCTCCTCTATCGCCTGCACTCTCCTTCTTTTCTCCGCTGCGTCCCATCTAGCATCCTGATAAGCCCTGATCGACTTTTTCACCCTTTCCTGATTCCTCCCTCTATCCCTATCATGCGCTGCTCTAATCCACGCATGTAGTGCTTCAAACTGTGTGGGCCTTGGCAAAGGTCGTAACCCCGCCATTACAGATTTCAACTGGTACAACACTGCCAGCCTGAACGAGCCATACCTCGGGAATGCTAATTCCCCTTCACTTTGGGTCATTTTATGCCAATTCTCAAGCCAAATAATCGTATGCAAACCCACATTCTTTGCCATATAATGTGCTGGAGTATCCTCGGGAGGGGCTTCTTCTCCTTCTCGAGTATCCACATGCTTATCTCCTCTACATATTTCTCGAAAAACACTTCATGGTTGACAAATTCGATCTCACACACTGTTTACCTCTTGGTGTCGAATCCTCCAATAACAGCGCGACTAACACCAACCGACCTATCACAGCGCGACACTCTCTGACGTCACCTGTCTTTGTTCGCAGCAGTTCCCTCTCCTTACCGTTTACCTTTCACGCCCGCACTCATCCCATGCATACCCTAAAATTACTTCTCTGGCTGTCCGTCCACAGCCTCTGACTGTTCGTCCACAGTCTCTCGAAATTGTTGACCTCGGTTGGCAACTGTCTGTCGCCTCTGATAGGTTACAAATACTCAAATCCACATGCAGCAACTCACGACCAGCGTCGAATTGCCATGCACTCACACATTCACTCCCCCTATCTCAGTCCAGGTGATCGACGGTACCTCACGATCTCCTTTGGGTGGTCAACAAAATCTACCACGGGTGTCTTCTACACCACAATTCCCGGGCTGCGCGCGCTCACAGCCTGATCTCACAAATACTCAACATTCACTCTAACTCCGCAAGACATCACACAACAAATCAACACCGCAATCTACAACATCTCCTCCTGTTGATACTCACTCCACGAACTGCTGCTTCCTGCCGCACTGCTACTCGCCGTCTATGTTCATCATCCGCCGTCGTCCGCTGCTCACCATCTGATGATTCACCATTACTTATCGTCTATGGGTCTCGAGGATCACTTATCTTATCTAATCGTCCCTCGCTATCGGAAGTAACCATCCTACTCTGCTACCAACTGCTAGGGCCCAATTTTCTTGAATCCATTTATCTCAAGAACCCACTCTGGTTGAATGAACCTTTTTACTTGCCCAATAGCGTGGAGGGGGTAGACACAATTATCAAAGAATACCTTCCGCAATTTGACATAATTGAAGACTCGGAAGTCAATTGCTACTTCTATCGGGATTTTATTATCAGGAAAAACATCTGCAGATACAAGCACCTTAACACAAGGCTCAACAGGTAAATGGGTACTAATACAAATGCCACTCTACGAAGGATCCGCATACGGCTAAATATGAACAAAAGTACAGCTTCTAAAAGCATGAGGTAGATAACTATCAAGCTAATGTCGATATTAGGAATCATTAAACCAAAGCATTTCTGTCCCTACTCTATGCTGGATGACATCCCTGCTTACCATTCCCTTGAGACCCAAGATCCCGTAAAAAGGTGTCAGAAGTGAACTTCCTAAGAAGTCTTCACTTGGAGAGCTCGGTCTAAAACGCTCCTTCTAGCTCCTCGCCTACCTCTTCTCTGCTCAACCCTCGGGGCGCTGTCCCTAATACGAAACCCTAAAACACAGAACACGCCCTCTGGCACACCTCCTCGACCAAGTCTTCTTCAAGTAATTTTCCATTCGGCTCCGTCCATCTTCCCTCGTCCATCAGCTTGGCCTTGAGTCCCAGACACCGTCGGCACTAGGAGTTACGATTGGCACATTCCAATGCACTCCCATGTCTGGCTTTTACTAACGAACCATCTGTCCTTGCACCTGCGGTGAGATCACAGAGTGAAGAAATACTTCGCATCCTTTAATTCTACAATTTACTGCAGCCTGAAACCTCTACTAAAATAAATCACTTACGGCCTACCGCATACAGCTAACATAAGAAATACCAGGCCTTTCTCTTCCACGATATATGTGACTTCGGGCCTCTACTAGGTTAAACACACTATTAAATTACATTCTAACATTTGTGCTGTTACTTTCACATACATGAATAAACGGCATACATGAATTAATCCAATCGAATTACACATTTGGTCTGGTACATTGCACTAAACAGAAACTTATCGTTATACATTTTGCTAAACACATCCATTATACATTTTCGCTTCTCCTAATGCTTTTACATGACAATGTAGCTAACACGTTTCTTAGTACGTTTAACACAGAATAACTAACGATACATTCATTATGTGCGGGTGCCAACTAACAGTGAATATGATGCACCCCTACAATTTTCAAACCTTTAGGCGCTACATCAATACAAAAAGCACTAATGTTAGTAGATATGGTGCAGTCTTTCTCTTTACATTTGATGCAATACTGCGCAGCTGCTTTGGTTGCCGCTCTGCATTAGTAAATCTGTGACCCAGTTACAGCAACAAATAATTGAAATATTGCATGTAGCGCCTCCCTTTAAAACAAATCTCAAGGGTGACCAAGGGTGACCTTGCCAGATACAGCTAGGGGTAGTGAGTTGGGAGCGTAGTGGAAGCTGACAGTAAATACAACACATCTACAAACTGTTTGTTTGGATATAATGTTAATGGTGACAGAATGAGTGAGCGAATGAGTCAGTCAGTCATTGATTTATGTAGCAAAGCTGCTGAGTGATTCATTTGCATGCTATTGTCCCTCAATGGCAGATCGGTAAGAATGCTTGGATAGATCTTGTAAAAGCCCCAATTGTCGAAGGGCTAAAGTTCCTGCTGTTTGATACCCCACGTTCGAACCATAGGAGTGAGAAAAGAGATGTAATAAAAATGCTGATTTAAGATTGTGGATGAGTCTGTAGGATTCCAAAATTATAGATACCAATCTCTAGTGTTGTAGCAATTGGTGGGATCCACACACCAAAGCTTCCAATATTCTGTTCCACATCCAATCAACACCATTCTACACAGCATTCTATCCAATGTCAATTGGTGGTATGCACACACGTCACACCTTCCTGGGTTCTCCTGAGTTTTCGTCAAAATATCTTCATGTTTCGGTTTCTTGGGCGTCCTCTCCCCTTGCCACATATGCACGAGCTATGTAGAACACCAATTTGCTAAGACGTCCCTAAGATAAAAGCACTTTTTAGGTCGAGCCTAAACAGCACTTGCTCTGTAGGCGATCTGTTATTTCTACTTTGTGGAGTCTGAATTCCTCCCAAGCTTTGGATTTGCTTGTGGGTGTGTCAATTAAAAATGGTAGCCTCCAAATGGCTACTGGCGGGTGCATGTCCCACCATTACAGAGAAGGCCATTCCCATGGAGTATTGTCTCAGGAGCGAGCAGGGACGCGCACGCAGTGGTGACGACGAAGTGTGTGCCCTGCTCCCTTCCTGTCAGCAGCTGAGAGGCTGTTCTCTCATCCTGCGCTGCCAGTGGCAGAGGGGCCTTCACAGCCTTAGGTGCCCGAAGTCCCCTGCTCACCCGACACAGTGCATAGTCCTGTTTCTGCCCCATGCGTCGCACCTCTTAGACAAAGATGCGAGAAGAGTGGACGGGACCTTAAAAAGTCTCATCTTCTTCATTCGTAGACAGCGGCCGCTCCTGACAGGATCCTCCTGTGCCTTTCTTCCACCTGGCTCTGTCTGGTGCGCAGGGAGATCCTGATCCACTGCTGGTGCGGTTCGCCGACAGGGGTTCTCTCCCAGCCTGGTGTCTGTTGTGTTCACTCTTCGCATGTTTATTACATTCTATTTTCCTCTGCTTCAGAGAAAAGAAGAGAAACACAGAAAACCTGTTACCAATGGAGGCAGTAGCAACTTGCAAGAGTGAGATTACGGGCCAGGGAGTCTCTGGCAGCGGAACAAAAACCTGAAGTGAATTCCGGACAATGTAGATTTGATATTTGTCACTCTGACATTTTATAGCGCCGAACACGGGTGTCTGAGCAGCGCATTGGGCACGGGCACTGATTATTCTACAAAAAAAGCACTGAAAATGGGATTGATAACATGGCCTAACAGCTAGAGCGGTCGACCTCAAAGCTAGGGAACTGGGTTTGGTCTCGGCTGGGACATTCAGCATCCTGTGATTCTGGGCAAATTACTTAATCTCCCCGCGCTCAACAAAAAGTAGCGTGTCCGTCTGTAACGCAACTGTTGCTAATGTAAAGCAATACAATCTTGTCCAGTTACCACTGATTAAAACTCACCCCACTTTGACCAATTACATGAAATTGAATTGAAGCAGTTAGAGGTTGATGGGACAGACATTTGCCAGATTTTATGTGGGTTCGTTCTATGCAGGGCGATCAGTCAAACAAAAAGCGCGTTTTCTGTGTAAATAGTTACTGAACCAAAATCATAGAGTTGCTGTTGCTGCCTATAAAAGATGTAAATGTGCTTGCAAGACTTTTCTGTGCAAAAAGTCTGTAGTTTGAACGAGTTTACAGGTCTAGGATTTTTTTTCAATTGTTTTTTAAATGAACTAACACTTTATATAATCTGCACTACAGAGTGAGTTGTCTCAACAGTTCTCGTTTCTTCCACCCTGAAAGTGTGGTGGTATGACTTGACACTGATACCTGTGACCTTCGAGTTTGCACTCGTGTCTCTGAAGTGGCCTCTGAACCCACTAATCTTTCCTACATACACCAGATGCATCTTTCTTCTACCATTGCTGCTCTCACTTTTCTGTTTGATGGATGCAGGAAACAGATGAAAAGCAATCATTTGCAATGCAATAGGTCTTGCATTTACGCGAGTTTAAGCTATTGGCATTGTAAATGACAATACGTTTTATTTATGTTTAAAAAACCAAAACATAAATAAAAGGCTTTGTCATTTACAATGCCAATAGCTCAAACTCGCGTAAATGCGAGACCTGTTGCAGTGTAAATGCTTGTTTCTTTAGGCATTTTCTTGCCACATGCGGTTTAGTCACGTTAGGTGCTGTTTTTAACAGGTTAATATTTAATGCGGTGAAGGAAGAAAGTATGCCGTATGTTGAACATCATCAAAACACTTTTGGCTAAGATTTTCTTATAACACATTAACTGACGTTTTATAATTTATAGTGCAAAGTAGAATAAAGTATTGAATCACTATGAGACGTTCTTGGAAGCGTGTAATCTTTTGGGAATGTCCTCAATTCAAATTAAAATGGAAAATATGTTTATTGTGAAATGTTTGTAAAATATGATTGATTACGAATGCACCCAACCTTAGGGAGAGATAAGTCGTTCTGTTATATCCAAACCAAAACATTGTATTTGGGACAAATTATATTCATAATGATAATAGAGAGGATGACTACAGAGTGTGTTAAAATATGTTATGGCGTGCACATAGCTGGTTCAGAAACAAGTAGAGTAGAAACATAAGCACACAGCAAAAGGAAATCATTCCAAGGCACGTATTTGATTGACAAGCTCAATGCCCAGCAGGGTTTGCTCTCTGTCCTCCTACATGTGTCAAGGTAGTCCATATACTAGGAGTGTGTCCTAGAGTGAATTCCTCTGAGAAAGGCTCAGATGCGCTTTGGGGTCTGTACGAAATTGGGTTATTGGTTGAGGGGGCGGTAACCCTTTTCAAGCAACAACCATAATCCTTGTCAGGGTGAATCACAAAAGTCACTAAATTAATCAATGCTTAAGCCTCTGGCAGCTTGGCACAAAAGCAGTCAGCCCTAATTTAGAGGCAATGTGTAAAGCATTTGTGCAGCACACAAACAGTAATAAAGTGAAAACACAACATAAGAAAAATACCCAAACAATTTAGAAAAATAGAGAAAATTGTAATGAATTACACGATAACAAAATAAATCCAATCAGTAGAACTGGAGTTATGAATTTTAAAAGTTTAAAGTGAAAATGAGCACCTAAAAGACCACAGCACCAACCATGGGTATCTGGTAACGTAAGGCTGGGGCAAAGTCGGAGGTTAAGGCCAACCCCAATTGAGCATGGATTGAGCCAGGTCTTAGCTTACCTTCAGACTTGGAAGAAATTTTGAAGAAAAGTTTAAGAGAAGGTAAAGTTGGCATCTGAGGAAGGGGTGTCATCATCGGGAGCTGCTGGATGGAGCCGTGGTTAGGATTTCTACCTTTTTTTTGGAAGTCATACATTTTCAGCAGGATGAAGCTGCAGACTGTAGCACTGTAGCCAATGAGGGCTCCACATGACCAGATACCTTCGCCGAGAGGTCCGACTGAACAGGACTTGCTGTTGCAGCGAAGAATAATGTAGTGGGAGCTACCATGGAGTCAGGCCAACTGGCGATGCACCTTGAGCAGATCAGCAAGCAGTTAGGTCCCAATCTTCTGCCTGTTCTCAGACCACTTTTTGGTGGAAATCCCAACTTTTGAGGTTAGGCAGGAGCAGCACTTTTAACACCACAACCAAGAGTCCAATACTTAGGGAGCAACACTTGGATGGTTCAGACTCGCTCCAGCAGAAGCCAGGTGCAGGGTTCAAGGTCTCTGGAGCTTAATACAGGAGTCCAGCCAACCAGCCCTTGGAGTCACTCTGGTAGTCCTGGGCTAAAGAGTCCTCAAGCAGCAGAGCAGTTCTCTGGGGGAACAATACACGCTTCAAACAGCAGGACAGTCCTCTGAGGAACAAGGCAACCCCAAGCAGCATGGCAGTGCTCTGGGTGTCCAAGGTTGTCCTTCTGAAGTCTACCACAGGTCCAGGAGTGTACTGAAGAGTTTACACTGTATGCCAGCCTTTGAAGTAGGAGCATCTCGTAGGCTACCGCCACATCTGGTACTGGAAAGTTCACCCCTTACCTTGTCAAGGCTGCAAGACGTGTGGGGTGATAAAAAGACTTGTGTCAGGTTTCTTTGTGTGAGTGCTGTGTACACTTTGAAGTGGTAAATTGCACAGAGTCCTTATGGTTTGAGAAAACAGGTTCAGAAGACAGGAGCGGTGAAGGCAATACATTTGAGTGTGACCCTGCAGACTGCCAAGTCCAACACTGTGCAATAATTCTTGCACATAATAAAATATGACATCTAGGTGTTTGGATTGTGTTGCTTGTGTTAATTGTCATTAATTATAAGTTCTGCCCCAGAAAGGAGGGGTACAATCTGAGTTTGGTTCTTACTGCACCAAAATCTACATCTCTTTGTATTTTACGGGCATATTTTCCCTGGCATATTTTGGAAGAATTTACCTTCTGAATTTATCGAGGGGGATATATGTTTTCTCAAACCTGATATTTACCAGGTGTGATAAAATACCCACAACTCCTAAATCCTTTATGTATGGTAAGAGAAGTTGCAGAACATATCAACATTTTACATGGGACTCATAATGAAGCCTTTAATCATTGAAATAGTGTAACAGAGGCTGTAACGTTACTGATCACAAACTATGATGCTGTCATCTGATTTAATATTTCTTTTTTTAAGCAAATTTATCTTACATGTGGCATGGCAATATAATATGTCAAGATTATATTGTGTCAAGTTTGAGGCATGTATGATTAAACTTTACTGTCTCACCTGAAGTTCCCCTTATGAGTTAAGAAAAAAAAACATTTTCCATTCACTATTACAAAGATGTAGACAAACAGAGGTGCACAAATAAACTATCACACTTTTATCTGTTGGAACAATGACTGTTACATTATTGTTACGTTACTGGTATTATGCACTTACTTTCATGTTGAGTAAAAATCATTAGACAGTATTATTTCTCATATCCGTATTCCAGTGGTGGTTGGTGACCTTTAAAAGTGGTGGGCATAGCATTCGGCTCAAATTCCAGTGAGCGAGTCTCACTTTTCAGTGGATTTTGGGAACCTCACTCAGTCCCACTCTCACTCGGTCTCATTCTCACTCTGACTCACTCACTTAGTTTCACTCAGTCTAACTAAATCTCACTCTGACTCACTGATCACTCAATCTCACTGACTCCCCTAGTCTCACTCAGTCTCACTTGTTTCCACTTGTTTCCACTTAGTCCTACTCATTCTGACTTAGTCCGTCCCACTCATTCTCTGACTCACTTAGTCTGACTCAGTCTCACTCATTCTCTGACTAACTCAGACTGTGACTCACTCAGTCTTAGTCATTCTCAGTCTCACTTAGCCCCAATCATTTTCACTCATTCTCAGTCAATCATTCTTATTCTCATTCATTCATCTCACTGACTATCCTAGCCTCAATCATTCTCGCTCATTCCTACTCACTCTGACAAAATCAGTCTCACTGATTCTCGCCTTGACTCACTCTGACTCACTCAGTCTTAAACGCAGTAACACTCACTGTCATTATCCCTCACAGTTACACTGACCGACATTCTCCCTCACAGTGAGACTCACTGTCATTCTCCCTCCCTCACTCAGTCATTCATTCACACTCATACTCACTCTTCCTATCACTCATTGTCACTCAATGACTCCCTCTACTGATTCTCTCACTTTCACTCATACACTCACAGACCCCACAGACGCACATGCTGCCTCTCACAGACACTCTCTTTCCCACAAACACACACACCCATATATACAGCATACAACATTTAAAAACCTTAAAGCCTTTTAAAAAAAAAAACATCCTTGCTGCAGGTCCCGTTTGGACTTTTGCTGCTTTCAGCTTCTGGCACTGGGGCATGTAACAAAACCTCAAACCTGCCAAGTTGCAGATTTGAACTTTTAGTCTCTGCTCTTTCACCCCATCCTTTCCCATGACAAGTTGGGAAGGGGTGGAGTTAAATACTGATAGGTCTGTAGCCACTGGTACTGCAGGAATAAGCCTGCATTGCCCATATCTACCTTTAGTTGTGATACTTACCTTGTCACAAATGAGGGAGGCACAGGGCCGGTGCTGAAATTCCTCCAGCTCTGGTAATCTGTCTCTGAAGGCTGACAACTGCCATCAGATAAAGACTGTTGCCAGACTGAAGGAGGTCAGCATTTTTATAATACCAAGAGTGAATAAAATAGTATTATTCACTCTTGGTCTAATAAGAACAAATGGAACAGAAAACAAGCGGGGCTAGCATCTTAGCCCATTTAGAGGAGCCTCCACTGCCATACCTTCTTAATTGAAAAGATGCGTTCACTAGGTGACAGTGGGTAATTTAAAGGGTTTAGTTTATTACTTGCAGCTTGTGAGTGGAAGTAAGTCTGGAAAGTCTAATTTGGATAAGGAAGAACTGGTTGATGGACAGGCCTCTGTGGGATTTTGATGCTTGTCATTAAAGGGCTCTCGGTGCTTCTCATTGGGAACTTACACCACCATGGGTTCTGGTGCATGATGCAAAGACAATTGATGCTGATGCATGACACAGTATAGAAAGCCTTACTGAGCAAATGTTGCTACCTTTCTAGTGCCTGGAAGTGTCAGTTTCTCACTCTGTGCTTGTGCTCAGCAGCAGGGCAGGGGGCTCAGTTGTCTTAAATGGAAATTCATGCTGGCCTTTCTGTAAAGTATATTTTGTACAGTGGTTCACCCTGAACTCATTAACTTTCAAATCTCTTTGCAGGAGAAAATTAATCTTGTCTCCATTTAATGTAAGGAATGACAGTGGATGTAATCAATGGTTACCACAGATATGAATTACGCACAAAATGAACAGTACAAATAGTACACAATAGGATACAATATTAAATATAATATTACCTATGTCCGACTAGCTACATATTTAATCTGTAGACTTTAAAAAAATATTTATTACAGTCCTAATTCACTGGGCAAGTCATATTTGTAATACATATTGTGGAACAATGACTTTTATAAACATACATGTACCCTGCCTGAAGTCCCTCTAAGTTAAATCTACCTTGTGCTGTTGCTCTTCTGCCAACCAGTGATTAGCATTTCATTGGGGGTGAATGAGATCTGATCTTGTTCCCAGGACAAGGACAAAAGGCATGGGGAGTGAGGAGGTGCTGTTGTGCCCTTGACAGGATGGCTTGTGGACTTTATTAACTTCAAAGAGTCCTACCCTGTCAGAAGCAGATGTAGTTAATACCCAGGTCTGTACCCTTCTTTAGCACTCATGCTTGACCGGCTTCCATCACAGCGTCCCTCTTGTTGACACCACAGCATCAGATCCTGCTGCAGTGTCGATCTGTTTGACAGGGTTGCTGGGCTTTTTGTCCCAATACAACTCAATTTAAAAAGGTTACATACAGAACTGGTATCTTATTGAAAAATTGGATAAATCCTTTGTGTTACTCTTATTCACCTTAAAGAAAGATCGACCTATTGAAAGTCAAATTGTACGAGCAGAATTGCCAGCAAAAATGAAAAAAATCAGATTTGCGGCAATTATGGAATATGAATCATGTAGAAGGACATTTCAAATGTGGAACTTACACATGTTTCAGTCAAACAATAGAAGGAACAGAATTTAAATATAAAGGCAAAAAATGGTTCCATAAAACATTCACGAATTGTAAAATGAAAAATGTGGTGTATGCGGTCAAATGTCCATGCGAGTTGTTGTACATCGGAAAAATCATTCAGGAAATTCGCTAGCAGATAACGCGACACAAATCACGAATACGAAAAAAAGTAATGACTGCACCCTTGGTCCAACATTGGACTCAAAATAGACATTCTGGAGCTGATTTAAGTTGGGCGGTTTTAATATCCATTAAATCTGATCCCCTGGGAGGAGATTCTGATTCATTACTTAATCAGAAGGAAGCTTTCCTAATATTGTTTTTTAAAACAACGTCCCACGGTTTGAACGAAATGTCAGAAGGCCAACATCATTTTCCAGTTCAGTTGGAATCCTATAATGAATCAATTGCTTGAAAAAACTACAGGTCCCAGAATGCTCAGCAAATGGAGTGCTCCGGATGTAAAACAAGACATATATAGGAAAGACGGAATGCATACAGAAATAGTTTTCGTTTGAACTGGAGCGGGCAGACAGATGAGCGAAGGAACTAAGCTCTGACCAGCCGAAGAATACACACGCCATTGTTGAGTCAAACCTATTGGAACAGTGCGCGAATGAGGAGAAGCTCAAAGGTACGAGTGAAATGCTAGTAACAAGGGGAGAGGGGAGAGGATGTAGCCTTACGGCTAGAGCGGTCGACCTCGAAGCTGGAGAACCGGGTTCAAGCTCAACATCCTGTGGTTCCAGGCAAATCACTTGCTCTCCCCGTACCTACCAAAATTGAATGTGTCCATTTGTAATAAAACTGGCGCTCATGTAAAGCGCTCTGATACACAATTTATCTGGTCTAGTTCGCACTATATAAAACAAAAAAAAACCACACAAAAAACAAGCTCAGAGTGTAACTGATAAAGACTTGCAGTATTAGTGTTGCAGCGCTGATGGATGGTTTCGCGCACGTGCAGTTTTAATTACATATTGGTTGATTTTGTATTCAGGTTGGCAGTGTAGAATAAAGTAAACTGCTGCATGACAAATGAGTTAGAGGTAAGCCGATTATAAATCTGCTTTGAGAAGTGATGGAATTGAGACTGAGGAGCCATGTACATGTCGTAATGCGGTGATATGGTTATGTGTTATAGATTTTGAGTTTGGACTAGTGAAGAGGTTGTAGCAGCAAGCCCTTAGACGATGGACTTAAGATAACTAATGGTGAATGGAATGGAATAATAGGAGGAGTAAAAGTGTAAATACCATTTTGGCAGTGTAAGGATTGATGAAGTTATTGGTTTTTTTATTTTTTATTTGTAGTTCATATCAGTTCTGTGTCCTGAAGAGTAAAAGTGTAAATACCATTTTGGCAGTGTAAGGATTGATGAAGTTATTGTTTTTTTTATTTTTTTATTTGTAGTTCATATCAGTTCTGTGTCCTGAAGAGTACCCACGAATCATAGTACTGGTTCGAAACACGTTCGCAACAAGAACGTAATCATGCAAGCAATGAAATAAGACTTGAAGAGCAGGGGAATAGAATAAAATTATTGCGTAGACTCCCTGTGTACAGGATCATAGCTTTGCATGGTCGCGTAGCCCATTAATGTAGGAAGGGGACAGATGTTTCAAAGAATACTACCATATGTGTCTTCCTGGTTGGGGCAACAATAAGGTAAAACTGTTTAGGTTTTTTGATTCAAGGAAATTTTTTAAAATAATTGATTGTTCAAAAATATTCAATATGTGTAATTTGTGTATATGTATGCTGGGGTGGGTATCAAAACAATTGTTTGATGTATGAATTCTGTATTTATGTTTGTCCTCAATATGTCCCTGTACTTGACCATTTTTCAAATTATGCTTTAAAAAGAAATGAATGAATATTTAATGATCACTGATATTAAAAAGAGTGTTCAGAAAAAAATAAGTGTGGTAAAGAGGTATCAGTATGGGCAAATTTGTTTGGAAATAGAAGTAAAGTGACTTGGCCTTACTGAAGCATTAGGGCCCATCCCTGGGTAGTGGGAACAGGGGGTTTTGTTATGATATTTGTGGGTGCATAACAAAGGAAGGAAACAAGATGCAAAAACAATTCTTGTGTATCCACTGTCTGGTTCCTGATGAACTTAGCTTTTGTTTTAGTTCTGTCCCTGAGGTTGTTGGGGTTACAGGCACTGCTTGAAGCTGGATTGTAGGGTTAGGGAGGACTCTAGGAGCACCATAATAGACGTCCCTTCCTCCGACAGACACATCGAGCCCCCAGAGCCCATGTTTAGTGTGGTTGAAGACTTCAGACATCTTGAAAATGCCCAATGAGGGTAGAGATATCCTCAGGAACCTTTACTCCCATTGGTTAGGGGTCCCTAAGGGTCAGGAGACAAAAACAGAATTTGTAAGTTCCATCCATTTCAGTGCAAAGTCCAAACATGGCTTGATCATGAAAAGTGATCCCTTGTCTCTTCATTTGTTTAATATAGATGCACAAGGGATTACATAACTAAGAAGTGTATTTTTAGTTAATAACATAGAATAAAAGAGACATCTGAACATCTGTCATCACAAAATACTACAGTGAAACCACATTAAAGATGTGTAATCAATGTCTCTGATAAGCATTGCACAGTTAAGTCATTGTTGCCAGTAAGAGAAACTAAAAATTAATTGCATGTATGGCACAGCTTCAAAATGTCCAACATGGTGAAATTATCTGATGCAAGGTCCCAGCGGGCAGCAACAAAGAGTAACGAGGTACCTAGAAAGAGGTGGTTCAGAGAAAAAGTGAGGTAGTCATGTACCTTCACCAGCAGAAGTTGCCAGAAGGTTTGCACCTCTTTAGTCTGTGTTGATTGTGCACAAGGGTGCTGGGCCCAGCAAGAGTTGTCTTAGGGGCAGAGCTGCAGCATGCTTCATACTGGCCTCATATATAGAGTAGTATCTGGAGTTTGAGGTATCATGGTCCTTGGAGATTCAGTGTTGCCTGTCCCTACTGCAGGCGATAAGCATCAGTCACTAAAGTAAGGAGGCAGCGATGCCACCCATATTAGGGAAATGCACTGATTGTGCTTATGAGGGAGGGTAATTGCAGGTGTATAATTGGTGTATAATTGGAGTTCCCAACTACAGCATCTGTCTCCATTCTAGGACTGTTGAACAAAGCACCTCATCAGAATGTCGCCACCTATTGTGGGAGAGGTGGAAGTATATAGGTACTCGGATTTGGCATTACCCATAATCTCCTTTGAGTTGCGTGAGAATGTGCATTGTCATCCCTTGCCAGATAGGACTGCGGTGACTGAGAAGAAGAGCATTGTTCCACAGTCTTGATAAATGGAAGCATGTCTGATACTTTAACAGCAAATATAGGAGGTCTTAGAGTGTATTTGGCATGCTAAGGTTCCTAGCAGAACAGAGGCTTTTATCTTGGTCTAAGTCCATAAGCCATCTGCCTGGGCTTTATATGTTTCTCAAACAATGTTTAGAAGGGGTGCAGGAAGTATAAAGTATAGAAGTACAGAACAGATTTTTCTATGTGCAGAAAGCACCACAGATAAGCATCACAAATGATGCTCCTGTCACCCTCCATGTCTCCAGCCTCACTCGTGAAATACACAAACAATCTACCAGCTTCCTGGACAGTCGATGTATTTGGCTCATGTTAGTGACTGGAGATTAACTTCTTTTGCCTTTTTTTTGCCTGCTCCTTCCAGGTGCGAAATATAAATAACCAACACATTATAAGTCTCAGACCGGTAAGTAGGCAGAATTCCAGCACTCACAATTCCAGACATTTTAAACACATGGTGCTTTATTTACGAGAAAGTGACTTAGCGCGGTGCCGCAAACCATTTTGCTGCACCACACTGAGCCACTTTCAAAGCAAAGGGATGCGTCATACCTATAACGATGTGAGAGATCCCTATGCTTTCCCCTGCGCTGGTGCACAATTGGCTGCCTTGTGCCGATCCAGACACCCTTGCACCATGGTGCAAGGGTGCATGGTGCAAGGGGTACCTGCATTGCGAGGGTGATTGTTTTTGTGCAGGAATGGATGCCTCCCTGCCCAAAAACAATCACAAGAGGTGTTTTCCTCTTTCTATGCATGCTGCAGAATGCAGCATTCATAGAAAGAGGAAAAAGTGAGGAGAAATGAAAACATTTCTCCTCGTTGTGCCTCCCAACACCTCCCCTGGGGAGGCTAAGCATTCTGATGCATTCCCATTTCTTGTCAATCTGGCTATGTGACAGAATGCATGGGTGTTGTGCATGGGAACATCCACAGCAACACCCACGGAACGCCCTTTTCATGCAAAGTGCTGCATGAAAAGGGGCTGTATATACAAAGTCACAAAAAGCCACACAGGGTGGCTGTACGTGTCCTTGTAAATATTGGGCAGCAAATTGCGCCGCCGGTGCGTCACAAAAAGTGACGCCCCAGTGGTGTAAGGGGCTTGTAAATATGCCCTATAATGGCCATCCTTTTGGTTGATCCAAAATGTAACTGACACCTAAGCAACCTAAGAAAGCGAGAGCTGGAGGGAGTTGACTCGTTGCCCCTCAAATAGCTGCTACCTGTAGGTGATCCAAAGTGCGAATAATACTTCCAGCAATCAATAAGTGCGGGGGGCTGCCCCCAAAACCCATTTGCATATAATTGCTTTCAAGAGCTCAAGCAGGCAGGCTAAGCTAACTCAAAGCCGTACCTAAAAATTACTATTAGAAATTTGTAAATAATGGTGGTATTACCTGTGTGACCAGAGTCTAAGCTCTGTTCTTCTAGCACAGCCCTGGACAACACAATAATGGGCAGTGCCCCTTACATCCCTGCTTCATTGATGCTGCGACCTCCTGATCCGGATACTCCTGTGAAAGTCAACTGGACTCAGTAGATTGAGCCATGCGGTTGTTTACACCAAGTTGGATTTGAAGTTGGATTCGAGTTCTTGACCAGTTCTGCAGATTTGGGACCAAGGACTCCTGATGAATGTGGGGTGAAGAATGGGAAGATAGAGCAGGATATCGCCCGCTCCTGTGCTCCTGCTCGTTGTCAATAAGAAGAAAGTTATACGTATTTTCCAGAGTTCACTCTTGCCGGCGTCGCCCTGCTAGTAAAACAGCCAATCTATAACTGACACAATCCACTATTTGGAACATAACATAGGATCAGAGGAAGAATTCTTGAACTCAAACTACTAAGCATCAGAACAGCTCAAATGCCCCTTAATAAATTAATACAACATGAATAATTCCCAGGCCCATCAATGCCCAAAATTATGCTCGTCAGGTTGGTGCCGGAGATAATAAACCCATCTTCTTTGAACACTGTCAGTCAATCAACTTCCACCTCTAGTGAGAGATTAATCCAATCCCTATAATTTGAATAATTTGCATTTATTAATTCATTATGTTTCATAAATTGCCTGGACGTCGCTTTTAAAATGCATCTACAGTGTACACCACCTTTAAAATAAAATGTCTTCTCTTTCAATAAATATGCACATTCTAAAATAACTGCGGAAACGCGTCGCATTTGTGGTTTCAGCCGACAGGATTCAAGCGCGCTGTCACTTCTGTGACAGAAAGTCAGAGCTGGCTGCCTGCCCTGCGTAAACACGGATCTGCGAAGCTGCATATTTTCTCCATTGTGTGGCACTAGAAAGCCATGAAATGCCTGCAGGAGCTTCAGTGGAAACCTGCAATCTCTTCTCATATCTCTGAGAAGGTGGGATTGACCAGCGCTCTCAATGCAGGCGTGGATGTTCCAAGTCCCAAAGCTGTTTTGTTGACACATCATGTGGAACATTTTCTTTTGGGAGCTTCTGTGCACTGGAAGTTTATTTTCGAAAATGATAAACTGGCTAGGGAGAGCATTGCAAACAAAGCACGCAATTTGCAGGTCGAGTCTTGAAATGAGATTTCTAGAAAGTTGGCACCAGTGTTTGTTACACTGCTAAAGGCAGAAAAACAGTTTGAGCTCGCCTGAGCTTCCCATTCGATTTATCAACTATAGAACTTGTACTCTTATGGCATAAAGCAGCTCTCCGTCAAAAAACAGCTAGTAATCCTGACATTTGGTTATTTATTCCTTTTAGTGCAGCCATCAAAAGAACAAATATGTACACAGTATCTTTCCGTGTGGGGATGTTGTGATGAAATGCATACTACAATGACACTCCCCTAATGCAAAGACGGGAAAACAAGATTAGTAACTATAAAAAATACACGTATCGTGACATAACAAACAGGATAAATGGCTTAGCAATTCCACGTGTGATACATGTTTGCTTGCTGGAATGTACATGGCCACATCATTACATAAAGCTTGGATGTGAATATATGTCTGTCTGTAGTTAGAAACAGTAACGGTGCTCCACAAACAATACAAATTTAAACACATTTCCAAATAAAGTTTCAAGATTTACGAAATTATTCTTTTTTACTCTTGTAAAAATATATGTTGCCAACGTTTACAGCAGTAACAGCCAATGCGTTTCGTCCATAGCAATGAACTTCTTCAGGGCAAAGTGGTATACAAAGCTTATTTCCTCATTTGAGTTTCATAAGCGCGACAACGGTCATTCTCTTCATGAACTTCATCGAATCCGTACACGGAGACCGGAGGTATGGGCCTTTGTGGTCTACAGCACTGATTCTAGTGCCATAGTGGGGTGGATGGCCCCCTCTTCTTTGATATTGAACAACATATTCCAGTTGGATGAAAAAGTTTCTCTGAATGATGTTACTTTAGTGCCTGAGGACGCTTCCGCCTGCCCCGTCGTCTCTTATCATTGGGGGTTGACTGTTTATTGATCCACACTGACATGCTTGTTGGAGGATGATGTTTGTTGCACTTATGAAACTCATATGAGGAAATGAGCTTTGCATACCACTTTGCCCTGAAGAAGTTTATTGCTATGGATGAAACGTATTGGCTGTATCTGTTGTAAACATTGGCGACATATATTTTTACAAGAAAAAAAAGAATAAAAAAAGAATATATCTTGAAAGTTTATTTGGAAATCTGTTTAAATTGTTAATATTTGTAGTGCACCGTTACTGTGTTTCCAATTTGAACAGTGGCAGCTCCTCCGCAGAGGTGCAGGAACGTCACCCACTGCTTTTAGAGCAGTGAAAAAGGGAGAAATAAAATGATAATACCTTAAAGTTATTATCATTTTATTTTTGATTGCTGCGGGGCTGGGTTAGGATGGGACGGGGCTGAAGGAGTGGGCTATGCACATTAAGTGTGCATGACTATTTGGCTGGCCGTTTTGGCACACTTTGCATATTCCCCACCAGGCTGTAATGGATAGCCTTTTAAGGAATATGCACAGGCTCCCTGTCCCGATCTGAGTACCGATCCTCTGCGCTCAGACCAATCACAAAGGTGCATTGCACCATCGTGATTGGTTCAGGGGAGCCTGTGTGCCCAGGTGCTTCCTGCAGCTTCTTCCGGACTGGGGTCAAGAAGAGCAGAGAAGTGGAGGAGAAATGCGGCTGGCAGAAAAGGTAAGTGCGTTTTTAAAAAATATTTTCAAACCCCGCCATCACCATTCCCTACTAGCCTCCACTGAATTTGAAATGTCCGTGCTTTAAGGATGCACCTTGGCAGCAGGTACTGATATAGTGTGCGCACATAAACCCACATTTTCATACTTGCAAGTGTCAAGGGACACGGAGAAGATAGGGTGAGCTAGGGTCCGCTGCCTTTTTAGAGATTTTTTTATATGTCTGTAGTTACATATATAATCATTCTGTAGCAGTGGGATAAGAAACCAAATCGACCAGCATTGGAATTCAAATGAGTACGTGTCTGAGCTTAGATTGTAATGCTCTGCTATACCCCACTTAGCTCAACACTAGTGAAAATTACAAATATATTATAAAGGGATCATCCGGTGAATAAGGTCTTGATAAAGCTCAAAACTCCAGCAGTCATCATGAAACAAACTTCCTAGAATGCCAATTGATTCGTTCAAGACACAGGACTGGGCAAAGAGAACCATTTTCTTTTCTCTACACTGCAGGTTCCCTATAAAGCTTTGATGCTCCTTTCGTCACAGGACAATCCCGGGTGGATAGTTATAGGCCGCCTCAATGATACGGAGGCTCGCGCTGGACCTCGAAAAGGTCTACGGCTCATGAGTTCAAACCCAAGTCATTTTAGCCTTCCAACTTGGCTAAGTTGGTAATAGGGGTACCAGTATACTGGGAAATAGAGGCACATGTGGCCATACTAAAAAGAAGGTCATTTGCACAGAGCACAGTTGTGCTCCTGTTTTCCGGCAGTTTCAAAAGCGCATGCATTCAGCTCACACTTTTCCCGAATTAATCCGAGAGTGTACAACTCGGAAACAGTGAGAAATAAATAATCTGCTCTTTCCGCTTCCGAGCTATGCTGTCAGCAGTGCATACTGTAATTCAGAGAAATTCTGAGGTAAATGTATGGGCTTCAGAATGTAAATCCCATAAAAACTGGAGCACAGCTGTGCCCTGGACATGTGCACCCTTTCATGATGAAGACTCTTCGCTTACTATGGAAGCCAGGGCAACTTTAAGGCATGGGTGAAGTGATCAATATTGACCACAAGAAGCTGCTCCTAGTGTGATATGACCTTACTACAGTTGTGAGTTGAGTGTGGACATCTCACAAAAAGTGACGGACTGGCCTCACACACCACCTGGTGTCATGCTTCATCATCGGCCAGTCCTCGCCCTCCAAAACCTTCGTTTGATGGAGGGCGGGCATACACCTGGAGACAGGGATGCACTTCTAAACTAAAGAGTGGGGGCCCATGGGGTAGAACGTGGAGTTAAAAATCATTATAGTTACTAAAGAATATTTTTAATGTGATCAGTAACTATATGATGCTAAAAACAAATAGCGGCAGGTGGGGTATTTAGGTGTCCCCTAGCCGTCTAGTGTTAGGTCGACATGTTTCTGCCTTCTTGGCCCGAGCGGGTCCAGGGCATTCATCAGGACCTAGGTTTACAAGAAGAGGGCTCCGTTCTTACCAACTTGTGACAAGAGAATACCACTGCGCAGGTGTGGCGTAGGCCACACTCCACTACCTAGATGGCTTCCAACTGTAAAGCCTATAGAAAAGAAAAAAAATCAAAACAAACAAATGTATCTGTATACACAACTGTAGAAGAAAGGTCAAAGGTGAAAACATAAGAATCAAGATAAACGCATGCGTAATTATCTTAAAGTGAGTGACTAATCACGTGACATGTGCCACTCTACGTGAGTACACAAACATGTTTGAGAGTCAAAAGTGCTCTCATGAGGCTTACCCTAGTCAGACAGACTACTTGCCACATGGGGGGATAAAGGAGGAGACACTCCTGTTCAGTCTACAGGGAGAGAAGAAGGATATAGTAATAGTCAACAAACTGAAAATGCCCAGAACGTGGACCCTTGCAAACCTGGAATCAGGATGGAACCACAATCATTCCACAATAAACCCACAAAGGGGTTAAAACAGCGCGAAACCACCATTCATACTCTTACTATCTGAGGCAGGGTGTCCCGTGTTCAGCCTACGGTGTTGCTCCTCGTCCGCCCGAATTTGGGAGTGAGACCGCAAGGCGGGTTTAAATAGCGTGCTTAATGGAAAAATAGGAAACAGCCTGGAGTGATCACGGCTGTGCGGCAGTTCCTGGTGCGGTGCATCCGGGGTCCGGAATAATCGTAGTGGCGGCGCATGCAGTGCAGTGCCTGGTTGTGTAATGGCCGATTGTGCGGGCCTATTGGAGCGTCCAGGCTGAGTCTTGTGCCCAAATAAGGAACGAGTCAGGGGATCCGCCCAGAGAAGGCGGTCCCGTGTGGGCGTGCGCGTCCGAGGTTGTCCGGGGAACGCGGTGCACGCGTTCGGCGTGAAACCTGAGGATGATAGTAACACGTGCTGAGGTGCCCCGGGGAGGGGGGTTTGTGTTGTGAAAGTTCAGAGGCACGTGTACGCGTCCCAAGTCGAAAGGGGCATGAAAGGGGAGATATTATCGCCGTATGCCGCTAAGACCCTGATAAAAGGTGAGAGGTCATTCATGCAGCGTTCGATTAGTGCGTTGATAAAGAGGGTTCGTGAGGGGGTGTGGCGGTTGCTGACGGCAACAGAAAAAGTAAACACCATGCCCTCTGCGTTACTCTCAGCATATAATGGAAAGTATCCCAGTTTAAATGGAGAGTCAGTCAGCTCCAGACAAGGCCAGGGGGTCACAGAAAAAATATATGAGAAGTACAGTGTGGTGCCCAAGTACTCCTGTCACTATGATCATTAGCTGGAGATCCCTGCGATGAAGATTACAAAACCCAAAGGGTAGGCAGATAGAGGGACAGGAGGTGTTAATGGTGTGTTAGGGCAACTGGCACATGATGGAAGGGATGCCCAGGTGTTCAAGGTACATTAATGGTGTGTTAGGGCAACTGGCACATGATGGAAGGGATGCCCAGGTGTTCAAGGTAGGTGGAGAGGTCATCTAGTTAGATGGAGCCACGGTATATCGTCGTTAAGTCCCTTTTCGTGGGACCGCAGGCGGAACACCCAGCGTTGTTCTCTGATGTGGAGAGCTCTTGAGAGATCAACTTTGGTTTTGTTCATGACCTCTAGGACTGTCCATCGCAGATCAGTGTCTTTGTGGTTTTTCTCCAAGAAATGGCGTGTGAGCTTAGTGTTTGTTTTCTTGCATCTTATGGTGCTGCAATGTTCGTTAATACGTACCCTGACCTTTCTGGTTGTCATGCCAACGTACTGGAGTTGGCAGGGGCATTTTAGTAGGTAAACCACATTCTCAGTATTGCAGTTGCTAAACTTGCGGAGTTGCCATGGTCTATCTGTGCCAATGTCGACTTCTTTGGTGTTAGAAGTGAGTTTGCATGAAATACAACCCCCGCACGTGAAGTGTCCCACTACTCGTGGTTGATCCCAAAGCCTCTGTTGTTCCGTGCCCTCTGCGGTTGGCTTAGTGGCATGAACGAGTTGATCTCGCAGATTTTTGTTCCGTTTGAAGGCAAAAAGTGGGGGATCCCACTGCTTTCCTGCACTATTAAGAATATTCCATCTTTTCTTAATTATTTTTTGTACGGCATTAGAGGCAGGGGTAAATGTTGTAACACATACTGTTCTTTTGGTGTTCTCCTTTGTTACATCCTCCAAAAGTGCTTCTCTAGGGTTGTTCCTAGCTCGTTTCCTAGCCTTGCGTATCATTTTTTGGGGGTAATGGCGGGCAGCAAGTTTTTCTTCAAGGTGGGATGCCTGTTCCTCAAAGGTTGGGGTGTCTGAGCAGTTTCTCCTAACCCGAAGGAACTGTCCAACTGGGAGATTCTGTCGGAGGGCCTTGGGGTGGTAGCTTTCGTACAGTAGAAGGCTATTCCGATCCGTGGGCTTATTGTGCACTTTTGTTGAGAAACCATCATTGTCCATAGTGATGTCCAGGTCGAGGAAGATAGCGTGGTTCTTACTGATAGTGTGGGTGAACCTGAGGTGTACATCTTTACTGTTCACCCACTGGACAAAGTTCATCGCTTCTTCCTCTGATCCATTCCATATTATCAGCACATCATCTATGTAGCGCTTCCAAAGTCTGAGGTTCTGTAGGAATGGATTATGTGGGTTGTATATGAAGTCGTCTTCAAACTGTTGTACGTACAGACAAGCCATACTAGGGGCAAAAGTGCTCCCCATTGAAGTCCCAGAGATCTGGTGGTAGATGACTTTCTCGAATTCGAAGAAGTTTTCCATTAACGCTAGTTCCGCACATTCCATCACGAACTGCTGTGGGGTTAAGAAATCCCACTCTCTATTTATGATGATGTTTTCCACCACTTCCAATGTGCGCCTCTGTGGTATGCTCGTGTAGAGAGCTTCTATGTCCATGGTTATTAGCCAGTCGTTGGTCGAATCTACCGTGAGGTCTCTGAGGAGGCACAGGACGTCCTTCGTATCCCTGAGGTAGGATGCAGATTTTTGGACGATAGGGCGAAGGAACCAGTCACAGAATTGTGACAGTGGTTCTAATACTGACCCTATCCCGGATACAATTGGTCTCCCAGGAGGAGGCGTCCTGTTTTTGTGGATTTTCGGGAGTGTGTAAAATTTAGGCATTCTTGGTTCTTCATTCACGAGGAAGTCTGCCTCTTGTTTGGTTATCCAATCATTGCCGAGTGCTTCTGTGACCATGATCTTAATCTTGATCATCAAAGGACCAGTAGGGTCAGTCCTGTGTATGGTGTAACTGTTTGAGTCAGAGAGAAGTCTCAAGCATTCTTCTCTGTACATATCACTATCCATGACCACAATGGCGCCCCCTTTGTCAGCTGGTTTTATTGTTAGGTTTTTATTACTGCTCAGTTTCGCGAGGGCCGTGCGCTCCTTTCCCGTAAGGTTGTCAAACCCACGAGTATTCTGGAAATCAATCTTCTCAATATCTTTTAGTACGGCCTGTTCGAAAGCAAGTATGTTACATGAAATGTTCTGGTTCGGGGGTTGGAAGGTGGATTTTCTCTTTAGCCCTGTGGACTTCTTCCCATTCTCGTCTGTAGTATCTTCAGTATCTCCGAAATAATCGCGGAGTTTGATTTTTCTGAAGAATTGGGCCAATTCCGTGTGAAGGGCAAAGGGGTCATTTCGGGGTGTGGGAACAAATCCCAGCCCTTTAGAAAGGACGGTTGTTTCGTCTTGTGAGAGTGTGTATTTACTGATATTCACTATGTTGGTTACTCCCTGCTCGTCGAGGGCATCTCTCCTCTCCCTCTGCTCCTGGTTACTACACCATGCTGTGGCTCTGGTTGATCTTCCCACTGGACCCTCGTATTTCTTCGTTTTTGGCGTCCTCTCCCTCTGCCACGGCCCTGGAACAAAAAAGGCGGTTGGCCATGTGGAAAACCAAATCCTGGTTGGTAAAATGGTTGTGGCCAAAACCCGAAGGGTGGAGGTTGAGGTTGTGGACCCTGCATCATCGGATGGTGATAGCCCATAGGTTTCCGGAATTGTGGTCCTTGACCCTCATCGCCGCTACTGTCACTTCTTTCCTCTCCAGAGCTGAACGTCCAGTTCTGGGGTGTTGGTCTAAACCGTTGTTTTCTCCCTGTTGGTTGAGGGGCTGGTTTATCATAGTGTTCGTCTGTGACGTACGGGTAGACAGTTTCCTTACTAAATTTTTGTACATCCTTACGGAGTTTAGTAAGTTTCGACTGTGTGAGGTATTCTTTATAATCAGAGTGATCTTTGTTGATCTCCTCCAGTTTCTTTTTAAAGGCTGAAAGCTGTACCGTTGCCTTGAGTCTACCCTCACTCTGTTGGATCTCAATCAGGAGTGCATCTGCCAGCTGTCTGGCGGTGTTTATAATGAGGATGAGCCAGTCCTTGGTGCACTTCCAGGCAATGCTCGACCAGTTAATTCTGAACTCTTTATTGTTGAGGAACAGTCGTGGTTCGTTGGTGACGATGAGACCTCTCGGGGCCGTGTTTTTACGGAGGTACTCCGTCATAAACGCACCATGTAGTGCAGTGCGTATCTGTTCTTTTTTCTTAGAAAAAAGGGCTTCCCATTCATCTGAGTTTTTTACCGTGTTGGTGACTATGGTTTCTGCTAGGAGAGATGGTGTATTAAGAATCTCCGCTAGGATCTCATCCCCGAAGGAGAGTTCGGTATCCATGGTGCAAGGTGGGTAAGGAGAGTGTGAAAGGTTTTCTCACACTTTAGAATGAACTGTATTGGTTCAAAAGGCAGACGTAGAAGTGTCTGTCTGCTCGTTCCGGTCGTAAGAATACGTGACTCAGAACATCACCCTATTTTAAAGGAATGGTACCCCAATAGTGTTCCCACAGCCGGCAGCTGTACATAAATAGCAATCACTAGAAGAACTCCACAAAGTGTGGAGGGGGGAACAGGAGGCACGGGGTGCTAGGAGCTAGCGGCCTCCATAACTACTATTGACCACAAGAAGCTGCTCCTAGTGTGATATGACCTTACTACAGTTGTGAGTTGAGTGTGGACATCTCACAAAAAGTGACGGACTGGCCTCACACACCACCTGGTGTCATGCTTCATCATCGGCCAGTCCTCGCCCTCCAAAACCTTCGTTTGATGGAGGGCGGGCATACACCTGGAGACAGGGATGCACTTCTAAACTAAAGAGTGGGGGCCCATGGGGTAGAACGTGGAGTTAAAAATCATTATAGTTACTAAAGAATATTTTTAATGTGATCAGTAACTATATGATGCTAAAAACAAATAGCGGCAGGTGGGGTATTTAGGTGTCCCCTAGCCGTCTAGTGTTAGGTCGACATGTTTCTGCCTTCTTGGCCCGAGCGGGTCCAGGGCATTCATCAGGACCTAGGTTTACAAGAAGAGGGCTCCGTTCTTACCAACTTGTGGCAAGAGAATACCACTGCGCAGGTGTGGCGTAGGCCACACTCCACTACCTAGATGGCTTCCAACTGTAAAGCCTATAGAAAAAAAATCAAAACAAACAAATGTATCTGTATACACAACTGTAGAAGAAAGGTCAAAGGTGAAAACATAAGAATCAAGATAAACGCATGCGTAATTATCTTAAAGTGAGTGACTAATCACGTGACATGTGCCACTCTACGTGAGTACACAAACATGTTTGAGAGTCAAAAGTGCTCTCATGAGGCTTACCCTAGTCAGACAGACTACTTGCCACATGGGGGGATAAAGGAGGAGACACTCCTGTTCAGTCTACAGGGAGAGAAGAAGGATATAGTAATAGTCAACAAACTGAAAATGCCCAGAACGTGGACCCTTGCAAACCTGGAATCAGGATGGAACCACAATCATTCCACAATAAACCCACAAAGGGGTTAAAACAGCGCGAAACCACCATTCATACTCTTACTATCTGAGGCAGGGTGTCCCGTGTTCAGCCTACGGTGTTGCTCCTCGTCCGCCCGAATTTGGGAGTGAGACCGCAAGGCGGGTTTAAATAGCGTGCTTAATGGAAAAATAGGAAACAGCCTGGAGTGATCACGGCTGTGCGGCAGTTCCTGGTGCGGTGCATCCGGGGTCCGGAATAATCGTAGTGGCGGCGCATGCAGTGCAGTGCCTGGTTGTGTAATGGCCGATTGTGCGGGCCTATTGGAGCGTCCAGGCTGAGTCTTGTGCCCAAATAAGGAACGAGTCAGGGGATCCGCCCAGAGAAGGCGGTCCCGTGTGGGCGTGCGCGTCCGAGGTTGTCCGGGGAACGCGGTGCACGCGTTCGGCGTGAAACCTGAGGATGATAGTAACACGTGCTGAGGTGCCCCGGGGAGGGGGGTTTGTGTTGTGAAAGTTCAGAGGCACGTGTACGCGTCCCAAGTCGAAAGGGGCATGAAAGGGGAGATATTATCGCCGTATGCCGCTAAGACCCTGATAAAAGGTGAGAGGTCATTCATGCAGCGTTCGATTAGTGCGTTGATAAAGAGGGTTCGTGAGGGGGTGTGGCGGTTGCTGACGGCAACAGAAAAAGTAAACACCATGCCCTCTGCGTTACTCTCAGCATATAATGGAAAGTATCCCAGTTTAAATGGAGAGTCAGTCAGCTCCAGACAAGGCCAGGGGGTCACAGAAACAATATATGAGAAGTACAGTGTGGAATGGATCAGAGGAAGAAGCGATGAACTTTGTCCAGTGGGTGAACAGTAAAGATGTACACCTCAGGTTCACCCACACTATCAGTAAGAACCACGCTATCTTCCTCGACCTGGACATCACTATGGACAATGATGGTTTCTCAACAAAAGTGCACAATAAGCCCACGGATCGGAATAGCCTTCTACTGTACGAAAGCTACCACCCCAAGGCCCTCCGACAGAATCTCCCAGTTGGACAGTTCCTTCGGGTTAGGAGAAACTGCTCAGACACCCCAACCTTTGAGGAACAGGCATCCCACCTTGAAGAAAAACTTGCTGCCCGCCATTACCCCCAAAAAATGATACGCAAGGCTAGGAAACGAGCTAGGAACAACCCTAGAGAAGCACTTTTGGAGGATGTAACAAAGGAGAACACCAAAAGAACAGTATGTGTTACAACATTTACCCCTGCCTCTAATGCCGTACAAAAAATAATTAAGAAAAGATGGAATATTCTTAATAGTGCAGGAAAGCAGTGGGATCCCCCACTTTTTGCCTTCAAACGGAACAAAAATCTGCGAGATCAACTCGTTCATGCCACTATGCCAACCGCAGAGGGCACGGAACAACAGAGGCTTTGGGATCAACCACGAGTAGTGGGACACTTCACGTGCGGGGGTTGTATTTCATGCAAACTCACTTCTAACACCAAAGAAGTCGACATTGGCACAGATAGACCATGGCAACTCCGCAAGTTTAGCAACTGCAATACTGAGAATGTGGTTTACCTACTAAAATGCCCCTGCCAACTCCAGTACGTTGGCATGACAACCAGAAAGGTCAGGGTACGTATTAACGAACATTGCAGCACCATAAGATGCAAGAAAACAAACACTAAGCTCACACGCCATTTCTTGGAGAAAAACCACAAAGACACTGATCTGCGATGGACAGTCCTAGAGGTCATGAACAAAACCAAAGTTGATCTCTCAAGAGCTCTCCACATCAGAGAACAACGCTGGGTGTTCCGCCTGCGGTCCCACGAAAAGGGACTTAACGACGATATACCGTGGCTCCATCTAACTAGATGACCTCTCCACCTACCTTGAACACCTGGGCATCCCTTCCATCATGTGCCAGTTGCCCTAACACACCATTAATGTACCTTGAACACCTGGGCATCCCTTCCATCATGTGCCAGTTGCCCTAACACACCATTAACACCTCCTGTCCCTCTATCTGCCTACCCTTTGGGTTTTGTAATCTTCATCGCAGGGATCTCCAGCTAATGATCATAGTGACAGGAGTACTTGGGCACCACACTGTACTTCTCATATATTTTTTCTGTGACCCCCTGGCCTTGTCTGGAGCTGACTGACTCTCCATTTAAACTGGGATACTTTCCATTATATGCTGAGAGTAACGCAGAGGGCATGGTGTTTACTTTTTCTGTTGCCGTCAGCAACCGCCACACCCCCTCACGAACCCTCTTTATCAACGCACTAATCGAACGCTGCATGAATGACCTCTCACCTTTTATCAGGGTCTTAGCGGCATACGGCGATAATATCTCCCCTTTCATGCCCCTTTCGACTTGGGACGCGTACACGTGCCTCTGAACTTTCACAACACAAACCCCCCTCCCCGGGGCACCTCAGCACGTGTTACTATCATCCCCAGGTTTCACGCCGAACGCGTGCACCGCGTTCCCCGGACAACCTCGGACGCGCACGCCCACACGGGACCGCCTTCTCTGGGCGGATCCCCTGACTCGTTCCTTATTTGGGCACAAGACTCAGCCTGGACGCTCCAATAGGCCCGCACAATCGGCCATTACACAACCAGGCACTGCACTGCATGCGCCGCCACTACGATTATTCCGGACCCCGGATGCACCGCACCAGGAACTGCCGCACAGCCGTGATCACTCCAGGCTGTTTCCTATTTTTCCATTAAGCACGCTATTTAAACCCGCCTTGCGGTCTCACTCCCAAATTCGGGCGGACGAGGAGCAACACCGTAGGCTGAACACGGGACACCCTGCCTCAGATAGTAAGAGTATGAATGGTGGTTTCGCGCTGTTTTAACCCCTTTGTGGGTTTATTGTGGAATGATTGTGGTTCCATCCTGATTCCAGGTTTGCAAGGGTCCACGTTCTGGGCATTTTCAGTTTGTTGACTATTACTATATCCTTCTTCTCTCCCTGTAGACTGAACAGGAGTGTCTCCTCCTTTATCCCCCCATGTGGCAAGTAGTCTGTCTGACTAGGGTCAGCCTCATGAGAGCACTTTTGACTCTCAAACATGTTTGTGTACTCACGTAGAGTGGCACATGTCACGTGATTAGTCACTCACTTTAAGATAATTACGCATGCGTTTATCTTGATTCTTATGTTTTCACCTTTGACCTTTCTTCTACAGTTGTGTATACAGATACATTTGTTTGTTTTGATTTTTTTTTTATAGGCTTTACAGTTGGAAGCCATCTAGGTAGTGGAGTGTGGCCTACGCCACACCTGCGCAGTGGTATTCTCTTGCCACAAGTTGGTAAGAACGGAGCCCTCTTCTTGTAAACCTAGGTCCTGATGAATGCCCTGGACCCGCTCTGGCCAAGAAGGCAGAAACATGTCGACCTAACACTAGACGGCTAGGGGACACCTAAATACCCCACCTGCCGCTATTTGTTTTTAGCATCATATAGTTACTGATCACATTAAAAATATTCTTTAGTAACTATAATGATTTTTAACTCCACGTTCTACCCCATGGGCCCCCACTCTTTAGTTTAGAAGTGCATCCCTGTCTCCAGGTGTATGCCCGCCCTCCATCAAACGAAGGTTTTGGAGGGCGAGGACTGGCCGATGATGAAGCATGACACCAGGTGGTGTGTGAGGCCAGTCCGTCACTTTTTGTGAGATGTCCACACTCAACTCACAACTGTAGTAAGGTCATATCACACTAGGAGCAGCTTCTTGTGGTCAATAGTAGTTATGGAGGCCGCTAGCTCCTAGCACCCCGTGCCTCCTGTTCCCCCCTCCACACTTTGTGGAGTTCTTCTAGTGATTGCTATTGAAGTGATCAATATCCCAGGGTCCCCGCTTTCAAGGTGGACCCGTGGTAAAGTGAAAACTGTGTACCAAAAACATATTTTATTTTCTGACAGCTGGGCATACTCAGCCTTTTGAACCATACCCCACAAGTCTTCAGGCAGTTGGTAGTAATTAAAACTAAAAAAGAATAACCTTTCTCTCTTGTTCTTGCCCCTTATTTCTCCTGACCACTCTTATCTCAAACATCTCTCTACATCAATGGTGTGAAAACCCCCTCTCTCTTAGTTTTGTCCACCTCACGTAAGTATTCCTCACCTCTCTCTCACTCAGGCATGTCAGAAGGTCTTGGAGGGCTTAGACAATCATGCTGAAGTGGAGCCCATCATAAGAGGCAAACTCTTTTAAAGTTTGAAAATACTTCCTGTAGGGAAAGAGAATACAATGAAGATCTGCATCTGACACCATCCAATGGAATTACCCTTTTGTCTGCCTCGCCACTCATCAAGTTGGAAGCTTTGTTTTCAAAACCTATAAACAAATATGTTGTGGCATAAATGTAAGGTCCTTCAATAAGAATAGGCGGTGGGGTAGAATGACACCATATGCCCCCTCGCCCTACTGACAAGCCTGCCCTCAAAACACCTCTCAACACCATCTTCCTATAGCCCTCGCAGACTCTCACTCACGAACTCCCCCTTTCTCTCTCTCTCTCTCTCTACATCTTTGTGGATTCCTCTACATCTCTACCCCCTATTACACCTCTTGACCTCAGCTCTATCTCCACCTCAGTTCTCTCACTGTATCTCACTACTTTGTTTTCATGTGACCTCTCCCTATGCTTCATCCATTTATTTTACTTCTTTGAAACTCACCTTTCTTTACCTCACATCGCAAACTCTCTTTCTCTGTATTATTATACCTCACCTCTTTCCTCTTCTCTGTATGCTTTCTCCCTACCGTAGCTTTCTCTACCTCAACTCCCACTCTACTCCATATCTCTTTGTAGCTCACATCTCTCACTACCTTATCTTTCTTCACCCTACCTCTCTTTCTAACTGACCTCTCAATTTATCTAATTACTTGTTTCCCACAGCACCTAGTCATATCGCCTCTCTCTGCCTCTCATCCCTCTACCACATTCTCTCATACTCTTTCATTTCTCTGTGCATCTCTTTTTTAATTACTGCTTTCCTTCCATATTTTACCTCTCTGGCAAACTCACTCTCTTTGTATATCACTGTACATCTGGGGCTCTACATTTCCGTTTACCTTACAACTCTCTCCTCCTCACCTTTGCACTACCCCGGTATCACCTTACCACTCTTTCATTATCTCAACTGCCTTTACTTCCCCGTTTTTCTCTCTTCATCTCATCTCCCTTTCTTCCCTTTGACCCTCTCATTCTGTCTTTCTCTCTGCCTCACTACTCTTATTACATGACTGGTCTTTCTATACCTCTGGTAATTTTGCCCACCTCCCAACCTATACCTTTCCTATCCCCTCCCATTTATCTTAACCAATAAATGTTGCAGTCTAGAAAGAAAAGTGAACACTTAGGCCCTGATTATGAGTCTGGTGGTCCAAGGACCGCCAGAATCACTGAGGGCAGTAGTGGAAGTCAAGCGACTACAGAACCAGAGGTCCAAACACCCCATTATGAATTGGGCAGTCGAACTACCCGGGGTCGCCGCGGCAGCCAGGGAACCACTATTCCCTGGTGGTGTTGCAGTGGTCAGAGGCCACAAATTCATGGTCGGACCACTGTGTTACCACCAAGCATATTACAAGTTTCCTCTCCGCCAGCAGTGTCATGGAGGTTCCTCCTCTATGTACACCGTAGTGGAGAGGAAACAAAGGGAGCCCTATAGGGCCCCCTGTGCCTCCTCCTCATGTGGCTGAATACAGGGGACATAACATGTGCCCCCTGTGAGCATGCACAACAGTCCCTGCAAGGCATGGACTTTCGAGTCCATGTCATGCAGGAACCTTGTTGTGCGGTCCCATTGCAGTGCCTTTTTCAAAGCTACCCCCGCCTTTGAAAGAGGCACTGCCCGAGGACGGCCATGCTGTCCGCCCACCAGACCATTTTGAAGTCGTAATCGAGTGGGCAGGTGGAGGCGAGTCTCTGCAGTGGCGTACTTTCTGCACCCACCCCGCCAAAACTCTAGCTGTTTTTTCACACGTATAGGGTTCATTCTATATTTTTTGTAATCACAAGACCTTAATTATGAAAAACATGCTTAAAAAAATCAAAGTTGTCCTTAACAGGCAACACCAATTTGGGGAAGAGGCTGCTTTATTGAAACAAGTACACATTACAAGATAAACTAGGCCATTGCCTTACAAAACTATAACCTCACTATACATCTTATATTACTTATGCCATTCTACCCACCACCCCTAACATACCTCCACCCCATAACACTCTTAAAACCTCAATAAAAACTTGCATCAGAGCTGATCAACTGTAACTGGGACCTCTAAGATCCCTTCAGTTTTCCTACCTCAATTACCCTTTGAACCCCATTGAACCTCCTACCTAACCTTGAACTTCCTATGTCATCCTGGCGTGAACTTGCCTACCCGTTCCCTTCCAGCCTGAACTGCTGCTGACAAACAATAAACTTCTGTTAAGCATGGCAACTTCTCAGCCGACTGCTGTATGCACCTGAATCAAGCAACACCATAACAGAGAATGATCCCCTTGCGCACCTGTCCCAATGGAAGCAAGCAGAGCCACATTTTGTGCTTCAATACCCACAAAAAACACCCATTCTACTTCCCCAGGGAGGGAGGAAGGAGTAAAATTCTGGGACCTGACTAGGGACCACCTACCGTGTCACCATGACAAAATGGTGGCTGGTAACCTAACATGGAGACTATATATACCATTGGGCTACGAAGCAACCCAAAATCCCGGTGCAGTCACTGGACTGCACCACCTTCCCGAAAAACCCCAGGGGCAGACCTCCCTGTGGCCGGCTGCCCCCAAATCCCCATTCCATCAAATAGCACTGGCAGAAGTGTCATGTTAAAAAAAGTTGTTGTTATTATCAGTGCATCAGTATCATGCAGCAAAGAATATAAGTGGGTGCCACAGGGAGGAACTGGATTTGGAATGGTTGCTGTCAGTTTATAACTGTGAGTCATCAGTAACAGAGACCAACATTGGAACCACATATATGAATTGTAATTTGGCAATTATAAATACTGAAAGTGTGATGGAAATTTGAATAAACTATTTGTTAATTGTATGGACAATAATATAAATAATTTTACATTCATGAGCAAGAAACCCTCAAGCTCTTGTTAGTTCTTGAAGGCGTACACCTTTTGGTGATAAAACCACATTGAACATGAAGTTTCTTTTTGGCTTCAGTTGCCCAGATATGAAAGTTTCTACTCAGCATGGGAGCAACCAGAAAAATAAAATACCCCCCTTCCTTGAACTAAACTGAACAAAATTAGTACTCAGCAAGAAAGTGATGCAACCAAGTCAGCCACTCATTCAGGGGGGGAGGGTGGCATCTTTTTTTTCTCCTTTGGTACATCTCTTAATTCTTCTTTCAGTCTTTTTGATTCTGTTTATTTCTCAATCCATTCTTTTTTCTATTTCCTTCCTTCTGTCTGTCCACCCATTCATTCAGCCATCATCCATAATTTCCTCCTTCTGTCCATCCATCTATACATTCATCCACCGTCTCTCCATCTTTCCTTCCCTCCCTTCATCCAACTGACTCTTCATCCTTTTAAAAATCCTTCATTCACTTCATCATGCATCTTTCATCCTCCCTATCATTTTCTCCATTTATCCATCTGTCGTCCTGTCCATCCAGTCATCCTTTCTTCCAATCATTTATAGTTTTCTCCATCCATCATACATTCACCTTTCCATACATCCGCACTTCCTTCCTGCCATCTATCCTTCCCTCAAGTCATATGTGAGAAAATGCCCTTTTTTGCATGGTTACCTCAATTCGTTGCTGAATCTTACAGCAATTCTTAAACTCTGCTCACTGGTGCACTGCATTTCAGTGTATGTTCACTGTACCTAAAACATGAAGAAATTGGTAAATTTCTTTTTGGCATATTTAACTCTTCTATGAGACCATAGTGTATGGTGAAGAAACTCCACCCTTGGCATGGAAAATTAAATGTTAACTGTGGACTGCACACTTATTGTGCCATCCACTAGACTAATGTGACACAGGAAAACATGGCTTCTGGTTCACCATTGTAGCCTGACTGCTGCAGTGTATACCAGCAGCCCGACCTGCCCAAAAAGCCTTTTTGAAAGGGGAAAAGCCTTCCTTTTAAATATTAATAGGCCATCCCTATGGAGGCCTTGTAACCCACAAGTTAGTGTGCATAGCTTTAAAAGTGGTGCAATCTGTGGAAGTCAGCGCACTACTGAATTTTCAAAGACTGTAATTAATCACCGCTAATGAATCGTACTAAAACATGAACTGCGTGCTAATCGGAAAAAGGTGGCCACCCTCATGCAACATGAAAAAACAGGTGCTGAAGCAACTGTATACCGATTGCACAGCTAAATGTGCCTCTGTATGTAATCCACTGAACCTGTAATTGTTGTTAATAAATAAAGTAAACGGTGGTATAAACAATTGTTGTACTGAATTCAACTCATTTAATTCATGAGCTTTCGAACCCACAAAAGAAACAAACTGTTTGCATCAACGATCTAATAAATATACAATTGTGTGAGTAAACAATTGTTTTGAATTCCTTATAAATGCACATTTAACAATGTGAATGCAAAATTACAAAATATTATTGTGCAGCATGACAGTAGGTATTGTTGGTAGCCCAATGCATTTCGGGATTTACAGCAATCCCTTCTTCAGGGGCCTGTATATAAAAGAAAAACAGAAAGAAATATTGCAACATATAACTGAGTATTACAATGTCAACCTAAGTTTCATTTTTGGAAAGACTGTTACATCGTCTAACTGCCCAGAAAGGCCTGACTGTGCCTGTACTTGTCCTGCACGTACATAGAAATGAGATTGAAACCGAAAGATAGTCCTGTGCGTAGTTGTGTTAGCATAAAAAACCAGATAGAAGAAACATCCTTAAACCCAATGATGAACCACTGTGCACCACCATCAATTAATTGTGATCACGTGAATCGTAAAAATCTCCTGAAGCCGAATAAAGACAACATATAAGGAAAAAATCCTTACGTGGAAGCTGTCATGTTTCCATTCAGCATGAATAACCTCAATGTTCTCCCAAACGGAGGAAAAGGAGAGAAAATGCGTAGCAATGCTGATAGCTATTTCTGAACTGTTCAAGTACCTGTATATAGAAATGACAATGTGGTGTAATTGACTAGCTGTGTCCTGATTTACTCCGCCAAATAACACCCTCCTATAAAAGGAAATCACAATCTTTACCTAAGTGTTTTGTCGAGGACAACAAGGTGATCGATGTTGGAATGGTAACCACAAGAAGCACAACCTCCGTGGGACGTGTCAAACAGCCTGTTAGGAGTAAAACAACAATTTGACTAGTGAATCCTACAGACTCCGCGTTGATTGACGAGTCTATTCATTGGCTCACTAAACGTACGCGCACACTCAAGTATCTGTGTGCCTTACCTTAAATGGCCCTTCAAAACCCTTGGAACCTCAAAAGAGTGAAGACGAACTCCGTCAAGAAACGCTCTCGCCTATCCCGCTTTCAAACACGCCCGAAACTATATATCGGAAGTGCAAATCACGCGCGGACAAGTAATAATCGAAGAAGGACTGAAGTGAATGTCATCCTCATACTGATAAACCCATACGAAAATGGCGCGCTGAAGCTCCATGTTAACCATAGTAACTGCCCTCGTGGTGAATCCAAGCTCACACCGTATTGATGCCGCTCCATGTCCTTAAAAATTATAAAAATGAACACTAGCTAAGCCAAGAGGCAAATAAAGTGAGAACCTCCTATATAGTCAGGTAAGAAGGGTGACTAATGCTATTATCCTTGGAAAGGTGGTATGCCCAATCCAAGATGGCGTGCTGAATGCTCAAAAAAAAAAAAAAAAAACATCCAAGTGGAAAATGGATCCTGAATGATCCGAATCCTGTTGGTGAATTGTCGGGAAAAAAACAAAATAAAACAAGCGACTTCAATGACAAACTTTTTCACTGTATGTAGTGCTAGGCCCAAAGTGATGATCCTGACGAAATGAGAATTTTAGATAAAATGTGAAATGAGAAATGGCAAGAAAGCGTAGTGTTCCTAAGACAAATAAAGAAGTGTGAAATGAATATAGATACCATAGCCAAGAAAACGTGAGGACAGTACTTACAATCTGTACAAATTCACTGTAAGCACCGTGAGGACAGTACTCACATTCTATACAAATTACAAAAAGCACACAAGTTCTAATTTGTCATTCAATCCTGCTGGTACTAATGTGTGTAGAAATTTAACCCACCATACCTCTCTTTGGGCCAGTAATTTGGCTGTATCTAAATGAATGTGAAGAGGTACCATTTCAAGAATTGTGAACTTCAGTTGGGCTATGGTGTGTTGATGTTCCATCCAATGTGATGCTAAGTGTGATTTTTGATTCTTTGTGCGAATCGAACTTTTGTGTTCTGAAATTCGGATCTTTGTTTTGCGTGATGTTTTACCCACATATAACAATCCACAAGGACACTTAATGGTGTAAATAACATTCAAACTGTTACAGTCTCCACTGTATTTAAGTTTAATGGGTTTCCCAGTGTGTGGGTGATTGATGATATTCCCTTGCATCACATTATTGCAATTCACGCAGTTGTAACATTTTTGCATCCCTGAAAATGATGTAGTAACTATTGCTGCTGGTTGTTTCAACAATTCTTTGATGTTCCTACTACGCTTGTATGCAAACAAAGGTTGCTGTTGAAATAGACCATTGAAGTCTGGTTCTTGTTGAAGTAATTCCCACCTCTTTTTAATGATTTTACTAATTGCGGGAGACATAATGGAATATTTGGAAACAAAAACTTGTCTGTTCTGGCTGCTCGTGGGCTGAGATCTGAGTAACTCACTGCGATCTTTGAGATTGGTTTTGCCCACTGCTTTTTTGAGGACTTGTTCGGGATACCCCCGTTTGCGAAACTTCAAGTTTTGCTGAGAAAGAGCTTTCTCTAGCTGATTTGGATCTGATGTAATTCTCTTGGTGCGTAGCAATTGTGAAAAAGGCAAATTCTGCAACAAGGAGGGAGGATGGAAGCTCGAATACAGAAGCAAATTGTTCCTATCTGTAGGTTTGGAGAATACTGAAGTTGTAAAAGAATTGCTTGTCTTGGTAATAAGGACATCGAGAAATGGCAATGATTCTGTGCTGATGTTATGTGTAAATTTGATCCGACTGTTTTTTTCATTTAGTTCTTGAATATTCGATTCAAGTTTGGCTCGTGAATCAGTCCAGATCAAGAATATATCATCAATGAACCGCACGTAGAATGCTAGGTTCGTATGCCATTCATTGTTGTTGAAAATGTGATCCTGCTCGAATTTGGACATGAATGTGTTTGCATACGCTGGTGCCCCAGAAAAACCCATACTAGTGCCGCTGATTTGAAGATAGTAATCATCATGCCATTGGAAATAGCTGTGTTGGAGACAGAATGTTAACAATTCGAGAATGAATACCTTGTCGGTTGCCAACTCTGGCAACTGTAGGAGAGCCCATTCACAAGCGTCAATACCCTCAGAAAGAGGTATGGACGTGTATAGAGATGTGACATCTATGGTGCACAAGAGCCAAGATGAAGAAAAGCGCTCCATTGCTTTGTTCAGAAGATTTAAAAAGTGTGTAGTGTCCTTGACATAGCTTCTCCAAGATTGTACGAATTTTTGGAGAAAGTAATCAATGAATTGTCCTGCTGGTGTGAACAGGGACTCACACCCCGAGACTATGGGGCGGAATGGAGGATCCTGTAAATTTTTGTGTACTTTGGGCAACATGTACAATGATGGTCTTCTGGGATGTGTTACTGATAGGAAACTACGAATTTTGGGAGAGATCCACGACATTTCCTCCGCGTGGTCTAATATGTGTGTCAAGGTATTCATGATCTTGGTGGTGGGATCCTGTTCTAGTTTCGAATACGTGTTTGAATCTTGTAAGTGTAGCTCTACTTTGTGGTCATAAAAAGTTTTGTCCATGATCACTAATGCACCACCTTTGTCAGCCATTTGAAATACTAATCTGATTTTTTCCTTATATGTTGTCTTTATTCGGCTTCAGGAGATTTTTACGATTCACGTGATCACAATTAATTGATGGTGGTGCACAGTGGTTCATCATTGGGTTTAAGGATGTTTCTTCTATCTGGTTTTTTATGCTAACACAACTACGCACAGGACTATCTTTCGGTTTCAATCTCATTTCTATGTACGTGCAGGACAAGTACAGGCACGGTCAGGCCTTTCTGGGCAGTTAGACGATGTAACAGTTTTTCCAAAAATGAAACTTAGGTTGACATTGTAATACTCAGTTATATGTTGCAATATTTCTTTCTGTTTTTCTTTTATATACAGGCCCCTGAAGAAGGGATTGCTGTAAATCCCGAAATGCATTGGGCTACCAACAATACCTACTGTCATGCTGCACAATAATATTTTGTAATCTTGCATTCACATTGTTAAATGTGCATTTATAAGGAATTCAAAACAATTGTTTACTCACACAATTGTATATTTATTAGATCGTTGATGCAAACAGTTTGTTTCTTTTGTGGGTTCGAAAGCTCATGAATTAAATGAGTTGAATTCAGTACAACAATTGTTTATACCACCGTTTACTTTATTTATTAACAAAAATTACAGGTTCAGTGGATTACATACAGAGGCACATTTAGCTGTGCAATCGGTATACAGTTGCTTCAGCACCTGTTTTTTCATGTAGCTTTAAAAGTGGGCCATGTAGGAAATGTAATGTTACCATGTCCCTGCCATGACAAGCCAGAAGCTATTTTCACAGTGGAAGGCTCTGGCTGTTATGCGAGAAAGCTGAAGTACAGCTTAAAATGTTAGTTCTGCTATCTTGGGTTGTGGGATTCAACCTCTATTTTTAACATTTCTTAAAATTCCAGTTAAATAATCACTCTTCCACACCACAGATGTAATGGAAAACTACAAGATAATCTCTTCTTTCTTTCTAGCTGAAATAAGAAAGATTGCCCTGATCATCTTTCCTGACCAATCTCTAATATCAATAACACTACGCAAACACATAATCACCTGATCATCATTCCAGGAGGTCTCAATAGCAGACATTATGAAGATCACTGCTGATCTTAATCCTTCCTCTCATTTTCCTGATCCAATACCAGCCAAACTGACAAAATAAAACCCTCCCATACCTCATCCCATGCCTGACCCTAGCAGTCAATTTCCCTCTGAGTCAGGATGTATTCCAATATGTTTTGAAAGCCAGCTAAGTTATTCCCTTATACAAAGAAACAGTGAGCTGATTCAGAATATCATAATAATTTCTTGACTATCAGCAGTCTACGATTTCTGCAAAAATCTTGGAGAGTTACATCACTAAAGAGCTATCAATCTTTATCAAATTAAACAAGCTCCTAGATGACTTCCAATCAGGTTTAGGAGCCGGCTGCAGCACTGGTTCTGGCTTTCTACGCTTACTGGATGATGCCCTATGAGTCCTAGAAAATAGAGAATCCTGACTACACATTCTCCTTGACTTATCAGTGACATTTGATCTGGTAAATCACGCCACCCTCTTAAAAATCCTTGAACTACGGATGGGAATAAACAGCACTGTTGTGAAGTGGTTTGAATTTTATCCAACCAATCACTCACAACAAATAAAATTGGCAAACTTTCTTTCAGTTCCTCCCCTTTACCGAAAGAGTCCCTTAAGGATCTCTGCTTTTCCCAGTTATCGTAAATCTTTATATGGAACCTCTCATGTTATTCCTGAGGCACTTGAACACATCTTTCTACCTTTATGCTGATGACACAGAACAGTACCTTAAAGTGGCATTTTTAGAAGACATTGTCACCCCAAAAAAATTCCTCTAACCCTGGATGTCTCTGCAAAGCCTGAAACTCTGAGCTGAGCTCTGGTTGATGAGCACCACATAGTGATACTGTGATAACTTAATGAGTAATGCGATGATTATTTGTAAAGCTGCATTCTTTGTAAATTGAACCTTATTAAAAAAAGGTTACGTTCTAAAATATAATTGACTGGCTATGATGCTACAAATAAAGCATCTTACTCCTCTTCCTATTCAACCTCGTTCTTTCTCCTCCTCTTTCTCTAAATCCTTGCATTACCATTTTTAAGCTTGTGTGACTGCAGTGGAAACTGAGATGATTTCCCCTTTTCCTTACACTCAACCTTAAAAAGATGGAAATAGTTTTATCTGCTTTATCTTCTGTGGTATCCTGGTATCTAGGGATGGCCTGCACATCTTGGTAACAAGGGAATATTAGTGTGGGTAGGTTCCATGTGTATTATGATTCTTGTTGTACAATGTTATGATGGCAGTTGGAGATTAGATGTGGATGGTTGTGGAGCTGTGGGTAGAGCACTTATATGGAAGTAAAACCTATTTAAAGAAGAACTTGCCTTCCTGTGGTGATTGGATTACCTTATTTTGGTGATGAGAAAAATTGTGGTTGTTTTACTTCTGTTTTCTAACACCGGTTTGGACTACCTGTTATTTTAAACATTTGTGCGGTTCTAAACATTGTTGCCACATGGTGTGGCTTTGCATTCACTGTTTACAAAGTGTGCTTTCTCTCAGGTTTATGACGACTTGAAGCGTTTTTGTGTTTTCCCTGGTGTCCGTTGAGTGTGGCTCAAGCTCATCAGTAGCAGGCTTCCTCTCGTGAGGCGTCATTGGAAAACCTGCCTCGACTGCTCAGCCCGACGCTGTATCCAGGGAGTGTTGTTTGTCAAGTGGCATCAGAAGTATCTGGGAGCTTCAGTGGGCCTTCTTGAATGAGGTCAGATGTCTCACAGTGGCAGGAGCCTACTTGACGGAGTTCAATTTCACAGTTATCTGCACACCAGTCGATCGCGACTGTCATCTCCACGTTGTGACGTGCCGCAACATGAGGGCCATTTTGGTGGTATTAGAGCCATCTTGAATGAGCTTAATTTCACAGTGATTCACACACTAGCGAATCACATCTGTCATCTGTACGTTGTGACATGTCGTAACATGGGGTCCATTTTGGTGAAATTACTTACAACTGTGATTCGCACACCAGCGGGTAATGCAGGCAAAGCAAGTTGAGACGTTCCAGTGTGCAGTGATTATTTTGGGAGATCAGTGATTCGCACACCTGTGGATCATGAGTTTTTGGTTACCACAGGTCAATTATTATTAGTCTGGTGATTTGCACCAGGTCATTGTCAGATTTACGGTGAGTTTTCACATTGCATAACGATTTTTTGTGCTCAGTATGGTGGTTCATCTCTGAGATGCCTCATCTGCCATTTAGGAGCTTCTTTATGGACCAACTGGAGGTACTTTGCTGTACTCTATAAGAGTATATTTATTGAACCAATAACTTAGAAGTGAATTTGGGGTGGTGAATTTTTTATTGTTTATCAATTAACATACCGAATATTGCTGCACTGCCATTTTTCCTGTCATCTCCAGGAGAACCTGCCACTAAGTTGGAAAACATGTTTTTTATAAGGTGTTTGGGTTTACTTTGGGAGCAGAAATGAAAGCTTCGCTCTTATTTCAATGCTTAGTTTCAGAGGGACAGGAAGTGTTTTACCATCTTCTGGAATTAACAGATGATAAGCGTGATGGGTTAAATGAGCTGAAAATGTATATTAAATAAGACATGATAATCATTTTATGCCTAAAGTACCATCTATTTTGGAAAGATTTCATTTTGGACAGCACATGCAAGTGAAATGAGAAACTGTAGAGGACTATGTTACAATGCTGCAGAAGTTAGTGCCTTCTTGCAAGTTTGGGAACACGTTGGATGAACGCATAAGAGATCAATTCATGTTGGGATGCAGTAATGATAAGGTTAGAGCGGAATCATGGTCACTGTATGATACATCTTTGATGAAAATGATAAATTTAGCCAAGAGACTGGAACATAGTTTAGAGTTTGCAGAAGAGATGAAGAAAAATGCCATGAAAAGTGACAATAGTGTTGCGGTTTGGCTGTGTATAAGGCCCATCTTGGTGTAAAAGAGTATGATGGGAAAAATTTAAAGAATCAGTGCAAAATGAAACAATTTAAAGGAAAATGTTTCAGGTGTGGGGAAGTAGGTCACATGGTCAATAAAAAGAAATGTCCAGGTTGGAAGGTCACTTGTAAATTGTGCTTAAGCAAAGGCTATTTGAGTAAATGTTGCAGGAGAAAAATAGTGAGGGTAGAGTTAATGAGATAAGGGATAAGGAGGATGAATGTGAGATTATACTACAAGTAACAAGTAAGCAGGGTGATTTCAAAAAGCTTGCATATCCTCAGTTTAATTCTTCATGACCTTTCCACTTGATAAAAAGTCATTGTTGCCAACAACCTCCCTGAAAAGTCTAAACATTGGGCCACCCTAATGTGTAACATTGGGATTATTAATTATGTTGGAGACATTCTGTTTGGCAAACCATCCTAGTGTTGTTTAGCGTTTAGGAGCTTTTGACTACCAGGAAATATTCACACCACACATGACAAGGGGTTTCTCAGAGCCTGAGTTCGAGTTTGGTCAACAGGTTACTCTGTCAGAAGGTGATGGATATCTCATCCACTTTACTTCAAATGCCGTTTGATATAATGCTCTTGTAATTAAGCCTGGGCAAAGCACTACGCTACGCTCGCGTAGTTTGCGAAGTTCACGCTACTTCCTACTACGCGAATTGCACGTAGCACAGTGCGAACACACGTAGCGTAGTGTTGCGTAGTGCTGCGGTCATTTTTAGCTTGCTCGCGGTTCTCAACGTCAAGTTAGCGACCGCGAGCAAGCAAAATGACATCCCGGCGAGACTTTTTCCTTGTTCGCGATCAGCAACATCAAGTTGGCGATCGCGAGCATGGAAAATAAACCACCCGGCGAGATTCCCAACGCGAGGAGGTCAGGTTTCTCATTGCGAGTGGTTGCGTATGCTCGCGACCGCTTGCGATGAGAAACTACCAGTTCGCGTTGAGAAAGCTGCCGCTCGAGAAAAAATCTACTTGAGCAGCAGAAAACTACAGCTCGCACTGTGCAAGATGCCATTTTCAATGATTGCACAGTGCCGGTTGCTTGTCCGCACTGTGCAATCATTGAAAACGACATCTGGCACAGTGCTAACAAGGTACTACGCAGTTCGCGAAGTGCTACGCGTAGCTCGCGTAGTGCGAAGTGCACTTTGCGTAGCTTCGCGAAGTGCTACTTCGCGAACTACGCCCAGGGTTACTTGTAATTAGATGAATGAGGTATCCGTCATGTTGTGACTAATTAACCTGTCTACCAAACTCTTAAGCAGGCCCTTAGACTTTTAGGCAATATTTTTAAAGCACTTAGGGACAGTAAATGTCTTACCACCTTACTTGCAAAAATGTCAAAAGTCGGTGGCAAGGAGTATCAGAGCACACATGGTTGCACCGCTGTGAATCAATTCTTGCCCAAATTGAAAATTAAAATCGAAAGTGTTCACCCTCCCTCAAGAATAATTTCGTGAGCCACCGTGATTGCCAGACTTGACAAATTAAAGTAACATTTGCTGTTTAGAGTTTATTAAAACAAATTTTGTGACCGTAACGTGACAACACTCAAAGACACAGGCAAAAATACAATGCAGATTAAATTATCTGTCCATTCAGAAACAATGGCAAAGTCATTCACTATTTCAAGACAGTAAAAAACTGAACCCAGGCAGCTGCCCATATTTTAAAGCAACCAACCTACCCAAATTAGGACACACCCACATTTTTAAATAAGCTGCTTGTTTATTAATTTATTGTGTGATTCTATGCTGAACCAGATTGAACTGCAACAGATTAACTTAGGTTTTGTAACAGAAAGCTTATAAACAATTTCTTTGATTCAAATTCCCTATCCTCACTCTCTAAAGGTACCTCGTTTTGGGCACTATATGTTTTGATGAAATCAGAATCATTGATGCTAAAAAGAAACCTAGACCAAAATGTTCAATATTCTGAATATCCATAAGGAGGTAGAATCCTGAACTGTTTGTCTTGGGTAATAACATGTAGTTAGTGTTAAGAGCTTTGTTGAAACTTGCCACTCCTCTTCGGTTTCTTGTTAGACTGTTAGACTAGGAAGGCTTCCAATTGAGTGGAGTTTATAGACACCCATGAAGTTGAGTTTGTATATAGCATTTAACCACATCTATTACCATCTGCCTCAGTGCGATTTTACTAAGCAAACTTCACTCTACAGAATTCCTTCTATGTATCCAAAAGAACAAGCCATAATTGTACTTTACACCTCTGGGCTTGGTCAAGCTCAAATATTGCTAAGCTACAGTTGACCAACTAAGAACAAACGCATGCTATTGTGGGTTTTTATTGAATGAACATTACTGAAAATATAGATAGCTACATTTTCCCAATCTGTTTAGATACATTCTTCTTAAAGTTTTTCTTCAACATTTTACTTTTCTTTTCTATTTTTTGCAGATTTTTGTAAGCATGTAGCAGAGCCAAATGGGCAGCAGATTGTTTTTCCAAAGATAGAGGCCCCGATTCACAGAACTAACTTAAGACAAAATCCTAAACTTACTACCATTTTGGTATTCACAGAATGCACTTACTACTTTTGACATTCACAGAATGAACTTACTACTTTTGGTATTCACAGAATGGACTTACGACTACTAACTTTATGTCTGCACTCGGGCCGGAATTTCCGCTCCCGGAGCGGGAATTCCGCTTCCGGGCCGGAATCTCCGCCTACGGGCCGGAATCTCCGATTCCAGGCCGGAATACACAAACTGTGGCAGTTGATCCTTTTAGCCAAGGGTAAACACCTGTCCAAGTGACTACCATCCCCCACCATGCATCAGCTGACACACTGCAGCCAATCCCAGCCAATAGTTCCATTTTGTCATGATGTTGCAAGTGCCTACCATCCCCCACCACGCTCCAGCTGAAGCCAATTTACACTAATTGAACAGCACCAAAAAACATATAAAAGCAGCACACATTGAAGGAACAGGTTTGACCACAGAGAGTTTGTGTTCACAATGCTGACATCGCCAGAGAAAAATGGAACTAATGAGGAGGAAGAAGAACTTCACTGCAGAGGATACCACCATGCTTGTGGAGTATATAGTGAGGCACCACAAATGCCTATATGGACTCTGACCCTACTGCACCAGTGGCACACAGAAGGCAGCCCTATGGCAGCAATTAGCCACTGCTGTCACAGCATTGGGAGATGAGAGGCGCACAGTCTAGGACATCAAGAAGAAGTGGCAGGATGAAAGGCAGAGGGTGAAGGAGAAGTACTCCGGGATCGAATTAAACAGGATCCTCCCTGCTGCATACTCTGGACCCCGCATCCGTCTCACCCCACTGGAGGAGGATATCCTTACCACAATACACCCCCACTTGGTCTATGGGCTGCCTGTTAGTGACGTCCACAACGTGGTACCAGGTAAATGGGATGAAAAGAAAAAGTGCATGAAAAGATTGTCTGTGTTTCACTGTCATTGTGAGTAAGGAAGTTGTCCAAAGTGTATATAAAAATATAGTCAGCCAGAGACTCATGTGTCACCCTCTGTATGTAGCACCACAAGTCCCAGAATCCTTTGCATTAGAAATGGCAAATCCCTCCTCCACTTTTGTAAACATGGACACAGTACTGTTTCCGTATATACACAACCCTGCTAATTGCAATTGACAAATATCAGCAGGGATGCGCCAGTAACAATGCAACACGCAATTCAACTCTTGCGCCACCACGGATGCGTCGCATTTACAATGCGGTGCACTGTGGCGCAGGGATAGACAGCTGTGTGTTGCATCTGATGGCATTAGGGGGGTGCTTTGCTGGAGTAGTGTTGCAGGTGTGACGCAACTCCAACAATCTCCATGGCCCGCCCATACCTAACGTTCTGTGCCACTCCTTACGTATACTTCAAGCAGGCGTAAAGGTTGCGTAGCAGAAGCCTATGAAAAGTGACTCCGTGAAATCCTCGTCGATTACACTGTATCACTTTTGCGAGGCATAACCCAAAGGAACGCCCCCCCGCCTACATCAAAGCTGACGCAGGTTTAATGTTGCGCAGGGCTTCACAATGTGACGCATCCCCATAGATGCGTCACGTTGTGAATAAGTCGAAATGTGTCACCTGTATTACACCACTGCTGTGTCACAGAAGTGACGCAACGGCGGTGTAAATGTTTTTCAAGGGGCTTGTAAACCTGCTACAAATTATCCAAGAAGTAAATCACCCTGTGCCAGCCTAAATCACAAAGCAGAAGGTGAGAGAATCAACAGATCAAAATAGTCATACACATATTCTGTTGTTCATTTCCCACCCTACCGTGCCATTACATCCCCAACACACCACTGCTCCAACCTGCCCAGCCTGCGGCAGTACTTCACAACACTGTTAGCATGCAGAACAAATGGGGAAATCCCTAAAAAGTTCCACAAGCCCATTTCCCATGTGTTTACTCTTCTCACCCATTGACACATTCAACCAGAGCACAGAAAACTGCAGTAGCAGAGGTCCCTGCATCTACTGGGAGGAATCGACATTGTACAGAGAAAGGCATACCACCCTCACCAACTAGTAAGTCAAACTGGCCAGGAGATGGTCAAAATGCATACAATGTCAGGAGACAACAGAGGGACATATAGTGCCCACATATGAAAGTCAACCAGAGATGAAAAATAGCTGTATTACTATTGGAGTTGTCAATGGACATTCACCTTTATCAAATGATATTTGTGAACAGCGAAATACAAAATATAACATGTCTTGGCTCATCATACCTTTGTTATTGTGGAACAAAACATGTATTTCACCAACAGTCCCAGACCTGGGAATCCAATCCTGTAATTGAGTGCCACAACTAGTCAAAATGGTGTCCCCACTATATTGTAATAGTGTCTGTAGACCTAATCAAGAAATCCAATTTGCACAAATATGGTAATGATGAACAAGAAGTGAGATACCAGTGTCAGTAGTATTGACAATGCATCCACTGTCCAACTTCGAATGTTTCCAATATACATTAAATTGCCCAGTCCACACACCTGGTCATGTACTTCTTACATTGGCTGGCTTTTTTGTTGGCCATCAACAAAACACGATAGTGGACCTTACCTCAGGATTCGTAGTCATGTCATTGTGATATAGGTTGCATCTAGGTAGTGGGCCCATTCTAAATTATATGTGGGATCACTCATGATATTAAGGATAACACACTTCTGCAACGGTGGTGCCCACAACTGCATGTGCTCATCCATTGTGCCAGAAATTGCATCACATGTGGCTGCAGAAATGTAAAGTTGCAAAACACACTTATCATTGTAGGTACAATGAGGTCCTCCCAGAATCAAAGACACACGCTGACTTCTGCTACAAGGTTGGCTGTGACATCTGTTCAGGGACCACACACTGTTCCGGTGCTGGGCCAAGGTAAGTAAACCCAAGAATAAATCAGGCTGAATGCTCATTAAATGTGCCTTTCACTTTCACCGTATGTTGTATGTGTTGTACAACACTGTTGTCCTGCCTCACAATATGCCCACATATGGCATTTGAATACATGCAAGATCAAACCGTGGTGGCTAATGAAAGGATGACACTGCCAAGTGAGTGCAGAATGGACAAACAATATTACAATATGTCATATGAAGTGACCAAAACACAACAGGCTTGCAATACAATGATAGGAAAAATTCCTAGCAAAAAATATATGGATAAATCATAATGAAATTGGTATGACTGAGGCCCACACTGATGCCAGTTGTGTACCTTTGAGATGGTGTAGGGGCTGCTAAGGTGAATCTTCATGCAGTTCCACCTGCAAAACAACTTGGCTGAAGTGCAACACGCTAGTCCAGTGCAGGCGGAAAGCATCAAAGCTTCTCAGCCTATCCGCAATGTGTGCTCATAACCAAATGTTGCATTCTGCTTGCCTCCTCTCCTACCGTATTCACATGTATAGGTGAGTGTTTGACATACAAGACACCATCCGTTGTCAGCTAAGTAGTACCATGATGTCGGAAATAGAGTATGCAAAGAGAGGACATTCAAAGGATGGACATAAGAAATCTGTGTTCTCTCATTCAAAAATGAGCTGTGTGACTTCATGGGTAGGGAAGTACAAATGAGCAACATCATGTCCCTGACTACTGAAAATCTCACACATGAACTCCTTTCTGACTTGTTAACAGACAACATTACACTCATGAAAAATGTAAGTCTTAATGGCAAAGGTGAAACCAGTGTAATGCGGAGATGTCTGGGTCATTTATCACCTTCCTTGAAATATCAGTAACCTTCTCATACAAGTTTGTCTGTTGATGTGTCATCTCATTGATGTCAGTGCTGTGTGGAAGTAACAGCTGGCAAATGCTCCATGTGAGCAGGTGCCCACATGTAAAGTCCATGAGGTAAACATGCTGCACATTGTCCTGGATTATTTGCAAATGGTTATTGAGAATTACATGTTGGCTCAGAGCTACCATCTGTTGTACTAAAATATGGACATGTATGTCTCATCACAGCTGCTGACAGGATGGCACTACTGCAGCGGACACCATGCCGGGGAATGCATGACATCCGGGACGCAGCAGTGAAACCCTCACGCACCTGTCCTTCAGGTAATTCTGGCATGAGGTGTGTCTGTTGATGTGTCATCTTATTGAAGTCAGTGCTGCGTGGGGGTAACAGCTGGCAAAGGCTGCATGTGAGCAGGTGCCCATATGTAAAGTTCATGAGGTAAAGATGCTGCACATTGTCCTGGATTATCCGCAAATGGTTATTGAGAATGACATGTTGGCTCATAGCTACCATCTGTTGTACTAAATTATGGACATGTATGTCTCATCACAGCTGCTGACGGAATTACACCACTGCAGCGGACACCATCCCGGGGAGTGCATGACATCCTGGCTGCAGCAGTGAAACCCTCGCGCACCTGTCCTTCAGGTAATTCTGGCATGAGGTGTGTCACTAGCTTAGATTACTAAGCCGTGACAGAGATCAAGATCCCCTTCTGCATGGAATCAGCAGTTGTTGTTTACAAAGTGAAATACAAATCAGGAGTGTCATGTGCCTGTCTGTCAATTAGTGATGCAGATCATTGAGAAAGTTGTCACTTCCCTCTACAGCTGCTGGATCAGTGACAGCTATGTCTACAACAGCTATGAGGAGACAGGTTCAGCAGGTGACACCAGGGGGGAACGCGAAGGGACAGAAAGCTGTGGCTGAAGCTGGTGAGTTTGCTTGTATTATGTACATCTCAGTGTAACACTTCAGTGCTATGGTGTGAGCTGTCATTTGTGATGGTACCCTAACCAGGTAACAAGATCCTCAGCTGTTGATGCAAAGTGCAGTTAATACAACCCTTGTGTTGCACCATATGTAATACCAGGTCAATCACTAATACGGTTGCAACCTCTGTGTTCTAGGGGGTGCTGAGGATGAGGATGACAGACCTATGACCAGTGAGGGCCGACAGGGAATCAGAGGGGAGAATCCCCTGATCCTCCAAGCAGTTATGTCAGCAGCAAGTACTGCTCAAGAGGAGGAGGAAGCTCATGAGGACGTCGACTTGGTGGATGATCATGACTACATGTCCATCCACTCCGGGGATGACGATTCTGATGCCAATGAGAGCTATTGTGCCAGATTGCCAAAATCAGTCAGGGCATCACATCCTCCGCCTAGCAACGTTCGTCAGCCTCCTCCCAAGCAAACAATTGCCTGTCCCCAGCATAGAGCAAACGAGCCACAGCTCCCACGCATCCCAACACAGACATCACTCCCTCACAGCCCTCACGTCCAGGACCAACATGGCAGTTCCCCGACCTGCTCTTTCCTATACAGTGTATCCCTGCCATCCTCTCCACCAGCTGGGGGAAGTACCAGCCCTGTTGTGGTGCAGGTATCCCCTGCGCACCATTCTCCTGCCCACAGGCTCCCACCTGCCACCCCCTCCCCTGCTGTTGGACCTGCTTGTCCCATCCATGGCAGACACCTGCAGAGAGGGCCTGCACCTGGCTATGATGGCCAGTGGGAGCAGGACTTCTTCCAACAGCAGACAGATGTGAGGCAGGACATTCATGCCATAGGAGCTACCCTGTCAGACATGTCTGAGTCCCTGCAGGACATGGTCCAATTCCCTCAGTTGGTGGACAGGCTGAGCCAAGTTTTGGATAGAATGGATAGCACTTGGCAGGACATGTCCAGGAATATGAGAGACTTGATATCCATCCAAAGGGAAGAGAGTGCAAGACACCATGCCTTGGCCATGAAGATGATGGAGGGCATGCTGAAAGTGATCCAAAGTCTCCCTTCACAGTCAATGCAGGGAGGGGAGCCATCATATCTGTCTGCAGGACAGCACATCCACACACCTGTACCACCAACTGCACAGCACCACAGCAAAGGTACACATCCACACCGGCGGCCTGAACAGCCACTCCCACCACCTGCACAACCACCACAAACACCAGCACAGGCACTGCCACCACCTGCACAACCACCACCAACCGCTGTACAGGCACTCCCACCACCTGCACAACCACCACCAATCCCTGTACAGGCACTGCCACCACCTGCACAACCACCACCAACCCCTGTACAGGCACTGTCACCACCTACACAACCACCACCAACCCCTGTACAGGCACTGCCACCACCTGCACAACCACCACCAACCCCTGTACAGGCACTGCCACCACCTGCACAGCCACCATCAACCCTTGTACAGGCACTCCCACCACATGCACAACCAGCCCTTGTCCAGGCACAAACACCAAATGTGCATACACCATCTTCCCCTGCAGATGTACAGGCACATGGACAATACCCACCTACACGAAGGTGACGAGCCCGACCTGACCCCTCACAGCGATCATCACCTCCAAAATTGCGATGTCGCAAGCACGATCGCCAAAGACAAGAACCCCAAGGCAAATTGACCACATGAATATGTGTATAGAAAAAATAAAGATCTACAAAACTAAGATTCTGTTGTGTATCATGTCCTGTATAACGATGTAGGTGGCCTAGAGATGTGAGGAGGTATGTGTGTGTGTGACACAGTTACAAGTGTAACCCATCATTGCAACAAGCCATTATGTGCATAGCAGAGCAGATGACTCACCAAATATGTCTCAACATTCTGAACCAGACATTCAAAATGAAGTCAAACAAGTTAAAGTAAGTAGAATTCCTCAAAGATATTTATGTATGAACAGAAGAACAACCGTCAGTTTGGAAGGGAGAAAGGAAAACAAATGATGATCTGAATGCATATGGGGAAGGGAACTTGGATTGGGGTGGGGCAACAAAAATATAACACGTCAGGGAGTGTCAGGGAAACCAGTCTATTTACAAGGGGAAAATGAAATAATTGTTCAGGACGACGTCTCAGTCAAAAGTCAAGTGTCCTTCTGGTCATCCTCTACTACCACAATGTCCAGATCCTCAGAGTCTGATGCAGGCACACGGCTGGCGGGAGCAGGAACAGGCACCACATGGGTTTGTGACATATGAGTAGTACGGGGGAAACTGTGTGGGGTAACGGACAGAGGGAGACATTGACGGTGGTATGGGAAGGGATTTGGGAGACAACAGTCAACATGGCTGTGGCCATGGAATTAATGCTGGTGGTACCTCCAAACACACTTGTAGCATGATGCGAGCGGACATGTCTGACTGACCCTCACACATCCACCTCAAGTCCCCTGGCACAGCCACAGGAGGAACAACACCGGGAGGGGCCTGGGGGGGACAGGAGGGATGTGGTGCCTCAGGTCCGGAGCCAATGTTTTGGTCGAGCTGGCAGCTACGAGGAGGGGGACTGGTTGCAGGGGATGCAGCTGGATCCCCAGATGGAATGGGGGACTCTAGAGGTAGGGAGGGGCTGATGGCAGGCCCAGATTGGGTATTGGCCTGCCCCAGGGACACCTCTTCAGGACTCACAGGTGAAGAGTCTGGGGGAGAGTAGCTCTCTGCCACATCATGGGCAGGGGTGTCGGGCTCTTCCCCCCCACCTACAATGTCCACAGCCTCCACCGGGAGGTAGCACCAGCATCAGGGTGTTCCTTGTCAGTCCGGGTGGGCGCAATCCCCTTGCCTCCTGATGTTGAGGGTCCCTCCTCATCTTCTTCTTCCTCGCTGGTAGAAAGAGGGTGTAGCTGCCGGCGCACTGATGGCCTCGCGCTCCGGACCTGGTCCTGCTGTCCTTCCATTTCGCTAGCTGTGCCTGCTGAAATGGAAGCAAAATCATAATGTGGTGGTTGTTTCATGCTGGACGAGACACATATGAGCCAGGGTCATACTTTGTTTTCCTCTGATCACACTCTACAGTTGTCAGTGTTTATAAACTTACATTACGTGTATGTTCACTGTCATTTACTGAATTGAGTCTGACATGGACATCTCACGTGAATGTTTGTGGCTTACACAACTGTATTGGCCAACCCTCAACCTTGGCATTCTTGTGATCTGTGTGTCCTGTCACTGCTACATGTGCAGGTTCCAAAACCAGTCCACCAAAGGAGAACATGAAGAGTCCATATTTATTTGAATTTGGCCATTGATATGGAGTCGCAGCTATTTAACATCTGAACAAGTGTCATCTGCTTTGTAGCTTTGTATGGGACAAGACAAGGGCCGAATGTGGGTCACACATCCACATAGGGTCTGGGCTATTTCTTTAGCTACATTGTGAGTCTAGCCTTTTGCTGTCCCCACACATAATCTTATATTCAAAAAAAGGAGATTGAGAGGGAAAATGTATTCCAGGCCACCCTCCACTCAATCTGTAATACAACAACACAGACCTGGTTACAACAAGGCACACCTTTAGATCAATAGGATTTCTAGAAATCCTATTGATCTAAAGGTGTGCCTTGTTGTAACCAGGTCTGTGTTGTTGTATCCCACACATAATCTGACAATCCAGTGCCACATATTGGCTTTGGTGACTGATAAGGTAGTGCAGTACACCGGTGAACAGTGGGGGGTCGTTGTGACAGCTACCTGTACATGTGAAATGTCATACAGGCCACTGAGGGTGAGACGTCTGTCAGTGGACACACCTTGCAAATTTAGAAGCACTTAAGAGTGATGAAAGGATCTCAAAGTCTGTCTTGACTCCATGGCACATGATGATCTTTCTCAATTGGAACTCAAACTCTACAAATGCAATGCAAGTCACAGCATCCAATACCCTTTGGCCTGCCATGCGCACACTGGACAGTGTCTGTACCATTGCTCATCCAATGCACACATCAGTTATGATTTCCTTGTTTCAATTGTAGTGGTGCTGGCAGAGCAGATTTCAATATGAATGCACAAGTGTGGCTCATTTACCCAGTTGTCATGAAGAAACTACTACTCCCAAAATACACTCTTCCCTGTACAGTCCGTATGCCACAGTGTGCCTTTTTAATCTTGGTGACTGCTGCATGGACACGGAATCAGTGAATGGAGGCATGGGACACACAATGTTACAGCACTGTTTCACTCACATCATACTCCCAGACACATATTGCATATGATGCACTTACCAGGTCCCTGCTTCTCATGCTCCTCCAGCTGAGCATGTAGGGTCGGCCAAGCTGCTCGCAAGACCCTCCTGTACAGTGGGGAGAAGCGAGGACGATGCACATGGTGCTGGGAAGACAGACCCACCAGCTCCTCTGCCTTGTGCCGGGACCAGCATTTTAGGTCCTCCCAGCACTTGTGGCATACCCTAGCACTCCTGGTGTGGACTCCCACTGCACTGCAGCGCTCCCCGATGTTGGCCCATAGCCTGGCCCGGACTGCATTGCTCAGCTGGTGTTCTGGGTCCCCATATAGCTGAGGATATTTGGACAGCACCCCCTCAGCTAAGATGTCTAATTTCCTTTCAGTGAAAGGGGGTGCTTTCTCTTCATAACCCTCAGCCATTTTGGGGCAAATAAGAAAGATGAGAGCAGCAGGATGTCAGAGAATCTGATCTGTGATAGAGGATGACTCAGAATGAACACAAAATGGCTGTCAGCAAATTCCTGTGATGTATTTCCTGCCTCACACTTCCTGCATAACAATTCCTGCATGAAATATTGTGTTCCGGGTCATTTTCGGAGTTTGCGGCCTGTAAACGTAGTTTCCGGTTCCGGAGTGGCGGGTCCGCACACGCAGCATTACGCTCCGAAATCGGAACTTCCGTTTTCGGGCTGTAAACTCCAAAAATGACCCGAAACTCATTATTTCATACAGGAAATGTTTTACAGGAAGTGGGAGGCAGGAAATACATCACAGGAAATAGTTGGCAGCCATTTTGTATTCATCCTGATCCATCCACAATCAGAAATCAAATCCACTGCCATCCTGCTGTTCTGAAAATGAAATGACAGTGCAGGTGAGGATTATGAATATGTAACAAAAGGGGGAACAGACCATTTAATGACATGTCTGCACGGAAGGGGGGGGGCTGACACAACATCAAACCCCAGTTTCATTTTCTCCTACTTTGCATTATGGTACATGTAGTCCATATTGAGTGCTCATTACCAGAGTTGTGTGATGTGTTACGTAACATTGGGGTGGAGCAGTGTGGATATATCACAGACACATGGTGCCTGATTCACCCATGACATCATCACTCACGTTGTGGGCCCATCATTTGTGGGGGAGTCAAATCTGTTGAGGGCACAGGCCTGAGAATGCAATGGTTATGGCCTTTAGGTCTCTCAGAACATGTATCGTTTTTCATCTGCGTCAATAGATTATTTATGGACATCCACTACACTGATCGCTGACATGGGCACATGAGCTGAAGCACGCTAAACCTTTTGACTACTGTCAACAGCTGTGAATTACATGCAGTTAGTGTGGCTTGCAAAGTCGTCTCAGGAAGGAATTTATTGACACAGTCGTGTATATCCAAGTTTCATCATTGAAAACAGACAGCAAACCACTTTTTGTCCATGACACTACAGGTTGCTCATGTGAAAAACGTGGCAACGAGCTGACTTGCATGCCCTAACCTCGGTTATGTGCAATGGCCTGGTTTCCCAGATTCAGAGCTAGCCGAGGTTCCAGCGGTATGTGCAAGCCATGCGTTAAAGCAATATTGTGCAAAACACAACAGGCTAATATGATCTTGCACACGACTTCTGGGGAGTACAGCATCACACCCCCTGTACGGTCGAGACATCTGTATCGCGACTTCAACAGATCAAAAGTGCGCTCTATGATGGCTCGAGTCCGTATGTGTGCCCTATTGTACCTACGCTGTGGTACAGTGTTTGCACGCCTGTAAGGGGTGAGGAGATGCGGGGAGAGTGCATACCCAGCGTCACCTGAGGAGTGATGAGAGGGCAATTGGTTACATTTCCCTCTTTGATTTGCGCAGAACATGATCTATACTTTAGTACATGCAGTATCTGTTGGGCCATGTATGTAGGTTTATGATTCTTATTGTACAATGGTTAATGTTGGGGGGGCATTCAGACATTTCAATAACACATTTTCCTCATTTGTAATGCTTGGTACTTACCCAGTAGCTCATATTGTCAAATTCTCCCGCAGCCATCCGCCGGGCAAGAGGTGACATGCGGATTATGAAGCTGTCATGGGTACTGCCTGGGAACACCGCATGCACATTAATGAACCTCCCACTGGCATCACAGACAGCTTGCACGTTGATGGAATACCATCGATGTCTGTTGCAGAAGATGTGTGCAATGCAGCGGGGTGGCTGAAGGGCCACATGGGTACAATTAATTGCACCCAGCACACGTGGGAATTGTGCAATGAGATAGAAATCTTGTGCTGCCCTATGTCTCATGGCCAGTGTATGTGGCATTTGTATGTGGTTGTGGGCTCTAGCAGTGATGCATCTCAGTACCTGATGCAGGCACCGCAACTGGCTCGCCTGGGATATGCCCACATGGTCACTGGAGACCCTTTGGAAAGACCCAGTGGCAAAGAAATGGAGAGCAGAAAGGATCTTGAGATATGCTGGTATTGCATGTGAGCAGCAGGTCACAGAGTCAAGTTCCTTCTCCCACTCACATACCATATCCAAGATGACTTCTGGAGGGAAACGGTACCTGGCCCTTAGATCTTGGCTGGACATTCCAAATAGGTTGATCCTCTGTCTGAAGATCCTCTCTGCTCTCCTCCTCCTCCTCAAGTAGTTTTGCCGTATGGCAAGGGGCAGTGCAACAAACACATTCAGTGACATGTTGAAAGGTTTTGTGTGTGTCTGCTCTGCATTTATACATGCTGCAGGGCTAGGATTGGATGCAGTGTGTCAGCTGATGCATGGTGGGGGATGGTAGGCACTTGGACATGTGTTTACCCTTGGCTAAAATGATCAACAGCCACAGTTCGTATATTCCAGCCCGGAATCGGAGATTCCGGGCCGTAGACAGAGATTCCGACCCAGAAGCGGAATTCCCGCTCCGGGTGTGGAACTCACGCTCCGGGGGTGGAAATTCCAGCCAGAGTACGAACGTAAAGTTAGTAGTCGTAAGTCCGGTTCCATGATGGAATATCGTTAACATAAATATCGTCAGAAATAAATATCGTCACTAAAATATCGCTTACATTAATATCGTCATCCTATACTTAAACAAGGATTCACACAAATATCGATTTTTTTTTATCGACAACCCTAATATCGTTCACACTAATATCGACAACATAAATATCGACTACTACATGATCGACTTTATTTTAAATAACATGACCTTAGACATATATATCGACTACACTAACATCGACGACCTATCTGCTTATAGAAATATACAAAAAATATCGTCTTTTTATTACCAACTCGATATGCACTATTCTTTTATTTTACACACTTTTTTTTAACTATTTAACTTTACAAAACTATTCACACATATAATTATTTAACGGTTTTCTAATTCAAAATAACGTTGTCGACCAATGATTTTGAAATTTCACTAATTGAACCAATCAAAAGCTACCATTAATTAACTCACTAATATAAAAACAATTATACACTTAACGTAATTTACCATTTTTGGGCCAAACTTGGAGAAAAACAGTTACCTTGCTGAGATAAGAAAATACAAACCTACGACTACAACTACAAAACGTCATACTACACTTGAAGTAAGTAAAATCCCATTGCTTTTTTCATTCGAACTTAGCATAAAGTAGATAAACTCCCTAAATTAAAAAGTGTTCTTCTTTAGAGTGAAAAAAGAACATGTTGAACTTATCAACAACAACCAGAAACTTACATGTAAAAACATTTATTAACTACCTTATCCATGTCTACTTAGATAGCTGACAAAAATTATTTAAACTTGCTAAGTAAATGTACAATTTACTTCATATATTAACAACTACTATCATCCAAATACTATAAGTAACACAATGATTAGAAAAAAAATGAATGCTGCACTAGGTTGCTGTCCAGTAGCACAGGCGCAAAGGAGGATAGTTCAGTTAATCGATGAATGTATAGGCAGCATACGTGGCAACTGCTTCCAACAAGAAATCGTTTGCAGGGCCACTAAAAGTCTCAGCCATCCAATTAATTAAAGAAAAGGAACATACGTGTTCTTCAACCATCGGAGCCTCTAGCACAATCAGAGGGCAACCGGAATGTTCCTCTAAATAGCTCACAGCCAAGAAGTCGTAGGCAGCCGTTGATATGTCCCAATTACCCAGGATACCATGCGCCGCACCACAAGCCATAATCCGGACACCAGAACAGGCCAACTCGTGAGACACTAAGGGCCTCATCAGTCGATGGAAATCAGGCACCGGAGACACCGTGTTGGTCAAGCACAAATCCAGAGGCCATTCAAAGGGACAATCCAGGCAGTGAAATACAGGTTGCACGCAGGTGAAGTAGGAATACCTGAAGGATAATCCATATGCCAGGCTTAAAGTCGCCAATGGCAGAGTACCATAAAAGTCAAGCATCCTATCACGAAGAAGATGCAGACGTGACAGGTACTCGTGTGGCACAGAAACAGCAGCCATTCCGTAGTATGAAAAGTAAAAGCAGCACACCTGCCACCAGCGCCAAAAGCAGCGGAACACCTCCAAAGATGCTCGAGAAAATCGAATGACAAAATGTCGGAATCACACCAAAAATAGTTTGGAAAGAGATCACGAGGCCTGAGCCTACAAGTTTAAAAAAATAAGCCAGGCCGGTCGTGGACGAGGCATTGAAAATAGTTAGGATCAAAGCTCCGAAATGTAGGGGGAGGTCAGTATTCAAAACCGCCTGTACCTCAGTGCGCGTATTAGCAACGTGAAGGACAAATGTTTCACGGGAGGAAGTCAATGACACCTCTTTTTGGAACAATACAGCTCTTATTCTGCTCAACTAGTTGAACTCTGCTTTCAAGGTTGGAATCGAAGGCCAGATGGAAACATCCAGCCGCCCGTGCGGGGGTGAAAAGAGAACATTATTGCAGGAGACAACCCTCTCCGATAGAGTTACTATATATGGGATTCCCACTAACATCCCGCAGCAAGCTTCATTATTCAAAATTAAACAACTACTGTTTGCAAGCAGCGTCAAAGAAGGCGTAATCACAGGCACTGGGACACCTCGTAGGACGCAGGCCAAAATGGGGCTTGTACATTGCATGCACCGTGTAATTGAATGTGCCTACATACCAAGAAATGATCTGGTGTCGTGGTACATTCCTCACCCTTCAGATAAACCTCAGTTCCGTCCCTAGTACATCTATACGTAAAGGGGAGGGACCAAACCTCATGTATGAAAGCGGTGCCCAGCTGTTCATATCTACCCAGAGCATAAAGTTTCATACAAGACGTAAACTTAAGAAGTGCGAAGGGTAGAGTTATCAACCCGTATATAACCCACGTGACTGAATTGATTTCCGCCACAGAGAAAGGTAACGGTTCTAATTTTTCAATATGTAATAATGAATATTTAGCATCTTTCATGGACATAAATAACTGCTTATCAGTAATGTTACAAGGAATGAATAACGATGTAGTACTCAAATAGTCCCAAGGGACCCTCCCTGCCTTTAACGTCTGCAAAGTCCATGCAAACTGCATAACAGAACGCAACTGGTTTTGACCATTATATAACACAGACATATCATCATGCACAATATCAACAACTGACGAAACAATATTATCTAATGTATAAATTCTGGAAGAGAGAGTGCTAATGCTGTTATCTATAACGGCTAAAACCTTTTCCATATTTGCTTGGTCAATAGCTCTCAATCTTGAAGCCGCCTCAATTGGCGAAAATTTCCACACTTCGTTGTAAATAGCATACACCCACCTTTTGGTTCTCCCACCCACAGGACCTTTAACAAAAGAATTCAAATCTATTTTGTCATGTAACTTCGATAAATGAACTTTGACAGATGCTAAGGTGGAATGTCGCAGCCAGGATTGACATAACTTTCCCACAGAATATGTAGTTACAGTATGTGACGACTCAAACCGAGGGTCTACGCGTTCCAGAGGACTAAATACCCTTTTGATCAAAAATAAATTGTAAACTCAGGGAAAGTTCTGGATAGTAAACCATAATAAATTACTATTCTAACTCCAATCCAACATAAGTCAGGGAAAGTGCTGGATAGTAAACCATAATAAATTATTATTCTAACTCCAAACATAACATAACTCAGGGAAAGTGCTGGATAGTAAACCATAATAAATTACTAATCTAACTCCAATCCAACATATGTCAGGGAAAGTTCTGGATAGTAAACCATAATAAATTACTATTCTAACTCCAATCCAACATAAGTCAGGGAAAGTGCTGGATAGTAAACCATAATAAATTACTATTCTAACTCCAAACATAACATAAGTCAGGGAAAGTGCTGGATAGTAAACCATAATAAATTACTATTCTAACTCCAATCCAACATAAGTCAGGGAAAGTGCTGGATAGTAAACCATAATAAATTACTATTCTAACTCCAATCCAACATAAGTCAGGGAAAGTGCTGGATAGTAAACCATAATAAATTACTATTCTAACTCCAATCCAACATAAGTCAGGGAAAGTGCTGGATAGTAAACCATAATAAATTACTATTCTAACTCCAAACAAAACATAAGTCAGGGAAAGTGCTGGATAGTAAACCATAACATAAGTCAGGGAGAGTGCTGGATAGTAAACCATAATAAATGACTATTCTAACTCCAATCCAACATAAGTCATGGAAACTGCTGGATAGTAAACCATAATAAATTACTATTCTAACTACAAACATAACATAACTCAGGGAAAGTGCTGGATAGTAAACTATAATAAATTACTATTCTAACTCCAATCCAACATAAGTCAGGAAATGTGCAGGTTAGTAAACAAAATAAATTTTTCTATCTAAATTATTTTTTAGAGCCTATTCCCCTATAATACCAAAATAACGCTTCTTCAATATTAATTTAATATTTTTAATTAATATTAAAAAATAAATTTTGTGTAAAAATGTTAATTTCGATGTTAAATTTTGATTTCATGATACATTTCTAATTTATTAATATTTTATGCAATTTTTAAAGACTACATTTTTAAATTACTACCCACCCTAATCCCCTATAATACCAAAAACCCGCTCCTAAAATTTTTATTTGAAATTTTTAAATTTAATTACAAATTTAAATTCGTAAACATTTAGAAATTTAAAATTACATTTTTAATTTCTTAATTATTTTCAAATTTGTTTATATTTTATAATAATTTACTATTCTAACTCCAATCCAACATAAGTCAGGAAATGTGCAGGTTAGTAAACAATATAAATTTTTCTATCTAAATTATTTTTTAGACCCTATTCCCCTATAATACCAAAATAACGCTTCTTCAATATTAATGTAATATTTTTTACTAATATTAAAATATAAATTTCGTGTAAAATTTTAAATTTCGAGGTTAAAATTTGATTTCATTATAAATTTCTAATTTATTAATATTTTATACAATTTTTAAACACTACATTTTTAAATTACTACCCACCCTAATCCCCTATAATACCAAAAACCCGCTCCTAAAAATTTTATTTGAAATTAAAAAATTTAAGTACAAATTTAATTTCGTGAAGAATTCGAAATTTCAATTTAAAATTTGGATTTCTTAAATATTTTCTAATTTGTTTATATTTTATAAATTTTTTATAAACCAAATTTTAAATTACTACCCACCCTTATCCCCTATAATACCAATAACCCGCTACTAAAATTTTAACAATTCTTTTGTAGAAAATATTTTTAAACACATATTATTACTAGTAGGAGTTTTGTAAGTTTTTTAAAAACATAATACATATTTTTTTAAAAATTTTATAACAAATTATATTTTTCTGTCGATATTATATGAAACGACATTTTGTTCAACGATATTCTGTTCATCGATATTTTTTAATGACGATATTTTTGTCATTCTCACGAAACGAAATTTAAATAAAAGATATTTTCTGTAACGATATTTTTCACAGTCGATATTCTTACCACGATATTAATGCTAGTCGATATTTTCCCGTCGATATTCTATCTTTATACCGTAAGTCCAATCTGTGAATACCAAAAGTAGTAAGTGCATTCTGTGAATGCCAAAAGTAGTAAGTGCATTCTGTGAATACCAAAAGTAGTAAGTGCATTCTGTGAATACCAAAATGGTAGTAAGTTTAGGATTTTGTCTTAAGTTAGTTCTGTGAATCGGGGTCACAGTTTCAAAAGCACATGAAACAGACAGTATACAAAGAAACACTTAGCATGCATAGGATGAACGAGAACAACCAAACACGAGAACACCTGTGAGAAATATGCATATGTTCAATTTAAGGAGCTGTCAAGATCCATAGGAGGTATTAGTCACATGAAATTCACAGATGACAATTGAAACGACACCTCCTTGCACACTAAAGGGCCACTTAAAGCCTTCTCACAGTCGGTTCCACTTAAGAAAACTTCAGTGTCCTTATTTCTACACCTATATCTGTAGGGTAACTCCCAGGTTTCCTGTATATACAATTCACCCAATGCTTCATACCTGCCTGCTTGGATGTATGTTGTATTGAGGCAGTATTGGAACTGGAATGTTGTGATTGGCAGCATGATATAGCCATGAATTAACATTCCGTAGACTGTGACTCTGCTACAGTAAAAGGTAACTTCTCTAATTTTTCAATGAGCAGCATGGTGTCGTTTACATCTCTGCGTGCCATGGTCAACTGTCTGTTGGTTAGATTATAAACTGAAAACAAATTTTTGCTGTTAATGTGCCGCCAAGGCACGTGGACAGCATGCAATGATTGTAGTGTCCAGCTTAAAAGCACAATGGAGCGCGATTGAGATTGCCCATATTGTAGAATAGACAAATCTTATTCCATTATGTTGATTGCTGAGGACAGAATGTTGCCCATTGAATAAATACATGAAGAAAGTGTTGTCATACCATTGTCAACCCCAGCCAAGGCCTTTTCTAGGTTAATCCTATCAATCTCACGTAGTCTCTCAGTAGCAAATTGTTTTCCACAGTTAATTGTCGATGGTGTATATGAATCAATCAATCATTCAGGGTAATTGGAAGTGCGCTACTCACCCGTGGGGGTCTCACATCACTGGGGGGGTGTCCACTGGGCTGCTTAGCTGAAGAGCCAGGTCTTGAGGGTCTTTCTGAAGGTGTTCAGGGAGGGGGCACGTCTGAGGTCTGCCGGTAGCTCATTCCATTTCTTGGCTGCGATGTGGGAGAAGGATCTTCTGCCTGCTCTGGCTCTGTGGAAACACAGAGTTTCGGCTAGTGCAAGGTTGGAGGAGAGAAAGCTTATTTTGGGTACGTGGAAGTTGACTCTGTCATTGAGGTATTCGGGTCTGTTGTTGTTTAGGCATTTGTAGGCATGGGTGAGGATTTTGAAAGTGATTCTTTTCTCTACGGGGAGCCAGTGGAGACTTCGTAGATGTTGGCTGATGTGTTATTGTCGGGGAATGCCAAGGATGAGTCTGGTTGCAGTGTTCTGTATGGTCTGGAGTTTGCAAAGTAGGGAGTTGTTGATGCCGGCGTAGAGTGCGTTTCCATAGTCCAGTCTGCTGGTGATGAGTGCTTGGGTGCCTGTCTTTCTTGACTGGGGGGATCCATTTGAAGGTCTTGCGGAGTATGCTTGGGGTGTTGAAGCAGTTGGATGTGACTGCGTTGACCTGTTGGTTCATGGCGAGTGAGAAGTAGAGGATGATACCCAGGTTCTTGGCATGTCTGCGATGGTGGGTGGGCTCCTGAGGGCGGTTGGCCGCCAGGTGTTGTCCCATGCTGAAGGGGTGTCTTCTCGGCGTTGAGTTTCAGGCAGCTGTTGGTCATCCAGTCAGCGACTTCTTGCCTTCCTTTCTGAAAATTGAGTTTGGCAATGTTGGGGTCTCGGTGAGGGAGAGGATAAGCTGGGTGTAATCGGCATAGGATACTATGCTGAGGCCATGTTTTCGTACGATGGTTGTGAGGGGGGCCATGTAGATATTGAAGAGGGTCGGGCTCAGTGATGATCCTTGTGAGACTCCGCAGGTGGTTTCCATGGGGTCAAAGATGAAGGGAGGTAGCCTGATTCTCTGGTTTCTTCCAGTGAGGAACGATCGGATCCAGTCCAGGGCTGTTCCTTCCATGCCTGAGTCATGTAGTCTGGTGATTAGAGTGTGGTGAGAGACGGTGTCGGACGCCGCTGATAGGTCAAGTAGGATGAGGGCTGCTGAGTGTCCTTGATCCAGGAAGGTGTGGATGTCGTCTGTGGCGGCGAGTAGGGCGGTCTTCATGCTGTGGTTGCTTCGGAATCCAGATTGGGACGGGTCGAGGATGGAGTTCTGTTCAATAAACTTGTGTCAGTTCTCTGTTGACCAGTTTTTTCTGTGACTTTGGCTGCGGAGGGGAGGAGCAAGATGGGCCGGTAGTTTTTGAGGACGGTGGGGCGATGAAGCATTTCTTAAATGGTTTCTTGAAACCTAGCAAGAAATCCCTAAGATTCATGTTGTCTGACAGAATGGACAAGTGTTGTTTCACCTGTTGTAGTGTTGAGGTTTTTAGCCATTCTAGGCACAACTTCCCAACACTATAAGAAGTCACTACCCCTGGGTCGTCTGTGTGTATATAGCGTGTGTCAGGCCTATGGATACTAAACCCTCTTGTGGTACCCTTGAATCTTGACTGACACCTATTTGTGTCAATAGGCCATACCAACCATCCCTTTCAATTGGGAGCTGATGAATTGTATGTACCATTCTGTATTATTGCACGCAGCATCTCCTCACTTATCAGTGTGTCATTTAATAAACCTTCAATAGGGGTGGGTAAGGGGATGCGTGGTGTTTTCAGGTCTTTTATTTTTTCAAACCTGTAGCAGGTAGTTGTTGCACTATTCTGTTCAGGAAAATATCTGTAATGGTATGAGGGAAGCCCAAAATTAAGCCTCAGATCCCTGAACTTGCCATTCTTTTGTCACTCAGATGTATTTTGTGTCTATTGTGTCCCTCCAATAGTTGAAACCTTGTATAGACAGTTGGGAGATAAAAGGAGATTAATATATGAGCTTGGTGTTTGTCAATATAATTTTCTTCACAGTTGCATTTATTTGTACTAACTTATAGTAATATGAAATTGGGTCTGATGTATTGAACCCTGAAAAGTATGCAAATTTCTGCGTGAATGTGGCAGAACTACCTTTTGGCGGTGTCGGACGAAGTTCCCATTGATGGTAAGTGTCAACAGTGTGTAGGACACTTGCTTTATGCAAAAAGTGATGACCATAATGCTGGTAACAATACATACTATCGAAGTCAGGTGTATCTTCATACAATTCCCTGTAAGAAAATGCAGCAGATTGTTCTAAATCTGAGAGCATAGTATTTACAGTCCCAATGTCCCAATGACTAGACATTGTACTCGGGGTAATGAAATCATTCAATGAAGTTTTATATACGTGTGGAATTTTCAAATGTTCAGTAGGACCAAATACATCATATGAAACCCCATACCATCCGGTACTGGAACTGCTGTAATGTTCACTAGAGACAGGTCTCTTTGTTCATGGTGTGATGACGTATGTGGTTTCAGGACCAAGTTCACAGGTTGTACTGTAGAACGTTGTGGGAGGTAATCTCCATTCAGTAGTAGGAAAAAGACAGTTACTATACCAATCCAAATTCACAGGAAAAGGATCCCTAATGCAAACCAAAGATGCAACCAAGTAAGTCTTTTTCAGCCAGAGATAGAATTGTCTGAATTTCTCTTTTTGGGAAATGGGTGGCATTTGCTCAAATTCACTTGGATCTGAAGAAAAGTCATCATAGTTGATGAAGTAGCCAGATGCAGTTGAATCTGTCTTTGGGAGCTAAGCAGCGTTTGTAGAACTGGCAGTTGCTTCTTGTGAAGGCACATTGACGTAAATTTCATTATTGGGCCGAATTGCAATTTGCGTTTCAGTTGTATTTGGATGTTCCTCTGTTCCAACCGGTGTAATTTATACTCCATTATTAGATACTCCTGCCTTTTGCACAGGTGAGTCTTGAAACGTTATTAGTCCTTCCATCTGAACTTCCTGTATAGTAGCAAGAGGAGATCTGCGGCTACCCAGGATTCCACACGGCCTACTGTTGAGGATTGGCCACGTAGAGTGGTTTGATCAGATCAATGGAGACTAATCTTCTTTCTTTTTTGCTGGCAAAAGGCAGAAGAAGTACTGTTTTTGTTCCTTGAACCGCCAGGACAGGTATAGGTGTTCTAAAGGATGGCCCAAACTCCTTCTTGTCCGAGATCTTTTCTCTGACCAGGTCCCCAATCTTTGGGAACCAGACAGGTCTTGCTGGAACTGGTTTCACTTCCCCAGTGGCAGTGCGTTTTACTTGGAAGTTGCTTTGTAATACCCAGAGTTCATTGAGTTCCTGTAAAACAGCTAAACGATCATTCAATTCAAATGGTTTTACATCCTCCGCTGTGCTGGCACAAGTGAGGTCAGGTGCCCACATTCTTGTCCCAAACAGGATCTCATAGGGGATACGTCCTCCCAAGGATTTTCTTGGCATGTTGTTTAGTGCCCTCTGAACCCCATATGGGGGGATTGACCCAACTACCACCCACACCTAATACCCTTGCTGTTAAGGATTGCTTTAGTTCCCGGTTTTTCCTCTCCACCACCGAATTTCCCTTCGGAATGGTGGTGGGAGGAGTACCACAAGGCCATGCCCATACTTTCCATGGCATCCTTGTAAGCGCAGGGCCATGGTCGGAATGTAACGTGCCATTGGCGTATGTCCCAATGTAGAGTCACAAATCCTTTATAACAGTTCGAGCGTCAACCGAACGCAGAGGCCAAATCCATAGAAATCTAGAGCATGAAGCCACTGCCACCAAGAAGTACTTGTAAGCCCCATCTGAATTTAAGGGGCCGCTGTGATCCAAATAGACACATGCACGGGGTCTGTATGAAATGATTAATGGTGTTTGTGGTGGCTGTGCTATGGTGGAACCTTTTATCTGCTGGCAGATGTTGCACTTTAAGACATAAGCCTTTGTTTGTTTAGACAAACTTAGCCACCAGAATCGCCGCTTCAGTAATGAAATTGTAGCAGCGACTCCTGTGTGTTCTGAGCCCAGACCCTTGTGTGCAGCTAGTATTAAACCTAATTGGCTATCCATGTTTGATATAACTCTATACCCCACTCCTGGAATTTGAGCATATGGTGTGTTTTGCGCATCTAATTTTTAGCAATATTTGTGTGAAAAGCACTTCGGAAGAACAGAACCATTCTTTGAGGCATTGACAGATATCAGTATGTCTCTATGTATCCTCATGCTAAAACAAGTGATTGTAGCAACAGCAGCAGTTCGCACTGTCGCCTTGGCGGCTTCATCAGCCAGTGAATTTCCTTTTGCATGTACACCAACACGTTGATGACTCAAGGTGTGAATAACGTGAGCCCGTGGCATGCATGCTTTCAGCTTTGCCACATGTTCCCATAATAATGTATGCTTAATTGTGCAATCCTTGGAATCTCTAAACCCATTCTGGCCCCAGTAATGAAGATATTCATTGAAGCAATAAAATGAATCATGCACTATCAGTGTGAGGAATTCCCAATTCGTATATTGGAGTTCCAGTATCAGGGCATTCTGCTCAGCCAGTTGTGCTGTACAATTTCCTAGAGATTGCATAGTCGTATTGCTGGGATGGAACTTACCATCCTGCAATAGTCCCTTCACTATCTCATGTGCTGCGCTATACTATTGTTTACTTTCTATGGCAGGCTGAGCAGAACCATCAGTATAAATGATGTATTCATATTTTTCTAGAGGCAAGATTTAATTCGGGAGACATTATTTTTGTTCATACTTCTGGAATGCTTGTGTTTTTAATGTAGAATCGAATTTGTAATCTATATCTGTTGCAGTGAGAGAATTATCCATTGTATCCATCGTGGAAGCAGTGCTTTTGCATTTGGAATGCTCGCTTTGGTAATAGCTTCTAAAGTAGGTACCGGGGTTACAACAATAATGCATTTCCCCCGTGCTAGTGCTCTTTCTCTCACTACAGCAGTCTGTACTTTGGTCAATATTTTTTCAGTTGCCGCAAATCTCATTTCAGCATTTGTGTATAAATTTGATTTGTATGCAATTGGGACTGTCTCACCTTCACTGAAAATGAAATATGTATATCCTGATAAACCCGGGACTACCCGGATCACCAAGTTGGTAGAATTCACATGTGTGAAAACGTTTAGATGCTATCATGTCGCCCTGAACTGAACGGAGAGTATATGTGTGTTGCTATGTTCTCTGATATGCTGTGAAATCAGGTCTCATTAAGTTGTAGAAAGGGTTTACTCTATCAGCGTAATCTAGAATGTATGTAATGTAAAAATTTAGAAATCCAAAAATGGATTGTAATCCCTTTAGATTCTTCGTAGGTTGGAGCAGCACACAATTTGCAAAACAATTGGCTGCCAGGCTCTTGCCTTCACTCCTATCCCAAAAATAGGACATTGAGATGGCAGTTTTTGATTTCTTGAAATTAAATTTGTAGCCCAAATTTGCGAATCCCACAATTATGTTGTTCACCCTGCACAAGTGTTCAAGTAATTCATTGTCTGTCAGATAGATGTCTTTTATGTAGGACACTGCCTTCTCATCGTATGTTTGTAATAATTCTGACACTTGCCGAGAATAACCCTGGGCTGTTCTTATACCCCTGGGGCAAATGACGGAAGTGACGCTGAGTGCCGAGGACAGAAAATGCCATCAAATATCTGCTTTCTGGAGCTATATTTTGGTAGAAGAATCCATTTGAGATATCTAATGTTGTTTTGTATTTCTTCCGCACAATGTTATTCATTAATGCGGCACTATGTACATTTTGAGCTGCAAATGTTCACGTGCATGTGTTTAAATGTCTGTAATCTAAAATTAGACGATATGTGTTGTCGGGTTTCATTGCTGGAAACAAAAGATTATTCATAGGGGAGGTGCAAGTCTCAATTACACCTTGGTATTCAAGTTAGTCTAAGATTTCTTTCACCTGTGTTTTTGCATCTTTTTTGATAGGGTAGTGTCTCTGTGGATTTGGAGTAGATTTTAATGAGTTTTCATGGTTGGTAGACTCCACGCCCAGCCCTACATGGTTGCGGTATAATGCTGGAGCTAATGCTAGCGCCCACTCCTGCGCATATGAGTGTTTTAAAGATTCTAGAACGAGGTTAGAGAAAGGAGGCAAAATGACACTTTTCCCTCTTGGGCAATCCATCACAAACTCAGGAGGCCAATCTTTTTCTGCTAGCAGTATGTCATATCATATGTTAAGTTCTCACAAAAGAGACCTTTAACCTTTCTTTAGATGTCCCCTTATATCTGGAGTGTAATTTTGTGTAATCAACTTGGGACACTAACTCTTGTATCAGGTGTTTCCACCATGATGTGTTCATTCAATACTGCTGTCACCAGAAAATCCTTCAGGTTCTGGCAAGCTATTGTTAAATCTGCCACGCTGTCAAGCATTGTCAGAGCCCATTCCCAGTTCAGAAGCTGAATCCTCAGTAACCTGGGTATGTCTAAATTTCAAGCCAGCTACTTTCTTCTTTTTTAATTGAGGCTTTGTTTTAGGTTGCTCTTCCTGTTTGATAATATAATCTGAATTTCAATGTGTTTCCCTTTTTGTCTTTGGTCGATCTTCTTGCTTTTGTTCTGATCACCCGTCCCACTCTGAATTTTTTGATGAACACTGAAAGGAATGAAAGGAACATGTATCAGTGTCCTGATACCTGTCAGGTTTCCTAATGTTATCACGATTCGTAAGATTAGACCTGTTTTCAGAGGACTGTCACTGGGGAGACCCACCCATTGATCGTGAATTCTTTTCTGTATTGTTGTTTTTAGATTGTTTGTTCTCCCATTTCATTTTAGAAGAAGTGGGTGCTTGCTTCAAGTTGTCCTTATAGGGACTACCCACCATTTGTGGTTTCCCTGCTTTGGTTCCCAAATTATCTCTATTTAATGCAGCATAGGTTTCTTCGATCATTTTTGGTAATTCTTGCTCCTTATTTATAGGTGCTATTTCCCTTAGGCGGCTGTGTATGGCCACTGCTGCTGCCTCCCCCTTTATGCTGCTCAGCATGACTGCAGAGACTTGGGAAAAATTACCCATCAGTTTCATTCCCAAGTCCAGGGCAGGTCCTGCCCCGTACTCATTCTGTATCTGTTTCAATACTTCTGGAATGACTGCTATGGAAGGGGTGATGTGTATTCTGATGTATACGGAAGCAAAGATTGTTCGCCAAGTGGTACAATCCTCAATCAAGGAAACCATCCCCATTGGCAAGCAAATGGGTAGCATTCTGTGTTTTACCTGCTGACCCGTATGGGGGAATACTGCTTCCAGCTGTGCTATTTTTCGTGCAATTCAGAACGGAATTTGCTCCTGTTTGGAGGGGATTGTCCCTATTACTGATTTCTGTGTCTATGGGTTAATTGTAGGTGTGGACTGATGTGGACCAACTGGAGCATTTCTCGCAGGCTGGACTATCAATGTTTGAATGACAAACTGGACAATTTGTCTGTTTAGCCTGACTATGTCTTTGTATATTGTACGGACTTCATCCACTGGTAGTGTATCTATCTTGGGATGTGGAGTGTGTTTCACTAAGACCAGCCAGGTCTCACGACAGATGTTGTGTGTGGGAGGGCGCCTTTTAGCCAGCTTCTGTGTTGCTGGTAAGCTAACAGAACTTCAATGTCTTTAAATGGAATGTATTCATCCGGTGGTTCAACTACAATGTATGTGTGGAACAATTTAGTCTGTGGAACTGCAGGTGGGACCTGAACCCAAGAATAGAATACCTCTTATCCAAACACCTCGTGAGCCTCAATCATGAAGGCAATGCAGCCACCTATTGTGTGTACGCCGTGTTCTATCAATTTAAGTGACTGCATTTTTACAGTTTTCTGTAATGTTGAGAGTGTTAGCAAACTCTTCTCCCCCATTCCCTTAACCTCTGCTCGTGGACTCAGTCATTCTCAAATGGAGAAGAACAAATGTTTTTAGAACTTTTAGGGTTTTCACACAATGTGGGAAAGTTTTTCCCTTACAAGCTATACCTTCAGCCAATACACAGAGTATATCTACTCAGCTTAGGGGGATTTTCCTTCCCACTTCAGAGGTCTCTGAAAAAATGTGAGTAGGGCTTTCTTTAAAAGCACGACTGAACTACTCAGATTTTCACTGTTAATATAAGAACCAAACCAACGTTGGCGGTGCCATGTCAAATAGTTCCTAGGAATCCCCAGGACCTGCGCGTTTTGGATGACGTAAACTGAAGGCTAGTAGCACATGCATATACCTAAAATGCGCGCCCTAAGTAATTTGCCTAAATGTACCATGCATAGATCTGTAGGCTTAGCATGCATATGCATATCTGTATGTATGTAGCCAAGAAACCCCTAGGGCAGAACCAGTCCCAGTCACCTGATGTTTGAGAATGAAGGACCCCACCTCTTCTTCGAGGATGACACCCAGCAAGAGATGTCAGACCGCTGCATGTCAAAGATGCAGCATGCAGGACCCCATGTCAACTTGGAAGGAATTCTCCTCTAATTTGCAGGGGGGAATAAGGGCCTTATATACTGGAGTGGCCACTCCAGGGTTTCTTTTAGAATCAATATGTTTGGAAAACATACTGTTTTGAAAACAATCATGAATGTTTTTCCAAACAAATGCAATCGTGCACAGCTGGCTCTTGGCCAAGGATGAAAAAAGTGGTGACCCTTATACAGAATAAATATACCATGCTTGAGGACATGTTTATGTATGTCAGGTACATGGATTTTGATAGAATACCAAGAGCCTGGTTTCGAAGAGAGAGGAGCAAGCTTCTAGGTAAAAGTTCCCCTGTGGCTGTAGGGTACGCGTCAAGATTTGCATTTTGCAAATTAAGCTAAAATGTATCTTCGGTACAATTCTGCACATGGGGAGCTCAAACCTAAGAACAGAGAAAGAAATGTATCATCTGTAAACATAATCCGATGTATACTCAATTGACTGCGATGTATCCTTTCTGAGTGAGTGTCTAACCGTAGCAGGATGACTTGGACTAGACCCTGCTGTCAGCTCCAAGTGGCTTTTGTATAGAAACTGCTAATGAGATCTGGGCATTCATAATCACATTGAGGAGACTCCAAAAACAAAGGGGTCAGGGTGGGGGGGATTCATTACGTTGGACACTAGTACGGCATTTCTGCATTACTATAATTTAATATTCAATATAGCACCAAAGGGTTACATTTGAATATACAGTGTGATTTATGTCCTAGTAAAACTATTTTAATGAGATGTCTATACCAACTAGAAAAGCGTTACTGAAATAAATTGAACTTTGTTGTTTAGTGCGCTTTATTCGTTGCAGTGGAGAATATATATATATATGGTTCGGCCGCAAAGTTACGCACCGCCAGCAAGAGCGCCAAAATCACCCGACCCTGAACCATTTTGGTGTGCATCGTGGTAACGATTTAGGGTGGCGGACACAGCCGCATACTGAATGCGGCATGGTCTCCCTTGCAGACTCGAAAATAGTACTGCTTTGGGAGCAACACTGGCAGCAAAATGGGACCTGCCTTTAACCCAGCAACAAACCTTGACACAACCCACTGGAGGGTCACAGAAGTTTAAATGTTTTAACCAATCACGAACCACGGGTCCCAGCATGCAACAACTACACACCCATCGGGGTGTCCACTAGGGGGCCAGAAACTATATAACATGCAATTGTTTCCGAGGTCAGTGATTGAAATTGGTGTCAAGTTGTTACCTTCGATAAAGTTCATGGCTGAACGAAACGCGTCAGGATTGTTTTATTGCTGGTTGTCCTTAAACATCAAAGCAGCAGTGTTGCGAGTGCGACTTCGTCTGCCCGAGATGGGAGAAGTTTGGCTATCTATATATATATATATATATATATATATATATATATATATATATATATATATATATATATATATATATATATATATATATATATATATATATATTACCTACTGGCGGTCGCCAGTAGGTAGATATAGTTAGGACCTTGTTTCTATTCAAAAAGCGTTTCTTCTTTTCCCAATAACTTTGGCACCGGTTGACGTCTCTTTGCAAAATTTTCAAAACATTGGTCTCGCTCCGGTCAGCTCCTATGCTGAAAGTTTCAGGGTGATTCGCCAAGCGGGGGCCGAGAAAAAAGCAGGGTCCCAAAACGCGTTTTCTCCATGTTATTTCCCATAGGAAACTTTAGACACGACTACAGCTCGAACTGCTGAACGGAATTACACCAACTTTTGCAAAAAGGTAGCCCTTGGTTCAGAAAGAGACAATTTTTTTTAAATGGTGGAATCCGTTCAGTAGTTGCTGAGAAATTAAAAAAATAAGAGTCAAAAAATCAATTTCCCATAGGAAACTTTATGCAAGGATACAGCCGAATCTGCTGAACAGTTTTACCCCAAATTTGGCAAAAAGGTACTGCTTGGCTCAGAAAGCGACCTTTTTAAAAATGGTGTATATCCGTTCAGTAGTTGCTGAGAAAATCAAAAAGAAAAGTTTTGATATTTAGAGGCATGGAGGATCCTCCCGATCGCAAGCTGCATTCTAATTGGCTGTCAACACTTCAAACCAGGAAGTGTTGGCAGCCATCTTGGCACAAGAAATCATTAAAACAAACGTGAAAAAAAGAAAAGGGGGCAGGGTAGAAACACCCTGACCCCCTAGGCCTGCTTAGGGGGTCCCCAGGGCCAAAAAAAGCATTTAAAAAAAAAAAAAACGAGGGACGAGGAGAGGATCCGTGGATCCGACCGCGAAAATAAAAAAATGAAGCACGGTCTCCTGCCCTTGGTTATTAATTAGCCCTCGGGTGGGCCAAGTCCCGGGGGCATCTTAAAAATATATGTGCGGGGGCCCAGGGGAACCCCCCGGGGCTTTCTAAAAATATTTGTGGGGGGGCACACAGTCCCCGCTGCGCCGGGGACCGCCACCCACGGGGCTTGTTTTTTAAATGGGTGGGGGTCTCCAAGGCCCCCCAAGCCCTGGGGACCGCCACCCGGGGCTTTTCTAAAATATTTACGGGGGGCTCACGGCCCCCCCGTAGCCCCGTGGACCGCCACCCCCAGGGCTTTTTTAAAAATAAAAAATAACCTGTGTGGGGGGCTCGAACCCCCCCACACTCCCCGGGGACCGCCACCTCCCTGGGGCACTAAATATTTAAATTTGGGGGTCCGTTCCAGACCCCCCAGCCCCGGGGACCACCACCTCCCAGGGGCTGTGCACTAGGCCCCCCTCCTGGAGCCCTTCATGGCCCTGGGGACTGCCACCCCCCAGGGCTGCCTCCTGCAGTGTCCCGGTGTGCCCACCCCTGGGACACTGCTGTTTGCTATGACAGGCGGAAACCTGCTCTCGCTTTCAAAATCCAAACCATATTGCTTTTCCATACGGGGAGCTGCATGTTAGAGGCTCCCCGTGTGGAAAAGCAATGCCGGCTTCTGCAGGACGGAGGGAGCCGGCGGGACCGTGGGGGCATTTGGGCTCTCCCCACGGTTATGATGTGGAGGATGCTGTGACCGCGACAAGGTGAGCAGTGAGGCCTGGGTGCACAGCGGCGGACAGATACCTCTGGGCGGCGGGAGTGCATGGGGTGCAGCAGCCTGGATGCAGAAAGGCTGCACAGCTATTTAGGCGTACGCAGTCGTATATTGCCTGCCATTACCCTTCTTATTGCATTTTGAACAAGTTTTCCAATACCAGGACAGTTTTTACAGTCGGCCAAATGTTCGTCGCTCCCACATCTGTAGCAAAGTAGTTGAGTATTTCTTTTTTTATACTTTGTACCCTTAAATTTACCATCAAATTTTGATGAACTTTCCTTTCTCTGTTTTTTTTTAAAGAGGTAAGGTGTGTTGGGAGCATCGAAGCATGCAGACACGAGCGTGACATTCCTCTCACTGCTCGTGGCTGTCTCGCGTCGCTTTGGGAATGTTATGTTTTGAATGTGAGAAGGTTAGGAGGTAGAAGTTAACGGGGTTTCAGTCATTCTTGCTTTATACTTGCTGCTTACAAAACATGTTCTGAGGATTAACCCAAGAGAATTACCGTCTGTGGGGCAGATTTATGTTCCCTGGCGCATCCCTGCAAATCAGCATGGATGCGCCAGGGAAGATGCGTCACGCAAGTTAACCTTTGCGCCACAATAGATGCGCCGCATTTAAAATGCAGCGCATCGTGGCACAAGGATAAACAGATGCATCTGATGGCGGAAGGGCGGCGCATTGCTGGAGTTGCGTCGCAAGCGTGACGCAGCTCCAGCAAGGCTCGGGGGTGCCCTATCAGTACAATGCTGCGTCAATCCTTACGCCTGCTTCAAGCAGGCGCAGGGATTTGACGCAGCATGGCCGGAAAAGTGCCTGAGTGAAATCTTGTAGATTTCACTCAGCCACTTTTCGGAGGCGTTCCTGCGCCGGAACGCCCCCCCCCCTGTGAAGGTACGCCCACATGTGGCGCAAGCTTTACAACGTGACACATCTCCCTAGTGAGGAAAAGGACAATAAAATGAAGATAGGAGACAACAAGTTCAGGATGATAACTACTTTTTCTAATGAAGCCAATGATTTAAGACGAATCATGAAAAAGAATTGGCACATACTTAGAACTGATAATGTGATAGGTTCAGACATTCCAGCCGCCCCTCTAATAACGTTCAGGAAGGCTAGATCATTGAGGGATAGTCTAGTCCAAAGCCACTTCTATACTAGACCAAGCATCAGTGGGACCCTAAGGGAGCTTAGGGGATTTTACCCTTGCGGCAGATGGAAGGCCTGTATAGGAAGTAGAAGAACTCTTACATATGAAGTTACAAACTTAAAGATATCTAGAACCATAAAGAAATTCATCACATGCAATACTACTTATGTAGTATACTGCTTGGAATGTCCTTGCAGATTGAAATATATTGGCAGCACCATACACCCTATAAAGATACGGGTATTGGAGCATATGAGGGCGATAGCCAAAAAAGATGAGACCTATCCAGTTGCAAGGCATTATGCAGAAAAACACAATAGTAACAGGGATCTGTTGCGCTATTATGGTTTAGATATGATTGCCGTCGATATTAAAGGTGGTGATAGGATTAGAAAGTTGCGTAGACTTGAATCCAGGTATATTATGGACCTAGAAACCAAGACCCCTAAGGGAATGAATATAGGGGAAGAATTAGCCGTACATTTGGGTGATTAAATCTGAGACCAATATGCTATTAGGAATTTCAAGGTTTTCTGGGTGAGATTCGGAAGAAAGACATCTTTGATTTCAATTTTAATCTGTGTACATTAGTCTTGTAAACATGCCATGTGATTTATTGATTTGATGGTCCTCTGATGCATGTAATCAAGTAAGCATAGAAGGGACCTTGCCGATACACGGCATGATGGTATTACAGACATGCCCTGATCTTGGGAGTATAGGTGATGTTTGCGTATGGATGCTGATACACGGCTGAATTGTAATTAGCGCAATTTGTTAAATCATGAGAATGTCTTGATTCCATTATACAATATGTCTAATGAAAATCATTGAAAGTATTATATAGTACTTGCATTAGAAGGCCTATTTAGTGTCCGACATTTAGATTTAACCACCTATTGTATGTTCCAAGATGGCGCCTGTATTAGAACAGAAAGAGTATGGTCCCATGTCAATTTTGATGTTGCTTTGACTTGCATCATGTGACCGGATATTAATGATTTTAAAATGTCGTTGTTTGGCGCTTGATTTTGTAACATTGGAAAAAGGCAGTAGCCGAAACGCGTCATGTTATTTATGGACTGCATGAATTAAAAACTCTGTCATACTAAAGACCCCTGTGAGTGCTTTTCCAGATCGAGAAAGGGAAGAAGGAATGAGCGCGCATATTGTACGCGGTTGCACCTCCGCGTTACAGCACCCGTCCGGGAGTGTGCTGGCCCAAGGTGCAGTGGAGCAGGATATATATATATATATATATATATATATATATATATATATATATATATATATACTCATCCATTGATGTTCTTTTGCCAGAAGTTCCAATCCGGCGGCATGTTTAAACAAACACCGGTCCACTCTTCAGGTCAGTTTCTCTTTTTTATTTTTAGCATAGACCATTTAACATTTGACATTTCATAGTCCTTCTAAGTTATAATCAAGACCTACGCGTTTCGGCATTCTGCCTTCTACTGGGTCTTATATATATCTATATATATATTCACTTAAAAAACCATAGGTTTCACAGATGTTATAGTTAGCTGGACATTTCACTCGTAAAAAACCAATGAAATTCCCCCGTTATAGTTACTGCAGGCAACTATAACTCACGCGACCGCAATCCTCTGCTGATGACGTCAGATATTACATCACTGTATTTAGACACTTATTTACCCATGTCTTCTTCCATTAATCTTTAGCTATACATATATTACAAATATTTATTTTTCATAAAGACACATATGTCATCAGTGATGTAATATCTGACGTCATCAGCAGAGGATTGCGGTCGCGTGAGTTATAGTTGCCTGCAGTAACTATAACGGGGGAATTTCATTGATTTTTTACGAGTGAAATGTCCAGCTAACTATAACGTGTGAAACCTATGTTTTTTTAAGTGAATTTGCAAGGTTTTTTAAATGCTAATTCGTAACTATAACGTGTGTGAAACCTATGGTTTTTTCCGTGAATTTGTACGGTTTTTTAAATGCTAAGTTATGTATTTATTAATTATTTTATTTTTTTAAATCCCGAGGTGCGAGGACCCTGCGCGCATGGTGCGCTTCGTGCACCGTGCGCGTGCTGTGGGCGCTCGGTGCGCTTCGGGCACCGAGCACCCACGGTTCGCAGTGCGTGCTGTGCGCGCAGCGTGCACGCACCTCGCGATTTAAAAAAAAAAAATGTTTTTTTCTCCCTTGGGGGTCCTTCTGTGACCCCCTGACCAAGGCTAGGGGGTCAGGAACTGTCCACTCTGCCCCCTTTTCACGTTCTCCACCTTTTTTTTTCACCCCCTCAGACTGCGAGAGACAAAATGGCGGCCGAAACTTCCTGGTTTCGACCGATTCGAATGTTTACCGACATCTAACAACCAATCAGAAATGCGCTCGCGCACGGCAGGGTGCGCGCACTGTGCGCGCACGGTGCGTGCGTATAGATATTGATATGCTTCTAAATGCTATTTTCTCAGGAAATACTGAACAGATTTACACCAGACCTGCAAAAGGCACTTCCTTGACCTTATGGCTACTTCTCTGCCAAATTTCACGTAATTCTGTTCAGCCGTTCGGGCTGTAGCTGTGTCTAAAGGTCCTATGGAAAATAACATGGGGAAAACACATTTTGGGACCTTCCTTTTTTCTCGGCCCCCGCTTGACGAATCACCCCGAGAAGTTCAGGGTAGGAGCTGAGTGGAGCGCCCCATTAGTTTTGAAAATTTTGCGAGGATTCGTCAACCGGCGCCAAAGTTATTCAAAATAGAATTTTGAGATTTCCTATGGAAACTAGGTTGTAACTATAACTATCTACTGGCGACCGCCAATAGATAATATATATATATATATATATTGCAAACAATAATTCCTCGATTCAAGACGCACTCCACAACAGAAGGATTCGGATGAATCTTTCATTCGGGCAAAACCGGCACTTCTACAATCGGATGTATTACTCTGCCTAACCCGTTTCGGAGCGGCAGGCTCCTTGATCACAGGCACTCCGTGAAGGAACGCAGTCATTACTGGAAAGACACTTTTCACAGCATGTAATTAATTCTGCCCTCCAATGGGCCATAGGTGAATCCAACAGTTTGTTGCATGCTGGGATGTGAAGTACATATTTGTTTTCATAGTAGGACGCGACAGTCAGCGGGGGATGCGACAGTCAGCGAAACTCTAACTTTCTGCCACATACCCAATTGATTGCCGTCATGAGGGGAACGGCTAGGAAGGGTTGAAGCAGCGTTTCACCAGGCATTATTCAACCGCCGTGAGGGGAACGGCCAGGAAACTACACCATCCAGCAGCCCACCTCTGGCGCTTGCCTCTGACGCCATCTGGCAGCGCCGGGGGAGTGTAAATCACCCACTGGTGCCCCGCAGCGCGGGACGCGACAGTCAGCGAAACTCTAACTTTCTGCCACATACCCAATTGATTGCCGCCGTGAGGGGAACGGCTAGGAAGGGCTGAAGCAGCGTTTCACCAGGCATTATTCAACCGCCGTGAGGGGAACGGCCAGGAAACTACACCGTCCAGCAGCCCACCTCTGGCGCTTGCCTCTGACGCCATCTGGCAGCGCCGGGGGAGTGTAAATCACCCACAGGTGCCCCGCAGCGCGGGACGCGCGTGGGCAGTGCCCGGGCCAAGGGCGGGCCCGTCCTTGCCCGTCATCACCAGAAAGAGCCAGGACAGGGCCACCCCCCTAATCCATGAGTTCCGGTGCTGACACATAGATTTGTGAAGAAGGTACTGTGACCACCCTTGCTGTTTGTATGTGGGAGTGTTAATCTACTGATCAGGACTTAAGGACTGACTGTTGAGATTGTTGCACAGTGTGCGAGGATTCTAAACATCGCACACGGATCCACATAACATCAGCATTGATAACAGGGTGATATTAGGTGGAAAAGCTGCTGGAAAAGCTGCTTGATTGGGGTGTCTGCTGAGATAGTGCGCAGGAGGCTTGTGTAGGTCATACAGTCCCAAGAGTCCTGTGATCGCCACACCTAAACCTACCTGAAATTGGGATTCTCAAACGTCCATTGTCTTTCTGTTAAGAGGCCTTCTAGCCAGCGTGCTGGTGTAAAAAACCTGGGCAAAGGGTGGATCTATTTAAACATTAGGTTGTGCCCTGGTGCTAGGGGTTGTGTGTATTATTATTATTAACCCCTTCGATGCTGCGCAGATTCCGCCGCTGTGCTGACGGAATCTTGCGCGGGTGTGGTCATGACGGAATGGTTCCGTCATGAGCACAGCTCAACCGTGGGTCATGACGGAACCATTCCGTCATGAGCACCGAAGGGGTTAATAGTATTTTGTGCTTTTGTATTCTCTATTTGATCAACCATATATCATTTGATTATGGCCGCTAGCCGTGATATGACCGGGAGAGGCTCTAATATTGGTGTTCTTGGGACTTTAGACAATTTTATTATAAGAGCTACTTCGGTCTTGGATAAAGAGATTACATTAGCAGAACGCCGTGTGTCTCTCAAACTGGAGCATACCAAACGTTCTTCACTGGGGAGATTGGCTACAGTTCCCTCCCCGGTCCAATCCTCACCTATTGACCTAATTCAGTCCCATTCGGCTGATTTAGTTCTGTCCCCATCTGATCAGACTGTTCACGTGGCAACTGTGGGATTACCACAGAGTTCTGTTTCAAATTCTGTGATATCACGGGTGTCAACGAGATCTACACCGCAACTATTACCAAACAAATCTGTGTCCTCCCCCCTAGGTGCCCATGTAGGTAAACGTAAACGGGGTGGAGGCTTATTGAGACAGACAAATGCCAAAGTTGGTACATTAAACAATGGTACAAAAAAAGGGAAAGGGAAGTATAGCGACCCCCCAGATCCTCCTATAAATAATCCCACCCCGGGTTTGGTACTGATACCCCCACCCAACGAAATAAGGGATGCTTTATTCCTAACTTTGGGTGCTAGTTTCTAGGAAGAAATGGGAAATTTGGTTTCTTCAATTGTCTCTCCTTTAAATGAGCGGTTAATGTGTATTGAAGAAAAACTCCGAGCCATTGATACGAGGGTGGGCTCGTATGGCGATGCGGTGAACAAACTCATAATAAAGGTGGAGAGTTTATCCGCACCAATGTTGGTGCCATGTCAGCAATCCTCTTTAAATAAACCAGGGCTACTAGTTGTGCAAACAAGTATTTTACCATCTCCTAATAATAATATTTCTATTGTGAGGTTGGTTGATGCACCCGTAAATTCCGATGTAGCGGAAAATATTATATCTCATGAGATTAGGGGTCCCATCCTCCTGCCCCCAGGTTTTCTAGGATTGGGAGCCATATGAGCAGTGCTCGAAATGCACCAAAGGCCAATGGGGTCCTTTTGGACTTACCCCCAGATTGTGCGCCCTATGTAGTGGTTTTGTCAGGGGTTCCAGAGCTTGGTAGTAATACCCAGGAATCTTATGATGAACTTAAGAACAAATCTTTACATTGGCTGAACAAACATAGCCCCTTACCGTTACATGTATTCAGTGAGATCATCCATGTGCGCAGAGTAGGTTGGGTGGGGTCTCGAAAGAAGGATTCTACAGGTGACTGTATTGTCCTCAACTTTAGAGATAATCGAGCCGTGAAATTTATCTGTGAACAGGGAACTGAGGGAATGGCATTGTGTATCAAGTCCCATCCTCTTTCCTATTTTTACCCTCATGGAATCTATTTGGGAAGGCAGAAATAGTTGGCCCCAGTGCATGATAACAGGGAGCGAAATAGGGGGTGGTTAAATGATTGTATATATAACATTCCCATAAATAACCGTTTTGGAGTTTTGGATCAGGTGGATTGACTTTCCCTCTCTATAGGGAGCCCAGAACCCAATGTTGGGATGGCTCTTTGTGATGATGGGGGTGGTAATAGGCTGGCAAATATTGATGGCGAGACTCCTGGTGGTTTCAAAGTGACCGTGGGTGACTTAGTAAGGCTGGGCACTATGATCCCTATGTGTGAGGACTTGGGATTGGGAAGGGAATTATCACAGGGTGAAGTGGTGTTGGAAGCCCCTATTCAGTCTGTGGATGTTCACCTTTTGCCAGGCCAGAGTAGTTATCCTTCCTTGTTTATGTTTGCTTCCTGGAATATTGCAGGTTTACAGCGTAGACTCCCGGTTACAGAGTGGTCAGACTTCGTGGAGGAGTATGATATTTGGGCTTTTCAAGAGACATGGGCTGTCGAACCCGTCCACCGATTAGATTTTTAATTTTTTTTTAAAGCCGCTGTGAGAGGGAAACTAGGTGGGTCCTCGGGGGGCCTTACAGAGTTCGAAAACTTTTGCTGACTTTGACTCCCTCTTTGATATAGTGGGGCAAGATTGTATTACGATCGTAGCGGGGGATTTTAATTGTACATTTGAACCTCTAAATTATGAAGGGGAAAATATTATGGATGAGGAGGATGTCGAGTGGAATATTCCTCCGCTTGATTTATTACCTATAAAAAGATGGTCTGAATCGGCCGTACAATTGTTGGGCTTTTGTCTGGAACGTGGCTTTAGAGCAACCAACGGACGATCAACGTCCGACAAAATGGGTTTGGCCACTTTTGACAATGGTCTGCATAAAAGTAGAATTGATTATATTCTAATCAAGATTGAGCACTGGTCCATTTTGGATGACATGATGATCCTTGATCGTCCTGAAAGTGATCACAATCCTTTGCTTCTTAGTATTAACCTTAGTGTAATGTCGGCTGGAAATGAACCAACAGTGGTGGCCACTGCTGATGCCCTACTAACAAATGATTTACGTAGGGTTCGATGGGCAAGAGTGTTTGACGATATGGAAGCCCTAGAAAATATAAGATCAGAGGTTGTACGGTCATTGGCCACATTGCGATCTTTTAATACTCAGGCTGAAATTAATGATGGCATCCTTAATATTCATGAAGACCTATTTCTAAGTCTGAAATCCCATTTTTCTAACCCCACTAGACCTCAGAAAATAATGAGCCAGAGTAGAGATAAATCATGGTACAATAAGACATGCCGTGAATCTTATAAACTCTTGTCCCTGGCAATAAGGTCTAAACAAATGCCTAATATCAAGATAGCCAGGCAAAATTATAGGAAAGCCTTGCACTGTGCTAAAAAAGAATGGGACGAGCAGCATTGGAAAGATCTTCTCGATGCTAGCAGGTTGACTAACTTGGCCAAGTTTTGGCATATTGTTAAATGGGGTAAGGGTATTCAATCACAATCCCCCGCAAATTATGTTTCCCCAGATTACTGGGTTAATCATTTTGGTGCTCAGTTTTCCGTGTTAGGGGCCGGGACTGATCCCTTGCTGCCGGCCTCATTATTGGAGTTTAATTCTTGTTCTCCAACAAAGAAACAAATTATACCATTTGACAGTAAGGAGGCAGAGGATGCCCTTAATAAGGCCCCTAGTGGTAGGGCCTGGGGCATGGATTGTGTTCCGGTGGATCTCTATAGATATGATACTGTTAATTGGGTGCCCTATATAGTATTTATTGCAAATGCAATGGCTACTGGGGCACACATTCCAGATTCATGGCGGGGAGCCGAGATCCTGCCAATTTACAAGAAGGGAGACTGCTCCAATCCAGGAAATTACCGCCCAATCAGCTTGATCAATTGCATACAAAAAATAGTTGCAAGGATGGTTCTTGTAAGAATACAGAGTTGGATGTTGCTTGACGATATACTGTCCCCATTACAGGCTGGGTTTCGACCACGTGTAGGCACAATAGAGCAAGTTTTTAGGTTTTTATTGCTATACTGGCATGTGGTGAGTTTGGGCGGTGGTACCATCTATGCCGCCTTTATTGACCTTAAGTCTGCGTTCGATTTGGTGCCTAGGAGCAAGTTATGGAGGGCATTGAGCGAAATGGGGATGCCTTCGGATTTATTGGCCCTAGTTATCAAGCTACATGAGGGAAATTTTGCACGTGTTCGCTGGGGTTTACAAGGGCAGGTTACAAACAAATTCACTGTGTCACGTGGGGTTAGACAGGGATGTGTCTTAGCGCCAACACTTTTCCTGTTGTTTATCAAGAGGGTAATGGAGTATTTTTCTACTTTTCCAACGGATGCTCCATCCCTGGGTGGCATCAAAATGCCGTTACTTATGTTTGCGGATGACACTTTCTTATTATCTAAAACCCAGATAGGATTGCAACGGGCACTGGACAAATTTGAAGAGTTTTGTTTCGACAATGATCTACAGGTTAATGTCGACAAAACCAAATTTATGATCCTTACCAAGAAAAAGCAAGTGGATGGTTTTGTGACTATGAATAATATCAAGTTAGCTCAGACTAACGTAATGACCTATTTAGGTATCACTTTAGAGTCCATATTAAAATGGAAACCCCAGATTGATGTTTTTTCCCTCAAGTTTGCCCAGCTGACAGGGTGCTTAATTAAAGAACAACGTTCGTCCTTGACCAAAAGGATAGGTCCTGCCCTTAACATCTACAATTCTAGGATTAGCTCTGCAATCCTGTATGGAGCAGAACTATGGGGATTTTCTGAACTATCCATGTTGGTTAAGGTTCAAAACAAATTCTTGAGGAATCTGATAGGTCTCCCCGGTTCCACCCCACTAAAGCCTCTCTTAATGGATCTGGGATGTTATTCCATTGAGGATGTGGCACGCTATAGGCCGCTGGCCTTTTGGCGGCGGATATGGACTACTCCAGAACTTGATTTATTTGCCAGGGCAATTCTGGATGTTAGATCAATCGCAGGTTCAGGAAACATCCCATGGTCCAAAGAAGTTAGAATGTTCTTGGCGGATATGGGGATGAGTAACTTGTGGTTTGACCCTGTTAATAGCCAATTTCCCACAAAAAAGGTTTTTAAAGAAACATACTGGGCATTAGTGTGTCACAAATATATAACGAAGACTGAGGCCACCTCCCTGACTGGTTTATTTTTTTAACACAAGATCGTCCCCCTTATGGAGGACTACTGGGATATTATTAGGTCTTGTGACCGTAAATTATATCACCAATTCAGGGTTGGTAGCCTTCCAATCAAAACCTTTACCAAATTTTGGAATGGCATGCAGGATGATGTTTGTAAATGGTGTATGGGCCAGAAAGAATCTATTGCCCATATATTTTTTGTATGTCCAGCCTATATTGCCCCACGTAACAAGTGGCTGATACCTATTTGCCGGAATCTAGGTACACGTGTTGGTTCTGAAGCACTGAGAATTTTGAGAACTAACACTCAGGAACCTCTGGTTATAGCGGTTGCTAAATTTCTCGGTTGGATGTTGATTATTAGGGCTAGGAATATACCAACAACAATAATTTAGTTTGGGGTCTTCCGGATTGCTGCTAATAGAGTTGTTTTCCTGTTCTCATATTGATAATTTATGTCATTGAATTGACAATAATTGTGTGGTTTTTATTTATTGAGAATTATCACTATTAATTCTTATTTTTATATTCGTTTTTTAAATAATCTGGATTTTATTGTATGGTAATATGTTCTATGAACAAACTGGTTTATATCGGATTGTATTTTTAATTTTGACTGATTGTCATGTTATCTGTTCTCTTGTTATTGTATGTCTTTTATGATGAAATATCGAAATAAAGACTAATGAAATGAAAAAAGTAGTTTCTGCATTGCCTTTTCCACATATTGTTCCCTTTAGTAGGCTTTGCACTTTCACATAATCTTCATTTATTTTCTTGGCCCTCCAGTGGGCCTCCGAAGTGAGAAACCTTCGGTTATTCTTGGGTCTGTTATCCCATAGGAAGACTTGAACAGTTCCATGCCTCCGTGGCCCCCTTATTTTCAGCTTGAGGGGTGGTGCAGTCTGCGCGGCTGGACAGCCATGTATATGTTGCAAACAATGAATCCTCGATTCGAGACGCACTCCACAACAGAAGGGTTCAGATGCATCTTTTATTTGGCAAAACCGGCATTTCTACAATCGGAAGTATTACTCAGCCTAATGCGTTTCGGAGCGGCACGCTTATGCCCTCCGGCCCTTTCTTCTTCCTATGAGAGATTATGGTTGCAGATATGTAGAATAAGTAAGCAATCTTTATTACTAAATTAAACACTCCAATATGCATCTGGTAAGCTATTACAAAGACATATTACGAGCATTGTAATACAAGTCATTTTCAAAAATGTTCTGTACTTCTAAATATGTTATAACAGGTAGAGATTGAAATCAATCTCTTGAAAAAATAATGATTTGTAAAACTAAGTATTCGAAAATAAAAGTCTACGTTCTGCTAAAGTTTGTTCATTTCAGTAAAGCATAAGAAAAGCTGAAAAGCTAGTACTCATTTTGTTGTTTAAAAAGTATTTGTAACGCTGCTCTGTGCTCTGCGTTCTCTAGTTTGGCAGGAGGCATTTTGATGTCATACGATAAAAGTATTAAATGGTTACACGCGATTACCACTGTTTTATTATAGGTGACTATGCATGCCATAATTGTCGTGTAATAATTAAATTAGAGGCAGGTTTTAATACAGGGATTGTCGGCCTCCATGTATTATATATAACTTTAATATCAATACACCAAGAAAAGTCAAATCCTTTCGTGTTAAAGATTCAGGTTTATTATTCTTGGACTTTTTATAGTATGCATATGAAGAGATCTTATGCTTAAATTTGTTTTTGAAGCTGAAGAAACACAAACATTACTACAGGTGTTATTTGAGTGATTCTGCAAATCGCCTCTGCTTTAATGAATGCGCGTGCATTGTAATTGACTGCATGTGGTAAACTGCTATTCAACAGTGACTTCACAATGAGTGATTTCTTCTGTGGTTAAGCACCTTCTTGCTTGCAATCACACGTTCACATTAACGCGAGGTCTTTTCTTAAAGTGTGCATGCAGCAGAGTGTGCAATCAATGAGCGAGCACTGATTGATGTTCCACAGACAGCAAAGTGCCGTTCTAGTTGAGTTACAATTGGCACACATTTTATCACTTCAAACACCAAAGCTGAATGATTGCATTACATTCACCGGTGATCATCAAACTGAGCACACACAGTGAGGAAATTGTTGTAAGGCAGGAAAGATGGGCCGAAGTGAAGTTAAATTACCTTTCTATAAGGTGTTTATTTTTTAGATGTATTGATTTTTTTTGGACAAGTAAACATAAACTTGGGAAAGATAGCAAAAGAATGGGGCTAACTGTGAAAGGGAGAGATTTAGCAAATAACTAATTTAGCACAGCAGGCTAAATGATGGGTCAGTCTTTGGTAGTAACTGGCCAGGGCAAGAATAAAAGGATAGAAGGTGAAACGTAGGTCACCATATCTGATTATAAATATTATAAACAAACTCTGACATGGTTGTCTTGCTTTTTATGTTTTTTAGAATGACTGGGGCCGTCTAAGTTCGAATCATGATGCGCCATGATGCTGGCCCAGCTGAACGTAGCACCTGTTGTTTGTGTGAGGTGTCTAAAGTTCTACCATATCTCGGGGTTGATGCATGAACTTTAGACAGAACAAGTCAAAAACAGAGAGGCAATCTCTGCTCTCTGCTGCCACTTGTTCTATTTAAAGTTCATGCGTTAACTCTGAGAAATTCAGAGTTATACTATACTGCTGTGTATCAAGTAAATTCATTTAACCCAATAATGTTCGACATTAGTGCATTATTTAATACAGCACAGCTCGGAAACAGAAAGAGAAAGCCTGCTGACTGTTTTCGGGCTGTACTATCTGAAACTGAAGTTCTAGCTGGGAAAAATATTGGTTAAATAAATTGACTTTTTACGCACTGCAGGCGCATAAATCCAGGTTCTGAGATCTACGATGAGGCAGCGGAGCCCATCATGAATTGAACCCTGAAGTCTATATCAGACACAGTTGAATTTGCTAATCTTTTCTTCCCCACAGTAGTTCCATGATTAGCTGGACCTGGGCTATGTTGAATAATGATTCTAGGAACAACAAACAAATCATTCTACTGTGGAATTCATATTCATGCACCGTTCCAGGTGATTTTATGCAGCTCGTGATAGCTGGTGCTGTCCTGGCTTGCAAGCAATTTCTCCTCTTCAAGCATTATCATCATGCATTAAGAGGCTCACGCTCTTAAGCGAGGGAAAAATGCACAGCTATAAAGATATACTCATTTGACTGGAAATATTAATATTCCAATATTGAAGTAATCACATTTAAGACAGGAGTGTGGAGCCCACCAATGTACCAGTGTATTCATTCTGAGAAATAGAAGAAATTGAAGATTCCATTGGAGAGTTATTTCTCACTTCACCCAAAGCATCCTGTAAGTCATTCATTCTGATACTTCCATTTATCGCCATTTTCATTTCCTCATAGTTACCATTCATTAAAAATCCAATGTCCGCCTCATTTATAGAGGTAAAAGCTGGATGTTCCTAGCAAGCAGGGTACTTTCTTTCTTCTCCAGTGAGTGAAAAGCTATCCCAACCATCATCACATGACCGCCAATAATGGGAAGAGTTCTCCACCGTCTCTCTACTTCTCTCTACACTTCTATAGTTCACATGCAACAGAGCACAACTCATATGCCATGCCTTTCCATCACTCAATTGCACAGCCTTTCTTAGTACATCAACATCTCTCCTGGGTTCAGTGAAGCTATTTTGACCTTTGGCAACTTTTACACCACGCTTCGCATGTACATAGTGACCCTTCCTAATGTCTAATCCCTTCGCCAAATAAATAGAATGCATTTTGTACTTCTCTGACAATTTCTTCATGCAACTCCTTATCTCTTTAGGAGCCCAATCAATTTTCTTCCACTTTCCATCCAACTAAGATAATGCTTCAAGTACTCTACATGTCTTTTTGTTATCCCAAAAGTACTCAAAACTGTGGCCTTGTGGTGTCACTCAATAACCCCACAACATTTTTCTAAATTCGCTTTGATCAATCTGTTGAATCATTCAACAGCCCCATTCCTACTAGATTTGTAGAAAGCAGTAATTCCAGAATAGTTAAACAATTATCCCATTGTTCATGACTTGAATTGGACATTATAATCCATTGGTAAACTTGCAGGAAAAATCTCTTTAAAGAAATCATAAGAGAAAATGTATTATTGTATCCATGTCAATCTTCTACAGAATACCATCTCCTGTCCGCTTGGAAAATAAATTACTTGAGACCAATAAATAAGCTTATGCAACATCATTTCACTGCACAGTTTACATGATAACTAGCGCTACACACCCTCAAATCACATGTTGGCTCTCCAATAGGCATAGTGGAAGTCTGAAATCCGTGTAAGATGTATCTGCATTGTCACAATTTATGCAATTCCTGTCTCTTCTCTCTACATTCAGTGCAGCTCCAAGCCACCAAAAAGAGTCTCTAATTCACCCTGGTTTTCGCATCATTAATCCCATGTAACTCTCATGACATATGTGAACAATCTTATTTCTCCGTTCTAATTAAGTAATTATTTTGTCTCTTCTTAATAAATGAAATCTGTCTGCACCTATCTCATTATGAAACTCCCAAATGGTTTAACCTCTGATATCCCAGACTACTTTTTGGCCAACATTCCTCACTAATCTTTTCACTGAGCACAATCCTTGATCTTTTTTATACAATTTGTAATGACACCACAATTCTCCACATTTACTTAATGCACATTTGCAAAGCAGTAATCATTGAATTGATTTCTGTTACTTACTTCCATAGGCATTGGCACATTTCTCAGATAATCTGCAATTATATTTTTTCACTGCCTGTTATGAACACAGCTTAGTAGGTGAAATCTTGCAACCCTATACATATCTTTGCTATATCGGCTGAAGCCTTGAATAACCCACCAGTAGTCAGCAACTTGGTCAGAGGTTTGTGTTCACTTCTGAGCACAAATTAACATCCCCACATAAACTTCTGGAAGTGTAATAAAGACCAAACACAGGCTAATCTCATACTTTGAATCACTGAGTATTCCTCTGATTTTGGTGGCAGTGCTGGGGATGCATACACAATCTTTTTGTTTAACCAAAACATCCCGTTTTCCTCAACACTCCAACCCATTTCTACTTACCTCAGTGGCAATTATGCTTTTGACTTAGGGCTCACAGTCTTGTCTTGGAGTGCTTCCACAATAGTAATTTTTTTAAAACATTTTATTGGATCACTTCAAAGCTAATGCGCAGTGCACATTATTTCATTAAAGAGTAAACTGCATGTATTGACATGATTCAATATCCGCGTAGAACAAGCAATTCCCTCCCTTGCCCATTCATTCCTTCCTCAAGACCTGTATGGAGATGTGCTGCTCCATTATGGTCTGTCTGAAATTTCTCCTAGGTCTCGATCTACCACAACTATAGACAATGGTGCCTAGCTCTTTTGGTGCTATTTCTGCTTAAAACTTTAAACATTACTTTATGTGGTTCCCCTTATTTGATTTTTGTCACTTTGGTGTCATTTTGTTTAATCATTTTTACTTTGTTTTTCTATTTTGGTTTGGGACTTTTCATTGATTCATATTGAGTCATCATTAGTATTTTGATTTTGCATACTTTGCACATTGTCCTATGTTTACCCTGTCTGCTCTGTGCCACAGCTTCCAGGGGTTTAAGCACAGCTTAATTTATTGACTTTGAGGTTTCTCCCTGACAAGAGTTGTGATTATTCTTTAAAATGTGTAGTCTGTCATCCGAAAAACGTAAGACAATTTTGTACATTACACATTATTATTTTTATATTACATGTGTTGTTGAAGTGGCTAGATTGAAAAAAATGTGTTCTTCAAAGTGCATCTAACAATGGAAAATGACTGGAGTTAGAATGTTTAAGTTTTGTGTACCTTACAATATACATAGGTGATAAAACAATGGGCAATTGTTAGACCTGACATCCTTGGTGTGGTATTACCCAAAACCTTTTGCCTTTCACTCCTCCTGTTTTGCTTAATTAGTTTTTGTTGGCATTAGAACAGTCAAAAATGATGGTGATCTAGATAATGATTATGAGTAAAGATATGACGAATGAGCAGCGCCACAATCTAATGAATTTGATGAGGTTTCATCATCAGAGAATAATGTTGCGTAATGAATTGTCTATTTATAAATCTGAATAAGTGCTAGAAATCATGTAAAATGAAATTGTTTTGAAAATGTGTTGTGTTGAATTACCTCAACTTTACAATTTCGGTTCATGAAAGAAAATGAATCAATTAATTTTATGTAACAGTGTAAAATACTAATGTTACAAGATGGCGAGCCTGTTTGGCTTTGTCCTTCTAGTAATGGCGATTGATGTGATGGAAGTAAAGGAAGCACAATTGCGCTAGTTGACAAAACTGGCAAAGGGAAACTGCCAAAACGAGTTTTGAGGGAAAGTTCGAATAAATCCGCAATGGTTTGAACTCTCCCATGAGTGCTGGTCATTTACTTGCTGCATTGATGTATATATATATTCATATATATATTAACTGAAAAAACCATAGATTTCACACAAGTTATAGTTAGCTGTACATTTCACTCGTAAAAAACCAATGAAATTCCCCCGTTATAGTTAGTGCAGGCAACTATAACTCATGTGACCGCAATCCTCTGCTGATGCTAATACTGTATTTAGACACTTATTTGCCCATGTCTTCTTCCATTAAATTTTAGCTATACATATATTACAAATATTTTTTTTTTCATAAAGACACATATGTCATCAGCAGAGGATTGCGGTCGCGTGAGTTATAGTTGCCTGCACTAACTATAACGGGGGAATTTCATTGGTTTTTTACGAGTGAAATGTACAGCTAACTATAACTTGTGTGAAACCTATGGTTTTTTCAGTGAATTTGCAAGGTTTTTTAAATGCTAATTCCTAACTATAACGTGTGTGAAACCTATGGTTTTTTCAGTGAATTTGTACGTTTTTTTAAATGCTAAGTTACTTTACGCCATTCGTGGTGTGCCCACGTTACGCGGGATGGGCCATGTACGCACGATGCGCTTCGCGCACCGTGCGCACATGGGGGACATATTATGCGCTTCGTTGTGAACCTTATTCATTTGTACTTTCCATTATATAGATATGCAATGCACAAATGGTGCCCTACGGGCACCATTTGCACACGGGGTGGGGAAAGTGTGGATAATTTTTTTTTTTTATAAATTTTTTACCGTACGCGTACGGTAAGCGTAATCGGCGATTTTTCGAAAAAAAATAAATTTGTTTTTTTGGCCTTGGGGGTTGTTTGGGGACACATATATGGATGCTGGGTGTGTAAGAACTAAATATACTCCCCCTGTAGGTGTTTTTTGTCTTGGTTTTTGCAGCCCCCCTCAGAGTGCGAGAGAGAAAATGGCGGCCGCCGCTTCCTGGTTTCGACCGATTCGAATGTTTACTTAGATCGAACAGCCAATCAGAATCGCGCTCGCGCACGTCACCGTACGCGTACGGTAAGCGCACCGTAAGCGCACCGTAAGCTGGCTCAGATATATATATTGATTTAAAGGCTATTTTCTCAGAATCTACTGAACAGATTTACACCAAACCTACAAAAGGCACTTCCTTGACCTGTAGACTACCTCTCTGCCAAATTTCAAGGAACTCTGTTCAGCCGTTCGGGCTGTGGCTGTGTCTAAAGGTCCTATGGAAAAATGCATGGGAAAAACGTGTTTTGGGACCCCCCTTTTATCTCAGCCCCCGCTTGACGAATCCCCCCGAGACTTTCAGGGTAGGAGCGGAGCGCAGCGCCCCACCTATTTTGAAAATTTGGCGAGGATTCGTCGACCGGCGCCAAAGTTATTCAAAATAGAATGTTGCGGTTTTCCAATGGAAACAGGGTCCTAACTATAACTACCTACTGGCGACCGCCAGTAGGTAATATATATAGCTCTATTTGAGTCCACTGCTAAAGTTCGGTTTTTAGTCCACAGCTAAAGCACAGTTATGGTTATGGGCTTCAGTAAAGGCTGCCACACGCGATCCTCAACGTCAGTGACAACATCCACAAGTCACTCGATACGGACCAATGCTGCTTACTCATTCTCATGGACTTATTAGCAGCCTTCGACACGGTTGACCATAATCGACTCATCAAAGTCCTCCAAGAAAGGGTAGGTGTGGATGAGATGGTTTTACACTGATTCTCCTCCTTCCTCCACAACCACACCCAAATAATAAAAATCAAAAACTGCACGTCTGACCCACACCCCGTCAGCAGGGGTGTACCCCAAGGATCAGTACTTTCCCCACCACTTTTCAACATCTACATGGAACCCCTAACCAACATACTCAAAAAAGCTAACATCCCCTTTCACCTCTATGCAGACGAAACCCAGATTTGCCTCGATACCTACTCCATGGACGACATTCAGAGACTCAACAACACTCTAAGAGAAGTCCAACAATGGCTAACAATCAATCATCTAAAACTCAACCAAGGTAAAACAGAAATCCTCCTCATTTCCAACAAGGAAGAGAACCCCCAAATCTTAGAATGGCTAAAAAGCTATTGATGCTCTCAATGGCAATCTCATCCTGGCTGACTCTGTAAAATCGCTGGGAATCACCCTAGACCCAAAACTCTACATGGCAAAACACATCAAGAACTCCGCAAAAAGTGCCTTCATCAATATGAAACTACTCAACAAAATAAAATCCTTCATTCCGCCCAAGGATCTCAAACAAGCGACTCAATCACTGGTGCTGTCTAGACTCGATTATGGGAATGCAATCCTGACAGGTACAGCAAAATCCCACTGAGCTCCCCTCAGAACAAATCTTAATGCAGCAGCTAGAATGGTCACCGGAGTTAAAAAATATGATCACATCTCACCCGCACTCAGAGAACTAAAGTGGCTCCCAGTCAAAATGCGAGCCAGCTTCAGAACTGCCTGCCTTACACACAAAGCCCTGCTCACAGGAAAGCCTGAATACCTGGCCTCCAAACTCAGGAAAGCCGTCCAGACAAGGAACCTCAGGAGCACCAACACTCTACTCATCATCACCATAAAACACGCAAACAAAAAACCGCAACCCGGTCCTTCGCTGGAAATGCGCCAAAAATCTGGAACTCCATTCCTGTCCATATCAGGACTATCACCTCCTTTGTAAAATTCAAGAGACAGCTCAAAGACCTCTTCCTCAATCGCTCTCCCCCGAACCGATAGCTGCCGTCGAGCTCACAAGACAGCACTTTGCTGCTCTCTGCTATTGAGTCATTAAGTCTTCTTCCTCTTCCGCTCCATGAGGGGAGATGCCCATTATCACCCACCCCATAGGAGGCTCGGTGCAAGCCAACAGGCACACAACTTGAACACTACTTGACCTCCATGCATCAATATGGTACATTGCGCTGAGACTTTCAAAGCGCCTTGAGCTAATATGTATATTTTCTTTTTTGTTAGATTGTATGACTCTCGCATGACGACTGTTGTAAAGCGCTCCGATACCTTCGGGTCTGACCAGCACTATAGAAAACTCCTAAAATAAATAAATAAAAAATCAATGGTGTTATGAAAAGTGAGGCTTTATGAAAAAATTTAATGCATCAGTCAATTGAGTTTTGTAAGCAACCTTTTTGATATGGTGGGAAGGAGTGACTTTATTAATATGGCGTGCGCTATCTCTAGTGAATGATCAGGTGCACAGCAGCTCAGCTACACAGACTAGAGAGGATGTCTTGTTTGAGTAGCCAAAAGTCATCTCTAACTTTCATTGGGGGATCCTGAAGTTCGTGTTTAGTTAATTTTTCAGCAAATCTGTTAGGGGCCCAGTGATGTCTGAATATTGCAGAATGAACCCTCTATCATAACCGAGAAGGCCCAGAAAAACATGCACCTCTTTTATTATTTGAGGTTAGGGGGTATCTATGATGACAGTCACTTTTTCCTCCTGAGGTTCTATCAGTTTGTTCCTCAAAACTTACCACAGATATTTAACCTTATTAAACCCGGCCTTTGATTATTTTGCATTAATATGCAAATTGACGTCTCATAATGCCTGGATGACGTTCTGACAATGAAGGAGATGTTGTTCCCATTTTGGGCTAAATCTGACTATGTCATCAAGATAGGCCGATGACTAGGATTGATGGTTTTGTAAAACCTTATTCAATAAGCTGTGCAAAGTGACTGGGGCACTATGTAGACCAAAAGGTAGGACTGTAAACTCAAACAGGCTGTCAGGGGTGGAGGAGGCCATTTTCTCTTGATCTTCCTTCTGAAGGGGTACCTTCCAGTACCCCTTGGTGAGATCTAACATGTTGATGAACCTGGCTTCTCCTAATCTCTCGATTAGTTCATCGATTCTTAGTAAGGGATATGCATCAAATTCAATAATCTATACCAAATCTGATCGTCCCATTGCTCTGGAAAGGTGCAGCTGGGATTCTGTATGGTTTTTGTCTGATCACAACCCGCTTTGGAGTTGGGATAGAATAATTGATTAAATGGGTCTTACCAGGGGACTCAGAAAATAGAGGAGAAAAGGGTTGAAGAACCAACAGGAGTGTGATCCTTTTTTCCTCGGTTAGTGCTTCATTTATAACCTGTTCTTCAAGAGTACTTGAAACGGGTTTTACTTGCTGAACCAGATGAGTTGTATTCTGCCTAGTCATTTCTTTCAGAGGTTTATCTGATAGGTTTGTTGTTTTCTAGCAGACATTTGCAGGCGATATGAGGTATTGCTTATTCTGTCAACTATTTTGTAGGGTCCCTTCTACTCTACTCTGACTTCATTTTTTTAGGAGACATGGGTAAGAGTTCAAGACCCATTCATTTACTTGGTAATGACGCTATTTCTTTCCTATATCATAGAAGTTCTTCTGTCTTTCTTGGCTTTTTTTCTAAGTTGGTGTGGGCCAAATCCCAGAGATTGCCTATTCTAGACCTCAGCTGTCTTGCATAGTCCACCAGGCCCTCAGCCTTTTCACCCGAATCCTTTTCCCATACTTCTCTGCTCATCTCAAGAAGATTATGAGGTTGCATACCATATAATAATTTGAATGAGGAACACCAGAGACTACTTTAGACCTGTTCCTGGATAACAATGAGTGAGAGGGGTAAAAGTTGGTCCCAGTATTTTCCTTCTGTGTTAAGCATATTTTTTAGGGTGAGTTTTAGGGAGCTGTTGTACCTCTCAACTAAACCATCTCTTTGTGGCTGGTATACAGACCTTTTAATATGGGAGGCATTTTACACATGTGTTTCATGAGTTGGGAGACAAAGGTCATCCCCTGATCCGCAAGGATTTCTTTGGGGAATCCTACCCTGGCAAACATCTCAATCAAGCTCTCGGCTATATTTTTAGTGGTTGGTGCTCTTAATAGGAAAGCCTCAGGGTAACGAGTAGGCCTGGTCTAAAATTCCGTTCCGCTCGCGGAAATTGCGATAATTTGACATTTTCGTGTTCCGCGGAGAGCGCGAAAATGTCAAAATTTCCGCAATCCGCATTTTACCGGAAATTTTTTGCTTGCTCGCGCTGTAAAATAATACATTCTGGCGTTCGCGCGATCGCCTTAACTGAATCCCCGCGTTCGCCGACAAGTTTTCCCGATCCGGTCGCGTTCTCCACGAGATGTTGCATTGTTGGTAGCCATTTGCGCTGTCTTGCGACAGTTCGCGCCTGCAGTAACGTCATTCGTCGCGTGATTATGTCTTTCTTCGCGCGATCATGCACCGCGAGACAAGTGAAAACAAGATGGCCGCGCCCGTGAGCAACCGCATGGGTAAGTTGGCGAGCCGCGACCACGCAGAAAATACCGCGAACGGGCGGGAAAAAAACTTTGGCATCTTCGCGATATTTCTGCGTGTTTGCGGAGATTTTTAAAATTTTCGCGATAATTTGCGAAAGTGAATTTCGCAAATTCCGCCCACCCCTAGTAACGAGTTGAATAATCTATAATGACTAACACGTATTGATTTCCCTTACTGGACCTCAGGAGTGGACCTAAAGGATCCACCCCAATATGTTCGAATGGATTCTCTATGATAGGAAGGGTTGTAGTGGCACAGAACATGATCAAAAGGGTTTTTTTACGTCACATTCTTGGCAAAAAATGTTATGGTGGAAAAAAATCTCAGGCCAATAAAAATGACGGATGATTGTTTGGGTTGTTTTAAGAGTCCCTGTATGTCCAGCCATTAAGTGGAAATTAGCAAATGACCTTATCAGTTCCGGGAATGCAAGAGGTACTAGGAGTCGGGGATTGTCCCCCGCTTGGCCTGTCCTATATGTGATGAACTTGGGGTAGGTTACTATGAGATTCTTTACATTGGCCCATGTCTTTTGCCAGGCATTCTGCAAAGTGGCATCATTCACTTGTGTGTGTCTAATGTTCTCATCTAACTCTTAGGGTTCTGGGGTGATTAGGATATCCTGGGGGGTTATCTTTTCTCTGATTTGTTTACCCTGTTTGGCATGGTTTACATTGGCCAGGAACATGTTTAGAAAATCTGGGCTGTCAGTGCCTAATATGATGTCCTCTGGGAGGTTGCATAGAACTCCCACCTCTATGTCTAGTACCTGTCCCTTTGAAGTGGTTACTGAAAGGTGAGCCATGGGATAGGTTCTAACATTTCCATGTAAGCAACTAATGCTGACTGCTTGACCAGGAAGAATTTGGGAAGTGTGGACTAAGTCACCCTGCACCACAGATTGTTTACAACCGGAGTCTAGTAACACAGCTACCCATCTTTCATTAATTTGCAGACTTACATAAAAGCAATGCCCTTGCTCTTGTGTATATGGTGTGGAATGAGGGGTGTGGCAAATATCCATGGGTTCCTCTGTGGTTTTTCTTGCTGGGACAGAATCGGGTGAAGTGACCCCGCTCTCTGCAGTCAAAACATTGGGGTCTATTAAGCAAGGAAGTCTCATGTTTTATCTGCCTAGGTTTAGTAGACAGCACTGACACCCACAGACCACGCACGCAACCTGGGAATCATCCTAGACTCAACGCTCTCAATGACCAAGCAAGTCAACGCCGTCTCCTCCTCCTGCTTCAACACCCTCCGCATGCTCCGCAAGATCTACAAATGGATCCCAACAGATACAAGAAAGACAGTCACCCAGGCCCTCGTCAGCAGCAGACTCGACTATGGAAACGCCCTCTACGCGGGAGCCCCGACCAAGCTCATCAAACGACTGCAACACATCCAAAACGCCTCTGCATGACTGATCCTGGACGTACCACGCCACAGCCACATCACCCCCCACCTGAGAAACCTGCACTGGCTCCCTGTCAACAAGAGGATATCCTTCAAGCTCCTCATCCATGCACACAAGGCACTCCACAAGACCGGCCCTGCCTACCTCAACAGACGTCTCTCCTTCTACATCCCCAACCTCCAGCTACGCTCCACTGACCTCTCACTAGCCACCGTCACGCGCATCCGAAGAACTACTACCGGTGGGAGATCCTTCTCCCACCTCGCTGCCAAAACATGGAACACCCTCCCACTGAGCCTACGACAGACCCAAGACCTGCTGACCTTCAGGAGAACACTCAAGACCTGGCTGTTCGATCAATAGCAGCCCCCCCACTCCCCCAGCGCCTTGAGACCCTCGCGGGTAGGTTTTGTGCTTTACAAATGACTGATTGATTGATTGATTGAGTTGTCTCAATAAGAGTCTTCCCTGGTTTTCTCTCGTTCATTCCTACTGTGGAGGAAGGAAGATTATGATGGCTTCTATCCATTTCCCATGCATAGAAACGGGGTTGTGATCTAGAAAAGGTTGTGGCCATTTCCACTGCTTGCTCTACTGTCGGATGTGTATTTTGCCACAACTATCTCTGTGTAGGTAAAGGGAGTGCCTAGAGATACTGTTCCATATAGACCTGATTCATGATCTCCTCTTTCATGCTATCTCCATGCTTCAACCACTTGTCAGCCACCATCTTTAACTTAAAGAAAAGTGTTTGGGGTTATCCCCAGGAGCCACTTTTTCTTTTCGGATCTTTACACAATATGTCTCAGCATCCATACCCAGATGATCGAATATGACTTGCTTAATATTCTCTAAAAGGGTATTTCCATGAGTGTTTGTGGTTTGATAGGCAGCCTGTGCTTCACCCTTTAGGAAGTGGGCGATAAAGAAAGGCCATTAGTCCATACGCCATGCACAAGCTCTGGCAGCTCTTTCAAAGCTCAATGGAAAGGAGTTGGGGTCTTCCCTGCCGACAATCTTCTGTAACACCACATTAGAGCACAGGAGTGCTGCAGCATGAGTCCCCGAGATGTGAGACTTCAGTTGTATCTGATCTTTGGCTACCTTGTGTAAGGTCTCCTCTCGCGACTTCAGCGCATCCCTGAATATTTCGCGGTCCACTTTTGTAGAGGACATCTGTCTCTGTAGGGCCCACTCGAGTTTCCTATGCCCCTGCACCAGCTGTTTTACTATATTCTCCATTTTGATAGTCAATGGAGGATTGGCCACATTCTCAACCACATGTTGCAGAGGCGATACTTATGGCTCATGATGTATCTAATTGACTTAAGGATACTTTTTATTTTTACAGTTATCACACTAAAGTATATATTCCAGTGTCACCTTCTCTTCTTCTTGTGCAGATATGGGTAAGCAGGGACCACCCGGATGACGTATGTCTCTCAAAAGAAGGAAAATGCAATAGGGTAATTGCCAGTTGCGGCTCCTGGAGGGAGTGCTGCGGGGCGGCGGGGCCGGGAAGGGGAATGGTGGGGGTAGTAATCTCCAGCATACGGCCGACCGAAGTTAAGTACATAAATAAATAAATCAAACAAATTACAATGCGCGCGCTGCAATGCCATTTGCGTTGCAGCGAGCGCAATGTAATTTGTTTTATTTATTTATTTATGTACTTAACTCTGGTCGGCCATATGCCGGAGTTTACTATCCCCCACCCTGCCCCTCCCCCGCCCCACAATCCCGCTGCACTCCCTCCAGGAGCCGCGACTGATAAGTGCACAATAAATGAATGAGATTGCTTTTGGGGAAAGGATTTGTGAGGAATTTCACCCGATTTGCAGTTGTCTTCCTAACCTCATCACCAAGTACAGGTATTTGCTAAAGGATGAGTTTAATAACAAGTAAGGCAGTATCATAAGCCTATTAGGCATCACTAGGAAAACACAATGTAAATCCAAAGGTCAAACCATGACCTCATGAAAATTCAGAGATGTGGAATCACCGCGTCCTGGAATGCACAGGGACTTAAATAAAAACCTGTCCTGAGCTTTGAGCTTTAAGGGGATGGAAGACCCTGACCACGATTCCCCGCCACAGCTCGGCCATCACCCTCCCTCCTCGTGTTCTTCCCCAGTAAACTAATGCGTACCTGGGCTAGCCACGCTTCTCCCAGAGCGTGGAGGGCACCTCATGGTGTCTGCGGCCTCCTGGTGTAATCCTATCCTCGTCCAGTTGAGGAGCCATCTCATTCTCAAGCAGTGCCTTTCTGTTCCTAGCACCTTGAGTTTCCTGCATTGCCCTTTCCTTAGGGTCAGCATCAGATGTGTGCCGTTCCTCTTCCTGCTTGTCTGAGCTCATTATGTACGCCTCGCTTGGGGTCATTCCTGCTCTTTCCCTGTCATGCAGCACTGCGCAGAAAGTTGTCTTCCTGCATTGTGTGACAGTCGGATAACTCTGGGCCATAGTTTTTAACTTGACTTTTCAAACATGCTGTGTAGGAAGTGAAAACGGAACCGTGAGTGACACTCTGTGGCCAATATTTCCAGTTAGGCCTCATTGGCAGAAGAAACTCACTTTGTTGAGTTGCATTTTTATTCTATTACTGGAACACTGCTGGTTTAAGGATGCAGTTTGAATCTGTAAAACATATTGAGGAAATTGACACGCTTTTAATTAATAGAAACTTGACTATTAGAAAAGGTGTGCATTAATGTTCTTACACTGACACTTCATAATTCATATCAATCTATAAATGCCTAAAATTGCTTAATGCAATTCATATTTCAGCATTTCAGGATTGGAGAGTTATATATTTTTGGTCCCTTCTAAAGTGACTTTTAGCATCAAAACATAAAGTGCATCTGCTGACCATTGTGCCTCATCGTGTATACACCGATCATGTCTATGTCTACAGTTTAGGTCTCCCAGACAAACTATTGTAACATAATTCCTGGCAACACCAGGTTTATTGCCAGCTGCATATATTCAGGATATCCGAGTGTGACCGCTCTCCAATCACAAAGAATGACACAATGTCCAAGGACTGCTTCAAAGTGCGCACATTATGAAGCACAATCACTTGATGACTGTTTAGGGCAATGAGCAGGCATGCTAAGACGGACGTAGGCAGGCGGTTATTTCCAATCAGCTTTGATAGAAATCAGGCAAGACGTATGTGTCTGTCAGCTGCAGTTAATCGACTGCCATACAATTTAAGGGCCAGGCCTGCAAATTCGTTAACCTTCAAAGCAAATGGCTGGACTGGGAATGCAGGAAAATAATTTGTCTAGCTATATTTGACTTTAATACCAGCTTTATATTTCTCTCTGTGCAAAACAGCTTTTTGGAAACTTCAAGAAACACCTGATGACTTCAACCTATTTTTTTCTAATTTCTTTGAATTTGCCATTTGAAATATTGATGGCAACTTAAAACTGGGCTGATTGAGTTCACCTCTTTCATTGAACAAAAACTATGTTTAATTAACAGCGAGACAAAGGTCCTGTTGCAAGGTAATTGCCGAGGAACCGGATGAATTGCAATGAGGGGATTTTGTTGCTGCAGGCTAACGACTATGCACGGCTTAGACGCAGACTAATCATGCAACGATTAAAAATAATAGAAATTAATAATAAAGGACATTCAGCTCACTTTAAACTCTAGTTAGTTAGAACACCCATGCCACATATGGCTTTTTTTTTTTTTTACAATAACAGTTGCATGGATTGGTAGTGGCAATACCCAGTGGCTCGTGAGCATGTACAGACTTCTGTAAAAACAGCCATCGATTCTAGACCATTTCTAGGGGAAGGGCTGTCTGAAGAATAGGTGAGGCCCAGACTACAGAGGTTACACTAAGATTAACATCACAAACGTTTTAGCCCTGATCAATCCATGGAACAGCCACGGCAGCCGGACACACAGGGGATCCAGGTAACCAAAATGCTATTATTCCTGTTTCATAGATGTGCACTGCACAGGACAAGCTCCCTGCTCTAGGACTACACCGTGTTCGAGGAAAACCTTACTCAGAATACACATACTATAAAGATATTGTCGGCTCTCCACAACATGAGACTTGTCTTCAAAAACTTACTCAACTCAATCAGTCTCTCCGTATATATTTAGCAGACACCTTGCCAGGAGCAGCTGGTATTGGGGAAAGGAGGCGGGGCATGGGAGGGGTCGGGGAGGGGTGATGGGGGACAACAGCAATATCATTTTTTTCCCCAAAGAGGCAGGGAGGGGTGATGGGGACAGGGTACAACGAAGACAAAAAAAAATGTACCTGCTACCCTCAAGCATCGCGGCACGCTCTTCCACTCCTCTAGGGAGCTGCAGGAAGGCACAGGCTTTCAGCCTATCCTGAAGCCGCTCTCGCAAGAGAGCAGCTTCATGATTGGCTTCAGAGCCGATGATGTGCGCTCCAGGACAGACTGGGAGTCTGTGCCTGCTCTCTCGGAGAGGAGTCACTGCGCATGTGGTTTTTGGCTGGCCTGAGACCACTGGCCAAAAACCACAAGCCCAGAGTAGGTAGAGCCCACCACTCCCCCTCCAGCCTATCATAACCCTGGCCTTGCCCCAAGCCCCACTACAAGCTAAAAAAATGACAATAAAAACCCCGTTTTATTATCGTTTTAGTTTTACATCTTTTGAAGTGCTGGCAAGGGGGATGACGCTCCTCCGCTATAGTGGAGGAGCTGCTGCTGCACCTTGGACTTTTTTCTTTTCTAGAACAATAGCACACTGGCTGTCAATTCTGAAATGGTGTGCATCTGCAGGAAACCAGAGAATTGTCATGGGTGACCAAACAACTGTGCAAAGAAAACTTATATTTTTCCACAGCTTTTCATTGGGATTTAGGATCTGGTATTTACACTAACGATTAGCAATGGAAGACATGCAAAAATACATTTTCCTAGCAATTAACAACATACCTGACTATTTCTTCATTCATAACCCTTGCTAGTTTTTTTGCAGAAATGTGAAAACGTTTAATTGTACCAGAAATATGTCTATAAGCAAGCAAAGATACTGATGACTAGACACTAGTTAGAATTGTTTTTAAAAAATATTGAATTTCCATAATTAGTGTATCCTACATTATTCCTGAAACTATAATATTGTTAGCCCAATTGAAAACGTATTTTTGATTTTATGCTTGTCAGATAGAACAAGTGACTGATACTTCTATAGCATTTTTGAAGCATGGATGTGAAAAAAACAGGATTAGTCCTCTTTCTAGGTCTTGCACGTGGTCATGTGGGGAAGAATGACCCTTTCATGAGAGTGCTGACTTGGTGAAGGAAGGAAACTTGAACCCTGAATTACAGATATCTGTTAAGGGTGTCAGGTTTTTTACCCAACCCCAAAGGGAGAGGGATTTACTCCTAGGTTTGACAGGATTAAATCATCAAAGGCACTGATTTTGCTGCCGCACCGCCAAACTCTCATGAGAACCGCTAGCCATAGTACGACTTTTGTAGTCATTGGATGCAATTCTTTGGTGTTCCCATGGCTGAGCCTATAAAATAGGCATCACAATGGGAATGTCAGAGGAAGTTCCAGCACAGCATGAAGTCCATGCTGTGCTGTGCTGCAACTGAGGGTACATGCACAAAGGGGGGCACATGGTGTGTCCCCAGTGTGCATTCACATAGAGTGAGGCACAAAGGGGCCCTGTAGGGACCCCTTTCATTCCTCACCACCACTGTTTTCATGGAGGAAAGACCTCCATGAAATCAGTGGTAGTGAGAAAAGTCGTTAATATGCTTGATGGGAACACTGCGGCCCTGCCAAGCATATTACTCCCTTAAGACTGCCACACCACCGCCAGGGAACGGCAGTTTCCAGGTGGAGCTGGCGTTTCCAGGGTGGCACGACCACTAAGGTCATAATTTGGCGGTCAGAAGACCGCCACAGCTGCCTCACTATGAGTCTGGCAGTGTGAGGAGTGCCAGGCTCGTAATTAGGTCCTTAGAGTTGCTGTGAACAATATATCCATGGGGATAATGTACCCTGCAACAACGAGATGTCCAGTATTTCCTGACCCATAATTGCCATGTTTGGAAACAACGGATCTGTTTTTACTGTTTGCCGATCTGCAACCGGTAAGAGGGGCAGGACTTGCAAGGCAGCTGCACAGCGTGGACTACTGTCCACCATTTTCAGCACCACAGGGTCAGAATAAAATGGTCCTCCCAGAGATCCCCAGCCTCCCCACCATGTAGATGCCCACCCCATTACCAGGCCAAAACCTCTGACTGCCCCCACCCCCACAGATCTTTACCACCTGCTCGGAGCAAGTAGTTAATTTCAGTTATATTACAGATTATTGGTGAGCTGTCATATGAATGTTTATGATTTTAAAATGTAAATGTGGATTTACACTTTTAAAATCATATATTTGAAGGTGAATTTAAATCAATTAATCAGGCCCAAAGTTTTATCATATTAAAAATACCTCAACTTCTGGATTTCTGCTGTAGGTACCTTCAGCATTCCCAGGATGTAGATTCTTCATCCCAGCTCCAATTTTGTTTCAACTCATTTGAGTGACTACTTGTCTCTAAGAAAGTAAGTGAGAGTTTTTTAAGCCTGTACAAACAATAGAGACCCCATTCAACATTTTCGATTCTTCAACATTTTCCTAAAGGTATTTATATAAATTAATATTTGTTATCATGATTTGTATTCTGTTAGAACTGGAGATGACACTTTATATACAAGTGAGAAAATGGTTGTAGTCACATCGATGGGATTTTAGTTATAACAAAGAACAGGTTAATTTGGTTCCTGTAGATGGGGATAAAAGTAAAATTACACAAATAGCCATTCACAACTGAATTTCGATGAGCTGACTGAGGAGTTGTAATTGATTTTTTGTTGTTAAATGACATTGTCTCAATTGTACAATTCTCATTGTATATGCAACTGCAACAAAAGGGAAGTGATCTCTACAAATCCATCCATAACATGATTTTTTGTCATACTATTCTCTATGTGCATCTGGTTCCTCCTGAAAAAGCAGTTTTCATTGTTATTTTGATGCTGGACTGTGCTATAGTTAATGCCCGAAAATGACAGATGTGTAAATTTGAGTAATGGAAGCTTCAAGAGTAAAAATCAAGGGGGATACTCTAGTAATTCAACATGTTATTATTACTGTCAGCTCAGGAAGTCTTTGGGATAGTGCTGATATGAATCATGCCCATGCTTGGCAGGTAACAGTAAACTAGGGAAAATAACCATCTGATAGGAACGTTAAGTACAAAACATAAATGTTAGAAATGGGATTTCTGATTGTCAGAGTATGCATCCTGTACAAGCATATATCCCCACTCTAGTCAGGGTAAGCTAGATACACACTAAAATGTAACCTGTGTTCCCTCTCCGGTAGCTTGGCATTCAGGCTTATCTAAAGGGGCAATGTGTGAAGTGTTTGTGCAACATAGACACACACAGTAACACAATGGAAATACCCCCAAATACTCAACACAGGCTTTGAAAAATAGGCAATATTTTTATGAGTAAATAAAACCCAAAACAACAAAAAACCAATAATGAGAACCTGAGTCATGAATTGTCAAAGATTAAATGAAATATAGTGCTTAGAGTCAGATGGCTCCAAACAGGGAAATGTGGTCACGCTAGACAGAGGTGAATCCAAAGTGCAGGCTGAAAGAGATGGAGGGTACCAGGCTACAGAACTCATGCAATTACTGCTGCAAAGGTCCCTTGGATGGAGGAAGCGTCAGCATCGAAGACTCGATGTGAGTAGCAGAGGAGGTGTTGCATCGTCGTAGGTCAAGTGAATGGAGGCGAAACATCAGTTCCGATCCACGCAGTGATAAAGGCTTTGACAACAAGCCCTTTTTTGGTGACGGCCATGCGTCATCATCGAGTCAAACAGACTGACTTTGTCGGGCTGTGCAATCCTTCAAAGCTATGTTGTTGAGCTGCAACTGCGTCAGTGTCAAAGGGCAATGAGTTGGCCCCGAACAGCAGAAACTCATTGATGCATAGGTTTTGTTGGATCAGCACAGCTGAAGCTCACTTTCAAGAGCCCAGGACTGGATTTGCACCACTTGACTTGACAGGACTCACAGGTGGCAGTAGCCAGGTGCTGTTGAAGGGCTGTAGGACGTTTTTGATGTCCGAGAACAGGGAGCTAGCCACCAAGCCCTTGGAGTCATTTAGGGTTCAAGTGGGATGGGCCCATTCCTTGTCCTCAGCAGGGCAGAGATCAGCAGGCAGCAGGGCAGCACAGAAAAGCAGAAAAGCAGTTCTTCCAGAGCAGCAGTCAAGCAGAGTGGCAATCCTTGTAGTAGAGCAGCCTTTACTCCTGGCAAAGTTTTTCACAGGTCCAGTAGTGTTCTGTCTTGGTAAAGTCTGAGCCCCAGTACTTACACTCAGTTGTGCCTTTGAAGTGAGGGTGCCTTAAAGGAATGGTCTTTAAAGTGCACACAGGGCCTTCCTTCCCTGCACTGGCTCCAGAATATCAGTAGCAGGTAATCAGCCCTCTGTGTTAGAAACAGGACACTGCCTATTCAGGTGTGTCAGCTCTCCCTCTCTTACGTCCCATGAGGAGCTATCAGAATGCAGATGAATGCAGATGAGTTATCTGTCACACCTTCCCTTCCAGTGTTTGTTGCTGTCTATAGGGAATGCACAAAGTATAGCTGACACCCAGCCCAGATCTGTATTAGACTGCAGGCACACGGAGCAAAGTTAAGAGCAGAGAAATGTCCACTTTATAAAAGTGGCATTTATAAAACAGTAATGTTCACTCCAACTTTACCAGTAAAGAAGATTTATCATTATCATTCCAAAGATATAAATCATGATGCAGCTACTTCTTTCTGATCTGGAATTACAGTTAAAAAGAGTATTAAGAAATTCCCAATGCTAACCTATATGAGTGGGGTAGGCCTCACAGTAGTGAAAAATGAATTTGGGTGTTTGTCACTACTCAGACATGAAAAACTTACCAGTACATGTCTTACCTTTTACTTATAAAGCACCCTGCCTTATGGGATACCTAGGGCCTACCTTCGGGGTGACTTAAGCATAATAAAAGAGGGGTTAAAGGTTTGGCCAAGAGTTTTAAATGCCAAGGTGAAGTGGCAGTACACTGCACACACAGCCCTGCAATAGAAGGCTTGAGACAGGTTTGAAAGGCTACTTGTGTGGGTGGCAAAATTAGTAGTGCAGGCCCACCAGTAGCATCTAATTTATGGTCCTGGGTATGGGTATACAAGTTTACAAGAGACGTACAAGTAAATTAAATATGCCAAACAGGTGTAACCTATTATAGCATGTTTAGAGAAGAGAGCACATGCACTTTAGCAGTGGTTAGCAGTGGTTATGTGCTCAGAGTCCTAAAGCCAACAAAAAGGCGGTCAGGAAAAGAGGAAAAGGAATGTAAAATCTTTGGAGTGACCCTTCAGAGAGGGCCATTTTTCAACAATAAAACATTAGAACTATCTTTAAAAGATGTCTCTGGGTTATGCTTTATTGCAAAACTTAGTACAGAAAAAATAAATATATATATCATTTGGTTCTATTTCTTCTGTCCACATCTGCAGTACATTTTCTGGAGATTCATTTACACTCTAGTAAGAAGGCCAAGGGCCCTGTCATGATCCCTTTTTCTGCACTGCACCTGCACAGAAGGGCCCTATGTGTTTCTTTTTCGTGTTTTCAGGGCATATATTAACTTTGGTTAAAGTTGGTGCAAGGGCTACAGACAGTAGTGCTCAGAAACATAGGGAAGTAATTCTTTCTTTGTGATTCCAAGCTCAGCTGTCAGAAAACTCTAACTCGAAGAATATTCTGGTTAATGTAAGAACTGAATATGTGAAAAAGAAAAGCACATACCCCTTCTGCGTTGAACATTATCCATATTAATAAAGCAGCTGCTGCGGAGTTAGGCTATATTAACTGCTATACAAGAAAGAACTTCCCTTTTCCAGCTAAGTGAACATATTTAAAGAGACCATGTGAATGTGCTCATAGCTTCACAGAACACATTCTTAATGTGTAATGAATAGACAATGACACAAACATCTATGCATTATATTCTATTGGATCGCACACAGTAACATTTGTGCTTCTGCCTCATGAGTGCTTCAATTGCGAAAAAGTGGTAAATAAAATCTTCTTTACCGGACTGAATTTCATACGGAATCTTAAAATAAAGTAAAATAGCTCAAAATAACAAGAGGCAGAATCCGTGGTATAAGAGGTTTTCTAAATGGGCTTTATTCCACTCAAAATGGCCGACTCGAGTCGCGGCCTTCAGGTTCCGTCACCACGAGGGTTCAGGAAGTGAAGTACAATACTTTATTGACAGACATGCATTTTTATAATAAGTACATTACAATGAAACGAATGTAGAAGGCGTAACATTTGATAAGAAAAGTGACATAACAGGTATGTAATCGAAACTAGGCGTAATAAGGAATAAAAGAAACATGATTGGTTAGGATTATCAGACATAGGTGGATCTATAAGATAATACTTGGCATAGATGCGCGCGCAGCAGCATGACGTGTGAGTGACGTGCAACTAGGGGGTGAAGGGACTTGACATATAGCTCTACATGTGGAGACGAGAAGTCTGGGGGGTCAAGTCAACCTAATCCCAAATCATATCTAACATCCTATGTTTAGAGAACTATGTTATCCACAAGGAAGGACTCTCGGACAGAATCTATTCTATACTAACTGTGTGTGCGTGTACAAGCGTCTAAGTGTCTATATGAGATGCGAGAGGCAGAAAACTTTCCATGGCAGCAGGGCTATGAATCACTTGCAGGAGGACGGAAAGGCTGAGTCCTTTGCTTGTGAGCTAAAGGAAATGTTTACCTAAATCACTAGACAGGAATGCATCGGTTGAAGAGCAAAATAGATAATTCGAAGGTGAAATACAGCTTCTTGGCAGGCAGTCGAAAACTGGCCGAGGCAGGCACCGTTAGCTGCACAGGGAGTAGGACAAAGTTCATGGATACAGATGCGAGCTCAAGCTGAAGCTGTCAGAGACAGAGAGTAGGGAAAGGCTTTGAGGACAGAATCGGGCCTACTTGCCTGAACTGTAAAAATGGAGTAACTTAGCCATATAAAGTCGGTGGCCTTTCATACTTAAGAATCGAATATCCAGCCCATTGATGGCGGATCTGACAGAGAACATGTCGACGGTAGACACACATATGTTTGCGTCTTAGAAACTGGAACTGGAGGGAACATACATGTACTTGTAACATGCATATAGAACCGTTGGGGTCCAAGATAGGGGACATAACTGATCAGGAAAATCCACAATTCCACATTCCCTCCTTGTCCCCTACTTGCCCTTCAAGAGATATCAATCTTCATCATTCCATCGATTTGCTCATGGAGCATCATTTCTTCTTCCTTCTTCTTCCGGTATTTTGAACGAGAACTGTGATATGGAATGCATGATGTGGCACACAGACCACAAATCGCTGGTCCACATTGCAGGCATAAACAACAACTGAAGAGCATAAGAAGGCCAATACCTAGGAAGGATAGAACTCTCCATCCCCAGGCTGATATCACACTCCAAAACCACCCGGACCACGTCCAAGTGCCTGGATTTTCGTGTATCTGGCTTACAATCTTATGAAGGCGTGTTATAGCTTTATATACAGATGGCGAATTTTCTGGTATGAATATGCAGCAGCTGGATCCGATGACCCTGCAAGCTCCGCCCCTATCGGCCAGGATGACGTCAAGGACAAGACGATTCTGGAGAACAACAATTCTCGTCACTGATTGTTCCTCTGTCAGATTGCCTAGGGCGGCTATAGTCTCGTTTACTACAGCTTCAAGAGTCTTGGTGAGTCTGCGTATCAGCTTACTATTTGATATTGTACCTATATAGGGAAAGATACCTTTATTGAAATCTACATACTTGTCCCATGCCGTCTCAGTATAATCGACGACTGGGAGATCTCTACGCTCTCTTTTGTGTACTAAATGAACATTTCGATAATAATCAGGGGGAGCTAGGAAAACAGGTGGCAGAAGGAATGCTATGTAACAGGTACCATCCCAATCTAGAGGCAGACGCATATATGCCGTCTGACCACATATAAAGTAAGAATGGCGAGAAGCTCTAAATGAAGATTTACCTTGATCACGATATTCTACTGTAGTAACGCATTGGCTATGGCCCATGTGTATGGAACCAACTTTTCTCACACATAATTCACCCTTAACTGGAAATACAGACATAGTGGGCAGAATTAGTTCAACTTCGGATTTGACATTCAAAATCATAAGATTAGGCGTAAAATTACCTAATTTATACACTTCATTTTCTAAATCAGTTCCTGTTCTACTGGGGTGACCCTCCTTATTAGGGCGACAGACTTTGAATAAAACTAGATTCAGATTTCCCCATATCCAATGTTGTTGATAAACTGCTGTGTCTGGGTCTATGGAATTTAATAAACTAAACCATGCTCCACAGGAGCCATTGTGTGTGAACGGATGTGGAAAGAAAGGCAGAACTCCTTTGTTATTCTGATAGGGAGGGAGTCGGCCACACACCCAACAATTGGTGGCATTACTAGTCTGATGGGAATGATGTAACATACTAATGAATGTGTTATTGCGCAGCGCAAGTCTATAGGACAACTCATGTGGGGGTAATTCACTAAAAGAATGTTCATCAGTTATATTGAAAGCACGTTTAGAAACAGGATAATACATATGCAACAATATACTTGCAGTAACTATTAAAAAACTCAAAGAAAACAAAATTAATAAAGTCACAATACAGTGGCTACGCAGTAATTTACAATAAGCATGTCGTTTCATTATGATTCTGGACTCTACATCATTCAGACCTAAGGGATACATGTCGGGACAGATTCAACCGCTTCACCTTGGAGAGGACTTAAACAATCAAATCGTCCGACAGTTTGGATCTGGACCTGAGTTTCTGCTTATAGAGTTCGGTGCTACTGGCTTCAGCCAAAGGTAGCTTTGAGTCAATGGGGGAAGACACACGGGGAGTACTGTTTGTGTCAGGAGGAAGTCCATGAAATTTCTTGATATGGCTGGAATGCACCCAGCCTTTTCTCCCTTCGATCTTCACAGCTGTTCTGGTCGTCAGCAGGACCAACTTAGGAAGCCTCCACCTTGGCTCCAGTTGGGTTTTCCGATCGAAATTCCTGACGAGAACATAATCGCCGGGAATTACATCATGAGGTTTCACCTCGGTGTTGTCGGGAAAAGCTGCGACTACCTGTGAACGACAAGATTGTAGTGCAGACATCAAGGAAGCCAGGTAATCTGTCAGCATATTACAGTCAACATCAGTTATTTTACGCGGTATAGGCGTCCCCCACATATTCGGTGGTCTACCAAAGATCACCTCATAAGGTGATAGCCCTGTTCGAGAGTGTGCTACCATCCTCATGTAAAATAGCGCAACTGGTAAAGCTACTATCCAGTCCACACCTTTTTCCTGACATATTTTAGACAATCTGATTTTTAAAAGTTGATTATGTCGTTCCACGAGACCTGCTGCCTCGGGGTGTCGGACACAGTGGAATTTCCACTGATATCCCAACAAAAGTGAGACATGTTTCATTAATTCGGATGAGAAAGGCTGGCCGTTATCTGAATATACAACACGTGGTAAACCGTACCGTGGGAAGAATTCTCGAACTAGCTGCTTGGCAGTAGTCGGGGCAGTGTAATCTGATACGGGATACGCCTCTGTCCAACGGGAGAGAGCGCAGACAACTACGAGAACATATTTGAATCCTCGACAACGTTCCATCTGAATATAATCCATCTGGAGGACTTCAAAAGGATGGTCAGGAGGCTGAAATCCACCCTGCTCTACGGGAACACCCTTTCCTGGATTAAACTGACAACATATCATACAGGTACGAACTTTTTGTTTAGCTGCTGCTCGTAAATGTTTGTTGAACCAAATGTGCTGAATGCTGTCTAGCATAGCCTTCTCTCCTAAATGTGCTGGACTGTGAACTGTAGCTATAATGGCTTGAACCATGGAATCAGGGAGAAACCATACAGATTTCTCCTTCGTCATCCATCCTTGATCTGTCTGGATCCCTCCTAGTTCAGTCCACTTCTTTATTTCTTCTGCTGTGGCATGTGTCTGTATGTCAATTACGTCAAGTGCGGGATCCTTAATTGTCACACACTGTGTTGGTGTCTGAACTATTGGCTTTGTCATGTCTAATGTGCGATTCTGAGCAGTCTGTTTAGCTGTTCTGTCAGCTAAATCATTGCCTTGAGAAATGATATCAGTAACCTTCGTGTGTGCTTTACATTTCATAATCGATATAGCAGTGGGTAGATGTATTGCGTCTAACAAAGCATGAATGAGGGGTCCGTGCTGAATGTGGGCACCATGGGAGGTTAAATAACCTCTCTCTCGCCACAGCACGCCGAAGTCGTGTACAACTCCGAATGCATAACGTGAGTCAGTGTATACATTAGCTTTCTTATTTGTGGCTTGAATACAGGCTTGCGTTAGAGCAATAAGTTCTGCTGCTTGGGCTGACAAAGTATCTATACAATTTGTCTCAATAACTTTAGTGTCTGTTGTGACTGCATACGCGGCCACTAAATCTCCTGTACTTGTTCTCATGCACGATCCGTCTACATACAACGTCAGGTCTGGATCTAACAATGGAACGTCTGTCAAGTCTTGTCTAGGTTTCGTCTTTATTTCAATGATTTCAACACAATCATGAGCTAGTGGGTCTGTTCCAATTACAGGTAATAGTGTAGCAGGATTCAATGTATTACACCGTCGGATCTCTATGTGTGGTTGAAACAATGTCAGTTCATAACCGGTAAGTCTTGCTATGGTCAAGTGTTGTGTTTGTGTTCGGTTCACAAGAACCTCTACTGCATGTGGTACTTGTACTGTCAATGGATGTCCTAACACTATGGCATCGCTTTGTCTGATTGCTAAAGCTGTCGCTGCCACTGATTTCAGGCATGCAGGCAAAGCCTGAGCTACGGGATCTAATGTACTGGAAAAATAAGCACATGGCTTGCGTGATCCTGCTTGATCCTGAGTGAGTACTGACAAGGCAGTACCTTCGCGTTCTGTAACAAAGAGTGTAAAATGTTTGCTATAACATGGTGTTGCTAAAACAGGTGCTTGACATAAAGCTTCCTTTAGGCTTTCAAAAGCTTGTGTATGTTCCTGAGTCCAAGGGAGAACAGTCGATGTGGCTGCCTCCTGTGTGGTTAACTGAATGAGTGGTTTTGCTAGAAATGCGTACTGAGGGATCCACTGCCTACAATATGAAGTGAGGCCTATGAAAGCCCGCACCTCCTTTTGTGTCTGGGGTATTGACATGTTAGCAATTAACTGGATGCGATCTGGTGTAAGCTGCCTTCCCTCCTTGGACAGCGAGTGACCAAGATAAATAACTCGCTGGACACAGAATTGCAGCTTAGAAGGAGACACCTTGTGCCCCTTGTCGGCTAGGAAATGTAAAACTGTCAGAGAAGCTTTTTCACATTCTGGCTCGCTTCTCGCTGTGATCAGCAGATCATCGACATATTGAAGCAGTGCAGTATTGACTGGCATGTGGATACTGTCAAGTTCTCGTTTCAGTGCTTGGCTGTAGATGCTGGGGCTTTCTGTGAATCCTTGGGGAGCGCGTGAGAATTTAAAGCTGCGCCCATTTAAACTGAATCCGAACAAGTACTGGCTTTCCGGATCTATTGGGACGCTGAAAAAGGCATTCTTGAGATCGATTACAGTAAAGAATGTTGCTTCGGAATCAATTGCTGTCAACAATGATGATATATCAGGGACCACAGGGAATTGTGGTACAATACACTTGTTTAGTTCACGCAAATCAATAACCAATCGGTACACTGGTGGGGCAGTAGGATCAGTTCGTTTAAGAATCGGAATTATCGGTGAATTACATATATTGGAGTCTGTTTCTACAACTACTCCCTGGGCAATCAGCTCATCAATGATTTTCAGCAAAGCCACTACAGCATCATGCGGTAACTTGTATTGTCGCATTCGTGGTAGTACCACTCCTGCTTTCAGTGTGACTCGATAGGGTGTAATGTTCATGCAGCCAACATCCGTAGGGCCTTGTGCCCATAGATGTACTGGTAAAGTCTGTAGTCGGGGATCCATGTCTCTAGACACATAGTGACCTTTAAAATCACGTAAAAACAACCTTACTCCTTCCGGAGAACAACATATTATGGCTCCTAGTGCTTTCAGAGTTTTAATTCCTAACAGATTTTCTGGGCATGATTTAGTAAGCAATAAATCTGTAGTTCGTGTCAAAGGTCCTATCGTAAGTGGTAGAGGCTGTGATACTTCATTAACAATAGGTTTTCCTGAAAAACCAAGGGAAACATTTTGAGAGCCTGAGAGGGGTGCCCCTGGAACTTCACTACGTTTTATAGTTGTTCGACTTGCCCCTGTATCGAGTAAGAATTTTCTATCTTGACCTAATAATTCACTATGTACATAAGGTCCTTCTTGATCTACAGGAATCTCGATAAGCGGTAAGTCAACTTCCCTCTCTAGGCTTGTTCATGCGTAACGCTGATACTCAGGATATTCATACTGTGCAGTCTGATACATTTGTCGTGTTGTGGTTTGTGTGGCAGTAGCAGGCAACGGTGGTGCAGCTGGCACAAACTGTATGGGTTGCTGTGAGGCTGGCATGGACTGTTGTTGAACTGGCATGGACTGTCCATGCTGCATAGCTCCTTGTTCATTCTGATCTTGTCTAACTAATCGTGGTCTCTCCTTTGCAATGCCTGTAGCTATATTACGTTTCAGGACTGGACAATCGTGTACATAATGGCCCAGTTGTTTACAGTAATTGCAGGTTCCCTTTACAGGAACTGCAGAATCACCAGAATGTGTCACACCCTTTTTGTGACCATCTGCTGGTACTGTCTGAAAAACTAGCATTTTCATTTTTGTATCCTTCATGCGTCTATGCTCGTGTTCTTGTTCATCCCTAATTCTATTGTGATGATACTGTAACATTTGTAGCATTTGCGACGGAGTGTTACTTTGCCAGGTACTCTCGAATTTCAATATTCTATTCTTCACTGGGGGCAATGCATTTTCCACTAATTTTGTCACAAATAGATGTGGATATGAGTCACTACTTGCTTTTATACCACTATTTATACCAAAACATTTTTCAAATCGAGCATAATAATCGCTTGTGTCTTCATCTTGCTTTTGTTTGCAGGCTGTGATTGCACCCCAATCTTCCTTTTTTGTAGTTAATAAACGTGGCAGTACCTGTACTAGTAAACCTGGTAACAGTTTAACTTTATCCCCGAGCCCTGAACCTGCAGTTCGGCCCCTTTCTTCCTCTGCTAATGCTGTCCAGTCTATCTTTTGGTCTCCCACTTCCCACTCTTTTTCTTTAAGTTTTTCATAAATGCCAGCAGGCAAAAGCACCTTTAATATCGTCATAATATCAGGAAAGGTGTACTCTCCCATCAGTAACATGTCTTTAATTTCTCGGTGGAAACCCGCTGGGTCTTTATCATGACTAGGTACTACTTTCTTCATTTCTAATAATTCCATTTTTGATATGGGTGTGTAAACAAATACACGGTGAAACTCATTGTCTTCGCCTTTTATTGGGTGCACTTCTCGTAGGGGATTTTGTCTATCCATATAGTACGGCGCTCTTTCTCTGCGGGGCAGCGAGAGAGAATCCGGACTTACAAAAAGGACATACTGCTTACGTGACACTAATATCTCTTTAATTAGCTTGTTACTAGAACCTCCCCATCTGTTTGTGAGTAGTTCCGTTAATATATCAGGTAAAGGACCAGGGTCAGCATGTTGGCTCTTATATAATATGAGGAGTTGCTGAATCATATAGATTCCAGCTAAACGTTGTTCATCTGTACTGAGATTAAAAAACGTGTGTGCTACGGTCTCATCACCGTATTTTTCAGGACTGTCAATCCAGTGAACAGCTGATCTGGCTAATTCTTGCTCATCCATGGAATCGAGGAGGTGGTAACCCCTTCGTTCTCGTAGTATTTTATCTGCGGCTTGAAACGAATGTTCAGGAGACTTCAGATTTATTATAGGCGTCGGATACGTTCTGCTATTATTTGGGCATACTGAGTGTATGGGATCAGAAAAATATCTAGTATTTTCACAGGATCTTCCTCTGCCTACATAGGCTATGGTCTCTGACTGTCTTGCGGAATTCCCTGATTCGGACACTTCATCTTGCTCAAACTCGTCTGTTCCCAATCTCTCTTCATGAATACGCTCTATTTCTTTACGGATTTTTCGGCACATGGCTATTATACAATTTTGCTTATCGTGTCTCCCTTCTGATATATTCTGACTCCATCTTGTAAGAATAAGCATTGCATTCGGGTCTACCCCCGGACGGTCTTGATTTCTGATCACACAGTTTATGAGGAAACGTAACAGTTCCCCCTGTATTTCTACTTTCTGGAATTCCATAGCTCTGTTAATACATCCTGGATCTCGTCCTGTTTGAACAAAATGATATATGTTATCTAGATGCGTAGTCATTCCTGGTAACCTTGCTAAATACTCTGCGGCTCGCCTGATACGTAATGATGCCAGGACCATTTCATCCTCTTTACCAACCACCGGGTCATATCTACAATTTACAAGGAGTTCTTTAAGCGTACGTTCACTTACGAATTTAGGTGTACGAGAATGCGCTGACTCTTGAAAAACAAGTTTATTTATTCTGGGTGGTGTAAAGGTACTGCTAGCACCTCCCGTGGCCCCATCTGGGGCGTCGGGTGTGAATGGGTTCGTTGAACGTGACACAGCAACTATGGGCGTCGACACCCCTGTAGAATCGACTGCGGAGACAGATGCGGAAACAGATGTGCTTGCCGACGCTTGCGTCGGGACTTGCTGTTGCACGGGTACAGATACCTGATCCTGACGTTGAACCCCTCCGCCAGACGGTCTATGTGGTGCGGCGTTAGCATACTCGGGAGCTGCGTCGTCTAGATATGAGGAAAGAAAAACATCTTCTGCGGTTCTGGGATGCCCTTTTTGATGTACCTTAATTGGAAATAATGGGGGTGGCAAGTCTTTTGGCATCTCTGGAGCAGCCTTAGGTAGTCCTTCGGCTAGAAGGGGATACATACCATTCATAAGAGCATTTCTTTGTCTATTTACTTGTTCTGATTTCACTCGGATACCTTCCTCAATTAATAGATTTTCTTGAACTTTATTTGAACTTTCTTTACTCCTCTCTTCTTGTCTACGTGCTTTTTCTGTTCGTCTATGAGATTCTTTACGCCATAACTCAACAGCGTCTTTCTGTGATTGTCTGACCTTTCTTTTCCATAACTCTTCCTCTACTTTCATGATGCACTCTGCATCCCAGGTTCCCGCTGCGGGCCACCTTTGACTTTCCGGCAATCCCTTGGTATAATCTACCCATAGATCAAGAAACAATATGGCATCTAAGCCATGCTTATGGTACATAAAATGCCCTGGAGTGTCCCTAGGAGGAATAGGAACTGCTTCTTCAAGCACCCCTTTTCTGGTAGTAATCTGTCTTAACTTCGAGAAGAGCGGCATATTGACAACTGATCTGATACTTACTCTTGAACTTACTTAATACGAAAAAACCCCAATAATGAACAGTGTACAATGAACAATCATTCATACCACAATATGCAAGACATTTCTGAAAACATTAAACATTAAACATTTAACAATGACCGACAATGATGATAGTCTGCCTAACTAATCACCACGCTGAATTCTTGACAATAACTGCATACTTCGGAATACTTGATATACTGCTAAACAGTACATATACACTGCTAAACAGTGCAGACCGGATTTGTGTACCCAAATCCGTCTTGACCGGCACAACCTATGTGCGCGTCAACACGCCTCCCCGGCGATGGTACTCACCGAGTAGCTCCTTGAAACGGAAGGCCTCAGAGAATGGACAGGACTCGATGACTGCGGACAGCGGACCCTCTGGACATCGGGATTTCGAAATATCTGGTGGGCCTCTGTATACCTCGGATCTTGCTCTCTCAGCTAGGCTCTGGTCAGGACACTTCGCACTTCTCACCGCCTCGTCTGGGTTGATCGCAGCCTCAGTCGCCCCCGCTTGACCGGAGGGAGCTTACAGGAAATCCTGCTGGTACGCGTTTATGGTCCGTCCAGCTGTGGCAGGAGACCGGGCCTGCAACGCACCGCCGGCGCGTGAGATGAGAAAGTGTCCCTGTTCGGGCGCCATTATGTGGTAAATAAAATCTTCTTTACCGGACTGAATTTCATACGGAATCTTAAAATAAAGTAAAATAGCTCAAAATAACAAGAGGCAGAATCCGTGGTATAAGAGGTTTTCTAAATGGGCTTTATTCCACTCAAAATGGCCGACTCGAGTCGCGGCCTTCAGGTTCCGTCACCACGAGGGTTCAGGAAGTGAAGTACAATACTTTATTGACAGACATGCATTTTTATAATAAGTACATTACAATGAAACGAATGTAGAAGGCGTAACATTTGATAAGAAAAGTGACATAACAGGTATGTAATCGAAACTAGGCGTAATAAGGAATAAAAGAAACATGATTGGTTAGGATTATCAGACATAGGTGGATCTATAAGATAATACTTGGCATAGATGCGCGCGCAGCAGCATGACGTGTGAGTGACGTGCAACTAGGGGGTGAAGGGACTTGACATATAGCTCTACATGTGGAGACGAGAAGTCTGGGGGGTCAAGTCAACCTAATCCCAAATCATATCTAACATCCTATGTTTAGAGAACTATGTTATCCACAAGGAAGGACTCTCGGACAGAATCTATTCTATACTAACTGTGTGTGCGTGTACAAGCGTCTAAGTGTCTATATGAGATGCGAGAGGCAGAAAACTTTCCATGGCAGCAGGGCTATGAATCACTTGCAGGAGGACGGAAAGGCTGAGTCCTTTGCTTGTGAGCTAAAGGAAATGTTTACCTAAATCACTAGACAGGAATGCATCGGTTGAAGAGCAAAATAGATAATTCGAAGGTGAAATACAGCTTCTTGGCAGGCAGTCGAAAACTGGCCGAGGCAGGCACCGTTAGCTGCACAGGGAGTAGGACAAAGTTCATGGATACAGATGCGAGCTCAAGCTGAAGCTGTCAGAGACAGAGAGTAGGGAAAGGCTTTGAGGACAGAATCGGGCCTACTTGCCTGAACTGTAAAAATGGAGTAACTTAGCCATATAAAGTCGGTGGCCTTTCATACTTAAGAATCGAATATCCAGCCCATTGATGGCGGATCTGACAGAGAACATGTCGACGGTAGACACACATATGTTTGCGTCTTAGAAACTGGAACTGGAGGGAACATACATGTACTTGTAACATGCATATAGAACCGTTGGGGTCCAAGATAGGGGACATAACTGATCAGGAAAATCCACAATTCCACAAAGGCCCAAAGTTTTAATCAGTAGCCGATAGCCTACGCTAATGAAGATCGGGGTGCTGCAACTACCACCAAACACTCCCTCCCCTATTATCTACCTTTTCGATGTCCTTTTTCATCCCTACTTTCTTCTTCTATCATTGTTTTTTCATGTTTCTCTTTTTCATTCTTTTCCTCTTTCGTGTTTTTCTCTCTTTTGCTGTGCATTAAAGTTTGCTGAGAGGAAATGCATTCCAGTCCCCAAAATATGAGTGTCAATGGGCCCCACCTGCAACCAGCGGTTTAAATTAAGCCCCATTACATCGATGTTTTTTTTTTATTGAATTCACTTTGGGGCCACACAGATATATGAAAGTATGGTTGCAATCATTTCTGGCTTGCTACAACCTCCTTTTTGAAATGTACTATAACAAGACTCGGAAGCCAAAAGAGAATGAAAGTGGTTGCTTAGCCAGCGTGTCATTTTGTACTATGGGCCACATGTATGACCATTTTGCCAGCCGCACATTAGTCACAATCTATTTTGCAAATGCTAAAATGGCTATACGCGACGTAGGACAAGCATTCATAAAATGAAAAATAGCGATGTGAGCAAATTGCGACTCGCAGAATATAATGACCGGAGTTAACAAGTCCCAATTAGAGAATCCCTAATTGCAAGCTGCAAACAGCATATACAAGCGAGTCGCAAATTGTGAATACTCACAAAATGGCCTGTTTGCACATTCAATTTACCACCAATTCCAAACGGGTGGTAACAGAAACCAAACTATAAAAACAGCTCCAGAATGCATCAGAGACTTCCACAATGGTTGCCCTGTAAGTGATAGCGAGGAGGATGAGGAGACTGACTGCTCAGCAGACGAGGCGGAGACAAAAGAGGATATTCAGAGTCAGGCTGACCATGTTCGAGAAGACAAAGAAAGAGATATCTGAGCAATAAAGGCTGAGTAGCAATGTGATCTTGGAGCTATTCGCTACCTTAAAGCTGCACCTTAAAAGCAGTATGCATGCAGCAATGCAATCCTCACCAATGTTCTGGTGTTGTGCAACCTCCACCTCTTGGCCAGAGGAAGCTACCAAAATGTCATAGCATTGGCTGGAGGGGTGTTGCAGAGGACGCGTTAAAATTTTTAAAAAATTTTCTAGAGGTCATGCTCCTCTACATACACCAACACAGTTACCTGACCTGGGATGATGTGGAAATGCAAGATACCAAAATGCAATTCTACCAGATAGCCAGATTTCCACAGGCCATTGGGTGCATAGACTGGACCCATGTGCCCCTATGTCTCTCATCCCACCTGGAATACATATTCCGGAACCTCAAGAACACCCATTCCCTCAACATCCAAGTTGTCTGCAATGTACACAATATCATCACGGACATTGTGGCCAAATATCCAGGGAGAACACATGACTCCTACATGTTCAGTCACAGTGACATATACCATTGACTAGAAAGAGCGGATTTTGACAAAGGATACCTACTAGGTACTGGAATGTGTTGTTCACAATAACATGTATGAGCACAATTATTACTCTCTGTATGTTGTCTCACCCCTATATGTGTCTCAACAGGTGACAGTGCATATGCTCTGTGGCCATGGATCCTCACACCATGCCTATCTCCCAACAATTAACATGAAAGGCACTACAACATGGCACATAGGTGCATCAGGTCTGTGATTGAACATACATGTGTACTCCTCAGATCACTCTTCAGATGTCTTCACGTGAGTAGGGGAGTCTTGCAGTATGCACCGGAGACTGTGTGCAAGATTGTGGCAACCTGTGCCATACTCCACAAAATTGTCTGCAGGAGAGGTCTCTGGATCAGACTCAGAGGATGATGACCCTGGCCCACCTGTCCAACAGCCAATCGAGGATAGCAGAGCAGCAGAGGGTAGAAGGTGCAGGGACCACACAAGCAGACATTACTTTGCACTTTAAGAAATCTCCATGTCTAAGATATATACCCTAAAAATAACAAAACAACTATTTGATTTTCCAAAATAAGCAACCCTTTAATGCCAAGGTTCACAGTAACATTGATGGACACCCTGTCCATCATAAGAAACATAACTTAAATTGGTGCACATGTTGTGCATTTACTTCACCACAAACACAAACAAGAAGGTAAACACTACCATGGCAGACTGTCAGTGTGCACTAATTTCCATGATGTTTGTCCGTCATGGGGGTTGCTGCCATTCGATGGTGCAGGATGAAGGCTGCTGCCTCTACGAAGCACTCATGCATCTGTGACAGACACACTACTGAGGATTGATTCCTCACAGTCTAGTTCATCACCAATAGCCCCACCGCGAATGTTGGCTGTCTGAAATGCCTATATGGCTGAAGTTATCTGTTGCAGGTCTCGTGCCATGTCACTACTGTAGTGGCCAAACTCTACTTGCAGGGCTAGGGTGTGTCTGGTGTGCTGAGTGCTCACCTGCACCAGCCTTCCAATTGCCCTGGTCATTGCCTCCAATCTTGTACCTCTTCTACGCTCCCAGCGCCTTTACTGGCTTCTGTCCTCTGCCAGCTCTGTGCAGAGTTGCCCAATGGATCCTGTAAGGGCATCACATTTAGCATCCAGGCTGGCTTCGTTGTCAGACATCTGCTGGGTGCTGGTGGTAAATCCCTGTGTCAGCTTATGGTTGAGTAACTTGAGCTGTTTCCGCTTCAGGCGCTGAACCTGCAGCATGGCCTCCTCCAGGTCACCTTAAACCACCTGGATGCTTTATCCTGCCTAGAAGCAAGAGGCCTGCCTTGCGAGCTATTGCCTATGTGCCTGGCGTGTTGGGCGCAGCTGCCGGACCCTGGTGCGTCGAGGAGTAGCAGGCTGTTGGAAACCTGGGACCTATATTGCAGCTGGCTGTGGTGAGCTGATTGCAGCACTGGCCTGGCCATGTGAGGCACACGGCAGACTCAGAAGCACCTCATCCTGTCATTCCTCCATGTGGGCCTGGGCCTGGTCTTCCCACTCATCATCAGCCATTTCTTGTTCTTCCACCTGCAATGTGGCAAATAGTGAGGTGAATAAAAGGAATGTGTGAAACACTATCTCATTGTCAGTACTACATTATTCAGCTTTTGTCTGACAGTAACTGCACTGTTTATGTGCATGACTGCATTTCCCATAATGCACCAGCTGTGACATTTTGATCATCTAAATGGACCATCCAGGTATTTCAGAGTGAGGGTGTGTTGCATGCATGTGGACAGCATGTTTTGGGCAGGACCGTTGGCATAGTAGCATTGTTGCACTTACCTGTTGTTGGTGGGTTTGCAGACATTTCGAGGGACCCAAATCCAGCCACTGCTTCTGGCTCCAGTGTAGTTTCGACCAGTGCCTCTGCAGTTGAGGGAGGGTGGACATTAGATTGGCCTCCTCCAGTTCCCTGAGAGTCCAGCAGCCGTATTTCCATCCTCTCCTTGGCCCGAGAGTGCAGGGCATACCAGCGCTCTTTTATCTAATCAATGGACCGGTCTGCCACACCCAGGGCATTGATTCGCTGCTGAATTTCCGTCCAGGTTTTTTTTTCTGAGACTCTGGGAAAGTGAGAGAAGCACATGCAAATAGGGGCTCATGGTAGTTGCAGCATTTCTCTGTGAGGACGTCAAATTCCTTCTCAGAGAACTTAAGTTTTCAGCATCGCTTCCCAGCTGCCTTCTAGATCTGTCTGCTGGCCATTGCAGTGCTTTGTTTGGAGCCTGGATGCACTGCAGGTCTGTGCTTCAGGGATTTCCAATGCCCCTGGCTGCTGTACAGTCTTCTCCGCAGCAACCACTCCCTGATTTAGGGGTCCTTCACCTGTTCCAGGTAGCGAACAGACATTTTTAAAGCAAGGGTCTCTATTTGAGACTGCAGTCGCTTTTTGCGAGAGGTATTGCTATTTGCAACCGGTTACTGACTCGCAAATTGTGATGTCGGTAATTGTGTGGCGATTCGTTTGTGGCCGGATTTGTACACACATTAGATTCTCAAATTGAGAGTCGCTAAATCGACCAACGGTACATGTGGGCTTTTTTACAGTTTGTTTGATTGTACACACTACATGCTATATTATGGATGCACTAAGGCAAAGTGAAGCAGTCTGCGGCCAATTTTAAGCAGAACATTAAAATATTTAACCTGAATTGAATGGTACATTGTCTTTGTTTCAATATTGCCCTTGATTTATTTAAAATACCCTTTTGCCACTGGTGCACCCTTCTACCTCACAGAGTCCGCTTTTCTTGCTTTTTCCTTAAGGGATTCTAAATAGACGTGTTTTGCTCCACCTGTCTTGGAAATGTATTGCAAAACTCATATGCCGCTCTATAATCTAGTTATTAGGTAGTCCAATGTAAGCACTTAGGGCCAGATGTACGAAAGGTTTTTGCATTCACAAATTGTCTTAATTGCTATTTGTGATTGTAAAAACTCCTTTCAAAATGTACGCAAGGCAATTTGGTCGGTCCAAATTGTGATTCCTTCCTTTTGTAAGGTGCTATTTTTGCAACTCCAAATAAGGAATCGCAAATAGGGATTTCCAAATTGTGATTCGCAATTTGTATGTATAAAGCATTTCCTAATTGTGACTAGGCGCAAAATGCAGTTTTAGTAAACGCATTCACCACCATTTTCAATCTGGTGCTAATCAGGCGCAACCAATGTAACCTGGCCCAAAATGCACCAGACCCTTTCACAATGGCAGCATTGAATGAGGGACGGCCAACCATTCATGAGCACTTAGGGAGTGCTCTTCACTTTGTTCAGCCCCGCTCCGCCCTGACTTTGCTGGCTTCATTCCCATTCCCATTCAGAAAAATAAAATGATGATAACTTTATTGCTTTTTTCATTTTCTTTTTGCGCTGCTCAAATAGCAGGGGGGTGACACACCTCTGCCACTGAGGGGGGTGTCCTAAAGTGCATTGTTACGTTTTTTCCATAAGTTTCTTGATTTTATATTTCCCAAAATTAATAAGTACATTTCTTTCATGCATCTCAACAGGACTTACAACTTGCAAAAATATAATTTTATCATCTTGCACATTTTCCCAATTTCATAGGGTGTGTAGATGGTACACATATTGCTATCTGGCCACCATCTGCTAATGAATTGATTTTGTGAACCCACAAAAATAGTCACTCTCCCAACATACAGGTTGTGTGTATGTTCCTTTATATTAACACTTTGTAGCCCGATTTCCAGGCAACACTCATGATTAATAGATATTTTCGCCACAGTGAGATATACAATAGGCTGTCTTAAGGTTATTTTAGCAACAGTTTTCTACTTGGTAAGCCCATATCATATATGTTATACCCAATTTAGCCTGCAAACTAAAAAGCCATATTAATTTCTGTTTTCTTAACATATTAGGAGACAGTGCTTATGCATTACAGCCTTGGATCTTGACATCTAATTCAAATCCAAGTACAAAGCGTGAGTGGAGATACAATCATGCTCACAAAACTACACGCTCTGTCAAAGAAAGGAATGCCACAAATTCATCTCCAATAGGACACCTCTCGTGCTGCTGATGGTAGAGCACATTGTGCTGAGATTACTGCTAATTATGTTTAAGGTAAGTAAAAAGGGATAGTTGGAAAGGAAAACAATAACACATGTTTGATGATGGTTTTAAATCAAGACTGTTCTTTCATTCAGGAATCATTTTCATTCTGTGTTGAAAGATCAAAAAATATACATCATGAGCAACTTTTTTCACAATTAGTTAGTGTTTTTCATTAAGCAAACATGATAAGAAGTGAAATGCATATGAAAAGACAACAAATAGATTAGTGCATACTTCTACCTCTGCTCACACTACTTCTCTCAGCAGTGCCTGCCAGTGGAGTATCACCAACATCTGTCCTAGATGTATGTTGGTGTGTGCCCCTAAGGTTTAATACATCAGGCACAGAGAGGCTACTTAAGCTTGATGCCTCTTCACAGTCCTCTAACCCTACTTCTGCAGGCCATGATATTAAACTGGTTAGACTATTTTGTCTAAGGCAGATGCAACCTACGCTAAGCCATGGGCTGCATCAATACAGCAGTAACCATTCTGAGTTTGAATGTTAACAGTGCACCTAGATAAACTGCTAGTAGCCTGTACCAGACAGATTATAGATCGACTTAATGTATCAATATTCACTATGCGCTGGTGATGCCTATGCCTTTGTGTGCGGTGGTCCTGTTGCATTGTTGTAACAGCTTTATCTATCAATTCAGTCAGTCTTACAAAGTTGTTATTCATCATGATGTGACCACAGTCAACTGTTTTCCTAAAATTCTCTTGTCCATCAAGCAATTGCTATTTTGACGTAAACCCAGATTAACTAAAGTCAGTAAACCTCAGTTTGTGCCAAATGACATGCATACCTGACCCTAACGTAATAAGGGAACATCTCTATTTCTACTTGCATCTGTACTGCATTCTGGAGCACACATACAAAGAGAAATAAGCATCTAAGGATTATTTTAAGCAATCCCGACTAAAATACAGGCACACTTGCAGCATAGCACATTGGCACCTGCATTGGTGCTAGGCTGCCACAAGTGCACCAGTGGAACGTCAGAGCAAAAGTAGACCACATCTCAGATATTACACATTTCTGCTCCCTTCATTTCACACAATGCAGCACAGCAAGTTCCATTGCTGTATTGCTTAAAAGGTTAGTAAATCTGACCCTATATACAACTCTTATTTATTTTCTATTCTTTTTGTTTGTGAAGATGGTAGAAAGACATTACTCAAAATATATCTGAATTTATTGGTGAGATAAGGTTTGTAGGGTTGGCATTAGGAAATCTAAAATGCAATGAAATGGGGAAGGTGTTAATATTCCCGAAGAGCTACATTTTAAAATTACTTTCTATGTAGTAAAGGTTTTCAATTTCTTTTTCAGCAGTTCAACGTTTTGAGCATGTTTGTTCAGAATCAGGAAAGTACTTGTTCCATTCGTTTTCATTTATGAAAAAAAGTTGCATTTAAGAACAAAGGTCAACCATAGTAATTTACATGAGAGAAGTGTATTTTAATTTGATAATTGACTAAAAAATATTTCATCAAACAACTGCTAGGAGGAATACTTGGTTTAAAATGAACAGGAAAACTAATTTTTAGATACACTAGCATGTAATGGGATTTATTTGTTCAATTGCATTCTCCTTTGAGGGAGACTATTGTTATTGTAAGAACTGAACGATAACTACAATATCTCACAGACAAAACGTTTGCAGTTGTTATGTCTGAAAGATGATGAATCATACTCTAGGAATGCTAACAAGTAAATATTGTTTGAATATATTTTAAAGATGACCTCTCATGCTAATTCTGGTCATTCATCCTCCTTAAAAATGTAGAGAAAGGTTTTTAAATACAATGAAGCTTCACTGAATATTATGAAAACTAAATCCTGTGTGGTGCAATTATGGACAATATGTATAATTTTACTGGTCACAAAAACTGATTGAGACCTGTACTTATATGAGCAGTGATGAATTTTGCAAACCAACCTATGTACTAAAAGGTCAGTTCATTCAATTCTGAATCAGAATGGATCACAATCCAACTGACCTTCATAATATTCATGGTATAGGTCGAAAATTGTGATTCACATAAATTAGATACAATGACAGGATGGTGGCCTGCAAAGGTCAGCAGACCACCATGTCTGTGATTGCATATAAATAAACTTTGATTTAAAAGCTGCACAATTTAAAGTAAACAAGGCTTCTTTATAAAAATAAGTTAACTTTTTTTTAGCTTCTTTGAGAGTTTGGAGTAGTTTCCTGTACCACTGCCTACTTCTCAAGAAACCTTTAAACTAATTCACAGAAGGGAAAGGGTCCAAAGAGGATACCTTCTATTTTACCGGCAGGTTACCACCCCAACTTGGGAGTCAGTATATTTACCTTGGTTTGCAAACAGAATTCCAGTTACAAACTACTGATACATAGAGTAGTGATGCCCAGAACACGTCTTCCGAATTGTGATTAGCTAACATTCAGAAACCTATTTTAAGAGTTGGTAAAACATATCCACCTCCTAAAATGGGTTGCACACATAAGAAATACCTATTAAATAGGTCAGTACATCTGGGGCCAGATGTACGATACACCAATTTGCCACTCGAAAATTGCATCGCATTTCCGACTCGCAATTTGCGACTCGCAATTTGCGACTCACAAATTGGAATGTACAACAGTGTCTCAGACACTGTTTGCGATTCCTAATGGGGGTCGCAAATTGCATGCCTCATTAATATTAATGAGGCAGGAGCAATTTGAGACCCCATTTGGAATGGCTAGCACTCACAGGGACAGTGGCCTGCTGGGGTCAGCAGACCACCATGGCTATGACTGCTTTTTTAATAAAGCAGTTTTAAAAATAAAATGTAGCCTGTTTTCCTTAAAGGAAAACGGGATGCATTCAAAAAAGAAAAATGAAACTTTTCAGTTTCATTTTTTTAACGTCAGGCAGTGGTCCCTGGGACCACTGCCTGCTCTTAAAATTTTTTGAACTACTTGAAGTAGGTGGTAAACTGCAAGTGTTTTACGACAGCCAGTGTGGTTGCAAAACACTAGTACTTGGCATGGTGACTCACTATTAGGAAGGGACGCCCTTCCTAATAGCGAGAGTCGCAATGCTATTTTGCGAGGTAGTGACTCGCAAAATAGCATTTGTACATGTCATTACTCTTTTTTGTGGTCGCAAATGGGAGGATCTCGCATTTGCGGACGCAAAAAAGAGTCGTACATCTGGCCCTTAGTCCTTAATCATGTTAGCCATTTATTTTATTTTAATTTTACTCTTTAGATTGTTCTGGAAACATCAGGGAATTATTTTAAATAGATAGGGGTCTATTAGGATGGCGGTCGGAAAACCACCCCGACAGCCATGGAAGCGGAAATCAACCGCCTGCCGGCACCATGGAAAAACTGGTGGGGAAATTAGGATCAACCGCCAAAAAACACCGGCGGAACGGGGACAAGAAAAACCAGAGACACCGCCCGGGAAATTAGGATATCCCCGATGGTCCCGCAGTATGTTCCACTGTTCCCGACCGCCGCGGTCCCAAACAGTGATGAATGGGAGAGCTGGCAGAAGAGCTGCAGCATAGCTACCTCTGCAGACGATCCGTGAAAAATATGGCGGACAAATGAAAAAACCCACAATAAGGCCAAAAAGTGCACAGAGCACACTAGCCATGCCTCCCAAAAAAATCAAAACACACCCCAATGACACAACCACATGGCAAAAAGAAAAATACGATTCCCAGGACAACACACACAACACACCTGACAGCAATAACCCATTTGGACACACCCACATAGCTGAGTATAAAACCAGCCCCTTCCCTGACCACAATCCTTTGCAATACTCCAGAAGTGACGGGACATACACCCCAGCTTAAAGGAGAGGTAAAGAACACAACATCACTAGCCACACCACACACAGCACCACCACCACTTCCACACCTGCACCACTAACCCCCTGCACATCACACACCATACACATCACAACCACACCCACCACTCACACCCCTGCACCCACAACCACTTTGCACACCACACACCATGGCAACACATAAAATGCCCAAATTCACAGAGAGTGAGTTGACAGTCATGGTAGATTAGATAGTCAGAGTGGAACCACAACTGTTTGGTAGCCTGGTCCAACAGACACCATTATCCACAAGAATACAAATGTGGGCAAGGATAGTCCAGAAGGTCAATGCAGTAGGGACCACCCCGCAATCCAAAAAGGAAATCATGAAGCGGTGGCATGACCTGAAGAGTGTTGTCAAAGAGTGGCGGAGCAAGAACCGTGAGCTGGGTCAGAGGACTGGCGGTGGCCCTCCCATTCCACCAAAACCATACCCACCATGGGAGGGGAAGGTGCATGCCATACTGCATCCAGAGAGTCTCACAGGAGTACCCGGGGGAGTGGAGGCTGGTAAGTACAAACAAATGACTACCAACACACTGCTATGTACTGTCTTCCACAACTACAAAGCTACACCACTTAGGACAAATTCCATTCATCTGCTCAACACACTCACAAACACATGTCTCACAGATCCAACATCCACTCACTCCCATACATCCCAAACATAGCTAGCAACATTACCATGGGGGAATGTGTACAGGCAGACAGCACTACAACTCCCACCAGGCCCCATTGTCCCACTGCATCAGCAAGATGGAGCCCTCCCCCCACCCCACCCAGAAGTATGTGTCAGACATTACATAACCCCCATCAAACTTACAGGTAGGTAGCTATCTTCCCGGGGAGGGTGTTTGTGGGTGGGAGGCCAGTACCACTACTCCCACCATGCCCCCTGTCCAACACCTCAGCAGGATGGAGCACTCCACCACCCAGAAGCAGTTGGAAGCCGTTGCAGTACACCAAACAAACTTACAGGTAGGTAGCCATCTTCCCTGGGAGGGTGTTTGTGGGTGGGAGGCCTGTACCACTACTCCCACCATGCCGCCTGTCCCACACCTCAGCAGGATGGAGCACTCCCCCACCCAGAAGCAGTTGGAAGCCATTGCAGTACACTAAACAAACTTACAGATAGGTAGCCATCTTCCCTGGGAGGTTGTTTGTGGGTGGGAGGCCTGTACCACTACTCCCACCATGCCCCCTGTCCCACACCTCAGCAGGATGGAGCACTCCCCCACCCAGAAGCATTTGGAAGCCATTGCTGTACACCAAACAAACTTAGATGTAGGTAGCCATTTTCCCTGGGAGGGTGTTAGTGGGTTGGAGGCCTGTACCACTACTCCCACCATGCCCCCTGTCCCACACCTCAGCAGGATAGAGCAGTCCCCCACCCAGAAGCAGTTGGAAGCCATTGCAGAATACCAAACAAACTTACAGGTAGGTAGCCATCTTCACAGTGAGGGTGTTTGTGGGTGGGAGGCCTGTACCACTACTCCCACCATAGCCCCTGTCCCATACCTCAGCAGGATGGAGCACTCCCCCACCCAGAAGCAGTTGGAAGCTATTGCAGTACACCAAACAAACTTACAGGTAGGTAGCCATCTTCACAGGGAGGGTGTTTGTGGGTGGAAGGCCTGTACCACTACTCCCACCAGGCCCCCTGTCCCACACCTCAGCAGGATGGAGCACTCCCCCACCCAGAAGCAGTTGGAAGCGATTGCAGTACACCAAACAAACTTACAGGTAGGTAGCCATCTTCCCTGGGAGGGTGTTTGTGGGTGGGAGGCCTGTACCACTATGCCCACCATGCCCCCTGTCCCACCCCTCAGCAGGATGGAGCACTCCCCCAACCAGAAGCATTTGGAAGCCATTGCAGTACACCAAACACACTTACAAGGAGGTAGCCTTCTTCCCTGGGAGGGTGTTTGTGGGTGGGAGGCCTGTACCACTACTCCCACCATGCCCCCTGTCCCACACCTCAGCAGGATGGAGCACTCCCCCACCCAGAAGCAGTTGTAAGCCATTGCAGCACACCAAACTAACTTACAGGTAGGTAGCCATCTTCACAGTGAGGGTGTTTGTGGGTGGGAGGCCTGTACCACTACTCCCCCAATGCCCCCTGTCCCACACCTCAGCAGGATGGAGCACTCCCCCACCCAGAAGCATTTGGAAGCCATTGCAGTACCCCAAACAAACTTACAGGTAGGTAGCCATCTTCCCTGGGAGGATGTTTGGGGGTGGGAGGCCTGAACAACAACTCACCCCAGGCCAACTTGTCCCACAGACCATCATGATGGAGCCGCCCCTCCCACCCTGATGCATGTGTCAGCCATTGTATCACCACAAACAAAATAATAGGTAGGTAGACATATCATGCTTGCTAGTCACACCCCTGAGCAGGATGCACGCCCCCACCACACACATATACAGATGTGTCAAGTCAAAGCCAAATGGGAAAAAAGAACAGGTAAGTATGTGCACACAGCCAGTGTCTGCAAAATAATTGTGACATATGACAACACCAGCCCCCTCATTGCACACACATACACACAGATCTACTGCCACTCACAGTGTGCACACAGCAAAGCCAATGAGACTGTCACAGCAACCGAAGTGTGACACACCAATGCACATGTAGGAGAAAGTCTGGGAGCAATCATGCACAGCACTGAATTCCATGTCTAAGTGCCATGGGGCCAGAGCAGCAAGGACCAAATGTGAAACTAGATAGCATGGTTTGTGGTACGATTCCAGATATGCACATGACAAGACAAAGGTATGCAGGAGATGAGAATGGCCTGTACATGGCCAGATGTAACGTCTGACAGGGCTGAGGAGCAAAAAAGAGTCCGCACAGATATTTTTCCATGTGCTAGTCCCTAGATGGCAACATGTCCCTGTACTTAGAAATCAGGCACGTAGCTCTTGGTAGGTATTGACAACTCACACCATTGACAAGTAATGCATGTACCACAGCACCATGTCAGGAGGCACAGTAGTGCACGTACAACAAAATGTGATGATCAGTCAACTGTGTGGTGTACAAGCAGTGAATGACATACAGCTAACACAAAGCTTTCGGTGTGCACTGCAATGACCATCTCCCATCTGACCCACAGGTGACCAAGAACTCACTGCAGAGGACAACTCCAGCAACCTGCTCAGCCAGTCCCCCGGTATATGGACTCTTAGATGTTGACTCCCGGGATTCTCTAGACGATGAGCTCGAAGCCGGCCCATCTGGTATGCCAGGGAGCAACAGGTCCCAGGACCCCATCGTCCCCCCACCACATTTGCTGCACCAACAACGTCACTGCAGAGCACTGCTGTTACGGCCTGTGCATCCACTGCCACTGCCACAATCACTACCACCACCAGTGCTGCCTGCAACACCCTCCCTGTCCCAGAGGATGACCACCCCACACACTGAGGGGGGCAGGGAGAGGATGCGGGTGCCTACAGTGGTGAGGCAACAGGTCTGTGGCAGCAGGGAAGGTGGGATGGGCAGGGTCACCCACAGACAACAAGAGGCTGGGACCCAATCCCTGGACCACATCACCAGAGTCCTTGGGGCATATGAACAGGCCCAGGGACAAACGGGCCGGTCGGACGAACTATTCCGCAAGCTCATCCTGCTGATGAGGTCCATCGACACCCGCATGGGACAAATTGTGGACATCTTGGGCCAGAAAGTGGCGGCACTAAGGGACAGGCCTATGCCACAACCAACACCTCCACCCCCCTCTGGTGGTCTACAGGATGACAGTTCACCATCCTCCCCAGTGGCCACAGAGAGGGGTGAGTCCTCAGACCCCACTGGCCCTACAGCAGGGGCCCCCCAGCCAAGCAACGAAGGGGCCGTCTGAAGAAAACCCTGGGAGTAACAGGAGGCAAAGCACCTGCCAAACGCCAGTCACAGAGCCAGCCATGTTGGCAACCCTCTTCACCACTGCATTGACTTTATTGACTGTCCTTCCCCATACGGCCTTGTGAATGGCATCTGTCTGTTGGACTGGGTCAACACATCAATGTTGTGACTACTTGACTATCTCATTTACCACAACTGTCAACTCACTACTCCACTAATCACCTCAATGTAAATGTTCACACCCTCACATGTCACCATTGTAAATAAAAAATCCTTACACACAAGTTGTTGTGTCTGCTCTGTCTTTATTCCAGGATGTACAGTCTTTACCATGATTACAAAGTACCAGGAGACTGGAGTGTATGTAGGCAAGGAGAGGTTGAAGGCACCTAGGAAAACACAACAGAACAACATTCACTAGTCTGGGTGTAGTATCACAGACATCACACAACACTTCACAACAAGAGAATCCCACATGCACACATCACAATGGGCAACAAGTGTCAACATACACATCCTGTAGATGCTCCTAAATTAACTGTCCCAGAAGCATTGTCAGCCACCACTGAGTCTGCAACCGGCTGCTGTCACAAATCTCACATACACCTTCACAACAACTGCAACATCATCAGACAATGGGTACGCTGTACATTGTCACCCACCTTCAAGTTGAGTAGCGGGTGATGAGCTGTTGACGCAGGTCAACACCTTCCTCCTCTCCACTGTCCTCATTACTGGACACAGGTTGGTTTGCAGGGGGGGGGGTCCTTGGGTCCTTATCATCATCTATAATCAGGAGAATCTCCTTGCGAATGGCTAGGTTGTGGAGCATGCAGCATGCCACAACAATCTGACACACCTTCCCGGGAGAGTACATTAGTGCACCTCCGGTCTTGTCCAGGCAGTGGAAACGTGACTTCAGCCGACTAAAAGTACGCTCCACCACACAACGTGTTCTCCCATGGGCATCATTGTAGCGGACTTCAGCCGGGGTCCTCGGATTCCGCAGTGGGCTCAGCAACCAGGGATGGTTGGGATATGCAGAGTCACCTAGGTGTGACAAACACAAATAAACATTGCTATGTCGTGGAGGCAGAGGGCAGCAGGTCACACACCCAGCATGCCATATGACTAGGCATACTCACCCACAATCCATGCACGCTTGTGAAGCAGATTAGCTGGGGTACAATGATGTTCTGCAGGATGTATGAGTCATGGGCTGAGCCTGGGAATTTGGCACACACGTGGGAGATGATCATATCTGCCAGGCACACCACTTGCACATTTATGGAGTGGTAATGTTTACGATTCCTGTAGATGTGCTCACATGTCTGTGGTGGCACAAGCCCAACATGGGTGCAATCAATGGCACCAACAACATGGGGGATGTGTCCGAGGGGAAAGAAATCTCCCTTTACAACAGCCAATTCAGGACCCCTGGGGAAATGGAGATATCTGTCTTTGTAGATCATCATGGCGGACAGTACATCACGCAGCACCATGCTGTGACATCCCACCAGCGCTGGCCACTGTCTGCTGGAACGATCCAGTGGCAAAAAAATGCAGGGCAACCATCACCTTATACGTTAGGGTGAAAGCTGTTGGATATGTTCTGCGAGGCTGCAGGTGAGGCTCCAACATATCACAAAGGGTCTTTAGGGTGGCTCTATCCAGGAGGCATTTCCGGATGACGCCTCATCCTCCATGTGTTCCAGCACTGTCAAGTGACAAAGCAGATTTGGTCTCCTCCTAGTTGAGAGGAAAGGGGACACATGTCAATGCAATACATCATAAGATGAGCACAGCATCTCACGTTCTGGATGACACAACGCCAATAATGACTGTCATCAAAATTGAGTTATAGACCAGCCTACATGTAGGAACACCTTCAGCTACACAAATGGCACACTTGTAAACTTACACAAAGCAAGTCCCTCAAACATCACCTCGGTCAATGTGAATGCACATAGTGGTATGACCACAATTACCATGGGCACGCCTGGGAGTACAGCATCCAGCATATGTGTAACAAATCAACCCCACTGTCTCATACCGATCTGTTGTACCTGACACACCTTCATGCATCATTTGAACCTGGCACACATCAACAACACAATGACCACAGTCTGAGCAGAAATGACGATTGTGTGCATGATCAGACATGAGAGGACATGCAAAAAAGAAGATCATTAATTGAGACAAACATTGCTGTGATTGTCACAGCATCTCAACACATTGACATGTGTACACATTGTAGAGTCCATAACTATACTGTCTTGTGTACAGGACCATCAATATCACAAGTGACATGTGGGGAGTACATGCCAATCTACAAAATCACATACACAAACATGGCATGTGTAGTCACCAGTGGAGCAAATGGAACATTGGCATTGTGTGCACAATTATGTGCCATTTACCATGTGGCCACTATGCACTGTTGATGTTTGCCAGATGACCATTGCCATTGCATGGCACACAAATCGCGGTAGCTACCGCCTGTCCCCAGCGGTGTGTCACCAGCACTCCCCATATACACAAGTGCGGTACTGATAGCCATGGAGACATGCCCAAATGGCGGTTGGCATGCCCTGCCACACAAATCGCGGTGCCTCATGTGGATGTATGGCACCCAAATCGCGGTAGCTACCGCCTGGCCCCAGCAGTGTGTCACCAGCACTCCCCATATACACAAGTGCGGTAGTGATACATATCCATGTATTGCCAAATGGTGGTTTGGCATGCCCCACCACCCAAATCATGGTAGCTACCGCCTGTCCCCAGCGGTCTGTCACCAAAACGCCCCATATACAAAAGTGCGGTAGTGATAGCCATGGAGACATGCCCAAATGGTGGTTGGCATGCCTGCCACCCAAATCGTGGTGCCTCATGTGGATGTATGGCACCCAAATCGCGGTAGCTACCGCCTGTCCCTAGCGGTGTGTCACCAGCACTCCCCATATACACAAGTGCGGTAGTGATAGCCAAGGAGTCATGCCCAAATGGCGGTTGGAATGCCCTGCTACCCAAATCGTGGTGCCTCATGTGGATGTATGGCACCCAAATCGCAGTAGCTACTGCCTGGCCCCAGCGGTGTGTCACCGCCATGGAGCATGCCTTTACAGCCAATGGGAAGCTTGATTGCGGTGGCATGATGCAATTTTGAAAATCGCGGTAGGCTTGCTCCGCCACCGCGGAGCCAGTCATTGGATGCAATTGAAATATGCACCATCGTGGTAGCACACGCCGGGCCCCTGCGGTGTGTCACCGCCATGGAGCCTGCCCATACCACCAATGGGAACCATGATTGCGGTAGCATGATGCAATTTTGAAAATCGCGGTAGGCGTGCTCCGCCACCGCGGAGCAGGTCATTGGATGCAATTGAAAGATGCACCATTGCGGTAGCGCACACCGGGCCCCTGTGGTGTGTCTCTGCCATGGAGCATGCCCTTACAGCCAATGGGAAGCTTGGTTGTGGTAGCATGATGCAATTTTGAAAATCGCGATAGGCGTGCTCCCCCACCGCGGAGGCGGTCATTGGATGCATTTGAAAAAGACAGACATGGACCACCAATTGCTGCAGCTTGTCACCTTTGAAACAACTCCAGGGGGCTATTTATGTGTGGGAGGGAGCCTCACATTTCCACTGCTCCCAGAGCCTGCTGCCAGAGGCCCCTCACCTGCTGCCGCCTCCAGGGACTGCTGCCAGAGACCCCTCACCTGCTGCTGCCTCCAGGGACTGCTGCCAGAGACCCATCACCACCCAATTACGCTGCTGTTGTCTCATGTCCACAGTGATGGCAAGGACAGAGAAGATCCGTGCCAGTCCCTTCATGAGCAAGGAGCTGGAGGTCCTGGTGGACGAGGTGCTCACACAGTACCCAAGGCTATATGGTGCCCCAAATGTCATAGTAAGTCCTCAACAGTGGGGGTGGAGGGCACGGGGGGCACACATGTAGTTGGACTGATGCAGTATGTGCCTAAGAGTGTGTGGTTGTATCATGCACTGTCTAACATGCTGTGTCCAGGGGGAAGGTGTGTGTACCCAATGCCACAGGTTTCCCTGCCTTCACATGTATGTTTGAGTGACCTGTGTTATGTTGTCAGCCATACAGTGACGCAGAAAGTTGTTCATGTAAGAGTCAGAACAATGATTGCTTGGCTGAATGGCTGTGTGTGCCACTGTTGTCCATCTCAGTGTGAGCCCAGCTGGCCTGCACAGTCCCCGCCCAAAAAGACAAGGACACATCACTTCACTTACAGAGTATTACATCAGTCTTTTCTCATTGCACTCCAGCAATGAGCCATCTCAGCACTGTAGATTGCACACTACCGGACTTGTGATGAGGATTTTGGATTGTGAGATCTTGTCTCTCAATGTGACATCCATGACACCATTATGGGCAGGGACATTGAGGGCTGCGCAGTCTTGGACACAGTGAGTCTACCCACAAACACAGGTTGATATGTGATGTATGTGTTGCTCAAACTAAAAATGGACTGGAGATGTGGGCAGGCTACATAGGGGTTTCAGTGCTGGCATCCTGCATGTGTGTGAGATGTGCAGGGACTTTGTTCCCCTCACACCTGCATGCATTTACATCAGCTTTTCCCATGCAGATGTACCATGTGAGATGTATTCTTGTCTCTGTTAGACTTTATCTTTGGATTTGTGATGAGTTTGTATCTTGCTGCTGTACTGAGAGATGTAGGTATATAACACTGTGTCACTGATCATTTCTCCCTCTTGTCTCCCATGCCCGCAGCTCAAGGTACACCAGTGTAAGGCCGTGTGGAGGGCCATTGCGGCCAAGGTGCAAGCTCTGTGGGTCTCAAACCGACGGCGCACCCACTACTACAAGAGGTGGGATGACATCAGCCGGCTGGCAAAGAACATGGCGGAGATGACCTTGGGGCTGCTTTCTCGCACTGGGTGTTTTGCACGGTGCAGCATGACACCACTAATGGCCACATCATGGTGGTGACACAGTCTGAGCTGGATGCACGTTTGAAGGAGCATCAGCAGCAAGCCAGGGGTGAGCATTCTGGGAAGGGTGACTTTGGGTGGGAGTGGCTGCATGTGTACAGAGCCTGTGCCAGCACTGGCCTATGTGATGTTGGTAGTGTGATGCAGTGGCATGTAAGTGGCTGCTGGGCCGGGTAGAGGTGTTACGCATTTGCCCTACCTTACAAAGGTACTTTGTGTGTTGTGCATTCCCATTACATTCTGAGTCGTGGTCTTCAGGTATCGTCTGCATTGGGGTAGTCTGGGGAATCCCATGTGAGGGAATGGCAGTGTGCCCAATCTGAGTGTGCCTTCATCAATGCGTCCATTGCATGCACTCAGATTCGGGAGGCCTAGACATCTGACAACAATGTGCACCAGTCTTTGGGCCCCAAAGTACAACATGGTGGGTGGCATGTGCGTATGGCCATTGTGGAATGTCATGTTGTAGTCTGTGTCTGTGTTGTCCACTCCTGTTCCATCCAGATCTGTCAGTGGCAACAAGTAGTGTGCCCCCATCATGTCCCTAGGTGTGCTCAGAGCTAGTTGTGTGTCTGGTTGAACAGAGCCACTAGCAGGGTGTTGTGCTCTGTGGTCATCACATGGCTCACTTATGCCAGAATTTCCAGTTTCCACGCACTGTTTGAGTCAATATAGTGAGTTAGCACAATGTGATTGCACAGGGTGGTGTGCAACATGTAGATTTAGTGACCTTTTGTTATGCATTGCTTGCATATGTATGTACTGTTGCTGCCACTGAACTGACCCTACATCTCTTTCTCTCATGCAGCATCTCCTGTGGTCACGGAGGGACAGGAGACGGACACCAATGGTGGTGAAACAAGCACAACAGCTGCACAGGAGCCCAGTGACATAGATGTCACCAGCGCCTCAGAAGGGGACAGGAGTCTGCTGGAGGAATCCCAGCCTGAGACGCAAAGTACCACATCATCTGATTCCAGCGGGGATGCATCTATGTTGGCAGGCACGGGGCACGGGGACTCTGCATCATATTCCACCACACAGCGGCCAGTGCCCACCCTCCCAGCCACTTCCTCTGGTGCTGCCCGTGTCTGCCTCAGTAAGAGGGGAAGAGAGTCCTTCACCCCTGGCACCGCTGCCCCTGCCCCTGTCCCCCCTGCTGCCATCAGTGCTGAGTCTGTGGACCTTTTGCACCAGCTGTGTGTATGCCAGACAGCTCTCCTCAATGCCTTCATTGACCATGACAAAAAATTGGCACAAGTGGTTGCTTTCATGGAGGGTATACATTCAGACGTGGGTGGGCTGCACTGGACTGTCCAGGCTTTGTCCTCCACAGTGATGTCAGCCCTTCAACAGACACATACTCACAGTCCGGCTCCGGTCCCTTTGTCCACCCCCCTGGCATTGGCCATGTCTGACGATAGTGACCACGGTCCACATACCTCAAAGTCACGATTCAGCACATGAAGCACACAGCAGCAGCAACACAAGCGGTCCCGGGCGCAGACACCATCCCCACAGAAGACCAAAGCCACCCCAGAGCACAGAGAGAAAAGCCCGTTAGGCAACACCAGGGGCCAAAAGGCAAAGAAGCAGACCTAAGGCTCACATGCCTCAGAGGCATCCCCATCCAAGGACTCTGCTGTCCCTAAAGCATCTCGCAAAGAGAAGCATACAGTTTCTATGCCCACCGAGAATGTGGTGCATTCCAAGGGTACACCTAGGAAGGGCTCCAAGGCAGATTCACCCACCACCTTGACTCCCATTCCAAGACCAGTGAAGCAGGGGAAGGAGGGCACTAAAGGGGTAACACCTAGTAAACAGGGGAAGGAGGGGCAAAGGTGAAGCCTGGCAAAGCATTCTGCTGGATCCAGCACATCACCAGAGGGAGTGCCAGCGTCTGCACCTGTTGCAGCTTTGGTGGTGAGTGTGCCTGTTTTGTCCACACCACTTCCCATTGATCCAAATTCAGTCAAGCCAGTTAGGTTCCCCAAAAAGTGGAAAGGCACCCCTCCACAATCTGCCAGCCACACCGTGTCTCCCGTCTGCATGACCCAGCCTCCATGTGCCACTACACCACCTGGCCCAAGCAGCCCTCCGGCTTGCCAAGCCACTGATAGCTCTAACTCAACTGGTCCGCTCTCTTCCCGGTCAAGTACCCCGACAGTCCCAGAGACACAGCCAGCTCACAGTCCACCTAACAGCCAAGTCTGAGTGGTAGTCACCCTCACACACCTGTCTCTCACACAGGTGGGCCTGTACTGCACATTGTTACCCCCTGACTGTGTTGCAGACCATGGAAATGTACAGTTGCACACATTCCCTGTGCAGCCTTTCCTGGACATACTCTGCGCTTCGTTTTTGCCACTGGCCTTGTTGCTCTTTGCTGTGTCCAAGTATTCCCTGTGCAGCTTCTCATGGGCATACTCTGCACTTTGCCCTGGCCACTGGACTTGCTGTTTTGCCCTTGCCTGTGCAGCTTCTCATGGTCATACTCTGCACTTTGCCCTGGCCACTGGCCTTGCTGTTTAGCCCTTGCCTGTGCAGCTTCTCATGGACATACTCTGCACTTTGCCCTGGCCACTGGACTTGCTGTTTTGCCCTTGCCTGTGCAGCTTCTCATGGACATACTCTGCACTTTGCCCTGGCCACTGGACTTGCTGTTTTGCCCTTGCCTGTGAAGCTTTTCATGGACATACTCTGCACTTTCCCCTGTCCACTGGACTTGCTATTTTGCCCTTGCCTGTGCAGCTTCTCATGGACATACTCTGCATTTTGTGCCTTGCTCTTCTCTACTCATGGTGCCTATCTGTGCAATATGTGAATAAAGACAGTTGCTCCTGTTGTCTGTTTTGTCGGTGTCCTTACTGAATAAAGTTCCATTGCTGTGTGTATATGGGTTACTGTGCCACATGCTCTGTGTGCCACTTCATCATAGCCAATGTCTTGGCTCACTTACTCTTTTTTTACAGGGGTGACAGGGACTTCAGTTCTTCCTGACCCTGAAACTTGTGGGGGCAATGGTGTCAATTTTAAATGGAAAGCAGCTGTCAGTTTCTTAATTTGTTCACGTTGGCTATATTGTACACATGAAAGATTGGGGGGCACTGCCAGCACAGAGTAAGATTCTATCCACAGTATTTTAGGCAGGCTGGCCAGGGTCATCATGTATGTGTATTCTTCCTTTATGTGTGCCCAGTGGTGTGGTCATCTGGTGATGGCCAGTCATCCTAGTCCCATGGCTTACTTGCAATGTGTGCTCTTGGGTGGTCAAGAAGTGTGCAGTGTGAAGGGGGTGACTATGTCGGGAGTGTTGATGTGTGCATGCCCCTGCATTCTCAACTACACACGTGTCACCCAGGAGCTGTTTGCCTGTTGTTTTTATTGTTCAGCCCTGTGGATGTGGTTGTATGCACATGTGTGAGTTATATGTTGTGCACTGTGCAGTGTGTTGGTGTGTCCTTGCAGTTCTGGCTGACTCCTATTTGTTGTTTTTGTCACTTGTGAGTATGCAGAGTGTGTGACTGGCCAGTCAGTGTTGTGTTTTGTTGATCATACGTGTGTCTTGTTACTGTTTGTGGAGACTGTGCAGACCTACTGCACCACACTGCCATTGTGGTTGTTTTCTCATGCATTGCTGTCACATGGTGACTTTTGCCTCCAGTATGGCATGTTGTGTGTGGTGTCATACCATTCCCTATCTGTGCTTCAGATGCCTACCCATTGTAAGTCTGCACTCCCTCTATTTGTGTATGGTACACTGCTGCCATGTCCCCTACTGACATGCAGTATACTTTACTTTGATGTCAGCTGTCCCCTTGGTTTACATGTGTGTGTGCCTCCCCATCACTTCATTTGTGACACTGTGCTTTGTGGTGTAGTTCTTTTACCAGGAGCAATGTGTCACTCAGGTCGTTTCCCCAATGGGTTATATGTCATGTTCTTGTGCTGTTTGGCAGTCATGGTTGCTCATATGCAGTTCAACTGTGTGTGCTGCCCAGTCCTCTGGTCAAGCTGTTTCCACCTTTCTGTCCCAGAATCGTGCATGTGTTGGTGTTGTGTTGGATGTTTTGTGTTGGCTGTGGTACTGCTTCACTTCCTGGATGTGATGTTGTCTTTGTGCTGTGCTGATTTTTGTTGTGTGGGTTAATGTTATATCACTCATGTCTGTGTGGGACTGGTATGCCTGGTGTGCACACACTGCTTGTTGTGCATGCAGTGCTGTGTGTGTATGTTGCCTTGTCATTGCCTGGTGTGCCTCCCCTGATGTCCTGCTGTGTTTGCTATGTGATTTATTTGCCTGTGCATCTGTTGTTTGTTTGACTTCTTGTCTGTGTTGTGGTATGTTGTCTGAGCATTGTTCCTGAGTGATGAGATTGTGCACTCCTGTTGTGTCTGTGCTCCCATTGCCTTTCCACAGTTTAGCTGCACAGGGCATGTCTGTTCTTGTTGTGGTTCTGTGTGTGTTTCTGTTGGATTATGTGTTTGTCTGTTGTTATTGTGCAGACATTTGTTCTGGCATCCATGTGTTTGTGTGATGATTGTGGCTACCCACAGGGTGTGTGAATGTTTGTCTGTGTATTGACTGGCAAGTATTGCCAGCCTTCAGTGTGTTTGACACTGGGATTGTGTGCTGCTGATGTGAGGGTGGTATGTGTGTAGATTCCTACTAGTGTTTGGCAGTCATGAAGTGTGTCAATGGTCCCTGTGTGTTGTGCTGCTGGCGTACTCCTGTGAAGTAGTTGTATACATGTGTGGCTGTTCACAGTTTGACTTCATGGCTTTCCTTTCATCCTTGTGCCTATACATGGTTTGCCTTGCTGTCTCCCTGTGTTGTTGCACTGAGCTGTCTGCGGTTTGACTTCACTAACTGTGCAAGCCATGTGTGCTTTGATGGTCTGAGGGTGTTGTTCTCTGTTCCTTGTCTTGCATGTGATGTACACATGCTTGTTGGTTGTCTCCATGGCCTTCCATTTGTGTGGGGTCTACTTTGGCTTTCCTATTTGTTGTGCTCCATTGCTGTTGGCATGTGGTGTGTGTATGTGTCTGTGCATCAGTATGGGGAGTGTATGTGTGACTTGGCAGGCAGTGTGTCCAGTTGGATGTTTGTTCCTTGTATGTGTGTTTGTTCATTTGGTGCTTGTACTCATTTTTGTTGCCATGAGTGTGGTGGAGTTGTAGTGTGTGTGTTTCCCTGGGTCTGTGCTTCTGTACTGTGTGTTCCTCTGCAGCCACTCCTGCTGTGGCTGTCTCCCCGGTTGTTTGTTGTGTGGTGCAGGGTGTGGCTTCACCTAGCTTGTTGTTGTGCATGGGGGTGCACAGGAGAGACCCATGGCATGTGCCTTCAGGAGGAGTGCTAGTGTGTGGAGGGTGGAGGTGTGACCCTGTGTTCTTTGTGCCCTGCCCATGCCTGGTGCTGGCCCTGCCTTCTGCATTGTACTCATGTATTCCCTTGTCTTCACCACTGCGGTGACGTGACCGGAACTGTGCTGCATGATCGCGGAAAATGTGTGTCCAGGATGCGGAGGGGTGACTTGGTGGCAGGTGAGTTATGTGTGGGTGCACTTGTGGATGTGTTCCTGTCCCCACCAGGTTGTCTGATGTGGATTTGGACCCTGTGTCAGCCCATGAGTTGTGTGTTGTGGTTGTGTTATTGCGTACTTGCGGCGGCGTCCGTGGAAGTCCATGAGTTGCTGGTGATGTAGCAGGTACTGTACCGGAAAAACATGTAGGGCTGAGTCCATTGCGGTCGTGTCCGGGTGGTGTGGACCGGGACCCTGGTTTCGCACTCCGCTGTTGAACTTCCGCTGTCTCTGGTTGGGCGGTTTCTCCGCTGCGGTGCGACTGCTTGTTTGGGCATCCTAATTTGTGGAGCGGGGGGACATCATTCCGCACGGCATTGTGTCTCAATTGGCTCCCACCGCCGCGGTGGCGGGTTCACTTTGATGGCAGTTCGCGTCACACCGCGGCGGACGGGAAATGGGCTATGTTTGGCCATACTAATATGGCAGGCGTGGGGTCCGCTGCTCGCGGGCGGTAAAATGCATTTTACCGCACCGCCAGCACCGCGGTGGTGCCAGTGCCCACCATCCTAATCGGCCCCATAGTTTCTCTTTTTAAATTGCCCTATTTCTTAAGATGTTTTCGGTTTGAAGTATTATACCTCTTGTGCAGAAGTATGAAATAATATTCATAAAATGCTTCCTAATTCATTATCTTTTTTAAACATTATTTTCACATTAACTGTTTAAAAATGTAACTTAGAAGCTAATCTATACCATCATCATTGGACTTACAGAGACCTTTTGTACCTAGATGCATCAAATGTTCTACAAAAACACAAATAGTATGGCTTTTTAATGTTTTGGGGAGTAATGAATTTCATAACAGCCCTACATTTCAAGATGATTGAAGCCAGTATTGATTTTATGTATATTATTAATGTAATAATCATGCATTTAACAGCATAAATATTAACCATACAAAAGATATATGCACTTTTAAAGACATTGGACCTCATTACAACATATTTATTCACTATTCCTTATGTTGTGATTATTGTTTACTTATTCATAGTTTGCAACTAGTCTGTTAAAGCGTTTTTTGTTTACTAACTTATATTTTGAACTTTCAAATGTCACATTTTTGTTATGCTTGGCTCTCACCAAGCCCCACTAGCATATATGCCAGATTCTGAACCTGGTAATTCACCGCTATGACATAGCGACAGTGATTAGCGAACATTGTTACCCACTGTTGCTGGGTCATAATGGAATTTGCGACTGCTCTGGCAAGGCTTTCAGAAGTAGAGGCCATGTTATGTATGGCTCTCTCATTTCTCCTCCGTCCACGCATAATACTTGCAAGCAGGGACAGATGATTTGGTTGGGCCATATATAACATAAAATTATAGATGAGATATTCTTAACCTGAGAGTTCAGAATGACATCATTGACAACTCAAGCTTCACTCTTTTTGTCTTTTTAATGTCACTCAGAGCCCTGAGTGAAAACAGCCTCATTATTCACTTTTACTCATCTATAATTCTATATATTTTATGCCGTTTGATCTCCTTGATGTATTTTTTATGAATTTTGGTTTTTAAAGTGTAATTTAAACATTTGAACAAACAAATGATGGGCCATTCCTCATAGATTTTAACTTATGTTACTTAGGTAGGTACATTTTGGTTTACATTCAGGAAGCCTTAGTTCTTCTGCTATTCAGACAGTTGCATGCGTTAACTGACCACGGGCTACAAAGGCACCATGCATGGACCTAGTTTGCATAACAAACAAAAACATAAAATACATATAAACTTGTTTGAAATGTAAAAAAGGGTTGCCTAGTTGCTACACAAATTCTTACTGTTTATGACAAATAAATGAAGGACACTCTAGCAAGTATAGTGTATCCAAGTGACAGTTGAGTTCAGGAATGGTGATACTGGAGGCAATACTGAGGTGGTGACTGTAGGAAAATGATCCTTTAATGGGGTCACCCCTACTTTTTGCTAGATTTGTCTGCTGTTTATTTGGATTGAGCACCCTGGGACACAGTTGTCCAGTGCCCAATGTATGTGCTCCAACCCCTAAAACATTGTGACTGGGTATACACCTAATTGGCATATCTAACCTACCAATAAGTCTCTAATATATGGTACAAAATGTACCCAAGGCCTATAAGTTGAATGTTAGTAGTGGACTGCAGTACATATTGTGCCACCCTAAAGCGACAATGCAAAATATAACTACAGGCCTACCACTAGTAACTTGGCTGTTCAGGTTTACCTCAAATTTGATATTTAAAATAACCCCTTTTGAGTGGCCTAAACCCTCTTTTGAAATATTAATAAATCACCCCTAAGTGGGTCTCAAATGTCCATAAGGCAGGGTGCATCACATTTGAAAGTAGGACATGTAAACGTTTCAGGTTAAACATGTCTGTTGCCACAAAAGCTATTTTCACTGTAGCAGAGTTAGCTATTCCAAAAGAAAGAATTAGGATAGATTATCAAAGTTAATAACGTTATCTCTGCCTAGTAACTAGATAAATGGTTCGTTCTTGGGCTTTTTAAAATATTCATACAAATTAATTGGTAAAATTGGATTTATACAAAATATTTTACAAATTGTACTTTTAAAAAGTCAACTTTACCCATCCTAAAGCCTGAGTTTCCAACTGTCATCTAGGACCTGATAGCTCTTTGATGAAGTGTCAATTGCATCCCAGAGCTAAGACAATGGCCTTGGATGTGGATAGAGGTTGACCTTCCCTTGACAGGATGGCCTGGGAGCTGTGTCCAGGTCCTTTACACAACTTCAAAGGGGCCTGCCCAGACACAGGCAGATGTAGCTCACACCTGGGCCTGCCCCCTCTATTGTCCTTCTAGCCAGCCAGACTCTAATCCCAAAACTGGTTTTGAGTTACCACAGGGAAGGGTTTGCTTATATCCCTGGGCAAACCACTGGGATGAGCACAGGAACTTGGCACCAGGGAAGAAAGGTTCTGCCACCTTGGTTTGAGGTAGAGAGGAATACTAGGATTGTTTGCAGGATGGCACACAGGAATTACTGCAAAAGTGGGTAGGGTTACTTCTCAGAACCTTTACCCTATTGGTCAGGGAGGGGCCAGGAGTTAGATTTAACCAGGGGGTAGTACCAGACATAAATGTGGAACCCCTGGACACCCACTTCAGAATGCGACAGATAAAGGACTGCACCTGATGTTGAGCTAGAGGGACACAAAATTAGCAAAAAAACACTTTCCTGAATGATCCCAGCTGACCAGTTTCAATTGGACCTGCCTTGGACCCTGCTTGAGGCTTCTTTTGAAGTGAGCCCTGACCCCCCAAGTGCTGTTCCTGAGGTTCTGGAACCCCTTGACTAGGGAGAGTGTACTTCTCCTGCCCAAACTGCAAAAGCTGGGATTTAGCAACTTTTTGAAAACTTTCTGCCTGGAAAACTGACGGAGACTGGGGCTGCCGTCGAAGCCACAGCCATCGATGTCAAATCGTTGGTTGACCTCAGCTTTCTGGTTTGCCCCGCTGGAGGAAATCAAACTCCCAGACAAGTTTCTAAGTTCAAATATAGAGGGCTTTGCCTGGACCGATGATGATCAGTATCTGATCAACGTTAAGGCCTTCCTGGGCATTGACTCGCCCACATATAGCTTTCCCGTCTTTGTTGATGACCAGAACCCCTGCTTTAGCAACCCGTTGCCAGCCTCATACCTTATCCTAGTCTGATATACCACAACCAGTTGACCATGGTTGTTGATTTGCGCCGTTTGATGCTATTATATTTAAAAGTTTAAAAAAAGTTTATCTCTGGTTCTCTTTCTTGGATTTTTGCCTCCTTGATGTCATTCTGTTCATTGAAATGTTATTTTTCTTTTACACATTAGATGTTTATAGTGTTGTGTTGTTGATTTTACACCTGTTGTGGTACTTCTAACTGCTTTACTCATTTTCCTTTTTCTTTTCCTGCAACATTTCCAAATCAAATATTATATAGGCCCTTCACCTAAAAGCTAACAGTTCCAAAGGAGATCTGAGTCAGAGGGATGAGGTACATCTGTTGAGGGGTGGGGCCATGATGGTGGCAAAGGGCTTGCACTTCTGCCATTTCCCTGCCCCAAGCAACCTTAACAGGTAAAGTGTTATTATTTAGTCAGTTCTTAGAACTTCTTGAGGGCTATTGACTCCTCACCGTGGCATTTATGAAATGATTGCCACTCAGACATTAGAACATCTAGATCCTCAAGGTTTACTTTTGTTTTCTTCTGTAATATAAATAAATAAGAATATAGCAGGCATAGTTTATCTTGTTTTTCTTCTTTTTTTCAGTTGTTATAGGATTGCTTTGCCTAGTCATATGAATATGTCTGATACTAAACGACTGCAATCTTGTGTTTCCCCCATCCATGAAAACAATAGAAAATAAATATGTGAAATTCAAACTATTTAATTTATTTTTGGGGGCGATTTTTATTTTAGAGTTGCCTTATGGTAGCTGCACATTCTGATTCAATACTATTTTCTGTTAATGTTGGATAATGTCTCCCTTGTAAGCAGCCCTCTGAGGTTTGCCAAATTTTCTGAAATTCTGGATTGCTTTCCAGAACTGCAATGGAGTTGATGTAAGCTTTCCACAGTATAATAAACTTAGAAACTTGATTTACATAATTATAGCTGTGCAATTATGATTTTTGCAAGACAGAAGCCAAAATGCATTCATTATGCAAATAACGAAGCAGAGAAAAAAAGCCTACTTTTTAATTTATCTGCGCATAAAATCTTTGTGCAGAAATTCAAGTGGAGTCACTTTGCCAGTAGCAGAGTTAAGTTTATGTATAGTGACTTTGTTAATGCAGCAACAAACACCAAAAACTCATTTTCAAATTCAGTTGTAAAATGGTAATTTTCAGAACAGAAAACTGTTTATTGCAAAGCCACTTCGTTGTATGACATTTCAACGCTGCCAATTACCACAGATGCCTTTCACAGTGCATTTTTTGCAACGCATTCCTTTACCATGCATATGCTTTTTACCATGCAGGTAAATATAAGCAAGGTGAGTGTGAATATTTATGAATAGATACGTGTATGTATGTGTATGTATGTGTATATATATATATATATATATATATTTATATATATATATATATATATATATATATATATATAAATTACCTACTGGCGGTCGCCAGTAGGTAGTTATAGTTAGGACCCTGTTTCCATAGGAAATCCGCAACATTCTATTTGGAATAACTTTGGCGCCGGTCGACGAATCCTCGCGAAATTTTCAAAACTAATGGGGCGCTATGCTCCGCTCCTACCCTGAAAGTCTCGGGGGGATTCGTCAAGCGGGGGCTGAGAAAAAAGGGGGGTCCCAAAACGCGTTTTCCCCATGCATTTTTCCATAGGACCTTTAGACACAGCTACAGTCCGAACGGCTGAACAGAATTACTTGTAATTTGGCAGAGAGGTAGTCCTCAGGTCAAGGAAGTGACTTTTGTAGGTCTGGTGTAAATCTGTTCAGTAGTTCCTGAGAAAATAGCATTTAAATCAATATATATATCTGTAAGCGCGCTCCGAGCGCGCACCGTAAGCTTACCGTACGCGTACGGTGCCGTGCGCGAGCGCGATTCTGATTGGCTGTTAGATCTTAGTAAACATTCGAATCGGTCGAAACCGGGAAGTGTCGGCCGCCATTTTCTCTCTCGCACTCTGAGGGGTGGAGGAAAAACAAAGTTGGATATCATAAAAAGGGGGCAGGCTAGACAGCTCCTAACCACCTAGCCTTGGTAATGGTGTGCCAGAAGGCCATCCAAGGCCAAAAAATTACATTTTTTTTTTTTGAAAAAACGCCGAATACGCTTACCGTACGCGTACGGTAAAAATGTAATAAAAAAAAAAAGAAAATCCATATATCCCCCCCCCCGTGTGCAAAAGGTGCCCGCAGGGCACCTTTTGTGCATTGCATATTACAACTTAAAAATTTAATAGAAAACCTTTCACAACGAAGCGCATAATATGTCCTCCGTGTGCGGACGGTGCGCGAAGGACATCGTACGTACATGGCCCATCCAGCGTAACGTGGGCACGCGGTGCGCGTAGCGCACCGCGTGCCCACCGTGCGTGCACGGCACTAACTGCGTTCAGTGGGCGCGCGGTGCGCGAAGCGCACCGCATGCTCACTGTGCGCGCACGGTGCACGAAGCGCACCGTGCGCGCACGGAACGAACTGCGTGAAGTGGGCGCGCACGGCACGAACGGCGTAAAGTAACTTAGCATTTAAAAAAACGTACAAATTCACTGAAAAAACCATAGGTTTCACACACATTATAGTTTGGAATTAGCATTAAAAAAACCTTGCAAATTCACTGAAAAAACCATAGGTTTCACACAAGTTATAGTTAGCTGTACATTTCACTCGTAAAAAACCAATGAAATTCCACGTTATAGTTAGTGCAGGCAACTATAACTCACGCGACCGCAATCCTCTGCTGATGCTAATACTGTATTTAGACACTTATCTGCCCATGTCTTCTTCCATTAAATTTTAGCTATACATATATTACAAATATTTTTTTTTCATAAAGACACATATGTCATTAGCAGAGGATTGCGGTCGCGTGAGTTATAGTTGCCTGCACTAACTATAACGTGGAATTTCATTGGTTTTTACGAGTGAAATGTACAGCTAACTATAACTTGTGTGAAACCTATGTTTTTTTCAGTGAATATATATATATATATATATATATATAAGGTTACAGGGACGTCATAGTTAGGCTCAGATTTCACTCTTACATAACCAGTGAAATTCTGCAGTTATAATTAGCTGAGCTAAGTATAACTTGCACCCCTGCAATGCACTGTTTATGACCTCACATACTCCATCATGACATCGAGAGCGACATCACTGATGACTTCTTAAAATACATCACTGATGACATCATCCAGTGGCTGTGAGTGTTTTTAAAAAGTGTATGTGTTAAATGTATATACCAAGATGTATTGGTGAATCATTGGTCTCTGAGTACCTGTCTGTATAGATGATTCAGTGGGTGCAAGACTAACTGTATAAGTAAGTGATTATTGTCTCAGTGAATGTATGGGTGAGTAACTGATTGTGTGAAGGTCTGTATCAGGCTGTCAGTGAATATAGCACATTACAACGCGATGAATTAAATTGCATGCTTTTACAACACGGTCTTTACAATGACCGCGTTGTTAGTATGTGATGCATTTACATTGCAAGTCATTACAACGACTTGCAGTAAGGGACGCGCTGGACTTAAGAATAGTATTATTTACTATTCCTACTAGAGTTGCGCAACAGTCGGGAAGGTGTTGGAATTCATTTCCAATATCTCAGCACCCCCTACAGCAAGCCGTTGTAATGACTTGCGATGTAAATGCATAGCATTGTGTACTAACAACACGGTCTTTGTAACGTCCACTTTGTAATAGGACTGTGATGTAATGACAGCGTTGTAAACGCGATTTCCCCTGTAAGTTGGTGTCTAAGTGGCTGTTTGGGTGTGTGAATGGGTACATGAGTGGCTGTATTGGTAAGTGATTGGTTGTCTGAGTGCCTGTATAGTTGTCTGAGTGCCTTTGTGGGTGGGTGAGAGGTTATGTGACTGCCTATATGGATGAGTGAGTGGGTGAGTCAGTGCCTGTATGGGTTAGTGAGTGTGTGTTTTAGGGGCTGTATGGGTGAGTGTGTGTATGGCTGTGTGGGTGAGTAAGTGGATGTGTCAGTGGTATATGAATGAGTAACTAGGTATGTGAAAGGCAGTAGAGGTGAGTGATGGGTTATATGAATGACTGTATGGGTGAGTGAGTGAATGTGAGAGTGACTGTATGGGTGAGTGCAGCATCCAAAGACCTCTTAGGAATCCCACTATGTGGGACATACTGGAGGTAACAGGAGGGGTAGTTGGCCCCAAGGACGTCTCTTGGGGGCCAACTACCCCTTCTGTTACCTCCAGTAATCCTATACAGCTGGATTGCTAAGAGATTTTCAGAGGCCAAACCCCCTTTATCCACCACTCTGCCTACTGGCGCACTGCTGCTTGGGAAAAGAGGCACACTTTAGTCCTGAGGCCCTCAGGAGGCAAGGGGATGATATCCCCCACCAGCAGTGTGCCGAAAGGCATGTTAGCAGAGTGGTGGAGAAAAGGGGCATGGCCTCTGACCACCTCTCAGCAATCCCACTGTGTGGGATTGCTGGAGGTGGTCAGGAGGTCTTGTTGGCCCCTAAAGACCCTCAGCTGCGAAGGGGACTTCATCCCCTAACAGCAGCGCACCAGGAGGCTTGTTTCCAGAGTGGTGGAGAAAGTTGCTGGTTTGTTTATAATTTTTTTTTTAAAGGTGGCTGCATGGCTCCCCACCCCTGGGCTAATTTTTGCCCTGGGAACACCATCTCCCGGGCCCTTACCCATTTGTTTATTTTTTTAATTTAAAAAAGGAAGGGGGGCTGTACAGCCCCCTTCCCAGGCTGAATTCTACACTGGGGACCCCATCCGCCAAGCTATAGCAAACTGTAATATCCCAGAGGTGGGCATCCCAGGACATTGCAGGAGCAGGCCCTAGGTGGTGGTGGTCCCCAGGGCCATCTATGGCTCCAGGAGGGGGGCCATGCAGCCCCCTCCCTTTTTTCATGTAGCAAAGGGTAAGTGATCCCCTGCAATTGACCACCTTAATTATTCTATTTGTGCCCTGGGGATGTGGTGGTCCCCTGGGGCAGCAGGGGGTGGGCGGGCTCCACATTTCTATTGTTAAGGGCACCCACGGAGGTGGTGGTCCATGGGGCTGCAAGGGTGGCTAGGTAGGCCCCCTCGTATTCCTATTGTTGAATGCTCTGGGTTGGTGGCAGTCCCCAGGGCTGTAGGGGGACCAGGCAGGCCCCCTTGCATTCCTATTGTTCAGTGCCCCGGAAAGGTGGTAGTCCCTGAGGCAGCAGAGGGCCAGGCAGCTCCCCCGCATTCCTATTGTTAAGTGCTCCACGAGGTTGTGGTCCTTGGGACTGTGGAGAAGGCCGTACATGCCTCCTCTGCATTTAATTGTAACTAAGCCCTGGGGAGGTGATGAACCCCAGGGCAGCGGTAAGCCCCGGGAGGGGAGGGCATATGAGCCTCCTCCTTTAGAGGTATAATGCCCCTGGGACCTTGCCCACCCTGGTGTCTATATTTATTGAAGCGTGGGAGCCTGTCTTTTTTATTTAATTTTGGAGGAAGTCACGGATACAGTGTGACTCCTGCCAAAATGTTTTAAAGAAATACTTTTTTTGCACTGTGGGTCCCTGTGGGACCTCCCACCCCCAAAAGGCCTAAGCAGTCAGGGTTTTTCTACCCTGCCTCCTTTTCTTTAAAAAATAAATAAATGTTCATGTGCCTCAGTTCAACTGTGTCACAAGATGGCTGCCAACACTTCTTGGTTTGAAGTACTGGCAGCCAATCAGATCTCAGCATGAGATTGGGAGGGGTTGCAATTCCTCTGTGTCCCGAAGTCTACTGGATTCGCAGAGTGTTCACCAGCTTGACTTTCTGCGAGGCCGAGGCCAAATCCTGGAAGTCTGGAGCTCCAAAGCTTTCAGCAGAACGAACCTGACATCCTGACTGGGTGGTGGCTGAAGGTAGTCGGCCTTATAAGTAGTTTGAACCCTCTAGCCCTATTATATACCAGGGACCTATTGGTCTGTCAATACCAATTGTGAGAATTTACTTTTAAGGACAGGCAGCAAGGCAGAACTGCCATTAAAAGGAATGCAGACACACATCAGCGCACACACGCAAGAGCAAAAAATCTCCTGGGCCTCTGAACCTCCATACCCTATTATATACTAAGGACATATGTGTAGATTGCACCCCCTGGCCCTAAGATCTACTTGAGACTTATAGGGTCTCTCATTGCCAATTGAAAGTGTACCCTATTACATGTACCTTTTTACACATGGTACTGGCCCTGGGCCTGGTTAGCAGAGCTCAGGGTACAGTCAGAGTCAGTTACCACCAGTATCATTCAACAAAAAATGGGGGTGAACAGGGGAAAAGGATGACTTTCTAACAACCCCCCCCCCCCAACAAAAGATGATGGGTAAATTTACTGCATCCTGGTATTCCTTATCAGCTAAGTGGAAAAATCTGGAAAGTTCACCCGCATTGGCATGGGCATCCCCAGGTCTGTATTCCATTGCAATGCCCATCCCCTCTAGAGAAATGGACCACCTCAATAGCTTCTGATTCTCACCTCTCATCTACATTATCCACCTGAGAGGCCTGGTGAGTTTGAACACAAAAACGAGCCAAACAGCTATGGTGTCAGCTTATTCAGGGACCAAACCACAACAAAGGCCTCCCTCTCAATGGCACACCATCTTTTCCCATCTGGAGGAAAGTCACCTGCTAATAAAGACAACTGGCTGATCAAGGCTCTTCTCATTTACCTTTACCAACACTGCCCCAACCCCTGTTTCTGAAGCATCTGTCTGAATCACACAGTGCTTTGTGGAGTCAGGGGCCAGTAACACTGGTGCTGAAGACATAGTCTCCTTCAGAGTGTTAAAGGCCCTCTGATGCTCAAGGGCCACATCAATTTCTTTGGCCTCTACTTATAAGTACGTTCTGCCAGGGGATCCACAATGGTACCATAGTTCCGAACAAATATTATATAGTACCCAGTCAGACCAAGGAATGCCAGAATTTCAGACATGATACTTAATGACAATAGTGACCGTGCCAGTGTGAAAACACTCTGCACTCTTAGCTTCCTTCCGGCCTCTCCAGAACAGTTCAAAGAATTGTCTCATCTTCTGTCCAGAGTAGAAAGAAAGTTTGTGAAATAGCTGTCAAATATTGTCAATGATCAAAGTTGCTGGGGCTTATTATTACCAGATTGTATTGCAAGACCAGCGTTTCTACAGTGGCAACTCAGACATAACCATAAACTCCTTCCTGACAAAGGAGGAATTAAAAATAAACTAATCACAGCATACAATAGTTCTTGAGAGGCTGTCTTTCATCCAAACCAACCTCTTTTCTATCTGTTTACCATCCCACAGCTATGGACATGCTTTTAGAAGAAATTATTACAAATGTAATTTGTTTATTGTCCGTTGTTTTATGTGCACACATTTAAATGTGTTTTTTTAACTCAGCATTTAACACATGTCAGAAATTGGGTTGTTGATTGAGGGAGGGTATGAGTCCTTCTCAAGTAAGAGGAAAAATCCTGCTCAGGGTGAACCACAAAAAGTCACTAAATTAATGTGTGCATAAGCCTCTGATAGTTTGGCACAACAACAGTCAGACTTAACTTAGAGGCAATGTGAAAGTAGCAGAGTAAAAACACAACACAAGAAAGATCCCACACTAATTTAGATAAATAGAGTACATTTTCATAAATTATTTGACACCAAAACTATAAAAATCCAATTAGTGGAACTGAAAGAATGATATTTCAAAGATTTAAGGTTCATATAATGCTTAAAAGCATAAAGCACCACCTGTGGTTATCTGGTCATGCGAAACTGGGGTAAAGACAAAAATTCAGCCTGGCCACAGAGGTGTGCGGACGGGTACAGGTACCAGGTTAGTCCAGCTGAAAAAGTTACATTCTAAATCCCAGCACAGAGAGTCGCATTCAAGACTCACTCAAGCAGAGTTGAACAGGGCTGAAGCAGGTCCAGTACAGCAGGTTGAGCTCGGAAGTTGTGGGGAGGCCTCTGGAGCTTGTTGTGTCCTTTTAGCTCAGAGCAAGAGGTCAGTCAACTGACCCTTGAAGTCACTTCAGCCTAGGATGAAGGGTGCAGGTCCAGTCTTCCTTCTCAGACAGCATGGCAAGCCTAGTTTTATTGCCGGTCCAGCCAGATACAGTGCAGCAATTCAGCTGGAAAGTCTTTTTTCTGTAGTATCCACAGGTCAAGGAGTGTACTGAAGAGTGGGTCTGATGGTCCCCTTTTTATACCGGGTGCCCACTTGAAAGTGGAAAAAACCTTTTGAGATTCCCCTTACAGAAGTATCTGGAATTTCCTGCCTCCTTGCTCTGGCCCCAGTTTGTCTGCAGACACAATAGGCTAGTGTGAAGTCCTTTATGTTTGAGCTGAGGCAGAGTCTTTAAAGTGCAATTGTGATGGGTGACAGCTCCGCCGCCCTCATCAACTCTGGATGGCCCATCCTGCCATCTCCCAGACCCTCTATTTCGTGGCTGTCTAGGAGGAATACACAAAGGCCAACTACAGCTAGTAGTGTGACCCAAGAAACAAGTTGCAGGCATCAAGTGGTTAGGATAATAAAAAACAAGAACAGTGACTTAAAATCCAACTTTACCATTAAAGAGAATTTTAAATTGCAATTCATCAGACACCGAACATGATATTTCTATCTGCTCCCAATCAAATTCTATCACTTATTAAATGTAATAAGGTAACCCCATGTTATCCAATGGGAGGGTTAGGCCACACAGTAGTGAAAAATTAATTTAGGAGAATTTCACGACCAGGCCATGTAAAACGTAAAAATTAATGTTCAACTTTTTGAATACTCTGCCCTAGCGCTGTTTAGGGCCTACCCTCAGGCTGACTTATATGTATTAAAAAGGGAGGTCTAGGCCCTTGCAAAAGGTTTATTTTGCCAGGATGAAAAGGCAGTATAAAACTGCACACACAGGCTGCAGTGTCAGGCCTGACACATGTTTAAAAGGGGATACTTGAGTGGGTGGCACAATAAGTGCTGCAGGCCCATTAGTAACATTTAATTTACAGGCCCTGGATACATGTAGTACCAGTTTAACAGGGACGTACACCCAATAGGCACATTTAATTTACTTGTGAACCAATATTACCATGTTTAGGAGAGAGAGCACAAACCCATTAGCACTTGTCAACAGAAATAAAGTGTGCAGAGTCTTAAAGTCAACAAAAACAGGTTCAGAAAACAGGAGGGGGTGAAGGCAAACAGTTTGGGGTGATGCTGCAGAGAGAGCCAGGTCCAAAAGCACATCTTTAGATGTGGAAACAGGGGAGGAATTTTCTTGCGGACTAAATCACTTTAGATGCTTGGAATGGATGATCATTTTTGTTTTATCTCCTGTTCTTGCCGTATAATCAGATGCCAGTTAATATGGATAATGAGCTTTGTGTAAGTGGTTCTCGGCCATCGTAGTATGGTACAAAAGGCATCTACAAAGCACATAAATGGAACAAATCATGTTGTGTTACTCTGCAAGGACAATCTCACAACAGTCAGGTATATGAAGTGATGCAGAGCCACCACATCTAAGACATTAGCAGAGATAAAAAAAAAGTATTTTGGCAAGCACAGGATGTTGGTCACAGTGTAATGCTTTCTATGATTTTACAATTTAGTGCCAGGCTGACATTCACAACATCTGAACATCTGCCGTTATGTCACTGATATAACCAGGTCATGCCCTCCACCAACCTCTAATATCAAGCTCAAGTAGTACTCCCTGCTCTACCTCCAACCGGACATCCAGGAGGCAGTTCTCACCAACTTCCAATATTCATCTCACGTGTCAGAAAGCCCCTGGCACTACCCCCTTTGGCCCCCAATTTGACTCCTAGGAGGCAGTCTTTGCCATCTCTTTTGGCTAAAAAACAACTGACTACACCCAGTCCTTACAGCTATGCACGACACAACTAGAGCCCATGGTACAGCTATACATCTCAATGTTGTAAAGCTATTTGAGATATCATCAACAACTGATCTATGGGCTGGGCTAGAATATTCAACCTATACCAAACAGTCGACACAGATCGACCCCGGAGGGAAAGCTGCATACGTCATTACATCTATTGATAGCTACAATCATATCCTGCTCCTGGGAGAACAGAATCAGGATGCTTACACCTACCCTGACGTGCCGCACTATGTAGGTCACCCTCACCTCAAGATAGTCTCATGTAATGTGGCTGGCATAAGGAGCAAGCTATGCCTGCCTCATTGGACTGAGCTGATCAACAATCACGATATTTGCACATTGCAGGAAACCTGGAGCCTTACACCCATAATTGTGCCAGGCTTTGTGACACTCTATAAACCGGCCATAGCGGCCAAACAGGGCCGACCATCTGGAGGCTTGCTGATTTTGATCAGCATCGCTCTAAATTGTGTTGCCAGCGAGCTCCCCACCAATAGCCAAGACAGCCTAGCAGTTAGGCTAAAAGGTAGACTAGGCAAGGTTTTAGACATAATTAATGTCTAGCACTATACGGGGCAAAACCCCACCCTACTATCTCTCCATGAGCTGTTGGACTTGAGGAGGCCTGAGCACCCATTAGTAATAAGTGGTGATTTCAATGTGACCTTTGAGCCCCTCGATAAGGAGGACATCTATGATGTCATTCGGGAGCACAAATCATGGTTGTTCCCACCCCTTGATCTCCCACCAATCAAGAAGTGGTCACATTCAGCACTACAAATGAACGCATTGACCCTCGAACATAGGCTGCGGGCCACAAATGGGAGAACACGCTGAGATCAACGCGGGGAACTGACCTTTATTGGCCCAAAAGGCGCTAGCAGCATTGTCTATATTTTTCTGGAGGTCAGGCTATGGCCATTTCTAATTGACATGACCATAGCTAGAAATTGTAACAGTGACCCCAACCTGCTAAGTTTGAGGCTGGTGCACCCATGGGGTAAACAGGAGAGCGCAGTGAACAACATAATGGCAGCAGCCATAAGACTTAGAAACGTGCCACTGGTGTGCGATTTAAGGAAACAATAAACATTTTCCCTAGCAAGGGCCAAGTGTCATTGGGATGAAAGGAGGTGCTCAAACCTGACATGGTAATAAAACCTGTTAAAGATCTGGTAAAACTCCGTCCACTCCTATTTTGGCAGAAGATACTAACCACCCCTGATTTGTCCCCGTACGCTCTAGCCTTAGAGAAAGTCTGCACTTTAGACACATCAAATAAAATGGGCTCGATTCGAAATACTAAGAATCTCTTTAACTCAATCGGGGTACAGGGGTGCAGCATTAACAGCTTAGAAATCCCCACCAGGAAACATATCAAAACTCTGTATTGGCAGTGGCTAGAGCAGAACGAAATAAGGGGCACCAGGCGGGGTAGATTATCCGAGGAGTTTCTGCACTTCAAGTCAACAGCGTCCTTGAAGGATATTTTGACCTTTTCCAGGTGCTGTCTGACAGGAAGCTCTATACACAATTTGGGCACGGTACTCTACTTCTTAACACATTCACAAGTTCATGGACAGGCAATGCTTCTTTAAAAAAGGGCTGCCCTTGTTGCCTTGCCCCAATTGAATCTATCGGTCATGTCTTCTTTGGTTGTCCTGCATATTCAGACCCAAGGAAAACATGGCTATCCTCTGTATGTAAACAACTTGGAACTCCCAATCATGGGGCAGCAATGCCCGTACTAATATCAGACACTAGACCTTTATTTGTGTGTGCAACTGCAAAGTTCCTGGGGCACATGTGGCCAATAAGAAGAAAGGCCAAAATATTAGCCCTGACCCTCTCGTAATGGCCAACAGAGTGGCATAACTTATCTATATCTTCTTAGGTGGAAGTTAGCTTGACTTGCATGGAATATTGCCAAACTAGCACTTTTAGGTGCTATTGCACCAGAAGAAGCACTATACTATAGTTGCATCTATTTTACCTTAGCGTTATAGCATTGAACACCCTAGTCCTTCTCTCCGCCGGGCTTTATGATCTGACTAGTTGTGAGCCCTTTTATTACTCTGTTCCCCTATAAAGTAAAGTGCTGTAAACCTTTTAAGAATTTTAGATGGATGTCTTTGCCAATGTATTTACCTGATATTATTTGTACAATGATGGCTTTTTTACATGATTTTAGACCAAAAATATTTTCAAAACTGGGCTGTACCTATGAATTCTGTACTTTTATGGTCTGATGACCGAATAAAGTTTATATGACTGATTAACTGATATCTGAGGCAAGAATACAACCGATTCTTGGGTATTTTGCCTCCTGGTCTATTTACTTCCAGACTGAACTCAATGCTAGATCATTTTTTCAGATGGAGGCACTAGCTTGAGTTGCTTTCTTGCAAGAGTGGTCTGCGGGTTGCCTCCATGCTTTTTTACCCTTTGCTTTGATATCCAGGGGCTGTGCCTAGCTCATATTCAGAATCAGTGGGGATGTGGTCCTGACTGGCCCTGGCCGTGGAGATTTCAATCTTGTTTTCCCTCTCTCCTGGAGTTGTCCATAGACATTTCCTTACTCCTTCCAACTTATCTTTAGCTGTTTCTGAATTCCTGATTATGACTGGGATACTCCAGTGGACGGGATTGAACCTTTCAGGATATCTTTGTCTCCTCCAGGGTTTTTGACAGCAGTTCTGACCTCCTCTTATTATCTTGTCCCGAAGCAACTTCCACAGCTTACAAGTTAGCTTGAAGGTTTTGTTATAGTTCCTGCATTGAAAGGCACCTTGATCCAGTTTTGTCCAACAGCCAAGCAGTTCTGAATTTCCTAGCCTCTGGGACTTCTGAAGGGAGTTATTTCCATAATATTAATGGGGAAAGAGCTGCAATTTCTGCTGGTCACAAAGAGGTTGACAATACCCAGTTGGGGAACATCCCAGAAAACTAGCCTCATTTATTATGCATGAGGAACCTCAGAATCATAGCAGGATTAACATCTTCTGCATAATAACTATGTATATGGGTCATCCCTTTCGTCATCCTCGGCCAGCATGACACAGCAAGGTAGAACCCCTGAGGCTACCTTTTGAGTTTATAAACACCATATCTTTGCTGGGGCGAGCAGAGGAGAAAGACTTCCATGCTGACCCACTGAAGCGAGAAGCTGAGGTTCCTGCACGCAGACACTCCAGTACGCAGTGGTCTGACATCCCTCGCGGGGTGTCCATCTCGAGACCAAGACGGGGTCCTTCATTTTCTCACTTCAGGTAATGGGGTTGGCCTCATCCTAGGGGGAGTCTTGGCTCTATACCAACATACATGCTAGGTGCACTTAAGTACATCTAGTTAGGGTTGCATCGTAGGAGTACGAATTATTACTGTCATGCATTTATATCCCTGCATATATTCGTTGTTTTAGCACAATGGTATAAATCTACCATCCATTTACTCTGCTGGTGCTTATAATCATTTATATCTGTTTCTGTCTTATGGTTGTTTCAGCACACATATTTTACACTACTATGAGGCTGGTTCACCGTTTATTCTGTGTATCTCTCCGAGACAAAGTGAGCATGAGTGACTGAGCGAAAGTACTGTACTGTTTCCACAATCCCTGAACGGACAGGATTGTCATGTTCGATAGTTGCCAGGAACTATTCTCTCCTTTGTAAAGAGGAGGTTACAGTGGCACTGTGTGCTAGCTGGTATACAGGTGAACCTACCCGGTGGGGGTGTCTGCAATCAGTCTGGACACCAATACCACAGTCTATGTTGTCTAAACGCGCAGATCCTATATTGGTTTAGAGGAACTACATGGCACTAGTTTGTATGTTGTTGAAGGAATTATGCATTCCAATCCGCTTAAGCCACCTTAGTCATCTCTTTGAGATGTCAGTTTGGTTTTGCAGTTATTTCAGAATCGGATGGATAATGATTCCATTTGTTTCAAAATGCTGACAACGTTTCTCTGTTTAGTTTCCTTCAGAATGGTTTTGGACATTAGTACTCTGGATATTGCTGCTATGGAATGCTCCCCGGGAAGTGTTTTCCTTTCTATAACAATACATTGGTTTTAGTTGGGAATCTCAGTTTCCCTTGCTCCCAATATCTTGTATTGAGCTAAGCCTTTTCTCCCATTTCTTCATCTACCTTGGCAAGATCGTGCAAATGGGTGATTTAGCTGGCAGGCGTGAATAAATGCAATCTTAGCACACATTCAGCTGGGGGTGCCATAGCATATAAGGACTATTTGACTGAAGCAAGACTTAAAGATATTCATATATTGGCCAACTGGTCAAGGGTTTCTACTTGTTGAACAATGTTATTGTAAACTGGTGACTCGTGCTTTCTTGAAAGCTCTTGAAGGGCTTTTAGTGGCATAAAAGAGCCAACAGATATGCAATAAAATGCATATTTTACTAGCTGTTTAGTAAAGGAAAGTTCTAATCCAACTAAAGATATGGAGACTAGTGTCAGCCTCCTTCATATTTTATCGTTTAAATTACACGAATTGCCAGGTTGGCTTCAGTTTACTCCACTGCCCCCACTTACATTCTACACTAACCGCAGTAAAATCACATATGACCGGCCCTTCTTAAAGAGCCCAGATTTTGAGATGCAAGCTAAGAGATGTACGTCAGCAAATGTGCAAGAGGAGTGGTTGGTGGAGGACATGAGTGAAGTTGTCTTATTGCTGTTGGGATTCTTCTTACTTCTGGTATCTTTCTGATTCATGAATGAACAGGAAAAAGTCACTGAAGTAGCCATGGGAGTTTATTAAACTTGCAAGTACGAAAATACACCACCTGTTAATTAAAACAGCACTTCTTACATCCTAAGAAACATTGGGGCATATTATCAAGCCAGGCGATAAAATTATCCAATTCCAATTGAAGCCCATGTTAGATGTGAAGGACATCTAACATGGGCTTCAATTGGAATTCCATAGAGCATATTATCAAGCCCATTATCGCCGTTTTAGCGGCAGTTTTCTGCCGCTTAAGCGGCGATAATTTTATCGCCTGACTTGATAATATGGCCCATTATCTTTACAAATCAATTGTTTGAAGTGGCCGTATCTTGGGTCAACATTACTGCATAAGCGATTCCAGTTTCGTATTGTAGACTTTGGTGCGTTTCAATACAGGGAAAGCTGATGTAGGTGGTCTGAATAAAGCCAAGCTAAGCCCTAGTCTCCTTATTTTGGGGACAATTTGTCTCTAACACAAATGGGCAATTAAAAGACGTGTTTTATTCAATCATATTGTGAAGAATTCTCCCGGTGAGGCATTGACTAGACAACACTCTTCTTTCTCAAATGTAGCGATGAGAGAAAGTTCTGGAAAAAATGGACCTGATGTACAAACATTATCTTGCAAAGCGGGATTGTGCAATTTAAATACTGACATGTTTGCGAATGGGTTTGCATTGCAACTATTGCAATTTTGTCTGCAGCAGAGGGTCGCAAAATGTCCTGCCTGTATAATGTTAGTTAGGTAGGCCTCATTTTATGACCCCTGTGCTTGACTACAAAACCTCAACACCGCATTTTCCTTCTCAAATAAGATAGAATTTCTTTTAAAAGTAAGCGTGTTCATTAAATGGATAGGTGCTGATTTTTCAAAAATCAAGGCCCAGATTTATGAAGTCTGTGTGCAGGACGACACAGGGAGAATACAAATGATCTCAGTAATATATACAGACCCATGCAAGTGGCAATTTGTGCCACCTTCCATGGCTTTGTAAAAAAAAATGTAATGCAACACAGTGGCTTGTACCTTGTCATGTCACATTTCAAGCTGGGAGGTGTTCCATGGAGCAAGCAAGGGCATACCCATGCATCCACAAATGGATTTAGCTAATTAATAGATTTTCTAAAGGTAATAAACTTAGGAATGAGTCAAAATGCTACACCTTCCCCACTAAGGTGTAACACAGAAAAATATCTTTATTTTTCCTTTTTAATTTCTCTTTTTATGCATCATGCATTCCGCAGCACACACAGAAAGAGGAAAACAGCTCTAGGGGTTGGGTGTCCTTTTCTGCACCAAAACAATCATGCCCAGAACGTAAACACCCTTTCACCATGGTACAAGGCAGCACACAGTGCGCCAGCACCAGGATATAGTAGAAATGCTCCATATCTTTGTAAGTGTGAACCTTTTCTGCTCTCTCCTTCTCGTACAATAAAGCAACTTTGCTTTCTGCCCTGCATTGCATGAAAGATTAGTAAATATGTCCCAAAATGTTGTGTGATTGGAAAGACATTGATGGAAGCAGTCAATGGCCCTGTGGGTCAGTTTCTGCTCCCCTCAGGCCACTGGCATGATTTCCATAAGCCCTTAAGACATGGTTGTTTCAGCAATAACTTACCATTATGTTTCCTGCATATTACCCCTCCCTTATATGTTAGTCTTCACTCACTCAGCCCCGGGACACTCAGTAGAGTAGCTGTGCGCTTTATAATACCTGTTAACATAACAAAACATAAGGTGAGCTGATCCACGGGGACAAGTCCCCTTCTCAAACTCCGAGGCTAGTAATCAATTGTTTGTGACTCCAATTGCTTTCAGAAACCAGTGACACATACCTCTGTGACTCTTAAATGGGAGTTGGACACTGATTTTTACAACTCCATCATGTTTGCAGTTCAGAGTCACAGAAGCCCATTTACGAGTCGGAAAGGCATTTCTGACTCATAAATAGCTTTTGTACGTTGGACAAAGACGTTTTACTGCTGCAAACACTGTGATTTTTTAAATTCCAGGTTAGCAATCGCAAAAAGGCCCTCTACAGCTGTCCCTAAAAATACTGATCTGCAGGTGTCAGGGCAGAGTGTATGAACATAAATTAGGTGGGCTCCAGGTGATCACATGATGTGTTGATTTTGAACAGGTAGTAAGACTGACTGATGACTGAACACTTCTCCAAGGGATACATTCTGGTGATTTGCATTTAATGACATTTCTGGTGAATACTAGTAACCCTGCTTTTTCTTTTTTCATTTCTACATCCAAGAAGAAGATATGAGTGCCTTCATGATGTTTCAGCAGAGTCCTGTGATTCTATTGCAACCAAGGCTCCCTGCTACACAGAAATACAGGAAAAGAAAATGACCTGACTGCAGCATTTCATTGAATACGTCCATGGTAATGTCAATTGGTTAATTAAATACCCTTTTTTCTGAAGAGTGGCTTGCTCTGCACTGCAGTTGGCGGGCACTGTTCGGTTTGATGAATCTCCTAAAGTTGTCAATTAGACATGCCCTTTGGTTGACATGTTTACCATTCAGATAATTATTTTTAGACATTTATTGAAAAAGTGAAAGAGAGCAAAAGAGAGGGCACAAGGGACAGACACAGAAGCAGAGGTAGACAGAGGATGAGACACAAAGATAAAGGAAGGTAAAGGACAGCAATGAGAGAGAGTGAATAGAGAGAAAGAGGTGGACTGATATGGTAATAGAATGAAGCGTGATTTTTAAAGAAAAGGGAAACATGTTTGTTAGATTTGTTAGAGATGGGATTCCTGGCTGGTTGAAGTATGCATCCAGGCCAGGCAGGAACCACCACTCTAGTCAGGGTAAGTAAGATGTACACTAAAGGTTTACCTGTGCTTACCATCTGGTAGCTTGGCACAGAACAGTCTGGCTAAACTAAAGAAGCAAGGTTTAGAGTATTTATGCAACACACACACAAAGTAACACAATGATTACAACACAAAACGACTCCACACAGGTTTAGAAGAATAGGGAATATTTATCTGAGTAAAACAATACCAACATGACAAAAATCCTATCAGTAGAACTCAAGATATTAATTTTGAAAACATTAAATGCAAAAACAGTGCTTAGAAGTCACTAGTGGTCAAAAGGTTACTTGAGTTTGCAAGGGAACGGTGCAAATCCAAAGTTCAGGCTGACTGTGATGGAGGGCAGGCCAGCTACTGGACCCACGCATGGCCAGCTGAGAGGTGAGCATTGAGGCTGAGGGCAGGATGCGTCAAACCTTTGCTTTGATTCTTTCTATGCAATTGGGTCGCTGCATTGTCTTCGAGCTTCGCTAAGGTTACGACACTGCGTCGTTATCGAGCCATGAATTAATGTCATCTTCTTTTTTCGAAAATGAAATACTAGAAACAAGTTGCAGTGAACACAAAACATATAAAAAAACGGACTTCAAAAGAAAACTGGAACTATGGGAGAGACTATCAAAAAAAGAGATAAACAAGTGGTGGAAAATAATCACTTTGAAAAAATGCATCGAGGTGCAAAGAGTACCAAAAGGTCTAAGAATCACCTTAATGCAAAGTCATCAAGACTCCAGTAATGATTTACTGCAGGAAAGGGGAGAGTACATTCTGAACTCATCTCTAGGATTAATGACAATATTGGTCAAGCATATCGAAATTGCGCTTAACAAAGTTAAAGAACAACTACTTGAATTAGAATAAGAACTAGCCACAGCAGAGCTAAATCCAGAAATGAATAAATTTAAGGCAGAGTTGGAAAAACAGATTGAAGCACACGAGGAATCTGTCCAACTACGTAAACGTATGAAATGTCAGCGAGACAAGGAGGATTACGCTTAAGGAAGACTCTTCACGTATGCAAGAAAATTTGATTTATTAAAAAAGCAAGACAAACTAAGTAATATTACGAATATCTCAAGCAGTATCCCTTCCCTAACATCAACAGATGTCAGCGAAAGTGAAGCAGAACCAATGGCAGGCACAACAAAACATTCTTTTTTAGGGGATATGCGGCTGGTGCTTCAGCAATGCCAGTGGGAACAAATTATGGGTCCGCAGTCGCAGAACCAGAGAGGAAGGGGAAGAGTAAAGCCCCGGGCATACGGAAACAAACCAGAAGAGGAAAGAGGGGCCAGCGGATCAGAAAAAGTAGGGACGACAACACAGAGCATGCGTCTAAAGAAAACGTTTTAGAAAAAACACAGAAATTGTCAATTATAAATTTGTCAACAAGACAAATGACAGATCCGGAATTATCACTATTAAAACATGGACTCAATTTCTGCCCTAGTGCCCATATGGATTTGGCACAGACTAGAATTGATCTTTACTGATTCATAAGAAAAATCAAATTAGCTAAGATCTTTACAGAAAATGTTGTAATAACTGCGATGTAATGAACCGCGGTCTAACAACCGTGTTGTAACGGCACATATTTATATATATATATATATTTAGCAATTTCTCATTACAAGACAAATCAGAAATCATGAGCTGATTATTCTTTGAACATTGCATTGATAAGGAGCACTATGCTATCAGTTTATTTTCTACATATTGGAGTAAGAAAAGCTTGTATCAAATCTATGTGTCATTCGTTTTTTTATGATATTATATTGGAGTCGGTGGCCCTTTAATTAGATTTGCGCTGTGTCTTTAAAACCAATCAGATCATAAGTATCATGTGATTATGTGCTATTTTAAGTTTCACTATATATTTGCACTGATAGGTCCAGCGCGTCATGTGATCAAGACTGCCGTCGGGCAGTCGAAACGCGTCAGGCTGGGCACTTGCTTGTAAAGATTTTTGCACAGGCACCTTTGTAATCTGCGACAATAAAAATAAAAACATTTTTTCACTTTGTGGTCCGTACCTGTTTTTGCGACTGTGAATGGGATCGTTTCAGGATTGTGGCTTTCATATATATATATATATATATATATATATATATATATATATATATATATATATATATATATATATATATATATATATATATATATATATATATATATATATAAATATCCAAATAACTCCAAATGCCTCCCGGATTCTCGCATGGGGCACGTACCACAAATACGGTGCAGATTTTCTTTATGTACATGTGTCCACCATTAGCGTTTAGCAGCATTACGCGTTTCGGCACTAGGAAGTGCCTTGATCACATGATGCGCATATACCAATTGGAACCTGTTTTACACACCACCATTTTTTTCTTTTTCTTTCACATTTGCATAGTTTTTTTCCCCACCTCTTTTTTGCTTTTTTTAGTATTGTTAGTCCTTAAAGTGACAAGTGCTCAGTGCACATTTTAGCATAAACATAGACAAAATACTATGGCTGTTGTTACAAATGTGTAAAATCTCTTTTGTCATGATGGCGTTTAAATAATATCAGTATGAATACCTAAAACTTACATACATAACAGTTGGCATTATATGTTAAAAGCGCTCCTTGTTGCATCCAGATTTGAATATCTTGTAATGAAAAACCACATACATAATTTCTTGTATATATCAGTGGTTAAAAAATTACAGTGCTTGGATATAAAACTACCAATCATATAAATTTACATTTATTTTCCGCCAAATATTATTTGTTTATTCTAAAACTCATGCTAAAATAATGTAATTACTGTGTATAAAAATACCCTACTAAAATCCTATAAAGTTACCTAAAAAGAGTGTATAAAAAGTATGTAAATAAGTGTATAAGATAAGGTGTGTAATAAATACATATAGTATTGAAAAAAAGGGCAGGACTGATTGCGCAGCAAATTTGTATTGTAGGCTGACAGTTCGAGATTACCCAATATTTAACCCTAAATTTGAAATTAATATTAATATTTTCTGGGTGTTAGAATTGGGTAAAGTAGCTAAAACCTTGATTTTATAGGCACATATAAAGTTCCTCTGTGACACTTAAGCCTCCAGGTTGTTTCCTGTCTAGATCTAAAATGTATCTAGTTTCCAACCTTCTGAGTGCTTTTTCCCTGTCCCCTCCTCTTTTGTATGGAGGGATGGCATCGATTAAGAAGTATTTCAATTCTTTGGGGTCTGCGTTATGTTTCTCCGAAAAATGTCTCGCCACTGGATATGTTGTATCTTTGTTTTTGATGGCCCTGATATGTTGAAGTATGCGTTTGTGTCCCTGTAAAATTGTGCTTCCCACTTATTTAAGGGAACAGGGGCATTCCAACACGTATACCACAAAATCAGACTTGCAGGTCAAAGCTTTCTCTATAGTTCTTTCCTCTGTACAGAAAGGAGTAGTGTAGGATGATTTATTGACTCCGTGTTGACATGCCTTGCATGTTTTGCAACGGATAAATCCTTTCCTTTGTGATAGCCAGGTGTTTTTAGGTTGGATATAGGGATCATTTTTGACCAGGACGTTCCTCATTGAGGTAGATCTGGTGTCGGTTATGGATGCCTGTTTAGGTAAAGTGTGGCCAATGATAGGATCGTCTAAAATTAGAGGCCAGTTTTTTCTGATGATCTTTCTTAGTTGTTTATCCTGTTTGCTATATTTGAGGATAAATCTGAAAATGGGAGGTTTCGAAGCTTGTTCTTTCCTTTTGTTATCCCCTCCTATCAGATCTTCCCTATTTTGCTCCATACTTTTATTGATAGCCTGGTCAATGACTTTGTGGGAATATCCCCTGGCTCTGAATCTGCTAGTGCAGGCCTGTTGTGCCTTCATTAGTTCATATTCTAGACTGCAAATCCTTCTTAAACGCAGCATTTCCCCGTAGGGGATGCTTTGAATAAGAGGTTGCGGGTGGCAACTGCTGCCATGCAAAACTGAGTTGCCTGCCGTGGGTTTTCTGTGCAACTTAGTTTCCAATTTGTCAGCCTGAACATAAATTTCTACATCTAAAAAATTAATGGAGTTAGAACTAATATTAGATGTAAAATGCAGATTAAGATCATTTGTGTTCAATTCTGTAATAAAATGTTCAGCTTCCTGCTCATTGCCTTGCCAAATTAAAATCATCGATGTAGCCTAGCCAACATTTAACATTAGTTTGAGCAACTGCAGTGTGCTGTTTCAAGAGTACCAGCTCCTCCCACCAGCCCATGTGCAAGCAAGCATAGCTGGGGGAGAACCTGGCTCCCATAGCTTCTCCGCGTTGTTGTTTGTACAGCGTGTTCTGAAACAAAAAGATATTGTTGTGCAAACAAAACTCAACCATATTGAGCAACATTTTGTTATGTTCAAATAGCTCCAGTGTTCTTTTTCCCAAATAGTGTTGGAGAGCTCTCATGCCGTCTTGGTGATTAATCGATGTGTATAGAGATGCTACATCCAATGTTATTAGCAAAAAATCTTGTTGCCAGTTTATACATTTTATTTTGTGGAGAAAGTCGCTTGTGTCTCTGACATATGAGGGCAAACTTTGTACTAGTTCCTGGAGAAAATAGTCTACATATTGGGAAATCTTTTCAAGAAGATTATTTCGGGCCGAGATTATCTGGCCATCCCGGTGGTTTTTGTGTATTTTTGTGGATTTTTGGTATGAAATAGAGAATGGGAGTCACTGGTTTATCATTCTTAAGAAATGTGAATTCATCGGTTGTAATTAATCCACCATTTATCCAGGTTGCCAATTTCATATTGTATGTCCCATATGTAGCTTTTAGTTCCATCTGATCACTTCTGCGATAGCAGGCCGCGTCAGACAGTTGGGTCATTGCTTCTTGTGTGTAATCTTGCTTACCCCATAGAACTAAGTTTCCTCCTTTGTCCGCATTTCGGATGACAACATCAGGATTGTCTTTTAATTTTGTAATCAAGTGATGGTATTGCAGTTCAATTCGATTAATTTTATGTCTTTTAGTTCTTTGTACTGTATGGTTGAGTTTTTGTATTCCTTTTATCAGCTGGTCTTGAAAAATGTCCAACGAATCCCTTATTGTAATGGGATTAAATTTGGATGCTGGTTTAAAGGAAGTGGTGGGTCTGGTCATTGTGACATCAAGTTCCGTAATAGATTCCTGAGTACGGTTTTCTCTGGCTAATTCCCATAGATCATCCAATAAGGCTTGTTCCATGTCTAAAGGATTAGAGAGGGGAGGACTTGTGGGAACTATAGATTTTGTGATTTCTTTGTCCTTGTTTTTATTCTGTAGATGATATTTCCTTAGTTTCAACTTTCTTATGCTCTTGAAGACGTCCAACCTAGTACTTGGGTAGTCAAATGAACTGATAGGGCAATATGATAGCCCCAAGGATAACAGTTATTCCTCTGCTTTATTTAGATCAATGTCAGCTAAATTAACCACTGTTTGACTACTCTGGTTGGATTTTGCCATTATCATCTTCAATTGCGTCTGGGTGGGCATTGTTGTGGTTTTCTTGTGTTGTCTTGATTTGGCTTTTCGCCTCTCCCGGCGTTTGGTAGATCTGGTTTTTGTTGTTTTTTGTTCGGTTGAGTCCTTGGTCGCAAAGTATTGCGCCTCTCGTGTACCAAAAAATCTACCTCTTCAACCAAATCTATTTTCGTAGGTATTTGTTTATTCTGAGCTCTAGAATCCCCCATTTCTGGTTCGCTTTCTGCTGCAGAGCTCCATTCTGAGTTGGAGGAAAAACCCGGTCCTGATTTGCTGACCTGGACTGTGGTTGAATTGCCATATTTTGATACTTTCAACGCGTTGTATTTTTTTGCATATGTGAAAATATGCCCAATCTCGTAGTCTATGCGATCACAGTGAAACTTGTAGGCTTTTCTCTCCCGTATCTTGTCTTCCTCTCTTTTTAACCTTTTATTCATTTCTTCTTTCAATTTATTAATTTCTTCAATATTATCCATGTTAGCCAGATCCTGATTCACTGCTTCTATTTGTTCTTGCAGTTTAAGGCGGTCCGTTTCTGCATATTTTATCAGGATTATTACCAATCTTCTGGACGAATCTAAGTTTGTCTTAGCCCATTCCTTCATCATCTCCCTGCCGGGATTTTCATAGCTCGGGGCAGTTAGGATCCTTAATACTCGGGGTATTCTCCCAACGTCCAGATATCTTTGTAATGATTTTGCCTCCCACCATTTACTTTGCTCAGATTTGTTCAACTTCGCTAGAAGTTTAATTTTTTCTTTTACGCTGGTGTTTCTTTCCCCCTGTGGTGCATGCTGGGAATTTGAGTTCACATTATATACTTTAGTGTCGCTGAACATGTCAGCTGCTGCCACCTCTCTCTCTTTAAGCGCATCCGCTGACATTGCGCTATGATGGAAATTACTTGTTTAGTGTTTTACAATACGGCCCAGGTTTATTATTTCCATTTGTGTAATGCGCCGTATCGGTCACTGCACACCTTCTGTTCCCAGCCTCCTGTTTTAATCAGGCTTCATGCTCCCTCGTGCAGCAGTGGGTTAAGCTAAACGTGCGTCCTCCGACTCGAGTCAGCTTACCTCTGTGCTGTCACTTGGATGCCGAATTCGCCGCGATTATGGGTGCTGGGGGCCTTGCCGGTAATCCTCCCGGATTAATCTCTTTTCGCCCGGTTAGGGGCCTCAACTCGTTTTAATAGCGTCTGGCCACACTTCCAGAAGGGGGTCCGTGAATAGCTGGAAGAGTCGTTAACCAGCTACAAACATCCAAATAACTCTAACTGCCTCCCGGATTCTCGCATGGAGCACGGACCACAAATACAGTGCAGATTTTCTTTATTTACAAATGTTCACCATTAGCGTTTAGCAGCATTACGCGTTTCGGCACCAGGAAGTGCCTTGATCACAGGATGCGCATATACCAATTGTTTTATACACCACCATTTTTTTTCTTTTTCTTTCACATTTGCATAGTTTTTTTCTCCACCTCTTATTTGCTTTTTAACCATTGACATATATATATATATATATATAATATATATATATATATATATATATATATATATATATATATATATATATATATATATATATATATATATAATATATATATATATATATATATATATATATACATATATATATTCACTGAAAAAACCAAAGGTTTCAGGGGCGTTATAGTTAGGAATTGGCATTTAAAAACCTTAGAAATTCACTGAAAAAACCATAGGTTTCAGGGGTGTTATAGTTAGCTGGACATTTCCCTCGTACAAAACCCTAGAAATTCCCCTGTTATAGTTAGTTAAGCTAACTATAACTCGCGCCCCCGCAATGCACTGCTGATGACGTCACATATTACATCACTCATGACATGGTCAGTGACATCACTGATGACATCACTGATGAAATATCAAATGACATCACTGATGACATCACTGATGACATCATCCATTGAGTATGTGTTTCTGAACAGTTTTATTATGTTTAATATATATAGGGAAAGGCCTGTTGAAAAATAAGTGGGTGTACAAGTGTGTGAATGGATGATTTTCTAGGTGCATAACTGAGTCTATAAGTGAGCCATTAAATGTATCTTACTGCAGACTAGTGACTAAAATGTGTGAATGTCTGTATGTGTCTGTGTGTTGGTGTATAAGTGGCTGCATGGTTTTGTGAATAGCTATATGAGTGTCTATATGGGTTATTGATTGGTTGTCTGAGTATCTGTATGGGTGCCTGAGTGTTTGTGTGGGTAGGGTGTGTGTGAATCTGTGACTAGATGTGTGAGTGGGTGATTCAGTGGGTGCATGTTTTTAAGAGTGCATCTGTGATGGACTGTATGGTTGGGTGAGTGTAGGTATGGGTGTGTTAGTGATTGAATGTATATCTCAGTTGTACATGTGTCAGTAACTACATATGTGAAACGCAGTGTATATGTGTGTAAGAGTATATAACTATCTATATGTGAGAGTGTGTGATTTTGGGAGTGGCTGTATGCGCCATAGTGCAAGGATATCTGTGTCATGTGCTGTTTTTTTTCTGCAGGAAGACACAGAATTTGTTAGTATTTTTATGAGTAAGTGAACTTGAGTGTTTTTAACTGTATAGGTGAGTAAATTTTACTGTGATTAATTATTTGCATGACTGACTAGATGTGTCAGTACCTCAATGGATAATTGGCGGTGTGTGAGTGTCTATATAGGTGTTTAAATGCACAGAGTGACTGTAAGTATGAGTGACTGTACAGGTGAGTGAGTGGAGATGTATGTAGACCTAAAAGTCAATGAGTGGGTGAGTAGTTATTGGTATTGGAGTATCTATGGTTGTCAAAATGCCTGTCGGTGTATCAAAGGTTATATTAGGGTGTGAGAAGATGCACTAATTTATCACATGGATGATGTCATCAGTGATGTCATCAGTGATGTCATTTGAGATGTCATCAGTGATTGTGGTTGTGCACGTGTGCAAAGGGACATTAGCACGTGTGCGACACAAACGTTCACACTCAAAAGCTTTGTGAATCGATCCACTGTGTTAAGTATGGGAACTCGGAGCGCTGCGTAAACATCCGGCACCCAGTGCATGCTGACTGCACACCTTCTGTTGCTCTGCCACCGCTCACTCCCGCCTCCAAACCCATCGCCTTCCAAAACAAGCTGCCTCCAGGAGACTAAGCGAAGATGACAGCTCCGGGAGAAGAAAGAAACTGCGCAACAATCCCTGCCTAACTTATTCCCTTTTACCCTAAAACAAACAGTGAGGCGCGCGGAAGGAGGGACTGACGAACCCGCTCGCCACCGCCCCCTCCCCTGCCGCCTCCACTTTGTGACCAGCAGCCGGGTGAGAGCTGCCGCGACCCCATCGGCCCGTCCTCCCCCGCTGATGGATGACTCTCCATTGTCCGGTGCTGGTCCTTCTGGGTCTGTCTGTCGCTCGCCTCACGCCATCTTCGCCCAGATTTTTATTCGCGCGACTTTTTTAATGTGATCTGAGGTGGAGGGTGTATTTTCCCCTCCGTGAGGGAGGAGGGGACGAAGAAGGGAGGAGGAGAAACACTTAAAGAAGAGGAGGGTTGGGGGTAGTAGGTCGGTGTATAAACTGAGAAGATCACCCTCGGAGATAGGAGCGAGCGATGGGTTGAGGAAGAGGCAAGAGAGGTGGAGAGGGAGAGAGAGCGCGCGCTGAGAGAGAGCACTAGCCGCTCGCAGCTGGGTGTGTGTCTCCATCCTCTGCCTGCACATTACGCCCCAGCTGGGGAGGGGGGGGGGCATAGGAGCCGAAGCTATATAAGGGCAATATTCAATTTCGGTCCAGCCCACAACTAGGTTTTTGGGCTTTCTACAGACACTTCTTTCAGGCTTTCTGTAGTGGAGCTTTCTAGGGACTCAACCATATAATAAATTCACTGAAAAAACCATAGGTTTCACACATGTTATAGTTAGCGGAAATTTTACTGATAAAAAACCAGTGAAATTCCCCCGTTATAGTTAGTGCAGGCAACTATAACTCACGCGACCGCAATCCTCTGCTGATGCTAATACTGTATTTAGACACTTATTTGCCCATGTCTTCTTCCATACATTTTTAGCTATACATATATTACAAATATTTTTTTTTCATAAAGACACATATGTCATCAGCAGAAGATTGCGGTCGCGTGAGTTATAGTTGCCTGCACTAACTATAACGGGGGAATTTCACTGATTTTTTATCAGTAAAATTTCCGCTAACTATAACATGTGTGAAACCTATGGTTTTTTCAGTGAATTTGCAAGGTTTTTTAAATGCTAATTCCTAACTATAACGTGTGTGAAACCTATGGTTTTTTCTGTGAATTTGTACGGTTTTTTAAATGCTAAGTTACTTTACGCCATTCGTGGCGTGCGCGCCCACTTAACGCAGTTCGTTCCGTGCGCGCACGGTGCGCTTCGCGCACCGTGCGTGCACAGTAAGCACGCGGTGCTTACTGTGCTTACGGTGCTTATAAGCCATGCACAAATGGTGCGCTTCGGGCACCATTTGCACACGGGGTGGAGAGAGTGTGGATAATTTTTTCTTTGATTATTTTTGTTGAAAATATTGTGGTTTTTTACACCTCTGATAAGCCCTGCACATTTGGTGGCATGCGGCCACCAAAAGCACAGGGGGTGGGGAGAGTGTGGATAGTGTTTTTTTTTAAATATTTTTTACCGTACGCGTACGGTAAGCGTAAACGGCGAAATTAGCGAAAAAATAAAAATGGCTTTTTTGGCCTTGGGGGGTCTTGGGGGACTCCCTCATCATGGCTATGTGTGTGTGAGCTGTCAAAACAGCTCCTTTACATGTGTATTGGTTTTAATTAAACAACCTAACTCTCAGTGCGAGAGAGAAAATGGCGGCCGCCGCTTCCTGGTTTTGGCCGATTCGAATGTTTACTAAGATCTAAGAGCCAATCAGAATCGCGCTCGCGCACGCCACCGTACGCGTACGGTAAGCTTACGGTAAGCGTACCGTAAGCTGGCTCAGATATATATATTGATTTAAAGGCTATTTTCTCAGAATCTACTGAACAGATTTACACCAAACCTACAAAAGGCACTTCCTTGACCTAGGGACTACCTCTCTGCCAAATTTCTAGTAATTCTGTTCAGCCGTTCGGGCTGTAGCCCTGTCTAAAGGTCCTATGGAAAAATGCATGGGAAAAACGCGTTTTGGGACCCCCCTTTTATCTCAGCCCCCGCTTGACGAATCCCCCCGAGACTTTCAGGGTAGGAGCGGAGCGTAGCGCCCCACCTATTTTGAGAAATTCGCGAGGATTCGTCGACCGGCGCCAAAGTTATTCAAAATAGAATGTTGCGGATTTCCTATGGAAAAGGGGTCCTAACTATAACTACCTACTGGCGACCGCCAGTAGGTAATATATATATATATATATATATTATCTACTGGCGGTCGCCAGTAGATAGTTATAGTTAGGACCGTGTTTCCATAGGAAATCCGCAACATTCTATTTGGAATAACTTTGGCGCCGGTTGACGAATCCTCGCAAAATTTTCAAAATAGGTGGGCCGCTCCGCTCCGCTCCTACCCTGAAAGTTTCGGGGGGATTCGTCAAGCGGAGGCTGAGAAAAAAGGGGGGTCCCAAAACGCGTTTTCCCCATGCAATTTTCCATAGGGACCTTTAGTCCAAGGTACAGCCCGAACGGCTGAACAGAATTACTTGAAATTTGGCAGAGAGGTAGTCCTCAGGTCAGGGATGTGCCTTTTGCAGGTCTGGTGTCAATCTGTTCAGTAGTTCCTGAGAAAATCAAAAGTAAAATCATATATATATGTGGGCGGAGCCTAACCACACATCTCATCCTGAGATCTGATTGGCTGTCAGCACTTCATCCAAGAAGTGTTGGCAGCCATCTTGGGACCAATATACATGATAGCACCTCATTAAAAAGCATTGCAGTTAATAGAAGGTTTTAAGACTTTAGTTACATTATAAATCATTTGTTGATGGTACCATACTCATTTTAGGAATTGTGGTATGTTCTAAGGTGATTTCACCATGTGAAAAAGCCTTCTGCTGGGATATCATGATTGAGAGAAAAATATTTTCTCATGCTTTTCCCACAGAGGTTTGGAAGGTGATCTTTAAGCTAAACTGAGAGCTTATTTTCTGTAAACTCACATTATCTTTCTCAGTCATTTGAGAATGAAGTCTGACATTCTCAGTAAAACATGTACATCCAACAAGGGCAGAGACTGTAAGTTGATTCCTTTGTGTTCTACTGCAGCTTCCCAGAGTGTTCCAAAGAACAACTAGAGCGCTAACAGTCCTACTTATGATAAACGTATGGCACACCTGAAGCCATCTTGCTTGGATTAAAGTGGTAACTCTTAAAACATTTAATTTAAAAAGGAACAAAATGAGGGGGTTCATTTTTCCATAAAAAGTATGATTAGTGCTGCAGAAAGAAAAATTAGGGCACATTTTGAGTGACTTCTCAAATCCTCTTCTATTTCATTAAAAAATTCTGACATGCAGACTGAAACATGCACTTTCAATACCAGCAGCAGTTTTCCCTGGTGAGCAGTAGCTTTACTACAGTGATCTAATGAGCAAAAAGAGTGCTAACATTCTGAATTTATGGCAAATGCGTGACACATCTGAATGCCTTTGGAATCAAAGTAAAAAACTGAAAGTATTTCCTACTGAGGAGACTGCAGTAAATGAGGAAATTAGGAAACTTCATAACAAATAAGTCTGCCAAGATGGCCACCAGAGACAAAAGAGCCCAAATGTAGCCCAAATATCACCCAGATGTAGCCCAAGTATAGCCCAATGACAGAATGTCCCAGAGTGTTCTTAAAAATAACTAGAGCGCTTACTGTCTTCATTATGACAAAAGTATGGCACACCTGAAGCCATCTTGATTGGAATAAACTGGTAACACTTAAAACATTTAATTTAAAAAGGAACACAATGAGGGGGTTCATTTTGCCATAGAAATTATGATTAACGCTGAAGAAAGAAAATGAGGGCACATTTTGAGTGACTTCTTAAATCTTCTTCTATTTCATTAAAAAATTCTGACATGCAGACTGAAACATGCACTTTTAATACCAGGAGCAGACTTCCATGGTGAACAGTAGTTTTACTACAGTGATCTAATGAGCAACTAGAGTGCTAACATTCAGATTTTATGGCAAATGTGTGGCATATCTGAATACCTTCATGATGGAATGAAAGTAAAAAACTGAAAGCATTTCCTACTGAGGAGACTGCAGTACATGAGGAAATTAGGAAACTTCATAACAAATAAATCTCCCAAGATGGCCACCGGAGACAAAAGAGCCCAAATGTAGCCCAAAATCACCCAGATGTAGCCCAAATATAGCCCAATGACAGAAGTGTGCAAAACACTTATTATTTTGTGTTTTTGCAGTGTTATATAGTGCAGACTTGTCAGGTATTGGAGTGCTTTACATGAGCATTGGTTACATTACACAAGAACAAATTCATTTTGGTTGTAGACATGGGGAGACTAAGTGATTTGACGAGAATCACAGAATGTCGAGCTGAAGCAGAAACTCCAACCTGGTTCCCCAGTTGCAAAGTCTGCAGTTCTGGAAGTAACACCACATCCTCTCCCCTAAGTGCAACATTTAATCAAGTGGTCAACTGGATAAAAAAACATAAAGGTAACAAATAATTTAAAAGTGCTTTCTCGCTATTTGAAAACTCAGAAAATATGTCCTTATTTTAGTCTTTTAGAGCACTAACCATAATTTTGATGCCAATAAGACCCTCTCATATATGTAATTTCTAAAGGAAATGCTCTAGGTATTACAGTTTTGATTACATCAAGATGACGTCAGGCGTTCCACACTTTTGTAATAAATATAGAATGTTAGCAATCTAGTTGTTCATTAGGATACTGTTGAGAGGCAGAGGCCAGGGGCACGGACTCTGAAAATTGAAGGCAGGTAGGAGGGTGCAAAGGCAACAATCTAACCACACTGAGCAGGCAGAAAGGGCCGTGGCAGCACAACAGACTATGGAGGGCAGTGGAAAGGGTGGCAGGGGCAACAAACCAACAATACAGGACTTGCAAGAGAGGCTGTGGCAATGTAATAGATCATTGTGGGCAGAAGGAAGAGGCAATGGTAGTACAACCATACATGCCAACAGACCCGATTCAGCCAGGAAACGTCCAATGTTTTTAAGCTCAAATGGGCTTTATTTTATCTGTCTCCTGTCTACAATCTCCTCTTTTTCAATGTAACTCAAAGGGGAAAATCAATACCCCAGTTTTTTTTGAAAATCTCCCTCTTACCAAGTTCAAAATGTTCGCAAGTATGGTAAATTGGATCATGGTAAGCAGGAGGAATTGGGGTAGGGACATGGACTCGGATAACAGAGGACAGGAGGGACATGGAGAGGTGCACCAAACTGACCCTGCAGGGCAGGCATCAGGATTTGCAGCAGCATAATACACCACACAGGGCATGCGGGACGGGAGTGCAGCACAACAATCCATAGAAAGCAAGAGGGAGGGGACAGGACCATGCACATGGACAACAGAGAACAGAGGGGCAAGAGGCAGGACCATAATGGACAGACAGGAGAGAAAGCTGCAGCATAACAGACCATAAAGGGCAGGAGGGATGGATCAGGGGCATTACAATGGAACAGACAAGCCAGGAGGGAGGGAGTAGGGGTCTGCACATGTAAACAGAGGGCTGGGGGCAAGGGGGCAGGGCAGGAGCAGCAAGATAGCCATGGAGGTCAGGCAGGATGGGCACTAGAAGCAAGACACACCATGAAGAGCAACAGTGAGACTGTGATGTCATACACACAGACCATGGAGGGAAGGTGGGAGGGGTTCAGGGGCAGCTAACTGACCACACAGGGAAGGTGGGAGGGGCCATGGCAGCACAGAAGACCATGCATGGCAAGTGGGAGGGTTAGTGGTAGCACAATGGCTATGATGGGCAAGAAGGAGGGTGCAGGGGCATGCACAAAGGACGATGGAGGATAGAAGGGAGGGTCAGGACCTGTGCACAGACAAGAAAGTTCAGGGGAAGGGGCCTCACAAGAGACCGCACGGGGCAGGCAGGAGGAGCAGTTGCAGCACAACAGACCAGGGAGGGCAGAAGGGTGTGGCAGTACAATGGACCATGTAGGACAGGAGGAAGAGGATAGGGGCATGGCATGTGGACAGGCAGGGTGGAGGTGGCAGGGACAGGTTACAGTCATCTGACAATGCTAGGCAGGTGGGAGGGGAGTAGCAGCTCAACAGAACACCCAGAGTAGATAGGAGTGGCAGGTCCATGGAACATGGTGGGCAAAAAGGATGGAGCAGGGGCATACACAAAGACATCGGAGGGCAGGGGGAAGGAGAATAGGGGCAGCAAGCTAAGCACAGAGTTTAAGCAGGAGGTCAATGATGGGGCATAGAATTGGGCAATGGAGGGCAGGAGGAGTGGACTAGTACATCATACTAAATTGAGGGCAGTGGCAGCACATCAGACCATGCATGGCAGGAGGGAGGAGGCTAGTCCATGGATTCACACAACAGAGGATAGGGAGGAGGGGGATGGGGCAGCAAGCTAACTGTTCAGAGAAGGCGGGTATTAGGAACTTTATTGTTTTTAAAACGTGTGTCTGTGCGAACTACTTAAAATATGAACAAATATGCAGCATAATCTCACTTTTATTCAGGAAGAAGAGGACGTTTGTGACTGTGACTCCGGGCTCACTTGGCAGAAACAACCCCCTGACCCTCCACCCCCTATCGCAAAATGTAATGCCCGTGAAAAGGGTAGGTGAACACAGTGTTATATAGAACATAGTCCTGAGAGCACGATTGAAAATGAAAACTAGATATAGTGTATGGTATAAACTATGCACCAAAAAGTGTGATATAAGATGAACCGGGCGTGAAATATAATATGCAATACATTGTGCGCAATGACAGATTCATTGGAGAGCGCGAGATAGCACAGGCACTAGCGCGTGCTATGCGATATGCGCCTTGGAGTGTAATATGCACAGGGCAGTGTTGTGTAACCTAACTAGTCTCTAAAGTTGTAATATAAAATATGTGCGCGGGAGTGTAACGTTGCATATGCACTGTGACAAAGATATGGATCCCAGATTGTAGTATGTATGGCATAGCACTGTGCGTTATAACATAGGCATCGAGGAAGGCACATTAGATGGGGCAATATAACCAGTGCGAAGACAAGTGTGGCATGACATATTCACGGGGTGGTGTTACAGTGCACATGGGCTAGAGAGTATCATAGCATATGCACTAGCTAGTGGAATACAACACAGAGGTGTGTGGCACTCAGCAGGCAATGGTGGGTGTAACACAGCATTGGGCTCTGGCAGGAGCGTGCTGTGACTCTCAAGTGATGTTCGTCCCCTTTCCAGAGAGTAAAATAAAAAGTATTACACATCCGGCAGTGGATGTGTGTTTTATTAACCGTGAGGGGGGTTTCTTGCATAGTTTTGGTCGATTTTTTGTCGAATCCCCTTTGAATGGCTTGGTGTGCATGTGTATTAAATGTGCCCGTCAATAGCTACCCATGTTTGTATAAATAAACGACAAGGGTGTCTACCGGGAATAGGCACGGTAGGGCATCAGACATGTCAGAGCTTCACTAGTGGTGTAAATACATTCCACGTGGATTCATTGTATGCATAGTCGCCTTTTAATGAATATCACACAAATCGTCACGGTGATAGGTACGTACGGTTTGTCCAGCATGTCCTAGGTGTGTCTATAAATATATATTTTTTTAAAATATTAAAAAACAGTGGCCGGCCCTGGGGATTGGGGTCAAAAAAATATAATTAGGAGACAGGCCCTGGGGGATGGGGTCATCAGGGCCAATAAATTAGAATAAGAAGGGGAACCACACAGCCCCTCTTCTTATAAATGAAAATAAATAAAAGACTGGCATTGTGCCGGAGGCCACGCCCCCTCCTTGCAGCACTCTGCAAACGCGCCCCCTGGCGAGTTTTAAGTTGGGGAATTAATTCCTCTTCAATACTGAGGGTCCCTGAGGGCCAACTAGCCCAACAGGCATCTCCAGTATGCGCCAGGGAGGTGCGCTGCAGACAGGTGTTCTGAGGCCAAGCCCCTTCTTACACCTCTCTGCAACGCAGCTCTGTGGCACTTACTGGAGGTACCTAGTTTGACCCTAGGGACCCTTAGGATTCAAGGGGACTTAATCTCTCAACTTAGAACAGCCACAGGGCGCGTTTACACAGTGGTGAAGGGAGGGGACGGGGCCTGAGGTGACGTGTGCAAACACGCACTATGGCACGTTTTAAATTGGGGATATAATTTTCCTTCAATACTGAGGGCCCCTGGGGGCTAACTAGCCCACCAAGTGCTTCCAGTAAGCGCCACTGAGCTGCATTGCAGAGAGGTGGTCCAGGCCGTGCCACTTTTTACACCTCTCTGCAACGCAGGTCTGTGGCACTTACTGAAGGTACCTAGTGGGCTAGTTGGACCCTAGGGACCCTCAGGATTCAAATGAACTTAATCTCCCAACTAAAAACGGACACAGGGCGTGTTTACACAGTGGTGAAGGGAGGGGACGGGGCCTGAGTTAACGTGTGCAAAAACGCCCTGTGGCCTGTTTTAAGAGGTAGTTTTAATCGGCCTGCCCTATTATATACTAGGGGCTTACTGAGGAGGTCATGCTAATCACAGGGGGACCCCAACGCATAATGTTCCCTAGTGTATGTAGGTGTTTTCACTGTATTCTAAGTGTCTTTTAACATAGCACTGGCTCTAGGACTGCTTAGTCAGACTCAGTTACCACCAGTATCCGTCTGAAAAAGTTGAGGGTACAGGATGATTTTGCAACAAGGCTTCTTTCTGCTCTTCTTTTTGTTCTTTCTGCACGCTATCCTTCTTCCTGCACTTTTCTTCGTCTTTGAGGACTTCTGTTGCTTCTTTCTGCACTTCTTTTTTTTCTTTCTGTGCATTTTTTCTTCTTTCTTCACATGTCCTATCTCTGTAGGCATAGTTAGAAATTAGCATTTAAAAAAGCTTTGAAATTCACAGAAAAAACCATAGGTTTCAGGCACGTTATAGTTAGGAATTAGCATTTAAAAAACCTCAGAAATTCACTGAAAAAACCATAGGTGTCAGGGGTGTTATAATTAGCTGGACTTTTCACTTGTACAAAACCATTGAAATTCCCCCGTTATAGTTAGTTTAGCTAACTATAACTCGCGCGCCCGCAATGCACTGCTGATGACGTCACATATTACATCACTCAAGACATGGTCAGTGACATCACTCATGACATCACTGATGACATCTCAAATGACATCACTGATTACATCACTGATGACATCATCCATGTGATAGAGTGGCAGACCTCCTCTCACCCTAATATAACCTTTGATACACACATTCAAAAATAGAGACTAAACTTTTCATAACAATGGACATACCAATACCAGTTACACAACCTCTTCAGTAATTCTAAGATCCACATACACATCCACTCATTCACCAACAGTCCTATACAGTCACTCATACATGTATTCACTCATCATATGTACTCATACACCTATACATCCTGTTACACAATGCCACTCATCCATAGAGTTACTCACACACATAGTCACTCATGCTAATAAAGAATCAAACATACATTTATTTGCATATACAGTTATACACACACCACCACACTTACTTCTACGGAAACTTACACATACTTAGTCTTTTAAACAATCACTTATAGAAACACATACTTATTCATACAGGAACTCTTTCAATCTCTCACTCTCACATATACTCACTTATATACACCAATAGTCACATATACTAGTTTAAAACATATGTAGTTACAATGACACTATTGAGACAGTCATTCACTCACTAACACACCCATACACACACTCATCCACCCATACAGTCCTGCACACATGCTGTCTTCAACACATACAAAGAGTTTGTCACTCATTCATGCACCTATGCACTACGTAATACCCCCCACCGAACCAGGCAGACACTCAGACTGATACTCAAAAAACCAACTAATAACCTATATAGACACCCATGTAGCTACTCACCAACCCATGCAGCCACTTATACACAAAGTGAGAGACTGATACAGATATTTACATATTTAAACATTACTCACTAAGCCATGTATTCACTATGATACACTTAATCAGTCAATTACACTATCAATTTTTCAAAAACAAATCATCCATTTAGACACTTACATACCCATTTATTCTTCCATCGACCTTGAGATATACATATATAAAACATATTTAATTTTCAGAAAAACACACATTCACTGGATGATGTCATCAGTGATGTCATTTGAGATGTCATCAGTGATGTCATGAGTGATGTCACTGACCATGTCATGAGTGATGTAATATGTGACGTCATCAGCAGTGCATTGCGGGCGCGCGAGTTATAGTTAGCTGAACTAACTATAACGGGGGAATTTCAATGGTTTTGTACAAGTGAAAAGTCCAGCTAACTATAACACCCCTGAAACCTATGGTTTTTTCAATGAATATATATATATATATATATATATATATATATTTATATATATATATATATATATATATATATATATATATATATATATATATATATATATATATATATATAAAGTTCTATGCTTAAAGACTTTGCTCTACAAATGGCAAAAGACTTTGTCCTTTTCTATCTCGGCGTGGATGGCACTGTGCTAATCCTATGCTTAAAGATTTTGATAGAAAAACAGACATTTGAGGTGAGCAGATCTAGAGTGTCGCTGGTGTTGAGAGTGCTCCATACAGGAGCTGCTTTCCACCTAAACTTGAGAACTACCCAGAGTTCTCTGCTTCTTTTTTGCATATATGTATATATATATATATATATACATATATATGTGATAGTCTTCGTCTGAAATCGCCCAATTCCTCCTGGGAAGACGAACACAGACCCGAAGTTGAGTGCAAGATTATTTATTATATCCAACAAAGCACACCGCCGCCATGACGCGTTTCGGCCTTCAAGAGGCCTTGATTACATGACGCTGTGACAGGGAACCAAACATTTAAAGTGCTAGTGCGATATCACGTGCAAGGTTAGGCAGATAGACATAGAAGACATATTTTAAGAACATAACCACGTTTCATGTGTTAGAAAGCTACCAAACGCTAAATTTGCTTTAAAACAAGTGTGCAAACCATTAGTAAATAGATACATACATAAAAGCGTAAAGCATATAAGGAGCATGAAGGATGAATGGACAATTGCACCCATTTCAATAAAACCTGGTTTAGCGCTTCATAATAGAGCTCAAATCTCATATTTTACACCAATTGGGTCACAAGAGAGGAGGGGGTTGCAAAATGCAGATTGACAGATAGCAGCAATAATTTGTGCAATTATGCAAAAAGCCATCAATGGTTCGAAGTGCAAACAGGCAAAAATCTAGCAGCAACTAATTGTGCAACAACGCAAGATATTAATGAGCCAACGATATATACGGAAGCAAATTGTATTATGCATGAAAGGCAAAGTGTCACCAAGCCTTTTTTTTTAAAACCATGTCGTTAATAAAGCCCAGTGGGTCCTTGTGCTGTTTTTAAGAAAATGATGACCGAAAATCTTTTGAACATATCTTACTCTATAATGCACATAGGTCAACACATTGTGTAATATATACATCCATTCGATGCCCCAGATAACACCCTAGTTGGTCCACATGCTTGCTTTTATTATCAAATATTGATATAGTATCTAAGGAACGGTACTTTGGTTATGATCATGTGACTCCTAAAGGAAAGGAGCAGTAATGACAATGATGACCTATACATGGTTTCTAACAACCTGTTGTATTTATTAATTCATAAATATCTAAAAGATGTAAATTGTTATTCCTGTTATCCTAGCACCCTCTAACTTTGTAGGAGCCTAAAATCCTAATAAACATGTATTGCTCCATAAATATTTAAAATCAGATTCAATTCATGTTTAATTGAATAAGTAGAAACCTAAAATCCTTATAAATATTTATTACATCATAAATATCTAAATTTAAATTCCATATTTAATTTACTGCTTCTGTGACACCATCACTGCCTGTCATGATGCTATATGTGGTACCTAATACATACCCAAAGGGCTGTTCTGTGTGCTCTGCCTGAAAAAGTGCTAGTGCTCAAGAATAAAAAAACACTGTGTTTAAAATTGCATTGTAAAAATGCGTTTGATTACATAAAGGAGGTCAGCTATATACAATACTGTGGTAAAATATATGCAAAAACTAGACAAAAAATGTTCTGAAACTGACTTATAGGCATGTGAAGAAATCTTCGCTTGAATTCAGCCCGTTGGGTGTCTTAGTGTCAAGCTCAAGGATATAACGAGTTTCTAATTTCCTCAATAGGGCTTCTCGAGCCCCTCCTCGTCTAAGTGGCGGGACCGTATCAACCACAAAGTAGCTGAGATGTTCCAGGCTACTGCCGTGAGCATCCTTAAAATGCCTGGCTACTAGATATGAGGCATCCTGATTGCTGATTGCTCTCATGTGCTGGAGTATACATTTGTCTATGTGCAACTTGGTGCTGCCAACATATTGCAGGCCACACGTACACTCCAGCACATAGACAGCAAAGTCAGTTTTACAGGTCAGCTTCTTTGTCATGGTATATATATATATATATATATATATATATATATATATATATATATATATATATATATTCGCTCACAATCCTCCCAGACCGAAGGATTAAGGGTCGCACACTCATTGATTTAAGCAATTTTTTCTGTTTATTTCCTCATTCGCAACACAAGGGAAAGGCGACAGACCACACATTTCAGGATTAAAAATTTCTTGTTCACGATCCTGATATATATATATGAAGAAATAAATAGTTGCCTCAGGTAATGGAGCCACAACACGGCAAGTTAAAACAACAGGTAAACTGCTCCATTCACAAAGTCTTGAGCCAGACGCGTTTTGGGCGTTCTATTGCCCTTGTTCACTGGCGGAAAGGGAGAAGAGGAGCGAGTGCACCACCTGTGCATACTAAAATATCCCGCCCCAGTGGGCATATGCGCACTGGAATGCTGGTTAATGAAGTGCACTTGAAAATAAAGCCTCAGTGGGTTGCCGCCTTGATCCCGAATGTTGAAGTAATCACACAAATGGGATGCATGAAGCTCACGAGCCTGCCCATACTCCATCCAGAAAACGGCCTCACCACCCCAGCAGTGTCGCTGCGGGCCCGCTGTGATAGCAGTGGGGTTCCATCGTGGTCAAGGCTGGCCACATAAATGAAGAAATAAAGAGTTGCCTCAGGTAATGGAGCCACAACACTACGAGTTAAAACCTTTATTTTCAGCAATGCAGGACAATAGGTAAGCTGCTCCATTCACAAAGTCTTGAGCCAGATGCGTTTCGGGCGGTCTATCACCCTTGCTCACTGGTGGAAAGGGAAAAGAGCTGCGAATGCACCACCTCAGCATATTAAAATGTCCTGCCCCAGTGGGTGTATGCGCACTGGAATGCTGGTTAATGTAATGCACTTGAAAATAAAGCCTCAGTGGGTTGCCGCCTTGACCCCGAATGTTGAAGTAATCACCCAAATGGGCTGCATGAAGCTGACGAGCCTGCCATCCTGCCTATACTCCATCCAGAAAATGGCCTCGCCATCCCAGCCGCGCCTCTTGTCTCCGTCGCTGCGGGCCCGCTGGGATAGCAGTGGGGCTCCATCGCGGTCAAGGCTTGCCGCATAAATGAAGAAATAAAAAGTTGCCTCAGGTAATGGAGCCACAACACGGCGAGTTGAAGCCTTTATTTTCAGGAATGCAGGACAACAGGTAAGCTGCTCCATTCACAAAGTCTTGAGCCAGACATGTTTCGGGCGTTCTATCGCCCTTGTTCACTGGCGGAAATGGAGAAGAGCAGCGAGTGCACCACCTGTGCATATTAAAATGGCCCGCCCCAGTGGGTGTATATATAACCTACCCAGTAGTATAGTATACAAATATATATATATATATATATATATATATATATATATATATATTCACTGAAAAAACCATAGGTTTCCCACACGTTATAGTTACGAATTAGCATTTAAAAAACCTTGCAAATTCACTTAAAAAACCATAGGTTTCGCACATGTTATAGTTAGCTGGACATTTCACTCGTAAAAAAACAATGAAATTCCCCCGTAAAAGTTAGTGCAGGCAACTATAACTCACGCGACCGCAATCCTCTGCTGATGACGTCAGATATTACATCATTGATGACATATGTGTCTTTATGAAAAATAAATATTTGTAATATATGTATAGCTAAAGATTAATGGAAGAAGACATGGGTAAATAAGTGTCTAAATACAGTGATGTAATATCTGACGTCATCAGCAGAGGATTGCGGTCGCGTGAGTTATAGTTGCCTGCACTAACTATAACGGGGGAATTTCATTGTTTTTTTACGAGTGAAATGTCCAGCTAACTATAACATGTGTGAAACCTATGGTTTTTTAAGTGAATATATATATATATTCACTGAAAAAACCATAGGTTTCACAGAAGTTATAGTTAGCTGGACATTTCACTCATAAAAAACCAATGAAATTCCCCCGTTATAGTTAGTGCAGGCAACTATAACTCACGCGACTGCAATCCTCTGCTGATGATGTCAAATATTACATCACTGATGACATATGTGTCTTTATGAAAAATAAATATTTGTAATATATGTATAGCTAAAGATACAGTATTAGCATCAACAGAGGATTGCGGTCGCGTGAGTTATAGTTGCCTGCACTAACTATAACGGGGGAATTTCATTGGTTTTTTATGAGTGAAATGTCCAGCTAACTATAACTTCTGTAAAACCTATGGTTTTTTCAGTGAATTTGCAAGGTTTTTAAAATGCAAATTCCTAACTATAACGTGTGTGAAACCCATGGTTTTTTCAGTGAATTTGTACGGTTTTTTAAATGCAAATTGTTTTTTGAGATTTTTGGTAAACCTATGTATAAAATAATATATGTACTATATCCTGCATTATGGAATGGTTAATTTTTTTTAATGCATTTTTTACCGTGCGCGTACGGTAAGCTGACGCTACGCGCTCCGTACGTCATAAGTACGGTGCGCTTACGTGATACGATGCACGTACAGTAAGCTGACGCTACGCGCACCGTACGTCATAAGTACAGTGCGCTTACGTGATACATACGTGACGTACGCGTACACGCACGTACGCGTACACGCATGTGCGTCGCGTGGAAGCAACGTCGCGGTTACGCAGGGGCGTGTAATGCACATGCGCGAGTGCGTCTTACATACGCGCTCCGTAAGCGCTCCGTAAGCGTCATGTTTGCGCATGCGTACTTGTTTACGAGCGCGTACCGTAAGCTTACGGAGCGCGCACGGTAGGTCATGTGATCCACAAAGAACACTTTTCATTGGTTGAAACTACTTTCAGTTCCAGAAACTTCCCACACCACACCCATTCCCCTCATTACTGCTTGCGATCCCCTAGGAGAAGGAGCTGAATTGACATTGAGATACAATGGCAGAGCAGCAGACCTCTTCTGACAGTGAGCCTAGCAGCACCATCATCAGACAGAGAAGGAGGAAACAAAAGGATTCTTTTGTGTGGGAGTATTTTACTTTTCCAGAGGGGCAGAAAAAGGTCAATGCTCCATTGGTCACTTGCACACTTTGTGACCGTGTTTTATCTAGAGGAGATCCAAGGAAGAAGTATTCCTTTGGAGATCACTCTATGATGAGACACATTAGGGATAAACATCCCAGGACCTTTGCTCGACATACTGAAGAAAACTCTTCAGTAAGTCACCGGAGCCCAACCTCAGAAGCTCAGCCGAGTACATCATCGGCAGCTCAGCTGAGCCCTTCCTCTGAGGTGGGAGCATCACCTTCTTCTGCTCCTCTGGACATTAACCCTCGATTTCGGAGGGTTTCAATGAGGTGTACAACGTGTTGTGGTCTTATTGTTTTTGGGGAGACCAGTGTTTCCCTTATTAACAATAAGATAGACCAGCACGTTTGTAGACGCTCATAATATTCCCATTCTTTCTTTCCTCCATCCCTGTATTAACCCAACGGCTCTTTTAAGAGCCAACCTTACCTCACAATTTTTTTTTTTTTTTTAAGCTTTCCTTTTTGAATTTTTTTTTTTGCCGTGCGCGCACGGTACGCGTAATTACGCGAAGTTCGCGGAATTTCTCCGTTTACGCCGTGCGCGTACGCTACACGCATTCGGCGATTTTTCGAAAAAAAATTACAATTAATTTTTGCCCTTGGGGTTCCTTCTGGGACCCCCTGACAAAGGCTAGGGGGTCAGGAACTGTCCACCCTGCCCCCTTTTCACGTTCTCCACCTTTGTTTTTCACGCCCTCAGACTGCGAGAGACAAAATGGCGGCCGACACTTCCTGGTTTCGACCGATTCGAATGTTTACTGAGATCTAACAACCAATCAGAATCGCGCTCGTGCACGGCGGCGTGCGCGTACGGTAAGCTTACGGTACGCGCTCGGAGCGCGCCTATAGATATATATATTGATTTAAATGCTATTTTCTCAGGAAATACTGAACAGAATTACACGAGACCTTCAAAAGGCACATCCCTGACCTGACGGCTACCTCTCTGCCAAATTTCAAGTAATTCTGTTCAGCCGTTCAGGCTGTAGCTCGGACTAAAGGTCCTATGGAAAAATGCATGGGGAAAACGCGTTTTGGGACCCCCCCTTTTTCTCAGCCCCCGCTTGACGAATCCCCCCGAGACTTTCAGGGTAGGAGCGGAGCGGAGCGCCCCACCTATTTTGAGAATTTCGCGAGGATTCGTCAATCGGCGCCAAAGTTATTCCAAATAGAATGTTGCGGATTTCCTATGGAAACACGGTCCTAACTATAACTATCTACTGGCGACCGCCATTAGACAATATATATATATATATATATATATATATATATATATATATATATATTGTCTACTGGCGGTCGCCAGTAGATAGTTATAGTGAGGACCGAGTTTCCATAGGAAATCTCAAAATTCTATTTTGAATAACTTTGGCGCCGATTGACGAATCCTCGCGAAATTTTCAAAACTAATGGGGCGCTCCGCTCCGCTCCTACCCTGAAAGTCTCAGGGTGATTCGTCAAGCGGGGGCCGAGAAAAAGGGGGGTCCCAAAACGCATTTTCCCCATGCATTTTTCCATAGGGACTTTAGTCGCAGCTACAGCCCGAACAGCTGAACAGAATTACGTGAAATTTGGCAGAGAGGTAGCCATAAAATCCATGAAGTGCCTTTTGCAGGTTTGGTGTAAATCTGCTCAGTATTTCCAGAGAAAATAGCATTTAAATCAATATATATATCTGTACGCGCGCAGCGTGCGCGCTGGGTGCGCGCACCTTGCCGCGCGCGAGCGCAATTCTGATTGGTTGTTAGATCTTAGTAAACATTCGAATCGGTCGAAACCAGGAAGTGTCGGCCGCCATTTTGTCTCTCGCACTCTGAGGGGGTGAAAAACAAATGTGCAGAACGTGAAAAGGGGGCAGGGTGGACAGTTCCTGACCCCCTAGCCTTGGTCAGGGGGTCCCAGAAGGACCCCCAAGGGCAAAAAATTTATTGTATTTTTTTTGAAAAATCGCCGAGTGCGCGCACCTTGCGCGCTCCACCCAAACGGAAAAAATTCTGCGAAGTTCGTGCAGCGTGCGCGCACTCCATGATTTTTCAAAAAAAAAAAACATGTATTTGGCCTTGCGCGCGAAGCGCTCCGTGCCCACCGCGCGTGCATGGCACTAACTGCGAAAAGTGGGCGCGAGGTGCGCGAAGCCCACCGCGAGCCCACTGTGTGCGCACGGCACGAACTGCGTAAAGTGGGTGCACGGTGCGCAAAGCGCACCGTGTGGCCACCGCGCGCGCACGGTGCGCGCACCGAGAAAAAGTTTTGTTTAAAAAAATATATTAATAAATACATAACTTAGCATTTAAAAAACCGTACAAATTCACTGAAAAAACCATAGGTTTCACACACGTTATAGTTAGGAATTAGCATTTAAAAAACCTTGCAAATTCACTTAAAAAACCATAGGTTTCACACATGTTATAGTTAGCTGGGCATTTCCCTCATAAAAAAACCAATGAAATTCCCCGTTATAGTTAGTGCAGGCAACTATAACTAACGCGACCGCAATCCGCTGCTGATGACGTCATATATTACATCACTGATGACATATGTGTCTTTCTAAAAAAAAAAAAAAATGAAATATATGTATAGCTAAAGATGAATGGAAGAAGACATGGGTAAATAAGTGTCTAAATACAGTGATGTAATATCTGACGTCATCAGCAGCGGATTGCGGTCGCGTGAGTTATAGTTGCCTGCACTAACTATAACGGGGAATTTCATTGGTTTTTTATGAGGGAAATGCCCAGCTAACTATAACATGTGTGAAACCTATGGTTTTTTAAGTGAATATATATATATTCACAGAAAAAAACATAGGTTTCAGGCACGTTATAGTTAGGAATTAGCATTTAAAAAACCTCAGAAATTCACTGAAAAAAACATAGGTTTCAGGGGTGTTATAGTTAGCTGGACTTTTCACTTGTACAAAACGTCACATATTACATCACTCATGACATGGTCAGTGACATCACTCATGACATCACTGATGACATCTCAAATTACATCACTGATGACATCACTGATGACATCATCCAGTGAATGTGTGTTTTTCTGAAAATTAAATATATTTTATATATGTATATCTCAAGGTCGATGGAAGAATAAATGGGTATATAAGTGTCTAAATGGATGATTTGTTTTTGAAAAATTGATTGTGTAACTGACTGATTAAGTGTATCATAGTGAATACATGGCTTAGTGAGTAATGTTTAAATATGTAAATATCTGTATCAGTCTCTCACTTTGTGTATAAGTGGCTGCATGGGTTGGTGAGTAGCTACATGGGTGTCTATATAGGTTATTAGTTGGTTTTTTGAGCATCAGTCTGAGTGTCTGCATGGTTCGGTGGGGGGTATTACGTAGTGCATAGGTGCATGAATGAGTGACTCACTGTTTGTATGTGTTGAACACAGCATGTGTGCAGGACTGTATGGGTGGATGAGTGTGTGTCTGGGTGTGTTAGTGAGTGAATGACTGTCTCAATAGTGTCTTTATGAGTAACTACATATGTTTTAAACTAGTATATGTGACTATTGGTGTATATAAGTGAGTATATGTGAGAGTGAGAGATTGAAAGAGTTCCTGTATGAATAAATATGTGTTTCTATAAGTGATTGTTTAAAAGACTAAGTATGTGTAAGTTTCCGTAGAAGTAAGTGTGGTGGTGTGTGTATAACTGTGTATGCAAGTAAATGTATGTTTGATTCTTTATTAGCATGAGTGACTATGTGTGTGAGTAACTCTATGGATGAGTGGCATTGTGTAACAGGATGTATAGGTGTATGAGTACATATGCTGAGTGAGTACATGTATGAGTGACTGTATAGGACTGTTGGTGAATGAGTGGATGTGTATGTGGATCTTAGAATAACTGAAGAGGTTATTGTAACTGGTATTGGTATGTCCATTGTCTTGAAAATTTTAGTCTCTATTTTTGAATGTGTGTATCAAAGGTTATATTAGGGTGAGAGGAGGTCTGCCACTCTATCACAAGCATGATGTCATCAGTGATGTCATCAGTGATGTCATTTGAGATGTCATCAGTGATGTCATTAGTGATGTCACTGACCATGTCATGAGTGATGTAATATGTGACGTCATCAGCAGTGCATTGCGGGCGCGCGATTTATAGTTAGCTGAACTAACTATAACGGGGGAATTTCAATGGTTTTGTACAAGTGAAAAGTCCAGCTAACTATAACACCCCTGAAACCTATGGTTTTTTCAGTGAATTTCTGAGGTTTTTTAAATGCTAATTCCTAACTATAACGTGCCTGAAACCTATGGTTTTTTTCTGTGAAATTCAAAGGTTTTTTAAATGCTAATTTCTAACTATGCCTACAGAGATAGGACATGTGAAGAAAGAAGAAAAAATGCACAGAAAGAAAAAAAAGAAGTGCAGAAAGAAGCAACAGAAGTCCTCAAAGACGAAGAAAAGTGCAGGAAGAAGGATAACGTGCAGAAAGAACAAAAAGAAGAGCAGAAAGAAGCCTTGTTGCAAAATCATCCTGTACCCTCAACTTTTTCAGACGGATACTGGTGGTAACTGAGCCTGACTAACCAGTCCTAGAGCCAGTGCTATGTTAAAAGACACTTAGAATACAGTGAAAACACCTACATACACTAGGGAACATTATGCGTTGGGGTCCCCCTGTGATTAGCATGACCTCCTCTGTAAGCCCCTAGTATATAATAGGGCAGGGGGATTAAAACTACCTCTTAAAACAGGCCACAGGGCGTTTTTGCATAAGTTAACTCAGGCCCCGTCCCCTCCCTTCACCACTGTGTAAACACGCCCTGTGTCCGTTTTTAGTTGGGAGATTAAGTTCATTTGAATCCTGACGGTCCCTAGGGTCCAACTAGCCCACTAGGTACCTCCAGTAAGTGCCACAGAGCTGCGTTGCAGAGAGGTGTAAAAAGTGGCATGGCCTGGACCACCTCTCTGCAATGCAGCTCAGTGGCGCTTACTGGAAGCACTTGGTGGGCTAGTTAGCCCCCAGGGGCCCTCAGTATTGAAGGGAAATTATATCCCCAATTTAAAACGTGCCATAGTGCGTGTTTGCACACGTCACCTCAGGCCCCGTCCTCTCCCTTCACCACTGTGTAAACGCGCCCTGTGGCTGTTCTAAGTTGAGAGATTAAGTCCCCTTGAATCCTAAGGGTCCCTAGGGTCAAACTAGACCACTAGGTACCTCCAGTAAGCACCACAGAGCTGCGTTGCAGAGAGGTGTAAAAAGGGGCTTGGCCTCAGAACACCTGTCTGCAGTGCAGCTCCCTGGTGCATACTGGAGATGCCTGTTGGGCTAGTTGGCCCTCAGGGACCCTCAGCATTGAAGAGGAATTAATTCCCCAACTTACAATTCGCCAGGGGGCGCGTTTGCAGAGTGCTGCAAGGAGGGGGCGTGGCCTCCGGCACGATGCCAGTCTTTTATTTATTTTAATTTTTTAAGAAGGTGGGGCTGTGTGGTTCCCCTTCTTATTCTAATTTATTGGCCCTGATGACCCCATCCCCCAGGGCCTGTCTCCTAATTATATTTTTTTGACCCCAATCCCCAGGGCCGGCCACTGTTTTTTATTATTTTTAAAAAATATATATTTATAGACACACCTAGGACATGCTGGACAAACCGTACGTACCTATCACCATGACGATTTGCGTGATATTCATTAAAAGGCGACTATGCATACAATGAATCCACGTGGAATGTATTTACACCACTAGTGAAGCTCTGACATGTCTGATGCCCTACCGTGCCTAATCCCGGTAGACACCCTTGTCGTTTATTTATACAAACATGGGTAGCTATTGACGGGCACATTTAATATAGGGGTGGGCGGAATTCGCGTAATCGCGTCACGCAAATCTCCGCGAAACGGTAAAAAATCTCCGCGAACACGCAGAAATTCCGCGAACACGCGGAATTGCTTGCTCGCGATGCTTTTTTCCTGTTCATTATCGCTGTTTGCGTGCTTGGGGAGAAATATCTCGCGAACTCGCATTTTGAGAACGCGAACAAGCAAAAAATTTCGCGAAGTCGCGTTAAGCAGAATTTTGGGCAATTTCGCGTTCTCCGCGGAACGTGAAATTACCCAAATTCCGCAAATTCCGCGAGCGGAACGGAATTTGCCGCCCAGGCCTAATTTAATACACATGCACACCAAGCCATTCAAAGGGGATTCGACGAAAAATTTGACCAAAACTATGCAAGAAACCCCCCTCACGGTTAATAAAACACACATCCACTGCCGGATGTGTAATACTTTTTATTTTACTCTCTGGAAAGGGGATGAACATCACTTGAGAGTCACAGCGCGCTTCTGGCAGAGCCCAATGCTGTGTTACACCCACCATTGCCTGCTGAGTGCCACACACCTCTGTGTTGTATTCCACTAGCTAGTGCATATGCTATCACACTCTCTAGCCCATGTGCACTGTAACACCACCCCGTGAATATGTCATGCCACACTTGTCTTCGCACGGGTTATATTGCCCCATCTAACGTGCCTTCCTCGATGCCTATGTTATAACGCACAGTGCTATGCCATACATATTACAATCTGGGATCCATATCTTTGTCACAGTGCATATGCAACGTTACACTCCCCAGCACATATTTTATATTACAACTTTAGAGACTAGTTAGGTTACACATCACTGCCCTGTGCATATTACACTCCAAGGCGCATATCGCATAGCACGCACTAGTGCCTGTGCTATCTCGCGCTCTCCAATGAATCTGTAATTGCGCACAATGTATTGCATATTATATTTCATGCCTGGTTCATCTTATATCACACTTTTTGGTGCATAGTTTATACCATACACTATATCTAGTTTTCATTTTCAATCGTGCTCTCAGGACTATGTTCTATATAACACTGTGTTCACCTACCCTTTTCATGGGCATTACATTTTGCGATAGGGGGTGGAGGGTCAGGGGGTGTTTCTGCCAAGTGAGCCCGGAGTCACAGTCACAAACGTCCTCTTCTTCCTGAATAAAAGTGAGATTATGCTGCATACTTGTTCATATTTTAAGTAGTTCGCACAGACACACGTTTTAAAAACAATAAAGTTCCTAATACCCGCCTTCTCTGAACAGTTAGCTTGCTGCCCCATCCCCCTCCTCCCTATCCTCTGTTGTGTGAATCCATGGACTAGCCTCCTCCCTCCTGCCATGCATGGTCTGATGTGCTGCCACTGCCCTCAATTTAGTATGATGTACCAGTCCACTCCTCCTGCCCTCCATTGCCCAATTCTATGCCCCATCATTGACCTCCTGCTTAAACTCTGTGCTTAGCTTGCTGCCCCTATTCTCCTTCCCTCTGCCCTCCGATGTCTTTGTACATGCCCCTGCTCCATCCTTTTTGCCCACCATGTTCCATGGACCTGCCACTCCTATCTACTCTGAGTGTTCTGTTGAGCTGCCACTCCCCTCCCACCTGCCTAGCATTGTCAGATGACTGTAACGTGTCCCTGCCACCTCCACCCTGCCTGTCCACATGCCATGCCCCTATCCTCTTCCTCCTGTCCTACATGGTCCATTGTACTGCCACACCCTTCTGCCCTCCCTGGTCTGTTGTGCTGCAACTGCTCCTCCTGCCTACCCCGTGCGGTCTGTTGTGAGGCCCCTTCCCCTGAACTTTCTTGTCTGTGCACAGGTCCTGACCCTCCCTTCTATCCTCCATCGTCCTTTGTGCATGCCCCTGCACCCTCCTTCTTGCCCATCATAGCCATTGTGCTGCCACTAACCCTCCCACTTGCCATGCATGGTCTTCTGTGCTGCCATGGCCCCTCCCACCTTCCCTGTGTGGTCAGTTAGCTGCCCCTGACCCCCTCCCACCTTCCCTCCATGGTCTGTGTGTATGCCATCACAGTCTCAGTGTTGCTCTTCATGGTGTGTCTTGCTTCTAGTGCCCATCCTGCCTGACCTCCATGGCTATCTTGCTGCTCCTGCCCTGCCCCCTTGCCCCCAGCCCTCTGTTTACATGTGCAGACCCCTACTCCCTCCCTCCTGGCTTGTCTGTTCCATTGTAATGCCCCTGATCCATCCCTCCTGCCCTTTATGGTCTGTTATGCTGCAGCTTTCTCTCCTGTCTGTCCATTATGGGGAGCTAGCTACCATTGCCTCTTGCCCCTCTGTTCCCTGTTGTCCATGTGCATGGTCCTGTCCCCTCCCTCTTGCTTTCTATGGATTGTTGTGCTGCACTCCCGTCCCGCATGCCCTGTGTGGTGTATTGTGCTGCTGCAAACCCTGATGCCTGCCCTGCAGGGTCAGTTTGTTGCACCTCTCCATGTCCCTCCTGTCCTCTGTTATCCAAGTCCATGTCCCTACCCCATTTCCTTCCATGATCCAATGTACCATACTTGCGAACATTTTGAACTTGGTAAGAGGGAGATTTTGAAAAAAAACTGGGGTATTGATTTTCCCCTTTGAGTTAAATTGAAAAAGAGGAGATTGTAGACAGGAGAAAGATCAAATAAAGCCCATTTGAGCTTAAACACATTGGACGTTTCCTGGATGAATCGGGTCTGTTGGCATGTATAGTTGTACTACCATTGCCTCTTCCTTCTGCCCACAATGGTCTATTACAGTGCCACAGCCTCTCTTGCAAGTCCTGTATTGTTGGTTTGTTGCCCCTGCCCCCCTTTCCACTGCCCTCCATAGTCTGTTGTGCTGCCACAGCCCTTCCTACCTGCTCAGTGTGGTTAAATTGTTGCCTTTGCACCCTCCTACCTGCCTTCAATTTTCAGAGTCCGTGCCCCTGGCCTCTGCCTCTCAACAGTATCCTAATGAACAACTAGATTGCTAACATTCTATATTTAGTACAAAAGTGTGGAACGCCTGACGTCATCTTGATGTAATCAAAACTGTAATACCTAGAGCATTTCCTTTAGAAATTACATATATGAGAGGGTCTTATTGGCATCAAAATTATGGTTAGTGCTCTAAAAGAATAAAATAAGGACATATTTTCTGAGTTTTCCAATAGCGACAAAGCACTTTTAAATTATTTGTTATCTTTATGTTTTTTTTATCCAGTTGACCACTTGATTAAATGTTGCACTTAGGGGAGAGGATGTGGTGTTACTTCCAGAACTGCAGACTTTGAAACTGGGGAACCAGGTTGGAGTTTCTGCTTCAGCTCGACATTCTGTGATTCTGGTCAAATCACTTAGTCTCCCCATGTCTACAACCAAAATGAATTTGTTCTTGTGTGATGTAACCAATGCTCATGTAAAGCACTCCAATACCTGACAAGTCTGCACTATATAACACTGCAAAACACAAAATAATAAGTGTTTTGCACACTTCTGTCATTGGGCTATATTTGGGCTACATCTGGGTGATTTTGGGCTACATTTGGGCTCTTTTGTCTCCGGTGGCCATCTTGGGAGATTTATTTGTTATGAAGTTTCCTAATTTCCTCATGTACTGCAGTCTCCTCAGTAGGAAATGCTTTCAGTTTTTTACTTTGATTCCATCATGAAAGTATTCAGATATGTCACACATTTGCCATAAATTCTGAATGTTAGCACTCTAGTTGCTCATTAGATCACTGTAGTAAAACTACTGTTCACCATGGAAGTCTGCTCCTGGTATTAAAAGTGCATGTTTCAGTCTGCATGTCAGAATTATTTAATGAAATAGAAGAGGATTTGAGAAGTCACTCAAAATGTGCCCTCATTTTCTTTCTTCAGCATTACTCATAATTTTTATGGCAAAATGAACCCCCTCATTGTGTTCCTTTTTAAATTAAATGTTTTAAGTGTTACCAGTTTATTCCAATCAAGATGGCTTCAGGTGTGCCATACTTTTGTCATAATGAAGACAGTAAGCGCTCTAGTTGTTTTTAAGAACACTCTGGGACATTCTGCCATTGGGCTATACTTGGGCTACATCTGGGTGATATTTGGGCTACATTTGGGCTCTTTTGTCTATGGTGGCCATCTTGGTAGACTTATTTGTTATGAAGTTTCCTAATTTCCTCATTTACTGCAGTCTCCTCAGTAGGAAATACTTTCAGTTTTTTACTTTGATTCCATCAAGAAGGCATTCAGATGTGTCACACATTTGCCATAAATTCAGAATGTTAGCACTCTTTTTGCTCATTAGATCACTGTAGTAAAGCTACTGCTCACCAGGGAAAACTGCTGCTGGTATTGAAAGTGCATGTTTCAGTCTGCATGTCAGAATTTTTTAATGAAATAGAAGAGGATTTGAGAAGTCACTCAAAATGTGCCCTAATTTTTCTTTCTGCAGCACTAATCATACTTTTTATGGAAAAATGAACCCCCTCATTTTGTTCCTTTTTAAATTAAATGTGTTAAGAGTTACCACTTTAATCCAAGCAAGATGGCTTCAGGTGTGCCATATGTTTATCATAAGTAGGACTGTTAACGCTCTAGTTGTTCTTTGGAACACTCTGGGAAGCTGCAGTAGAATACAAAGGAATCAACTGACAGTCTCTGCCCTTGTTGGATGTACATGTTTTACTGAGAATGTCAGACTTCATTCTCACATGACTGAGAAAGATAATGTGAATTTACAGAAAATAAGCTCTCAGTTTAGTTTATAGATCACCTTCCAAACCTCTGTGGGAAAAGCATGAGAAAATATTTTTCTCTCAATCATGATATCCCAGCAGAAGGCTTTTTCACATGGTGAAATCACCTTAGAACATACCACAATTCCTAAAATGAGTATGGTACCATCAACAAATGATTTATAATGTAACTAAAGTCTTAAAACCTTCTATTAACTGCAATGCTTTTTAATGAGGTGCTATCATGTATATTGGTCCCAAGATGGCTGCCAACACTTCTTGGATGAAGTGCTGACAGCCAATCAGATCTCAGGATGAGATGTGTGGTTAGGCTCTGCCCACATATATATATGATTTTACTTTTGATTTTCTTTAGGAACTACTGAACAGATTGACACCAGACCTGCAAAAGGCACTTCCCTGACCTGAGGACTACCTCTCTGCCAAATTTCAAGTAATTCTGTTCAGCCGTTCGGGCTGTACCTTGGACTAAAGGTCCCTATGGAAAATTGCATGGGGAAAATGCGTTTAGGGACCCCCCTTTTTTCTCAGCCACCGCTTGACGTATCCCCCCGAGACTTTCAGGGTAGGAGCGGAGCGGAGCGCCCCACCTATTTTAAAAATTTTGCGAGGATTCGTCAACCGGTGCCAAAGTTATTCCAAATAGAATGTTGCGGATTTCCTATGGAAACACGGTCCTAACTATAATTATCTACTGGCGACCGCCAGTAGATAATATATATATATATATATATATATCAAAACCAAAGTTGCCCCACGGAAAGAAGCCACCACACACCATCGGCTCGTCACATTCTTTTAATTGCAGCTTGCAAACAGGAATCTTGAAAGGGCGTGCAGCAGTCTTTAGCCAAACGCGTTTCAGGATGTCAAATCCCTTCGTCAGTGGCAGGTAATGGAAGCAGAAAAAACGGAAAAACCCACACCTTTATGAAGTCCTGCCCCAGTGGGCGTGGCTGATCGCTCAGCATTCTGGACCCTGTGGTGTAGAAAATGTTCTCAAGTGAGTCCGTTTTCAAATGCCCCAAAAAATAAAACCAATCAAAGTCCAAGTGGAGCTGTGAGCATACAATCAAAAATGCCTGTCTCTGCTTTGTAGCCGCAATTTACGGACCTCATTGTGTCTCCTAAAGCCAACACCACTCTGGCGTTGGCATGGACCCGCTTTGACGCGGTGGGCTTCTCTCCTCGCAGCTCGCGCGTTTTCCCCATGCATTTTTCCATAGGACCTTTAGTCGCAGCTACAGCCCGAACGGCTGAACAGAATTACTTGAAATTTGGCAGAGAGGTAGCCATATGGTCAAGGAAGTGCCTTTCGCAGGTATGGTGTAAATCTGTTCAGTATTTCCTGAGAAAATAGCATTTAAAAGCATATCAATATCTATCCGTGCGCAGGGTGCGCGCACTGTGCAAGCCCTGTGCGCGCACCCTGCCGTGCGCGAGCGTAATTCTGAGTGGTTGTTAGATGTCAGTAAACATTCGAATCGGTCGAAATCAGGAAGTGTCGTCCGCCATTTTGTCTGTCGCACTGAAAAGGAAAGGTGGAGAACGTGAATAGGGGGCAGAGTAGGGAGTTCTTGACCCCCTAGCCATTGTCAGGGGGTCACAGTAGGACCACGAAGGGCAAAAAAAAAGATTTGAATTTTTTTTTAAAACATCGCGAGGTACGCGCACTCAGCGCGCACCCGAAAAAAAACATTAAAAAAAATAGAAATAAAAATCAAGTTTAAGTGTTTAGATATTAGGTGGCTCTAAAAAGAGCCCTTGTGTTTATTGAGTGATTTTCGGTGAAAAACCTGAAAAAAATTAATAAATACATAACTTAGCATTTAAAAAACCGTACAAATTAACTGAAAAAACCATAGGTTTCACACACGTTATAGTTAGGAATTAGCATTTAAAAAACCTTGCAAATTCACTTAAAAAACCATAGGTTTCACACATGTTATAGTTAGCTGGACATTTCACTCGTAAAAAACCAATGAAATTCCCCCGTTATAGTTAGTGCAGGCAACTATAACTCACGCGACCACAATCCTCTGCTGATGACGTCAGATATTACATCACTGATGACATATGTGTCTTTATGAAAAATAAATATTTGTAATATATGTATAGCTAAAGATTAATGGAAGAAGACGTCATCAGCAGAGGATTGCGGTCGCGTGAGTAATAGTTGCCTGCACTAACTATAACGGGGGAATTTCATTGGTTTTTTACGAGTGAAATGTCCAGCTAACTATAACATGTGTGAAACCTATGGTTTTTTAAGTGAATATATATATACACATATATATATATATATATATATATATATATTCACTGAAAAAACCATAGGTTTCAGGGGTGTTATAGTTAGCTGGACTTTTCACTTGTACAAAACCATTGAAATTCCCCCGTTATAGTTAGTTCAGCTAACTATAACTCGCGCGCCCGCAATGCACTGCTGATGACGTCACATATTACATCACTCATGACATGGTCAGTGACATCACTCATGACATCACTCATGACATCTCAAATGACATCACTGATGACATCACTGATGACATCATCCAGTGAATGTGTGTTTTTCTGAAAATTAAATATGTTTTATATATGTATATCTCAAGGTCGATGGAAGAATAAATGGGTATATAAGTGTCTAAATGGATGATTTGTTTTTGAAAAATTGATTGTGTAACTGACTGATTAAGTGTATCATAGTGAATACATGGCTTAGTGAGTAATGTTTAAATATGTAAATATCTGTATCAGTCTCTCACTTTGTGTATAAGTGGCTGCATGGGTTGGTGAGTAGCTACATGGGTGTCTATATAGGTTATTAGTTGGTTTTTTGAGTATCAGTCTGAGTGTCTGCATGGTTCGGTGGGGGGTATTACGTAGTGCATAGGTGCATGAATGAGTGACTCACTGTTTGTATGTATTGAACACAGCATGTGTGCAGGACTGTATGGGTGGATGAGTGTGTGTATAGGTGTGTTAGTGAGTGAATGACTGTCTCAATAGTGTCTTTATGAGTAACTACATATGTTTTAAACTAGTATATGTGACTATTGGTGTATATATGTGAGTATATGTGAGAGTGAGAGATTGAAAGAGTTCCTGTATGAATACGTATGTGTTTCTATAAGTGATTGTTTAAAAGACTAAGTATGTGTAAGTTTCCGTAGAAGTAAGTATGGTGGTGTGTGTATAACTGTATATGCAAGTAAATGTATGTTTGATTCTTTATTAGCATGAGTGACTATGTGTGTGAGTAACTCTATGGATGAGTGGCATTGTGTAACAGGATGTATAGGTGTATGAGTACATATGATGAGTGAGTACATGTATGAGTGACTGTATAGGACTGTTGGTGAATGAGTGGATGTGTATGTGGATCTTAGAATTACTGAAGAGGTTGTTGTAACTGGTATTGGTATGTCCATTGTTTTGAAAATGTTAGTCTCTATTTTTGAATGTGTGTATCAAAGGTTATATTAGGGTGAGAGGAGGTCTGCCACTCTATCACAAGGATGATGTCATCAGTGATGTCATCAGTGATGTCATTTGAGATGTCATCAGTGATGTCATGAGTGATGTCACTGACCATGTCATGAGTGATGTAATATGTGACGTCATCAGCAGTGCATTGCGGGCGCGCGAGTTATAGTTAGCTGAACTAACTATAACGGGGGAATTTCAATGGTTTTGTACAAGTGAAAAGTCCAGCTAACTATAACACCCCTGAAACCTATGGTTTTTTCAGTGAATTTCGGAGGTTTTTTAAATGCTAATTCCTAACTATAACGTGCCTGAAACCTATGGTTTTTTCTGTGAATTTCAAAGGTTTTTTAAATGCTAATTTCTAACTATGCCTACAGAGATAGGACATGTGAAGAAAGAAGAAAAAATGCACAGAAAGAAACAAAAGAAGTGCAGAAAGAAGCAACAGAAGTCCTCAAATACGAAGATAAGTGCAAGAAGAAGGATAACGTGCAGAAAGAACAAAAAGAAGAGCAGAAAGAAGCCTTGTTGCAAAATCATCCTGTACCCTCAACTTTTTCAGACGAATACTGGTGGTAACTGAGTCTGACTAACCAGTCCTAGAGCCAGTGCTATGTTAAAAGACACTTAGAATACAGTGAAAACACCTACATACACTAGGGAACATTATGCGTTGGGGTCCCCCTGTGATTAGCATGACCTCCTCTGTAAGCCCCTAGTGTATAATAGGGCATGGGGATTAAAACTACCTCTTAAAACAGGCCACAGGGCGTTTTTGCACACGTTAACTCAGGCCCCGTCCCCTCCCTTCACCACTGTGTAAACACACCCTGTGTCCATTTTTAGTTGGGAGATTAAGTTCATTTGAATCCTGAGGGTCCCTAGGGTCCAACTAGCCCACTAGGTACCTCCAGTAAGTGCCACAGAGCTGCGTTGCAGAGAGGTGTAAAAAGTGGCACGGCCTGGACCACCTCTCTGCAATGCAGCTCAGTGGCGCTTACTGGAAGCACTTGGTGGGCTAGTTAGCCCCCAGGGGCCCTCAGTATTGAAGGGAAATTATATCCCCAATTTAAAACGTGCCATAGTGCGTGTTTGCACACGTCACCTCAGGCCCCGTCCCCTCCCTTCACCACTGTGTAAACGCGCCCTGTGGCTGTTCTAAGTTGAGAGATTAAGTCCCCCTGAATCCTAAGGGTCCCTAGGGTCAAACTAGACCACTAGGTACCTCCAGTAAGCGCCACAGAGCTGCGTTGCAGAGAGGTGTAAAAAGGGGCTTGGCCTCAGAACACCTGGCTGCAGCGCAGCTCCCTGGCGCATACTGGAGATGCCTGTTGGGGGCGCGTTTGCAGAGTGCTGCACGGAGGGGGCATGGCCTCCGGCACGATGCCAGTCTTTTATTTATTTTAGTTTTTTAAGAAGGGGGGCTGTTTGGTTCCCCTTCTTATTCTAATTTATTGGCCCTGATGACCCCATCCCCCAGGGCCAGTCTCCTAATTATATTTTTTTGACCCCAATCCCCAGGGCCGGCCACTGTTTTTTATTATTTTTAAAAAATATATATTTATAGACGCACCTAGGACATGCTGGACAAACCGTACGTACCTATCACCATGACGATTTGCGTGATATTCATTAAAAGGCGACTATGCATGCAATGAATCCACGTGGAATGTATTTACACCACTAGTGAAGCTCTGACATGTCTGATGCCCTACCGTGCCTAATCCTGGTAGACACCCTTGTCGTTTATTTATACAAACATGGGTAGCTATTGACGGGCACATTTAATACACATGCACACCAAACCATTCTAAGGGGATTCGACAAAAATTCGACCAAAACTATGCAAGAAACCCCCCTCACGGTTAATAAAACACACATCCACTGCCGGATGTGTAATACTTTTTATTTTACTCTCTGGAAAGGGGACGAACATCACTTGAGAGTCACAGCGTGCTCCTGACAGAGCCCAATGCTGTGTTACACCCACCATTGCCTGCCGAGTGCCACACACCTCTGTGTTGTATTCCACTAGCTAGTGCATATGCTATGACACTCTCTAGCCCATGTGCACTGTAACACCACCCCGTGAATATGTCATGCCACACTTGTCTTCGCACGGGTTATATTGCCCTATCTAACGTGCCTTTCTCGATGCCTATGTTATAACGCACAGTGCTATGCCATACATATTACAATCTGGGATCCATATCTTTGTCACAGTGCATATGCAACGTTACACTCCCCAGCACATATTTTATATTACAACTTTAGAGACTAGTTAGGTTACACAACACTGCCCTGTGCATATTACACTCCAAGGCGCATATCGCATAGCACGCGCTAGTGCCTGTGCTATCTCGCGCTCTCCAATGAATCTGTCATTGCGCACAATGTATTGCATATTATATTTCTCACACAGTTCATCTTATATCACACTTTTTGGTGCATAGTTTATACCATATACCATAGTTTATAATATATCTAGTTTTCATTTTCAATCGTGCTCTCAGGACTATGTTCTATATAACACTGTGTTCACCTACCCTTTTCACGGGCATTACATTTTGCGATAGGGGTGGAGGGTCAGGGGGTGTTTCTGCCAAGTGAGCCCGGAGTCACAGTCACAAACGTCCTCTTCTTCCTGAATAAAAGTGAGATTATGCTGCATACTTGTTCATATTTTAAGTAGTTCGCACAGACACAATGTTTTAAAAACAATAAAGTTCCTAATACCCGCCTTCTCTGAACAGTTAGCTTGCTGCCCCATCCCCTTCCTCCCTATCCTCTGTTGTGTGAATCCATGGACTAGCCTCCTCCCTCCTGCCATGCATGGTCTGATGTGCTGCCACTGCCCTCAATTTAGTATGATGTACCAGTCCACTCCTCCTGCCCTCCATTGCCCAATTCTATGCCCCATCATTGACCTCCTGCTTAAACTCTGTGCTTAGCTTGCTGCCCCTATTCTCCTTCCCCCTGCCCTCCGATGTCTTTGTGCATGCCCCTGCTCCATCCTTTTTGCCCACCATGTCCCATGGACCTGCCACTCCTATCTACTCTGAGTGTTCTGTTGAGCTGCCACTCCCCTCCCACCTGCCAAGCATTGTCAGATGATTGTAACCTGTCCCTGCCACCTCCACCCTGCCTGTCCACATGCCATGCCCCTATCCTCTTCCTCCTGTCCTACATGGTCCATTGTACTGCCACACCCTTCTGCCCTCCCTGGTCTGTTGTGCTGCAACTGCTCCTCCTGCCTGCCCCGTGTGGTCTGTTGTGAGGTCCCTTCCCCTGAACTTTCTTGTCTGTGCACAGGTCCTGACCCTTCCTTCTATCCTCCATCGTCCTTTGTGCATGCCCCTCCACCCTCCTTCTTGCCCATCATAGCCATTGTGCTGCCACTAACCCTCCCACTTGCCATGCATGGTCTTCTGTGCTGCCATGGCCCCTCCCACCTTCCCTGTGTGGTCAGTTAGCTGCCCCTGACCCCCTCCCACCTTCCCTCCATGGTCTGTGTGTATGCCATCACAGTCTCACTGTTGCTCTTCATGGTGTGTCTTGCTTCTAGTGCCCATCCTGCCTGACCTCCATGGCTATCTTGCTGCTCCTGTCCTGCCCCCTTGCCCCCAGCCCTACTCCCTCCCTCCTGGCTTGTCTGTTCCATTGTAATGCCCCTGATCCGTCCCTCCTGCCCTTTATGGTCTGTTATACTGCAGCTTTCTCTCCTGTCTGTCCATTATGGTCAGCTAGCTACCATTGCCTCTTGCCCCTCTGTTCTCTGTTGTCCATGTGCATGGTCCTGTCCCCTCCCTCTTGCTTTCTATGGATTGTTGTGCTGCACTCCCGTCCTGCATGCCCTGTGTGGTGTATTGTGCTGCTGCAAACCCTGATGCCTGCCCTGCAGGGTCAGTTTGGTGCACCTCTCCATGTCCCTCCTGTCCTCGGTTATCCAAGTCCATGTCCCTATCCCATTTCCTTCCATGATCCAATGTACCATACTTGCGAACATTTTGAACTTGGTAAGAGGGAGATTTTGAAAAAAAACTGGGGTATTGATTTTCCCCTTTGAGTTACATTGAAAAAGAGGATATTGTAGACAGGAGACAGATCAAATAAAGCCCATTTGAGCTTAAAAACATTGGACGTTTCCTGGCTGAATCGGGTCTGTTGGCATGTATGGTTGTACTACCATTGCCTCTTCCTTCTGCCCACAATGGTCTATTACATTGCCACAGCCTTGAAGGAGGGTAGTTTTTGTATCACAGGGGGCCCCTGGCCCGTTCTGTCCACACCTGAAGTATGAGACCCTTGTCCTTGCCCTGCCAGCTGAATTTTAGGGCGTATTAAATTGACCAGCGGGTCCTGTGTTGCTATATAATTATCCTGAGACATCCTTACCACTCAGCCAGCATAAAACCCCTGTGTAGGCCCTTCTGTTCAATATGTAGGCCTCTTTGTTAAATTGACCATAGCTCTGCAATTTTAGTGTATAGCAGTCTGAAGGCAGGTCTGCGAGGCCTTCTGATCCAAACTAGTAGCCCCCACCCTACCCGAGTGCTCCGTGCTCGGTATCAAAGTTCAACATCCCCCTGAAGCTGTCGACATACAGTAGGCTGCATCCTGGACTGGTACTTGCTTCCTGGGCAGGTTTCCCGCTTTTAAGGAAGTGGCAACCGCAGAGCATCAAGTTAGGAGAACTGAGGAGATTTTATACATGAATATATTGAATTCCCGTACAATACCCATTATTTTCTGCTTGCTCTATGGAACTTACGATAAGCGATTGGCCTGAGAGACTGACCTTTTCACCCAGTCCATTGTCAGCATTAAGTGGGTAAATTACGAAATGTCTGGTAAAATCTGCAGACGAAGCTTTTGGGTAGCATACGTAGGTAGATGTAGCGTGCAAAGGAGCCCACAAAATGATATAAAAAGGGAGCACCCACAGATATCGACGGACTACCTCGCCGTCTGTATGTAGGTTAACAGGCAGTGCAGGTTTTCCCCAAGAGCTGGGAGCTCTTGTCTTCCTTTGCTTAAAATGTCTTGCTCTGCTTTGCTTGAAGTATCTTATTCTATTTTACCTATATGAAATGTCATGTTATGTTTAACCATTGTTCTCTTTACTTTTGCATTTAAAAGATTTTGTATTGTAATTGCAGGAATGCTTGCTCTAAGAGTAAACGTGAGTGTTCCTATGTAACATTTTCCTTGGTGTAACTTGTTTCTCATGATGCATTTATAGATGTGTTTTCTCTCTCTCTCTGTCAGTACATTAATTGAGATACAGAGAATATTATGACAGCTGTATGATTATCTGGATTCTGTATTTTGTACTTTATGTCTCTATTCTGCGGTTTCTTTGAAGTTGCATCTTCTCATTAAACTGCCATTGTATTCTGCCTCCAATTCCATGTCTCATATGTCTGTTTTCTTCATTTTTGGAGCAAGCGTTCCTAGGCACCCCGGCTCAAATTAAGGTGCCCCTTTTGTCCCTGACTCACTCTCCTGCTCAGTTCTGTGGTGGCTCCCGGGGATCTGGGGACCGCCCCTAGCTTCCTTGACCCGTAATAGATCTTCCCTCCAACAGCCTCTCTTGCAAGTCCTGTATTGTTGGTTTGTTGCCCCTGCCCCCCTTTCCACTGCCCTCCATAGTCTGTTGTGCTTCCACGGCCCTTCCTGCCTGCTCAGTGTGGTTAAATTGTTGCCTTTGCACCCTCCTACCTGCCTTCAATTTTCAGAGTCCGTGCCCCTGGCCTCTGCCTCTCAACAGTATCCTAATGAACAACTAGATTGCTAACATTCTATATTTATTACAATAGTGTGGAACGCCTGACAACATCTTGATGTAATCAAAACTGTAATACCTAGAGCATTTCCTTTAGAAATTACATATATGAGAGGGTCTTATTGGCATCAAAATTATGGTTAGTGCTCAAAAAGACTAAAATAAGGACATATTTTCTGAGTTTTCAAATAGCGACAAAGCACTTTTAAATTATTTGTTATCTTTATGTTTTTTTATCCAGTTGACCACTTGATTAAATGTTGCACTTAGGGGAGAGGATGTGGTGTTACTTCCAGAACTGCAGACTTTGCAACTGGGGAACCAGGTTGAAGTTTCTGCTTCAGCTCGACATTCTGTGATTCTGGTCAAATCACTTAGTCTCCCCATGTCTACAACCAAAATGAATTTGTTCTTGTGTGATGTAACCAATGCTCATGTAAAGCACTCCAATACCTGACAAGTCTGCACTATATAACACTGCAAAAACACAAAATAATAAGTGTTTTGCACACTTCTGTCATTGGGCTATATTTGGGCTACATCTGGGTGATTTTGGGCTACATTTGGGCTCTTTTGTCTCCGGTGGCCATCTTGGGAGATTTATTTGTTATGAAGTTTCCTAATTTCCTCATGTACTGCAGTCTCCTCAGTAGGAATTGCTTTCAGTTTTTTACTTTGATTCCATCATGAAGGTATTCAGATATGTCACACATTTGCCATAAATTCTGAATGTTAGCACTCTAGTTGCTCATTAGATCACTGTAGTAAAACTACTGCACCATGGAAGTCTGCTCCTGGTATTAAAAGTGCATGTTTCAGTCTGCATGTCAGAATTTTTTAATGAAATAGAAGAGGATTTGAGAAGTCACTCAAAATGTGCCCTCATTTTCTTTCTTCAGCATTAATCATAATTTCTATGGCAAAATGAACCTCCTCATTGTGTTCCTTTTTAAATTAAATGTTTTAAGTGTTACCAGTTTATTCCAATCAAGATGGCTTCAGGTGTGCCATACTTTTGTCATAATGAAGACAGTAAGCGCTCTAGTTGTTTTTAAGAACATTCTGGGACATTCTGTCATTGGGCTATACTTGGGCTACATCTGGGTGATATTTGGGCTACATTTGGGCTCTTTTGTCTCTGGTGGCCATCTTGGGAGACTTATTTGTTATGAAGTTTCCTAATTTCCTCATTTACTGCAGTCTCCTCAGTAGGAAATACTTTCAGTTTTTTACTTTGATTCCATCAAGAAGGCATTCAGATGTGTCACACATTTGCCATAAATTCAGAATGTTAGCACTCTTTTTGCTCATTAGATCACTGTAGTAAAGCTACTGCTCACCAGGGAAAACTGCTGCTGGTATTGAAAGTGCATGTTTCAGTCTGCATGTCAGAATTTTTTAATGAAATAGAAGAGGATTTGAGAAGTCACTCAAAATGTGCCCTAATTTTTCTTTCTGCAGCACTAATCATACTTTTTATGGAAAAATGAACCCCCTCATTTTGTTCCTTTTTAAATTAAATGTTTTAAGAGTTACCACTTTAATCCAAGCAAGATGGCTTCAGGTGTGCCATACGTTTATCATAAGTAGGACTGTTAGCGCTCTAGTAGTTCTTTGGAACACTCTGGGAAGCTGCAGTAGAACACAAAGGAATCAACTGACAGTCTCTGCCCTTGTTGGATGTACATGTTTTACTGAGAATGTCAGACTTCATTCTCACATGACTGAGAAAGATAATGTGAATTTACAGAAAATAAGCTCTCAGTTTAGCCTATAGATCACCTTCCAAACCTCTGTGGTAAAAGCATGAGAAAATATTTTTCTCTCAATCATGATATCCCAGCAGAAGGCTTTTTCACATGGTGAAATCACCTTAGAACATACCACAATTCCTAAAATGAGTATGGTACCATCAACAAATGATTTATAATGTAACTAAAGTCTTAAAACCTTCTATTAACTGCAATGCTTTTTAATGAGGTGCTATCATGTATATTGGTCCCAAGATGGCTGCCAACACTTCTTGGATGAAGTGCTGACAGCCAATCAGATCTCAGGATGAGATGTGTGGTTAGGCTCCGCCCACATATATATATGCTTTTAAATGCTATTTTCTCAGGAAATACTGAACAGATTTACACCAGACCTGCAAAAGGCACTTCCTTGACCTTATGGCTACCTCTCTGCCAAATTTCAAGTAATTCTGTTCAGCCGTTCGGGCTGTAGCTGTGTCTAAAGGTCCTATGGAAAAATGCATGGGGAAAACGCGTTTTGGGACCCCCCTTTTTTTTCGGCCCCTGCTTGACGAATCCCCCCGAGACTTTCAGGGTAGGAGCGGAGCGTAGCGCCCCACCTATTTTGAAAATTTTGCGAGGATTCGTCGACCGGCGCCAAAGTTATTCCAAATAGAATGTTGCGGATTTCCTATGGAAACAGGGTCCTAACTATAACTACCTACTGGCGACCGCCAGTAGGTAATATATATATATATATATATATATATATATATATATATATATATATATTCACTGAAAAAACCATAGGTTTCAGGCCTGATATAGTTAGGAATTAGCATTTAAAAGACCTTTGAAATTCAATGAAAAAACCATAGGTTTCAGGCCTGATATAGTTAGGAGTTAGCATTTAAAAAACCTTAGAAATTCACTGAAAAAACAATAGGTTTTAGGGGTGTTATAGTTAGCTGGACATTTCACTCGAACAAAACCATTGAAATTCCTCCGATATAGTTAGTTGTACTAACTACATCTCGCGCGCCCGCAATCCACTGCTGATGATGTCACATATTACATCATTCATGACGTGGTCAGTGACATCACTGATGACATCTCAAATGACATCACTGAGGACATCACTGATGGCATCATCCACGTGACAATCAGATACACCTCATCATACACTAGTATAACCTTTCATCACTCACTGTAAAATACAGAGTGCCAGATTTAAAACCATTGACACACCAATACAAGTTTCTAAACACCCATTCAGTGATTCCTAGATCTATACACATATCTAATCAGGGCCCTTTTTTTTTTTTTTGGAAGGGGGCTGCCTTGCCCCCCTCCTGTGGCCTCTTTTGGCCCCGGGGACCCCATCCCCCAGGGCCGTTTTATTTATTTATTTATTTTTTATTTTTGGGGAGGGGGGCCACATGGCCCCCTTCCCGGGCCGCTACTGGCCCTGGGGACCCCATTCCCCGGGGCCTGGCCTCCGTTGGGGACTGTGGGGGGGTCCCCAATCCCCCCATGGCCCGCCTGCTCCCCGCCTCCTGCGGGAGCCGGCATTGCTTTTCCACATGGGGAGCAGCTAACATGCTGCTCCCCATGTGGAAAAGCAATCTGCTTTGCTATTTGGAAGAGAGAGCAGGTTTCCCTGCTCTCTCTTCCAAATAGCAAAGCAGTTTGCAATGGCAGGGTGGGAGCCGCGAGGCTCCCGCCCTGCCATTGCAAACAGCAGTGTCCCGGGGGTGGGCATCCCGGGACATTGCAGGAGCCGGCCCTGGGGGGTGGCGGTCCCCAGGGCCACGACAAGGCTCCAGGAGGGGGGCTGTGTGGCCCCCCTCCCACTTAAGTTAAAGCCCCGGGGGGTGGTGGTCCCTGGGGCTGCGGGGGGACCATGAGCCCCCGCATACATTAAGATAAGCCCCGGGGGTGGCGGGCCCCATGATAATATTTTTAAAACAAGCCCTGGGGGGTGGCGGTCCCCGGGGCTGCGGGGGGCCTTAAGCCCCTCTGTATGCCATAACTTTAAGCCCCGGGGGGTGGTGGTCCCCGGGGCTGGGGGGCCCCTCTGGGCCCCCCATGACTAGGAAAAATTGCCCCCGGGACTTGGCCCCCTGGGGTGCTAATTGTAAACGAAGCGCGGGATGCGCATTCCGTGATTTAAAAAAAATAAATTTGGGGGGGCCATGGGGGTCCTTGTGGGACCCCCTGAGCAGGCCTAGGGGGTCAGGGTGTTTTTACCCTGCCCCCTTTTCGCGTTTTGGAGGTTTTTTTGGGGGCTTCTTGTGCCTCGGTTCTACCGAGGCACAAGATGGCTGCCAACACTTCCTGATCTGGAGTGTTGACAGCCAATTAGCATTCAGCTCGTGCACGGCAGGGTGCGCACTGGGTGCGGGGAGGGTGCGCGGATCCTCCTCGGCCATAGATATCACTTACTTTTTTACCCTTATTTTCTCAGGAACTACTGAACAGATTTTCACCATTTAAGCAAAAGGCACAAGTCTGAACTGAGGACTACCTCTTTGCCAAATTTGGTGTAATTCCGTTAAGCAGTTCGGGCTGTAGCTGCGTCAACAGGTCCTATGGGAAAATGCATGGGGAAAACGTGTTTTGGGACCCCCCTTTTTTCTCGGCCCCCGCTTGACGAATCACCGTGAAATTTTCAGGATAGGAGCTGACCGAAGCTGGCCAAAAGTTTGGAAAATTTCGCGAAGATTCGTCAATCGGCGCCAACGTTATTCCAAATAGAATGTTGCGGATTTCCTATGGAAAATAGGTCCTAACTTTATCTACCTACTGGCGACTGCCAGTAGGCAATATATATATATATATATTACCTACTGACGGTCGCCAGTAGGTAGTTATAGTTAGGACCAAGTTTCCACAGGAAGAGCATTTTTTGTTTTGCTTATAACTTTGGCGTCGTTTGATGAATCTTCTTGAAATGTTCCAAACTAATTCTTTGTTCATATCAGCTCCTATGTTGAAAGTCTGGGGGTGATTCGTCAAGGCGGGTCAAGAAAAAAGGGGGGTCCCAAAACGTGTTTTCTCCAAGGTAATTTCCATAGGAAACTTTAGACCAGGCTACAGGTCGAACGGGTGAACGGAATTACCCCAAATTTGTCAGGGGGAAGGGGCTTGGTCTAGAAAGCACGCTTTTGTTTATTTGGTGTAAATCGATCAGTAGTTTTGGAGGAATATCGAAATTTACAGATATCTATATTTGGGAATTCTGCCATCTGATTGGCTGAGGCGTTACGAGCACGAGCTTGCTGCTTATTGGCTGCGAGCGGTTGCAACTAGGAAGTGTTGGCAGCCATTTTGTGATTCTGTTGAAGCGAGTAAGGGGAAAAAAGGGCAAAAAGAGTAGGAAAGAGGAGGCTAGGAGCGCTGTGAGCTCTGTGGGGTGCTTAGGGTGTGCTATGCAGGGAGTGTGAAGTGATGTATTCACCGCTACTGGTGTGAAAGTGCTGTTTTTCCCAGAGTGAGATGGTGCTGAGGTGAGGTGCCGGTGCACTCGGGGATGAAACCGTGAGCTGATTGCTGTAAACTGATGTGCTCTGGGCACTGCAGCATACTGGCCGCTGTAGCATAGCTGTGCAAGTGGTGTTAGTATGGGTTTAGACTATAGCGCTGTGAGCTCTGTGGGGTGGTTAGGGTGTGCTATACAGGGAGTTTGAAGCAAAGTATTCACCCCTAGCGATGTGAAAGTGCTGTTTTGCCCAGAGTGAGATGGTGCTGAGGTGAAGTGCCGGTACACTCGGAGATGAAAGCGTGAGCTGATTGCTGTAAACTGATGTACTCTGGGCGCTGTAGCATACTGGCCGCTGTAGCATAGCTGTGCAAGTGGTGTTAGTATGGGTTTCGACTATAGCGGGAGTAGGAAGCTAATTACTCACCCCTACCGGTCTGAAGACTTGAATGGAGTGTTTTAGCAAGCAGGAATAAAGAAATAATCGGGAAGAATGTTGCAATGCCACAGAAGACAAATGGTTAAATCAGGCATGTTTAAGAAAGTGGCTGTGTGGGATAAAGCAATGGAGTCTGCAAGTTATATAAAAAGTGTCTTTATTTAAGTGCCATAAATGGACCCACTGGTGCAAGAGCTAAGGCATTCAGCTGAGGCAAACTCCAACTGTTTCTTCTGTATTCAAACCTAAGCTCCTGCATCAGTCAATTCCACATTACATGTTACAGTTCAATGTGACATAAACAATACCTATTAGACATGAATGGCTGTAAATTGTAGAATGAAAATAAAGGTAGGATACGATTACCACACTGTGCCAACCAGTTCCTAAACATTGCCGTGTTTTTTTATATTGATCACCAGCTCGTGAGCAGAGGCTGAGGATGAGCTAATTTGTGTGAAAGGCCTTTGTGGATAACCGGCAGTCAGAGAGACGTGTGTACAAATATGTCGGGTTTAGGCTAATTTAGCAAGTAAATAAAGTATTTGAATAAGCCATACATCACCCATCCCTGCTTAGTCTGGAGACATAAAGGGCAATAATGAAAACAGAGTTCAAATGCCTAAGCATACTTAGAAAGTTATTATATGAAAATAGTTCAATTGAAGTGTATTAAAAAAAATTATAGGAAAAAGTTAAAAAAGTTGGAAAAAATCAATCCAAGAATAAAGTGAATTTCCAACAAGTCTTGGAGATTGCAGTCCGGAAGTTCTTAAGCGGCTTGAGATGCATAGTGTTCCAAGAGGCGATTGTTGCCATCATGTGAGAAAAGTGAAGCGATCCAATTCATATCCTCGAAGGGACAGTAATGTTCCACGAATGTTGGAGCGGCAATTTGAATTGGCAGGCAATCTGCGATGTTGTCAAAGGTCGCACGTTGCAGGAGATCTTTTGCGGCTGCGCAAAAATCTCATTCCGCCAGGATACCTTTTTGCGTTGCATCCGCCATTGCTCCACTGCCCGAACAATCAAGTTCATGGTTTTCAAGCTACTTCATTACCTGCTGAATATCGGGAGCGTTTGCTGGGATGTTGGCAAGGCATAGATCCATTTGCCAGTCGATTGGGCAAGTTTTGCAATAAAAAGATGGTTGCACGCAGATTGTATATGTGTAAATAAATGTCATGTTGTAGATGGCTCCGATAATAGATAGAGGCAGGCAGCCGAAAAGTTGTTCCATTTTTTCATGGTATTGATGTAGCTTCGCATTGAGGCGTATTCTGTCGGACATGCTTGTTACCACAGGGAGCGCAGCCATTTTTTACAAGCTAATATAGTAGTAGGATGGCCGCAAACAGAGCGAGAATTGTGGGCACTGTTTCTGTTATTCCAGAGATGATCGAATGAATGAAGTCTGGTATTATACCAAAACCAGTTTGAAAGCCTGTGACAAGGCCGGAGGAGACAGTGTTAAAAAAGTGTGCCAGAGCTTAAATGTCAGATGTGTTGAAAATTGTGTAACAATTCACAAAGTGTAATGGGAGGTTCGTATTTAAAAGGGAGTGTATTTTACTTGAAGTTCGTGCTATCTGCAGTCGATAAATCACTTTTGGAGAAGTGAGGGATACTTCTGTTTGAAACAAAATCGCTTTCAGTTTGCTTCGTTTAATAAAATCTGTTTTCAAAGTAGGTATTGAAGGCCAAGTTGAACTTTGGGAATTACTTTGTGGGGGTGGGAATAGAGATTGCCACAGGAAGTTACCCGGTTTGAAACAGTAAGGACATACGGTATGCCAGCTCACATTGCGTAGCAGTCCATATTATTAAGAAGTAGATAACTGCCGTTAGAAAGCTGTGTGAATGTTGGTCTGATTGTGGGAGTTGGTGTGCTTTTAAGAAAGCACGCAAGATTGGGGGCTGTAAGGTTAGAAGCGTTGTCCAGTTGGACATTCACGCAAAGTAATGAATGACTGTCATTGTGGTCCCGCTTTTCACCTGTGAGAAAGTTCTGTATCCTCTTTAACACAGCGATATGCAAATGGGAGAAACCACTGCTCATAAATAAACTCGCTACCTTATATAATCACATACAACATGACAAACAACATGTACACCTAGCAGACACAACGACACTACGTACTGTGGGAACCGTGGCTAGCCATGTACACATACCAAACATAGCACCTCTGCCACACAATGCAGAATGCGGGGAGAGATGGGAGCAAAGTATGTGCGAAGGTGGCAAGTGATTCTCGATTATAAAAGTATACAATGCAAAGTGTTGAGGGGATGTGCCGGGCAGACTTGAGTTTGCAGAGCACAGACATGTACATGTCAACATACACTGATGGTCTATTGAGTGAAGTGTACGGTGGGCGCAACCATGGTAGTACAGTCAGTAGGGAAGATTATGAAAACATAGCGTGTAGCTGCCCCCTACCACCCCAAAATCTTTAGCGTAGTGGGTTGGCTCACGTAGGGGTATGAATAAAAGGCACGTTTCTCTGGGTGTGGTTCTCTTCCGGAATGGTGAGCATGTCTGTCAGGTCTGTGCAGCTTACACCGACACGAGGTTGACACCGTGAGTGAAGGTGGCTGCAGGAATAATGCTCGCAGCCTGCTGGCACCCAGAAACCGTCATGGCCACTGCGACGCACATATGCCCCACAGTTGACCTTTTCGACACCGCCGTATGTGAAAGAGGGCCCACCACGTGCTAGCGGAAGCTTTTGGGCCGAGTTCTGCGAGCTGGGAAGGCTCCTGAGATCAACGCTGGCTACCGCGACACAGGCAGACAGCGCCCAGCCTGAGGCCCAGCACTGTTGAGTACTCTGTATACTACTAACGCAGTAGTCCAACAGGTACCAACCGTGGAACGGTGTCTTGATCCCACAATGGGTGATGTTAGAACTGCGCCTGAGAGTGCAGATGAAGGTACTCACTTCAACCAGGTGTACCCAACTCTAGGTCCCAACAGTGGAACGGTGTCTTGATCCCACAATGGACGATGTTAGAACTACATCTGAGAGTGGAGATGAAGGTACTCCCTTCGACCAGGTGCAAGCAACTCTAGGTCCCAACAGTGGAACCGTGTCTTGATCCCAGAATGGACGAAGTTAGAACTACATCTGAGATTGCAGATGAAGGTACTCCCTTCGACCAGGTGTAACCAACTCTAGGTCCCAACAGTGGAACGGTGTCTTGATCCCACAATGGACAATGTTAGAACTACATCTGAGAGTGGAGATGAAGGTACTCCCTTCGACCAGGTGCAACCAACTCTAGGTCCCAACAGTGGAATGGTGTCTTGATCCCAGAATGGACGATGTCGGATATTACCTGCTGCTTGTTGTTTTTTACAGAACTCCCTCCGTTGAGGTGCATCAGACTCTGTGCTTCCATAGCTAATTGCTGCACATGATCATTGGGCTTGGCTGACAGCAGTTGCTGGAGTACACCGCGGTACAGCAGGTCCGAACAGTGAAACGGGGTCTTGATCCCACAATGTACGATGTTAGAACTGCATCTGAGAGTGGAGATGAAGGTACTTCCTTCGACCAGGTGCAACCAACTCTAGGTCCCAACAGTGGAACGGTGTCTTGATCCCAAAATGGACAATGTCCGATATTACCTGCTGCTTGTTTTTCACAGAACTCCCTCCGTTGAGGTGCATCAGACTCTGTGCTTCCATAGCTAACTGCTGCACATGATTATTGGGCTTGGCTGACTGCAGTCGGTGGAGTACAACGTGGTACAGCAGGTTGGAACAGTGAAACGGGGTCTTGATTCTGTGATTGAGGATGTCAGAAGTTAAAGTCTGTTATGATTTGTGTGTACCCCCTCCACTCAGGTGCAACCAAATCTGTGCTTTCGAATCCAACGGCACGTGGCTGTGAGGCGTTAATGACCACTGCCTCTGGTCTACACTGCGGTCAGCAGGGCTCACAATTCAGATCGAGTGGTGATTGTTTAATTACAGAATCCAGTAGGCAACTAACTACAACGTCTATTGAAATATACACAATAGCCTTTTAGTATACTTGCTTGAAGAACTTTTTTTAGATAACTTATAGGTCTAGTACAATGACCAAATTCTTCTTGGTAGTGGTAAAGAACACTGCATAACAGTCTACACAGTGGACAGCAGAGATCGCAATTTGAATTGTTTTGATTTATTTATTTAGTTTTTTGTAATTTATGTTGTATTTTGTGAAGAGGAAGTGAGAAAAAGTATTCATGGATGACTGTGCTCACTACTGCCTTCAATTTACACTGCAGACAGCAGTGTTCACAATTCAGATCGAGTCGCCATTGTAGATGACACAGTCCTGTAGGCAAAAGACATTGCTCCAGTGCGCTCTGTGTGCAACACTCATACGCATCATCACAGGGTCCCCACACGTTTTTTGTTGCTTCGCGTACGACAAACTGGGCAGCTCAAGTCAACGCCACGTGGCTGTGGGCCCTTGCTGACCGCTCTCTGGCCTACAATGCAGACAGCAGTGTTTACAATTCATATCGATTCGCTATTGCAGATGAGGCAGTCCTGTAGGCAACAGACATTGCTCCTAGTACGGCCCACCCGCAGCATGCATCATCACTGGCTGTGCACATGCTGGATGCTTTTGATGTGGCTATCTGAGTGCACTACACCTGATGGACCCTTTATGATACAATCTTTGTGTGTATTATTTCAGATCTACTGCCTGTATCTCAGTATACCACAAGTTATGGTTCTTTTACGATAGAATCTTTTCTGTATTATTTCACATCTAGTGTCCCTACCTTACTGCAGCACAAACTATTGACCCTTTTATTATTGAATCTGTATGTGATCCAATGATTACTGTTGTAGTTGAAGCTAGCATCAACCATTCCCTGAGGGCTGGTTTACACTCACCCCACACGTATTCAGCACAGATGTCACTGGATATGTGACCCTGGTAATAAAAGGAGTCAAGCGCACGTGCCCGTACCCACTTCCACTATCTATCTGTGTCCATGTGTTCATTATCTATGCATGATACTGCCCCTGGGCCGTACCAAATTACATTGTGCTGTTGACAGCGTATGCAACCATGTTACCTCTGGCAGTGGGGAAAACTTTTGTTATGTAGCTTTTAGATGCATGGCTATCACAGGTGGAAGGCTACTTTACAGAGCATGAATATTGATGAAGATGATGGTTGCATGTTGTGTGTAGTGTAAGATATGTGTACATTGCAAAAAGTTTAGAAAAAAGCTCTCTAAGCAGAAGAGGAGTCTCTCATCAAACGCTGTAGAGAGAATGACTAAAATGGGTGGGGTCCTCCTACTGTTACAATGGGAAATGTTATGAACCAATCAAATGCTTTTCTTTAAGGTCACATGGCAATGATGCACCGAGTGCGCAAGGAGGCCGCACCTGACGCGGTTTTGAGAAAATATATTTACCAAGTTTATTACAGATAGAAATATATAAATGTTTAAAATATTTTAGATTATCGCTTGTTCTCATATACACTTCAAACTTATTTAGATATAGTTTTGAGACAAAAAAAAATGAGGGAATGGTGTACCCGGCATGGCACCATACGTCTATGATGTAACACAGGGCCTGGCAGCGTGCACTCGTCGCATACGCAACGCGCAGCAGGCGCGACCCCATACGTACATGTCATAAGGTGCAGCTTGGTACTGCGTACTCGTCGCATACCAAAGTAGCAGCTGGCGCGACCACATACGTATATGATGTTACGCAGGACGCGGTGCCACGAACCCGTTGGATACGAAATGCGCATCCTTTATGAGTTTAGCAATATGGCGGATAGGATTCGCGTGCAGATGGTGCTTGGTACACTACCGGAACGGGACTTCAGTTTTCTCAACAAAAAAAAAAGATATAGATGCTTTTTTATTGAAGATATAAAACAATACATATTTTTTAAAAATTAATTTAAAAAAAGGATAATAGAGTTCCAAAATATTTAAAAAAAAGAAAAAATATAGGTTTTATAAATATTAAAATATGTAATTAGCATTTAAAAAACTTTCAAAATTCACTGAAAAAACCATAGGTTTTACAGACGTTATAGTTAGGAAATTAGCATTTAAAAAATCTTAGAAATTCACTGAAAAGCCATAGGTTTCTGGGACGTTATAGTTAGTTGGACATTTGACTCATATAAAACCAGAGAAATTCGCCCATTATAGTTAGTTGAGCTAACTATAACTCGCGCGCCCGTAATGCACTGGTGATGACGTCACATATTACATCACTCATTACATGGTCAGTGACATCACTCATGACATCACTGATGACATCTCAAATGACATCACTGATGACATCATCCACGTGATAATCTGATGCACATACTGATGGCCTAATATAAACTTTGATACACGCATTCTAAAATACAGACTACTAATTTTGAAACCATACACACAAGAATGCCAGATACTACATACCACCCACTATTTCCTAGATCTACACTCACATCCACTCACTTATACATGCAGTTACTCATCAATACAGTACTATAATATGCACTCATATACCTATAAATACAGTCACAGTCCGCCACTCATCCATAGAGTTACTCACACACCTAGTTAGTCATGCAAAGAATCAATCACATACCCATTTACTCATGTATACAGTTAAACACGCCAACTGTGTTATTTATACACACACCACATCACTTATTTATGCAGATCCTAACACATACTTACTGTTTTATACAATCACTGATATACGCAGACACTCTTTTATACACCCACTCTTCAAATAGCTTACTCTCCGTACAGTCATTTAAATACTCCAACACTCACATATACTGCCTTAAAACATATGTAGTTACTCACACATATACCAGTGAGACATTCATTCACTCAACAACACACCGATACACACACTAACTCACCCATACAGCCCTTCCCAGATGTACTTTTGAATCCATACAACCAGTGAATCACCCACTCAGACATGTATGCACAGAGTCCCCCACCCCCACCCACCCACACAGACACTCAGGCACTCATACAGATACTCAGACAATAAATCAATAACCCATATAGACACTCATGTAGCTACTCACCAACCCATGCAGCTGCTTATACACCAACTGAGACACTAATACAGACTTTCACACAGTTTAGTCACTAACCCATACATTCAGTAGCACATGTTCAATCACTCACTTATACAGTCAGTCACGCAACTACTAAATAATCCATTCAGGCACTTGTAAATCCACTCATTCTTCAATACACCTTGGCATAGATATATATGAAAAATATTTAAACTTTACAGAAACACACATTCACTGGATGATGTTATCAGTGATGTCATTTGAGATGTCATCAGTGATATCACTGACCATGTCATGAATGATGTACTATGTGACATCATCAGCAGTGCATTGCGGGCGCGCGAGTTATAGTTAGCAGAACTAACTTAACAGAGGAATTTCTATGGTTTTGTACGAGTGAAATGTCCAGCTAACTATAACACCCCTGAAACCTACGTTTTTTTCTGTGAATTTCTACGTTTTTTTAAATGCTAATTTCTAACTATAATGTCTCTGAAACCTATGTTTTTTTCAGTGAATTTCAAGGCTTTTTTAAATGCTAATTTCTAAGTGTAATAGTAGTTATACCTATTTTTTTGTACTGATTTTCTACAGTTTTTAACTGTTTATTTATAAATATTTTATTCATTAAATAACATTATATATTTTTCTGAAAATTGCACAAAAAAATTTAAAAAATGAAATATTTTCTCGGAGCCGCACACCCAAAGTGTACACATCACAGTGGGTGCGTGGATTCTAGCTGCCATTTTAGAAATGTCGTGAAGGATCTGCGTACGGTGCGCGACGGCTGCGTGTTTTTCAGTTACATCATATACATTTAATATTACGTGATGTGCACGATTGGTATGCAACCAGTCCACGACTCCTGCTCCCACGCATTCTTAGAAGCAAATAAGGGGCAAACCCAATATACCCTTGAGGGCTTGGGCAAATGAATAGAAAAGGTAAAAATGCCAACAAGGGATTTTATTTGAAACTAACTACTTAGTTATATATTTCAAAAAATTAATTAGTAGGTGTGTTAAAATTGACAGCAAAAGGATATTAATCAACTGATATAATCATCAAATATAAGGAGCACACACACAGGGATTTTTTTTTTATTGAATTGAATACAAATCTTTTTTATATATAAATCAAAATAAAAAGGAGTACACATGAACCATTGGTTTGAGCAATACTTCATGAAAACGGGGTTACATCAAATCCGCATTTCATCAAAAGAACATCTATTCCAGTGTAATTTAAACAGAGACTAATCTCATTATTGAGAAAATAATCAACTGTACATATCAAATAATCTGAAAATAGATGATATAGTCGACGTTTCGGTCTTGGGTGGTGTCAATCCGTCAGACCATCTTCAGGACAATTATTGCATAAAAAAGACCCTTCATAAATCATAGACAATCCACAATAATTGTTTTTAAATCGTGGTATTGGCGTTTCTGGTTGATACGGAAAGTCTTCAATATTTCTGCCAGCAAATGAGTCTAGGCATGAGGGATTCCTTCCTCGTATGATTTCACAAATGTCTTATGGCGAAATGAGGACGCGCGTCGGTCTGTCCGAATCATTTCCGATTCGGACAGACCGACGCGCGTCCTCATTTCGCCATAAGACATTTGTGAAATCATACGAGAAAGGAATCCCTCGTGCCTAGACTCATTTGCTGGCAGAAATATTGAAGACTTTCTGCATCAACCAGAAACGCCAATTCCACGATTTAAAAACAATTATTGTGGATTTTCTATGATTTATGAAGGGTCTTTTTTATGCAATAATTGTCCTGAAGATGGTCTGACGGATTGACACCACCCAAGACCGAAACGTCGACTATATCATCTATTTTCAGATTATTTGATATGTACAGTTGATTATTTTCTCAATAATGAGATTAGTCTCTGTTTAAATTACACTGGAATAGATGTTCTTTTGATGAAATGCGGATTTGATGTAACCCCGTTTTCATGAAGTATTGCTCAAACCAATGGTTCATTTGTACTCCTTTTTATTTTGATTTATATATAAAAAGATTTGTGTTCAATTCACAAAAAAAGAATCCCCGTGTGTGTGCTCCTTATATTTGATGATTATATCAGTTGATTAATATCCTTTTGGTGTCAATTTTAACACACCGACTAATTAATTTTTTGAAATATATAACTAAGTAGTTAGTTTCAAATAAAATCCCTTGTTGGCATTTTTACCTTTTCTACCCACGCATTCTTGACACATGCACATTACGGTACGCGATGCTTGCGCGGTGGCGGGTCCCGCATGACGTCATATACGTGCTGGACGCGCTGGGTGCGCGACTCCCGCAAATTTTTTTAATGTTTTAAAATGATATGTCTGTGTGTTTAATATACATATTAGGGCAAGAGACTATCTAAGATATTCATAAAAATAAAATATTTGTACTTATAATAAACTTATATTATTTTTAAATATATTTTCACGAAGTCGCGTCGGGTGCGTGCTTCATGAGCGCAGAGTGCGCGGATCCCATGTGACCTCAAAAAAAAAGATTTCATTGGTTTATAACATTTCCCACTGTAACTATTGAAGAACCCCACCCATTTTATTCATTCTTGTTGGAGCATCTTTAGAGAGACATCTCTTTTCCTACAAGAACACTTTTTGCTTGTTTTTTTTGGTGTTTTTTAAAAAATGTCAAACAAAATGCCATCTGGACAGCAGCAGGAGGAAGTATCGCAGGAGGCACCACGTCCAGAGAGGCCGGAATCTGTTGTGTGGATATTCTTCACTTTTCCACCTGGAGAGAAGAAAGTAAATGCGAGAAAGGTGACGTGCAAAATTGTGACCGAGTCCTGTCAAGAGGCAGTGAAAAAAAATACTCTTGTGGCACTGCTTCTATGTACAAGCATCTCCAGACCACACATCCTCTCAATCTTGCTCGGGAGGAAATGAGGCGAGCTGCTTTGAACCCCTCACCTACAATCTGGAGTACATCTGGAGTGTCCTCAGGAACACCTGCAATTGACATTAGGCCAGAATTCGCCTTTCTCGAGCAACACTGCGTGAAGTGTAAGAAAGTTATATGCTTCAGTGAGCAGTCAGTGGATGCAGTTTGTGCTGCGCAACGCAACCATCGTTGTTAATTTTTTTGTTTTTGGATTGATAAGTAATTCCAAATGTTTCCTGTTTTATTCGTTCTTTTGTTTGTTCATTTTTTGAAAAAACAAAAAAAATACAAAATTGTTCAAAAAAATAAAGAAAAATACAAAAGAAAAAAGAAGGAAAAAAAAGTTCTTATCAGAACTACCTTATTTGGTTAAAGAAAGAACTATAATTACAAGGTAATGTGTGAAGGTTTGGTTAAATATATGTATACAGCATGATTGACTGAAAGAATGCATTAGTAGTGTATGGTGAATTTATAGGTGAAGATTTATGAGGAAGTACTGCAGCGTGACACTGCAAGCTCTTTAGCTGCACTGCACTGTGGCACTTCCGAAGCACAGGGATGTGACATATGTACATGAATATGTTGCAACTCTGTGCTTCCCTCTGCACTGCTGCACAAACTGCAGCCATGTGGTGACACAGGCACCCTTGCACCATGGTGCAAGGATGTCTGTGTCATGTGGATGCATTTTCCTCTTTCAATGTATGCTATGGAATGCAGCATGCATTGAAAGAGGAAAAAATGAGGAGAAATGAAAACAATTCTCCTCGTTACGCCTTGCTACACCAACTCTAGGATGGCGCAGCATTCACACACATCTCCAGATTTACAATTTCTCATAAATCTGGAGATGTGTCTTGTTCTATGGGTGTTGCGTGGGAACACCCACAGCAACACCTATGGGACGCCCCTTCAACGCAAAGTTCTGTGTATGAAGGGGTCGTATTTACAAGGAGAAGAAAAACCTCGCAGGGTGGCTTTTCCTCTCCTTGTAAATATGAAGGAGTGCCTGGCACCATCACTATGTTACAAAAAGTGACGTACTGGTGGTGCAGGGTGCTGGTAAATCTGCCCCATAAGTGCTTAGGTATTGGCAGACTGATACAATAAGAACATAGTGCTGGATGGGTGATTGAAGAATTGCATGAGACTGACAGGAGGTATCCTAAGCTGCATGGGTACTACTTCAGTATTTAATGGAGTGGACCAATAGTATGTATCTGCTTAGAGATTTGTAGGGATTATGCACAGAATATTTTATGTGTACTTGTGTTGATGCCTAGGTCATTTCATAAGAATACCACTAGTAACTGGAATGATGACAGTGCTGCAAACAGAGTGAACACTTAATTTATAAGTGCTTACGTATTGGTGGAGTGATAGGATAAGTAGATAGTGGTAGATAAGTGATTAAAGAAGTGCATGGGACAGACTGGACGATTCCTACACTGCATGAGTATTTAGAAGAGTGTATCAATAGTATGTAGCTAGTTAGAGGTCTGCTTGGATAGTGCACAAAATATTATAGATATACTTGTGTTAGTAGCTAGGCCATTCCATAAGTTCATGACTAGTAACTAGAATAATTACAGTATTATAGACAGAGTGTATAGTGAATGTATGAGTGCTTAGGTATTGGTGGAGTAATAGGATAAGTAGATAGTGCTGGATGGGTGATTGGAGAAATGCATGGGACAGACAGGAGGATTCCTACACTGCATAGGTACTAACTGGGTATTTAGAAGAGCGTATCAATAGTTTGTAGCTGGTTAGAGGTGTGCATGCATAGTGTACAAAATATTGTACCTGCACTTGTGTTTTTGACTACGCCATTCCTTAAGTATACGACTAATAACTGGAGTAATTTCAGTGTTGCAAAGAAAGTGCGTGCTGAATTTATAAGTGCTTAGGTATTGGTGGAGTGATAGGATACGTAGATAGTGCTGGATGGGTGAATGGAGAAGTGCATGGGACAGACAGATTGATTCTTAGACTGCATAGGTACTAACTGGGTATTTAGAAGAGCGTATAAATAGTATGTAGCTGGTTAGAGGTCTGCATGCATCGTGTACAAAATATTGTACCTGCACTTGTGTTAGTGGCTAGGCCCTTCCTTAAGTATATGACTAATAACTGGAGTAATCTCAGTGCTGCAAAGAGAGTGCATGCTAAATTTATTAGTGCTTTGGTATTGGCTGAGGGATAGGATACGTAGATAGTGCTGGATGGTTGAATGGAGAAGTGCATGGGACAGACAGAAGAATTCCAGGACTGCATAGGTACTAACTGAGTATTTAAAAGACTATCAAAGCTATGTAGCTGATTAGAGGTCTGCATGCATAGTGCACAGAATATTGTAGCTGTACTAGTATTGGTGTGTCTATGGTTTCGAGAATAGTAGTCTGTGTTTTAGGGTGTGAGGAGGTGCATCAGATGATCATGTTGATGATGTCATCAGTGATGTCATTTGAGATGTCATCAGTGATGTCACTGACCATGTCATGAGTGATGTAATATGTGACGTCATCAGCAGTGCATTACTTTAATCCAAAAAGCTGGCGGCCATATTGGCCTGGTCACGATGTGAAAAGTCAGGATTGATACAATAAAGAAAAGAAAACAAGTGTTAATATGCACAAAATGTTATTTCAGCATATCTTGCCCCGTGACCGCTATACCTGTATGTTCGTCAACGTGACTTATTCATAATAAACATACTTCGAATTGCAAACATCAACATAAACAATGGACTACACATTACTTTAAAGTGAAAGGTTATCGGCCATATTAATCTGGGCACGTTGCGTATTATAATGGTTCTTACACGAAAGAAAAGGAAAAAAAGAGGTGCTAATATACACACACTATACCTAAATAAAGTTCTAGCGATTATAGTTCCATTCCATTCACAGCTCATTAGAGATGTCATGAGTGATATCATGAGTGATGTAACTGACCATGTCATGAATGATGTAATGTCTGAGGTCATTAGCAGTATATTGCGGGGGCGTAAGTTATAGTTAGCTAAGATACCTATAACTGCTGAATTTCACTGGTTGTGTATGAGTGAGTGGTCATAAAATCTGGGCTCCTATTCGGGAATGGCTGGAGGCGGAGATTAGTGTATGACCTCGGTTCTTTTTTTTCATTTTTCTTTTCTCTCTGGCTCAATTCATGGATTCTCTCTCCTTTTTTTATTTTTATTTTTTTCCTGTTCTATATGTAATCTTATCCATGTTGACCATATATGCCGTGTCTTTCCTTCTTGTTTTCTGTATTTGTATTGTTGGCAAGCAATAAAAAAAAAAAAAAAGAAAAAAAAAAGAAACAGTAGTAACAACAGGTTTTCAAAAGGTTGTGTATGAGTGAAATCTGAGTCTAGCTATAGCGTCCCTGTAATCTTTGATTTTTTCAGCAAATTTCTAGTTTTTTTTTTAACGTTAAGTAAGTAGCATATCACAATGGATGGTGGGGGGTTGGAAGCAGGGCCTTGCATTGTGCTGCCCTCACCCAAGCTTGCTGCTAATGCCTTCCCTCCTCCTAGCCATCCATTGTCCAAGTCCCTGTCCCTGCTCCCTTATTACTGCCCTGTGTGGCCGTTGTTTTGCCATTGGCCTTCCCGCCTTCTCTGAACAGTTAGCTTGCTGCCCCATCCACCTCCTCCCTATCCTCTGTTGTCTGAATCCATGGACTAGCCTCCTCCCTCCTGCCATGCATGGTCTGATATGCTGCCACTGCCCTCCATTTAGCATGATGTACCAGTCCACTCCTCCTGCCCTCCATTGCCCAATTCTATGCCCCATCATTGACCTCCTGCTTAGCCTCTGTGCTTAGCTTGCTGCCCTTATTCTCATTCCCCCTGCCCTCCGATGTCTTTATGCATGCCCCTGCTCCATCCTTTTTGCCCACCATGTTCCATGGACCTGCTACTCCTATCTACTCTGAGTGTTCTGTTGAGCTGCCACTCCCCTCCCACCTACCTAGCATTGTCAGATGACTGTTACCTGTCCCTGCCACCTCCACCCTGCCTGTCCACATTCCATGCCCCTATCCCCTTCCTCCTGTCCTCCATGGTCCATTTCACTGCCACACCCTTCTGCCCTCCCTGGTCTGTTGTGCTGCAACTGCTCCTCCTGCCTGCCCCACATGGTCTGTTGTGAGGCCCCTTCCCCTGAACTCTCTTTTCTGTTCCCAGGTCCTGACCCTCCCTTTGATCCTCCATGGTCCTTTGTGAATGCCCCAGCACCCTCCTTCTTGCCTATCATAGCCATTGTGCTGCCACTAACCCTCCCGCTTGCCATGCATGGTCTTCTATGCTGCCATGGCCCCTCTGACCTTCCCTGTGTGGTCAGCTAGCTGCCCCTGACCCCCTCCCACCTTCCCTCCATGGTCTGTATGTATGCCATCATAGTCTCACTGTTGCTCTCCATGGTGTGTCTTGCTTCTAGTGCCTATCCTGCCTGACCTCCATGGTCATCTTGCTGCTCCTGCCCTGCCCCTTGCCCCAGCTCTCTGTGCCCATGTACAGACCCCTATTTCCTCCCTCCTTGCTTGTCTGTTCCATTGTAATGCCCCTGATCCGCCCCTCCTGCCCTTTATGGTCTGTTATGCTGTAGCTTTCTCTCCTGTCTGTCCATTATGGTCAGCTAGCTACCATTGCCTCTTTCCCCTCTGTTCTCTGTTGTCCATGTGCATGGTCCTGTCCCCTCCCTATTGCTTTCTATGGAGTGTTGTGCTGCACTCCCGTTCTGCATGCCCTGTGTGGTGTATTGTGCTGCTGCAAACCCTGATGCCTGCCCTGTAGGGTCAGTTTGGTGCACCTCTCCATGTCCCTCTTGTCCTCTGTTATCCAAGTCCATGTCCCTACCCCAATTCCTCCTGCCTTCCATGATCCAATGTACCATACTTGCAAACATTTTGAACTTGGTAAGAGGGAGATTTTGAAAAAAAACTGGGGTATTGATTTTCCCCTTTGAGTTACATTGAAAAAGAGGAGATTGTAGACAGGAGACAGATCAAATAAAGCCCATTTGAGCTTAAAAACATTGGACGTTTCCTGGCTGAATCGGGTCTGTTGGCATGTATGGTTGTACTACCACTGCCTCTTCCTTCTGCCCACAATGGTCTATTATATTGTCACAGCCTCTCTTGCCAGTCCTGTATTGTTGTTTTGTTGCCCCTGCCCCCCTTTCCACTGCCCTCCATAGTCTGTTGTGCTGCCACTGCCCTTCCTGCCTGCCCAGTGTGGTCAAATTGTTGCCTCTGCACCCTCCTACCTGCCTTCAATTTTCAGAGTCCATGCCCTGGCCTCTGCCTCTCAACAGTATCCTAATGAACAACTAGATTTCTAACATTCTATATTTATTGCAAAAGTGTGGAACGCCTGACGTCATCTTGATGTAATCAAAACTGTAATACCTTGAGCATTTCTTTTAGAAATTACATATATGAGAGGGTCTTATTTGCATCACAATTATGGTTAGTGCTCTAAAATACTAAAATGAGGACATATTTTCTGAGTTTTCAAATAGCGACAAAGCACTTTTAAATTATTTGTTATCTTTATGTTTTTTATCCAGTTGACCACTTGATTAAATGTTGCACTTAGGGGAGGGGATGTGGTGTTACTGCCAGAGCTGCAGACTTTGCAACTGGGGAACCAGGTTGGAGTTTCTGCTTCAGCTCGACATTCTGTGATTCTGGTCAAATCACTTAATCTCCCTATGTCTACAACCAAAATGAATTTGTTCTTGTGTGATGTTACCAATGCTCATGTAAAGCACTCCAATACCTAACAATTCTGCACTATATAAAACTGCAAAAACACAAAAAATAAAAAGTGTTTTGCAGACTTCTGTCATTGGGCTAAATGTGGGCTACATCTGGGTGATATTTGTGCTGCATTTGGGCTCTTTTGTCTCTGGTGACCATCTTGGGAGATTTATTTGTTATGAAGTTTCCTAATTTCCTCATTTCCTACAGTCTCCTCAGTAGGAAATACTTTCAGTTTTTTACTTTGATTCCATCAAGAAGGCATTCAGATATGTCACACATTTGCCATCAATTCTGAATGTTAGCACTCTAGTTGCTCATTAGGTCACTGTATTAAAGCTACTGCTCACCAGGGAAGTCTGCTGCTGGTATTCAAAGTGCATGTTTCAGTCTGCATGTCAGAATTTTTTTATGAAATAGAAGAGGATTTGAGAAGTCAAAATGTGCCCTAATTTTTCTTTCTGCAGCACTAATCATAATGTCTATGGCAAAATGAACCCCCTTCTTTTTGTTCCTTTGCAAATTAAACGTTTTAAGTGTTACCACTTTATTCCAATCTAGATGGATTCAGGTGTGCCATACTTTTGTCATAAGTAAGACTGTTAGCGCTCTAGTTGTTCTTTAGAACACTCTGGGACATTCTGTCATTGGGCTATACTTGGGCTATATCTGGGTGATATTTGTGCTACATTTGGGCTTGTTTGTCTCTGGTGGCCATCTTGGGAGACTTATTTGTTATGAAGTTTCCTAATTTTCTCATTTACTACAGTCTCCTCAGTAGGAAATACTTTCAGTTTTTTGCTTTGATTCCATCAAGAAGGCATTCAGATGTGTCACACATTTGCCATAAATTCAGAATGTTAGCACTCTAGTTGCTCATTAGATCACTGTAGTAAAGCTACTGCTCACCAGGGAAGTCTGCTGCTAGTATTGAAAGTGCATGTTTCAGTCTGCATGTCAGAATTTTTTAATGAAATAGAAGAGGATTTGAGAAGTCACTCAAAATGTGCCCTAATTTTTCTTTCTGCAGCACTAATCATACTTTCTATGGCAAAAAGAACCCCCTCATGTTGTTCCTTTTTAAATTAAATATTTTAAGAGTTACCACTTTATTCCAATCAACATGGCTTCAGGTGTGCAATACGTTTGTCATAAGTAGGACTGTTAGCGCTCTAGTTGTTCTTTAGAACACTCTGGGAAGCTGCAGTAGAACACAAAGGAATCAACTGACAGTCTCTGCCCTTGTTGGATGTACATGTTTTACTGACTTCATTCTCACATGACTGAGAAAGATAATGTCAATTTACAGAAAATATACTCTCAGTTTAGCTTATAGATCACCTTCCAAACCTCTGTGGGAAAAGCATGAGAAAATAGTTTTCTCTCAAACATGATTCATGATATCCCTGCAGAAGGCTTTTTCACATGGTAAAATCACCTTAGAACACACCACAATTCCTAAAATGAGTATGGTACCATCAACAAATGATTTATAATGTAACTAAAGTCTTAAAACCTTCTATTAACTGTAATGCTTTTTAATGAGGTGCTCTCATGTATATTGGTCCCAAGATAGCTGCCAACACTTCTTAGATGAAGTGCTGACAGCCAATCAGATCTCACGATGAGATGTGTGGTTAGGCTCCGCCCAGATATATATGTGATTTTACTTTTGATTTTCTCAGGAACTACTGAACGGATTTACACCATTTAACCAAAAGGCATGACACTGAACCAAGGGCTACCTTTTTGCCAAATTTGGTGTAATTCCGTTCCGCAGTTCGGGCTGTAGCTGCGACTATGGAAAATGCATGGGGTAAACACGTTGTGGGACCCCCTTTTTTCTCGGCCCCCACTTGACGAATCACCTCGAGACTTTCAGGATAGGAGCGGACGGGGGCTGGCCAAAAGTTTTGAAAATGTTGCGAAGATTCGTCAACCGGCGCCAAAGTTATTGGGAATAGAATGTTGCGGATTTCCTATGGAAAATAGGTCCTAACTATAACTACCTACTGGTGACCACCAGTAAGCTCCAAAGTTCCCCACCGGTGTAAAGATGCACTCGAACAACTGCTAGCACCAGGCTTTTAAAGGGTAAGAATGGAACCAGCATGCCGATGCAAATAACAGCTTTCGTGTCGAGTTATGCATGACTGATGCGTTTCTGTGCTGCCGCACTTCTTCAGAGGCTTCGAGCGCATTGACTTGTGGGTGTTGTAGTCTGGATCAGCAAACTCTACCCTAATGGGTGCACGTTATTATTGCTGTTGCCAAAAGTTCCAAGCCCACAGATGGGCCTCCGCATGTAGGTGCCGCTCACTTATCTCAAGCAAATGTCCCACGTAGTGGCTCCGTATAATACAGAGCCCGTGGCCCCCAACATTAATAGGGGGTGCATCCTTCGCGGCTTGGGCCGCCGCGTATAATGAAAGCTCCAAAGTTCCCCACCGGTGTAAAGATGCACTCGAACAACTGCTAGCACCAGGCTTTTAAAGGGTAAGAACGGAACCAGCACACCGATGCAAATAACAGCTTTCGTGTCGAGTTATGCATGCCTGACGTGTTTCTGTGCTGCCGCACTTCTTCAGAGGCTTCGACAGTCTTTCGTGCCGTTCTGATCCTCCCACACTCAATGGAAAATGTCACCCTTCGATGGGCTGCTCTGTTGAGCGCATTGACTTGTGGGTGTTGTAGTCTGGATCAGCAAACTCTACCCTAATGGGTGCACTTTATTATTGCTGTTGCCAAAAGTTCCAAGCCCACAGATGGGCCTCCGCATGTAGGTGCTGTTCACTTATCCCAAGCAAATGTCCCACGTAGTGGCTCCGTATAATACAGAGCCCGTGGCCCCCAACATTAATAGGGTGGTGCATCCTTCGTGGCTTGGACCGCCGCGTATAATGAAAGCTCCAAAGGTCCCCACCGGTGTAAAGATGCACTCGAACAACTGCTAGCACCAGGCTTTTAAAGGGTAAGAACAGAACCAGCATGCCGATGCAAATAACAGCTTTCGTGTCGAGTTATGCATGCCTGACGCGTTTCTGTGCTGCCGCACTTCTTCAGAGGCTTCGACAGTCTTTCGTGCCGTTCTGATCCTCCCACACTCAATGGAAAATGTCACCCTTCGATGGGCTGCTCTGTTGAGCACATTGACTTGTGGGTGTTGTAGTCTGGATCAGCAAGCTCTACCCTAATGGGTGCACGTTATTATTGCTGTTGCCAAAAGTTCCATGCCCACAGATGGGCCTCCGCATGTAGGTACCGTTCACTTATCCCAAGCAAATGTCCCACGGAGTGGCTCCGTATAATACAGAGGCCGTGGCCCCCAACATTAATAGGGTGGTGCATCCTTCGCGGCTTGGGCCGCTGCGTATAATATATATGTATGAAAGCTCCAAAGTTCCCCACCGGTGTAAAGATGCACTTGAACAACTGCTAGCACCAGGCTTTTAAAGGGTAAGAACGGAACAAGCATGTCGATGCAAATAACAGCTTTCGTGTCGAGTTATGCATGCCTGACGCGTTTCTGAAGCCTCTGAAGAAGTGCGGCAGCACAGAAACGCGTCAGGCATGCATAACTCGAAACGAAAGCTGTTATTTGCATCGGCATGCTGGTTCCATTCTTACCCTTTAAAAGCCTGGTGCTAGCAGTTGTTTGAGTGCATCTTTACACCGGTGTGGAACTTTGGAGCTTTCATTATACATGGCGGCCCAAGCCGCGAAGGATGCACCACCCTATTAATGTTGGGGGCCACGGGCTCTGTATTATACGGAGCCACTACGTGCGACATTTGCTTGGGATAAGTGAACGGCACCTACATGCAGAGGCCCATCTGTGGGCTTGGAACTTTTGGAAACAGCAATAATAATATGCACTCATTAGGGTAGAGTTTGCTGATCCAGACTACAACACCCACAAGTCAATGCGCTCAACAGAGCAACCCATCGAAGGGTAACGTTTTCCATTGAGTGTGGGAGGATCAGAACGGCACGAAAGACTGTCGAAGCCTCTGAAGAAGTGCGGCAGCACAGAAATGCGTCAGGCATGCATAACTCGACACGAAAGCTGTTATTTGCATCGGCATGCTGGTTCCGTTCTTACCCTTTAAAAGCCTGGTGCTAGCAGTTGTTCAAGTGCATCTTTACACCGGTGGGGAACTTTGGAGCTTTCATATATACATGATATAGTTAGGAATTAGCATTTAAAAAACCTTAGAAATTCACTGAAAAAACAATAAGTTTTAGGGGTGTTATAGTTAGCTGGACATTTCACTCGAGCAAAACCATTGAAATTGAAAAAATGATGTAATATGGGACATCATCAGCAGTGGATTGCGGGTGCGCGAGATGTAGTTAGTACAACTAAATATATCTGAGGAATTTCAATGGTTTTGTTCGAGGGAAATGTCCAGCTAACTATAACACCCCTACTACCTTTTGTATTTTCAGTGAATTTCTAAGGTTTTTTAAATGCTAATTCCTAACTATTTGAGGCCTGAAACCTATGGTTTTTTCAGCGAATTTCAAAAGTTTTTTAAATGCTAATTCCTAACTATATCAGGCCTGAAACCTATATTTTTTTAAGTGAATTTCAAAGGTTTATTAAATGTTAATTCCTAACTATATCAGGCCTGAAACCTATGGTTTTTTCAGTGAATTTCAAAGGTTTTGTAAATGACAATTTTTAATGTCTTAATTGTTATACTGATTTTTTTTATACTGATTTACTACATTTTTTAAACTATTTATCTTTAGATATTTTATTTTTTAATTACATTATAATTACATTATACATTACAATACAAAATATACTTTCTCAGAATGAAATACTTTAGTTTAAATATTTTGCAAATAGGCAATAGACTCTAAAGTACAGTAGTTACAGTTGTTGCAATGGGCAACACAATTTCAAACACAATGCAACATTGAGCTCAATGTGAATTTCTAGTCAAATGCAATTAGTTACTTTATGGATTACTTTTCTGACCACAGGACTGGATCCTAGATTCAGTCCTTGGACATCTCCTGTAAACTGTTAAGTAAAAGCGTTTTGTTTACAGTAGTGATTTTTAAGGAATATTATTGTATTTTAAAAGTTGACATTTAGACATTTTTTCACATAGAATCACGAATGTTATCCTATGGAAAAATTCACTTAGCAGGTGAGTAGTGTTATCGTTACTTTTTCTTACTCAGTGGTGATCCTGGATCCAGCATTGGTGAATCTAATGTAAACAGTTGAAAGAATGTGTTTAAGTCATACAGACGATTTTTTAGGAATATTTTTAGTTTGTGAAAATAGACAGAAACTTTTCTGCTGAAAACCACACAATGGATTCCTATGGAAGGAAATACAAGTTACTGGTAAGTACACTTAGAATTACTTTTCAGGGTCAGTGCTGGGCTAAAAGATGCAGCACTGGGTTCTCTCCTGATAACAGGTGAGTAAGTAGGAATTCGTAGTTCGACTGATTTTAGAGGAATATTTGTACGTTTCAAAAATGGACACAGAAACTTTTCTGCTGAAAACCACACAATAGATTCCTATGGAAGGAAATACAAGTTACTGATAAGTACGCTTAGAATTACTTTTCAGGGTCAGGGCTGGGCTAAAAGATGCAGCACTGGGTTCGCTTCTGATAACAGGTGAGTAAATCGGAATTCGTAGTTCGGCTGATTTTAGAGGAATATTTGTACAATGGTGAAGGAAGGGGGCGGGCCTGAGGTGACGTGTGCAAACACGCCCTGTTGCGCATTTTAAGTTGGGGAATTAATTCCTCTTCAATCCTGCGGTCCCCTGGGGGTCAATTAGCCCACCAGGTACCTCCAGTATGCGCCAGGGAGCTGCGTTGCAAAGAGGCTTTCAGAGGCTATGCCCCTTTTTACTGCAATGCAGCTCCGTGGCGCGTACTGGAGGTACCTGATGGGCTAGTTGGCCCCTAGGGGGCTTCTGGATTGAAGAGGAATTAATTCCCCAACTTAAAATGTGCCACAGGGCATGTTTGCACACATATCACCTCAGGCCCCGCCCACTACGTTCACCACTGTGCAAACGCGCCCCGTGGCATGTTTTAAGTTGGGGGATTAAGTCCCCTTGAATCCTGAGGTCCCCTGGCGGCCAACTAGCCCACCAGGTACCTCCAGTATGCGCCAGGGAGCTGCGTTGCAGGGAAGTGTTCAGAGGCCACGCCCCTTTTTACAACACTCTGCTACGCAGCTCCGTGGCACTTAGTGCACATACTAGGTCGGCTAGTTGACCCCTAGGGGACCTCTGGATTGAAAAGGAATGAATTCCCCAACTTAAAACACGCCACAGGGCGTGTTTGGACACATATGACCTCAGACCCCACCCCCTATCTTCACCACTGTGCAAACGCGCCCCGTGGCGCGTATTAAGTTGGGGGATTAAGTCCCCTTGAATACTGAGGCCCCCTGGCGGCCAACTAGCCCACCAGGTACCTCCAGTAAGCGCCACGGAGCTGCATTGCAGAGAGGTGTAAAAAGGGGCGTGGCCTCATTACACCTCTCTGCAACGCAGCCCCCTGGCACATACTGGAGGCTCCTGGTGGGCTAATTGGCCCCCAAGGACCCCCAGTAGTCAAAGGGAATTAGTTCCCCCTCTGCAAACGCGCCAGGGGACGCGTTTGCAGAGTGGTGCAAGGAGGGGCATGGCCTCCGTCCCGATCCTGTTTTTTTTTTTTGTATTTTAGAAGGGGGGCTGTGTAGCCGGCTCCCCGCGTCCTGCACGAGCTGGCATTGCTTTTCCCTGCTTTTCCCTGCTCTCGCTTCAATGAAGCGAAGCAGTTTGCAATGACAGGGCGGGAGCCGCGAGGATCCCGCCCTCTCATTGCAAACTACAGTGTCCCGGGTGTGGGCACCCCAGGACACTGCAGGAGCCGGCCCTGGGGGGTGGCGGTCCCCAGGGCCTAGACAAGGCTCCAGGTGGGGGGCCACGTGGCCCCCTCTCACATTTTGAAGTTGCCCCGGGGGGTGGTGGTCCCCGGGGCTGGGGGGGCCTGAGAGCCCAACCACACCAAATGTTTTCAAGCCCCGGAGGGTGAGGGTCCCCGGGGCTGGGGGGGCCTGAGAAACCCCCCCCCCACCCATTTTAAAGAAGCCCCGGGGGTTGGCGGTCCCCGGGGCTGCAGGGGGCCATGAGCCCCTGCCTATATTATGTTAGAGTCCTGGGGGGTGGCGGTCCCTGGGGCACTGTGGGGGGGAATTGCGACACCCCAACACTATTTTTTCATTATGCCCCTGGGATTTGGCACCCCGGGGCAAATTAGCATATTTAGCCGTGCTGATTTTTTTTTTCTATCGGCAGGATGCGCACATCCAGCGCGCATCCTCACATTTAAAAAAAAATAATAATAATAATTCAGCAGCCAATTAAAATTTAGCTCGCGATCGGGGGGTGCGCGGATCCTCCGAGGCCATAGATATATATGTACATTTAGCTGTCATTTTCTCTGGAACTACTGAACGGATTTACACCATTTAAGCAAAAGGCTTGAGTCTGAACTAAGGATTACCTCTTTGCCAAATTTGGTGTAATTCCGTTCAGCAGTTCGGGCTGTAGCTATGGCTAAAGGTTCTATGGGAAATGACATGGGGAAAACGCATTTTGGGACCCCCCTTTTTTCTCGGCCCCCGCTTGACAAATCACCATAAAACTTTCAGGATAGGAGCGGACCGGAGCTGGCCAAAAGTTGGGAAAATTTCACGAAGATTCGTCAATCGGCATCAAAGTTATTCCAAATAGAATGTTGCGGATTTCCTATGGAAAATAGGTCCTAACTATATCTACCTACTTACCGACAGGCGATCGCCAGTAGGTAATATACTCTCAACACCAGCGAAACTCCAGGGGCCCGATTCACAGAACTAACTTAAGACAAAATCCTAAGCTTACTACCATTTTGGTATTCACAGAAGGCACTTACTCATTTTGGTATTGACAGAAGGCACTTACTCATTTCGGTATTCACAGAAGTTAGGACTCCTAACTTTAGGACTCCTAAATGCCTTCTGTGAATACCGAAAGTCTTAAAATTAGGATTTTTCTCAGTTTAGGAGTAGTACAGTTAGGACTCCTAACTTTAGAACTCCTAAATGCCTTCTGTGAATACCGAAAGTCTTAAAGTTAGGATTTTTCTCAGTTTAGGAGTAGTAAAGTAAGGAGTCCTAACTTTACTACTCCTAAACCGAGAAAAATCCTAACTTTAAGATTTTCGGTATTCACGGTGGGCATTTAGGAGTCCTAAAGCTAGGACTCCTAACTTCTGTGAATACCGAAATGAGTAAGTGCCCTCTGTGAACACCAAAATGGTAGTAAGTTTACAATTTTGTCTTAAGTTAGTTCTGTGAATCGGGCCCTAGATCTGCTCACCTCTCTCTCTCTCTCTCTCTCTCTCTCTCTCTCTCTCTCTCTCTCTCTCTCTCTCTACATATATATATATATATATGTATATTACCTACTGGCGGTCGCCAGTAGGTAGTTATAGTTCGGACCGTGTTTCCATAGGAAATCCGCAACATTCTATTTTGAATAACTTTGGCGCAGATTGACGAATCGTGGCGAAATTTTCAAAATAGGTGGGGCGCTCTGCTCCGCTACTACCCTGAAAGTCTTGGGGGGATTCATCAAGCGGGGGCTGAGAAAAGGGGGGGTCCCAAAACGCGTTTTCCCCATGCATTTTTCCATAGGACCTTTAGTCCAAGCTACAGCCCGAACGGCTGAACAGAATTACTTGAAATTTGGCAGAGAGGTAGTCCTCAGGTCAGGGATGTGCCTTTTGTAGGTCTGGTGTAAATGTGTTCAGTATTTGCTGAGAAAATAGCATTTAAATAAATATATATTTTTTTTTTTTCATTTTTTTTTTTTCACACAAAGCATCCTGCATTTGAAAACGCACTCCAGAGTGGATAATTGAAAAGGCAGCCGGCATTCTTCCTTCATTAAAATTTAAACAGCCTTACGCGTTTCGAAGTTACATCTTCTTGTTCACAGGCAACTCTGAGTCTGCGCAGCATTGCAAGTAAGAACACTCCCCTTTTAAACTGCTTTTTATTCTTATTGCCCTCAGGTGGGCCGTTGCGTAAATCACAAGGTGTGGTGCATTCTGGGGTGTATAGTACAAGGTGCCTCCTTGATTGTTTCCCTGGTGGGTTTTGCGCAGTCCCAGTTCAATAATATTCATTTTTCTTCGCCCTCCAGTGGGCTTAGAAGGACGATGTCAGCATATTATGCCGATCCATTCCCCCACATGCAGACTGTGAGTAGTTCTGTGTCTGCGTGGCCCCTTTGAAGTCACGGGTGGTGCGTTTTCGCGACTGGACAGCCGCAATTAATTTTTTACACAAAGCATCCTGCATTTGAAAACGCACTCCAGAGTGGATAATTGAAAAGGCAGCCGGCATTCTTCCTTCATTAAAATTTAAACAGCCTTACGCGTTTCGAAGTTACATCTTCTTGTTCACAGGCAACTCTGAGTCTGCGCAGCATTGCAAGTAAGAACACTCCCCTTTTAAACTGCTTTTTATTCTTATTGCCCTCAGGTGGGCCGTTGCGTAAATCACAAGGTGTGGTGCATTCTGGGGTGTATAGTACAAGGTGCCTCCTTGATTGTTTCCCTGGTGGGTTTTGCGCAGTCCCAGTTCAATAATATTCATTTTTCTTCGCCCTCCAGTGGGCTTAGAAGGACGATGTCAGCATATTATGCCAATCCATTCCCCCACATGCAGACTGCGAGTAGTTCTGTGTCTGCGTGGCCCCTTTGAAGTCACGGGTGGTGCGTTTTCGCGACTGGACAGCCGCAATTAATTTTTCACACAAAGCATCCTGCATTTGAAAACGCACTCCAGAGTGGATAATTGAAAAGGCAGCCGGCATTCTTCCTTCATTAAAATTTAAACAGCCTTACGCGTTTCGAAGTTACATCTTCTTGTTCACAGGCAACTCTGAGTCTGCGCAGCATTGCAAGTAAGAACACTCCCCTTTTAAACTGCTTTTTATTCTTATTGCCCTCAGGTGGGCCGTTGCGTAAATCACAAGGTGTGGTGCATTCTGGGGTGTATAGTACAAGGTGCCTCCTTGATTGTTTCCCTGGTGGGTTTTGCGCAGTCCCAGTTCAATAATATTCATTTTTCTTCGCCCTCCAGTGGGCTTAGAAGGACGATGTCAGCATATTATGCCAATCCATTCCCCCACATGCAGACTGCGAGTAGTTCTGTGTCTGCGTGGCCCCTTTGAAGTCACGGGTGGTGCGTTTTTGCGACTGGACAGCCGCAATTAATTTTTCACACAAAGCATCCTGCATTTGAAAACGCACTCCAGAGTGGATAATTGAAAAGGCAGCCGGCATTCTTCCTTCATTAAAATTTAAACAGCCTTACCCATTTCGAAGTTACATCTTCTTGTTCACAGGCAACTCTGAGTCTGCGCAGCATTGCAAGTAAGAACACTCCCCTTTTAAACTGCTTTTTATTCTTATTGCCCTCAGGTGGGCCGTTGCGTAAATCACAAGGTGTGGTGCATTCTGGGGTGTATAGTACAAGGTGCCTCCTTGATTGTTTCCCTGGTGGGTTTTGCGCAGTCCCAGTTCAATAATATTCATTTTTCTTCGCCCTCCAGTGGGCTTAGAAGGACGATGTCAGCATATTATGCCGATCCATTCCCCCACATGCAGACTGTGAGTAGTTCTGTGTCTGCGTGGCCCCTTTGAAGTCATGGGTGGTGCGTTTTCGCGACTGGACAGCCGCAATTAATTTTTTACACAAAGCATCCTGCATTTGAAAACGCACTCCAGAGTGGATAATTGAAAAGGCAGCCGGCATTCTTCCTTCATTAAAATTTAAACAGCCTTACGCGTTTCGAAGTTACATCTTCTTGTTCACAGGCAACTCTGAGTCTGCGCAGCATTGCAAGTAAGAACACTCCCCTTTTAAACTGCTTTTTATTCTTATTGCCCTCAGGTGGGCCGTTGCGTAAATCACAAGGTGTGGTGCATATTAAATCAATATATATATCTATAGGCGCGCTCCGAGCGCGTACCGTAAGCTTACCGTACGCGCACGCTGCCATGCGCGAGGTTAATTCTGATTGGTGGTTACATGACTGTAAACATTCGAATCGGTCGAAATCAGGAAGTGTCGGCCGCCATTTTGTGTGTCTCATACTGATAAACAAAGGAGGAGAACGTGGAAAGGGGGCAACGAAGAGAGTTTCAGACCCCCTAGCGTTTGTCAGGGGGTCCAAGAAGGCCATAAACGCATGAAAAATACATTTAATTTTTTTTTTTTTAAATCGCGAGGTGCGCGTACGGTAAGCTTAGCGTACGCGTACGGTAGAAAATAAAAAAAAAGAAGAAAAAAACAAATTTAAGTGTTAAGATATTAGGGGGCTCTAAAAAGAGCCGTTGTGTTCATTGAGTGTTTTTTGGTACCTACAAGTAAGTACCGATGCAGAGTCTAAAGTTCAAGAGGAAGACTCTGTTCCCTTCATCATTGAAATGTACACCGTCTCCTCTATAAATGTCTTGAATGTTGTAACGCAAGTTGTTGTGGTATATAGAACCCATACCATAGTCTCTGAGGAAAGCAGAAACAGATTTGTTGACGTGCTTTCTTGCTTTGTCAATCTGCGGACAAAATTGCTTGGACCAGTTCCACTTTTGCCTTTGGCATATGTTAGAATATACAAAGGCAGATTGAGGAAAAAGCGACATCAATTGCACAAAGGTGTCCTTAATAAGCATTTCCAGACCTACACCAGTTAAAGTGCCTAGGTCATTTCCATCACAGTGCACAATAATAAGGTTAGGCTGTGGGAGATGTAGAAAGGTTTTCATCAAAGGCAATAATTGGTGCCACTTTAACCCTCTCTGACCAATCCATTTAATGTCTACATTTGGCAAAGCAAGGTCTTTCACCATACCTCTGTTTTCTGCATACTTTTCACTCCAGAAGACATAGCTGTGACCTACAATCCACACTGTGAACATCTTTCAAGGAGATCTGGATGCACTCAGAAGGTGTCTTTCAGTAGAATGGCAATATGAAATGAAAGACAGTTTGAAAATGGAGGCATACATATTTTTTTTTAAATAAAAAGAACTCATTGGCTGATTCAAATCTTTTTACAGTAAAAAGTAGGCTGTATGTGTACATTTTTAGAAGCATGTTTTGTATTGGTTCAGAAAATTGTGTTCCCCAGAAGAATAGTTTGGATTTGCTGTTAGGTTGGACAGGTGAAGCACTCTTGGTCTTTCGATTTGAAACATTGTGTGGTGAACTTCTGACCTCTCTCCTCACAGCAGTGTTCCATGAGCTGTTGGGGGAAGGGTACATTTGGAAAAGGGTTGAAGTTTTCAACCAATAGAAATGTATGATTTCATTTGAAAAAAAGTGGGAAGCACTGAGATTTGTAATTAACATGTATATGTGTGAAAAAAGAGAGGGAAACATTGCCATTAATTGGTTCTGCTCAGAGGAGAGAGGTGTACAGCTCTGATATTCTGACTCTGATAGTCTGCTGTTTGAGTGCCACATTTCTTTCTCAACTAACTAATTTTAAAGGTGAGTTATGAGTTTGAGAGGGGATGTATGTGGTGATTTTTGCAGGAGTCTGTGAGCACAGAGGAATTGCTGTCAGAGATGTATTTCGTGTCTCTCTGGTTCTTTTTGGAAGTAACCATGCAGATGTCTCTTGCAACTGAAAATACACAGTGTGCATAAGCAGACTGTTAGCACACACCCAGCAGTTTATCCTGTACAATCATGCTGAGTATTCACAAGTGAGTGGTTTTTCAGGTAGCAGTGAGTAACGCTAATACATTTAACATCACTAAGGCTGATTTCTTTTGCTCGAGTGTAGTCAGTCACCAAGGTCACACATGTTCATGGTCTCAAAAAGCTGTTTGCACATGTGCTCTTTTCTGTTTCTGAAAACTGTAATGAAAATGTATGCGACTGTTAGAGTACTTAACACTTGCAGGAAAAAACAGTAGTAAGTGTGCTTTGAAATTGGCAAGCAAATTTCATTTTCTGTGTAAAATCACAGCATGAGTCTGGGAGCACAGATGAATTGCTGTCAGAGATGTATTTCATGTCTCTCTGGTTCTTTTTGGAAGTAACCATGCATATGTCTCTTGCAACTGAAAATACACAGTGTGCATAAGCAGACTGTTAGCACACACCCAGCAGTTTATCCTGTACAATCATGCTGAGTATTCACAAGTGAGTGGTGTTTCAGGTAGCAGTGAGTAACGCTAATACATTCAACATCACTAAGGCTGATTTCTTTTGCTGGAGTGTAGTCAGTCACCAAGGTCACACATGTTCATGGTCTCAAAAAGCTGTTTGCACATGTGCTCTTTTCTGTTTCTGAAAACTGTAATGAAAATGTATGCGACTGTTAGAGTACTTAACACTTGGAGGAAAAAACAGTAGTAAGTGTGCTTTGAAATTGGCAAGCAAATTTCATTTTCTGCGTAAAATCACAGCATGAGTCTGTGAGCACAGAGGAATTGCTGTCAGAGATGTATTTCGTGTCTCTCTGGTTCTTGTTGGAAGTAACCATGCATATGTCTCTTGCAACTGAAAATACACAGTCTGCATAAGCAGACTGTTAGCACACACCCAGCAGTTTATCCTGTAGAATCATGCTTAGTATTCACAAGTGAGTGGTGTTTCAGGTAGCAGTGAGTAACGCTAATACATTCAACATCACTAAGGCTGATTTCTTTTGCTGGAGTGTAGTCAGTCACCAAGGTCACACATGTTCATGGTCTCAAAAAGCAGTTTGCACATGTGCTCTTTTCTGTTTCTGAAAACTGTAATGAAAATGTATGCGACTGTTGGAGTACTTAACACTTGCAGGAAAAAACAGTAGTAAGTGTGCTTTGAAATTGGCAAGCAAATTTCATTTTCTGCCTAAAATCACAGAAAACAGTAGTAAGTGTGCTTTGAAATTGGCAAGCAAATTTCATTTTCTGCGTAAAATCACAGCATGAGTCTGTGAGCACAGAGGAATTGCTGTCAGCGATGGATTTCGTGTCTCTCTGGTTCTTTTTGGAAGTAACCATGCATACGTCTCTTGCAACTGAAAATACACGGTCTGCATAAGCAGACTGTTAGCACACACCCAGCAGTTTATCCTGTAGAATCATACTGAGTATTCACAAGTGAGTGGTGTTTCAGGTAGCAGTGAGTAACGCTAATACATTTAACATCACTAAGGTTGATTTCTTTTGCTGGAGTGTAGTCAGTCACCAAGGTCACACATGTTCATGGTCTCAAAAAGCTGTTTGCACATGTGCTCTTTTCTGTATCTGAAAACTGTAATGAAAATGTATGCGACTGTTACAGTAATTAACACTTGGAGGAAAGAACAATAGTAAGTGTGCTTTGAAATTGGCAAGCAAATTTCATTTTCTGCCTAAAATCACAGAAAACAGTAGTAAGTGTGCTCTGAAATTGGCAAGGAAATTTCATTTTCTGCGTAAAATCACAGCATGAGTCTGGGAGCACAGAGGATTTGCTGTCAGAGATGTATTTTGTGTCTCTCTGGTTCTTTTGGAAGTAACCATGCATATGTCTCTTGCAACTGAAAATACACAGTCTGCATAAGCAGACTGTTAGCACACACCCAGCAGTTTATCCTGTACAATCATGCTGAGTATTCACAATTGAGTGGTGTTTCAGGTAGCAGTGAGTAACGCTAATACATTTAACATCACTAAGGTTGATTTCTTTTGCTGGAGTGTAGTCAGTCACCAAGGTCACACATGTTCATGGTCTCAAAAAGCTGTTTGCACATGTGCTCTTTTCTGTATCTGAAAACTGTAATGAAAATGTATGCGACTGTTACAGTAATTAACACTTGGAGGAAAGAACAATAGTAAGTGTGCTTTGAAATTGGCAAGCAAATTTCATTTTCTGCCTAAAATCACAGAAAACAGTAGTAAGTGTGCTCTGAAATTGGCAAGGAAATTTCATTTTCTGCGTAAAATCACAGCATGAGTCTGGGAGCACAGAGGATTTGCTGTCAGAGATGTAATTTGTGTCTCTCTGGTTCTTTTGGAAGTAACCATGCATATGTCTCTTGCAACTGAAAATACACAGTCTGCATAAGCAGACTGTTAGCACACACCCAGCAGTTTATCCTGTACAATCATGCTGAGTATTCACAATTGAGTGGTGTTTCAGGTAGCAGTGAGTAACGCTAATAGATTCAACATCACTAAGGCTGATTTCTTTTGCTGGAGTGTAGTTAGTCACCAAGGTCACACATGTTCATGGTCTCAAAAAGCTGTTTGCACATTTGCTGTTATCTGTATCTGAAAACTGTAATGAAAATGTATGAGACTGTTAGAGTACTTAACACTTGCAGAAAAAAACAGTAGTAAGTGTGCTTTCAAATTGGCAAGCAAATTTCATTTTCTGCCTAAAATCACAGCATGAGTCTGTGAGCACAGAGGAATTGCTGTCAGAGATGTATTTCGTGTCTCTCTGGTTCTTTTTGGAAGTAACCATGCATATGTCTCTTGCAACTGAAAATACACAGTCTGCATAAGCAGACTGTTAGCACACACCCAGCAGTTTATCCTGTACAATCATGCTGAGTATTCACAAGTGAGTGGTGTTTCAGGTAGCAGTGAGTAACGCTAATACATTCAACATCACTAAGGCTGATTTCTTTTGCTGGAGTGTAGTCAGTCACCAAGGTCACACATGTTCATGGTCTCAAAAAGCTGTTTGCACATGTGCTCTTTTCTGTTTCTGAAAACTGTAATGAAAATGTATGAGACTGTTAGAGTACTTAACACTTGCAGAAAAAAACAGTAGTAAGTGTGCTTTCAAATTGGCAAGCAAATTTCATTTTCTGCCTAAAATCACAGCATGAGTCTGTGAGCACAGAGGAATTGCTGTCAGAGATGTATTTCGTGTCTCTCTAGTTCTTTTTGGAAGTAACCATGCATATGTCTCTTGCAACTGAAAATACACAGTCTGCATAAGCAGACTGTTAGCACACACCCAGCAGTTTATCCTGTACAATCATGCTGAGTATTCACAAGTGAGTGGTGTTTCAGGTAGCAGTGAGTAACGCTAATACATTCAACATCACTAAGGCTGATTTCTTTTGCTGGAGTGTAGTCAGTCACCAAGGTCACACATGTTCATGGTCTCAAAAAGCTGTTTGCACATGTGCTCTTTTCTGTTTCTGAAAACTGTAATGAAAATGTATGCGACTGTTAGAGTACTTAACACTTGCAGGAAAAAACAGCAGTAAGTGTGCTTTGAAATTAGCAATCAAATTTCATTTTCTGCGTAAAATCACAGCATGAGTCTGTGAGCACAGAGGAATTGCTGTCAGAGATGTATTTTGTGTCTCTCTGGTTCTTATTGGAAGTAACCATGCATATGTCTCTTGTAACTGAAAATACACAGTCTGCATAAGCAGACTGTTAGCACACACCCAGCAGTTTATCCTGTAGAATCATGCTTAGTATTCACAAGTGAGTGGTGTTTCAGGTAGCAGTGAGTAACGCTAATACATTCAACATCACTAAGGCTGATTTCTTTTGCTGGAGTGTAGTTAGTCACCAAGGTCACACATGTTCATGGTCTCAAAAAGCTGTTTGCACATGTGCTGTTATCTGTATCTGAAAACTGTAATGAAAATGTATGAGACTGTTAGAGTACTTAACACTTGCAGAAAAAAACCGTAGTAAGTGTGCTTTCAAATTGGCAAGCAAATTTCATTTTCTGCCTAAAATCACAGCATGAGTCTGTGAGCACAGAGGAATTGCTGTCAGAGATGTATTTCGTGTCTCTCTGGTTCTTTTTGGAAGTAACCATGCATATGTCTCTTGCAACTGAAAATACACAGTCTGCATAAGCAGACTGTTAGCACACACCCAGCAGTTTATCCTGTACAATCATGCTGAGTATTCACAAGTGAGTGGTGTTTCAGGTAGCAGTGAGTAACGCTAATACATTCAACATCACTAAGGCTGATTTCTTTTGCTGGAGTGTAGTCAGTCACCAAGGTCACACATGTTCATGGTCTCAAAAAGCTGTTTGCACATGTGCTCTTTTCTGTTTCTGAAAACTGTAATGAAAATGTATGCGACTGTTAGAGTACTTAACACTTGCAGGAAAAAACAGTAGTAAGTGTGCTTTGAAATTGGCAAGCAAATTTCATTTTCTGCGTAAAATCACAGCATGAGTCTGTGAGCACAGAGGAATTGCTGTCAGAGATGTATTTTGTGTCTCTCTGGTTCTTATTGAAAGTAACCATGCATATGTCTCTTGCAACTGAAAATACACAGTCTGCATAAGCAGACTGTTAGCACACACCCAGCAGTTTATCCTGTAGAATCATGCTTAGTATTCACAAGTGAGTGGTGTTTCAGGTAGCAGTGAGTAATGCTAATACATTCAACATCACTAAGGCTGATTTCTTTTGCTGGAGTGTAGTCAGTCACCAAGGTCACACATGTTCATGGTCTCAAAAAGCAGTTTGCAGATGTGCTCTTTTCTGTTTCTGAAAACTGTAATGAAAATGTATGCGACTGTTAGAGTACTTAACACTTGCAGGAAAAAACAGTAGTAAGTGTGCTTTGAAATTGGCAAGCAAATTTCATTTTCTGCCTAAAATCACAGAAAACAGTAGTAAGTGTGCTTTGAAATTGGCAAACAAATTTCATTTTCTGCGTAAAATCACAGCATGAGTCTGTGAGCACAGAGGAATTGCTGTCAGCGATGGATTTCGTGTCTCTCTGGTTCTTTTTGGAAGTAACCATGCATATGTCTCTTGCAACTGAAAATACACAGTCTGCATAAGCAGACTGTTAGCACACACCCAGCAGTTTATCCTGTAGAATCATGCTGAGTATTCACAAGTGAGTGGTGTTTCAGGTAGCAGTGAGTAACGCTAATACATTTAACATCACTAAGGCTGATTTCTTTTGCTGGAGTGTAGTCAGTCACCAAGGTCACACATGTTCATGGTCTCAAAAAGCTGTTTGCACATGTGCTCTTTTCTGTATCTGAAAACTGTAATGAAAATGTATGCGACTGTTACAGTAATTAACACTTGGAGGAAAAAACAGTAGTAAGTGTGCTTTGAAATTGGCAAGCAAATTTCATTTTCTGCCTAAAATCACAGAAAACAGTAGTAAGTGTGCTTTGAAATTGGCAAGCAAATTTAATTTTCTGCGTAAAATCACAGCATGAGTCTGGGAGCACAGAGGAATTGCTGTCAGAGATGTATTTCGTGTGAAAGGGGAAGCTTGTTTTCTGGAAATTTGGTGGTTAGCATTCAGCCCAAAACAGTTTCTCAAATAAGAGGCAAATGCTAACATTTTTGAAATCAACATGGTAGATTTTTCTTCCACTCTTGCAATGGGTCATGTAGTTGCTACATGCTAAAAACTCATATTAACCCTTACCACACATGTAGTCTTACATACATGTTTACAGTGTTTATGCAGTTATGTAAGGGTCCATTCAAGTCTCTCTTGCACCTGACAGTAGACAGTCTTCAGAACCACACTCTTAGCAGAGAGGTAGCTGTTTTTCCTGTACACTCATGCTTACTAATCAGCACTGTGTGGTGTTTTAGGTAGGAGTGAGGAACGCTAATGCATTGAACATCACCAAGGATCATTATCTTTGCTGGAGTGTAGTCAGTCAGCCAGGTTACACATGTACATGCTCTAAAAAAGCTGATTGGACATGTGCTCTTTTCTGCCTCTCTAAACTATGAAGAAAATGTGTCAGACTGTTAGAGTAATTAACAGTTGCAAAAAAAAAAAATAAGTGTGCTTTTGATTTGCAAATGAAATATCATGTTCTGCCTAGAATCACACCAAGAGTCTGTGTTATGGGGTTATGGGGAGACGTCCTAAAGCCCCAGTGTATACTTGGAATTGTAGTAGTATTTGTTCTTTGCGACAGGAATCTATTGATAAATTACGTGAGTTTTTAAGAGAATATAGTAAAAAGAGTGTTAAACAGAAGATTAAGGTGCTTCAAGGACTAGATCCATGCAGAGTGAGAGAGAATACTGGTTTGCAAGGACATTCTCTGGCTTGTTTATCTAGGAAAGTGTGTCAAAGTGTTTTTCACCATTTTAGGATGCTGGCAGTTCATCATACTGAAAATAATTAGAAAATTTGTGAGAAGATTGTATTTTGCTAAAAGTCCAGCACTAAAGTTAAATGAGTTGAATAAGGCTCTGTTCCGTGGATCTGTATCAGATGTTGAGAAGGTTACTGATGAAATTCAGTTAAGTTACTTTGGTCCGGAACAAGAGAGTGCAGGGAATGACACAGTTATTGAGGAAAATGTGGAAGAGAATGTAGAACCCTCCGTAAATAAGAAATTTGAAGATCAAATAACAAAATTTGCTATCATCTCTAATGAAAGACCAAATATTACTTGTATTTGTTGCCGGAGAAGCCATTATAAAATCCAAACAAGGAATGTTGATCTCTACAAAAAAAGTGAAGAAGAAGATAATTATAAGTGGAAGGATTTTGCAACATATATATTTCTTGAAATTTGTTTTGATTTGGGTGAAGATCATCGTATTTGTAAATACTGTTACAACAAGTTAGAAGAAAATAAAATGCCAGCTAGAGCTGTACATAATAATTTAGAATTGGTTGAAGTTCCTGCAGAACTTTCTGATTTAAATACGTATGAGTCTATACTCATTCAATGTGTTCATCCGTTCCAGACCATATTACGTATGGAGCCAAAAACAGGCAAATTACCTCCTTCAGATTTACAGAGAGGTTTAAAAGGAAGAGTTGTCTATTTGCCGTTGGATTTGAAAAAAAATATGGAAACTATTGATACAGATACTTTGGAAACTGAACCATTAGTTATTCTGGTTAATGGTGTACCTACAAAGTGTAAGAAAATTTGGCAGGAGCTGGTAGATGTACGAAAAGTACAAAGAGCAAATTTGTATTTGAAAAAAAATAATAAATGGTATGAATCAATTTATATAGATGAAGATGAAGAAGATGTACTAGGAGACACAGAAACACCAACTGGGCAAATTGAAAAAGTTGACAAGTCAAAAGAAGAAGAAATTTATGAACATTTCAGCATACATCCTCTTCATTCAAAAGAAGTAATGGCAAACACCATTGATCTGTTTCAAATGAAAAAAGCACAAGGAACTCCTGTGAGTGTATGGGAGGAGAGCTTGGAAGCTCGTTGTTTTCCCCAGCTGTTTCCTACAGGAGAAGGTGGACGATACGATGAACGTCCAGTACAGATTCCTGCTTCTGAGTATCGGACTACAAGGTTATATGCAGAAGATCCCAGATTTCGTCAAAGTATTCCTTATTTGTTCCATCTGTTATTTGAAAGTGACTTGTCTGCACTATCTTATGCAGTAAACCACATTTTAAAAAGTGGAACACATCTACATAATGTGTCTGCTAAGGATTTTATGAACAAAGTGCAGCAGCGAGATGATCATTTGGAATCACAATTGATCAATCTAATGGCTTGTCAGCGTGGGACGAATGAATATTGGTACCGACGCCATGGAGAATTGAAATGTATGTTACGGAATTTAGGAACTCCAACATGGTTCCTAACCCTAAGCTGTGCCGAGTACGCTTGGGATGATTTACTGGATTTTCTACGAGAGGCAAATTCAAACATTAAAAACATCAAATACAAGACAGCAGGAGAACTGTGCTCATTGGATCCGGTTAATGTTTGCAGATATTTCAATCATAGATTTGAGGCTATGATGTCCTTCATCTGCAATAAAAAAAATCCACCACTTGGAGAAGTTGTGGATTTCTTTTGGAGAAAAGAGTACCAAGCAAGAGGTGCTCCTCACATTCATATGCTGTTGTGGATCAAGGATGCACCAAAATTTGGAACAGATGCTGATGAAGCAGTGTTATCTTTCATTGAAGAATATGCAACATGTGCTATACCTAAAAGCACAGAAGAGAAAAAGTTAAAAGAGCAAGTTTTACGTTTCCAAAGTCATCGGTGTGGAAAATACTGTCGACGGAAGTACAAGACCAAAGATAAATTCTACACAAAATGTCGATTTGGATTTCCTAGACCTGTTCTTTCAAAAGGAAGAGTCAACAGTTTTATGTCAGCTGTGCGACATACCATTACAAGAAAATCTCCCAAAAATACGTACAACCTAAGAAGAAAAGAAGAGTCAAAATATATAAATGACTACAACCCAGTCATTTTATCCATGTGGAATGCTAACATGGATATTCAGTATGTGGCAGACAATTCTATTGCTGTTGCTCGGTATGTCACATCTTACATCACTAAATCTGAGAAAACAGAATTGAAGGAAATGTGGGAAGAGATTTCTCACGAGAAGACTGTCAGTAAGAAGCTGTACAGTTTCAGTTTAAAGATGTTATCACATCGAGAAATTGGATCCTACGAATGTTCAGATAGGTTATCATCTGCAAGTCTGTACTCGAAATCAAGAAGAATAATTTGGGTCAGTTTAGGCCTTGCAGGAATGCGAAATCGGGTACTGAAATCTGTTGGAGAAATTGAATATTTGGCCTAAAACGACCCAGAAAGTACAGATATTTTGAAAACAAACATGCTGGACACATATTACCCAAAAAGAAGTCATCATCTTGAGAACATGTGTCTCTATGAAGTGCTGCAGAACTACATTTTTTGACGGAAAGCCACAGAAGACATCAACAATGGAAAATATAAAGTCATTGGTGAGGAAGGATGTTTAGTGAAGCAAACAAAAGGAAGTTTGATTAATCACAGGAAGCTGAGTTGTGACACTACTGACAAAAAGGAATTTTACTACTTGGCACTTTTACAGCTGTTTAAACCATGGCGTTCAGAGGACGAACTACTTGGAGAATTTCAAAGCTATGAGGATTCATTTAATGCATGTAAAGATACCATTGAATGCAGTATTTTCAGGAATTATGTCCAAATGTTAAACGAAGAAATTGAACAGGAAGCTACAATTGCAGCTGAAGTAGCTAGAGACAGTTCTCAAGACAGCCAAAGTTCTGGAACGCTCAGTCAAGATCCACTAGGACAGCCAATCTTAGAAAATGAAGCTGCAATAGCCATGACTGAAGTGGAAACGGCTATGAATAAAGCTCAGGAAGATTTAATAGACTTACCAGATTTGGAACAACAACTGAATGAAGAACAACGACAAATTTATGAAGAAGTCAGAAAAAAAATTGATCACGGATTACTACATGAAAATAAAGAGTGCACATGCACATCATTTGAACCAATTAGGTTGTATGTGAGTGGACAAGCTGGAACTGGGAAAAGTTTCTTAATTAAAGTCATCAGAAGCTACCTACAGCAAAAAACTGATTCAACTTTATCTTGTGTTGTTACTGCTCCAACTGGGTTAACAGCATATAATATTAACGGAATTACTCTCCATCGCTTGCTAATGTTACCAGTGGAGCATGAGAACAAAATAGAATATCATAAGCTAACTGGCGAAGCATGTTTCGAAGTTTCAAGAGTGTTGAAGAAGATGCAATTTCTCATTATTGATGAGGTAAGCATGGTATCAAACTTAATGCTTGCCTTTGTGCATTTAAGAATGCAGCAAATTCTAAAAAGAGACTATGATGTGTTATTTGGTGGAAAACATGTTATAGTTTTTGGGGATCTACTGCAGCTCACTCCAGTTAAAGGACAACCAGTGTTTAATACTGTGACACATGAGGACATGAAGAAGTCATTAGGAAGCATTGGTAATGCGAATATTTGGTCATTCTTTGAGTACAAAGAACTCACTACCAATATGAGGCAAGCAAACGATGAAGAATATGGAAGTATTCTGAAAGATATCAGAATTGGACTACTCACAGAAGTTCGCAGAAAAGCATTACAGAGTCGGTTGCTACATAATTTATTTCCAAGTGAAGAAATAGTTGCAGAGAAAATATACAAGAACATTTCAGAAAAAAATACTGTAATCTGCTTAATGCCAACACTACGTGAATGCTCAATATTTAATGAGGAACTTTTGAAATTGGAAAAGGAAGAGATTAAGAAAATGGAAGCAGGGGACAAAATCCAACATGAAAGAATTACTATTACATTAACAGGCGAACTGAAAAATAAATTGGATTCTCTAGAGAAGAACATTTCGAAAACAGCTGGATTCGAAAAAAATCTATATCTTTGCATGAACTGTCGAGGATTTTTAAGGAGAAATTTGGATGTTGAAAAAGGTTTAGTAAATGGAGCTATGGGTAAAGTTGTGGGTTTTGTTAACTACCAGAAAAAAGAAGGAATTGAGTTTTTAAAAATAAAATTTGATCAGATTGAAGAGGTAAAAGACATTAGTCGTTGTTCAGTCCGTTTTTTGCTTGTGAAAGACTTATATGTACGTAGGAAGCAGTTTCCATTTTCTCTAGCATATGCTGTAACTATTCACAAGTGTCAAGGATTAACTGTTGATAGTGCATTTGTAAACATTGGATCTACTGTGTTCAAAGAAGGTATGGCATATGTTGCTTTGTCACGAGTGAAAACATTATCTGGTTTATTCATGATAGACTTTGATGACTCAAAAGTTAGTGCTGATGCAAATTGTGTTAAGGAGTATAACAGATTAATCAATCAATCAATCAATCATAGGCATTTATAAAGCGCACTACTCACCCGGAGGGTCTCAAGGCGCTAGGGGGGGGGCCACTACTGCTCGAACAACCAGGTCTTGAGCTTCTTCCTGAAGGAGAGGTGGTCTTGGGTCAGGCATAGGTCAGTGGGGAGGGCGTTCCAAGTCTTGGCGGCCAGGTGGGAGAAGGATCTTCCTCCTGTTGTCGCTCTGTGGATGCGGGGGACGGCTGCGAGGGCGTGACTGGTCGAGCGGAGGTGGCGTTTGGGAGCGTAGAAGTTGAGGCGGCTGTTGAGGTAGGTCGGGCCTTGGTTGTGTAGGGCTTTGTGTGCGTGGGTGAGGAGCCGGAAGGTGATTCTTTTGTTGATCGGGAGCCAGTGCAGGTCTCTCAGGTGTCTGGAGATGTGAGTTCGTCTGGGGACGTCGAGGATGAGTCTCGCCGAGGCGTTCTGGATCCGCTGGAGTCTCTTCTGGAGCTTGGCGGTGGTACCGGCGTAGAGGGCGTTGCCGTAGTCCAGTCGACTGGTGACGAGGGCCTGGGTGACCGTCTTCCTGGTCTCGGTTGCTACATAATTTATTTCCAAGTGAAGAAATAGTTGCAGAGAAAATATACAAGAACATTGCAGAAAAAAATACTGTAATCTGCTTAATGCCAACACTACGTGAATGCTCAATATTTAATGAGGAACTTTTGAAATTGGAAAAGGAAGAGATTAAGAAAATGGAAGCAGTGGACAAAATCCAACATGAAAGAATTACTATTACATTAACAGGCGAACTGAAAAATAAATTGGATTCTCTAGAGAAGAACATTTCAAAAACAGCTGGATTCGAAAAAAATCTATATCTTTGCATGAACTGTCGAGGATTTTTAAGGAGAAATTTGGATGTTGAAAAAGGTTTAGTAAATGGAGCTATGGGTAAAGTTGTGGGTTTTGTTAACTACCAGAAAAAAGAAGGAATTGAGTTTTTAAAAATAAAATTTGATCAGATTGAAGAGGTAAAAGACATTAGTCGTTGTTCAGTCCGTTTTTTGCTTGTGAAAGACTTATATGTACGTAGGAAGCAGTTTCCATTTTCTCTAGCATATGCTGTAACTATTCACAAGTGTCAAGGATTAACTGTTGATAGTGCATTTGTAAACATTGGATCTACTGTGTTCAAAGAAGGTATGGCATATGTTGCTTTGTCACGAGTGAAAACATTATCTGGTTTATTCATGATAGACTTTGATGACTCAAAAGTTAGTGCTGATGCAAATTGTGTTAAGGAGTATAACAGATTAATCAATCAATCAATCAATCATAGGCATTTATAAAGCGCACTACTCACCCGGAGGGTCTCAAGGCGCTAGGGGGGGGGGTCCGCTACTGCTCGAACAAGCAGGTCTTGAGCTTCTTCCTGAAGGAGAGGTGGTCTTGGGTCAGGCGTAGGTCGGTGGGGAGGGCGTTCCAAGTCTTGGCGGCCAGGTGGGAGAAGGATCTTCCTCCTGTTGTCGCTCTGTGGATGCGGGGGACGGCTGCGAGGGCGTGACTGGTCGAGCGGAGGTGGCGTTTGGGAGCGTAGAAGTTGAGGCGGCTGTTGAGGTAGGTCGGGCCTTGGTTGTGTAGGGCTTTGTGTGCGTGGGTGAGGAGCCGGAAGGTGATTCTTTTGTTGATCGGGAGCCAGTGCAGGTCTCTCAGGTGTCTGGAGATGTGAGTTCGTCTGGGGACGTCGAGGATGAGTCTCGCCGAGGCGTTCTGGATCCGCTGGAGTCTCTTCTGGAGCTTGGCGGTGGTACCGGCGTAGAGGGCGTTGCCGTAGTCCAGTCGACTGGTGACGAGGGCCTGGGTGACCGTCTTCCTGGTCTCGGTGGGGATCCACCAGAAGATCTTACGTAGCATGCGCAGGATGTTGAAACAGGACGAGGAGACGGCGTTGACTTGTCTGGTCAGGGAGAGGGAGGAGTCCAGGATGAAGCCCAGGTTGCGTGCGTGGTCTGTCGGTTTGGGTGCGTTGCCCAGGGCGGGGGGCCACCAGGAGTTGTCCCAGGCGGAGGGTGAGGAGCCCAGGATGAGGACTTCCGTCTTGTCTGTGTTCAGTTTCAGGCGGCTGGTCGTCATCCACTTGGCCACGTTTTTCATCCCTTCGTGTAGGTTGGCTCTGGCGGTGGCGGGGTCGTTGGTCAGGGAGAAGATCAGCTGGGTGTCATCGGCGTAGGAGATGATGTTCAGGTTGTGTTGGCGTGCGATTGCCGCAAGGGGGCTCATGTAGACATTGAAGAGGGTGGGGCTGAGCGAGGAACCCTGAGGGACGCCGCAGATGACTTCCGTGGCTTCTGATCTGAACGGGGGCAGGCGGACTCTCTGTGTCCTTCCGGTGAGGAAGGAGATGATCCATTCCAGTGCCTTCTCCTCGATCCCGACGTTGCTGACGCGCTGCACTAGGGTGCGGTGGCAGACAGTGTCGAATGCCGCGTAGAGGTCCAGGAGGATGAGGGCCGCTGTTTCTCCGTTGTCCAGCAGGGTTCGGATGTCGTCGGTGGCAGCAATGAGGGCGGTCTCGGTGCTGTGGTTGGCCCGGAAGCCTGACTGGGAAGGGTCGAGGGAACTAGTCGTCTCGAGGAAGGCTGCCAGTTGCTTGTTGACGGTCTTTTCGATGACTTTGGCTGGAAACGGGAGGAGCGAGATGGGGCGGTAGTTCTTGAGTTCGGTGGGGTCCGCCGTTGGTTTCTTTAGTAGAGCGCTGAGTTCAGCGTGCTTCCAGCTCTCAGGGAAGGTGGCGGTGTCGAGGGAGGTGTTGATGATGTCCCGCAGGTGGGGTGCGATGACAGCGTCGGCCTTGTTGAAGATGTGGTGAGGGCAGGGGTCGGTTGGGGATCCGGAGTGGATGGAGTTCATCGTGCTGATGGTGTCTTCGAGGTTGATCGGTGTCCAGGCGTTGAGGGTAGTGGTGGGGGGCGTTGGTTTGGTCGTGGGGAGCGTAGGTTGTGTTCTGAAGCTGTTGTGTATGTCAGCGATCTTGTTGTGGAAGTAGGAGGCGAGGGAGTTGCAGAGGTCTTGCGATGGGGTGATGTCGTTGGTTCCGGCGTTGGGGTTGGAGAGCTCTCTGACGATGTTGAAGAGTTCCTTGCTGTTGTGTGCGTTGTTGTCCAGCCGGTCCTTGAATGCTGTTTTCTTGGTGGCGTGGATCAGTTGATGGTGCATTCGGGTGGCGAGCTTGAGGGTAGTCATGTTGTCCGGCGTTGGGTCTCTTCTCCAGGCTTTCTCGGCAGTTCTTCTTGGAGCTCTTGAGTTCGTCGGTGAACCACGGGGCCTTCTTGCTTCCGGGTCTGCTGGGCGGGGTCCACAGAGGGGCGAGCTCGTCCGCGCAGGTGGAGATCCATTTCGTGAGGTTGTCGGCGGCTTGGCTGGGGTTCGGTGAGCTGGCGGGAGGGTGCTGGCTCAGGGATGCGGCGAGTTGTTCGGCTGTGATCTTGTTCCAGCTTCTTCGTGCAGCCTGTTGCTGGTGGTGGTGGACCGTGGCTCTTTTGAAGGTGAAGTGGATGCAGCTGTGGTCCGTCCAGTGGAGTCCAGTGGCGTGGCTGAAGGAGATGTCTTTGCTGGACGAGAAGACGGCGTCGAGTGTGTGTCCGGCGAGGTGGGTGGGGGTGGTCACCAGCTGCTTGAGTCCGAGGGTGGTGAGGTTGTCAAGCAGGGTGGTGGTGTTGCGGTCGTTGTTGTTCTCCAGGTGGAAGTTGAAGTCCCCGAGGAGGATGTAGTCGGCAGAGGGGAGGGCGTGCGGGCTGATGAAGTCGGCGATGTCTTCACTGAATTGAGTGCGTGGTCCCGGGGGTTGGTAGATCAGGGTGCCTCTGAGGGTGGTCTTGGGGTCGGTGTGGATCTGGAAGTGCAGGTGTTCGGCGGTAGTCAGGGTGTTGTCGGCGTTGGTTTCCGTGAGGAAGGCAACGTCAGGAGCTGTGGTGTCGAGGAGGTTCCAGAGTTGAACGGCGTGTCTGTGGACGGAGCGGGTGTTGAGCAGGATGCACTTGAGGTGGTTGCTGCTGGTGTTCGGCTTGGCGGGTGCTGGTGTGGGGCAGGTCCGGATGCAGGTGAACTTGCAGGTGAGGCAGCTGAAGGGTCCGTGGGTGCGTCTCGGAGTGGCTCGGTAGCACCCGGGGGTTCGGCCGGTGTTGAGTGCGTTGAGGGTGGCGGCCTCGTAAGTCTGGCGGGAGGGCTGGGGTCTGCGGGGGCCAGGGGTCCTGGCGCTGGGCGCGGTCCAGGCGCAGACGGGCGCAGACGGGCTTACCTTTGGCGCACCTTCGGCGCTCATTCGGTGCTCCCACTGCGCGCGGTCGCTCTGGGGGCGTCATAAGAGGGGAGCCGGGGGGAGGGTCTGCGGGGAGGCGGGGAGCGCGGGACCCAATCGGCGTGCAGGGGGGCGGGGTCCCGTGGGAAGCGGCGGGAACCTGGGGGCTCGGTGGCGGCTGGGGCGGCGCTCGGCGGCCCTGTGGCGGCTGGTGCGGTGCTCGTGTGGTGGCTCAGGCGGCAGGTGGCAGGTGGCAGCAGGAGGCCCAGCAGGTAAGGAGCAGGCAGGAGGTGTGGGGGCGACCAGGCCGAGGGCACAGTGGTCACTCCTGGGGCAGAGGAGAGGGTCCCCTTAAGAAGAACCTATGCTCCTCATTTAGGTCAGTATCCTGTGTTGGAGAAACGTGTTGTTTGTTGGAAAAGGAGAATTGAGAATATCTGTAATGAGGATGTACAGAAGAGAAAACAAAAAGAGAGTCATGTGATTGAAAGCAAAAAGAAAAAGGACAATGTTGAAGAGGTTGTTGGTTGCCATTTTGAAAATAGCTCTGGTGTCAACTGCTACGCAAATGTAGTGCTGAATGTTGTATTTTATCTTGAAAGTTTGCAAGAGCAGATAATAGAAAATCATGAAAAAAGATCCTGTTCTGTGCTAAGTCTTCTTTATGAGAAGATGAGTGTTGATAAAGCTAAAATAGAAAGTGCGACTGAAATTAGAAATCTATTAGATGTTTGTTCAGGACGAACACAGTTTTCTCAAAATGTCCAGCAAGATGCACAGGAGTTCTTGATGTATATCCTTTTGGTACTTGAAGATGAAGGGATAGAAATTGAAAATGTGTTTGGTCTCTGTTATAAATGGGAACATAGTTGTGAAAAGTGTTTCTACACATGCAGCTCTAATGTTGATTCAGAAAGGTTTATCTATTTAACATTGCCAGAGACTAAATCAGTGACTTTTAGTAAATTAGTTAAAGATGCCAATCACAACATGGAATGTTCTAAATGTAAATCAGACATGTTTTCAACGTTATTTTTAAAGAAATATGGACAGTATGTAATTTTAATGATGCAACGTTGTAGAGCTGATGGAACAAAATTGGACACTTTAATAAAGAAATTTACAGGACAGCAATTATCAATTTCTGGAAAAACTTTTGTCACAGTTGCAATAATTTTCCATGATGGACCTATTGTAACTTCTGGTCATTAAACAGTTTTTCTTAAATGTGAAAAAGGCTGGACACTGTGTAATGATTCTCAATTGGTTTTCAAGCAACGTTTGCCTTTTGATTTAGCAAATTCCTATTTAATTTTTCTGAAACCAAAATTTTAGACAGAAATTGCAACATCTGTACAAAACATTATTACAATTTAATTGGATTACCATTGGAAATGTCATCAAAAAATATTTTAAAAATTACCATTTGGCCTAAAGGAAAGGTAATAATTTGCATTGTGGACTTCTTTGACACAAATTAATTTGGTGATTATGCTTATGCAACACAATTTTCAGACGATATTTACTGGAATTAGTTATTGTTCTTAGGTGAGATTTTTATTGCAAATGTTACATTTCTATTACGGTATGTTTTAGTGAGAAGAGATTCTGGGCTTTTTTTAAACAATCTTTCAGATTGTTTTTTTATTTTTGCCCGCTGTTAAGTGATGAATGCAATTGCTTTTACGATTTACAGTGAAATGCAATATATTCTGAAAACAGCAAAAAAAGGGCAAAAAAATGTTTGTTGAAATATGAAAATATGTGCACTGTATTCTAAAATGTATTGTTAAATATTAATACCTTTTTCTTTTTTTACAGATTGAGAAAGGAAAAATATGAAAAATAAACTTCTTTATATAAAGTTAAATAAATCACTTATTTTTAATTAAGTTATTTTCATTGTCAGGTAAGTGTGAAATTTCTGGAATTATCACACATTTACTTTAATGCTCACTTTTTTTCACTACTCTTCTCTATGCTTTTCTCATTTCTGTAGTAGTCCCTCAAGGACCTTGTAGGATGTTTAAAAAATGTTTGTTTTTTTTTATAAAAAAAAAATAAAATTGCGTACCGTACGCGTACGGTAAAAAAAAAAAATTAAAAAAAGTCATTTAAAAGTTTTAAAAAAGTTAAGAGGTAAGGTTGGCTCTTAAAAGAACCGTTGTGTTCATAAAGGGAAAGAGGAAAGAAAGAATGGGAATACTAACAAGGACCACAGATGTGCTTGTCTATCCTATTGTTTATGAGGGAAACACTGGTCTCCGCATGAACAATAAGGCCATGACATCTTGTGCACCTCATTGTAACCCTCCCAAAACGAGGGTTTATATCCAGAGGAGCAGAAAAGGGTGATGCTCCCACCGCAGAGGAAGGACTCAGCTGAGCTGCCGAAGATGTACTCGGCTGAGCTTCTGCAGATGTGCTCGGGTGACTTACTGGAGATGTTTCTCCAGTATGTCGAGCATAAGTCCTGGGATGCTTATCCTTAATGTGTCTAACCATAGAGTGATTTCCAAAGGAATACTTCTTCCTTGGATTCCCTCTAGATAAGACACGCTCACAAAGTGAACAGGTGACTAAAGGAGCATTTACCTTTTTCTGCCCCTCTGGATAGGTGAAATATTCCCATACAAAAGAAGTCTTTTGTTTCCTCCTTCTCTCTCTGATGATGCTGCTACCAGGCTCACTCTCAGAAGAGGACTGCAGTTCTGCCATCGTATCACAAAGACAACTCAGCTCCTTCTCCTAAGGGATCACAAGCAGAAATGAGGGGAATGGGTGTGGTGTAGGAAGGTTCTAGAACTGAAAGTAGTTTAAACCAATCAAAAGTGTTGTTTCTTGATCACATGACCAACCGTGCGCGTACGTTACGCTTACGGAGCGCTTACGGAGCGCTTTCAGTAAAAATACGCATGCGCGTACAAAAGACACGCGCGCATGCGCATAACAGGCACGCTCGAACACTTCTGCGTAACGTGCGCGCGCGCTTACGCGTGTAAAGTATGCGCTTACGCGTCGCGTACGCAGTACGGACGTCTACGCAAATTGCGTAACCATACGCAAACAGAGTAGAAATATTACGTACATAAAGCAAAACGTGCGCTTACCGTAAGCTTACCGTACGCGCACAGTAAAAAAAAATTTTTTGAAAAAAAATAATTTGTAAAAAAGATTCACTATGTTTTACTACTATATCTTACCTGTTTTTTTTAAAAAAAGGTGAACATTTATATATTGCAGAATGCATTAAATTTTACCATAGTGTTTAAAGGGGAAAAAAAGTAAAAAAAAAGATGTAAATAACCTTGCTAAAATAAAAAAAAAGAAATGTTTCACACACTTTAAATATAAGAATTAGCATTTAAAAAACCATACAAATTCACTGAAAAAACCATGGGTTTCACACACGTTATAGTTAGGAATTAGCATTTAAAAAATCTTGCAAATTCAGTGAAAAAACCATAGGTTTCACAGACGTTATAGTTAGCTGGACATTTCACTCATAAAAAACCAAAGAAATTCCCCCGTTATAGTTAGTTAAGCTAACTATAACTCGCGCACCCGCAATCCACTGCTGATGACGTCACATATAACATCACTCATGACATGGTCACTGACATCACTCATGACATCACTGATGACATCTCCGTGCGCGCACAGTAAGCACGCAGTGCGCACCGCGTGCCCACGTTACGCTAGATGGGCCATGTACGCACGATGCGCTTCGCGCACCGTGCGCACATGGAGGACATATGATGCACTTCGTTTTGAAAGGTAATATTTTAATTTTTCGTAATTTTTATAAGCCATGCACAAATGGTGCCCTTCGGGCACCATTTGCACACGGGGTGGACAGAGTGTGGATAATTTTTTTTTTTATTTATTTTTTTTTAAATATTATAGTTTTTCTCTAGACTTATAATCCATGCACAATTGGTGGCCTTCGGCCACCAATTGCTCACGGGGTGGGGAGAGTGTGGATAATTTTTTTTTTATGTAATTTTTTAGCGTACGCGTACGGTAAGCGTAATCGGCGAAATTAGCGAAAAAAAAAAAAATCTGTTTTTGGCCTTGGGGGATCTTTGGGGACCCCCCCACCTTGGCTATGTGTGTGGGAGCTGTCTAAACAGCCCCTTTACATGTTTTTGTGCTTTGTATTTTCATCATCACTCTCAGTGCGAGAGAGAAAATGGCGGCCGCCGCTTCCTGGTTTCGGCCGATTCGAATGTTTACTAAGATCTAAGAGCCAATCAGAATCGCGCTCGCGCACGCCACCGTACGCGTACGGTAAGCGTACCGTAAGCGCACCGTAAGCTGGCTCAGATATATATATTGATTTAAAGGCTATTTTCTCAGAATCTACTGAACAGATTTACACCAAACCTACAAAAGGCACTTCCTTGACCTGAGGACTACCTCTCTGCCAAATTTCAAGTAATTCTGTTCAGCCGTTCGTGCTGTAGCCCTGTCTAAAGGTCCTATGGAAAAATGCATGGGAAAAACGCGTTTTGGGACCCCCCTTTTATCTCAGCCCCCGCTTGACGAATCCCCCCGAGACTTTCAGGGTAGGAGCGGAGCATAGCGCCCCACCTATTTTGAAAAATTCGCGAGGATTCGTCGACCGGCGCCAAAGTTATTCAAAATAGAATGTTGCGGATTTCCTATGGAAACGTGGTCCTAACTATAACTACCTACTGGCGACCGCCAGTAGGTAATATATATATATATATATATATATATATATATATATATATATATATAACCTAGTCAGTAGGAGATAAACATTAGGGTGATGAATTTTGATTAGGAGTTTTTATAGTGTGGACGATACGGCTAGTATAATGAAGTGCCAGATAGAGATAAGATGTCGGCTAGAGATGAGGTTGGTAGTATCATGGTGTATGCAGTCGTATGATGTGGTTCACATGGTCACTGCAGTGGAGCCAAACGTGCAACACTATAAGTCAATCAAAGTTTTTTTGCCAAGAACACTACCTATACTGGGCTTTGTAGGTTTGCTGCTGACTCCTAGATACGCTCATGCTTAGAAGAACGTCAATCTACAAAAAGCTAGGACAGGATGGAGGTGACAGTCAAAGCATACTGCCAATTGGCAGATATGGCATCAGGGGGATCAGAATGGATTGTGTACAAGGTACACATCTTCCAAACCTTTGAATCATATGCATGATCAACACATGGAAAAATCTGAAGTGTGATGCACTTCAAGATGGCCTACTTTTTTCTGTTACTCATTTACATGAACGTGCTTTGTTGATAATGCACGAAAATGTATCAGCCTACACCTATTTGCCAGTTAAATCCAATTATAATTCAGGGCCTCTGATTATTCCAGCATATCAGTTCTATCTTTTGATATCTTACGAGATGGTTTTACTCTTTTTCTTTAAAATGAATCCCTCAGAAACTGAATTTCTACTTGTACGCTTCAGGTAAACCTAACCTTCAGTGAAAAAATAACTAGAAAATCACACTGACCTAGCAATCTCACCCAAACGTGATATTTCTGCCAAATTTCTGGGTTTATTCTTTGACTAAAATATAACTATGAGATTACACTTATCCAAACTTGCCAAAAATGCCTCATTCTACAATGACCTTCTTAAAACACTCTTACGATCTTGTCCTCAGAATTTCAAAACATAATTGCTTATATTACACCAAAACCCCTACATCGTGGCCTACCATAATAATCAGAAGCAAATCGCACCTGATTTTTTAAATCCAAAATGTTAAACCATGCCTTTCCCTGTCAAGTCTTCAAGACTGGAACCTCTTTACTGGAATATCTCAGCATTTCACCATCCTATTTCCCAGCAGAAAACACAGGCATCTAATATTTTTAAACTCCATCCAAGAGTGCAACTTCACTTTTTATCAATTGTTGAAGTTCTGTCATTTTATTATTGGATTTCTTGTTTCATTGCCAATGTGATTCGAGTTGTGTTAGACTTAAAAAAAATACCTCTTGCATCTATTATCACACTTAAGACGCTCATGCTTTGCCCGTTTAAAAAAAGGTGTTATAATGTACATTGGTATATTCCCATCTACTCTATTTACCTGTTTCCCCTTTCCCTTTCTCCTCCTATTGTAATGCTCCATTCCATAGAACCTTCAGGTGAAGCTCACAATAGAATGTTGAAGTGAGCCACCTGAACGGTCATGTTTAGAGGATTCCTAAGAGAATTAAAAGTACTTACTTTTTCACCTTATGTGAATGATGTATTTCAAAATGTTTGGCGACAATATTTGTGCCATGCAGGGGGCAGCTTGGAATCCTCTCCCCTGATCTATGATATTCTTCGACCTGTGGTTTGCCGAGGAACTTGTGTCCGACCTCTGACATGTGGAGTGTACAGGGAGTGTTTCCATATTGTCTGGAACTTCCTGAAGGTTGGAGAGATATTCCATTCCAGTCTCCACCGGTATGTTTGCCAGTGAGTGCATTTACTGAAGCCAGATCCTTTGAGGGCAGATCTTCTTCCCATTGCATTCGGTGAGTCGTTCTCCTGGACAGCCTTGGTGACTTTTGGCTACCGCCCCTCTCAGCATCTCTGTGTCCCTTGGTCCCTCATTCCTTGATAGCTCACTGGTGTTTTTTCCTCTTGAACTGTTCGGCTCATTGGGATTGCACTGTTCCATGAGGTGCTTCTGTTTTGAGATGCTGTTTAGAGGCTACCCCCTTGTCAGAGTCTAGGAATGCTCTTGCCTCGCTTCCCTCTCCTGCCGGACCTTTGGTCTCACTTCTGGGGGAGTGCTTGTGAGTTGTGGCTCAGCCTCAGCCCCTACCTCTCTACACGCTCTGGAAAGTCCTTCACTCACTTCAAACTTCTTTGTCTGGTTCCTGGGGGAGTGCTTTTGAGCTGTGTCTCTGCCTCAGCTCCTTCCTCTCTACATGCTCTTCTGCCAGACCGCTGGCTTCACCCTGAATGGGAGTGCTTCCGTGTTATGTTCCTGCCTGACAGGCGTTTGCTCTATGAAATGCCGGTTCCTGTTTCACACACCGACTTTTCCATGACTAGTCAGTAATTTTCAAGCATTACTCATTGTAAAGCATCTGTTCTTCAAGGTACCTTTTAAGCATTCCAGTCAGAAGTTCCTGCATAGGTAATTTTCGTCAATATTCTTCCAACCTGTTCAGCAGTGGTTCTATTACCACTTAATAGTCTTCTGGAAAATTCATCTACTGTGTGTATGTGTTTTACTTTTTTCTTTTTCTTTCTTATCCAATGTCTCCTTTTCTACATTTTCCTCTCTTTCTTTTCTTCTCTCCTTCTTATATCCCCTTTGTTCTCTTGCAAGTTAATTTTTTTCGAAAGGGTATGTTGGAATGTATTGCTAATCCTGTTCTAGTTTATTTCATTCATGGCACCGGTAATTTATTCTCATATTTTTGGATAATTATTGAAGTGTTTCCCCTCCTCCCTGTTGTATAACTCATTGTTTATTAAAGCATCATTTGCAATGCCTCAACCTCCTTCCTTTTAAATGATGTGAGGGAACCATTTATTCAGTAGAAAAGATGGATACACTTTTTTGAATCCTATTTAATTGCTATTGACGGTGATAAATTTTCCTCAGTATGTAAGCAGCATAAACATGTAAGAGAACTTTATAATTGTCTTCCTGATTCAAACACAGATGGACAGGAAGGAGGAGAGGATGCACAGGGGGATGTTCAAGTAGATGTGTACCAAAAGACACTTAAGAAATTAGAACACTTTGGTGAAAAGATTAATGTGGTATTAAAACATCATAAATTATTTTCTGGATCACAAGGGAAGAATAAAAAGTGAGTTATTACATTGCGGTTCTAAGGGGTCTGTCATCTACATGTATTTTTGGCACACTAACTAAATCTCTCATAAGGAATCAATAGGTAACATGTATGAGAGATAAGAAAATCCAAGAGAGATTACTTGCAGAAATCCAGAATTAAACCAAGCTATTGATATTGCCAAAAGCATTGAACATACAGCGTACTGTATGATAGACATGAGAAATGTGATAGATACTAATGAGGTAACAGACAGTAGTGTATGAAATTTTCAGAAAAAGAAGACAAGAGTAAAGTTAATACAATGGATGTGAAAGTCTAAGACATGAAAGTGTAAAATGTGGATGTTATAGATGTGGTAGCCAATAATATTAAGTGTCCGGCAAGAGGGGTGACATGCAGGAAATGGAACAAACAGGGACATTTTGCCAAAGTATGAAAAGAATTGGGGAACAATGTTACTCATATGGTCAACAACAAAGAGATTCAGAAGGAGGACATTGTTTTCCAGATTCCTGATAATAGGGAAAATCCAGGAAATGTTTATTCCACATGTGACATTCTCCTAGATGGTATTCCTTTCACGGTGCATGCGGACTCTTGTTCTCCTTATATTTTGTTTAATCAAAATAAAAGGAAAATTCACAGAACAAAGCTTACAAGATATTGCCTCCTGATATTAACCCAGGAGGGGTATAACAAAGACTCCATACCTCTAGCAGGGATGTTACTTATGCAGATTGTTGTCAGGGGGAAATCCATCCTGGGGAAGATATACATAACTAAAAATGGTTGGAAACTTTTGAGATGGAAACACGAAAGAGATCAGGGGATCAAGTTAGATCCCAATGCTTTACAACAACTATATTTGATTGACAGATCCATTGTTGGCATGGAAGTATGCGAAAAACTTCCAGACATTTTCACTGACAAGTTAGGATTATTTAAAACATTTTACACAAAATAAAATTACAGTTTCATGCCAAATCAGTGATTCACAAAGCAGGATCCATTCCACTGTTAATGAATGATTCATTAAGAAAAGAGTTGGACAAGTTGGAAAATAATGAGATCATTGAGAAGATTGAGAGTGCTGAATGGATGGCCCCTATTGTCAAGCATCCAAAGAGGGTGGGAAGAGTATACGTCTGTATGTTGATCTTAGAGATCTCAATGCCAACATTTGGATTGATAGGCATTGACTCCCCAACATTAATGGAATGCTAAGTGTCAGTCATGGTGCTAAATATTTTAGCGTCCTAGATCTTTCATCAGCATACCACCAGGGAGCTCTCCATCATGACTCTAAAGCTTTGACCTCTTTTATAACTCCTTTTGGAGCATACCAGTTCCGGAGGATGCCATTTGGGTTAGCATCCGCAGCAACTGTTTTTCAATGAGTGATGCAACACATCTTACAGGGTACCAGTAAAGTTCTCTGCTTCCAAGTTGACATCCTTATGTATGGAAGTTCAGAAGAAGAACACAATAAGGTGCTAGATGTAGTCCTGAAGAAATTAAGCAAAGCTGGGTTTACTATACAGAAATTAAATTGCAGGACAGGAGTTTAGTCAGTAGAATACCTAGGACACACCATTTCCGTGGAAGGCATCAAACCCAAGAATTTAAATCTTTCCTAGGCCTTGTAGAATACATGTCTAAATGCATCCAAAATGTTGCTGAATGTGTGCAATTGTTAAGGGCTCTGCTTAAGAAAGGATGTCCTTTTAAATCGAGTAGTCAATGTCAAGATGACTTCACCCACATCAAAGAAGTAATTTCCACTGCACCCCAGTTAGGCATGTTTGACTCCAAAGTGAAAACCACTCTTTCCACAGATGCTAGTATGAAGGGCTTGGCAGCATTCTTCTCACATGTCATTGATGGTACAGAAAGGGTAATTGCTTTCGCCTGCAGAACTTTAAAGAATTCAGAATGTAATGTACAATATAAAAGGAGGCGCTAGCCTGTTATTGGGCAATAAATCATTTCAAATTTTATTTGTGGGTCATATCACTTGTCTTGAGAACAAACCATAAACCTCTACTACCTATGTTCTCATCCGAGTGCATCGCAAGGCCACACCACGTATATCCAAATGGGTATTAGGACTCCAAGGTTTTAACTTTAACATACTCTATGTCCCAGGTAGCAAGAATGAGATTGTTGATTGCCTCTCAAGATTTCCTGTAGCATGTGAATACTCTCAGGTCAGTCCTCCAGATTAAGCTATTCTGTCCATTGAGATCCTTGCAATAAAAAAGAAGAATGGGAAAGGTGTGAAAAAGATGATGCTACCCTAATCGTCATTAAAGAAAACATCACCATGGCATGACCCAAGGAATTGAATGACTTATCTGACATTCTTCTGCCATATTGGAATGTGAAAGATGAATTATCTATAATTGATGGAAATTATTTTAGGTCCAGCAAACTTGTTCCCCCCAAGAACATGCAAGAGTGCATCATAGGTAGGAGCATGACAGACTGTGAAGTCAGAAATTATTTTTGGTTCCCCAAAATGGGCTCCACGGTGGGAAAAACCAGTGAAAGAATGGTAGCAAGAATGAGATTGTTGATTGCCTCTCAAGATTTCCTGTAGCATGTGAATACTCTCAGGTCAGTCCTCCAGATTAAGCTATTCTGTCCATTGAGATCCTTGCAATAAAAAAGAAGAATGGGAAAGGTGTGAAAAAGATGATGCTACCCTAATCGTCATTAAAGAAAACATCACCATGGCATGACCCAAGGAATTGAATGACTTATCTGACATTCTTCTGCCATATTGGAATGTGAAAGATGAATTATCTATAATTGATGGAAATTATTTTAGGTCCAGCAAACTTGTTCCCCCCAAGAACATGCAAGAGTGCATCATAGGTAGGAGCATGACAGACTGTGAAGTCAGAAATTATTTTTGGTTCCCCAAAATGGGCTCCACGGTGGGAAAACCAGTGAAAGAATGCTTTGCTTGCAGTTTCAGTGACAAGACGAAAGTCACACGGAAGGCTCCTCCTCCCGGTGGTAGTCCAAACCCTGGGACAAGTTGGGTCTTGACATCATAGGACCCTTAAATACGTCCCAATATTTCCCAGAAATCCATCTTTGTGTTAGTAGATTACCATACCTATTGGATTTCCACTAAGCTTATCACAACCATCAATACATATTCACTCTTTGAGTTTCTAAGTGAGGTATTCTCTTAAGAAGATTCCCAGCATTGTCATCAGTGACAATGGAGTACAATTCGCTTCTGAAGAAATGACACAATTTTTGGGGAATGTATCTATTACACATGTAAAAACCACCCTTGACGCCTTAGGGCAAAGTTTGCGCTTTATAAGATTAATATTCATTCATTCATTCATTCGCCCTTTATCGCCCAAAGGCCAATGGGTAAGTGGAAAGAGCTAACAGAATGATCAAAGATACCACTCAGTTAGCTCAAATTTCTGGAGAACCGATTGAGAAAGCACTAAGGAAAATGTTATGGTCATATCACACAACTCCTAATGCAGTTTCTGGAGTATCCCCATTTGTTTCCTTTAAGGGGAGGAATCCAGGTTCCAAATTATCTCCTAACTGGCTCAATGGGGATGTCAGGATTGGGACAGAAGCTCAGTCATGGACAAGATCAGACGTCATCAACATGATTATAAAACTAGATATGACAAGAAATGGAGGACTGTAGGAAGAGAATCGATAGGAGGCCAATGAGTCATAATAAGGAAACCTAACCATACACACTCCAACGTATCTTCTTTCTCCAAACCCAAGAGGATTGGGCACATCAATCGCCACTCTGCGGTTTTGGAGGATGAACATAGATGGAGAAAGGACAATGTTGCCCGTTGTCTGTTTGTGTTGATCTCAATGACAAAAGATGGGCAAGAGGAGGAAAGAGGTGTGTTGAGCCCCCATTGGTCCAAAGATGTCAGCGTTTGTGGCCCCCCTCATTGGCAGGCAGACTATAAAATGAAATTAACTTTATTTTTTATGCATGGCATTTTATACTTCTTTGTCTTTTTCCTCCTAGGCACTTATTGTTCATGCATTAACATAACCAATGAAATGTTTTCCTCCCTGTTGTTAAAGGGAGATGTGTTGTAATGTCCATTGGTATATTTCCATCCTCTCCCTTACTGATGTACCTGTTCCCCTCTCCTCTTTCTCCTCCTATTGTAATGCTACATTGTATAGAACCATTAGGTGAATCTCAGGATAGAATGTTGAGATAAGCCAGCTGAACGGTCATGTTTCTAGCCTAAATGAATAAACAGTATTTACTTTTTCTCCTCGTGTTGAAGATTTATTTCAACACCAGGGTATTTGTCTTCTTGGATGGGAAAGGCTACGGATATCACTGTATTTCACAGATGTCTAAGGCAAGGTATTTGATCAAGAAATAAACTATTTTCCCAGTTGATAAATATAAGTGGAAAAATAACACACGCTCTTTTCCTGAGGATTTTCTGATGCAGAATTCCAGGTGAACATTCATAAATGATGTGCTTGTGAGCACGTCTCACAATCCTCTATATTCAAGAAGTCCTCCTGGAGTTCTTTTGGAATCCATAAAGTCATACGTGTATTCCAAACGTCAGTGAAACCCTTTTAGTTGTTTCATGAGAATTTTCATAATTCAGGTCCATGTATTGTAAAGACAAAAAGCTGAAGCTGGAGCCGAGCCGCAAGCATGCATATCTTTCTGGCGTGTTCAAAACAGAGTTTAAAAATATTATTTTTTTATCAACAAGCTACGGAAGGTTGAATACATTCTTTTCTTAAATTAAAGACGTCTGATTTCCATTCACCAAAATATTTTGCCATGGATCTGCGTGATCTCAGAAAACAAGCCGTCTCACTTAAGTGCATTCATGATGCTTCGTACTGCGGAAAATATGACCTTGTCATTGCTGACTACTGTGTTATTTACAGAGTAAATGCTTTTCAAATCAGTGACCTCTCCATCTATAGGTAAATGAATTATACATTATGAAATAGTATGATATGTTTGAAACAAATTACTTTTACCCGGATTTCATCAGAACATGACTATCCCCGGTGAACCTGGATTGACATATTTGGAGAATGATTGTTGAAAGAAACTGATCTGCCCTTTCTTATCGCAGATAAGTTCAACCTAGAGCATGAAACGGATTGCATTGTACTACACTTTGAGACAGCACCTATGTGATGCACGTTTCTTGTGTAAACATGTGACTTCTACCATCACAGACACACAACAAAATTGAAGTACCCACTTTATAGGGATCTTTTCTGAGCTGAGATCTAGAATAGACTGCAACTCATGACATACCGGACTATATATAAAGATTTTATGGATGCAATATTCCAATCAATGTGAAAAACTAAACTGATATGTATGCTGAAAGTATAGAGTTAAGTGGCAGTAGTGTACAAAGAAAAGTGTTAATGATTGATACATTGTAATTGTTCCTAATTATAGGCAAGAAACCAGGAGACCTTCACGTTTGAACAGATTCAAGCAGCGAAAGTAGGTGTTATTATCTCATAACTGTATGATATTCCACGCAGACATACAGGAGGTCATCAAGGCATGCAATCAGATGTAACGCAGAGCCGACATTACACAGTGGCTTTGAAAGAGTAGAAGATTGTCTCTTTAAATGTGGTTACAATCAATCACTACTGAGTTAGCATGTTTGATCTGGCATGGCTTTTTATATGTGTCTCTCCGGTCCTTGTTTCTCTATGTTACCACATTGTTTTCAGGTCTCACCTTTGCAAAAGCTTTAAGTCACCAAGGTGACAACATTTTCCACACATTGCTCTTTTAAATAAATAGTCCCGATTACATTTTAATGGTAAAATTAATCTCTAATTATGTGCTGTGCGCTAAATATCAGACTTTCGCAGTTTGGCAAGGTCAAAGCTAGCAACATTTATTGAGGGGAAATGACTAGAAGAAAAAGCAGAACATTATTACTCAGGGTGCTAAATCCTGGTTTTATCCCTCATTTCCAAGTTGGAAAGTCTGAATAGGAGGAATTTACTTCAGTGATAAATACCTCACCCTAGAACATTGGGATTTACTGAGTGTGTTAAACGCCACACTTTATTTCACAGAACTCATAATAAGGGTCAAGGACTAATCCATGCTTCGAATTTCCAAATTTGGCTCAATTCTTAGCCAAAGTTATGTCAAAATATAATGATACAAATCACGGAATGTTGCAGCTGCCTAAGTATTTGATTTTTGTTCTAAAGGTTTCATAGAAATATGTGAAAGGCATCCTTCTATTCTCACACTGCAGCCTGACTATGGCTTAGTTTTTGATCCTTCTTTAATTCTGTTACTATTCAGAACCAAAGATCCCAGGTTGATGGCACCTTTTCCACCCAAAAACAGCTCTGGATCATTACATAAACAACCTGAAGAATGCTTTATATGGCCTCATCATGCACTTTGGAAGTATATATCCCTATTCTGTGAAGCGCCATAAAACTCATTGTGACACGGGATAGCGGGAACACAGTTAACTGTCAACCACACAAACAAACAAGTTCAGACAAACTCCAAATCTCCAAAATGATCTCACTGTGATAAGACTGAAAGTCCTCCAAATATTGTGGATACTTAAGGTGTATTTTATGGCGGAAGACGTAGTGTGGCCATGGTTTTAATTTTTGAAGTTGCACAGAGTGAGTCAAGTCGTTACTGGCAATTTTTGCTTTTTTGAAACTTTCAATACCTGTGGCAAACTGTGAGCTTCCACAGGTCAGTGTGGTATGCTTTCAGGTCTTGTTTAAACTTATACAATTATACAAATGAATTGAAAAACAGGATAGGGAGGCTTTGACCCCAACCATATATTGTTCGCTGTGAGTATTTGATTGGGTAGCAGTTGTGTTGGCCCGCCTAAGAAGTAGTTTCAGTGCTCACAATTGACAGATGCGTGGTTCACACAGATCCTTCTGTCAAATACTTTTGAAAGGGGCTTTGTATGCTGTAACACAAAGACAGATATATTAGGAAGTGGTTTTCAGTATGAACTATCTGGAGAATGCAACAATGCTACATTGTGAACCCTCGGACAAATGGAATAGAAAGAGTCTTTGCATTATGATCTTTCTCTCAAACACCACAGGAAAGGGCTTTTCAATGTTTAACATTGAAGGACGTTTTAGAAAGATCTGGTTTTCACTGTATGCATTTGCAATTTCATATATAGGGGTCGATTCCGATGTCGGAGGGACTCAGGTCCGTCTGACATCGGTCAGGTGCCGTAACCGACCGACCTGCTGTCGTTGGTTACGGCCCTGCAAGTACGATGACTCGTATACTTCACAATGGAAGCATGCATTCCGAGCGGAATCCATGCTTGCATTGTGAAAAGCAGGTGTGCATTTCATCCCTGCACCCGGTGGCCGGCACCCCAAGGTGCCTGCCACCGGGTGCAGGGATCCACAGAGGGGCACCATAGGTGCCCCAGGCCGCCATTCGGCAGCCTTGCAACTATGGGGGCACTACTGGGGGCCCCCAAAGACATTTTCCGACTGCCTTTTCGTGCCGGAAAGACCAGCACGAAAATGCAGTGAAAAACTGCCATCGTACTCCCTCGGTCGTAAAGAGGCGGGGGAGTACTGAGGGATTTCCAGACGACAGACGGGCTTTCCGAGCCTGTCGTCAGCCATCCGGAAATCCGAGTCGGATTCCTTTCCGACCGAGCTCATCGGAATGGCTCGGTCGGAAAGAAATCTGGCCGACACGTTCCGATTCAGTCGGAAGGGCTCCTCCATCGTTCAGAGCCCTTCTGGCCGAAATCGGAATCGGCCCCATAGTGTTTAGCTGTGTGAGAAGTTGGCTTGGTATATGCTGTTCACTAGTTATAGTGGGCACACTGTACCAGTCCAAACAACCCCTTATTGGTTATAGGTTAAAGACAACCTTTTTTGAAAGCTATCTACCTAGTGGTAGCTATGGAGAGCAGCCTTCAGGCTAAGTCTTGAAGGAATGTAAAGCAGCTTGTTTTACCAGTCTATAAATCCCTTGAGTGCCTAAATGAAAGACAACCACACCAGGTATATATATAAAATATATGTATTTATTTCTAAACACACTCTCCTAGTCTCTTTATGAGGCTAGAGGTCAAAACACATAAGTTACACTTCAAATATCACAGTAATAAACACAAATACACATCAGGCCCTAGGGGCGAGCCAAACCACATACTAAAATAGTGGTATAAGAACCACAACTTAACTAGACACAAGGCCTAGAGCCTGTAGAATCGCTGGGACCCCAAGGAACCACCCAAGGTAGTGACACAGGAGACCCACGGGGGCCGTGTGCAGTGTGAGAACACAATCGCGAGCTCCTGTTAGCTTCTGTGGGGAAAGTCGCGGTTAGATTTTTAAAGATTAGTGACACTTAGAAAGGAGTCAGGACCAAACCCTTTGGGACTTAGGAAGTTCTAGGGTCAACACCCACGGGAGCACTGGAGTACTCATGTTACCTCACCCAGGGATGCCGGGTGCATAGGTGTCAAATGGTGTCGGGTTGCGTCGGCGATTTCAATGGGTGCTGGCAAAGAAGTGCTGCTGCCGGGAAGATGCGAAGTGTCCGAAGAGATCCAAGCCTGGATCGAAGTCGAGAAGAACCTGAAAGCAGAGGGGACAGAGTCTGGGTCACTTGCCAGTGACTAGGAGGACGATAGGCGGATGCCCACCGATGTCGGGTGATTTCAGGTGAAGGAGGTGAATCTTGACTCTTCAGGCACGAGGACCAGGAGGTGTCGAGGACAACCAGGAGCTGGATTTGAGCTGTCCCACAAAGGATGTCGAGTGCTGCAGCCTCAGTGCACGGATTGGACACAACAAGCCTTGGCAACAGCAACCCATGCAGAAAGGAGAAAGATGCTTCGGTGCAGACCAGCAAGGTCTGGGGAACTCACCACTTGGTAGGGAGTCAGGGCACATCTGGAGCAACCAGGGAAGACCAAGGAAAATCAAAGTTGCCTCCTCAGGGACCCACCAGTCGATGGACCAGGGATCGCAAAGGGACCGCAAGAAGAAACACAAAATGGTGGCCCACGGGTCACTCGGGGTGACTAGGCCAACAATCTTAAGTGGATTCTCTGCTTGAGGTGAGGCCTATAAGTAACCCCAAGCACGACTTCAAGAGATGTTGAGAAGTGAATGCACTTGCAAAAGTGCACGGTTACCAGGAGTTCTGGCTCCACGCTACTCACGAGAGCTGCGGGTCTCAGCTTTGCTGGAGACTCAGGTCAGCCTCTGAGATGTCTGGAAATCCTCTTCCTGGGCAGCAAATACTTCAGAGTCTGACGGGAGCTTCAGAGATGCAGACCGGCAAAAAGCTTTGTTGGTGCCTGCCAAGCAGGGGAGTCACTCCTTGACCCCAAGGGAGATTTCTTTAGTAGAGAGCTGAAGTTCCAGGATTCAGCTTCAGAGTTTCGTCCAGGGATATCTAAGGAAGGGGTTGGATTAACTCTGGGGACCCACCTATGGGAGGGTTTGGAAAGAGGGGTGGTCACACCCATTACTTTGTCCAGTTTTGTGCCAGAGCAGGGGCTGGAAGCCCCTGAACCGGTTTCAGCTGGACTATGCACAGGGACACCAAATGTGCACCCAGTGCAGGACTTCAACGCACTCTGAGAGTGCTCCCACCCAGCCCCAATACACATCAGCATGTCTGGGAGATGGTTACACCTCCCAGTGACAGGAAACCTTTTGTCCAGGCCTCCCCTGCCGGAGTTTCAGTGAGCAGCAGGAGGCCAGACCCGTGTCTGTGGCTGCAGCATCCATTTTGTGTTGCCAGGGCTCTATTAGATTTCTACTGGGTATACCAGTACTGCCTTGTCTCTCCCTCTCCCTCTCGAAGGGTGGGATCATATCCTCACATCAAGAACTGATGTGGGGGTATGATTCCAAGGTGTTTGACACCAAACACAACATGTTTCTGTGCAGCCAGTCCAAAGTTAGCATTAACCGTTTAAGATATAATGCACTTAAGAGTATATGGTCAGGCTGCACCACTGACAACCCCGGAGAAGAGATTCCGAAGGCTGCAGATGGGCTCAGCTCATGCCTGGGCACCCTCTCACATACAAGCACCCTGCCTTCAGGATTGATAAGGCCTGCCATAGGGGTGACTGATAGGTTACCATGTGCAGTGATAGGTGAGGTATAGTGTACCTATACCTCAGTAAGGGGTGCATGTACCACCTTACCCAGGCTGCAGTAGCAGACCTGTGGTGTCATTTTGGGTGTCTTTCCAGAGGTGGCATAAGACATGCTTCAGCCCCTGGTAGACTTCTGGAGTACCTATGCCCTGGGTAAATAGTATACCATATACTAGGGACTCACAAAGGTACCTCAGGATCCATTCTGTGGTGTACCTAATGTACATACAATCGATTTAGAGAGGAAGCAGCTAGGCTGGAGCCCTGAATAGCAGGGTTCCAGCCAGACTAAAGTCGAAAAACAGTGAAACACCAGCAAAAAGTTGGGGTAAACATGTGAAGCAGATCCGACTCTCCTACAAGCTGCATCTCAATTATAGTGGTTTTCCTTTTTAAAGGTAAACATACTTTCTGGACATAGTTTTATAAAATATTACTGTGTGCTTTACAGCGTACAGAAATTCTAACTCACACCATATCTACAACAAGCGTTGGACTGCTTTAGTTCCTTATCTTGAGGGTCACGTGTTAAGGGGGTGCACTTGGTGCTCAGTTTTGGACCAATAGTAAGGTAGCAACAGGGCACAGAGGTAAAACACTAAAACTGTCACAATTGCAGGCCTGTAACCCATGATTGCTCTAGCATTTTTCCCTGAACCAGTTCCCACACTCCACACATGAACTGCAGTACAAGTGCACTGTTGTCGCCCACTGACAGAGGAGAAACCAGCCCCGCCCCTGCACACTGCTCCCAGCACCCTCCACTATTGCAAAGCAAGCTGGTTGAGCTGCAATGCTGGTTGTGACTAAAAGTAACGGCAAGAACATATCATAAAGCGCACACTAGCAGTAGCAAACAACAAAGTGAATGAATGACTGAAAAATATCAGCCACTAGCGATTTATTGGGTCAAAATCGAGACAAAGCATTGTATTTTACTAACCAGGTTACCTAAAAGTGCACAAATCAGTCTTGGTTCTTATTCAAAAACAACAGTCCAGCCCAAACTGCCAAGCCATGTGAGAGAAGCTGCAGGGCTGGTACAATGTGGCATGATGCACTGTTGATTCCCCACTGCTCAAATTCCTGCCACGTCCAAACAAAATCACACATAACTTTATGGAGTACACTGGTGAATCATGCGTGTTGCATTAAAGAACCAAAATATCAAGCTGCAGTGGTAGGTTGCCTGTCCTTACCCAGTGGAGACTGTGCTATATATTGTGCTGCCTGTTGCCATGCTGCCCCAATAGCTGCTGCCGTCCCCCTCACAGTAAGCAATGTCAGCAGTGGGGTTTGTTCATCTGTCTCTAAGATTGCCTATTAACTGTACATGCATGTTGCTCCGCTGCATACTGCATGCACAAATATGCAATTTTCAGCACATGCACAATGAAGGCATCCAACCTGGTTTGAACCAACTGCTCCTATCAAGTTTGAGGTGTTACCCAGGTCTTCTACACTGTTATATTCCATTTAGTTACCCTATATAGGAGCAGGTAACATTGCAACCTTTCACCTATATCTTTCCCTACATTACATACATAACGGTTCATAGGGACTGACCTTTTACCTAGATACAACACTGCATTCAGAACGCTGGTTTTTCGCTTGTTTGAATCTTATTCATTCTCCATCAGGCTTCTTGAAAGCACAGCAGGACTAACAGCAGGACTGACATCTCCTGTATATTATCTCTGTATAAAGTTCAGGCCCGACGTCATCCTTTAGGCTGGCACAGTAACACAGCAAGGTAGGACCCCTGGGGAGACCTATGTGTATATTAACATCACATCTTGCTAAGAAAGAAAGAGGAGACCGAGACTTCCTGGCTGACACACTGACCAGAGACGCTGAGGTTCCTGCATGCAGACACTTCAGCTCACAGTGGTGTAACATCCCTCGTGAAGTGTCCAACTCGAGACCAGGATGGGGTCCCATATTCTATCATTCTCAGGTAATGGGTTTGACTAGATCCTAGAGGGATTCTTGGCATAGCACCTACACAGACGCTAGGTACATTTAAGTACACTTAGGTACATCTAGTAAGAAAGGGATCGTAGGAGTATGCACTTTTATCATGTGTTCTCTATACTTGTATGTATTCATGATTATTGCAAAATTGTAGAGCTATACCATCCATTTACTTTCTTGGTGCTTCTAATCATATAGCTCTGCTACTGTCTTGTGGTTGTTGCAGCTCATCTATTCTTTACTCGAATAACAACAGTTCAATAAATCTTTATTAACAATCACCCAGTATGTTTATTCTGTGTATCCTTGAGACAAACTAAGTGAGCATGAGTGACTGAGCCAAAGGTAGTATATTGTTTCCACGATTCTGAGGGATCAGGGTTGTCATGTTCTGAGGTTGCCAGACTCTATTCTCTCCTTGGTGAGAACTGGCTTTCCAATGTTTAACATTGAAAGACATTTTAGAAAGATCTGGTTTGCACTGTATACATTTGTATTTCATATATAGTGTTTTGCTGCATTATAGTGGTTTTCCTTTTTAAAGGTAAACACACTTTCTTGACATAGTTTTATTAAATATTACTGTGTGCTTTACAGCGTACAGAAATTCTAACTCACACCATATCTACAATAAGCGTTGGACTGCTTTAGTTTCTCATTTTGAGGTTCACGAGTTAAGGGGGTGCACTTGGTGCTCAGTTTTGGACCAATAGTATGGTAGCATCAGGGCACAGAGGTAAAAAACGAAAACTGTCACAATTGCAGGCCTGTAACCCATGATTGCTCTAGCAATTTTCCCTGAACCAGTTCCCACACTCCACACATGAACTGCAGTAGAAGTGCACTGTTGTCGCCCACTGCACACTGCTCCCAGCACCCTCCACTATTGCAAAGCAAGCTGGTTAAGCTGCAATGCTGGCTGTGGCTAAAAGTAACGGCAAGAACATATAAAGCACACGCTAGCAGTAGCAAACAACAAAGTGAATGAATGACTGAAAAATATCAGCCACTAGCGATGTATTAGGTCAAAATCGAGACAAAGCATTGTATTTTACTAACCCGGTTACCCTAAAAGTACACAAATCAGTCTTGGTTCTTATTCAAAAACAACAGTCCAGCCCAAACTGCCAAGCCATGTGCCAGAAGCAGCAGGGCTGGTACAATGTGGCATGATGCACTGTTGATTCCCCACTGCTCAAATTCCTGCCCGAGCTCTCTAGGCCAGGGGAGAACAAGGCGGGACATGCACCCACCTTTGGCCAATTGTGTGCTTTCTTTCTTAGAAAGACGCACGCAAAGGCCAATAGCGTGTGCGCCATATAAAAAGCAAACGCAGGAGCGTGTGGTCCGAGTTAAAAGCCCTTACTAAAATCCTCGCAGAGCAGCGCATGCGCGCTGGCTCAGGCGAGACCTAAAAAGGGCCACCATACATAACCCTGCACTACGTGGCAGGCATCATGCGGTGCCTGTCACATGGTGCAGGGATGTGTTGGGGGGGCACCCCAGTGCACACAGCTTAGTGCCAGGGTGGAATGGGGAACCTCTATGGGCTCCCAAAGTTCCTTTCCACCTTCCTGTTCACGGCAGGTTAACAACCATGAACAGGTGGGCAGAAAGAGACATCATAATCCCTATGGCAGTGCCTGGTAGGCACTGCTACCATTGTAGGGAATGTAAGGGCCTCCACTGCACTGGCAGGCTCAAGTAGACCGTCAAATGCGTAGAGGTCGGGCTTTCCGACCGACATCCTTCCGCCCGCCATTATAATATGGCGGGCGAAAAACATGCAAATTATGGTGTAATAGGCCCCTTAGTTCCTGCATTGTAAAAACATGCAGATAACTGTAGAATAGATACAATCATATTGATTTGAATAATATAGGTTAATAGTTTATTAACCAGCTTCAATATGTCATTTTAATGTGTATTAAAACATTTAAGTGATGCACTCATGTGTTATAATCTTCCTAACCGTCCTCATTGAAATATTAATGTATTTAGATAATTGATGTAATTTAGGTGATTTTAAGTGTAATATTCAAGGGTTCATTCTAAATTTCATCATTAGCATATGTGACATTGTGTACCAAATGAGAAAGCAAAAAGCGGTGCTACACAGTCATACTGAATGTATCTTGAAACCATCAGATATTAATCTTCATATGCGTACTAATGTAAACCATGTGAAATGATATTAGTATTTTATGATTTGAAATAATTTTATATGTTAGTATTTTGAAAGTGCAGTAATGTGTCAGAGTTGCATGTGATCTTTGCAATCCAACAAATAACAAATTCTGAGTGCTTATAAGTCTTGGTTCTTATTCAAAAACAACAGTCCAGCCCAAACTGCCAAGCCATGTGCCAGAAGCAGCAGGGCTGGTACAATGTGGCATGATGCACTGTTGATTCCCCACTGCTCAAATTCCTGCCCGAGCTCTCTAGGCCAGGGGAGAACAAGGCGGGACATGCACCCACCTTTGGCCAATTGTGTGCTTTCTTTCTTAGAAAGACGCACGCAAAGGCCAATAGCGTGTGCGCCATATAAAAAGCAAACGCAGGAGCGTGTGGTCCGAGTTAAAAGCCCTTACTAAAATCCTCGCAGAGCAGCGCATGCGCGCTGGCTCAGGCGAGACCTAAAAAGGGCCACCATACATAACCCTGCACTACGTGGCAGGCATCATGCGGTGCCTGTCACATGGTGCAGGGATGTGTTGGGGGGGCACCCCAGTGCACACAGCTTAGTGCCAGGGTGGAATGGGGAACCTCTATGGGCTCCCAAAGTTCCTTTCCACCTTCCTGTTCACGGCAGGTTAACAACCATGAACAGGTGGGCAGAAAGAGACATCATAATCCCTATGGCAGTGCCTGGAAGGCACTGCTACCATTGTAGGGAATGCAAGGGCCTCCACTGCACTGGCAGGCTCAAGTAGACCGTCAAATGCGTAGAGGTCGGGCTTTCCGACCGACATCCTTCCGCCCGCCATTATAATATGGCGGGCGAAAAACATGCAAATGATGGTGTAATAGGCCCCTTAGTTCCTGCATTGTAAAAACATGCAGATAACTGTAGAATAGATACAATCATATTGATTTGAATAATATAGGTTCATATTTTATTAACCAGCTTCAATATGTCATTTTAAAGTGTATTAAAACATTTAAGTGATGCACTCATGTGTTATAATCTTCCTAACCGTCCTCATTGAAATATTAATGTATTTAGATAATTGATGTAATTTAGGTGATTTTAAGGGTAATATTCAAGGGTTCATTCTAAATTTCATCATTAGCATATGTGACATTGTGTACCAAATGAGAAAGCAAAAAGCGGTGCTACACAGTCATACTGAATGTATCTTGAAACCATCAGATATTAATCTTCATATGCGTACTAATGTAAACCATGTGAAATGATATTAGTATTTTATGATTTGAAATAATTTTATATGTTAGTATTTTGAAAGTGCAGTAATGTGTCAGAGTTGCATGTGATCTTTGCAATCCAACAAATAACAAATTCTGAGTGCTTATAAGTCTTGGTTCTTATTCAAAAACAACAGTCCAGCCCAAACTGCCAAGCCATGTGCCAGAAGCAGCAGGGCTGGTACAATGTGGCATGATGCACTGTTGATTCCCCACTGCTCAAATTCCTGCCCGAGCTCTCTAGGCCAGGGGAGAACAAGGCGGGACATGCACCCACCTTTGGCCAATTGTGTGCTGTCTTTCTTAGAAAGACGCACGCAAAGGCCAATAGCGTGTGCGCCATATAAAAAGCAAACGCAGGAGCGTGTGGTCCGAGTTAAAAGCCCTTACTAAAATCCTCGCAGAGCAGCGCATGCGCGCTGGCTCAGGCGAGACCTAAAAAGGGCCACCATACATAACCCTGCACTACGTGGCAGGCATCATGCGGTGCCTGTCACATGGTGCAGGGATGTGTTGGGGGGGCACCCCAGTGCACACAGCTTAGTGCCAGGGTGGAATGGGGAACCTCTATGGGCTCCCAAAGTTCCTTTCCACCTTCCTGTTCACGGCAGGTTAACAACCATGAACAGGTGGGCAGAAAGAGACATCATAATCCCTATGGCAGTGCCTGGAAGGCACTGCTACCATTGTAGGGAATGCAAGGGCCTCCACTGCACTGGCAGGCTCAAGTAGACCGTCAAATGCGTAGAGGTCGGGCTTTCCGACCGACATCCTTCCGCCCGCCATTATAATATGGCGGGCGAAAAACATGCAAATGATGGTGTAATAGGCCCCTTAGTTCCTGCATTGTAAAAACATGCAGATAACTGTAGAATAGATACAATCATATTGATTTGAATAATATAGGTTCATATTTTATTAACCAGCTTCAATATGTCATTTTAAAGTGTATTAAAACATTTAAGTGATGCACTCATGTGTTATAATCTTCCTAACCGTCCTCATTGAAATATTAATGTATTTAGATAATTGATGTAATTTAGGTGATTTTAAGTGTAATATTCAAGGGTTCATTCTAAATTTCATCATTAGCATATGTGACGTGTACCAAATGAGAAAGCAAAAAGCGGTGCTACACAGTCATACTGAATGTATCTTGAAACCATCAGATATTAATCTTCATATGCGTACTAATGTAAACCATGTGAAATGATATTAGTATTTTATGATTTGAAATAATTTTATATGTTAGTATTTTGAAAGTGCAGTAATGTGTCAGAGTTGCATGTGATCTTTGCAATCCAACAAATAACAAATTCTGAGTGCTTATAAGTTGAAATGATTTTTAGAATATTTATTTCACTTATGAAATGTCTATTTCCATTACTTTGTATTCTGCATATTTTAAATTAATTTTATTTTAGGCCTGCATTTTTCCCTACTTTTTGTTGTCTTATACCTGTGACAAGTTTCCCTAAACTTAGAATTGGAGTCAAAACTCTGTCTTACTAGAAGAGTTCTCACTCCCTTACAAGGACTATTGCAACAAAAGTTGATACGTATGGAACATCTGCTATGGAAAATTATCCACTTGAACTCACTCATGTGCCTGTTAAAATAGGATCTTTGGTTGGAGGATTACGTATACTGGATGATCTGACACATTACATTATCAGTACCACCTCTTTCTATAATATGTGTCTTCTTTAATGCCATGTGACAAGCATCATATTTACAACCTGACCATTGGACTGAGTGGTCTGACACACCGAGGTGACCAAGGAGGTGTCACCCCGAAACTATAGAACTATACTATACATTGATCAGATGAACAAATGCAGATGATGATTACTGGAAAAGGACAAGTCGAAATCTGATTGTCAGACAGACTGCTTTTGGTTCAACTGCATCCTTTGCGGACTCTGCTCGCTCTTTTTCCTTGGACTGACACAAATGGTCTCTGAACCATACTTGGACTCTTTCCCAATGGGACACTGCACATGAGCTGTCATGTTTTATGCTCTTGCTAACTCTCCAAATCCCATTCCATTTTATGGCAAAGCCAAAACTAATTACACTGCCCTGCACTCTCTAGATCTTAAATGTTTATTAATGCTGTATTGCCCTTTTTGCCATCTTTGATAAATGTACCCATAACTTAACCATAGATACTGTTTATCATGACTTGTCTCCTTAAGTTGATTGTGCATTCCAATAGATGTATTAATGACAGGGAGAGATCAGCTTAGAGGAATTCCTGGTCATCAGGTACTTATGTTATCATTTTGTGTTGACTTAACAGAATTATTAGTCTGCATACATGTTAGTCCAGCTAAATTTCTTCAGAAGGTTCGGACTAGCAGTAATAATCCTTTACTTATATAGTTTGGTGTTGACGGTTATATACATTAATTTAATTATGAATATGTAACTAGGTTACCCAATTCCAGATCCTCCTTGCTTATACCAGATGTTAGACCTCCTACATCCGATCCCTCAGTGACAAAATAAAAGATCCATCGAAGGATCAAGCAAGTGCCAGTTAGCTAATTCATATGAAAGAGAAAACAGAAATAAGAAACCTGAGAGAATGCCAGTATCCAAAAGCAACATGCGGAATCCCACAGTTGATTGATTAATCCATTCCTAAATATTGATTTCATTACCTTAAATAAATGTGGCTATTGACTCACTTCTCTCACAGCCTAGCAGTTATACACTAGCAGATGAATTCACACAGCCCTCTCAGGCTAGCAGTCATGCACTATTGACAATTCACTCACAGTCCTCACAGACTAGCAGATACACACTATTCAAAGCACTCACACACTTCATAAGTGAAGAATCAAAGACAGTTAGTCGGACTCATGACTGCTTGGGCCACTTTCGCAAAGTTTGTTCATGCACAGCAATGATAGACATCACATAGAAACAGATATGTCTTGTGCCCCTACTTGTTTACTAAAGTGTGAAACTAACCGGAGGTAGATTGTACTGCTGGTGTTAACAAGCATTGCAGAGGTGTATTATTCTCACACAAACTATGAGAAATTTGAAATATAGATTCAGAGAAGTATTGTTAGACCTAGCTTTTCCAGTGGGTTTATTCCTGGACGTTTTGCTTTCTGGCCTCCTGTTTTGGAGCCTGTTTTTTGTTGGTTTTCTGACTCCGGTCACTTTACTACTGCTGATCAGTGCTAACGTGCATATGCTATCCCTGTAAATTGTGTTTATGGATTGGTGATTCCATAATTGGCACATTTGATTTACTGGTAAGTCCCTACTACAGTGTGCCCAGGGCCTGTAAATCAACTGCTGCTAGTGGGCCTGCAGCACTGATTGTGCCACCCACATGAGCAGCCTGAAAATGTGACTCAGACCTACCACTGCAGTGTCTGTGCGCAGTTTGGTATTGCCCTGTTGACCTGGCAAGTGCACCCACTTACCAGGCCCTAACCTTCCCTTTTCTTACATGTGAGTCACCCCTAAGGTAAGCCCAAGGTCCGCTTATGGGCAGGGTGCAGTGTATGTGAAAGGTAGGACATGCCCTGATGTGTGTGGCATATCCTGATAGTGAAATACTGCCAATTCCGTTTTTTACTATTGATAGGCTATCTGTCCCATGAGATAGAATTGGGAGTTCTCTTATAGTATAACTGCCCATAGGAACAAGATGGGAAAATAGAGTTTAGTATGCCTGAACTCAAAATATAAAAATGCATCTTTTGGTAAAGATGATTTTTATACTGTGTGTTTGGAAATGCCACTTTTAGAAAGTGGGTGTTTTCTTGCTTAGTCATCCTGTGTGCCTCTGTTGTTTTGTGGACTGACTGTCTGGCTTTGAATGACAGGGGCTGGGAAGTGCATTCTCTCAGACGGCCATGGGGGGTTGATGTGTGTCCTGCCTTTCCAGAATGAGTCAGGACTGGGCTGAATAGACCTGGGCTGCATTCAGAGTAGGGGGAGGAGTTCTCACTAGCACCTGAACAGGCCCGGTCTGCATTTAGAGCGGTGAGAGGAGATTTCCCTTGCACCTGAATAAGCCCGGTCTGCCTTATACAATGCAGTCTCCACCTCTTGCCAGGAAGCTTCACCAGAGAGGACAGAACTGGTTTTGTCTTGGCAAAGAGCTTCTCTGCCACCAGAGAACAAAGGAATGTGTGACTACTGCTGAACTAAGGATTCTGCCAGGAAGAAGGGCTGGAAAAGCTGTCAGGAGGAACTGCCACTTTTCTGCGCGCTTTGCTGTGTTGGCCTGCTGCTTGCTGCTTCTGTCATGGGCAGGGAAAAGACTGGAAAGGTACTGTTTGCTAGTCTGTCGACACCCCTGACTGGCGCGATCAACCGGAACTGTTGGTTTCTGTTTTTTAGAGTACTGTACGGAGCTACCGACTTCAATTAATTGTGTTTTTAAAGTATTCTTGCAAAGTGCATATGTTTAAAGAATTGTATGTTGGATTTTTATTGTTTTGGTCTTGTTTTGGATATATATAAATATTGGATATTTTTCTAAACTGGTGTGGTGTCCTTTTGTAGTGTTTTCACTGTATCACTGTTGGTTATGTGCAATGCTTTGCACACTCTGAGATAAGCCTGACTGCTCGTGCCAAGCCACCAAGGGGGTGAGCAGGGGTTATTTTAGTAGTGTAACTCCCTTACCCTGACTAAGAAGAAGGTTCCCTACTTGGACAACGGTGCAAGCCATTGCCAATTAGAGACCCCCATTTCTAAAAAGTATCATATATTAGATTTAGCAAATTAGCAACTTACACTGCTTCAAGGCATCCCTACTTTTGTAGATCCTGTCAAGCACATGAATAACCAAGTCTCGGTCTGAAGTAGTATGTATAACGCATGTGACACAAAAAACAAAATGAATTGGTAAACATCAGGACTAGAGAGCGACTCAATAAGGTGTAGGTTACATTTGGCTCTAACAGAACAATAGGAATTGGTCTTAAATGGAGATTAACTGTAGGTGGCTTCCAAATAGCGAGAATGTATGGATAGTGCTCATTGTACACCTTTCCTAGCAGTAATATTCTAACAGAAAGTGGTGTATTGTAACTACAGATCACAAGACTCTTACCAGCTTAGTAACAGGCATTTGTGCTGCCCTTGACTCTATCACCCATGAAAAAGATGTCCGAGCATGGGATCCCTGAGCTATATCAGCTTAAAAAAGCAAGAAGAAAGATTTGAATGACTCTATGACAGGAGGAGCAAGTATAGTTTTGTGTCCTTGCTCCATATTCTTAAGGGATTCTAGAATAGAACCCTGCTGGACATGTTGAGGTCCCTCTGACCCAAATAAGGCAGAAAGAGAGCCGTTAGAGCCTAGTATGAGAAGCAGCCTTATCATTCTCATATGTCCCCTTTGCTGAACCAAGCATACCAGAAACACATCTTCCATGCCGAGCACAGCCTCCTCCATTTCAAATAGCACAAAGTTATTACCTTTTCTGAGGTGGAGAACTTGAAATGAGGGGGGTATTACCACACCTGAAAATGAATGCACTGGAAAATATAGGTATTCACTGGGTATTTTCCACCATATTACTACCTTTCAAATTTCAAATTTGGAATTTAAAGTAAAATCAGAAATGTACTGCCTCCTAAAATATCAGGCACCATAATGAGGAAAAGAAAAGATTCATGAGACGACTCATTGGATCCATCTGTCATACCTATATTCATTTAGCACACTAGCACTGGTTTGTGATAGCATTTCGTGGGATGTTCTGAAGTAGTGGTTTCGTAATCTGTGGTCCGAGACACCTAGAGGTCAGTGAAACCAACTCCAGGGATCCGTGCATTCTCAGAAAATGAAATAATATTAGCTGACTAATAAAGTGCATATGAATAAAGAAGAATCGGAGATTTTAGAACGTTCTGTAAATATGAAGGAGTTTGTGGCTAAAATAAAATTAAGGGGCATATTTACAATAACTGGCGCATCCCTGCATATCAGCAGGGATGCGCTAGTTATTTTGCGCCCCAGCTCCGCCACCATGGATGTGCGCATTTACAATGCGGCGCACCATGGGGCAAAAACGGCACAGATGCGTGACGCATCTGTGCCGTAAAAGTGGCGCATTGCTGGAGTTGTGTCGCAAGCGCGACGCAGCTCCAGCAATGCTCTGGGGGGCCCTATCTTGTTAATGCTGCGTCAATCCTTACGCCTGCTTCAAGCAGGCGCAGGGTTTTGACGCAGCATGGGCCTAAAAGTGACTGAGTGAAATCTTGTAGATTTCACTCAGCCACTTTTAGGAGGCGTTCCTGCGCTGGAACGCCCCCCCTGTGCAGGAACGCTTACATGTGGCGCAGGGCTTTACAACGTGACGCATCTCCCAGATACGTCAAGTTGTAAGTACCCCGCACCATGGCGCAGGATTTGCGCCACCGCTGCGTCACAAAAGTGATGCAACGGCGGCGTAAATGAGGAGCAAGGGCTTGTAAATCTGCCCCAAAAGTTTGTATCCTCTGATTGATTCCTGGAAGCAGTGTAAGTGCCTCAAACAGAACACAGTATGGACGATAAGTGGCCTCGATTAAATTTAGGCAAGCTTGAACATTTCGAATAAAAAATTTTGTGTGAATTAAATAGAATATTTAATTGTGTATCTGTTTGATGAACGCTTGCTTCAGTGTATTGTTTTTCAGTTCAAATCATTACAAAATATTAGGCCGGGGATCCCAGTAATGACTCAGTGGGTGTCCACAGGAGTGAAAAGGTTAAGAACCACTGTTATGAGTCATGTTAACTCAAAAGAGCATTATAAAAATAATGAGAAGCATAGATGTAGGTCATAAAAGAGCTATGACATTCCTAAAATGAGTCTAGAGTGTCCTTATCAATTCTCCTTCAAATAAATCACAATGATATTTTATTTGCTTTAAAAAATGAAAAAAATCGCCTGGATTTGCAGAATTTTACTTCTGTCTAAATGATATCGTAGGAAATGTGTTCTGAAGCACATCCCTGTCTCCACTGGGGTCCGTTTAATGATGGAAGGGATTGACAAACATGCAATCAGGATGGGCAAATAGGAACGGAGTTAGGGTTTAAACACACAGCATATAAACTCGATCTGGCTGGGTTTCAGCAGAGGATGTTCTGCATTGTTACCCTTGAGTGTAACTGCATTTGGCATTAAAAATGTAAAGCTGCTATTATTCAATTATTTTAGGTAACACGGAATCAAAAACAGTTAGGGCTTTTATCTTCTGACTAGCTGAGTGCAGCGTGGACAGAAGCTGAGAGAAAACATGTTTGCGCTCTCCCTGAAGCATATGATTGAAAAAGGAGTGCGGTAAATCTGAAGAAATGAGGCTGACTTTGTGTCTCCTAACTCTTCTTTTTTATTTGAAAATATTAAAGTCCTCTGAAATAGCCTATAACTTTGGTTATTCAGAGCTGAGCAGCATATAAAATAGTGTGCAATTCTATCAAGTCAAATTAACTCTGGAGAATAGGGAATTATCCCTCATAAGCGAGAGATACACTGCAAACGTGTCATTATTCTTGATTTGTTAAATACGCAGCTGCTTCCGAGTGTGGAACGATTGTTGGATGTGCAGTCGCCACTTTTTCTTGTTATGACTTCGGCCTCGGTGGATCCTTTGGCCAAAAACAGCAGGAAAAATGTCACAAACCTCAACTGGGCGTACACGTTCATACGACTGCGAGTAAAATGTAAGGACAATTTAGGAGAAATGAAACCTCCATGGCCTTTCTTAAGGGGATGAAAAGAGAACCACTAATTAGAAAACGAGAAAAACTAAAAAAATAAATTAAAAAAATCATTCTTGCAGCTTCTAGTGATACAGCTGGCCAGCGGTAGGTTTTGTCAATTACACATTTTAATGAGGATAATGGTGAGTCTAGTGAAATAGCATAGTTAACTCATGGGCCTTACTGGCAGCAAAGAACATGGGTCCACTTTCCCCTGGTTGGTTTCCAAATGTTATTTGACAGCTGTGACTGAATCTGCTAGCGCCTCTTAAGTCCGTGCAGGCTGCGCAGCAGATGAGTGGCTCACGGCCCGTGGCAACCGTTGGCGCCAGCTAACTGGCGGTAGTCGTCATAGGCGTGCGCACTAGACATTAACTAATAGTTTTATTAAAACCTATACTCTTTATAAAATCAAACCATAATTGTAGTGATAGTAAGGGCTCCCTTCTAAACACAAGAGACCTCGGACAGTAGACACTGTGAAGAATATTGGCTTTTAAGATTACTGTACTGCAAAGTATTTAATAGCAGAGGGTAAGATGTTATTTTGTCTCAAGTTGTACTTCATTAGGCTCCTCAAGTTTGGAAGGCAAATTTAGCACCCGGAATAGTGTCCAGGTGTATATTTGAAGCAGAGGCATTTCCCAAGAGGAGGCTGTCAGGTGTAGCACATCTGCAGAGCATGGAGCTGGAAAATCAAGTTTATGGGCACTTATGCGTGAAGACCAGTTTACCTTTGGGAACTGTTCTTCCACAATGGATTGAGAAATCTTCTTGAGAAAGGAAATATCACTAGATACTACTTCTTCTTGTTCCTACTTGGTGTGACCATGGTGCCTTTGCCTGCAATCACTGTCCATGGTCAGAGTTGTGACAGGATTTGGAGAAAAATGGGTTTGCTCAGGGGTCATAAACCTCTGAGGCACTCTTTGAAAATATGGAGCTGGTCTACTCTCTCTTTCACACAAGGAAGAGTAGCAACTTCACATGGTGACCTACGCTGCGTGAAATGTTAGTAAATACATCTTGTAGATGCAGACTTTTTTTTATCTTATGGAAGAAGATGCAAACCTTAAATCACTTTCTTACATACTCTATTTTTTTCATTGTCTCCAATTCTTATTTTCTGAAAACTGGTCAGTAAATCTTCCATAGGTAGTCTGCTGTGTTTATGATTCTGGGGCAGTATGCAATTTGAATTTTGTATTTTTGGAATTAAAGGATCCACTTTTCTATTCTTACCATTGACCTGGTGGGAGATCATTAAAAAAGTGAAATTATTGGTTTCTTGAAACCTGGTGAGGTGGAAACCGCTCTCCATACGATTATAAATGAACAAGCCTATAACCCGAGCCTGGAAATTGCTTCATTTTCTATGGGGAAATATACTTTTATTGTTGTGTCTTATGGGATGGCATAAACCACATAACATCAACTGCCATTTCTATAGGTCTTTCCTGGATGAAGTATGGCATTGTGTTCAACATTGATAGGTCATCTTTGATATTGTTGCAGATATAGTCTTGCACCATTCCCAACTTTCACTCTGTGTCCTTTGGTATGCTTGTATTTGCATTTCGATTGTTTAAGGGCAAAGAGCACCAAGAAAAAGTAAAATGCTAATGAGAAGGGAGTTTTCGTGTTTGACCAAAGCATGAGTCTACAACAATTGCGGTGGAGCGGATGTCTGATCCCAAAGCAGGTCATCTTGGTCAAATCTTTTACTTTGTGATATAGTATCTGAATTGGAAGTCAAACTCCTGTGTTGAGGCAAGGCCTCAGGCTCTATTTGATAAAGTTCGCTTAATGTAAAATATCTCTTGGATGGGATCTCACATTTACTGGAAAAGGTATTAAAACATTATTATATATATTTGAAAATGTACAAGTTTTCATTCTTAAAAATTGTTTGCCATTACATCTAAATTAATTTAATTAAAGTTTAATTTAAAATTTACAATTTACTCAGGCATACCGCCTCTTTAGCATACCACCATCAATCCACTGGCTCAATGTCAAGAATCAAGATATTTTCAAATGCTTGACACTCATTTCCTATGCAGTAAATAATTGAGCTCTAAACAACCTCTCTGACATCCTATATGGAAAACATCCTCTTGACACCCACAGTGCATCAACATCAAATTTCTAGATAAACCATAGTAACCATGTGCCCTCTCCTATAATTAATCTGTCTACTTCTAGATCTTCTGCATTCAACTCATTTTCAATTCAATTGACATTATCAATGTTATTTTCAATTGGTCTTTTGTCTTAGAAAACAAAATGTAAAATACTTTAATATTACAGGGTAGATAGAGAAAAGAGGAGAAAAACTGATAAAAGGAAAGGACATAGGGGACAAACCAAAGATACGCTGCGGGTGTCGATGCTAGTTAAAAGTAGATAGTGTTTTGCAATCCTTCACTCTAGGTGTGACTGTTCAATGACAGCTCTGCTGTGGGTATCATTAATCAATAAGATCAAAGCATAGTTGCAGGCAAATCTCATAAGACCTCATCACTTTAGTAAGGATAACTCAGGTGTGCTTGATCTCCTGACTCTTCCATTTATTCTTGCTATAGTCACACCTGCACCAGCCACACAAATTGCTTTTTCTTATCTTTTAAACTTTTAATAAGATGAATGCCACCCAACAATGTGGCATCGGTAAACTGGTCCGCTGGTAAGTATCTTGTCATTTCATCCTGTCTTCTGATTTGGAATGCTTTTCTATCTTTCAATATGATAGGCCCTCTGCATTGGAGCTAAGGGGCCGATTACAGTGGCTGGGAAACCACCACCAACAGGCTGTCGGTAGTGGTCTCCCCTCCATCGTAACCAACCTTTCCCCCCACCATATTATACTGGCAGGTGGACGTGTGGCAGTCGTAAAGACCAACCACCACGCATCCGACGGGCTCCTTGAGCCCGCTGGTGCGGCAGAAGGGCTCGTAGTCCCTACAATGCTGGTGGTGCCTACCAGGCACCGCCGGAGGGATTACGATGTCCCTTTCCGCCAGTCATTTCATGGCCATGAAAAGGCTGGCGGAAAGAGAATTGGGGGCCCGTAGCGGGCCCCACTTCACCCCTGGCCCTTGGTTGTGGGTGTTGGGGGCACATATCCATATGGCACGCACTGAATGGGGCCTGCCACGTAGTGCAGAGATATGTGCAGTGTCCCGTTTTTACATTGCGATGGGTGCTGCAGCCAGCAGCAGCCACCACAATGTAAAATATAGGCATTACAACTGCCGTGGTTGTGGTCACATTGTAATACCTACTATGGGATGGCTGACATCATGTTGGGCGGTCCCAATCCCCAATACGATGGTGGACAGACTGAATTTCGTCCGCCATTGTAATCAGCCCCTAAATTTCCTTTAAATTCAATGTATCAATTTTGTTTGCATTTGGCCTTTTTTAATTATAGCATATTAAAGATGCATGTGTCTTCGTATTGTAGGACAGTGCAAAATGAGGAACATGGACGAGCAAAAAAAAAATTAGAGAAAAGAGAGAATTGTGGAAAGTAAAAGATATACAGAGGGTATTGATTCCAGCTAAAACTGGAGGGTGTTTTAAACTTTATCATTCCAGGTGTCACTGTTCCTTGGCAGCTCTGCCACAGGAATCATCACCATTATGATAGAATTAAATGTCCATGCAGAGCTCAGTAGGGTTTAATGACTTACACAGTACCTCACAGATGCATTTGGAAAGATGGCTTCCATTTCTTTTTGTCTTTGAAAAATCTGTTGGGGTATACCACACAAATTCTGTTGTCTTATCTTTGATACATTTAATAGGTGGATGACACTTTCCTTGAAATATAAACTGGTTAAAGCTTCATTATCCAAATGGAAGCATCTTCCGATTTCTTTGACAGAACGCATTGATTTGGTTAGATGAATATTCTACCACATGTATTATATTACTTTTGTGTATTATCATTATACGTACTTAACAGTTATTTTAAATTATTTTAACATTTATTTTGAAGGGGTAAATAAAGTGCAGAGCAATAAAATACTTGAAATTACCCATCAATGGGGAAGGTTGGGCCCTCCCTGGCACAAGGTTGTACTAATCGGTGAGCTTAGGTAATCACATCAAACTATTATGTGATGACAACCCGGCCAACTGGCTGTATATAATAGTTAAGAATAGTAATATGTGTGCAGGGGGACAGAAAATATGCCGATACTATGTTTCTCAAGACAGCTAGATTAGAAACTGTAAGGAATTTAAGTAATATTTGACACAATTAAAAAAAAAAAACCGTTGAAGATCCCAAATGTAAATACAAATACTCCATTACTCAGCAACCCAAACTTCCAGAGTATATCACATCTCCTTATTTTGCGACATAGCATCATTCCTGGATTATTCATGTAAAGGATTTGATTGATAACAACGGGCGAAAATCCTTGTTCGACCTGAAAAAAAAGTGCTTGCACCGTAATTAAGTTTTTACAGATCTTAAAGAAGGATCCTACTTCTCTAAAGGCGATTATAAGCCTAAATTATCTTTAATTCAACATATTTTTGAGAAGATGATCTTTAGCACAAATCAACAGTGAAAAATACACCTGCCTAGTGAAATTTAAAACTGAAGACTTATTAACTTATTACTAAGGACAAACAAATGGTCCTTAGAATTGAAAGAAGAAATAACAATTCAAGATTTTACTCACATTCTTATAAATTTCCAGAAAATGATCAATCCAGCTAGACTACGTGGCCAAATATATCGTATGTTGTTCAACTTCTATGTTACCCCACTCAAACCCAGGTGTATATATCAGTGTACTACTGTCCACAATGCTCAAGGAAGGCTGCAGATTGCATACATATGTTTCTAAATTGTCCTAAATTGAAATATCATCTCAAATCGATCTTATACAACTTACTGCATCCAATCTCACTCACAGTATGATTCTATGAGGTACAAGGCTGAGTTTTTATGAAATGACAATCAGTAGGGTGATGATTGCCTAAACATTTAAATCAACAAATGAGCCAACCCATGATTAATGGTGGAGGGAAGTTATAGCCACCTATGAACTGGGAAATCAGATAGCTAAAATAAGAGGATCATCTACTAAGTTTCAACGGATATGGAAAACATGAGTGATGATTTACCAAAATTATTTCACTTCCTTCTCAAATTGGTTGCTCACAAGGCAAAACTTCAGTATATTTACTCCATTCCCTTCTTGTTTGTTATTTATGGAATGCATCATATGCTACTAAAGTTTTTAAAAGGAGTAGATGTTAAATGAGAGGTTCACAAAGTTGCAGTGAGAGTGACCGAAGGAAATTGCCTTTAATGAAAGATGCCGAAACGTTTTTTGAATGTTTTCAGCTGTGTTAATGTATCCCTGGACACCGCTCTAAGAAGCGGTGTAACCACTGTTTACTGCAGTGAGGTGTGATGACTAGCAGTGAGGTATCTGACAGTTTTGGAGATTTTCAAAAGGTGTTCTAGTTCCGTTACTGTCTTTCATTTCCTGAAGGTCTTTATCAAACTTTTAATGGCTGTTTTTTAATTGTTATTTATTCATTTTTTCAAGGTGATATTCTCACTAAATCAAATAAAAAAACTTAACAGAAAAAAACTAAGATAAAAACTAAAAGATAAATTGTCTCCCTAGTAGGTATCTTGCCATTTCTTCCTGTCTTCTAATCTGGAATAGTCGCCACCCCTCTTGTTCACATATATCATTCAGAACGAAGCTTATGTATGGGCAAACTATTCACTGCAAAAATGCAAGAATACAACTTTGAATTTTCATGTAATTCAATGCAACAATCCACACATGAAGCATTGCTAATAGAAGGGAATGAGGGTAAGGGAAATTTAACATGTATGGTAAGGAGAGTGGGGAAAGGAGCAAAATGAAGGAAGAGATCGACAGGAACATTTCAGTTATAAAATCATAGCAAATTAAAACTAACCCGCAGAAAAGAAACTCCATAGTCCATGTCACATCGAATAGTAATCGCTCTGATGGTTAATAATCATGTCACTGATTTTATGATTCATGTCACAGACTTGAGTAATCCAGGAAGGATTGTTTCACTCCCAGTAGTGAGAGAACATACACATTTTTCAAATGCTGTAATTGCAATTTTGAAGTATTCCACTCTGAGGCTGTGGCACTTATGTGTTGAAATTCTTTGCAAAAGATCTCAAGCTGCTGATGCCTGTATGTGCTGTCTACTGCATTGCATTTGTTCACTAAAGTCAGAGAAAAGAAGCTCCTTGTGTAAATACGCCTGAAGAGATCCTCTAAAGGATACCACCTCGCATAGAATAGGGTAATGAAAACCTGGATTTCGCAGCACTACAATAGGGCCACATTCATGGAACTCTCTAAAGAAGCCTATTTGTCCTCTGTATCATGCCATTACACCACCTAGTGTAGACAGTTAAATGAGCACTTAAGAAAGACCTTGTTGCTTGTGTAAACAGTTGTTCAGGAGGAATGGGGGAAATGTCAAAATTCTAATGTTGGTCACCCAGCAAATATTATCTCTCAGCTCCATTTTATTTTTCAACAGTGCACTGGCTACCATATGTTTAAAGTCACTCTGCTCCTGGGGTTGCAACATTCCTATTTTTCCCTCCAGCTTCTGCATCCTACCCTCTATCGATTTCAGAGCTGTGTCAATGCCTTGATTCCATAATTCCTAGCTTTGTCTCCATGGCAGTGGTAGAATTTTCTAACCTTCTCGGAATTAAATCCAGGGTACTCCATATTTCTTTCTGGCATTGGGTCATGTCACCCACCCCATCTCCACCCCGTCTCATTTACAGCAGTTTCCTTTGGTTTGGAAGGAAAAAAGCCTGCTTTCCCTTCATCTGATTGCTTTCCTGTCATGGTTTTTTAGATAATATGCTCCACTGTTGTCATGCAGAGGGGCTTAAACTTAAACCCCATTCCTTTTTTTTTAGTAAAGGTTCTTGTGTATTGTTTTGACTTTGTTGAGTGATGTTCTTTCCAGTATTTGTCAGTGAGATGATTTGTTGCAGTGATTTTTGCTGCCTCAGTTTCAGGTCTTTTTACAGGCATGTTCTGCTACCAATAGCACTGAGAGAATGCCCTAGGTAGAATCAGTAGCTTCTGCCAAGTTTGTCTCTGGAGGGTTCCTATTTGATTTGGGGTGCTTCTGTTACTCATATCTCTGCTCATTAGAATAAATTACTAGATTCCACTTTGGTCCAAAAGATGGCTGTCTCCGTTTGCTCACTTATTCATGTCAGATGTTCATTCTCATTAGTGTGTAGAAAACGAGACCCCAAGGTAAAATGAACAATTTACCATTTCCAATTTGTTGCTGTTCCCATGCCAGGGGCCATCGCCTTTGCTACCCTGGCCACATTACTGCCTGCCCAATTACAAGATAACCGGTGGCCCCATGGTGATCTCTGTGCCTTTAGAAGAGCCAAAACACAGCGACTCTTCAGAAGACACTGAAAGTGAGATGCACAACTGCTATTTTGTAGGCACCAGGGCACCAACCCTTTTTGCTTTAGTTAGATACACACTCTCAAAGAAGTTTTTTTTTTCTGAAACACAAAAGCTAATGCCCCCACACCAACAGAATATTATAGGACAATCTGCTCTAAATAGGGTGGATAGGGGGGGGCGTGGCTAAGATGGTGGGGGGCGTGGCTAAGATGGAAGCCGAGTGAGACGTGTTTCTCCGTCTCTCCGCCGCCGCCCGAGCATCGCATTGATTATCTGGCCCCCTGATGCCCATTCGAGCCTGCTGTGATACTCCTTTGTGTGGGCCACTTACCTGCTGCCTCTGGCGGTCCTTCTTTTGTGGAGCGGTGGTGCCCCATGTGCCTAGTGGGCCCGTCCGGCCCCGACCTTGCTGCGGCCCGGCGGCCCTTCTGCTGGGAATCGTTGGCCGCGACCGGCGGCGTGGAGCGGAGCCAGGTGCATCAGAGACGATCGACGACGGTTGGCCGATAGAAGCGGCGCTGCTTGGGACTCGCCCCTTGTGAGAGCTGGAGCGTCTGCGGTGAAAGCAGAGTGGCCTGCTTCCGAGCCACCATTAGCTGTCATTTGCAGCCCCGGAGGGACTAACTCGGCGTCTTCCAGCACTGTGGGCCTTCGGCCGGAGGCGGTGCATACCTGCAGTCCCTGGTGCCTCCCGCAGTCCGCTCCCCTGAGGTGAGGCGCCGATCTGTGGATTTGATGGGGCCATCTGGTCCCGGCCTTGCTGCGTCCCGGCGGCCCCGTTGATCTATGTTGGTGCCGCCACTGGGTGGTATAGAGCTGCGACAGAGGGGGTGCCCTGAAGCGACCTGAGGACAGCAGTGGAATTGCCTGGGGCACGCCCCCTGGATTCCTTGGGGGCGGTGCGGAGCGAGCGGTGGGCCTGCTGTCGGGCAGCTAGCTGATCTACTGGAAGGTCTGGCCGTGCTGCTCACAGACCGGAGATTCCACGGTGGGGTTTCGCGCCCTTTTTGGCCGCAACATCAGGTGAGCTAGCGGTGAGTGCTCGTCGCTGTGGGGTACCGCTCGGTCCGCACATCGGCAGACGGTGAGATTTGCACTGCTGGGGCATGTGTGAGGCCTCGCTGGGGGACCCTGTGGCCTACCACTGGATGCGGTGCTCCGTGCTCCCCATGCACGGTGTGTGACACTGCGGGGAGGCGAGCTGTGGCTGGGTGATCACCCCTTGCCTCTGCCTGGGCATTGGTTGGACTGATGGCTGGCTGAGGGCCCGGGAGGCCGGTGGCTTTTGCTCCTGGGACCGATTTTCGGCCCGCAGACCCACGGGCGGTGCTTCATTAACAGTACCCTTCTGTGGAGGACCGGTGGTGAGGCCCTCTGGGACCTGCAAGGTGGGGGCCTTCCACTGCTACTGCTGGGGCGCTGCACTCTGCCATGCGGTTGTAGGGTGCTGGCTTTTTGTGTGGAGGAGGCACTCGGACCGTGTGTCGACGGTCGGCGAGGGGGCTAGTTGCCCCCCTGTGTTCCAGGGACGGGCCTTGGTGGTGTTATTGCGCTGCCCCTGATTCTTCAGCCTCATAGGCCCTGCTGCTTTGGTCACTTGATAGAAGGCCCGTTTTGCTGCCATGTTCTCCTCCAAAGCTAGATGAGATAAGACCCTGAAAGACACTCTGCAGAAGACAGCAGGGCCATCCTCTTCTCAGATGGCTCCCCTTTTGCAACCGCCTGAGGATAGTGACCAGCCGGCCACAAAGGCGTTTATGCTCGATTTATTCTCCGCCATCAAGGAGGACATTCTGGAACTCTGCTCCCAACTCTCTTCTGACCTTCGTGAAGTGCGGCGCGACGTGGACGCCCTTGGGGACCGCATCGCCACTGTGGAAGAGCATGATTTGGCGCATAAAGATGATCTGCATCAGCTCCAGCAGGATGTCCTCCGTCTCACGGATCAAAACCTTGACTTGCAGGCCGACGTTGAGGACCTCGAAAACCGGTCTCGACGGAATAACATTAGAATTTGTGCGGTGCCATGGAAGGGAGAGGGAGACGATCTCCGTGACTATGTTCTTCAACTTTTCCGTCAGATTCTAGGGGAGGGGACGGAGCCGGAAATCCAGATGGATCGTGTGCACCGTGTTGGCTTGCCGAGGAGTCCGAAGGCTCCCCCACCAGACATACTGGTGTGCGTGCACGATTTCCAACTTAAAGAGCAAATTCTTCGCAAAGCCCGTGATCTTAACCCGGTGCAGTTTCGGGGCCACCAGCTGATCCTCTTTCAAGACTTAGCTGCTTCAACCCTGGTGAAACGCAGGGAGTTTAAGCCTATTACTAATCACCTTTGTGAGAATAACATCCCATATTTGTGGGGTCACCCGTTCCGACTTATCTTTAAAAATCAGGGTAATCTCCTCCAGCTCCGTTCTTTGGCTACAGCTTATGAGGTTCTGGGATTGGATCGCCCCCCTCCCCGGCTGGGGTTGCTGGTGCTCCCTTGCGGCGGCGTAGACGCTCGGATGGCTGGCAGCGAGTTGGGCACTCCCCCCGGCCCTCGGGGCCCGACGTGTCCACTAGCCTTCTGGAAAGGGAGGCGACAGTTACTTCAGTGGCACAGGTGACGGACAACAACGGCGCTCCATGAACTTTCTGTAGCGGGCATCAGGTGGACTTTTTCTTACGGCGCCGGAGGGGACAGGTCCCTGGTTGAGGGTTCTTGTCATCAACTGCCCTTTGGGGGTTGGATGGCTGATGCCCTTAGTGCCGAGGTGTCATTTCTCCTGGTGCCACGTTCCTCACATCGTTTGTTTCACGTGACAGACTGTTGTCCTTTCTCAGGGCCTTGGTGTCCTGTGTTTTGCATTGTTTTTTTTGTGTTAGTGGTGTTTTTTCCTGGGTTTGGGGGAGAGGGGTGGGGATGGGGGGAAAGGGTTGTTTTTGGGAATGTGTTGGGGCTCCGCATCAGTCCTCTCTGGGGGTTGGGAAATGTCTGTCCCAGAGTTGCTGCCCGTTGGCCCGTCTCATCGCTCTGGGGTCCTGCGCTTGAGCCCTGGCTGTTCCCCCCTTGACTTCCATGGGTAGGAGTCTCAAGGTGGTGAGTCTGAATGATAGGGGCTTAAATAACCCTGTTAAGCGCTCCGCTATCCTGTCCCTCCTGGAGGGAGTGGGGGGCGATGTGTGTTTGCTGCAGGAGACTTATCTTCTCTCTAAATATACTAAGCGGATGAGGGATCGGCGATTCCCGCTACAGGTGTGGTCTTCCGGCGCGGCTAAAAAACATGGGGTCGCGGTTCTTTTTAGCGTGCGTGCTCATTGTAAGGTTCTCTCCCACGTTGCTGAGATTAAGGGGAGACTCCTTGTGCTTTGTGTGCAATGGGGGGACATGTACTTCACTGTAGGATTGATGTACGCCCCGAATGAGCATCAAGAACCCTTCCTAAAGGCGGCCTTTTCTGAGGTGTTGGCTTCGCCAGATTCCCTGATCTTAGTAGGAGGGGTCCTGAATGTGGTGATGGATGCATGCATGAATAGGTCGGAGCAGCGGTCACATCATACAGGTGCTCTTTCGCAGGGGGGGAGACAGTGGTTGAGTGATGGTGGTCTGCATGATGTCTGGCGTGCACTGCATCCTTCTGAGCGTGATTATACTTTCTACTCGGCAGCGCATAAAACTTACACCCGCCTTGACCATTTCTTCGCCTCCACCTCCCTATTGCCCTGCCTGACAGATGCGGTTATCACTCCCCGCTCCCCGTCTGACCATGCCCTCATTTTGGTGTAACTCAGCTCTCCTGCTGCCGTCCCCCATCTTCTGGATGGCGCCTGCATGATTCTCTGCTACACTCAGAATCTGTGGTTACTCGTATACGGGACACGATCGTTGCTTACCTGCCAGTTAACGACCAAGAGAGTACGTCTCTAGCGGCGGTTTGGGAAGCCCTCAAGCTGGTGGTTCGGGTGAGTTCATAGTGCTGACAGCTGCGTTTACGAGTCTGCGTAAGGCTAAGCATGTGGAGCTGGAGCAGGAGGTAGGAGCCCTGGAGTCCATCCATAAGCGAACCGGTGCGCCTAGGGTGTGGAGAGAGCTTGAAACGAAATGGCGCATGCTGGAACACCTGGATCTCGATTGGGCCGAGTATTATTTTTTATTTCTATTTTGTGTATTTTATATAGCGCGCAGCTACCCCAACGGTGTGTCCCGGCGCTTCTGAGTGAAAGCAGAGTGATAGTCCTGGGGGGGTTAACAAAAGAGAAAAGTTTTTAGTGCCTTACGGAAGGGTAATTCTTCCTGGATCATTCTAATTGCGAACGGGAGTTCGTTCCAGAGAGTTGTGGCACAGACCTGGAAGGTTTTACCTCCAGAACGTGCTTTCCTGAATCTTGGTATGGAAAGCAGATGTTGGGAGTTGGAACGGAGGTTCCGAGAGTTACAGTAAGGACGGATACTAACAGAGAGGTAGGCCGATCCCCTACCCCTAGTTGCTCGATGGGCTAAGGTCATGGCTTTGAATGCAGCTCTTTGATGGATTGGTAGCCAATGTAATGCTCTGCGATGTGGCGAAATATGGGTGCGTAGGGAAACCCCGCAGACCCACCGAACAGCCGCATTCTGGACTGTCTGGAGCCGATGTAGGAGGCCCGCGGGCAACCCTAAATACAGGCCGTTCGCATAGTCCAGGTGAGATGTAATCAATGCCTGGACTATGGTTTTCCTGGTGTCACTAGGGAGATAGGTGATGAATTTCCTAATCATCCTGGTCTTGGAAAAATAAGCGGCTGAAACGGTCTGTATTTGGCTGCTAAAAGAAAGATTTAAGTCCCACTTGACCCCTAGATTTTTTACAGAGTCCTTAGGGACAGGGGGAAGGCTAAGTTCCTGTGGCCACCAGAGAGTTGCATCAAGAGGGGAGGGTTGATGGAAAAAGAGAACCTCCGTTTTCGCTGCATTCATGCGGAGGCAGTTATGGTCCATCCATTTTGAAATGTCCCGCAGACAATCCTTCAGAGTATCAAAAGTAGTCTGCGTGGCACTCTCATAGGAGAAAAGCAGCTGAATATCATCTGCATAGGAAGTAGCTATGATGCCCGACCTAGCAATGAGTTCAGCCAGAGGAGAAAAATAGACATTGAACAATAGTGGGCTCAAAGCCGAGCCTTGAGGGACACCCCATTTCAGGGTACGGCTAACAGAGGTAAAAGGGTGAGTATAGACTGCCTGGGTGCGATTAGACAAAAAAGAGGTCATCCACTCCAGGGCCTTCCCCTGAATGCCCTTCGACCGAAGACGGTCAATCAAGATGGGGTGAGAGACGGTGTTGAATGCTGCCGACAAGTCGAGCAGCACCAGCACCGCTCTGGAACCCCCATCCAGTTTCCACCGCACAGAGTCGGCCATTTCTATACGGGCAGACTCAGTGCTATGGCACTTTCTAAAACCATGTTGGGATTCATGAAGTAGGCCATGGGATTCAAGAAAACCTGCCAGTTTTTGCTGCGCTAGCTTTTCAAGGACCTTGGCAGGGACTGGGAGCAGAGAAATGGGTCGATAGTTCACCGGCTCATTAGGATCTGTATTAGCTTTCTTTAAAATCGGGACCAGTTGGGCATGTTTCCAAGACTCCGGGAAAATTCCGGTTTTGAGCAAGTCATTCCAGATGTAGTTGAGGAAGGGATTAAGAAAAGAGGCCAATAATTTATATTGCTTGGCTGGCCATGGGTCAAGTGGTGAGCCGGAGCGGCATCTAGACAGTTCCATCAGTGAGTGTTCCAGTGAGATTGCCTCAAAGTCTGAAAAAGTGGAAGAAGACTCGATGCGGTCAGGTAAAGGCGTATCACTCCCTAGATCATTATTCTTGGGGAAGGTGTCATAGATCTTCGCGATCTTGTCTTCAAAGAAGTCAGAGAGGCGGGAGCAAAGGGCCTGAGAGACTGGAAGACACTGTTTAAGAGCCAAGGGATCTGTGAAAGTCTTCACTGTGTTAAAAATTTCCCTTGCCGAGCCATGCGCTCTATTAATTTTCTCCTCCAGGTAACGTTTTTTATGCTCAATTATTTTCCTACGGTATTCTTTGAGGGCCAGTTTATATTTAAGTTTTGTGTCAATAGAATAGGATGACCTCCACCGGCGCTCCAACAGCTTACAAGAAGATTTATATTTCCGAAGCTCGTCGGAGTACCATGGGGCGGAGGGAGCTGCTCGAAATGTTTTAATTGGTCGCATAGGAGCGAGCGAGTCAACAATAGCAGAGGTGACCCAGCAGTTGAGGTTAGTCAGGCGTGAATCTAAATCAGGGGCGTCTTTGGGAGTGGTATTTACAAAATGTAGGGCAACACTGTCAGGGGAGATCTTACTCCAATTACGTCCTACCGCCTTAGGGGGAATTCTAGGTCTCACATGCTGGCAAAAATGAATAGCAAAAGGGATAAAAAAGTGGTCCGACCAAATCACCGGATAGGGATCCTCAATCAGGATGTTTGAGAAATTCGAGCAAACAAGATCAAGAGTATGACCAGGTTTGTGCGTAGGTTGAGAAACCAATTGGCTTATTCCAGCATCTTTTAAAGTAGAAAGAAAGTTAAGGCAAAGCTTGTCAGAAGAGTCTTCTGCGTGTAAATTTATGTCTCCTAGTAAGGTAAAATTGGCATAGCGTAGGCTAGCCTGAAGGACATAGTCCAAAAATGTAGCCAAGTGTGGTGTGTTAAGCTAATTTAATACAGAAGGGAAGGGCTTCAATCAGTTCAATTTGTGTGTAAGGGAAGGAAGAGATCATCCATTGGGATCTATAAATAATAGCTGCCCACCTCCCCGATTGCGACCCGCTCTATTGGCGCATAGGATATTATATTCCGGGGGAATGGCCAGGCATAAAGACGGATTAGATTCATCCTCCAGCCATGTTTCCGTAAGAAAAAGTAAATCCCAGTTATTGTCCATCAGAGATTGGGCGATATCGAGAGAATGTTTAGGCAGGGAGCGACAATTAATTAGGCCAGCCTTAATAGAGAAATTGCTGGTGTCTTTAGGGGCCTGAGACAGCGGCTGATGAAAGGGGCACGGGACCAATGTGTCATTCAGCATATTGCAAGGTTTGCCCAACTCTGGATATAGGGCTAAGTCCCTTTGAACAGAAACAGTGAGAGCACAGCATTTGTGTTGTATCGAAAACAGAGACTCCTTAAGCGCTTTTCCGCCTGCGCCATAAATTTTACCTTAGCGGGGATAAAGGGGGGGGTGGCGTTTGTTGGCCCATAGGCTGCGTGCGAGTGCGCAGCGGTCAGCGATCCAATCCATTAGGGACTCCCAGGCGGTGGAGCAGACCACCGATGCCCTTATTGTGGACTCATTCCGTCATTTTTATCAGCGCTTTTATACTAGGGAAGAGACCGTGCCAGAGGAAAGGGAGGCTTACCTTGCCTCATGCCGTATTACGCCGTTGTTTGCATCCTCGGCTGACGCATTGGAGTCCGCCATCCGTATTGAGGAAGTCATATCGGTGATAGCCCGTCTTAAGGTCACCAAATCACCTGGCCCAGATGGTTTCTCCGCTTTGTTTTTTAAGACCTTCTGCACTGAGCTGGCGTCTTTTTAACTCTTTTCTGGATACGGGGGAGGTGACTCCCTCTGTGTCGGAAGCTGCGATCACGGTCATACTTAAGCCTGGGAAGGATCCGAGGGACTGTGGCTCGTATAGGCCAATTTCCCTCTTAACTATCGACGCCAAATTATTCGCGAGTATTCTGGCGGCGCGTCTCAGTCCGCTGATGGATGGCATCATAGACCCAGATCAATCAGGTTTTATTCCTACGCGCCAGGGCGGGGACAACACCAAACGTATTCTCCATATTATTGACCTGGTTCACCGATTTCGGGCCCAAGCTTGTCTCCTTTCCATCGACGCCGAGAAGGCCTTTGATCGGGTGGATTGGGACCATATGTTTGCTGTTCTGTGCGCTTTTGGTTTCGGCAAGCACTTTCTTCGCTGGGTGCACTGTCTCTACCTAGCTCCTAAGGCGTCGGTGAGGGTGAATGGGTGTCGGTCTTCCCTCTCCCCCCATCTTTAGGGGGACGAGGCAGGGATGCCCCCTGTCTCCGCTATCATTCGCGCTCTATATGGAGCCCTTTGCCCAGCAAATACGCTCGAATCCGGATATTGAGGGTATTAAGTTTGGTGACGACATCCATAAAATTAGTCTCTATGCGGACAATGTTATTCTCTCCCTTACTCACCCGCGTACCACCCTGCGGTATCTGGCACGAGAGCTTCAAGACTTTTGGATTGGTAGCAGGATTTAAAGTCAATTTTTCAAAATCACTGGTGCTTAATCTTTCTATCCCTAAAGATGAGGTCAGTGACTTACAGCGGGACTTTGCCTTCCAATGGGTGCACTCTGACATACCCTACCTGGGTATCCGCTTGACCCCTTCCGTTGCTAAAACTGCCCACCTCAACTACAAGCTATTGGTGGAGCAAACTGCGAAGTCGTTATCCGATTGGTCTCGCCTTGGTCTGGCCTGGTATGGGCGGCTCGCGACAGTAAAGATTACTGTTTTGCCGCGTGTCCTGTTCCAGATGCTCCCAGCGCAGCCGCCACCGGGTACCCTCCGCAGGTTTACAGGATCTGCTTAATAAGTTCTTATGGCACAATAGGAGGCTGAGGCTCGCCTTATCGCTTGTTACCTCGCCGAAGTCCACCGGGGGGCTGGGTTTTCCGCTTTTAAGTGCGTATTACCAGGCCTCTTGCCTATTACGGAGTGGAACCGGCCTTTGTCCAGCAAGCACTGGCTTTTTATGGACCAGACGGTCGCTGGTTGTAATATCTGGCATGAGCTCTGGCTTTCGCGGAAGCATAGGGCATGGGGCCTTTACTCATCCCCGATGACCTCCTCAACTCTAAAGGTGTGGGATCTGTTGGTGGGCTCAAGGGGGTGGACCACGCTCCCCTCCCCTATGACCCCTATCGTGGACAACCCTGACTTTCCGCCGGGGTGTGAGTCCCCTGTTTTCCAGTGCTGGCGAGAGGAGGGATGTAAGAGAGTGGGCTCTCTCTTTGAGCCAGATGGCGTAATCCCTTCCTCCCAACTGCGCAAAGACTATTTTTCGTTGCCGAATACTGACGCCTACCATTACACACAGCTAGCACACTGGGTGACCCTCCCCTCCAACTTCGCCTTGATGTCCCGTCCCTTGACCGCTTTTGAGCGCTGGTTGGTTTATAAGAAGGATGACCGGAAACTCATTTCGGAACTTTATGCAATGATAATGGCGCATCCTAAGCAGCAGCGGTCGAAGGTGCAGGTTTGCTGGGAGACTGAGTTGAGGTGCCCGTTAACGAGCAAGGAATGGGAGCATGTTTTCTATTGCGCCCACCACACAGCGTCTGACACGGCGGGGGCAGAATCTGCCTATAAGGTGGCGGCATACTGGTACTATACTCCAGAGCGCATTCAGTCTTGGGACCCTACTAAATCTGGCCTTTGCTGGCGGGGGTGTGGTCACCCTGGCACTCTCGTTCACTTGCTGTGGCGCTGCCCGAAGCTGGTGCCGTTTTGGGCAGCGATCCTGGACGACCTTGATGAAGCGTTTCAGATCAAGCTGCTGCGGGAGCCCGTGCACACACTGTTGGGTCCCCCTCACCCCAAGTCCTTTCCCTTGCTCACGCTGAGGGGTAAACAACTTGCGCTGGCGCAGCTCGCGGCGCGACAGGTTTTGTTGGCGCAGTGGGGCTCCCCGGCTGCACCAGACCCGAGGGACTGGATCCAGAGGCTCTGGCACCTGCTTGCAATGGAGCGCCTATTGCTCAGACTTGAGGGGGGGGGGGGTTCGGAATACGCTAAGCTCTGTGCCCTTTCTTACAGCTTCTGTCAAAGGAGTTGCGGGCAGTCACGTGCCCCAAATATTTGCAAATTCTTCAGCTTATCGCTTTGGAACTGGCAGGGGCCACTAGGGAGGTTTGACTCATCTTTGATCAGTGCTGTTGACTCCCGGGGATCTCGGGGTGGAGGGTAGAGGCTGATGTGGAGAGGGTGGGGAGGGTTGGGGGGGTGTTTATCTGTTTTGTTTTCAAACTCTTATTATAAAAGTGATACATGAGCATGAGAGGAAGGCCCCATCTTGGGTGCCGATCGGGGATTGCAGCGCCGCCCCGATAAGGAGCAGACCCGATGATGAAGCATGACACCTAGCTGGCTGGGTGTGTGAGGGTCTTTTTCCAACAAGGAGAAGTTTCTTCTCCCCTCCTACACTCTAGTATTCACTAGAGCTCACTCTTTATACATATCGCCTGCTTGCATATTAGGAACTGCATACTATCTTTGTCAGAGGCCTGGCCTGTGCTACATCATTTTCTTGCGGGGTCACCCTCCGGGCTGTAGACCTGTGCGCTGTGTACTGCCCATTCTGTTTCGCTCAGCCAGCCGAGGGTTGTAGGCAGTTGAGCTGTGTACTTTGCAGGTGTATCACTCAATAAAAATGATTGATTCTAAATAGGGTGGATAGTCTAATGTCATTTCACCAATGCCCCTAATCCATCGAGCTATCAGAGTACGTTTTCCGAGGGCCACAGCTGGCATAGACACTGATGGTCTGCTTGACTCAAAAGAGAATGGGCAGACAGACAAATGTGTGATGTAGTACCATGCCTTCCAAACTCTAAATCAGATTCTTAGCTTCTGTTCCAACCTCCTCTTGCTTTCCCTCAAGCCAGAAGTCATGTACAGGCTCCAACCTTGGCAGATACACGATCATGCGCTATTTATACAGTACTTGACATCCTGCTCCAAGCCCAAAAATGCATTCAAGCAGAGACTTCACTTTTCCTGCCACCCTTATGTGCTATAAATGGGTTCCACTTAGAATGGAAGGGAACAGGCTGGTGAACAGACTGGCAGGTGTGAGAAACAAGAGTTTTGGAGGGAAGGGCTACCTGAACTTGTGCAAACGAAACACTCAGTCGGGCCTAATTTAAATGCTGGCAGTGAGGGAAGTCCATTGCAACAGCAAAGGAATTTCCTCCCTGTCAAAATTATGGTCTTCCCACCCAAATTGAATCGGGCACACTATATGTTTGATGACAGCCGAGACAACTCCATCTCTTCCATGGTCAAACACCTCCAGAGGCCCAAATGGAGTAATGTTCGTCGGAGGTGTAGTTGTATGTCCACCCACATAATTTCGATGGGCGTATATACAGCCAATTTTCAATGCCAGTCATTGCCAGAAAAACCTATTAGCAAAGGGCAATGAAAAGTACTTTTCTTTTTTTTTCAAAAAGATAATCCTGCTTTGGGATTTTGTTTTGAGAATAAAAAAAACATTGCAAGTATGTTGCGTGGCTCCATTCTGAAAACGCTGTGACGGCAGTTCATGCCTATGCTAGTAATGACATTTCCAAACTGGGCAGGTGGCACCTCTGATGGAGTAGTTTACTTTGTTGCCCAGGCAAAAATATGGGCTGCCCACAAACATTTAAATCAGGGCCTCAGTTGTCTTGATTGACATATATTTGTAGATCAATGGGCCAGACACCTGAGGATGAGGTCTGTGAGTATTAGTGATGCCTCTGGGGTCCAGCCACCCATGTTCGAGTACCACGGCAGCTGGTATTGGGATAAAGTCTATATTAAATCCAATTACTTAATGCTGGTTCCACACTGTGTCACAAGTTCAACCCACAGTGACTTGTCAGGTAAACCTCTTTGCACTGCTAAACAGAGCAATCTGAGTCTGTGCACAGACACAAGTCGCATCATGGTTAAATGGCTAGCTGTCCTCATGAGGAGACCTGTCAGTACAGTCAATGAGTTTTTTAAATCTATTTCTGGAAAATAATGTAACAATCATCTTGTGCTGAATTTCAGTTATGAACCTAACCCTGAAAGAATACACCCCATCAACATGAAAACTGACTTGGTAGGCTAATGTTTTTACCATTATACCACTTTAGTCTGTTCAGGTCATAGGTTCACAACATTGAAATATACTCTACAATTGTGTCAAGCTAAGTATGTTTATGAAATAAAAATAGCCACCATAAGTATACTCCTATTAAAAAATATGAATCAATTTCATGTGAGCATGCAGTCATTTTATAGGCTAACGATTCTCCATCAAAACTCTACCCATGAGCAATAATGCTTGTAGCGGTCTCTTAGCACAAAAGAAAGCCAAAAGAAAATAGCAAAATCAACATACCCGTGTTCTCATCACGCATCTTTATTAATTGAGGTGAAGGCTACATGTACAGGCAGACACCTATAGTGTTAATCCTAAGAACCCTATTCCTTGATTTAAAAATTCCCCATTTTTGCTGTTTTGGTGTGGGGCCACCAGAGCATCTCATCTCTATCCTTTGGTATATATGTCACTTCTTCCACTACCACATACAACTTTATTCTGGATCTCACGAGAGACCGCTGATTCTGTCTCTATTTTCAGGGTCTGATACGGATAGCTAGCATTGTTCTTATTGTTTTAAGTATACTGTGTAATACTACTATTTTCTTGTGAATTGTTGAGGACCTGTTAATTACAGATCTATGCAGCAAAATAAGAGTTTCAGTATTGTAAGGAAACTATTATAATCACTTGTTTGGCTCCTCTTCTGGTTAGCTGTTTGTGACTACTAGCCTGAGAGAGATATGGGCACATGTTACCCATGGACAATTGCACCATTGATCTTCAGGTCAAGAGATATTGGTCAGAACTGCAATTGAGGGCTAATTTATGATAGTATTGACCTTTGTAGGCATCTTCTGAGGCAGCTGTTTAAATAGCTCTACCACCACGGTTAGGTAGGACTCACATCTGTGCCATGCCAATGAAACATGCCCATACTGTTGGTAAACTTTGATATGTGGGCAAGTAATGCTCCAATATTAGGGACCCAAAGAATTACATTAGGTCTCTTGGGTGATCTAAAAAAATGCTTTTGGTTTTACTATCAGCAGACCATTGGTTTGCACTCCATTTAGAAATGGGGGTCTCTAGTTGGCAATGGTTTGCACCTTAGTCCAAGTAGGGGCCCTTGCTTCTAGGCAGGGTAAGGGAGTTACGCCCTTAGACAACCCCTGTTCACCTCCTTGGTAGCTTGGCACAAGCAGCCAGGCTTATCTTAGAGGCCGTGTGTTAAGCATTTGTGCACACATACCGTAGCTCAATGAAAACACTACAAGTGGACACCACACCAGTTTAGAAAAATAGGAAATCTTCATCTAAACAAAACAAGACCAAATTGACAAAAATACACCATACACATATCAAGATATCATCAAAAGGAGGATATTCACAAAAATAAGGCTTGTAGCAATAAATAGGTCCCCCTGGGGCAATTACGACATTGTGACAGATGAAAATCCTAAAGTATGGCACCGACCATGCTGTGTGCAGGCCAGGCATGGAGTCACACAGAACCCCAAGAACAGAACCTTGGCAACGATGAAAACAAAGATGGGGAGGTGAATTGTCGTTGTCACCAGGGGGCGTTGGTTCCATACAACCATAGGGAGGTGAGATGTTGGTTTCTTACTACCAAAGGGGAGGTGAGGCATTTGTTCCTTACTGCAATGCAGGGGAGGTGAGGTGTCAGTTCCTTACTGTTGACGGAGAGGTGAGGCGTTGGTTTCTCACTGTTGCCAGGGAGGTGACATTGCAATGGCGGTGGTTCCTGACGATGGTGCAGGGTCAATGGTTTGGGAGGTCACCCATGTCAGGTATCATCTCCGCAAGGATGAAGCACCTGATGTAGGTGAGGTCAGGGTTATGGTGTAAGTCGGGGCAGTGCGTTGTGAGCGTCATGAGCAGTGCCCTCGGCTCTGGTGCAGGCAGCTGCCTCAGTGACGGCATCTGAGGCGACACAGTGTGGCATCAGCAGGCGTCGGGCTGAGGTACAAGTTGGGGCGGTGCGTCGTGCACTTCACGAGCGATGCCCATGGCTTCGTTGCTGGTCGCGGCATCTGTCGTTAGCGTTGGTGTTGCTTTTTCCCTCTGTGGGAGCTGAAACAGCAGTTTCAGGTGCAGGAGGACAGAAGAAGTGAAGTCTTTGTGTCCCTGAGACTTCAGAACAGGAGGCAAGCTCAACACCAAGCCCTTGGAGATTTTCTTCAAGCAGGATACACAGCACAGTTCAGTCTTTGTGCTCTCCTTGGCAAAAGCAGCCCCTGCAGGCCAACACAACAAATCATCCACATAGCGATGGGGCAGTACTCCTCCTTACAGCTTCTCCAGCTCTTCTTCTTTGCAGAGGTTCCTCTTGAGTCCAGAAGTATTCTAAAGTTCTGGGGTCTAGGCCCCAAAATTTATACCACATTTTCCTTTGTTATCTTGTGGCAAAAGTCTCTCAGCTCAGTGTAAACCAGTTCTGTCCTCTCTGGTCCAGCTTTTTGGCAGGAGGTGGAGACAACATTGAGCACAGGAGGCAAGGCCTATTCAGGTGCAGGGAAAACTCCTCTGACTACTCTAAATACAACCCAGGTCTATTCAGCCCAACCCAGCTCTGCGTCATCCAGGAAGGGCAGGACACACCTCAACCCCCCAATGACTGTTTGCAGTGAATGTACATTCCCAGCCTCTATCATTCCAAAACCAGATGGTCAATACACAACTCAGGAGAGGCACATAGGATGGCTAAGCAGGAAAATGCTTAATTTCTAAAAGTATACCATAAGCTACTCTTCTCATGTCCCATCTGTCGGACTGCGTCTTGGGTAAAACTTTCCCCATTTTTTAACTCCTTAGAACAATTTTAAAACTTTTTCATCCATGGAAACCAATATTTATACAAAATCTTGGCAGTCAAACACTCTTATCAAATCACTCAGGAGACAGCGCCATTTCAACTTCTGGCTTTATTGTTGACCTTTTTGAATAACTACTGTATGCCAATCCAGGCTTTTTACAGCAACTCGTGGAATCCAAAAATGAAACGTACATCCGAGTTGGCTCATCTTTTTATACCCAATGCATTCCGAACCTATACTGGTTCTTCTTCAGTGGTTTCTACAATAAATAAAAGATATTCGGCTAGCTATTCACTGTTAACCTTTGTCATACTGAAAAAATATAAAAGCTAACCTGATTCCTCACATTGTAGCCTTGCTACCATAACCCACCGCGCTAGAAACCCATTTATGCATATACCCAACAAAAACTCCTTCCCGTAGCTTTCCCACCTTCCCCTACCCTCGCGGTTCCTGCCAAACCCACCCCGATGTTCACACCCATGCCCCTTCATCAATCTTCTTCAATTTCCCTCTAAGTCATTACTAAACCATACTAACCACAAAACAACTGTGCCCTCATGTTAAACACCCATCATCCAAATTGCAACCCATTTTTTTGTAACGGTTCTCCCCATAAAACTCTAGCCTATTTCTGATCTTAAACCCACCCCACTTGCCGCTTCCCAAAAACGAAACAATTCTCTACCTTATCAAAACTCTTAACCAACGTCCTGAACACCTCGTCCTTTTCTCCCCATGTAATAGAAGATCATTCGTTCTCGTTACTTTAATGTCCGTTACTTTAAAAAAACGCCCCTCAAATCAAACTTCATGGTTTTAACCCACAGCTGTGCTAATTCATAAAAAAAAGTTGAATGTGACTTCATATCCAATAATGCATTCCCCCATGTTGCCATAATTAATTCAACCTAAAGCAAAACCCCGTACTTCCCTCATTCCTCAACCCTCCCATAGCACGTCTAATCTACTCGCCACCACTAGAGTGCAGAAATTCTAAATCTGAACATACTCCATTGAAAACTAATCAGAGATGCCAAATAAAACTAGAAAATCGGCGCACTTTCAAAACAAATATCAACACATAATCCATGGTTTTACAAGTGAAAACTAACATAAGAATCTTGAAAAAAAATGCAAAAAGGTTAACTGTCCATTATCCAACGATGATTGCTCAATTGTCATATGTGCTGTAATGTCTAATTTCTAACAGTGGTATTTTTAAACCCACAATTTAAAAAACTTCTTTACTAAAAGATGTGTTATTAAATTCTGAGTTCAGAGGACTTAAACTCCATCTTTCTATCTTGTCCTCATGGGAAGTTATACTTGTAAAATCTTGCAAAGTATTTCCCATGCTATTCTATTGGACAGATAGCCTTTCAATAATGAAAAACGAAATACATACTATTTCACAATCAGGACATGTCACACACCCAGTACATGTTCTGCTTTTCAAATACACTGCACCCATGGGGATACCTTGAGCCTACCTGAGGGGTGTCTTACGTGCAAGAAAAGGGAAGGTTAGGGACTGGCAAGTAGGTGCACTTGCCAGGTCGACATGGCAGTTTAAAACTGCGTGCAGACACTGCAGTGGCAGGTCTGAGGTACCTTTACAGGGCTACTCATGTGGGTGGCACAACCAGTGCTGCAGGCCCACTAGTAGCATTTTGATTAACAGGCTATGGCACACTTAGTGCACTTTACTTGGGACTTACCAGTACATCTAATATGCCAATCATGGATAATCATAATTTACTTAGAGAGCATATGCACTTTAGCACTGATTAGTAGTGGTAAAGTGCCCAAAGTCCTAAAGTCAATGAAAACAGGTCAGGAAAAATTGGAGGAAGAACCAAAAAATCTTGAGAATAATCCTGCAAAAAGGCCATTTCCAACACCTCTCATATCAGCTAAATAACTGCTGGTCTTGGTTTTGATTCCTCTAACTGGGTACTGGAGAAATCATGGCTATGTAGTAATATTTTGATCCGAAGCTTGAGGGGTTGGCTTGGTACAATTACAGTAAGAAAACAAGTCACTACATCACTTTTTACTTGCCTACTGAGAGATTATGGCCTTTAGCCTACCTCAAATAGTTGGGGTGATCTCCCTATGCCTTAGACCATAACTGTATGTGTGTTTGAATTTGAGTTCAGGTTCTGAAGGGCAAATTCTTCTCAGGATCCATGAGCTAGACTGTAAATAGAAACCACAAGACCTGGTTTCCAATTAGGTAGATTACATGATACTGCTCCTATCAAAATTTATAACGATGCTCCCCTATTGAGGATTAATTATCTGCCATGCTCATAGCAATCTAAAGTTGTCTTGGCTCTAGACATTACGGGTTTCTACTTAGTTATACATTACAGGTGGAAAGTTCATACTCAGTGGGTCATCAGTGGTGGGTGGTAATGAAACATCATACAAAAGATAGCAAATTGCACTGTCTACCAGCTTCTTTGAACAGTCACCCAATTTAGAAGCTGATTGGTACCAAGTGTTTCCAGTGATGGAGCCACTGTAGGCATCATTTAGAGGGGCCTGATTCTGACAGTAATTGCATAAGAGGGGCCACAAAATTAAGAGTGCTGCCTCCTTAGTCAATTAAACTGCTTCACAGCCAAGGGTACCAGGAGTTGAGATCATGAATTAATGCAACAGAGGCTTCCAGCAGTCCAATTGGTACTGGTCAGCTGGAAACTTCACAAAAAGGCCTCTGGCAGCTTTTGGCAGCCCTGTAGTTGCAAAGAAGGTGAGACAACCTACCCATAGAGTACACTTCTTTGTCCTTGTTATAAAAGGAAGCAGGTCCAATCCTTCAGGGCTCCTCTCAGGTCACAGGCAACAGATAAAAACCTCTTATTTTCTTCCACAGGTCCAGAAAGTGTTCTGAAGAGAGTGCTTTTGGATGCCACATTTATGCCTGGTACAACCAGTGGATGGGGGTGGTTCCTGGCCCCTCCCTAACCACTAGGATAACAGTTCCCAGGGCATAACAATACCCACTTTTGAAGCAGTTTTTGTTTTCCCTACTGCAAACAATCCCTGAGTGCCCTTCAGTCCTAAAATCCAAGATGGGAAAACCCTTCTTTCTTTGTGCAGTGCCTTGTGACCACCCAAAGGAGTGGCAAGGTTAATTTGCAGTACCCCCTCCTTAGTCAGTTTAAACCAGTTTGGGGGCAGCTCGCCTCTTCTGGGTTTGTTGCCTGCTTATCAAGGAGGATAAAAGCTGTGGCCTTTCCAGCTTTCAACCAGCTTTTGCTTGTGACAGGTGTGAGAAAAGTGTATTATTAGTTGAAGTGGTTGTGAGACCACTCCGAAGTAACAATTTCAAGCATACAAATAGCTACAATTCTGACAAGGCAACCCTACGCCTTCCGACACCATTTCCTGTGGCATTGGCACAAAACAATCCCACAGTACATCTCTCTGCCCAAATCCAAGATTTTGGGACCCTTCAACCCCATGTCAGAGCTGTGGGCAAAACCCTTACATTTGTTCAGGATAATCAGTCACCCCTGATTCTGCCATGGGTTTTACGCCTCTGGAGGAGATGCCAGGCTGTCTACCTACACAAAGGAGGGAGCAAGCTAAGGTGTGACTGACATTTGCTTCTCAGACCAAGAAGCCCTTTTGCAGCAGAGCCATCTGTGCTCACCGCCCTTGGGCCATCCTGTCCGGATGAGGTCACACTTCCTCCTTCCAGCAGTCCCTTTGTTCCCTTTCCTCAGAGAGCTTACCACCTCCTAGCAGGATGGCAGTAGGATATCTCAGGTGACAACTGCTGAAGATAATCAGCAACAGTGACCAAAATGTTGTGGGCAAGAAATTTGTGACTTTTTAAAGTCACCTTTGTTTAATAGTTACTTTAAATCAGACTTCAGAATCAAGTCGGGTTTTAATGTAAAAATCAATTTGATATTTTGGAGTACTATGTTTGGGGTTCTCAAATCAAAGTTAGCACTTAAGAGGATGCCCTTAGAAATGGACACAGGTGTGGGGAAAGTGGAATGCCTTCAAAGTTAACATTTGCGATCCGCCTATGGTTGAATCAATATCAGATGTTAGCGACTAATTGTATAGACCGGAGGGGCTATGACGCCTTCACTACTCTACATAACTACATTGAACTGATTGTGTGGTAAGACTGTGAAGAAGAGCATGTAGTTGTAATCAATCGGTATATGACTAATCAAAGTATGATGCAGTATGCAGCAATATGTACCAATTGATGAAGATGCTAATATAAAATGTTTCAAAAAATAAAATAAAAAGTTAGCACTTATCACATGGGCTTGTGTAACTCCATGTTAACCAATGAGCCTACCAGCCTCCTGCAATGTAAGCTGCAATTTCAAATTTTCACTGTCAGGACCTGTCAACTTAAAAGGAACATGTCCTTCTTTTTTATATTAAGTACAATGACTTGTGGACTACTAAGTACTAAGGCCTTACCTCAGGGTGTGTTATAAAGTTTAAAAAGGAAGGTTTTGACTTGGCAAAAGAGTTCATTGTGCCATGCAGGTTTTTCAGCTAAAAGTTTGCCTAACTAGGCTGCGGTGGCAGACCTGCAGCCATGTTTTCACTTTGTCACTTTAGTGGTGGCACAATAGGTACTGCAGTCCACTAGTGACATTTAACTATTAGCCCTGGGTATACTCTGTACCATATACTAGGGACTTATAGGTAAGTTCAAGATACAATCAGTGATTAGACAATTGTATATACGCTTTTGAGGGTCAGAGCACGTTCACGGGGACCTGGCCAGCAGCATCTAGCAGAAAGTGGGGGAAAACATGCATAAAAGGCAATATCACTGCAACAGGGAAGGCCGCTTTGAAGTAAATTAAGTTCCTGGTTGGACCACAACTGGTCTTCTTGAAAGGTAAAGAGAAAACACATCCCCACATGCAAGCCCTTGTCTCTGCTGTAGCAGCTTTCATACTTCATCAGGGTTAAGTTCTCACTGGGATGAGAATGCAAATTAGCCTTATGGAGCTTCGGGCAGTGAAAAGGTAAATTTCTAAAAGCTACCTATCCTTCAAATTTATTAAAAATCCGACTTCTACATTGAGTTTGGCTTTTAACAAATATCGAAAATTGTGGTTTAATAATATTCCAATCTTGCCCCTATCCAGCAATTGCAGAATAATGATTTATTATTGTCTCCCCATGTTTGTCTATAGGATAGCCAGACTTCCTATAGTGAGAATAGCTTTTGGGTCCTAGTCACTGTAAGGACAAGTTAGCTTTACATTTTACATGTCCTACTTTTAAATTTCATTTAGCCTGCCTTGTTGGTTGCTGAGCCTAAATAAGGGCTACTTATTATTTCAAAAGATGTTTTTCTCCTATTTAATATTTTTATTTTGACAGATTGTGCTACAAGATGTAAGCTAATTGCTTACTTTCCCCTGAGGCGGAAGCCGGGGGCGCTCTTCTACTTTCTACTAGTTACTCAGTGCTCGCTTAGATGGTAATTTGTTTTTAGACATTGTATATATTTAAAACTGTTCTGTTTTAACTTACCGCGACTCCTTGCATGTGAGTCCCCAAGGGTTCCCACTCTCGATTGCCACTGGCGCAGCCGATCTCAGGCGCTGACGCCGGAACGCAGAGGATAGCCGCCGCCATCTTAGGGGAAGGCAGGGTAGCGGTCCAGATCTTGGACGCCTCCCGCCCTCCCTCGTTACTTAAGGGCTCTTTCCCTGCCTGCCTCCAGACTAATTGCTTACTTTCCCCTGAGGCGGAAGCCGGGGGCCTCTTCTACTTTCTACTAGTTACTCAGTGCTCGCGTAGATGGTAATTTGTTTTTAGACATTGTATATATTTAAAACTGTTCTGTTTTAACTTACCGCGACTCCTTGCATGTGAGTCCCCAAGGGTTCCCACTCTCGATTGCCACTGGCGCAGCCGATCTCAGGCGCTGACGCCGGAACGCAGAGGATAGCCGCCGCCATCTTAGGGGAAGGCAGGGTAGCGGTCCAGATCTTGGACGCCTCCCGCCCTCCCTCGTTACTTAAGGGCTCTTTCCCTGCCTGCCTCCAGACTAATTGCTAACTTTCCCCTGAGGCGGAAGCCGGGGGCGCTATTCTACTTTCTACTAGTTACTCAGTGCTCGCTTAGATGGTAATTTGTTTTTAGACATTGTATATATTTAAAACTGTTCTGTTTTAACTTACCGCGACTCCTTGCATGTGAGTCCCCAAGGGTTCCCACTCTCGATTGCCACCGGCGCAGCCGATCTCAGGCGCTGACGCCGGCACGCAGAGGATAGCCGCCACCATCTTAGGGGAAGGCAGGGTAGCGGTCCAGATCTTGGACGCCTCCCACCCTCCTCTCTATGTATAAAAGTAGATGGACTTCCCGTCCGCGCAGCGGGCGGGCGCAGCGGGCGCGCCAATGGCGCGCCGAAGGCGCGCCTAAGGCAAGCCCGTCTGCGCCCGTCCGCGCCTGGCCCGTGCCCAGGGCCAGTTCCCCTGCTTTTCGCTCTGTTGTCAGCCCTCTCTGTTGGTCTAGAGAGCAGCTTCTTCAGATGAGAGTGGATACGTGTTCGCCGACCTACCGCTGCTCTCCGTGCACGCTGGAGGGACGTCCTTTCACATGCCCTCATTGTGATCTGGTACTTTCCCCTATGAGTAAACGTGCTCTCCCTCTCTCCAACCCGACCAAACGTCCTACTCACTCCCTGAAGCTGAGGGCTGGCTTGGTCAACTGCCGCTCTCTCCCTCGCCATGCTAGCGAGATTTGGACATCTCTTGATACCCATGCCTGGGATATCCTGTTTCTCACCGAATCCTGGTTAAAAGATACTTCCAAACCTGATATTCACCTAGCTATTCCCTCTGGCTATCTCTTAATGGGCTTTAATCGAGAAGGTGGTAAAACAAGAGGTGGTCTTGCTATTATATTGAAATCCCATCTCCATCTGACTATCAGTAAACTTACGAATACTGGGCTGATTGAAGCCATGTACTTCACCATTTCAGACTCGGCTGCGGTTATTTTGGCTGGTATTTTAGTGTATAATCCCCCCAACGCTTCAGCCCCCTCCCTTATGCCACTGATACACCAGATAGCGGATCTTTCTCTTAAACATCCACACTTTATAGTGCTTGGTGATTTCAACCTACATGTTGATAATTCCTCCTGCTCCCAGGCTACTCAACTATTAGACACCTTGCAGGGCTTAAACCTGACCCAATTAGTTCAGGGCCCGACGCACGTAGCGGGCCATACTCTTGACCTTATTTTTTCCAACCATCCTGGTATTACAGTCCATCCCTCCCTCCCTCTCACCTGGTCAGACCACTATTTTCTCCCTTTTGATCTCATTCTTCCCTCGGCACCTGGTCCGGTGGCGCCTGGCAGGGAGTATGGGAGAAAATGGCATAAAGTTACCTGTACCGCCTTAGATCCCTTTTTCTCATTTCAACCTGACTCCCTGTCTAAAGATGTTGATGCTAGCCTGGCTCAGCTCAATTCTGCTCTATTGCTTGCCATCGATGCCATCGCACTTATTCAACTTATTACTTCCGCTAGATCTCGACCTTCTGCCCCGTGGTTCTCCCCTGCCCTTCGTGAGGAAAAGAGTCGCTGCAAGAAATTAGAACGTAAATGGCGGCTAACCTATGATCTAGAGGCTAAAACTGTCTATAAGTCTGCTTTAAAAAACTTTTCTCAATTAAAAAAATCTACGATGAGAGAATTCTTTGCTCTACAAATTAAGAATGCAGATAACTTTTCTAAAACTCTCTTCAAGATTGTAAAGGACTTTGTTAAACCCCCCGTTACGGTGCCGCAAAATTCCTCTAGCCAGGCTTTATGTAATGGTCTGTCGGTATACTTTCAAGACAAAATTGACAACATTACGTCTTCTTTTCCTACTGTGCTGACCTCCCATATCCCCTGTGCCAGGGACTCTGTGAGATCTTCATTGATGGCTTTTATGGAGCTTACTACTGAGTCTGCACTTATTCTGCTCACCCAGTGTAAGTCTGGTTCTCCTTTAGACCTGGTCCCTGCCAAAGTCATGGGCAACCTGGCCCCCTTGTTGGTCAGACCATTTCTCTCTATTTGGAATACTTCATTGCGCACGGGCCAGTTCCCGACTGTTTGGAAGGAGGCCTTGTTAGTTCCCATTCTGAAGAAAGTGGATGCGGACCCGGCGCAATTTTGCAATTATCGCCCCATCTCTCTCCTCCCCAAACCGGCGAAAATCTTGGAAAAGGCTGTGCAGTTACAATTGGCAGACTATTTAGAAACCAACTCACTGCTTCATGACTCACAGTCAGGATTTAGAACTGGTTTTAGTACCGAGACCGCTCTATTAGAGGTCTCTGAGACGATCCGGGAGTGTGTGGATAGGGGCGAGGATGCCATGTTGGTCCTCCTCGACCTATCCGCCGCTTTTGATACGGTGTCCCACGAAATCCTATTGGATCGTCTGAGACAGATTGGATTGGGTGGCGCCGCTCTATCTTGGATTGCCTCCTTTCTTACTGGACGAACTCAGAAGGTTCTCCTCAAACCATACGAATCAGAGGGTAAACCCCTCCTATGTGGTGTGCCTCAGGGATCTGAGCTTAGCCCTTTATTTTTTAATGTGTATCTTGCTCCCCTGGCTGAGGTGGTGGAGTCCTGGGGGATCAGAGTGATCTCTTACGCTGATGACACACAGTTTATGTTTTCCTTTAGAGATCACTCTGACTCCAGCTTCGCCAGTTTTCGCCATTGTCTTGGCAATTTATGTTCCTGGATGAATTCTAATCATCTCAGACTCAACACTGATAAGACGGAGGTCTTATTTTTTAATCAGAAAACCATTCCTTCTGCCACTTTGTGGTGGCCGACTGTGCTTAACCCCCCTCCCACCCCTGTCCAAACAGCTCGTAACCTGGGCTTCCAATTCGACAACGCTCTTTCCTGTAAAGCTCAAATTATTAAGGTCACGGCAGCCTGCTTCGGGAAACTGCGCATGATTAGAAAGATCTTTCCTTATCTTCCTTTGGATGCTCGTAGAACTGTTATCCATGACCTGATTACGTCACATCTGGATTATGCCAACAGTCTCTACGCCGGTGCCCCCTTGTACCAAATTGAACGTCTTCAGATCGTTCAGAATGCGGCGGCGAGGCTGATAGGTAATATCCCTTACCGTCAGTCGGTTGCATCCTACTGTAAGAAGCTTCACTGGCTGCCCATTTCCCGTCGCATTCAGTTCAAGATGCTGACTCTTGCTTTTCGGGCCCTCAACGGGTCTGGCCCGGTCTATTTGAGAAAGAGACTTGTGCTTTCCCAATCGACCAGATCTTTGAGGTCAAACAACCTACGCCTTCTTATTGTTCCTCGCTTTCGCCGCTCTAGAATGGGCGGTAGAACATTCACCGTAATGACGGCTAAACTTTGGAACAGCCTACCACTTCATCTTAGATTTCTTCCTTCAGAGTCTCTTTTTCGTAATAAATTGAAAACCTGGCTGTTTACCATTCCTTAAATTGCATCTCCTTCTAAGTATGCAGTCCACAGCGCCGGGACACCCCCTTTGGGGGTAGCCGTGCGCTTTACAAGCTTCTTAAATAAATAAATACATAAAAAAATAAATAAGCTAGAGCTGCAGGGCTACAGTGGTAGGCCTGAGGTCATGGTTGCCTCATCATACCTGTGGATGGCATAGTAGTTATATTCAATAAGTGCCATTTAACCTTCCATGCCATGGGTGTGTTTTGTATGTTGAACACCATATATTATGGCCCTTTATGAAAGTTAAATATGCCTTTTTGGTGTTTAGCTAAAAACAATGGGAGTGATCATGCAAAAAGATGCACTTTTCATAGCTGGCATGAATAATTAGACAAACATGCTTCAAACATCGACAACTACATTTTGCAACATGAGCGCAGGTCCCAGAAAATGGATGGGGTGGGAAATAATGCACATATGCCCCCCTTCTGATAGTGTAGCCTACAAGCAAAGAAACACATCCAAGTAGGTGGGGGAATTTGTTCTGTGCTTCCAAGTGAAGGAGCCTGCTTTGCAGGGCTATTGCCATGTGTCACATAAGTGACAATTTTCCCCCATACTGACATGTGATGATGTTCTGTCCCAATATTTCTATTTCCTCCCTACTCAGCTTCTGCAGTGTAGGTGGGAGCTTCTTTTTAGAAAAGTGCTCACTACACAGGTCACCAAGATAATCTAGTGGCCGGCAGTCTGGATAAAGACACTAAATTATTTTGGTGGCCTCTATTCAAAACTTGTAATGACCCCATTAGTATTTTCTCTCTGATGTATCCATTAACAGTTAGGTGGTTGGTAGTCCTAGAGCCTGGTTTTACAAACATTAGATATTATGCCATTACATTTCTCATGTCTTATTGAGGTTGCCACTTTAGCTGCTTGCGAATTTGTTTTTTAACTTAGAGAGACTAGGGGCCTGATTACGATGGTGGTGAACCCGTCACTGGCAGCCTGCCGGTGGCTGGTTCACCGCCATTGTAAGGCCTTTCTCCGCCCACCAGATAAGGATGGCAGGCGGTGTGCTGGAGCTCGGAGAGCCTGTCCACCACGGGTCTGACAGAGGCAATCGTTATGATTGCCCGTCAGACCCCGCCCACATCCCAAGAATGGTGGCGGTGCCTAACAGGCACCATCCACCACATTAGGATGCCGCATCCCGCCAGCTTTTCCATGGCGGTTCCTCTGCCATGGAAAGGTTGGCAGGGATTGACTTTGGTGGCCTGTTACAGCCCCCCCTTGTGTAGGGGCACTTTGGTTTTGTACTTGGGGGGCACATATGCTGCCCGCTACATTTCCCTGCACCAGGTGGCAGGTACCACATGGTGCCTGCCGCATAGTGCTGGGAAAAACGAAACGTGCATTTTTAACATTGCGGAAGGTGCTGCAGCCAGCAGCACCTGTTGCAACATTAAAACTGCCTTTTACGGCGCAATGGTGGCAGCCGCATTGTAATTTGTGGTGCAGGACCGCCACCATATATGTGGGCGGTCCCTATCCCCGGGACGATGGCGGATGGACTGAAGTCCGTCTGCCATCGTAATGACCCCCTATGATTTGAAAATCTTCCAGCTGCCTCCTTAGTGCAATTGTTTTCAGTCAAAAGGTTGGAGGATTACTTTCTATTTGCCTATCACTTCTTTTTAAACTAACCTGGATGGATTCTTTTATTACATTTTTTTATTTTCAGACAGGAATCTTTTTAAACATTCACTTGGAGCGTCTGCATCCCATCCCTTAAAAGTGCATTGAGCCAGGCCTATATTTTTTACTATTCTTATGTTCCTTTTTGAAATACAGTACCACAGCTGCTGACTGACTACATAGGCAGGGTAATGGAAGTTCCTCAATACTTCTCTAACTTTGGTTCAGCTGTATTTTACTGATTTCTCAAAGCAGCGCATTCTGATTTCCTGCTTTGCTTCCCACAATTTTCCTGTCAAAGGTGGAGGTCCAGAATTCTGGGATTATCTGTTAGACAATTGCCAGCTACTCCAAGGTTCCCCTTACTAATTTGTCACAGTATAATTTGTGTTGTGCATGATAGCTCATCAAGTTGAATCTATGGGTTTGATCCTCGCCTACTACGTTTCTCAAGCTTAGGTGATGTGTATTTGCATTTTTATTTGGACTCCTCTGGGTCATCATGGTAAATGCCTACCAGTTATCTCAAGTAATCCAAGAGAAGTTTCTGAATAACACACTGTCCTGACTAAGGGTCCGATTCCAATCTCGCTAGGAAAGCCCTCCGTATGACTCGGAGCGAAACGTGCTCGGGGAGTCCGAACAAGCGAGTCCGATGCAGCTGTATGCTTACGGACTTGGTTCACTCGGACTGCCATTGAACTTCATGGGAGCCTGTGTACAAACTCGTACACGGGCTCCCATAGCAAAAAAGGGGTGGGTGGGGAAAAGTGTACACCCTGTCGCGGGCACCTCATGGTGCCCGCCATACTGTGCATTCCTGGATCGCGGGGGCCCATGGGCACACCCCGTGACATTTGGGGGGCCCCGGGTGAAGGGGGGCCTGTCACCCCCCCCCAAAGTACGATTCCAACAGCTGTTTTGTCCCACTGAGACCAAGGCAAAGCAGCTGTCCAAATCGTGCTTCGTACTCGCTCGGTCGGAATTTAGCTCCATTGCGCGGCACAATTCGGCTATGAACGAGTTGTACAGACAGGTTCGGGTCCCGGAAAGAATTTGGTTGACACGTGCGCGATCGTCGCATCGTACTTGGTCGATCGGACTTGTGTATGATTTGGTCAGAAACAAGGGCTACAATTCGGATCCGGGAAAGCCAAATCCGATTTGGAGGCCTTCCGAACAACATCGGAATCGGGCCCTAAATGTTTTTTGCACAATCACAGTTTTGGTTTGCTATATCAGAGGGTATGAGAGTGAAACAAGAAGGTATATACCAGTGGAAAGAGTGGCTCTGGTTAGATTTCATTGTATAAAAATGGGTGAGGGTAACATGAGTCAAAGATTTTAAGTTTATGAGCAAGACTATAGCTCTGAAGCAAGGTTTTGTACAAGGAAGACTGACTCAGTAATAAATATTGCGTCTTATCAATCTGGACTTTCTGGTGGCATAACTGTATCTATTATGTTCTTTTCATTGCGATGATATTTAGTAACCATGGAAGAGTGAAATATGCCTCGAGATAGTAGTATTGTAAAGAAGTTGGGAGAAAGCATTGAATATCACTAGGATATGGCCAGTGATAAGATCCCTGCATCATCTGCCTCCTGCCTATGCCTGCTAATAGTTTCATAGGCGGTCTTTCACGGCAAGTATTTTTTCTAAAAATGACTGATTAGCATTCTGCTATAAAGGAGTGAGAATATTTTCATTTAGATTGAATTCCTAATCAGTAATATAAGGAGCTGTTCAACATTTTAAAATAAATGGGATTACAATTCCCAATCCATATTAGTGTGAGCCCTTGCAGATGTTGACATGAACTTATCAGCACAGATGGGTATTACACTGCACACCAAGGCATATTTCTTTTGCAAACTTACATTGGAAAAGAGTATTATATTTAGCTAAGCGTACCAAACAAAGGCTAGGGAATATAACATTTTACTATTCCTTTTCAATACATTTTCTCAATACATTATATTTAAAATATGACGCATTGCAACTGAAGGGTGTAGGAAATAATGGCAAAATTCTGAAGACGTGCATTGCTCACTGGTAATAATGTTCACTAAAATGACATCATCTTTTGAGAAGTGATGCATGGATGGCATGCTATCCAGTTCCACAATTTACTTTAGGTAAGTGAGGCAACCACATGCAGAGGGAGGATGAGGCCTGTAGTTTATTTCTGTGTGAGTAAAATGGGCTTCCGTCACATCTAATGATGACAGTATAAGCAATTGATAAAGCTGGAAATGTAAAATTATTTAACACAACTTATATTTTGCCTTAGAAATTAATGTGAAAGCACACTGTAAAATGACACGTAGTCAAAACATGCTAAATGCATTTGGCAGTCATATTCACTGTTAGGCCACTGTTATATTTCTCTTTAACAAATAGAAGCTTTCGAAATTATTGAAAATACTTGAGAAGCACTGGTAGTTAAGTACATTATTGACCATGATCTCCTGGACCCGTCTCAAAAGAGCTTCAGAAGTGGCCACAGATTGGAGTCATCTCTCATTGCTGCCACTGATGCGATGAGAATGCAGGTTGACCATGGTGGAACTGCCTTCTTAGTCCTAGTAGACTTGTTGGTAGCCTTGAATACTATTTCCCCATCATGTATGGTTAAGTGGCAACAGCAAGTAAGGCTGTATGATTGAGAGACATATCTGAATAGGCAAATACAGAGGAAAGACGCATGTGGAAAACACGCAGAGACAATAAATTGGCTGATGATCTGCAGGCTTGGGCAGCAATGATCTCTGAGCTATTGGCCCTGCCAGACGAGATGCCACAGTACAGTAGGTATATATGTAACAGAAAAGGTTAGAGAGGCTAGGTATAATAATGAAAGGCTCTATGATATACAGTATATGATCAGTAACTGTTAATAGTGAATTATGCCTATCTGCCCAAGGACATCAATGTATCGTGAATGTATGATGTGTTGAGAATATGCTGAAGCCTGGGGGTGGAGGGAGGGGGGTTAGTTTTGTGATTTTTCTCCTTGGGACAATGAGGCTTTCGTTACTAAAAGCCTGATTCTGATGGCGTTCCCACCGCCATCAGATCCTGCATGATCGCCCGCCACATTATGATGGCGAATGTAGAGACTGGCTGCCACGCATCTGACGGGCTCAAGGAGCCCATCGGTTTGTCGAAGGGACTGCAATCCCTACAACAGTGGTGGTGCCTGTTCAGGCACTGCCATAGGGATTACAATGTCCATTTCCGCTGGCCGTTTCATGGCAGTTAATCTGCCATTAATTACAGTTGTGAGGGCCCCTTACCTCCTCTGTATATTCAGTTAGAAATCTTGGTGCATTTCTGGATACCTCTCTTAATTTTAACCTACAGGTAAATTGCACCACAAGTAGCTGTTTCCTTATTATTTGTGTTCTCAATAAGATTTTTCTTTTTTTTCCTGAGGAACTTTGCAAAGCAGCGGCTCTCACATTGATCATCTTGCAATTAGACTAATGCGGCTCAGTGACTCATCCTCAACATCCCGAAATGCCTTTCTGTGAAAGACGGCCTGCGGAATCTGCACTGGCTTCCAATTAAGCAGTGCATGATTTTTAAGGCACTCAGTATAGTACACCTCACGCATCATGATGAAGGAGCACTTGCAATCAGGTCCTCTTTTCACTGGTATAACCAAGTCCGCTTTTCACTGGTATAGGCCGTCAAAGATTCTGAGGTCAGCCTCTGGCAAAAAAAGTGGTAGTTCCTATTTTCGAAAGCAAGATGCAGCGCTTGCTCGCTCCTCCTCTGTGGCAGCTGCTAAATTATGCAACACCCTGCCTAAATATATTGCTGAGACTGACTCTTTCATCACCTTTCGAAAGCATAAAAAAGTTTCGCGTCATAGGCCATTTATTTCCGGAATTATTATATCAGTTGTTGCTTCCCCTTTTTTTCTTATTGTTTGTAGCTTAGAGCTGTCTTGTCTTGCTCTTTCAGGGATCCTGGACAGGGCTTTGGAATTCCTGAGATGCAGCACCTTGGTACCTGTGGGTTAAGCACGCTTTACAAATCTCTTTTCATTTCATTTTAACTATGCACAAATGATGGCTTGCCCTTAATGTGACTTGCTTAGAATATTCATCATAACTGCTATAAATATGTTATCTTCCTTAAGCTGCATGTTCTCATTTGCACCATGCTTGAACTTCCTGTCTATCTCATGTTCATATAATACTGAATAAAGAATCACATATTTTAACAATAACTCTCACTTACATGAAATACCAAAGCATTACCTAACTATAAATCTGCAAGAAAATGTTTCTGTCTATAGTATAGTTCATTGTCATGCAGTGAAACATTGAATAAATGGTAGAATAGGCTCTGCATTAGCTTTCCTGGGAACTAACGTTAACGCTTCTAGAAGCAAAACTATTTAGGGCTGTCTGTTTCATATTTGATAGTAGGCTGTCGACTTCATGTGTTTTCTGTATCAAAGGAAGAACAAAACCTGCTCACTATCGAAAAATGTCTTTCCATTTGACCGGAGGGATCTAACCTGTAACAATGTTGTTTACATGTGTTCTTTTCTTTTATATTAGTGCATGTTTCTAGTACGAGGCAGAGACTTTTCTCTAAGGAGATGCTCCTAGACTTTCTTGGAGACTTTCAACCACCCTTCTTGTCCTTGACGGTTGTAGCTACTGCTGCAACTGTTGCCCCATATTTCCCTGCGTAGGTTTATTTGTACAGACTGCTACTGCAACTGTATTCTGACGCTCTTTGGAAATTGAGACTCGACTGAGTTTCATGAACAACTCTTTATGGAGAGTTTGTTTTATTAATTACATTTTTTACTTTATGCTGCTTTGATCTTACACTTTTCCTGAACTCTTTATGGGTTCTATTAGTTTTAATTTGGACCTTAATTTAGAATAGGGGTATCTTCCTTTATGGAACACGCTTGTTATTTCATCATTATTATTTATTCTAACTATATTGTTCTTGATGCATTTCTGTAAACTGATTTATCTGATGTACTAATGGAATAAAAACAAAAAGAAGATTACTTATCTAGTTATGAGAATAAAGGTTTTCAAAACCAATTTGTAACTCTCATTATTGACTGAACTTGAGAACTGATAAAATTTGTTGTAGATTTATAGGGTTTGATTTAGTTTACATTCAAAAGCGGTGGCAAAGATCTGTCGCCTAGGAGAAGAATGTGGCACGGAGTTGGAACTCACTCTTATAAGTCATGGGTTGAACTGATACTGGAATTTACAATTTTGGACTATTTCCACGCTATCACATGTAATTCTGCTACTTTGCATGAAATCGTTTTTTTTCACGTCTTCAGCAAATTAAGCAAACTAAGTATGTTTATTCTGATAAGCATGTGACATGAATAGTTTAAGTATTTTGGTAACATTCGAACATTGGAATGTTGGGAGCTCCATTGAAAACAATGAAGTGACTCAGGGCTTATAGTGGCTGGTATAAGCCTTCTGCTCCAACATTCCAATTATTGTTTTTCTATTTCTCCATTCTGAATTTAGAACATTCTATCTTCAGTGGGTGGAATGTCCTAATAGCCTTATAGCATTTCTTTCTCTGGTTATACAGTTGCTAAGGGCCCTGTCCCTCGTTATAGCCCCTATAACTCAGGTGCAGTACCTTTAACAACCAGTATAGCCCTCAGCAGTGGTCTATAAGGCTATATTAGAACATTGGAATGTGGAGCACTCCACAAAAGACAATGGAGTGCTCCGTGCTTCACAAAGGTCTCTCGGAGCTCGCGGGGATTTAAAGCCCCTTGGGATTCGGGAGGCCTTTGTTTTATTTGTTAGAACATTCTGCCCTTTAGTGGCAGAATGTTCTAATAGCCTTATAGCCCTTCGTAGCTGGGCTATACCGGCTATTAAAGTCCCGCTGCCTTGTTAAAGACCCTCGCCTTCGGCTCAGGCCTTTAACGCTGGAGAGGGCCTTTAATAGCAGGTATATTAAAGCCCACCAGAAGCTGATGACATAGCCACCTCAACCTCCAGATTTTCTGAGACCCTTCCAACAGACACTAGTGGACTCATATAAAGTGAACAATCGTCAAACTGCCCGCTCATGCTGCAGCATACCGAACCAGACATACTCATACTGAGCCAGAGCATAGGACACAGTATTCACAGTATTCTTTTTTTTTAACAGAAAACAGAACAACAACAAAAAAGAATGCGCACAATAAAAAGAGAGCAAAAAACCTCAAATACTCAAAAATGAATATACAATATCATCCAATTGCTGGCAATTCACATCCAGCCAAGTCACTAATATTAACACACCCTTCCACAATCACACTGGCCATAAGGATAACAAAGCAGTCACAGTAACTCAACTGGTCAAGGCATTACCTTGCAATCCTTCAATGACAATGAGGTTCCCAAAACTTCACATTGAAAGTTGCACAACAAGAAAACAAATGCATTGAAAATCATTGCTACTGCAACAGCCAAGACCTGCAAGCCTTGCATATACCGTGAGACATGAGGAATTATCTTATCTCTTGTTTGGTTACATACACAGATGCTACAAATATAATAATGCAGTGCTTCTACAGCTAGTCACCAATCTAGACATTGTAATGTCCATGGCGCTGGACACTTCAGCTTTGTTCAACACGGGTTGTTGCTCACCTTCCCTTTGGCACCTACACTATATCTGCAGTTCAGATATGCCATTTTCCCGGTAAAAACTTTTACTTCTAATTGGTCTGCTTTGTTCTTTTGCCACCAGTACAGTAGATTTTGTAAAAAGTGGACTGTTCTACTTTGCAAGAATCTAGGCACTAGGAGCCACCAGGTTGTCTTTCTGATTTTAAGCACTTTTCCACATCGGCTCCATGTCTTCGGTGTGGCAATATTTCTTATGGCAACCTGGATCAGTCACTCTAAGGGGTCGATTCCGATCCGGGTCGGACAGCTCTCCGAGAGCTGTCTGTAGCCTTACCGTGCGACCGACACGTATCCGTAGCCGGTCCGTCCTGTAGATGAAGTACGATGCGCATAACTGCCAAAAACACGACCGACACGTAGGCTGTGAGTCAAGCTTCATTCTCCGTCCGAGCCGTAACCCCGAACGCCAAACCGATCGCCCAGAAGCAGTATCCATAGCAGTTTCTGCCCTGACAAGTACGATGCGTACTTCCTACGCGCCTGACGGGTCGCCACGTACGGCACGTCACAGCATCCGGAAAACAAGCATATCAGCTACGATTCGCGCCACAACTCAATCCACGGCTACGAGACAGACCAGTTTGCAACGGGTACGAGATGGAGCAACAAGCAGCGTGTACGACACAAACACATCATGAACCCATCGCGCAGGTCATACCAGTATTCTACATCTATGACCGGATCAGGAACCGACGCCGACGGTGCAGACGGTAAGTCAGACACCTACCACACAAACAAACGACCCGTACCCGCAAAATGACACACACACACACAGGGGATCCATATCCTGGCCACTAACAACAGGACACCATAGGGGTTGCATGGCCAGCACCACTACCACCCCCACCCATAGGGCTCATGTTGACCATCACTACTGCCACCCCACCCATAGGGGACCTGTTGCCCATCACCACTGCCAACCCCACTCATAGGGCTTATGTTGCCCATCACCCCTGCCACCCCCACTCATAGGGGACCTGTTGCCCATCACCCCTGCCACCCCCACTCATAAGGCTTATGTTGCCCATCACCCCTGCCACCCCCACTCATATGGCTACTGTTGCCCATCACCCCTACTCATAGGGGACCTGTTGCCCAGCATTACTGCCATCCCCACTCCTAGGGCTTATGTTGCCCATCACCCCTGCCACCCCCACTCATAGGGGACCTGTTGCCCAGCACTACTGCCACCCCCATCCCTAGGGCTTATGTTACCCTTCACTCCTGCCACCCCTACTCATAGGGCTTATGTTGCCCATCACCCTTGCCACCCTCACTCATAGGGCTACTGTTGCCCATCACCCCTGCCACCCCTACTCATAGGGGACCTGTTGCCCAGCACTACTGCCACCCCCACCCCTAGGGCTTATGTTGCCAATCACCCCTGCCACCCCCACTCATAGGGCTACTGTTCCCCAGCACTACTGCCACCCCCACTCATAGGGGACCTGTTGCCCATCACCCCTGCCACCCCCACTCATAGGGGACCTGTTGCCCAGCACTACTGCCACCCCCACCCCTAGGACTTATATTGCCCATCACCCCTGCCACCCCCACTCATAGGGGACCTGTTGCCCAGCACTACTGCCATCCCCACCCATAGGGCTTATGTTGCCCATCACCCCTGCCACCCCCACTCATAGGGCTTATGTTGGCCATCACCCCTGCCACCCCACTCATAGGGCTACTATTGCCGATCACCCCTGCCACCCCCACTCATAGGGGACCTGTTGCCCATCACCCCTTCCACCCCCACTCATAGGGGACCTGTTGCCCAGCACTGATGCCACACCCACACCTAGGGCTTATGTTGCCCATCACTCCTGCCACCCCCACTCATAGGGGACCTGTTGCCCAGCACTACTGCCACCCCACTCCTAGGGCTTATGTTGCCCATCACCCCTGCCACCCCCACTCATAGGGGACCTGTTGCCCAGCACTACTGCCACCCCCACCCATAGGATGGGTGATGTGCCACACATCCATCACACTCCACCATTATGTATGTCAGCAAAATACATCCCCCCTAACATCATGACAACAGTGTGTAGTCTGTGGCAAATTCCCACAACAGTGATTATGACTTCAAACATACAATGTAACTAACAGCACATGTGTGACCAACAAATGAGTGTGGCCTACACAAGGCAAGCATCACAATAGCACTGTGTCAATGTAAAACTAACACCCCCTCACTGTGTAGAACAAAAGTTAAGTGTGGGGTGCAAACTGCAGCAGATGTTGAGCATTGTGGTGATGGGGTCTAAACCCCCCTCATCACAGTGACCAAAAGGTAAGTGTCATCATGGTCAAAGCTGCAAATAACAAACACAATGTATTATCCCTGCTCCCAACACATTAAACACTTCTGGGGCAAACTAGTGGTTGTGTCCCAAACCCACAGAGATGTGGTGAGGCTAACAGTGCTGTGAAAACAAAACGTACTCGCGGCCATGTGCAGACAAGCACCACACATGGGGGCTGACAATGCATACAGTGTACAATGACACAAGAGCAGAAGTGACCATCACAAAGCATACACACATCTCGAAAATAGACACACCAATCAAAACAACCTGTGTAGACTGTAGGTGTCAGCTCACAAACTCTCATTCCATGTTAGCAATGGCACCTAACAACCAGGATGAATGTGCACAATGATGTGATATGACTCACAGGGACTGCAGGGAAAATCACAGAAACAGCATCCAGACAATGGCCCACAACAGCAATAACAATGCACTGATGCAGATGCACAAACACAAACAGGCAACCTCACACTGCGCATCTGACATAACATGTGTGTGTGTGTGTGTGTGTGTGTGTGTGGGTGGGTTTGTGTTACTATCCTTGTGGGGACTTGGGTGTGATAACACACTCACGCTGTGGGGACTTGATTGCACTGTGGGGACCTGAACCCAGGTCCCCACAAGGCAATGTCCTTTAAATGATAAAAAATGGCTTCAGGAACATCTGTGCCAATTTTTACAACTTTTTAAAAAATTGTCTTGTGGGGACCTGTGTTTCCTAAAGTGTGTTTATATTTTTGCTCAGCTCTACCCCTGTAGACAGGAGGCGGTACTGCAGCCTTAAACACACTTTGCATTTAAACACACTTTGTTCACCAGCAACACACGTTAACAGCACAAAGCACAGATATTTCAAAGGAAAAGCTGCAAAACCCTGTGTTAAAAAATATTTTTCATGCAAAGTAACCTTTTCCCTATTTAATAAAGTAAACTTTATTTACAGAAAACATTGAATTTAGACTATTTGAAATGAACACTTGCTAGTGGTTTTATAAACATTGCTAAAAGCAGTTTGGGTCAGTTTTGAATCCCAGATTACTTCACTATTGCAGTTTGATCCTTCTCTGCAATTAAAGAATGATGGTGCATTAAACCGTGAAGCAATGTAAAATGATCCGATATTTTTTTTTGCAAATTTGATTACATATTAATATGCACTTTGGAATACGCTCTTAAGATGATGGCTAGATGAGTGAGTGGCTAGAGTTGCATTGTGCTAATAGGTACATTCTCTAAAGCCCCCGAACCATAGTAATGTTATGCCCACAGCATGGGGACGTTTAATTTTAACAGAAAAAAGCATGTTCTTTGAATAGATTTTCTAATAATGTCACTATTGTTCTAATATTGCCATAAGATGTAATTACATTTAAATCCTTTGAATTGCTTAATTTCCAAACTATTCCCAAAGCTTTACAAAGTACAGCAGCTTAATTCCCAGAGATGGGTGACGAATAGTCCTATAACAAGCATTGGCAAAGCCAACAGGTGTCACCTACAAAGGAGCTACTGGCTTTTTCAGAGTTTTTTGCCATGTTGTACAGCACTGTGCCTGCTCTGCAGCATGGATGAAATTCAAATTCAAATTTTCAAAAAGCACTATGACGCAGCCCAAGCGAACAACATCACAACAGTTATTTTTATGGTTGGTGGGAGGGTGGGGGCCAGTGAGGAGTAACACTAACAACGGAGGGGGTAGGGAAAAGAAAAATCACTGACGCAGCCACTACTGATCACAGTATGTAAAGCAGTTGTCAGAGACTCCTTGGCCTCATAAAATTATAAAATGCAGATTGATATATATCAAGCTTAGTGAAGTAGGTGAAGAGACTCAGGGTCGTACTTCACCATAATTAGTGGCTATTTTTTATAAAGCCAAAACAGGGTAGGTAGACAGGAGACCAAATCCCTATCTTGCTCATGGTGCCCTTGCTACTGCATTGGAACCCACACCCATTACAGTTTGGACTTAGTGCTTCAGATAAGGTGCAAAGTTCTGCTGTAAAATGTGCCACCTCATGTTGGTGTCCACTTCAATTTGCCCTTCGGTGTATTTAAATATAGTTTGCCTTCCTAGACCACACTAGGTTAACTAAAACATACTGCAGTAGCATAGGCTGTGCTCAACCACCTGCCTTATGAGTGAGATGGCTTTCAAGCCGGAAGTGTGGAGAGTATGTGGCATTATGCTAGAGCTGCAAACTTGGAACTCAATTCTTGACATTGGCTTAAAATCCTGTGATTCTGGTCAAATCACTTAATCTCACCATGCCTAAAGAAATTGTACGTGACTTAACTGGTGCTCATGTTAAGTGCTTCAAAGTGGAGTGACACAAGCACACCACTAGTGGGAATGAGGCATTTACAGAAGTACGTAAGAAGTGGCTTCTGTTGCTTCACCATGAGAACTTTTGTGTGGTTCAAGTCTATTAATGCTACCATAGGCAAGGATGAGATAGACTACTTCTCAGATCTAGAGATCAGTCATGAGGTAGCTGCAGCCTGTCCCACATCAGTGCTAGTCCTGCTGAGAAGATGAACTGCCTATGTGTTCTTGTTCCTTCCTCTTTCCTTCAATTGGAAAAGTTAATATCTCCCACAGTGGGAGATGGGCCTTGCTGGTAAGAGCACACCTTTCGGAAGAGAAGCAGCATGGGCTGTGCCTGATGACCTTGAAAGCAACTAGGCAGGGAATAAAGCATCCAAAACAGAGGGCCTCACTGATTAAAAACATTTGCTCATGGCATAACATACATCATTAGCAAAACGCCTGGAGCACATAATTGTTGTACACAGCTGAACTCTTTTAGCTACTCAGAGCCCTTATTATGACTATAAACTTATTCTGTATTAAAATGACCCAATCCTGGAGAGCCTAATACTCCACCCAAGATAAGAAGGGCTTTCACCACAGACATAGGGTGCATAAAGCATGGACAGGAATATCACACTTAGGGAGCGGAAATTTCTAGCTTAGAAGTGAAATATTTATTTGGCATAATATATTGTCTATGATCATATTGGTCAGCAGTTGGGAGCAGAGATTGTGGGATTTGCTTAACTGCTGACTATTAAGAGTGTTTATTAGTTTTGGAGGATTACCTTTAGCAAGAAATCTATCATACGTATATTGGAATTTGAAGCATGATTGTTGATGTAATTAGACTGTCATTTAAGGAGAGCAGTACTTTTTAAAATGAGGCACTACGCTTAATATTTTGACTAAGCCTAGAAAAGTATTGGTATACATAAAGAAAAGAAAATAGCATGGATATGGGTGCAGGTACAAAAAGTAAATGTGTGTCTGTTTTGGAATGTAATTGCACTACAGGTTATGGTATGTTATGTTAAAATGTTTCTAAAACGCTCAAATACCCAAGGGTGTCTTGGTGCTAGTTGGGACTATCAGTAAGGTGAGAGCAGGGGAAAGCTAGAGGTTAAAAAGCCAGGTTTTTATTAGTTTTCTAAAAACTCAATAATGTGGGAGTTGCTTTAATATGTATAGGCAGACTGTTCCAGAGGGCTTGGGCTTCAGAGGAAAAGCAACTGACTCCCCATTGAAGTCCCTTAAAACTGGGACAAGGGACAGTCAGGGAGTTTTTTTATTGTAGGTCTCTATTAGGTTTATACCAGGAGAGTGACTGTTTGAGGTAGCTGGGACCTAGATCATGCATGGATTTATAGATAAGGTATAGTGCCTTAAATGTAATGCGGTTATTCACTGAGAGCCTTTGAAGTTCCTTAATGAAGGCTGGAACCGGATGGAATTTGGGAAAATCAAAAATAAGCCTGGCCGCCGCATTCTGCACGCTTTGGAGTTTCTTCACGTATTGTTTTTGGAGCTTAAGAAAAAGTCTGTAACAATAATCCAGCTTTGTCAGTATTAATAAGGAAATTAATGTTTTACTGGAAGTGGGGGGAACATACAGCAGAATCTTCCTGATGATTCTCAAAGTGTTAAAGCAGGATGAGACAACGGAACTAATACGCTTATTACAAAACGTTTTTGGATTTTTGGACTGGGGTTGGGAGAGTTCCCAACTCCACTGACCAGCATGCTGGGCTCCAAAACTGAGGATTATTACCAAAGAGTAACACCTCAGTTTTCTCCGAGTTTAGTTTGAGGCAATGCTTTCCCATCCAGTCACTAACAGCTCTCATACAATTGTGAAACTGAGAGATAGTGACTTCTGTCTTATTGGAGGCCGACACCACAAATTGAGTATAGTCTGCATAAGATGTGGGGGGAAATCTAAAAGATCCAATCAGGGAGGCCAATTCTGAAACATAAACATTGAAGAGCAGAGGGCTTAGGTAGGATCTCTGCGGGACCCCACACGGAAGAGAGAAGGAGCTGGATGAAAATTTCTCCAACATGACTGAATTACTTCTGTCTATTAGGAATGATTGGAGTAGGGCAAGAGCTTCATCAGCAATGCCCAATTTTTTTGAGGCGGCCAACAAGGGTGACGATTGACCCTATCGAAAGCCGCAGACAGGTCAAGGAGAAGAAGTGCTGCGGAGTCTCCTTTGTCCAAGATAGTTCTTAATTCATCTGTGGTTTTTATTAATGTCGTCTCAGTACTATGTTCGGCCCTGAAGCCGAATTGGGAAGGATCCTACAGGTCCTACAGCTCAACAGGTGCAAGGGCATGCTAAACATCATCAACCTAATGTACAGCTAAATCAAGTTCACAAGAATAAAGAAAAAAGCTTTATTCAGCAGATGAAAATTGAAACGTCCGTTCAAACAAAAGGCCAATGGCCAGTCCATCATCAAATTACAAGGAGTGAACTTGAGTGACAACTGTCACATGTTTCTTGCCTGCACTGCTAAGGAAAGGGGACATCCCCTCGGAGGGGCATACATGGGGGCAGGCACCACAGGGACAGGATCAGGGCGCAACAGAAGGAGGCAGTGAAGGGATGGTGGATGCAGGAGAGTCACTTGCAACTGCAGTGTAGCTGACTGAAGTGGTGGGTGCACAAGTCAGATGGGGTGGGTGTCGGCACAACTGCAGTGGGCAGGTCAGATGGAGTGGATTGGGTCCCCACTGCAATGCCCAAGTCAGACGGGGTGGTCTTGGACTCCACTGCAGTGCCTAAATCCATGTGAGTGGAATGGGGTGCAGGTGAGGTCGGCAGGACAGAGGGGGGCGTCACGGTCCCCACATCAGTGGCAGTAACCATCTGACAGGGTGTGGAGGAGCAAGTGGTAGGGGGGGAGGGCCTCAGCATTTTGGGGATGGTGTATCTGTGGGTGAGGGAACCCGGGGCAGGGTGTGGCAGGGGAACCTCTGGAGTGGTGGCCTGGGGGAAGGAGGACGAAGACTTTGCCTTGGAGCTGCATGGCGGCGGTGGGGTCTTGCTCTTCCGGCTCCGGGGGGACTTGCGGGTAGGGGTCTCAGTCTGACTGCGCCTAGGGGAGGGTGTCCGGGTGTGAGGGGCACTCCCCTCTGTGTGTGGGGACTTCCTCTTTCCCTTGTAATCTGGATCTGCTGGGTCGGTGGGGAAGAGGCCAAGGTCACAGAGTAAGAGCTTCTGGGGAGATGGGGTTGCAGGTAAGGCAAAGGAACGGGGCTGGGAGGGAGAGATTTTGGAGGACTGCGGAGTGGTTGTGGATGACTGTGTGTGTGTCTGCAAACCAGCCCCTATGAGTGTGGTATCAGTCCCCTGCGATTGCTTGTGTGCACATCTAGCCCTTGGTTTGGGTGTTTTTGTGCTGCCCGTGTCTGTGGCTTTGAGGGAATGTGCAGGTGTGTGTGTGCTTGGGATAGGTAGGCTGCTAGGAATCGTGGGTGGTGCAGGGGTAGGAGGGGTGCAGGACTGTTGGAGGAGGGACACTGCTGCCATCAGGGAGGAGGCCACGGACTGATTGGTCCTCTGTAGGGCAGTCATGCCCGATGAAATGCCCTCCATGAACGACACCAGTTGCGTCAACAGAGTGGTGTGAGCATGGAGGACACTCAGCATCGATGTCTGCCCTACATGGATCTGTCTAAGTAAGTCCACAGACTCCTCATTCAGGGCAGCAGGGGACACAGGGGCAGGGGGTGCGGTGCCTGGCACAAAGGAGACATGCTCCCGAACACGGGAGCCTCCACGGACCTCTGGGATGGGAGCCGATGGGAGGGTGGTGATAGTGGTAGTGGGGGCGGTGGCGGGGACAGCCTCACTAGCTGGGGTTTGGTGGCTGCTGACACCCGCCTTCACAAGGGAGTCATCCTCAGAGCTGCTGTGGGCCTCAGCTGGGGGGGATGGTGCTGACGACTCCTCGGTGTGGCTCCACTCGCCCTCCGTGCCACTGCGCCCCCCTGACTCCTCTCCTTCTGTCCCTGTCAGGCTCTGTGGCTCCTCCTGGTCCATGGAGCTGTCCCCTCCTGTGGCCGTGGATGTATCTGGATAGGAATAGGAAGAAAGAGAACAACATCAGTCACCTGCACTGACTGCACACACCACAGTGAGTACATCACATCACAGGGCAAGCCCTGGCATCATCAGCTAAACACTGCTCAAAGTGCCAACACTGTTTAGAATAACCCAATTGTCAATCTCAGCATCAACCATGGCACACATATACCTCCTTGACCTGCACCCATATGTCTGTTGCATGTTGGATTCTAATACCCCAATGTCCCAACATGGACCACCCACACATCAGTTGGACATGCAAGTGAACATGTAGGCGTATGTCACTATACACACAGCACATGTCTTGCCACTGACTCAGTTCAGGTGTCCGGATGAAGGGATGGGCAGAGACTCATTTCACATGCTTGTGATGCATGCCAGCAACACACACTATGATGTTCTCATGTCCTGATAGTCAATGCCACAATGGGGTGCATGGTGCACACTTGAACACAATATAGGATCACTCATAGCAAATTAAATGCCATGGCACTGGCATGCCTGGAAAGTCAGTCAACACTGTCTCCTGTCACAGGGGCAGGGCATCCAGACAACAACAGTATGCACTGTGTCACAATCATAGCTCAGGGGTAAAGCAAACTCTGCAGCTGGCAAGTGCACTTGCCCATCCCCTGCAAACAACATATCCAGGACCCAGAAGACCCCACATCATGCAAATCAGACATATGAGTCTCTGCAAACACAACTCCATGTACATTAGCACATCACAGTCTTCCGTGCATGTAACCCAGCTGCCTGAAGTACACAGTTGCATACACCGTTGTGCGCTGTCAGATGATCACACACCTATATGTCACACAGGTCTTGTCTCATACTGTCACATCTCAGATGTCCTGCTGACCCTCAAAATCATGGACACCCCAGTTGTACATAACAGGAATACACACCATAATGACACAGAGGCAGACACCTGAAGGCACATGTCACTAAGAACAACCTGTAAGTTGATACACAGGAGTGGGATTACAGAGTGTTTCTAAATGCCCTTGAGGAGGCATGACTGCCCAGGTCTACCTGAAACAGTGATTGGCCCTGGACAGTAGTCAGGTGGCTAAGCAAGTGTGACATACATGATATAAATACTCCTAAGGTCCACAAATTGGAGTCCCCTGCTGCATGGTTTCGTTTGAAATACCCCAGCCACATATGGCAAGTCAGACCAGCAATTGGAACACATATCAAAGGCACACACAGATCACATGTCAGATAACAGGCATTGGGCAAACAATTGATCCACCCATGAAACACACAACAGAGTCACGGGGACAGATGCTGTCCGGACGCTGAAGCATAGCTGACTGCAGGGACACAGTGCCCTAGTGACACAAGCAACAGACTGTAGGGGCCACACCTGTGGAACAGATGAGGAGGGTGCATCACACAATTGAGGGACCTGAGTATTGGACTACAAGACCTACGTAATGTGGAAGTGGAACTGAGATTGTACCTCGTGTGCCTTACCTCCTCGTCCACTCGCTCTCGGGAAGCTCTCAGCTGGGGGGATTGACGCTGAGAGCTTGCTTACGGAGAGGCGATTCCGGCTTTGGTGGCCATATTGGGGGGATTGCAGCGCGAGGACGCGCTCTAGTTTCCTACATAAGGGGATGACGTCTCCTCCGCGCAGCGGACGCGCTTTGCGGACAGGCCGGACTCAAGCCGGAGTCATGCCAGAGTCCTGCCCGTCTGCGCCCGTCAGCGCTAAGGAGGCGCAAGGTACCAGGGATGCTGCTCGGCTCTTAGTTCCTCCTGCTTGCCCCTGACTGTACTCCCTGAGTACCCTTAAATCCCTGAGACCCTCCCAGCTAGATTGCCATCATACACTTTCGCCCGACCAACTGCGGCATAATCTGACCTGTCATTGGCTCAAAGGGTCGATATCAGCTCTCCCGGAACCTGTCACCAATTTTCAATTGAATAAAGGGACACGAGAGCCCCCACCTCCGTTGAAAGAACTAGGCTTCCTTATTAACACTCGCTCCCTGGTTAAAAATAACTTAGCGTTCAGGGACTTTGTGTCCCAAAAGAAACCCTCTTAGGTCTTCGTAACAGAAACGTGGGGCTCTGACTCTTCAGGCCCTGACCTGCTCAATGCCCTCCCCGATGGCTACACTATGGTTAGACTGGACAGAGAGGGTCGTAAAGGGGGCGGAATCGGCATTATACATAAGATCGCCTTTTCCTGCCGTATGGAGTCTCTCCCATCTCCCAATAACTCCTTTCAGGCCATGTTTTTCTCCCTTAGCTCTTCCCCCTCTGAACATTTTTCCGGGGTTCTCGTCTACAGAACTCCAGGCCCCAGATCCTCGTTTGGCTCTGACCTCTTGGATGTCATAGAACCCTTTCTAAACAGGCCTTCCCTCACTATCCTTGGGGATTTTAATTTCCATTTGGGAAAAGCAACAACTCTAGTGAGACGCTATCACTTGTGGAGTCACTGGCCCCCTTTAACTTACTTCAAAAGGTTTCATCTCCTACTCACATCGCCGGCCATACACTAGACGGAGTTTTCACGAATGATTCCAGGTTAGAGTTAGGGCCTCTTTTTCCCCTCTCTTGGTCTGATCACCTTGCGGTTTCCATGGAATTCATTCCCTGTGTCTTTTCAGTTCCTAGTGGAGTTACTGACTGCTGGGTGCAGAAGAGGAATCTCCGGGGCCTGACTGATCTCTCTTTGAGCCCCTTTATCGCTAAATTCAAGCCCCCCTCCTCACAGGACATTGATCTTTCAGCACAGGAGCTTGCAAGCACTATTGCAATTGCAGTAGACACCCTGGCCCCTCTTAAATCGGTGTATTGTGCCAGGAAACGTCCCTCAGCACCCTGGTACTCTGACTCCCTGAGAATTCAGAGGCAGGTTTGTAGGAGGCAGGAAAGGCTTTGGAGAGCTCAGCCAGACGCTGAAGGCCGGCTTCACCATAAAATCCTCCTTAAGAACTACAAAGCGGCGGTTTTAGCCGAAAAACAAACCTACTTTTCCAATCTTACATCCTCCCTTACTTCCTCCGGTGATTTGTTTAAAATTTTGGAAACCTTATCCTCTATTCATCACCCTGATCCCATAGTCCCCTCACAAGCTCTTTGTGATCAGATTTCTTCTTTTTTTCATAATAAAATACTCAATATTTACACATCTCTCCAAATGGACAATCTTATTCACCATCTTTCTCCTGACCCTGTGAACATGCCCCTCCCTAGTGAAACTCTTTCTAACTTTCCTCTTCTTTCAGCCTCTGACCTTGAGAGACTGCTGGACTCCCTCAGATCAGGCTCTCCCCTTGATCCTTGTCCGCTTAAGATCTTAAAAAACTGCAGGGCTACCTTAATTCCCCCCATACTGGTGGTTATGAACAGGGCTATCTCCAGTGGGACTTTTTCAGCCCCCTGGAAAACCGCTATTGTGAAGCCCCTCGTAAAAAAGGCCACTTTGGACCCTGGGACTTTAAAGAACCTTCGTCCTATCTCCCTCCTCCCTGCTCCTGCCAAGATGTTGGAGGCTCACTTGAATTTTCATCTCAGCTCCTTTCTTGATAAAATCGGCCTGCTTGATCCATCTCAGCATGGTTTCAGAAAGGAGCACAGTACTGAGTCAGCTCTCACAGTAGTGGTCAATAACATCCGTGCTAAGGTCGACAGGGGTCAGACTACGCTTCTGATCCTGCTTGACCTTACAGCCGCATTTGATACCCTGTCTCCCACCATCTTGGCCTCCCGACTAGGTGAGATGGGGGTGGAGGGGATGGCCCTCAGTCTCCTTACCTCCTTTCTTAATAATAGGGAGCAAAAGGTAAAGTTGGGCGACTTCCTCTCCACTGCCAAGCCATTGCACTGTGGGGTCCCCCAGGGCTCTTCTTTGAGCCCTACCCTCTTCAACGTTTATGTGGCCCCTCTTGCCAGGCTTGTTAGATCTTTTGGATTGGAAGTTCTTTCCTATGCCGACGATACCCAAATCATAGTCTCCCTGTCACAATCGGTCGATTCTACGGCCCTCAACTTTAGGAACTGTATGGGAGGCGTGGCAGGTTGGATGACATCAAATTTTCTAAAGTTGAACGGGGAGAAGACCGAAATTCTGGTCTTTGGGGGAAACAAAGAGGTCTGGTCATCCGACTGGTGGCCGTCGGCTCTGGGAATCTGTCCACAACCCTCTTCTGTTGCCCGTAATTTGGGAGTCCTATTTGACACCTCTCTGGCCTTTGACAAGCAAGTGAATAGGACGGTTTCCACTTGCTGCGGGGTGCTGAGGGTGTTGAGAAAGCTTACTCATTACCTTTCCCCCGATGCCCGGAAACAAGTCTCGGTTGCTCTTCTGTCCTCGTGCCTGGACTATTGCAATGCCCTCTATCTTGGAATGAGCAACAACCTGGTTCATCGGCTGCAAGTTGTCCAGAACGCGGCAGCAAGGTTTGTTGTCAACGCCCCCAGACGCTCCTCTGGGACTGCCATTAGGAAACATCTTCACTGGCTCCCTGTTCATGCCAGGATAAAATTTAAAACCCTGATTATCATCTATCGGGCTCTTCATGACGCAGGTGCAGAGGGCATTAGGTCACTGCTGTCGTATTACACCCCAGGTAGAGCCCTTCGATCCTCCAGTATGAAGTTGCTCACGGTCCCCCGTTTTGCCAAGGCAAGGTGGGGAGGTAGGGCCTTTTTTGCCCTCGCCCCCAGACTCTGGAACGAGCTCCCTCCTGATCTAAGGAATCAGGATTCCTTTTCTCTGTTTCGTCGAGCTCTCAAAACCTTCCTTTTCTCTGAGTCCTATCTCTAATGCTCTCTTTTCCCTTTAGATTTGGCTGATTGTTGTTTCCATCATTTGCGCCTTGACGCCTTTGGGCAAAGTTGCGCATTACAAATCTCTGTTCAATCAATCAATCAATCAATCAATCAATCAAGTGTGACCAGGTCAAAAGACTGCAATTCTCATGTTAGACATAGTACACAGATTAGGCATGGACTTACCCCCTTCTTGCTGCTGTCTGGCCTTCAGCTGCCTATCCAGGTCCAGGAAGACCATCGCCAGGATCCGGAGCATGTGGGGGGTCAGGGTCCGGTGTCCACCCCTCCTGCGTGGAGGTGACAGCTTCAGCTGGACTCTAGCTATCCTCCGGGTCCAGCCCTGAAGGTCCTGCCACCTCTTCTGGCAGTTGCGGATCCGGCGCTTGTAGAGCCCCACCGAACGAACTGCCCGGGCGATGGTCAGCCATATCTCCTGCTTCTGGTGGGCATCAACCTGTGAGGATGACAAAGTTAAAATTACATTAACACACATGCCCCATATTTGTGCTGCACACATTTGGATATACATGTCATCATCACAAAGGGAAATGAGGTACACAGGTAGTGCAACCATGGTGAAGGACAAATCACCTGCATGTCCAACATGTTAACATTGCCTGGGAAGTTTAAGCTTACACTAATGCACTTTAGCCGCAGAACACCTGTTCATTACATCCCTACACACTTTGGGGGATGAAAGTAGTCAGTGAGAATGCTTGCCACTGGTGTACACACTGCTAGTACTTTTAGTCAGACAACTTGCACAATTAGGAAGGCAGTGGACTGCACACTCACCTGCTCCCCTGGTTTCCCATACAGCTTGCTGTACTCTTGGAAGGAGCCCGTCCAGCAGGGCCTGGTTCTCCTCCTCAGTGAAGGCTGGGGCTCTCTCCAGAGTACGTGCCATAGCAGGAGCCAGAGGATGCAGAGACAGCAGCATTGGCAGCAGGAATTTGCTCCAGGAGCATGTAGTGCAGGCAAGTGAGCTCCCTGGGGGCCAGCTAGCCTTACATCTGTGCTGCAGAGGCAGAATCTGTGCCATGTGTCCCAAGTGATAGGTCCAACACGGTTGCATTCTATGAATCTGGCCAATCCATGGAAATGTACGACTCGTACATGCCTTCCGTATCGTTCAAATCTTCACCTTCATGACACACTAGTAATTGCAACATTGTTGTAGGCATCCAACTGAATTTCCAGCACACAACTCGTACAAGTTTTGAATCCGCATCTGTCTCCATGACAGTCCAGAGCCAATGGGTGCGCCCTGCTCGGTCAACTGAAAGTACAAAGCGTATTTTGAAAATACACATGCACCCTTCTCCATACGATTCAATGGCCAAGGCGTACGCCTGTCTCGGACCATGCCTGCCCGACGTGTATGCATGATAGTCACCCGCATCAGAGCTCATTGCAGTTAATGGCAAAGCGTACGCACGGCTCGGTCATAAACCGTGCAATGCGTACGCATTGTCACCCACGTTGGAGCTCATTGCAGTCAATGGCAAAGCGTACGCGCGGCTCGGTCATGAACTGTGCAATGCGTACGCATTGTCACCCGCATCGGAGCTCATTGCAGTCAATGGCAAAGCGTACGCACGGCTCGTACATGAACCGTGCCATGCATACACTTTGTCACCTGAGTCGGACCTCATTGCAGTCAATGGCAAAGCGTACGCACGGCTCGTACATGAACCGTGCCATGCGTACTCATTGTCACCCATGTCGGACCTCATTGGTGTGACTATTCGACGGATTCAACACACAATCACTTGCCAGGGACACCTGTGCACACCTACCACACTACAGCATTGCCCACACAGTGTCCCATTGCATGTAAGGCTGCATTCCCTGTGTGTTGGGGGGGGGGTACATTTGGTTTGTTGGGTGGCACTTTTGTTCTGCCACTCCCAGGCTGTGCACGTGTACATGGGGGCAGAATCCTTTGTGTGTCGTGCACATTACCACTGTGATGTGCAAATGTACAGTAATGGGCATGAGTCACAGACACAGTTTCATGTTGGATCTGTTTAGGGCATGTCACATACACCCTGAGGCCTGGGGGTGATGGCATGTACATCACAGTGAGACCTGTAGCCACAATTCTGATGTGCACCCACAGTCTTTGTGCATGTTGTGTCTCAGATGTGGCTGATCAAATGTGCCGAATGGGAGAGAGTCTCCACATTCATGTGGTATATGCATCTACCTTGATGGTGTGTGTGTGTGTCTAAGAGACGTACATGTAGGGCCTGCAGGGACAACAGTGGCCACTACCTGTGGGACTCACACTTGCCTTGTGGTGTGTACGTGATACGCCATGTCCATGGCATTGTCGATGTTGCAATACAGGGACCCTGGGTATCTGCATAGCAAAGATATGTGATGCCTGGGAGACATCAGGCCTCACTTGTCACTGTGGTGTGGGTTTGTAACATCACAGCAGTACATAGGTCAGGTGACACAGCCAGATGATTGGCCATTGCACTACATGGGGCTCATGTGGACATGTGGAATTGAGATGTGAGGTGATGGTCATGTAGGTGACATATGTGTCCATGCCCAACAGCACACACCTCAGTACATTGTGTAATGTCATGATCTATCATGTGATATTGAGCCTGGTCATGGCCACATGGGTTGATGAACCGACAATCTTCCTCTGTTCATCTCTGTTCTGCAGGGCACCAGCTGTCCATCGACCGTTCCCAGACCTTTCAACCATGCAGGAACGCTACTGCATCCGACGGCACTGCTTCACCAGGCCACTGATTGAGGAGTTGGCGGGGCAGTTGGCGCCACATCTGCTACCTGGCCGGACATACCGAACAGCACTGACCACAGAGGTGAAGGTGATGGCAGCCCTGCACTTCTTTGCTACTGGTATCTTCCAGTACACTGTAGCTACTGCTAGTCGTATGTCGCAAACTATGTTTAGTCGGGTGCTACGCAATGTCTTGGAGGGGATGTTGCATTTCCTAGACCTGTACATCAAGTTCCTGAGCCCAGCTGAACTCCCTGAAATAAAGGATGCCTTTTAAACACTGGGGAGGATGCCGAAGTCATTGGATCTATTGATGGGACACATGTGGCCCTGATAGCACCACAGGCACATGAGCAGGCATACCAGAACAGGAAACATTTCATGCTCTGGTGGTATGTCTTGCAGACATGTCTATCACACATGTGTGTGCACGGTTCCCTGGTTCTGCGCACGATGCCTACATAATGAGGAGTAGTCACATTGCAACGCTGATGTCACAGATGCCAGCTCAGCATGCCTGGCTTGTCGGTGTGTACTGACTGTTTATCATTGTGTGTGTTTGTCAACGTTGTATTCCGTACTCCTACAAAACTCATCTACTTGTTCATTTTTGTGTGTGTCGGTGACTCTGGATACCCCAACATGCCGTGGTTGCTGACACCCCTCAGGAACCCTGTGACACCAGCCGAGATGCGCTACAATGAGGCACATGGTCGGAGCAGGAGGGTGACTGAGCGGACATTCGGCCTCCTGAAAAGCCGCTTTCGCTGCCTTGACAAGAATGGAGGGGCCCTCCCATATGAACTTGCATAGGTGTGCAAAATAATCCTTGTATGCTGCATGCTACACAACATGGCAGTGCAGAAGAAGGTGCCTCTCATCCAGGATGACGATGACCAACCTCTGGCACCTGTGGAGGATCCCGGCCTGGGCCAAGATGCCAGTGATGATGAGGATGAGGGTGACGTCCGCTCACAGCTCATCAACAACTTCTTCACCTGAATGTGAGTTTCCAGGGTTGTTATGTCAATGTATGGAGTTAGCCTGGAATGTGTTGTGGCTGCTCTGTTGCTGTCTGAGTGTGTCTGTGTGCCACTTGACTGGATGCGTGCAGTGATGTGTCCATTCAGGTGGTGTGTACTCCACAATGGGGTAGTATTGCTAACTTGTTTTTGTGTAGGTTTATTGTGACATGTTTGGTGCATGTGTATTGCATTTCTCTCCTGTTTTGCTGTGCTTTTGACTGTGTCTTGTGTCTGTCCTTCACAGGGTAATTTGCCTGTTGTTTGTTCAACACTGACCCCCAACACCCAGAATCCGACACCAGAGTGGGAGTAGTCAATTGACATCAAGTGATGTGTCACACACCCCTGGACTACAATTTTCAGACACTCTGTGACCGTGTGGACACTGTAACATACAATTGCCTTGCAACTATTGTGGAATAAACATGTTGCTGATGTGTAATGAACCTGTGCTATGCTTTGTTAGGTGCGTTGTCTGTCTTCCCACATCTGAGTGACATTTGCTTACCTCACCTGTGGACTTGTTACCACTGACTGTGGATAGGTGTTGTGGTTGTGCATACCTATGTGTTTCCGGTCACCATCATTGTGTGTGATGAGTAACGTGGCCATGGTGAGTATGTGTTATGTTGCCATAGTGGTGTGTCTCCCTCACATGTGTCACGTCACCATGACTCACCTGAGGTTAGTCACATTGTTGCAGTATTTGGCATGCACTGTGTTGTGTAGCAGATCGACATCTCCATGACACATGACAATTTGTAATCACAACAGAGGCAAGTATGGTGTACTGGTGAGTTTATTTTCGAACATGTGTGAGGAAAGTGTACAGGATGGTGGGTGCTGTACATTGGTTTTGGAATCCAAAGTTCACAGTAGAGTTGGAAGTGCTGGTAGATGAAATGTCCAGAGTGAAGTCCACAGTCATCTGCTACATTGGTCCAACATGAACCCTCCATGTCATGTGGGCGATTTGTGTGTGATTGGACAAGATGAACGGGTTGCGCACAAAGAACATTGTCCAGAACAGGTTTAGAGGCCCTGGGGGTTGTGCTGGGACATCTGCCTCTCACAATTCCTTCTTCGGATGATCCCTCTTCTTCCTGGGGGGGGGGGGGGGATCCTCAGGTGCAGGCCTCTGCGGTGCAGGGGACTCTCCGCCAGAGTCCTCCTCCCTCCCTGTGGTGCTGGCAGATGGTGTTGCAACAGATGTTGTGGTCACACAGGGAGGTGTGGACAGGTTTGTGTTGATCAGGCAGAGGTATTGGAGTATTTTATGATGCACCGCAGTAAGGGCATCCCACTTGGCCTCCATGCGGACATAGTGGGCAGCCTGCTCCTGTTGCATGTCGTTGAGGATCCTCACTACCTGTCCAAATCCTACAGTGCTATCCTGGTACGCATCTATGATGCGTGCCAGTTGAGGTCATCATGCAGTCCAGACCCCTCTGCAATGCGCGCCCTCTACCTCCCACCCCACCCAGCACCCCTATCCACACGGGCAGGACCAGCGGCGGGACACACAGGTGACACTGGGACCCCTTGGGAGGTGTTGCTGGTGGTGTTTGCTGTAGCTTCCGGGGGTCCTGTCTCCCTGTGCTGTGGGTGTTCAGTGGCCTTGGTCTGTCTGTGTTGGCGGGGGTGCCCTGTCAGTGTCCAGATGCTGGAGGAATGGGTACAGGGGGTGCAGATGTTGATGCTGCTGGTGCTGCATGATGACTCACACTGGAGGGGCCAGGTTGGTCATCGCCCTTATGAAGAGGACAGAGACAGAGTCAAACCAGAGAGCTCAGTGTCCACCAGAGTCTGGGCCTGGGAATCCTCTTCATTTGGTGCTGGGTCCCCAGCACCACCTGTGTTTGGAAGAGACACACAATGTGAGTTATGTTTCTACAGGCATCAATTGTTCACAAACATGACATTTTCTACTGTACGAACATATGCCTGCCTGTAAACTGCTTTTTTCCAGCTTGTCACGGACAGAGTTTGACATTGTTTTTGCCCATTTCCCAGCAGGTCCTTGTGCTCCCCACAACAGAGCCCAGTGTCAGACATCTTGTTAGTCCCTTCCCACTCCCTGTGAGGTGAGCATGGTTCAGTGTATGCTTGCTGGCCATGTGGGGGGGTGTAGATTGTCTGTGACTGCGACTCCCATCATGCTCTTGGCTACACCCCCCTTCCCAGCATGCCCATACTTCCTCCCTCTTGACTCTGCTTTCCTGTGAGGGGGTGTGACAGCAATGGCAAGATGGCTGACTGTGAAGTCCTGGTGTTTGTTGTTGCCCATTTCCCAGCAGGGCCTTGTGCTCCCCACAACAGAGCCCAGTGTCAGACATCTTGTTAGTCCCTTCCCACTCCCTGTGAGGCGAGCATGGTTCAATGTATGCTTTCTGGGCCATGTGGGTGGGTGTAGATTGTCTGTGACTGCGACTCCCATCATGCTCTTGGCTACACCTCCCTTCCCAGCATGCCCATACTTCCTCCCTCTTGACTCTGCTTTCCTGTGAGGGGGTGTGACAGCAATGGCAAGATGGCTGACTGTGAAATCCTGGTGTTTGTTTGGCTACAAGTCCAAAGAGAGCCCCTGTGCTTCACACAGCAGCACCCAGTACAGGGTATCTTTTGATGATATTTCACTGAGGTGTGGGTCAATGCATTCTACCCGGTGAGTTGTGTGGAGTTTGTGTTGAATGGGGGTGTGTCTTCACATGCTGGTAAGTATGGTCAGAGCTGTCAGACTTCCTTCCCACCCGGCCAGACTTCCCATCATGAAACGTGCTTCCAATGGAGGGCGTGCAAGTTGTCTTTCAGGATGTCAGTCAGTGGTGTCCTGCTTCTGTTTTGCGCACATGCCCCACCAGGGCCTTGTGCTCCCCACAGCAGGACCCAGTGTCAGCCATCTTGTCAGTCATTTTCCACTCCCTGTGATGTGGGCATGTTTCAGAGTGGTGTTGATGGGCCGATCATGAGGGGGAGCATTATCTGTGACTACAGACCCCATCATGTTTTTTAATACACTCACTTCACCTGCATCCCCACTATTCCTTCCTGTCAGTCAGCTGCACTGTGAGGTAGTGTGTTTGTGGTGGAAAACTGTCTGGCAGTGTCGATTTGGCTTTGTGCCACTGCCTTGCTCTATTTGTTTGTAGGTTGGTGCATGTCATGACACAGTTCCAAGTCACTATGAGATGGCAGGTATTGTGTTTGTCCGACTGGCATGCACATCTTGGGATGATTATCTATTGGTTACTGTGGCTTTGCTTGTGGTGCATGGTTTCACTGTCCCCTTGCCACATAATCTTGGGTATGTTATTTGTGTACTCACCAGGCTCTGGTATGTCTGTTAGCCCATGGACGCTCTCTGGTGGTAGGATGTCCCGCACCTTCTCCTCCCAGGTCCTGAATTAGACTGGTTTGGCAGGAGGGCCACCGCCGGTGCACTGACTCAGGGCGTGATCTTTTTCGATGAGTTTCTTGACCCTCCTTCGCACATCATACCACCTGTTCTGGATATCGTCCTTTGTGCGCCTTGCTGGTGCTTGAGCGTTCCCCTTGTCCACAATCCTCGCCCACATCTTTGTTTTCTGTGACATGGGGGTCCTTTGGACCAATGTACCAAACAAATGTGGCTCTACTCTGATGATCTCATCTACCAGCAATTCTAACTCACTATCTGTGAATTTTGGATTCCTCTTTGGGGGCATGGTGATGGGTGGTGGTAGTGAGGGATGTGTGTGTGAGGGTGCAAGTGAGGCTGGGTTGGTGTTGGTTTTGCTGGCTGTATGTGTGTGTGCTTTTGGATGAGGTACTGATGGTGTGTGGGTTGTGTGATGGGTGAGTTGAGAGTGTGTCTGTGGTTGCTGTGTAATGGTGTTTGCTGCTGGCTGTGTCTCCTGTTTGCAAGGGATCATGGTAGTGATTGTAGTCCTTTTTTGTTGATATTTATTGGCTTTGTCATTTCTTGTTTGGTCCTTTTTTTGTCTTTTTTCATTTGGGTTTTGTAGGCATGAAGGAGACATTCATCTGACGGAAACGGACGCTGATGTTGTCTCGTGCGGGCTTCTCCGCCTCGTTCACGCTGCCTATCTTCTGTGTTTCATACGCGTCGGTCGCGGAGGTCTCAATTACTTGTGGGCCCGGTTTTCTGTGCGTGTCGGTCGGGTGGCTTGTTCTCCGTGCGAGTCGGTCTGGTTTTACACGCATTGCATCGTACTGCGTTGGTCGGACATCCTGGGTACGGGTCGGTCGGGTTCATTCCAGGTTTGTGTCGGTCGGTGAAAATCACGTCGGTTTTCCGTCCGGATCACTATTTTCTCAACGGCTCAGTCGGACGGCTTGTATTCTGCACGTGTCGGTTGTAATTTACTTGCGTTGCAGCGTACTGCACGGGTCGTACGGCGCCGGTCTGTGTCGGTCGGTCTCCGGTCCGGGTCCGTGTCGGTTCGTACGTTTTGCGGCTGGAATCGGAATCGGCCCCTAAGTGTCATCAAAATGTGATAGTTGTGGAATGATCTCCACCACGATCCCATGAATAAAAAACACAGGGATACGATTAGTGGTACTAATGTTCGGACCCTCCTTATTATATTCATTGTAATTGTGCCCTGCACTTACAATGGATTGTTCAGTTTTAACACTGCATCTTCTTTTATGATGACAGCTGGTCTGTTCTTTTTTTTATCTCTTATTGTGTTATGTACATTGTTTTATATCATTCTTACTTTGTTGCTCTGTGGGATCCAAACAAAGTATTTGACTAACATCTTCCATATTCTGTTTGTTTGCAGAAAGACTTCAGACAACACCAATTAAGCTGACAGTGTTAGCTGCCAAACTCACAAGATACCATACCCTTCACAACAAACCCATACCCAATTCACAAATGCACACCACTGAACACCAAGGTGAAAACGAATCCCATTCAATTTACATCACTCGATCATACAACAAACAATGTGCATGAAACACAGCACCGGAAATCAGACATCAACATGAAAAACATCACCAGTATCTAGCGTGAAGTACAAGCGTCTTTTACTAATATCTGATTCAACTTCAGAAAATCTTGACTCAGTGATCTAGAGCCGAATAAAAACACATCCTAACTTAAACATCCAGGAACTTAAACTCTCAATTAGCAAATAAACTATCCATTTCTGGAGCCTGCAATATAGCTGTTTGTTATTCTAAAATTAGCCCACGTTTAAAATTGGAATAACATTAAACATAAAACCGCTCAACTTTGTTAGAAGAAAAAATAACAGTTCTCCGAAATCTACATCTAAAAATCACTTACTTAAAGATGAATCTAACCCACAAAAGTATTCAGTTTTTGTCTCATTGCTAAATAAATAAATGCAAGTGCCCCATTGTCAGAAAAATGTGTTAGTGGTTTAACAAATACTCTCAAACTGGTCTTTCTTAAAATCAATCTCTCTAGTGGAAAAAGAAACATCTTGGGCCGTATTATAAATTGTACCCCCAGGGCGCAAAGGGTGTGTGCGCCCAACTTGTCTGCCCTGGGACACAATGGTGCTACAGTACGGACAGCAGAGGCTTGTGCTAACACGTCTATCATACTGATAGCGCTGGTGCACATATAGGGGTCGATTCTGATGTCATTCGGAAGGGTTCCGAATTGGATTCGGGTTTGCTGACTCCGATCCTCAGCCCTTGTTTCTGACTGAATTGGACACACCTCCAAACAACAAAGTACGATGTTAGGGCTGTCCGAATCGGTTCTTAAAGGCATTCAGACAGGTCACGTCTGTTGGAGTTTAATCGTACAGCTCTATGGACTATGTTTTCTGAATTAGCGAGTACAATGTCCGATTTGGACAGCCGTTCGGATTAGGTTTCTCCTGAACGAATCGGCTGCCGGAATTGGTCTTTGGGGAACCATAGCAGGCCTCTTTAACCCAGAGCCCTCCGAATTGGGCCCGTGGGGGTACTCAAGAGACCCCCCTTTCCAACCATGCACAGTGTGGCAGGCACCATGGGGTGAAGCCAGAGGGTGCGCGGTGTTCCTCAGCCACCCCTTTCTTCAATGGGAGCCTGTGTTCTCATTCCGAACACAGGCTCCCATTGAAGTCAATGGGAGTCAAGTTCCTGTGGAGAGAGTACATGCCCCAGCAAATCTTAACTCCATTGATCCCTCTCGATCCCTCTCGAACGCACACGTGCCGCAAGTGTGGCGCACATAGGGCAGACTTCTCCCACATGACTTGGAATTGCATAAAGATAGGGAATTTTGGAGAGAGATTTACATAATCCTATCGCGTATGACTCACCTTGACATTAGCCTGGTGCCTGAGGTCGCCCTGCTGGGGTATGTGCGTGAGTTTCCTAAACAAATGCGCAGATTTGTTTCCATTTCTCTATTGCTTGCCAATCGGGAATTAGCGCTGCACTGGGGCAACAGGGTCACCCCCACAGCAAAAGCTTGGCTTAATAGCCTCATTTAATGTAATACAAATTGTGAGCTGTTTGCAACAACTCAACCTTTGTCATCCAGACCCAAAGATATTAGGGGCCTGCTGAAGTTCTATTTGCAGGATGCTGATCCAACCCCTTCATCACAGCCACCTGTAGGGATAGTCCCCACTGGGGTAGGTTAACCCTTCACTTCCATGCTGTATAATGATTCATGCTATGTGTTGGATGGGTGGATGGAAGGCTGACGTTGGTGTGGAGATTTGTGGACTCACAGTGTATAATGTACATGTTGCCACTGGCTGGTAGTGTATTGGGCTTTCTAAGAGTGTATTTACCCAGCCTGATATGTGTCAATACTGCTACATTGAGGAACTAATCCCCGTTTTATTGTGATTTAACATGAAAATGGTAAATAAAGAAAAAAAAAAGAAGGCAATGGGAGTCTGACTGAATCGTATCCTGAAGCATCCAGAGGCATCGTAATTGCTTGGTTGGACTCCTCTCTCCCCTCATTAAATGTAAGGTGGCATGCCACCTGCACTGTGGAACATGTAGTTGCTTTGAAGCAGCCGCTCCATATTTCACTGAATATGGACAGCATATTCAGAAGATATCAGCTAATTTTTGGCTGACAAAGAAGAGGCTTCGCACAGCGAAGAGACAGGTTGGAAAGAGAGAAAGATTGTAATCTTCCCTGCGATCATGCTCGTGCCTGCCCACAAACCTTCGCTGGACCGAGTACCGTTGTCATGAGAGCTGGAATTAGGAACAAGGAAGTGAGTAGCTTTCACTTTTTGCTTCAGTGAAGAGGAGGTTGAAGGCAAAGGAGAGTGTGCTATGAGCCTAGAACCAGCAACTTTTACTCGGCCCCTCATACTTGCAAGGTACCAAGTACTCGTTGAGGGAGACACAGCTTCTTCTGTGGCAGAGATACTCTTTTCAAGCCTCGGTTCCAGGTTGCTCTTGGGGCTGCTGCGTAGGCTGCACCGCCATGATACTGAAAGTGTGGTGAGGTCCAGGGCCTACTGTAACTTGCAGAACCTCGTACTTGGGGATCCAATGGCAGCGCACAGCATAACACAGCATCTGCAGGCTCCCGAATTTTTCTCTCACAAGTTACATTGACAATAAATCTGCTTAACTATTTAATTGATCGACCCCCAAAAGAAAAGGAAGTATAAGCCATAAGGCTGCTAAAAGACTGTGGGTATCTACTTCAAAGGCTTTAAATACTTTCAGTTTGTGGGTCGAGGTGGTGATTTCAGTCTTCTTGGTAGATGTGAGTTTAGCGTGATCTCTTCAGATTTCTTCTGGAAGTTATTTATTAGCTTGGCTCCTAACTGATTCCTCCCTTCCCCATTAGAAGGATTGTTTTTAGCAATGGGAATAACAATACTTAGAAATCGAACCGTTGTAATTAAGCTGCAAGGAGGAGTAGAAGCAAAGAGAGGGATCAAATAATGTTTGCATATCGGTTCATTAGAAGGTTTAACATCCATACCTGAATTTTTCCTAAATTATCTCAGGTAATATTAGGAAGTGAAATTGATACAAAAGATTGTAATGTAATGATAGATACTGAACAGTAAGATGTTACAGTAACAAAGAAAACTGCTTCATTGTCAAAGGATTCGTAAGATTCAGGAATACTTTAATACATGCTCCTGCCATGGATTTTACTTTTCCAGATATTGATATTAGCCAGTTATCCCACACTGCCAGGATAAACCATTCAAAGATACATTAGAACTTTTTAACAGTACAGTGAGTAACGACTCTGAGATCGTAGAGGATTTATCCCGCTCACCTGACATTCCCAATTCATCTTCTTTTCACACCATAAAATATTATGTTCACATCTCTGAAAACCATGCACGCCTCTGCTTAGGATATGTGAATCTATTCTAAAACTTCTAGAAAAGGCAACTTCCAATTCTGATCAAACTTTAGAAATTCAAATTGCAATATTAAAATCATTAATCAATCTCAATATTCTGAAATTATCAGCAAACATTAATAAAATTAGAGATCAAATAGTTACCAAATCTCTTGGAGCAGAACTGTCATCTGATCAGAATCACCCCAAAAAATTAAGTGCAACTCAAACAGGCAAAATCAAATCAAAAGGAAGTACGTAATTCTCACAAACTTCAATAAATCAATAGTTGTAATCTGATTTAGCCCCTCTTCTTGGTTTTCCAATTTTTAATATGCATAAAATCCTCACTGATAAAAGAAAATTTGCCTAGTGTATCTAATGGCCCTGAACATAGTTGCACTAAGAAAGGTCAATCACATCAAGATAAAGGAAAAGAGTAATGGGAGGAAAAGGAGGAAAGCAAACCTCACAATTACTAAAAGTAGGTCCCAGAGAATAAATTGTAATTCACAGATTAAGATAGATGATCAATCTATTAATGGAACTAATGGAGTAAGAGAAAAAATTCCTAAAAGGACAGTTACTCAGGAATAATAAGTATTTTCCATTACCCCCCTTTCACCTACAGAAGAAAAGCAAGTTGTGCTAAACCTGCACATTCCTGAATTTACTGGTCCAAATACTACAATGGACAGTCGGTCAACTACCCATGCTGCTACATCAGTAAGATCAAATAGCGAGCTAACAAAGGTTGAAATGACTCCTAATTCCTTCTGAGTTCTTGAGATCATTGATCTCTTTCCCAATGGCAATGTCCCGCTAAATAAACAAATGATTTTAGGGTTACTACGTAACTCTACACAACTACAGTCTCTTTCTTCAATAGAAATAAAGTTGGTCTCTTTTCCTAAGAAGTACAACCTATTCACAGCGCAAATAGAAATGTGGTCATATTTGATTCCTTCAATAGTGTTACAGGACTGTGAAAAGTTATACAAAAAAGCTTTTGATGTTGGAGGAATATATTACAAATCTCCCTTAGTCCAGAGTTTATGTCAGGGACACGATTCATGAAGCTAATTTCTTTTCTGACAACACTATTGTTGCTCATTGCAAATCAGGCTGAGCGGCATTACCTCATGAATTTGGCTAAGCCCGATTCCAAGTGTGTCTGTTTTTCCACACCTAGTTTTTCCAGGTGTGCAGGCCATATGTAATTTTACAGTGCAGGGTAATTCCGCTTGCCAAAATCACATGAGATTCAGGCGGTAGCTAAACCTCCTACCCCATTTTTTGCTTCCACTACCCGAAAACACTTTCTCTATACTGTCCCCTGCTCTCCTACTCCCCCAAACTCATATCTTACCTCTCTCCCATACCAGAGGTCCCAAAATATCGTTACCACTTGCTCGGAGCAGGTGGTAATTATATGTGTTAAACCCCTCAGACATCCACGTAATTTTACACTATCCATGCTGGGGATTTTACTTGGAACTGCTTGGTACTGGGGTGGAGTTACCTCATGGTAATGGTAAAATCATGCAGTGCCACCAGAGTATAGGAGAACCATTCAAATAAAAGTGCAGGAGGAGTCACAATCATTCTTAATGAATCCCTAAATCAATGTATCCTAGTCCAACACCACCCAACTCCTAATGAGACAGACTTCTTCCTGCTACTCTACTGTCTTCCACATCAAAGCACATCTTTTACACCACTTTTCTATAATTATTTTGTTACCCTCTGTCTAAGCCACGCATACCGCTTTGTGCTGAGAGATCTGAAAACATAGCTCCCAAAACCAGATCAACCTTCACCAAAAGAACTAGCATCAGTTTAGGATCTGACACAACTTGTCTCTAGCCCAAAGCACTTTACAAGTGTACAACTTTAACAGAATTTACAACAACACTGGTAATAAAACCACTTTCAGACCTCTGCCTGTGAAATTCAGCACTCAAAAAAACAACAGGGTGAAGAGAAATAGGGTCTCTCTATCACAAGTAGCAAAAATATATGATTACCTTGGGTGTCTAACATATTTTGCTCAGGATCCCTTGGGCAACTAAATTACTATGGGGACCATCATTAAAAGAAACCAACCGGTTAATGCCTAGTTAGTCCTGAAAAATTCGGAGGGTTTTCTACATACGACTGATACGATTGCAGATGGGCTCAATAGACCTAGTTGAGAGCACTTTGGTGGTTATTTTTTGTCTCACCTATTAATGAGATCATTGGGGAACAGCATGTAAATAAATATCCACGTGGTGATGCCAGTAAGTATAAATATCATTCTTTAGTCAAACTTTGTGGGATATTAAAAACAAGAATTGGGTGATCCCTTGGTCATATGACTCTCACACACATGCATTCACTCCTTCTCTATATAGTATATAGGTGGACATAACAGTGTAAGGCCAAGCTAGCACTTCATCGAGGTTGGGGATGTTGACCTGCCCTGTAGTCACACATTTGTCAAGGAACTGTGCAAGCCGGTAGCCTATCCCTGCATCAGCTGCCTTTGTCTAAATGTTGCATGACTAACCAGGCATACACTGGTTTCTTTTAGTGGTGGTCCCCACACCAGTCGAATTGTCCTAAGAACTTCAGCATCACATGTTAGACACCTGAGGTAATCATAAGTTTTTTTCTATGAAATGGAACAACCATCTTGTTTTTCTTTCAAAATAATGGTGCTAAAACTTTGCAAATATAACTAATAGCTTCCACCAAGAATTTTTGTTATTAAAATTTGAAACCAGACACACTGGAAACTGTAGTTACAACCTCAAACTGAAGACCTTATGCTGCATGGCATCAGTAATTTTAAAATTCGACAAATGGTTGTTGTGAGAATGTGAATTATTGATTGAGGTGGATGGTCATTGACCACAAGTAATCAAGTCACCAACTTATTGGGCCCATTCAAAGGTTTCAGTCATTTTAATCTGAGCTCAAATCCTGGTAGCTTTGGCACAGAGCAGACAGGCTAAGGAAACTGTGTAAAGCATGTACATGTACCAAAACTGTAAAAAAGTAAAAAACACAACACAATGAAAATCCCACTCCAATTTATAAAAAATTAAGTATAATTTAATGAACAAAATGACAACAAAATGTCAATCATCCAATAAGGGTTAACCAGAGATATGAGTTTTTAAAGATTAAGGTAAAAAAGTGACAAATGGCACAAATTGACAATTGTAGACAATAATCAACATAGACCGGGACCTAGGCATGGTTTCAAGCTGACTGCGATGGATCACGGGTCCATGTAGACTGGCACCGATAGGGCCTTGAAGTAGATCAGTTCAAAAATTTCTCTAAGTCCCAATTCGAAAAGGTATTTTGTTGTTTTTCTGAAGAAAAACCTGTCTTCATGTAGGACAAACCTGAAATTCAGTCTGACACCATAGAACTGCCTGTCAGATCATTTTTTTGTGTTGGTCGCATCGAATCTCTAGAGCTCTAGAGAAAACATTTTGAAAAAGTTTCCTAACTTCTTTTGGTACACAAACAACCACAGGAGTCTACAACCAAGTCCCGCAGGACCTGTGGTGACCATGTGAGACTCTCAGGGTGTCATGTAGAGGGCAACAGCAAAGTCCGCTCCCGGTCCAGCTGCCACTGATCAATTGGCATTCTTCACAAAAATGTTTTTTTAAGGTTTTGTTTATGTTCCTGGTGCCACCCAGAGGATCACCCTGTGTGTGGACTGGAACCAACATTCCGTCAACAAAAATTCCACAACCATCTACCAAGAGGAAGCCTCACATCGAACACACTTTTACAAGTTACCATAGTGCATTTAAAAAAAACCTGACACAGAAGTCCTTGTTTCTCAGTTCCTGCCAGCTATCTGCAGCTCTTCATGGCCAGGCTAGCTTGAATCCAGTGGCACAGTGAGCAAGGGACCCACATCTGGGCAAAAAGTGCTACAGCAACAAATTAATGACGGAATGCTGGGTATATCAAACATTCCATTTCCAGTGAATGTTTCCAGTCTTCACTGGACCAGAAACAAGTGATCAACACCGAAACCGGTCCCAGGATGCTTATTTCCGGTTCAGGGAGCACCCAGCTCAGCAGTTCTAGCAGGACTGTTCCCATGAGGTGCAGGGTCAAGACTGATTTGCATATTGCTGGGTCCAAACTGGGGTGGCATAGTAAGCAAAGGAACAATGGATTTAACCCAGATCTCTTGACTGGGGGAGAGTATTTGAATGATTCAGCATTCCGTCCATAATTTATTGCCGCAGCACTTCTATTGTTTGAGGCATAATTAACTGATTATGTACCACCAACCCTGGCTTGGCGTCTGCAAGTCAATGCATTTTTTAACCCATTTTTTGAGGGTATGATTAGAAAAGTCCATCAATTATTTTGCAACATAGATTGGATCAGTCGGCTTTCAGGCTACTCTTTTGGCATTAAAAATTAGCAGATGCATTGTAACGATACACTGAATAGACACAATTTAAATAAAAGGGGCTTGATTGTTGAGAGTGAACTATCAAACAGAACAGGAGGGCTGCAATTGATGCACCATTGTCAAATTAACTAATTTAGATTACAGCTAAATTGTGTGGTGCTTGGTAAGCACAATTACACCTCATGAACTACTAAACAGCAAGACTAGAGATATGGCTGGATATGTGCCCTCCTGGCTAGCAAATATTGTTATGAGCTGTAGTATAAGAACTGCAATAACAGCAAGAGCAGGTTGAATGGTGAAGAAAATAATCTAACCTTTGGAGATTACATTAAGGACCTTTGGGCCAGATGTATCAACATTGTATTTTGAAAGTCCTTAATAGCCAATTTTACTAATTCGCTATTATGGACTTGCAAAATGCAATGTATGTAGGTTTCGCAAATAAAATTGTGATTCCTACATATTCCTTAATAGCGAATCGCAAATTGTGATTTGCTGTTAAGGAATGCCTTCCCATTCATTTTTATGGGCCTAGAGGCCCATAGGAATGGATGGGAAGACATTCGCAATTTGCGATTACCAAATTGCTAATTATAAATTGCGAATGCATTTTTAAGGGTGATAGGGGGCCAAACCGCCACCCAGATTAGCCCCAAAAAAGGTCAGTGTGCACATGTGGCGCACATACATGCCCTAAGGAAAGAAAGAATTAGCAAATTACCACCAACTTGAAGTTGGTGGTAATTTGAGATTCTTTAAAGCAAGGTCGCAATTTTTTCTTGCTTCCTGCATTGCATTTAAGGAATTGCAAATTGCAATTCCCTAAATGCATTTGCAAAATGGGTAATCTCAAAAATTGTGATTCCCTATTTTGTGAATGCCTTTTGAGATGATACATCCCAAAATACTTTTTACTGTCGCAAACAGAACGATTCTGCGAATCAGCCTGTTTGCGAATGATAAAACGTTTGCTACATCTGGCCCTTTATTCAAAGCAGATTAGGATGGATTTGGCTCTAATCATGCAACAGTTTGATACAGCAAAAATCAAATAGGTTTGCATGAGAATTGCATGAGAATTGAGACAAGCTAAATGATCCACTGGACCTGGTGGAGGGTAATTGTTCCACAGATAAAAGGAGTACACCATGAAAAGGCTGGTGGAGGAGGAACAACAGGGGCCCCACAGGGTTCTGATGCCCCCCTCTGCCATAGGGATACATTCAGGAAGGAACAACATGTGCCTCCCTGTATTTATACCCCCAAAGTTCCAGCACAGCAAGGACGTCAATATCCATGCAATGCTGAAACGTTTTTTGCCGTTCTCATTGCGGTACACCGCCATGGGAAAGGGGAAGGACTGTCTGCCGTACAAGAGTTCAACTGACAATACGGCGGGAGGTCCTTCCCACTCCAATATAACTTAAGTCAAGGAAGGTGCTGGACACTAAACATACATAATTTGCTATTCCCACTCCAATATAAATTAAGTCAGGGAAGGTGCTGGACACTAAACATACATAATTTACTATTTCAACTCCAATATAACTAAAGTTAGGGAGGGTGCTGAACACTAAACATACATAATTTACTATTCCCACTCCAATATAACTTAAGTTAGGAAAGGTGCTGGACACTAAACAGACATAGAGGTCGATTCTGATGTCTGTCGGAAGGGCTCCGAATCGGATTCAAGTTTTCCGAAACTAATCCGGAGCCCTTGTTCCCAATTCTGAACGATCAAATACGATGCCTGGAAACCGTTAGGGCTGACCGAATCGTTTCCGGAAGGCATTCAGAAAGGTCAAGCCTTTCAGAAGCTGATTCGTACAGCTGTATGGACTTGGTTTACGAGCGAATGAGTACCATGACTTAATCGGACAGCCTTTCCGATTCGGTTTGCCTGGAAGAAAAAGGCTGCCGGAATTGGTCTTTGGGGGCCCTTTAGTAGGCACCCCTTCAGCCGCGGCCCTCCGAATCGGACCCGTGGGGGTACCCAAGGGACCCCTCTCCCAACCATGCACATTGTGACAGGCATCATGGGGTGCCCGCCACATGGTGCACAATTTTCCCCACCCCTTTCTTCAATGGGAGACTCTGTTCTTGTTTGAAACACAGGCTCCAATTGAAGGCAATGGGAGTCCGACTGAATCGGATCCGGATGCATACGGATGCATCATACTTGCTCGGTCAGCTCCCCCGATCTGAGTTGTATGGAAAGCTTTCCTGAACCGATTCGGTCGGCATTCTTTCTGAATGAGATCGGAATCGGGCCCATAATATACTATTCCTACTTCAAAATAGCTGAAGTCAAGGAAGGTGCTTGAGACTAAACATACATATTGTACTATTCCCACTCCAATATAACTTAACTCAGAAAAGGGGCAGCACACTAAACTTTAAAAATGTACTCTACTCACTCCAAACATAAAACAATTCCTGAAAAATGCTTGACATTAAACACAAAAGAATACGTTTTCCCCTCCAATATAAATATATTCAACAAAACTAATAACACTAAAAAAAACACAACATAACTTAAATAAAAAACAACACAATAATCCATAAATATAAAAATGCATAATTGTAAATAATAATTAACAAATAATGTATCAAAGAAATTCAACTGATTTAATAAATAAATCAATTAAAATGTCAATGTTAGCACACATTTTATGCTTTTTCCAAATATTGTACTGTACCATATAAATGTATGTTTTACACACCTTATTAACCAAAAAGTAAAATAAATGATAATAATTGAAATAATTAATAACAATAATTAAAAACAAATAATAAATATTAAAACATATTTCATAACAATCACCTATTTAATACAAATAAATTACATATAACTAAATAAACAATTTAAATAACTACTTCAAACAACAACAAATAAAATAAAATAACAAAATAAAATGTAAAGATTGTCTGTAATTTTACATTATAATAAAAACCATTAATAACCCAAACAAATTAATTAATTAAAAACATATTACAATAATTTAAGAAACTTACAAAAATATATAAATAAATATTAATTATCAGCAAGAAACACATTAAAATATCTTATCTAATGTTATTTAATATAAATGTTATATTTAAATTAAAAAATAAATTTACAAACCATTTAAACAATTCATTAAAAATACCAACTAATCTTAACTAAACAAAAAACACCCACATATAAATAATGTATTTTACAATTTTTGTCACAATGAATATGCAACACACATAATTTACAAAAAACATTTTCAATAATTTCAATATTTTTTTCAATATTTTAAATACGTTAAGAGATTCACGACAAAATCTAACATACCTTCTCACCCATATTCTCTAAAAACCCAACATCCCACGCCTAAATTTCTAAAATTCAAATATTAAAATACATTTAAAAAATGAATACTTTTGAAAGTAAAAATTACTCCAATTTATTTTTACAATGTTAAATTACTACCCACCCTTATCATCTATAACACCAACATCCCACTCCTTAATTACTTAAAATATTTTAAATAATAAAAAATAAAAAAATGTAATGCCATTTATTTCAATTATGCTTATAACTTTATAAATACATTTCACTCCTATCCACAAAGAATTCCATTCACAAACTCGCAAATTCATTTTTCACTACTGTGAGGTCTAACTCTCCAATAGCATAACATTTGGTTACCTTATTATATTTAATAAGTGATAACCTTTTTATAGGAGTAGGTGAAATGTCATGCATGGTGTCTAGAGAATTGTAATTGAAGCCTCCTTTAATCGTAAAGTCTGATTTTAAGTCACAATTCTAAAAATACCACTTTTAGAAAGTTGGCATTTTCTTGTTCTATCCATTTGATGACGGCAGCCTGTTTCCTGGGTCACAAGACCCGTTGTAGTTGGCAGTGGGCCTTTGTGCATTCCTCCCAGACTGCCATACAATAGAGAGCCTGCAGCTAACATACAAAGAAGTTCACACAATCCTATTGTGCCTCCAGACACTGGGACCAAGGCAGGGGGAAAACTCCAGAAGTTTCTTTCACTTCAAAGGGGGCACCATGTATACAATGGGGACCAATAGACCCACTCTTGAGTGCACTCCTGGACCTATGAATACTACAGAAGAACTACCCTGCTGCAATCGACCTGCTTAGACCTACAACTGGACCTGTATGAGGCCTGCCTTTATGTCTGAGAATGAATACTGGACCTGAACCCTTCATCCCAAGCTGAAGTGACTCAATGGGTCAGCCGACAGACTTCCTGTTCTGAGCTACAGGGTCATTACAAGCTCCAGAGGCCACTCCGAAACTGCCCAGGTGACCTGCTGCAGCTGGACCTATAGCCGGACCTGTCTGAGCCATGCTGGCCTCTGCTGGAGTGAGTTTTTGATCCCCAAGAGGTGCCTTCCAGGTCCTAGACCCTTGGTGTAGAATCAGTTGAGTTCCTCCTTAAAGAAAAGGAAAAATCCTAAAGTTTTGGGCTCTTTGTAAATGGGTCTGTTTGTGCCCACTTCTTGCAGCCCACGTGCACCGCCTATGCAAAGCTCTTATAAATGAGACTACGTGTTTCAGCAATTGGCAGCATCACCTGCAACCTGCAACACAAGATCTGCACTTTACGCTACAGCATCAACAGTACCCCTGGGTGTAGTACTGCGCTTCGCTCATGGAGCATGTGTAGTTTACATTACTACACACAACACAAAATGCACGCGGCACAGTGCAAGAATTATGTTAAAACACGTAGAATAGCAGCAATATCAAAAATACCCACAAATGCTTTGATAAAGCAATTTTACATGCTAAAAATCATATAACCAATTCACAAAAGTGAACTGTGAATGAAAATATTAGGCAATGAGAGAGGTGATGATTTTGGGGTCTCCCCTAACCTAGGGAGAGGACCAAGCAGATGCCTTGAACACAAAAAGCATATCATGCTGGTGAATGATTCTGTGGTGGTCCCTTCCTCCTAGGACCACCCCAAGCACAGTTATGGGCAAAAATACAATTCCAAACAAAGGCCCTGCAAAGCATTATGGAACGTGATTAGCAGTGGGCAGTGAATATTATAGTGTCCAATATCAAAATAATTCTACAAAGATCTGCAGTTCAACTAGTCTTTACTAGATGTCCCTCAAGAGTCAAATGCAAAAGCATTGAAATTATTATTACATCAAACTGCAGTTCCACTAGTCGTTACTAGATGTCCCTCACGAGTTAAATGCAAAAGCATTGAAACCCTTTCATGAAGCTTTTGCATTTGACTCGTGAGGGACATCTAGTAACGACTAGTGGAACTGCAGCTTGATGTAATAATAATTTCAATGCTTTTGCATTTGACTCGTGAGGGACATCTAGTAAGGACTAGTTGAACTGCAGCTGTTTGTAGAACTATTTTTATATTGGATACTATAATATTCACTGCCCACTGCTAATCTCGTTCCAAAATGCTTCGCAGGGCCTTTGGTTGGGATTGTATTTTGGCAAATAACTGTGCTTGGGCTGGTCCTAAGAGGATGGGACCACCACCGAATTGTTCAAGAAGATGTGCTTTTTGTTTTCAAGGTATCTGCTTGGTTCTCTCCCTAGGTTAGGGAGGATACCAAAATCATCACCTCTCTCACTGCTTGCTAATTTATCATTTTCACGTTTGTGAAATGACTATATGCATTTTAGCATATAAAAACAGAGATATTTATTTGATCATAACTTGTACTGTGCAGGATGCTGTTTGCAATTATGCTAGACACAGTCCTAACAGCTATGCATTTGCATAGCTGAGCGTAGTTCAAAGTGTACTTCGCGTAACTACGTGTAGTGCTACTATGCAAACTATGCCCAGGGTTAATTAACAGCCCGCAATGACTGCTGATGCGGATCTCCAGTAACAACTGTCCACAACACTGAGCAAGATGTTTGAGCTACACCTATGACTCCACAATGCCTGACCTGCTCTTCACGCTACAGCAATGACTATCTGCGATGCTCTCCCTGCTCCTTACGGCCTCCTCCACCGTGGACTGAACATTTCGTACTAGAGTTTGGAAGATAACTCTTCCAGTTGAACTAACTTGGTCTCTGTAGCAGGCCCGTGCTCCATCGCAGTCAGCCAGAACTTGTAACTTTCACCCGATCTCACAAGACCAGATGACCGCAAGTGGCCTTTTAGGCTTTATACTTACCTTAAATCTTTAGAATTGCATACCTTTGTTTCTACTGGTTGGATGTTTATTGTTTTCGTGTCAAATAATAATAATTATTACATTTTACTCTATTTTTCAAAATTGGTGTGGGATTTTCCTTGTGTTAAGTGTTCACTTTATTACTATTATGTGTGCATAAATACTTTTCACATTGCCTCTAAGTAAAGTCTGCCATCTTTTGTGCCAAGCTACCAGTGGGTTAGGCACACTGGTGATTCACCCTGACAAGGATAGTGGCTGTTGTTTGAGAAGGGGTCACACCCTCCTCAACCAACAACCCATTGTTTCACAATTGTTCTGTATTTTTGTTGCTCTCTCGCACAGTGCAAGATAATGCTATTCAAGTACTAGACTCTGCTGACCAAGAGGGGGAATCGAAGTTGACTCTAACTGTAGCCAAAAAGGGTACACATCCAGTGTGACAGTTAGTGGCAGAGTGATTATTACTAGCCTTTTATTTGCACCACCAGTGTTGTAAAGAAAATGAATGGCACCCCTCTGCAGAATGTGAAGAGGGGCCCCTTATTATCTTATCTCTCACAGCTATTCATTGGCCTTTGGCTGAATGGGGGACTCCCTCAGTGGTTCTAGGCCCCCTTCACCGCAGTGGCTGCAAAGCTTGCATTACACTCCTATGCACAACTGGTAAAACAGTGCACTTGCCATCCAGGTAAAACCCCCACATTTCTCATTAACTGTTTCTTCACTCGTCCTAGATGTCTGTGTGTTTATGGACATTGGTGTATGGACAGAATGGTGGTTGTGTGTGAAATTGACCATCTTTAGGTGACAGTCCTGCAGTAGCTTCTTTGGGGAAGTATCAGATGTCAGTCTGGTGCTTTTAAATACATGGCAAAAATATTTGCACTGACTATTTCTCCAGTCTGTCCATGATTTATGATCAGGTTGCTTTTGTTATTTTAGCATAAACAGGTCTCCCTTCTTGAACTGATGTCCCCCACAATGGAAACAATACAGTGGCTTTGTTCTATTATGGTGCTTTTCTCTGTATTTGAGCCACATCCCCAACAGTCTTGACATACGGGGTAAAACAATCATTTGCACTGCCTCCCTAGAGTGGTATCAAGCCTGAGATTTGTGATACTCTCAATCAGTACCTATTGGATAGAAATGAGTCTGGATAGGTAACCCTGAAGAAGTTGTTGGGCTTTGTTGTGCCTTTCCTTCATTTTTCATTTAAGTAATACCAATTTCAGTTCATACTTAATGACATTGTTTATGCTGAATGTGTCATACTGTGCCTAAGCCTAAACTTACTTAAAGTGCCAAAGGTGGGCCTTAACTGCTCAACCCCTGTGACTGGAGAGTCCTAAAGATCAAGGTACTCTTAGCTAACCAGATGCAGATACCAGTATGTAAACTGAACATTGGAGAGAAGTGACAGCATTTATCATGAATAATGAGAAGTGCTCTCAAACTACCCCTGGACCAGTCTTGCTAATATGATTCTCCCGGGGTTTATGATTTTTGTGACAGATGATTTTGCTTGAGACATTTGTATGGGTGAACCCCCTCCAAACAAAATGATTTTTTGCGGACACATCTCAAACATAAAAAACTGGTAGGGTGGGTTATGATGCAATAACAGAAATTTATTAAAATGCTGGCCCAATGGAGATTTTACTATGACACTGGCAATTCAGTACTGGGCCCTTCCCTTTGTCTCACTCTTCACTTAGGTTTTAGGTATTCTGCTGCATCACTCTTTGGTCAAGCATATTGAGAGTCATAGCTAGGTCTCCTAGTTTTCCATTTTTACTGATTTTTACAGATAAATACAGCCATAAAACTCTTTATTTCCCTGTCTGTATTTGTTTTTAAATACAGAAAAATACAATATTTTTTTTTCTACTGTCAATCATGAGTGCCAGGTCAGATTGAGAGATAGGTAAGATAAAAAAGGAGAAGAGATTTCCAAATTAAGTGCAGATCTACATTTATTTATGCTATTATACATCGCAAGTGTTTCCAGATAACGCTATTGCACTGTATACTGCTAAAAACTTTTGGATATTCAAATGTGAGTATACATGTATCACCTAAATCAATGTGGAAAAATACCCATTGCAGCTACATTTATCAAGAAAACACAAAATAAAAATGGACACAGAAAAAACACTAGCCCAAAACATGGATAAATACAGCCAGAAATTTCAAAAAAATAAATACCATAAAACTGGGGACCATTAGTCATAGCACGCCTCTTCTGTCACTGCCTATGCCACCACCCAGATATCCCAAATGCTCCTCTATCCCATTATTTCTCATCTTTTCCATTACCTCCTATATATTATAAACGTCTTGTTAAAGCTTCCTAACTGATCTGCTCTATTTAACAGTCTATACACAACAATCGTATTATACATGCTGTTCTGTCTGTACTTATTGATGTCACATACATCATTCATCATCACATCTTCTTCCTCCTCATTTTTATATAGAGAAAGGAAGAAAATACAAAAATACAAAAATAAAAATCAAACAGACAAATTATGAATCAACATTGCTCAATAAGTCTCTGTGTTTTCTACAAAATCTGTGTGCATCTTTCAACCAAGTCATCATGATCTTTAAAATTATTTCCATTTGGTAAATTTGATGGTTGTGTTTCAGAATTTGAATTATTACCAGATTGTTCAATTCTAAATTTCCTGAAATTAGACTTCTTGTTTGCTGGCTTAGCTTTTGCTGGCCTTAGGACTCGCTTATACCCACCTGGCATATCTAATTTACTTATTAGTCCCTGGTAAAGTGGCACTCCCTGTGCCAAGGGCCTGTGAATTAAATGCTACTAGTGGGCCTGCAGCATCAATTGTGCACCCACTCAAGCAGCGCTTCAAACATGCCTCAGGCCTGCCGTTGCAACCTGTGTGCATGCAGTTTTAAACTGCCATTTTGATCTGTCAATGTGACCTTTGTGCTAGGCCCAAACCTTCCATTTGAGTACATATCAAAGTCATCCCTGGGTAGGCCCTGTACAGCCCAGAGGGTAGGGTGCAATGCATTTAAAAAAGTAAGGCATGTACCTTTAACGTTTACATGCCCTGGTAGTAAAGAACTCTTACATTTGTTTTTTACTACTGCAAGGCCTATCTCTCCCATAGGATAACATTTGAGTTACTTTATTGCATTTTATAAGTGCAAATTTTAAATCGAAACAGGTACCAGTTCAAGTTTGGTGTGTCTAGAATTGTAATGAAAAATACTAGGCTATGGTTAAGTTGGATTTTTAATTACAATTTTGAAAATGCCACTCTTTGAAAGTTGGCATTTTCTTGCCTTAGCCATTTGGTGCCTGCAGCCTGTATCTCACATGACTGGGTGTATTAGGTAGTTGGGCTTTGTGTATTCGTGTAAACAGACACACAAAATGGGGAGCTTAGGTGTGACTGGGTGGGTCACCACTCGTCGAATGGGAGGGAGGAGTTGGGCCTGGCCTCACTTACATTTGAATAGCCTGTGTCCTGCCTCCACACAAAGGGCTGGATACCCCCTTTAGCTAGTCTCGAGCCAAGCCAGGAAGGCAGGGCCCCTGTGAACTTCAAAGGCATGCTCTAAAATCTTTTCCCCACTTCAAAGGCACAACTGGTCAGAAATACTGAACCTCATACACCAACTCTGAAGTATACTTCTGGACCCATGGATACTCTGCAAGGAAGAAGGACAGTTGTGCTGCTGAAAGGACTGAAACTCTGCTGGACTGCTGCCCTGCTGCCTTACTGGACTACTGCCTTGCTGTGCTGACCTGCTGCCTGCTGCCCTCTTGTGTGGGTGAGAAGCACAGAACCTTCATCTCTGAACTTAGGACCCCAGAGTGACTCAAAGGGTTAGTTCGCTGGCCTCCTGATCAGAAGGCTCGGGGACACAACAGGCTTCCAACAACCTTGAATACAGCACCTGGACATCTGCAAGTCCTGCCCTCCCAAGTGGTACCACCCCAGTCCTGGGACCTTGGAAGTGGGTTATCGGAACTGATGAAAAGCGACATAATACCCTGTTAAGCTTCTCAACATAGATCCCCGGAACCGACACAAAGTGATGCCAAGTCTACCAAGCCTCACCGCACAGCTTCCTTGAAACCAAGGCTGGACGTTGCAAAGTCTTGCAAAGGAACACCGCACACCAGGATTTAAGGTAATGTGTTCACTGGACCTAGGTAGGCCCCTGTAGCTGGCCCGTGCTCCATCATATTCCTGAACTTGTGACTTTGTTGTTTGACCATATAACCACAGTTGTCACTTTGTGCTTCTTGTCGCTATTTTTACTGGAATCATTACAATTGCATATCTCCAGATCTACTGATTGGAGTTTTGTCTATTTGGTCTTGTTTTACTTATTAAAAATAACTGTTTGAAGTGCTGTACACATACTTACACATTGCCTCTAAATTAAGCCTCACTGCTCTGTGCCAAGCGACCAGAGGGTTGAGAACAGGTTAATTTAGGGTTGGCTTGTTCTTAAGAATATTAGCATATACCTCTAGGCATATTTTGAACTTTTTCTTGCCAAAAAACAGGACTGTAGAAATGTATCCAGAGCATAGATTTATAAGAACTCCCTGTGATTGTTTAGCTTCCCTCGGGTAAGTCTGCTGAGGTGGCATTGTTCCTACCCCGGTGTGAGAGGTCGACAAATGATAAAGCATTCCTTGATAAGTTGAGGGTACGTCAACATCCCAGAAATCTTTGATGACCCACAGATTGGACAAGTTAAAACCAGAATAGGACAGCTTTGGCTTGAGCACGCTAAAGTGACTTTTTCAGTGTTTATTAATTTTTGGAGGATGCACTTGAGGGCCAAACTCCATTACTCTCCCAGTGGGGATAAGATATGTTAACTCCTCACCATTTTTGTTTCTGGTTATACACTGACATAAATGACATGACTGCACTATTTCATTCGCTTTACTATCCAGTATAGTAAACCACATCTTTTTGCTTAAAATACTTTTTGTTGGAGATGATTCTCCATGGCTTTCATGTGCAATATTTATGAAACAGTTTGTGACTTATTTGGTATTTCCATTCTTGAGCCTCTTATCAAAATTCCTGATGGAGCTATAGTTAACTCATCTTGAACATTTTTAAATGCAACAATATCCTTTTTTATCATTTGTTTCAAATACTGTTGCATTGTTGAAATGTCTCCATCTATTCATATTAATGTTTGTGACCACCTTTTGAATTATCTCATCCTTGATTATATGAGATCTTGTTCTTGAATTATTCCAGGTGCTGTGGTTTTAATTATAACATTTATATATTCCTCAGCTATGAAAGATTCTATTCTGTGTTTGTTCCCTGAAGGATGTCTAGACACATAATCAGTTGGAATAAATTCCTTGCCTATGAATGCTAAATTATAGTCCCTTCCCCACCTTTCAATCTGAGGAGTCATTTTAACTTTTGCATTTCCAAAAATAATTGTCTATGCCTGATGATCTGTTATCATGGCAAACGGCTTACCAAACAAGAAATCATGCTAATATTCACTAGCCCACACAACTGCGAAGCTTTATTTCTCTGGTTGAGATTACTTTTTTCTACGTCAGACAAACTCTTACTTGCATGTGAGACTAAGGGGGATATCACTCAGCAAGGGCCGGCGATAATTATCGCTCAGCGCTCTTAGCGTGACGATAATTATCGCCGGCCAACTCTGAATTCTATTGCGGAGATAGCGTGCTATTAGCAACGCTTATCTCCCAAGCGATAAAATTCAGAGCGCAAGCTGCCAATTGTGAGATTATCGCTGGAAATACAGCGATAATCCCACAAGGTTTGGCGATAGCTTACTGATAGGGATAGACATATTTAGCCATGATACCTACCATACATAGGATATCATGGCTAAGTCAGAAAAATACCAGACGTAAAAAGGCAACGTTATCCGTGGATAGCGCTGCTTTTTTTTATCTCTAACAGGGTTAGCGATATCCATGATGATAGGAAAAATGTCGCTTAGTGACATTTCTCCTATTATTTTACTCTGGAACGCCCCCTTTGCATCTCATTAGAGATGCAAGGGGAAGCGTAGAGTAAAAGGGTGCTAACATGCGAATTTGCATATTAGCACCCTGTTGCTGTTAGGGTGCTAGTTTTATCTCTGCTTTTTTGGCTTTTAAAGCCAAAAAAGCTGAGATAAAGCCCTTGTTGATATGCCCCTAAATGTCTTGATGATTCACATCCAGGATGATATTGCACCAGTATTGCACCTAAGCGTACAGGACTTGCATCCACTACCAATTCTGTACACTTATTAGGATCAAAATATGTGAGATGAGTTGCTGCTGAAATGTGTTTTGAAATTTGCTGAAATGCATTTTGGCAACTTTGATCCCATTTAAATGATTTTCCTTTCCAAGTTAATTCCCTAAGTGGTGTGCTGGTACCTGCATAATCTTTAATGTATCATGAATAATAGCTAGCAGTTCCTAAAAAAGAAGAAACATCAGAAACAACTTTTGGGTTAGAAATTTAGTTTAAAAAAGATACTTTAACAGAATCAGGCTTCATACCTTTTCTCAAGAAAATATGGCCAATTCACACTTACCATTTTCACACTTCTCTGCATTTAATGTAAGCCCAGCATTTTCAAGCTGATGGCTTACTTCTTCTAATGCATGGTAATGCTGTTCTTGAGACCTGCCAAAGACCAAGATGTCATCATTGTAGTTCATTGAATTTGTTACTGGTCTTATTACATTTCATACAAATGTTTGAAATATTTCTGCAGCTAAACAAATTCCCAAATGCTGTCTTTTGTTTCTGAATAATCTCATGTGTGTAGGGAATGCTGTTATTGTTCATTAATCACAAGCTGGTGATATCCTTTATTTACATAGATCCAAAAATGCAACAGCTCCATCAAGGCTACTAATCATGTCACTTAAATGTGGTCCAATGTGTCTCTCAGTTGCAGTATTTGGAATCCTCATATCTACACATATTCTGATATAATCAATAATTTTCTTAGAAACAGCTACTATCGGGGATACCCAGGGTGTTGGACTTACAGCCGCCTCAATAATGTCTTGCTATAGTAATTAGTTTATTTCTTTCTGAACTTTTTTGTAAATGTATTGGGACACTTCTATATATTGGTGCCACATGTTTTATTGATTTGTTAATGTGCAAAGTTATTGCCTTCTCTCTGAACTTTCCTAAACATCCAAACAAATTTGGCTGTCTTTTAAATATTGAATGTTCTGTTATGTTATTAGAAGTAATAGCTTACAGCCCCCATTATTTGTGCAGTAAAATTGCAAAGTAATCATGAGCCTGGAACTTCACCCTCTAAGACATGTATGTCTTCTCAACTAGACACTGTTCCATATGTGAGATTTTCTTCAGAGTTTCATATCCACAATACAGGGCGTTTGCTCCCCAATGAAACACACTTATATTTGATGGAACTAAAGCATTTTTTTCCATTTATTGATATGCTGTAACACACTTGCTGTTACATGTGGCTCCACTGTCCAAAACAAATGGAACTTTTTGTTTTACAATCATAAGATCAATCAATGCTGTTTACTTTATACCCTCTCTTTGTACTAGATATCACTGTCTAAGGTTTGTTCCTAGTTGTGTCTCTAGCATTGTTTATAAATGTTCTGACGTTTCAATATCTTGTGAAAAATTCTGCTCCTGTTCTATGCTTTCAATTTGTTGGACATGACTAGTGTTTCCTTTAAATGGTTTCTTCTAAGTTTTGTTATTGTTTCTCTTTCCAATTTCATATTTAAATCTGCACTCCCTTGCAAAATGATTTAACTTTGCACATTCTTTGCATTGTTGACCGATTGCCATACAAGTACCTGTAAGCCGGAATGACATTCCACTTCTATAACATGTCCTCTTTTCCATTTGTGAAACATCATCTTTTTTATCTTTACTTACTCATTTAATCATCTGTCTTACTTGCTCAACTGTTTTCATTCTTCCTTGTTTGTAGCATGTTTCTTTGCTTGAGATTCAGTTCTAGCCATTTTTAAAATTGTTTGTATGTCACAAGTTTATCCTTATATGATTCATAGTCTTATAGCTTCTTCGTTATTGAATGTTTTTAAATCAAAGAACATGATTAATTTCCTTAGTCTTGTTACATACTCCTCCATTGATTTATCTCCATCTTGACTAGCAATATTAAAATTATATTTTTCAAAATCCAAATACTTTTGCGGATCGAATCTCTCATTTAGACATTTTATCAATCCTTAATATGTGGCTCTGTCTAGTTCCGGAAATATGGCAATTCAGGTGCCGATCACAATCCGGTAAAAACCGGGTACGAACCGTCGGACGGAGCATATTCTCCGTCCGACGCGTACCCGGTCGTCAAAATATACAAACATGGAATTACGATTCGCACGGGTACACCATTACCGTACGAATCGTAAAAAAGACCGACCGAACAAAAAACACCTACCAATGCGATCCGGGAAAGCGCCGACCTGACGTCGGGACGCACGCAGCCAGCCATTCACGACCCAGGAATCACGATTCGCACCGACGTCACCCCGCACGGTGAATATTTTGCGGCAGCCAAAAACTGCCGGGAAATCAGGACGACGCGAACAAGGACCACCAGTACGCGACGGACAGACGACGACGCGAACAAGGAGGACCAGTACGTGACGGACAGACATGGACCCGAACCTACGAGTCATCCCTGCCCTCATAGCAGTCCACCTCCTCTACAGGTTACGACGCAGACGCCGCAGAAGGTCAGAATAACTAAGGGAGGGGGGAAAGTGGGGTGGGGTGGGGGTGGCACTACCAGGGCAGGCCACAAAACAACCACATGAGTGACACACTACACATGGCCTGGACATACCTGACTCCCATGCCCTGGTCACCACGAGGGGGTGGGGGCGTGTCCTGATAATCCAGCGACCGCCACAACGGAAGTCCGTCACCACGCGAACCGGCAACACAACCAGACAGGTACGTCCCGTACCCACGCCTGAAGAGCGTGGGTACGAGTCGGACCACGCCCACACACGTCACCCCAACAATGGCGGGACGGATCGCACCCACGTGGCAAAGGCCTGGGTACGGGCCGCACAAACATCACATAGCGTGGGGACAGATATGTACGGACCCTACCCCCACCCCGTATGCAAGGAGCGTACCCCCCACCCCAACAGTGAAAGTACGACCCGTACCCCCACCCGCGTATGCAAGGAGCGTACCCCCCTGCCCAACAGTGTAAGTACGACCCGTACCCCCACCCACGAATGCATGGAGCGTACCCCCCATGCCAACAGTGTAAGTACGACTCGAACCCCCACCCACGAATGCAAGGAGCGTACCCCCCAGCCCAACAGTGTAAGTACGACCCGTACCCCCACCCACGAATGCAAGGAGCGTACCCCCCACCCCAACAGTGTAAGTACGACCCGTACCCCCACCCGCGAATGCAAGGAGCGTACCCCCCTGCCCAACAGTGTAAGTACGACCCGTACCCACACCCGCGGACGTACGGAGCGTACCCCCAGCCCAACAGTGTAAGTACGACCCGTACCCCCACCCGCGGACGTACGGAGCGTACCCCCAGCCCAACAGTGTAAGTACGACCCGTACCCCCACCCGCGGACGTACGGAGCGTACCCCCAGCCCAACAGTGTAAGTACGACCCGTACCCCCACCCGCGAATGCAAGGAGCGTACCCCCCTGCCCAACAGTGTAAGTACGACCCGTACCCCCACCGACGAATGCAAGGAGCGTACCCCCCACCCCAACAGTGTAAGTACGACCCGTACCCCCACCCGCGAATGCAAGGAGCGTACCCCCCACCCCAACAGTGTAAGTACGACCCGTACCCCCACCCGCGAATGCAAGGAGCGTACCCCCCTGCCCAACAGTGTAAGTACGACCCGTACCCACACCCGCGGACGTACGGAGCGTACCCCCAGCCCAACAGTGTAAGTACGACCCGTACCCCCACCCGCGGACGTACGGAGCGTACCCCCAGCCCAACAGTGTAAGTACGACCCGTACCCCCACCCGCGGACG